>NC_091775.1:44390506-45640506 GCF_029378745.1 Bos indicus
AATATTCTTGCCTGGAGAATCCCATGGACAGAGGAGCCTGGTGAGCTACAGTTTCTAGGGTCGTACAGAGTCAGACATGAATAAAGCAACTTAGCGCACATGCACGCATGAATGTATGTGTAACTGAGCCACATTATTGTACAGCAGAGATTCACACATTGTAAGTCAACTATTTCAATTAAAAAAATAGAGGAACAAAATAGGGCCAGTACCAGGTGGAGTTGGTCCCCTTCAATCCAATGGGTCCAGCCTCTGTTCTTCTTTTCCCCCTTCTGCACACAGGTGAGTCTGTCATTGTCCCAGGTGACCAAGCTCTGCATGAGGGATGGGAGAAAATACTGATTTGCTCTGGCAGCATACTCAGATATGACTAGAGAAGATGTCAAGGACCTTGCAAAACTAAAAGTCTATGTCATGACTTTAATTTTTGTCTTGCAGGCTTCCCTGTTGGCTCCGTGATAAAGACTCCACCTGCCAATGCAGGAGACACAGGTTCGATCTCTGGTCGGGGAAGATCCCACATGCCTCGGAGTAACTAAACCCATGCACCACAACTGTTGAGCCTGTGCTCTAGAGACTGAGCGCCACAACTACTGAGCCCACGTGCCTTAGAACCTGCGCTCTGCAACAAGAGAAGCCACCACAATGAGAACGCTTTGCACTGCAACTAGAGAGTAGCCACGACCGCCACAACCAGAGAAAACAGCCCACATGGCAACAAAGACCCAGCACAGCCAAAACTAAATAAATAATTTTTACCTTGCATTTTCTGTTATCCACGCCTTTGTTATCCTCATCAAATTCTTCTCCAACTTTAAATTTCACAACATAGTTCCTGAAGGTGCTGTTCGTGTGGATGGTAAAAGAATCCCCATTCTGTTCAATCACTTTCTGTGGCTTCAGCATCTTGGCTATCTTACGAGTGGCAAAGTCAATATCTTAAAAATAATTTTTTATAAAGAAAAGACATTTAAACATTTACTTGAGACACAAAAGTTAAGGATTTGGCAGCTGTCCTCAAAATCATTGCATCTGATGGCTAGTGTTTCTCAGGGTTTTGGTATAGACAGTTCCCATTCAGTGGCTTTGAACGCATTATGAACTAGAGGTAAAGGCTGCTTATTTTGTTTATTTGCTTTAATATTTATTTATTTGGCTGCCTTGAGTCTTAGTTAGCAACGGGCGGGATCTTCAATCTTCGTTGTGGCATGTGGGATGTTTAATTGTGGCATGCAACTCTTAGTTGCAGCATGTGGACTCTAGTTTCCTGACCAGGGATTGAACCAGGGCTCCCTGCATTGACAGCACAGAGTCTTAGCCACTAGACCAGCAGGTTAGTCCCAAGGTTGCTATTTTAAATAGAGAAAAAGTAAAAGTCATTCAGTCGTGTCTGACTCTCTGTGACTGCATGGACTTATCAGTCCATGGAATTTCTAGGCCAGAATACTGGAGAGGGTTCCCTTCTCCAGGGGATCTTCCCAACCCCAGGACTGAACCCAGGTCTCCCACATTGCAGGCAGATTCTTTATCAGCTGAGCCACCAGGAGGCAAAGTGCAATTTTAGCCAGAGCTGAGGGAGGTGACAAAATGAGTGATGAGCTGTGCAGATCTTGGGGGGAAAGAAGTGTAGGACTGGAGAAGGAAATGGCAACCCACTCCAGTATTCTTGCCTGGAGACCCTCATGGAGTCTGGTGTGCTACAGTCAGAGGGGTCACAGAGTCGGACACTACTTAGCAACTGACCAGCAACAGCAAGTGTACAATAGAGCTCACTAGAACTCTCAGGAAGTGCATGTCAGATGGTCTCAGGAAACTTCAGGAGCCTGAGGTGGCTGGAGAAGAATAGGGAGAATGAGGAGGAGGGGAGGACCTAAAGATGAGATTCAGGGTAGCATAAGGGACCATCGGGCTTTAATTCAGAGCATGATGGATTTGGATGGGAGCCACTGGAATATTTAGAGCAGGTGACATGATCTCATTGGCAGGCAGCCACAACTGCTGGCTTGTCATCCTGAACATTCCTATGAGTCACGGGACATGGTTCTCCTATTTAGGGAATGTCCTGTTCATGTAGAATGAAGTTTCAGGAATCATTTCAGAGATTTATGTACTTCATTGCAGATACCTTGGTCCCAGAATTGTCCCTGTTTTAACTTGTTTGCCTAATAGATTCATTTGTTTCTGACATGACTGGCCCTCAGAGCTGGGTGTGCTTTTCAGGGCTGGGTGCCTCACATCTCCATTTCCAGCCTAGAAAACGTGGCCAAGCCCTTCACAGGGCTCCATGAGTATCGCATTAGCCCCTGCCCATTTCTTTTTTTTTTTTTTTTAATGTATTTTTTGGCTGCACCACACAGCTTGCAGGTTATTAGCTTCCCCAAACGTAGGCTTGAACCCCAGGCCCTCAGCAGTGAAAGTGCTGAGTCTTAACCAGTGGATCACCAGGGAGCTTCCAGTTCTACTCATTTCTAAGCTCGATGATAGTCTGAATGTCCTTGTCTTAAGAAAGCTGTTTATTTTTTTTGCTTCCCTGGTGGTCCAGTGGTCATGAATCTGCTTTACAATGCAGGGGACACCAGTCTGATTCCTGGTCCAGGAAGATCCCACATGCCACAGGACAACTAAGCCCCCTGTGCCACTACTACTAGCCTGTATTCAGCAGTTAGTGAAGTTTGTGTGCCCTAGAGCCCGTGTTCCCCAACAAGAGAAGCCACTGCAATGAGAAGCCGGCACATTGCTGCTAGAGAGTAATCCCCACACACCCGCATTCTCTGCAACTAGAGAAAGTCAATGTACGATAACAAAGACCCAGTGCAGCCATAAATATATAAATAATTTTTAAAAAGCTAGCTATCTGGAAAAAAAAAAGAAAGAAAGGCTTTCTTAGAATGAAATAATATCATTCATTCTATCAATTTGATAGAATGAAATAATATCAAAAAATAATAATTTTTGGTATATTGTCACCCTGCTTATTTAACTTATATGCAGAGTATATCATGTGAAATGCCAGGGTGGATGAATCACAAGCTGGAATCAAGATTGCCAGGAAAATATCAACAACCTCAGATATGCAGATGATATTAACCTAATGGCAGAAAGTGAAGAGGAACTAAAAGAACATCTTGATGAAGGTGAAAGAGCAGAGTGAAAAAGCTGGCTTGAAACTCAACATTCAAAAAACTAAGATCATGGCATCTGGTCCCATCACTTCATGGTAAATAGATGGGGAAAAAATGGAAACAGTGGCAGATTTTATTTTCCTGGGCTCCAAAATCACTGAGGACAGTGACTGCAGTCATGAAATTAAAAATGCTTGTTCCTTGAAAGACAAACCTAGACAGCATCTTGAAAAGCAGAGACCTCACTTTGCTGAAAAAGGTCCATATAGTCAAAGCTATGCTTTTTCCAGTAGTCATGTATGAATGTGCTACGCTTAGTTACCCTTCGTGTCTGACTCTTTGTGACCCCATAGACTGTAGCTCACCAGGCTCCTCTGACCATGAGGATTCTTCAGGCAAGAATACTGGAGTGGGTTGCCATGCCCTTCTCCAGGGTATCTTTCCAACCCAGGTATCGAACCCAGGTCTCCTGCATTGGAGGCTGATTCTTTACCATCTGAGCCATCAAGAAAGGCAAGAATACTGCAGTGTGTAGTCTATCCCTTCTCCAGGTGATCATCCTGACCCAGGGATAGAACCACATTGCAGGTGGAGTCTTTACCAGCTGAGCTACCAGGGAAGCCCATGGATATGACAGCTGGACCATAAAGAATGTTGAGTGCTGAAGAATTGATGCTTTTGAACTGTGGTGCTGGAGAAGACTCTTGAGAGTCCCTTGGATTGCAAGGAGATCAAACCAGTCAATCCTAAAGTAAATCAACCCTTGGAAGGACTGATGCTGAAGCTGATGTTCCAATACTTTAGCCACCTGATGGGAAAAGCTGACTTATTGGAAAAGACCCTGATGCTTGGAAAGACAGGGCAGAAGGAGAAGGGGTCAACAGAGGATGAGATAGTTGGATGGCATTATTGACTCAATGGACATGAGTTTGAGCAGACCACGGGAGACAGTGAAGGTAGGAAAGCCTGGCATGCTGCAGTTCATGGGGTCACAGAGTCAGACACAACTTAGCAACTGAACAACAACAACATCATTTGCAACATATTGGATGGACCTAGAGATGATCATACTAAATGAAATAAGTCAGAAAGAGACACATACCATATGATATCACTTATTAATATATGTGGAATCTAAAATATGATATAAATGATCTTATTATCTATGAAACAGAAACAGACTAACAGACATAGAGAATACACTTGTGGTTGTGGAGAGGTGGGGAGTGGAGAAGGAAAAGATTGCCCATTTGAGATTAGCAGAAGAAGCTGTTATATATAGGATGGATAAACAGCAAAGTCCTACTGTATAGTATAGGGAACTATATTCAATATTTTGTGATAAACCATAATGGAAAAGAATATAAAAAAGAATATATACATATATTTAACTGAGTCACTGTTATACAGTGGAAATTAACAGAATATTGTAAATCAACTTTTTTCAATAAAATGAAAAAAAGCTTTTTAACCTAGAATTCTAGTTTTTAGCATGAAATGCAAATGATCCAGTCTTTACTTATTTTCAGGAATCTTTAAACATGGAGGCTAAACCCTTCAAATATTTATCTGATTATTAATATGATCAAGCCAAATTTAAAATAGTTATCACTGACTTTCCTTAAACCCGTTTCTTTATGTATAACAAAAAACAAATAAGAAACCAAACTTGAGATGATTATATCAATTATGCTTTTACAATCAGTGAGATGATTTGTTGCTAGTAAATTTAAAACTGGTACTACCACATTATAAGACTGTCACTTAACAGATTGATGGTTGCAGGCTGGCCTTTTTAAAGATCAAAATTTAAACTAGCTTAAGTTCTGGTCATTTTCTGCCAGGTCAACACTTACCATGACCTCAGTGACCAAATTGCTCATAAGGCTTTTGTCCAGGTCAAACCATGCTTTTCCACACCACTGATTTTTTAAGTAGGAAGTATGACATTCCAGCAGATGGAAGTGAAGTGGAAGTCACTCAGTCGTGTCCAACTCCGAGGCCCCATGGACTATATAGTCTATGGGATTCTCCAGGCCAGAATACTGGAGTGGGTAGCCTTTCCCTTCTCCAGGGAATCTTCCCAACCCAGGGATCAAACCCAGGTAACAATCTAAATGACGCACATACCATTATAAGTGTGTGAGCGTATACATTTTAGGGCAGGATCTCAAAGAGGCCAACACAAACACATACTTTTCTAAACTTCGTCTGTTCACATTAACCCTTCATTTCAAAGCCACTTCTTTTTAAAAATTTTTTTATTTTTATTTATTTATATTATTTGGCTGTGCTGGGTCTTGTTGTGGCATGTGGGATCTTTGCTTGAAGCATACAGGATCTTTTATACATATATAACTGAAACTTTTCATTAAAAAAATTTTATAGTTTGTGAGTGACAAAATGAACAGTGTGTAATGTGGTGTGACCAAAACTATGTTTTAAAAGTTCATTCATACACAGAGTTTAAATCTCAGGTAAAAAAATAAAAAATAAAAAACAGCCACTTAATAGTGTCAAATTTTTATCCCATTACACGTGAATATTGTGTCAGATTTGATTAATTTGTCTTACAGCAAGATCTTTAGCTGTGGCATGTGAACATGCAGCATGTAAGATCTAGTTCCCTGATTAGGGATTAAACTCAGGCCCTCTGCCTTGGGAGCTCAGTCTTAGCCACTGCACCCCCAGGGAAGTCCCCCAAAGCCACTTCTAATTTTGAGGCAATGTGGGTCTTGGAGCCAAGAGAATATGGGCTTTAAATCCCAGCTTATTCAGTGACCTTCAACAAGTTGGTAACATCCTTGTGTTCTCATGTTCATGATGAGATTAAAGGGAAGTCCTGGTCAAGATGGTCAAGCTCTGTAGGCATTAGCTTCCTTCCTGCCTAGAGTGTCATACCCTGGGTCATCCTTGGCTATTGTGGGACCCACCAAGAACTCCCAAATCTGCAGCCAACTTCTCCAGACTATAGAACCCAAGCGAACTTTCTTCAGCGTCCAAAGGACAAGTTGCCTTTCTTTTCCCTTCGATTTGGCAGAAGCTAGGAAAGAGCAATATTGTTGGATCTGCAGGATCAGCTCTACTCAGAAAGGAGTTATTTCCCTCCTCAGAAGAGATGCTGGCTGGGACACATTGAAACAAACTCTGTGGGGCCCGCCTCATTGCAAATCTCTTCTGTGTCTTTCCTTTCTTTTTTGTAGAAAATAGACTTCATTCAGCTTCCCTGGTGGCTCAGACAGTAAAGAATTCACCTGCAGTGCGGGAGACCTAGGTTCAATCCCTGGTTGGGAAGATTCCTTGGAGGAGGGCCTGGCAACTCACTCCAGTATTCTTGCCTGGAGAATCCCGTGGATAGAGGAGCCTGGTGGGCTACAGTCCATGGGGTTGTAAAGAGTCAGACATGACTGAGCGACTGGAAATCATCAGTAAGTTCAGGGGTTTTGAGCATGAACGACCCATTCTCCTTGCTTGGCACTGCAATAAAGCTTTCTCTGCTCCAAACTCTGATGTTTCCATTTATTTGGTCTCACCATCATAAAATAAAAGTCATAGTTTATGGCAAGACAAGGGAAATTTAAACAAAAATTCTTTGCCTTTTGGCCTTCCCCTCCACCTCCCTCCCCACCACACTGTGTATATGTGTGCATACTTCTGATTCAGTGAAACTTCTGATTCAATGAAACTATGAGCCATGAGGTGTAGGGCCACCCAAGATGGACGGGTCATAATGAAGAGTTCTGACAAAATGTGGTCCACTGGAGAAGGGCATGGCAAACCACTTCAGTATTCTTGCCTTGAGAACCTCATCAACAGTATGAAAAGGCAAAAAGATATGACACTGAAATATGAACTCCCCAGGTCGGTAAGTGCTCCATATGCTACTGGAGAAGAGTAGAAAAATAACTCCAAAAAGAATGAAGAGATGGAGCCAAGGTGAAAACAATGCCCAGTTGTGGATGTGACTGGTGATGGAAGTAAAGTCCAATGCTATAAAGAACAATATTGCAGAGGAATCTGAAATGGTAGGTCCATGAATCAAGGTCAATTGGAAGTGGTCAAACAGGAGATGGCAAGAGTGAACATCAACATTTTAGGAATCAGTGAACTAAAATGGACTGGAATGGGTGAATTTAATTCAGATGGCCATCATATCTACTTCTGTGAGCAAGAATCCCTTAGAAGATATGGAGTAGCTCTCATATTCAATAAAAGAGTCTGAAATGCAGTACTTGGGTGCAACCTCAAAAATGACAGGATGATCTCTGTTCGTTTCCAAGGCAAAACCATTCAATAACACAGTAATCCGAGTCTATGCCCCAACCACTAATGCCAAAGAAGCTGAAGTTGAACAGTTCTCTGAAGACCTATAAGATCTTCCAGACTAATGCCAAAAAAAGATGTCCTTTTCATCATAGGGGACTGGAATGCAAAAGTAGGAAGTCAAGAGATACACGGAATAACAGGCAAGTTTGACCTTAGAATACAAAATGAAGCAGGGAAAGTCTAACAGAGTTTTGTCAAGAGAATGCACTGGTCATAGCCAACAGCCTCTTCCAACAACACAAGAATTGACTCTACACATGGACATCACCAGATAGTCAATACTGAAATCAGATTGATTATATTCTTTGCAGCTAAAGATGGAGAAGCTCTATACAGTCAGCAAAAACAAGACCAGGAGCTGACTGTCGCTCAGATCATGAACTCCTTATTGACAAATTCAGACTGAAATTGAAGAAAGAAGGGAAAACCACTAGATGATTCGTGTATGACCTAAATCAAATCCCTTATAATTATACAGTGGAAGTGACAAATAGTTTCAAGGGATTAGATTTGATAGACAGACTGCCTGAAGAACTATGGATGGAGGTTTGTGACATTGTACAGGAGGCAGTGGTCAAGATCATCACCAAGAAAAAGAAATGCAAAAAGGCAAAGTGGTTGTCTGAGGAGGCCTTACAAATAGCTGAGAAGAGAAGAGAAGAGAAGCGAAAGGCAAAGGAGAAAAGGAAAGATATATCCATCTGAATGCAGAGTTCCAAATAATAGCAAGTATCCATCTGAATGCAGAGTTCCAAATAATAGCAAGGAGAGATAGGAAAGCCTTCCTAAGTGAACAATGAAAAGAAATAGAGGAAGAAATAGAATGAGAAAGACTAGAGATCTCTTCAAGAAAATTTAGAGATATCAAGGGAACATTTTATGCAAAGATGGGCACATTAAAGGACAGAAATGGTATGGGCCTAACAGAAGCAGAAGATATTAAGAAGAGGTGGCAAGAATACACAGAACTATACAAAAAAGATCTTAGCAACCCAGATAACCATGATGGTGTGATCCCTCACCTAGAGCCAGATATCCTGTAGTGTGAAGTCAAGTGGGCCTTAGGAAGCATCACTACAAGCAAAGCTAGTGGAGGTGATGAAGTTCCAGCAGAGCTATTTCAAATCCTAAAAGATGATGCTGTGAAAGTGATGCACTCAATATGCCAGCAAATTTGGAAAATTCAGCAGTAGCCACAGGACTGAAAAAGGTCAGTTTTCATTCCAATCCCAAGGAAAGGCAATGCCAAAGAATGTTCAAAGTACTGCGCAATTGCCCTCATCTCACATGTTAGCAAAGTAATGCTCAAAATTCTCCAAGCCAGGCTCAATAGTACGTGAACTGAGAACTTCCAGATGTTCAAGCTGGATTTAGAAAAAGCAGAGGAACAAGAGATCAAATTGCCAACATCTATTGGATCATTGATAAAGCAAGAGAGTTCCAGAAAAACATCTATTTCTGCTTCATTGACTACACTAAAGCCTTTGATTGTGTGGATCACAAAAAAACATGGAAAATTCTTAAAGAGATGGGAATACCAGACCACCTTACCTGCCTCTTGAGAAATCTGTATGCAAGTCAAGAAGCAACATGGATGCTTCATCAAGCATCAGACATGGAACAACAAACTGGTTCCAAATTGGGAAAGGAATTCGTAAAGGCTGTATATTGTCACCCTGTTTATTTAACTTATATACAGAGTACATCATTCAAAATGTCAGGCTGGATGAAGTACAAACTGGAATCAAGACTGCCAGGAGAAATATAAATAACTTCAGATATGCACATGACACCACCCTTATGGCAGAAAGCAAAGAGGAACTAAAGAGCCTTTTGATGAAAGTGAAAGAGAAGAATGAAAAAGCTGGCTTAAAACTCAACAGTCAAAAAACTAAGATCACGGCATCCAGTCCCATCACTTCATGGGAAATAGATGGGGAAACAATGGACACAGTGACAGACTTTATTTTCTTGGGCTCCAAAATCACTGCAGACGGTGACTGCAGCCATGAAATTAAAAGACGCTTGCTCCTTGAAAGAAAAGCTATGACCAACCTAGAGAGCATATTAAAAAGCAGAGACGTTACTTTGCCAAGCAAGGTCTGTCTAGTCAAAGCTATGGTTTTCCAGTAGTCATATATGGTTGTGAGAGTTGGACTATAAAGAAATCTGAGTGCCAAAGAATTTATGGTTTTGAACTGCGGTGTTGGAAAAGACTCTTGAGAGTCCCTTGGACTGAAAGGAGATCCAACCAGTCCACCCTAAAGAAAATCAGTCCTAAATATTCATTGGAAGGACTGATGCTGAAGCTGAAGCTCCAATACTTCGGCTACCTGATGGGAAAAACTGACTCACTGGAAAAGACCCTGATGCTGGGAAAGATCGAAGGCAGGAGGAGAAGGGGATGACAGAGGATGAGATGGTTGGATGGCATCACCGACTTGATGAACATGAGTTTGAGCAAGCTCTGGGAGTTGGTGATGGACAGGGAACCCTGTTGCAGTCCATGGGGTTGCAAAGAGTGGGACACCACTGAGCGACTGAACTGAACTGAAGTGAAAGCTTGGACTCTGCCCCAATTCTCTCTGGAATCTCCTCTGCTCAAGTCCCTACATGAATAGCTTAAAAATTCCCCAATTTTGCCGTTCAAGGAGACACTGCTTTGAGAAAGATCTCCACTGTTGTCCTTATTTGCTTTAAGTAATTATAAATCCTTTCTTCTCCTGGTATTTGGCTTGGTTGTTTCTCTTGGCTGTATGCCCACAAAGAGGTGAATTCGGTTTTCAGGTGACACTACGAGATCTCTTGGGTTGTACTTTAGACACTCTTAGAATATCAAATCTCATCCTACCACCTCTAACAAATAGGGCATCTAACAGAATTCAGAGGCTGTATAGCTTTGATTCTATTACCAACAATCAATGGCTAGTTCTGGGTTTCCAGTTTGGTGCTCTGCTGTACTAACTAGCCTCTCTATTCCAGAAATCCCTAGCACACTTATCTTTCTTCTGGGAAACAGACTGCAAATAAGAATTAATGTGTTGTCTGGATCCAGTATCTTTCTGGAACCAGAACAAAACATTAAAAAAGGAGTCGTGGGACTTCCCTGGTGGTCCAGTGGTTAAGACTCCATGCTGCCATTGCAAGGAGCACAGGTTCAATCCCTGGTGGACAGCTAGGCTCACACAGGCCACACAGTACAGCCAAAATAAATAAACAAAATTAAAATTTTTAAAAATAGGAGCTGTGAGGCAGGATATAAATTCAATACTATTTGGTTTAATCCTCTGTGAAATGGGTTGGATGATAAGTGAATAAAGCTAATGTAAATAAGGGCTTCCCAGGTGGTACAATGATAAAGATTCTGCCTTCCAGTGCAGGAAACACAGGTTTGATGGTTCAATCCCTGATTGGGAAGATTCCCTGGAAGAGGAAATGGCAACCCTCCAATATTCTTGCCTGGAGAATCCCATGGACAGAGGGGCCTGGCAGGCTACAGTCCCTAGGGTTACAAAGAGTTGGACACAACTGAAGTGACTTAGCATGAATGCACACAATATAAATAAATAGAGCCTCTGTTAGCCTCTAGGATCTCATACAATGGTAGATAATGGATAAATTTCTACAGAAATCATGAAAAAAGAAGTCTCAGACAAGGAGTCACAGCATAACATACAGAAAAGTAAGACAGTATTGGAGACAGGTGAAGGATTTCACGAATACACATTTGAAAAACACTGATTACAACAGTCAGAAGGCGGCTTTGCAATACTCAACAGGCTTAACAAAAGATGTTTCCACACACTTGAAACAGTCACCCTGACTCCATTCCCTGTTTTCTTCTCTAAGAAATTTGCTCTAAAAGCCATCAGATCAGATCAGTCGCTCAGTCGTGTCCGACTTTTGGGACCCCATGAATCGCAGCACGCCAGTCCATCACCAACTCCCGGAGTTCACTAAGACTCACGTCCATCGAGTCAGTGATGCCATCCAGCCATCTCATCCTCTGTCATCCCCTTCTCCTCCTGCCCCCAATCCCTCCCAGCATCAGAGTCTTTTCCAATGAGTCAACTCTTCGCATGAGGTGGCCAAAGTATTGGAGTTTCAGCTTTAGCATCATTCCTTCCAAAGAAATCCCAGGGCTGATCTGCTTCAGAATGGACTGGTTGGATCTCCTTGCAGTCCAAGGGACTCTCAAGAGTCTTCTCCAACACCACAGTTCAAAAGCATCAATTCTTTGGCACTCAGCCTTCTTCACAGTCCAACTCTCACATCCATACATGACCACAGGAAAAACCATAGCCTTGACTAGATGAACCTTTGTTGGCAAAGTAATGTCTCTGCTTTTCAATATGCTGTCTAGGTTGGTCATAACTTTCCTTCCAAGGAGTAAGCGTCTTTTAATTTCATGGCTGCAGTCACCATCTGCAGTGATTTTGGAGCCCAGAAAAATAAAGTCTGACACTGTTTCCACTGTTTCCCCATCTATTTCCCATGAAGTGGTGGGACCGGATGCCATGGGAATAACTAAAAAGAAAGCACTGCAAGGCAAAATTCAAAGCCATGCCCTGATCTCTAACACTTTACCCTCCACAAAGATGTCCGATACTAGCCAGAGAAACCAGGGAAGAAAGCACTTATGAGGACTTCTCTGGCAGTCCAGTGATTAACAACCCATAAACTCCCAATATAGGGGCACAGGTTTAATCCTTGGATGGGGAACTAAGATCCCACATGCCATGGGTTGTGACCAAAAACAACCTCCCCACCAAAAAACCACAAACAATCAGAAAAATAAAGTGCTTATGATCACATGTCCCCACTAATTTGAGGGTGAGGTGATAAGTAAATTATCAGGGCTTACTACCTTTAGGAAAAACAATCATTAATTCCTTCTTATGAATTAGAAACAGAGAAGAAATGAGATTCAGATTACGGGTAGCAGAATATGCCACCCCAAGATATGCCACTTTTTCATATTGAATATTTTGAAATGAAGGTCATGGGAAAGCAGAAAAGCCCTGCCCTCCCCCAGAGCAGGACATAATTTTGTAAACATGTCCCTGCTCTCCCTGTACCAGGTTGGACAGAAATTAGGGACACAACTCTGAACTCCTATCAGTCTAGAGATGGCACCAGAAGAATTTACATAACAAATTTTACTAACTCGTTCTTATTTACTATTAGTTCCTGCATGTATTTATCTTCCCAAAATTTGTCACCCCTGGAATCACAAAGCCCTTTGTCTTATCACTTCTCTACAGAATTATTACTCTTTGCTCAGGTGCCATATAACTTCCTTTTTTTTTTCTTTCTTCTTCTTTTAAAAAAATTTTGGCCACACCTGGTGGCACGTGGGATCTTAGTTCCCCAACCAGGGATCAAATCCATGCCCCCTGCATTGGAAGTCGAATCTCAACCACTGGCCCACCAGGGAAATTCCCTCAGCTCAGGTTCTAACCACTCTGAGACACTCATCGCTGAATGCTCCTGAGTGTATTCACCATGCATGTGTTAACAAGCTTCTGTTTGTTGTCTTGTTACGCTGTCTCTTGGTATAATTTACAGGGTCCCAACCAATGAAACTAAGAAAGGTAGAGAAATAATATTTTTTTCCTTGCCTATACGGTTTCTGTCAGTATGAATCTGATTTAGCTTGAGAAGTTCCAGGCATCCCTGCTTAGTGTGAGAAAGGGAGGATAAAATCCTACCATAGGTTGGGAGATCTTACAGACACACTGGAACCTTAGAATTGCTGTTCAGTCACTCAGTCATTTCTGACTCTTTGCAACCCCACAGGCTGTAAGCCTGCCAGGCTCCTCTGTCCATGGGGTTCTCCAGGCAATAACACTGGAGTGGGTTGCCATTTCCTTCTCCAGGGGATGTTCCCAACCGAGGGATCAAACCTGCATCTCCTGTGTTGGCAGGCTGATTCTTTACCACTGAGCCACCTGGGAAGCCCAGAATGGTACAGTCCAAAATGGCTAAAATACTTGATTTTATGTTATTATTATTATTATTAGGCATGGTTAAAAGGAAAAAAAAAAAAAAAAAAAAAAAAGGACCACCTGCTCTCAATTTGCAGATGGAGAAACCCAAGCCCAGGTCAGATAATGTGGAAGAGGAGCCAGAGCAGCCCCCAGTCCCCCAGACTTCCGGAAGCTCCGGCCCGATCAAAAGTGCCCCTGATCAGGGACTTCCCTGGTGAGCCAATGTCTAAGACTCCATGCCCCCAATACAGGGGGTCTGGGATCCATCCCTGATCAGGGAACACGTCCCACCTGCCCCAACTAAGACTTTGAATGCTGCAACTAAAGATCTCACATCTTGCAACTAAGCTTCAGAGCAGCCAAATTAAAAAATAAAGTTCAAAGAAGATGCCCTATCTCCTTTCACCATTCCGATAGCCTTCTCAAGTTCTGCTGGCTGGTAGGGTAGCCAACTTCCACTTGTGTCCGTTGAACATTAGAAACATGGCTAGTCCTGGCTTGAGGCTTAAAATGAACTCCTATTTAAGAACAGCAACACAAAAAGGTGCCTCTGATTGCTGTTATTTAGTCAGAAGCATGAGCAGGTGCTCAGAACCACCAACGCTGACGAATTAAATCACCAGCAGGAGGAACTGAGCATCAGTACCAAAGGGAAGCATTCTACCGTCAGGGCAGGAAAGAAACTTAGCGGATCCCGCCGCCCCTCTACATCCCCTGAGGCCCCTCCCATACTTCCTCCCTGCCAGGCAGGGGAAAGTGGAAGCAAACCCTCCAAGCACCGACCCACAGTCCTCCTGGCTGGAATTGGGCCCCGGGGTTGGGGTGAAGAGGTAGCGGCCTCTAAAGGGTCTGGGTTTATTAACCCCCGCCTTTCGATGAGAAGAGGAAACCAGAAAACTAAAGATTTCAAACGTGTCTCCAGAACTCTAACCCGCACGAGAGCCGCCGGAGGTCGCGGGAGGGGCGGGGGGCGAGGGCGGGGCCGGAGGCCAGGCTCGGGACGGTACTCTGGGGCCCCGGAATCTGCGTCCCGGAGCATCTCCAGGGGGCGCTGATGCTGCGGGCCGGGACCTCCCCTGGACTCGGGGATTCCCTCAGCCCGTTGCCCAGAAATCCGCGTTAAAGCGGCCACGGGGCGAGGATCTACCGGGAGGGGCTTCGGGTCGGGGCGCCTCCCCGACACCCATGGGGAACCCCATCGTGTCCCCGACTCTCCCTGCGAGGTGGCCTACGCCACCGTCGCCCCCACCTGCTTGGGAGTCCGCGATGGGACAGGAGCCGTGCCGCGTGAACCGGGCACTGGCGGACAGAGGAGAGGACAGACAGACTGGCGAACTGGGAGAGGAAGGATGGGAGGGACCAGGAGACGGCCGGACGCCTGGAGAACAGGGGGATGCGGGAGACCAAAGGATGGGGGGACAGGCGGCTGGACTGAAGGACTGGCAGACGGACGGAGGTGGGAGACCGACGACAGTCAGACGGACGTTCAGGGGGACAGAGGATAGACGAAGGTGGGGAAGTGGGGGACCCGGAGAACCCGTAGTAAGACTCGGGGGACGCACGGATGCAGGTGAGGGGACGCAGGGAGTCGGACCAGCATGCCAGCCCGGCGGCCTCCGCCCCGAACTGGACGCGTGGCCGAGTGGAGGCTCCGCACGGCCCCTCCCGCCTACCTAGGGCCCGCATGTAGCCCTCGACGTTGTCGCTGCTGAGCAGGTTCCAGGTGCCGCTGAAGTTGGAAGGCATGGCTGGGCTGGGGACAGCACTGGCCGGGGGCAGTGGGGACTGGGAGACCTATCTCTGGCCGGGGAGGCGGGACCAGCAGGACCTCGAGGGGACAGAGCGGGGAGGGGCCATGCGGGGAGCGCTGGGCACAGGCCTCCTGGAAATCTGGTCCACTTCCAGCCTCCTTGTCCACACGCTCCTGTCCTCTTCTGCTTTAACTCCAAAGTGGACATACACCACACCAAGATCAGAGCTACACTTTTTTCTCTGCCTACATGTTAATATGCCTTTCCCAGGTGGCTCAGTGGTAAAGACTCCACCAGCAATGCAGGAGACACAGGAGACACGAGTTAAATCCCTGGGTTGGGAAGATCCCCTGGAGAAAGAAATGGCAACCCACTCTAGTATCCTCGCCTGGGAAAGCCATTGACAGAGGAGCTTGGCAGGCTCCAGTCCGTGGGGTTGCATAGTTGGATATGACTGAGCCCACGCACACACATTAATAACCAAGAGATCTCCTTCAAATACATGGCATGGATTGCTGGGTCAGCTGCAAATAATATACCAATAAATCCAGTGCTAGTGGTCTCAATAAATAGGCGGTTATCTTCCTTACCTATCAAGCTGTCCTGGGATAAGTGGCAACTCCATGACATAGAAGTGGCATCTCTGAACTTCCTTGGTGGTCCAGTGGTTAAAACTCCACCTGCCATAAAAGGGGACATGGGTTCCCTCCCTGGTCCGGGAAGATTCCATATGCCATGAGCCATTAAGCAGGTGTGCCACAACTACTGGGCCCCAACCCTAAAGACCATGCTCTGCAACAAGAGAAGCCACCACAAGGAGAAGCCCACACCCCGCAACTAGAGAGTAGTCCCCCGTTCCGGAACTAGAGAAAAGCCTGAGCACAGCAATGAAGACCCAGCACAGCCAAAAAACTTATTAATTAAAAATGTTACATATAAAAAAAAGTGGCATCTCTGTATTCTCCTGGCCTTTCATCCCTGTTGGTTACCTCACTGTCATGAGTTGGCTGCTGGAACATCCACATTCAAGGTGGGAAAGAAGAGGCAGAGAACCACCTGCCATTGTCCCTTCACCAGATTCCGGTTTACACTCATTGGCCAAAACCATGTCATAGGCTACTTCTAATTGCAAGGGAACCTGGGAAATCTAGTATCTAGTCTTCAGTCTTGACAGTAGAGAAAGGCAAAAGAGGTGGGTGTTGGGGGTATGGGGTAACCTATAACGTTAGCCCTAAATACCATCTCTATAGGCTGGCTCCAAGACTTACCTGTTATTTTTTTTTCTTTAAAGAAAAAATAATATTTATTTGCAGTATAAACAAAGTTCTGTTGCTGGCTCGGGAGATGTGTGTGTGTGTGTGTGTGTGTATAGGGTCACAAATTATCCTTCATAAAACCTAAAGCAAAACTGGCCACCCTGTTGGCATACTCTCATTTACACAAATCTGATATGTTTTTCTGGGTTTTTCTTTTTAAAGGTAAAAAAGAGAGAGAGAAAGAGAACCATGTACATAGTATGGAAGCTTTTTGTCAATTTCTCAACTGTGGCAAGAATTTCATCTGCTGCCTTGAAGAATCTCTGAAAACCAGCCCTGTGAGGTAAGATGCAGTTGGGCAGAGTTTCCGCGGCCTCCCTCACATGCTGAGTGCTAGCTCGCTCAGGGACCCTCCCCCGACCTCACGCAGTCCCACCACCTGGGAAAACGGAGTTTGGAGAAGGAACAAAACTGGAGGAGGGTAATGGAATCTGTGGCTTTGTTCTGTGGACACGGGGCATTTCTTTTTTTTGTTTAATTTTTATTGCTGTAGAGTTGATTTACAGCGTTGTGTTAGTTTTAGGTGTACAGCTTATCTGTCAACTTCTGATCTCTCACATGAGCGCCAGACTCAAGTACATTAATAGCCAACACCTATTGAGTGATTACTATGTGTATTATCATTTATCACAAAATCCTACCTCTCCAATAGTTACTTTATTTATCTCCATTTGAAAAAGACAAAACCTGAGACAAAGAGAGGTTAAGTGACTTACCTAAGGTCATACAGTTGGTGGAAGAGTCTGGTTTCAATCTCAGATAGCTCGACTACCAAGCTCATGTGTCACCTCTCATCACTTAAGGTGCCTCTTGGATATCCTAAAGGTACTCAAATGTAATATATCCAAAGCAGAAAGCATAACATAAAATTATTCCTTGGCTTTCCTCATCTCTATAAATTGTACCACTAGTCACCTGTTAAATCCAAAGCCTGGTAAACACTGGATTTTTCCCTTTTCTACTCACCCATATCCAATCCACCAGCAAATCCTGTTGGTTCTTCCAACCTAACCCAAGCCACCATCATGTCTTGCCTCCTCCCTGGGCTTGTTGCTTCTACTCTTATCCAACCAAACTATTTTCCATTCTGCAGCCAAGAAAGCTTTTCAGAAATATAATTCAGATTTCATTACTCCCAAGATTCAAATGCTTCAGTGTGTAAATATTTGAATCTCTTTAAAAATCTGAGTCACCTTTTCAGAGCAACCTTCTGGTATACAATTACTCTGCATCACAACTCTGCTTATATCCTTTGTAATTATCATAGTCCATAATTATCATTTTTTTTTGCTTTATTTACTGACTACTGTCCTCGCTTCAGCAGCACATATACTAAAATATTTACTGACTACCTTTTTCATTAAAATGTCAAGAGTAGAGACTGTGTTCATATTATTCACCTCTACAGTATCCCCAGTGCCTAGCATGCCTGGCAAGTGATTATTAAATGTTTGTTGAATGAATGGCTATGAACTTTCCAGAGGAAAGATGCTATTTTTATTGAGGAAACCAGGGGCATAAGGCAAGGAAGTGCTTCCCTGGTGGCTCAGACAGTAAAGAATCTGCCTGCAATGCAGGAGACCCAGGTTCGATCCTTGGGTCAGGAAGATCCCCTGGAGAAGGGAATGGCTACCCACTCCAGTATTCTTGCCTGGAGAACTCCATGGACAGAGGAGCCTGGCGGGCTACAGTCCATGGGGTCGCAAAGAGTCAGACATGACTGAGCACCTAACACTTTCACATAGTGACATTCAGTTCAGCCGCTCAGCCGTGTCCGACTCTTTGTGACCCCATGGACTGCAGCACGCCAGGCTTCCCTGTCCATCACCAACTCCTGGAGCTTGCTCAAACTCATGTCGATTGAGTCAGTGATGCCATCCAACCATCTCATCCTCTGTCGTCCCCTTCTCCTCCCGCCTTCAATCTTTCCCAGCATCAGAGTCTTTTCCAGTGAGTCAGTTCTTTGCATCAGGTGGCCAAAGTATTGGAGCTTCAGCTTTAGCATCAGTCCTTCCAATGAATATTCAGGACTGATTTCCTTTAGGATGGACTGGTTTGATTTCGTTGCTGTCCAAGGGACTCTTAAGATTCTTCTCCAACACCACAGTTCAAAAGCATCAATTCTTTGGCATTCAGCGTTCTTTATAGCCCAACTCTCACATTCATGCATGACTACTGGAAAAACCATAGCTTTGACTAGAGGGAATTTTGTTGGCAAAGTAACGTGTCTGCTTTTTAGTATGCTGTCTAGGTTGGTCATAGCTTTTCTTCCATGGAGCATCTTTTAATTTCATGGCTGCAGTCACCATCCGCAGTGATTTTGGAGTCCAAGAAAATAAAGTCTGTCACTGTTTCCATTGTTTCCCCATCTATTTGCCATGAAGTGATGGGACCAGATGCCATGATCTTAGTTTTCTGAATGTTGAGTTTTAAGTCAACTTTTTCACTCTCCTCTTTCATCAAGAGGCTCTTTAGTTCTTCCTCGATTTCTGCCATAAGGGTTGTGTCGTCTGCATATCTGAGGTTATTGATATTTCTCCCAGCAATCTTGATTCCAACTTGTGCTTCTTCCAGCCCAGTGTTTCTCATGATGTACTCTGCATAGAAGTTAAATAAGCAGGGTGACAATATACAGCCTTGACAAACTCCTTTTCCTATTTGGAACCAGTCTGTTGTTCCATGTCCAGTTCTAACTGTTGCTTCTTGACCTGCATACAGATTCCTCAGGAAGCAGGTGAGGTGGTCTGGTATTCCCATCTTTTTCAGAATTTTCCAGTCTGTTGTGATCCACACAGTCAAAGGCTTTGGTGTAGTCAATAAAGAAGATGTTTTGCTGGAACTCTTTTGCTTTTTCTATGATCCAGCGGATGTTGGCAATTTGATCTCTGGTTCCTCTGCCTTCTCTAAATCCAGCTTGAACATCTGGAAGTTCACGGTTCATATACTGTTGAAGCCTGACTTGCAGGGTTTTGAGCATTACTTTGCTAGCGTGTGAGATGAGTGCAATTGTGCGATAGTATCAACATTGTTTGGCATTGCCTTTCTTTGGGATTGGAATGAAGACTGACCTTTTTCAGTCCTGTGGCCACTGCTGAATTTTCCAAATTTGCTGGCACATTGAGTGCATCACTTCCATAGCATCATCTTTTAGGATTTGCAACTTGAATTCCATCACCTCCATTAGCTTTGTTTGTAGTGATGCTTCCTAAGGCCCATAGTGACACTGCATTACTCAGAATGAGGCTATTGATTCTCATGAGTACAAAACATTGATTCCTTTGGTGGAATATGATGGGATGATATCAAGTCCTGGGATTAGATAAACTTTACCACTTTAAGGGCATAGACCTATGAACTCTGACCAGATTTCTGGAGCATGAAACCTATTTAAATTCCAGATAACTAAGGGAACAGGACATGGAGAAATCATATTTCCTTCCTATCCTTAAAATCTTATTGTTCTAAATGTTGGCCTGAAAATGAAATTCACAGGAATAACTAATAATAGTGTCAGCAATTGCGCTGGTTGGTATGGCTCTTGGCCAATTTGGACAAGGACCATCTATTATGGGTAGGGTTGAATGGATGTTGGAGTAGATTGGACATAGATTGGACTTGCCCATGGGAGGAGAAATCTTCTCCTCTACAATTCCAAGATCTTTCTTCCTGACTAGGACCAAAGCTATGTCTGGAAAGGAAAGACAAATGTTACTTGGCCAAATTTGTGCTTTCTTTCCTTCCATTTGACACTGGCAAAGTGAACCATAAAATTAAGAGCCAAGATGCAGTCCTACACTTGTGGACGAGCAGTGCTTTCTCCTAGACAGTGATGAGCGGGAATGATGAGGGGGCATTTGTAGTGGAGGCATTTTTCTGGCATTCGATGGAATCTGATACTGGTCCAGGAAAGAATGGTGCATACAGTAAAGACATAAAGTAAACTTCCCCTCATCTCTACCTCTCCTCCTAACGCAAGGAGGCAGCACCATCAGGGAGCTTGGTCCCATTTGGGGGATAAGACTTAGATACACAGGGGATTTATTATACTTCTTTTTGGCTGTGCTGGGTCTTCGTTGCTGCATGGGCTTTGCTCTAGTTGCAGTGAGTGGGGCCCACTCTAGTTGTGGAGCACGGGCTTCTCACTGAGGTGGCTTCTCTTGTTGCAGAGCAGGGGCTCTAGGTGCATGGGCTTCAGTAGTTGGTGCACATGGGCTCAGTAGTTGTGGTGCATGGGCTTAGCTGCTCCAAGGCATGTGGGATCTTCCCAGACTGGGGATCATACCCATGTTTCCTGCATTAGCAGGAGGGTTCTTTATCACCAGGGCTTCCCTGGTGGCTCAGAGCTTAAAGTGTCTGCCTGCAATGCAGGAGACCTGGGTTCGATCCTTGGATCAGGAAGATCCCCTGGAGAAGGAAATGGCAACCCACTCCAGTATTCTTGCATGGAGAATCCCATGGAGGGAGGAGCCTGGTAGGCTACAATCCATGGGGTTGCAGAGTCAGACACAACTGAGCTACTTCACTTGGGAAGCCCCCATTATACTTTTATCACTAATTCTGTTTGAAAATTTCCCTAACACTTTTAAAACATGTCATTGTTGTCATGTTACCCACTGGTCTGGAAAAACTTGGGCACTTCACTTGATTTGGGAAACACTGTCTGCTGCATTATTGACTGATAAGGCACTTGAGGCAGACATGGATCTGAATCTCAGCACTGAAACCAAGGTGATTTCCTGAGTGGAGTGGGGGGCATTGTCCCAGAGGAGGAGTCCAACAGAGATAGGAATTCCCCACCATGTGCTGGTGCTACTGTAACAGGTCAAAAACTGTATGTGGACCCCACCAAGCTTCCCTCCTTATGAGCCCCACATCCCACCCCACACACTTGACTTCAGTCGGGCTGGCTCCATGAATGGGCTTCTCCATACCTCCTCTCAGGTTGTTCCTCCCATAAGGTTGCTGGAAGTGGCAAAAAATAAACTAGAAACAGGATTCGTCAAGTTTCAGATACATGACAAATAACTTGTAGTATTTATTAGGCTTTCCTGGTGGCTCAGTGGTAAAGCATTTGCCTGCAATGCAGGAGACCCAGGTTCAACACCCCCGGTTGGGAAGATCCCCTGGAAAAGGTCATGGCAACCCACTCCAGTATTCTTGCCTGGAGAACCCCATGGACAGAGGAGCCTGGCGGGCTACAGTTTGTAGGGTTGAAAAGAGTTGGACACGACTGAAGCAACTTAGCAGCAGCAGCAGAATATAAACAAAAAAACAACCACCCCTACCAGCATCAAACAATACACCAGTTCAGCACAATTCCTAAACTAAATTCACATTATAAGAGCCAAACATGAGACATGATAGAGAATAAACAATGGCATTTTCCCCTCTTCCTCAATGAAAGCCACAACAGTTACTAATATTTATTTCCTTGTGAAATTCATTGTCCTAGTTTCATTATCCAAAGAGGAAGCTGTGTCCTTAAAGGAGACCTCGAAACATGCTATTATGCTGTGGCATTAGCAGCATCCTGGTACAGGGACAAAAAGCCAAGCAGCTCCTTCTATGTACAAAGTTGCTGATCCATAAATACCACAACAATAGGACCATTTCACTGTTACCAGGTCTCCTGGGAGGGTCCCTATGAGCCTTACCCAGCCGGCCCTGAGGTCAATACGCTCAGCAGACTATGGGCACATCTAGGTGAAAAGGCTTCATAGTAGAAAAGAAGTTTCTAGCACTGGAATCTTCCTGCAGTTCAGACATACTTCAGATAAACTTGTGTAGTTTTCCAGAAGAAATCAAAATTAAATTTCGATAACTTCATTGACTTCTAGCAATAGTTCTATTGCTATTTTTCAGTATTGCTCCAACTTTTAAACTCTAAAAAGCTGAGGAGCAGGGGAACGGACCTCATTTCTATGATCTGAGGTTATGACCTTTCATTCATTCAGCAGGTTAAGAGACTGAAACCACTGAGTGCCAAGCTTTGTACTCTTCTCTGTCTTTGAGAAATAGATCCATTGACTTCAGTAAAAATAAGCCAGGAATGGGGACTTCCATGGTAGTCCAGTGGTTAAGAATCTGCCTTCCAATGCAGAGGACACAGGTTCAATCCCTGGTTGGGGAACTAAGATCCCACATGCTACAGGGCAACTAAGCAGGTGAGCTGTCACTACTGACCCTGGCGGGCTCAGCTAGAAAGAAGTCTGCATGCTACAATGAAAGATCCCATATGCTGCAACCAAGATCTGACACAGCCATAAATAAGTAAAAATTAAAAGAGGCCAAGAGCCACAGAATTTACATTTGCCAACTTTATTTCCTTTTTAAAACTGTGGCTTCAGATAAGACTATTCAACTGCACAGATGTGTTTTTTTTCCTTCTGCAGAGATATAAATCCTTCATCCAGAGTAGTGTAGTATGAAATTGTTAGGTAGGTAGAATGGGGAAAAGGAGTCCAAAATGGCGGTGGCTAAAAGACAAGGAAGGTCAAAGGAAGGTCCGAGGACCAGAGTGAAGACTTCAGGCAGAACAAACAGCACTCCTGGCTAAGCCCAATTTGCATAGGGCAGGCCCAGGTGGAGGAAAAAAATATATAAAAGGAGGAACCAAAGCTCTTTCTCTCTCTCCCGTGTGCGTGCGCTCTTTAGGTATGTAAAGGTAAATTATTCTACTTTCTTTAGAAAGTTAACTTCAGTCCTGTTTCTATCACAGAATGATTTTCATGAACCATAAAACTACTCTAAAAAAAGCTATTTCTGGTGTTTGTGCTTTACTAATGGGTAAAACTGCCACAGAATTTTAATCAGTAGCAAATCATATAATAAGTTTGTCTTTTTAACATAATGTTATGACTTCAATTATTATTTGAGTTTTCTACTTTGGTTAAAGTTCATACAAAAGAACAAGAAACAAAGCATACAAAACAGACTCTTTTTCTGCTTAAACTCACAAGTGGTAGGTTCACAGGGACTGGAACAGAAACTGCAAGGGTCTTTCAAAACTCAAGAGTTTTAGATTGAGACTGTGGCACTTTCTTGCACAAACCATTCATCAGGGCCTCAAAGCTCTGAGCTAAAGGAACTGCTGGGCTGACTCAGTGTGGTATTTCTCATGTCCCTTCATTGTTTGCTTATTAAGCTATGAGTAAAGGCTAAGAGGATTCACACTTCATAAAATCCTTGAATGAGAATCCGTGCATAACACATGGAGGGCAGAGGCTCCCTATCTGTCATGGGCATCAGTGTACCTTTCTAAACGCTCTAGGGCTTGGACCCCTCTTCCTACCTCCAAAAGTGATGTTGCAGGCAACATGCCTTAGCAAAGCTTCACTGGCCTTCTGAGACGTGTCAGAGAGAACGAACTACTGGTGTTAAGTGTCTTCCAGATCACTCACAGCTTGTATTCTGCACAGCTGGAGACAGCTGATGCCTTTTACAAGATCATTATTTTAAAAATTGTTTGGCCACCTTGGGTGAGGGGGCGCCAAGAAATAGGCATGCATAAAATGTTCATTCCTTTCATAACTTAAGTCAGGATCTTAAGTGGACTCTTAATTTTCTTCTCTTTTTTTTTCACTACACAGCATGTGGGATGTTAGTTCCCAATCAGGGATTAAGGCCAGGCCCTTGGCAGTGAGAATGCAGAGTCCTAACCACTAGACCACCAGGAAATTCCTAGACTTCACTTTTCGCACTTCACTTCTCTTTATGTGGTAAAGTCAGGATGCTCTTTTTGAATTGTTTTTGTACTTAGTTTGATGGAATGTTCCTCTGGTTTTAGTGCTGCTAATCTCTTGTTTTAAAGATAAAGGAATTTGTGGACTTCCCTGGTAGTCCACTGGTTAAGACTCTGTGCTCCCACTGCATGGGTTCGATCCCTGTTTGGGGAACTGAGATCCCGCATGCTGCATGGCATAGCCAAACTAAAAACAACGTATTGAAAACATTCATCTTAGCAACTTCTAGTAAAAAGATAAACCTAACTTGAATTTACTACTGATTTTACCAAACTGTTAAACTTTATTAAAGAGGATAACCATTTCTTCCCCTAGTTACTAACACCCACATGGTTTCAAATTCCCAAAAAAGAAGTCTAAAATACCATGCTGTAGAATTTCTTATGCCTTAACTTCTGTAGTGTTTCTCTGCAAAGGAGCCAGGACCACTCCAACATTCCTCTCCTCACTCTCAGAGCTATACAGATTATGCTTTTCAATATATTCTTCGACAAGATCGGGTACCAAGTAGCGAATGCTCTGGCCCCGTCTGAGGGCTCGCCGGATCTTCGTGGAGGAGATGTCATTGGTGATCCATTCGTTCACCAGGTGAATGTTGTTCTGGTGTTTCCACAGCACGTCGGATTCGTAGATGAACTTCTGGGCGTCATTCCCAGCCCGAGTAATACATATGAGTCCATAGTCCCCCAGGATTTTGGTGATATCCTCACTCTTCCATAGATTGGGCACACCAAAGGACTCCAAAAAATCTGCTCCACACAGCAGCTTCACCTTTGGCACACCTGGGAAGAAGAGAAAATAGAGCCTCAGGGATTGTTTTTTTAATAGCTCCTGGCATCAGAATGAATGTGTAGGACTTTCCCCGGTGGCCCAGCAGTTAGGAATCCAGCTGCCAATGCAGGGGACATGGGTTCAACCCCTGGTCCAGGAAGATCCCACGTGTGGTGGGGCAGCTAAGCCCATGGGCCACAACTACTGAGCCTGAGCTCTAGAGCTGGTGCTCCACAACAAGAGAAGCCACCTCAATAAGAAGCCCATGCATGGCAACAAACAGTAGCCCCTGTTCACTGCCACTAGAGAGAGCCTTCGTGCAGCAACAGATCCAGTGCAGACAAAAAAAAATGTGTATGTCTGTTTTTCTGAGGAATCATAATTTTTATCAGATTCAGCTTTTCCAAAAAGAGATCCAGACCTGAACCTCAAATGTTCAGGTCTACCTACTGCAGGAGAAATAAGCTCAGGGAGCCTTTGACTCCTTTTCTCCTATCAAAAAACTAACATGGGGTGGGGAGTTCCCTGGTGGCCTAGTGGTTATCATTTCAGGCTTTCACTGCTGCAGCGTGAGTTCAGTCCCTGTTTGGGGAACTGAGATCCCACAAGTTGTGTGATGTAGCCAAAGGAAGAACAAAAAAAGAAAGAGAAAAGAAAACTAACAAGGGGCATTTTCCAGGCACCCACACATATTGAATATGAAAGCAAATACAAAGGGGGCTTGCCCAGCCCTAGAGTCTTAACAGCCCTCATTGCTAAGTCCTGGGAAAACATACAGACCTTTCGTTTTTGTTTGCTCTAGGGATTTCTTTTCACTAATATCTTGTTTTTGTTCAGCCCACTTTCTCTTCCGTCCAGGCTTTTCCAACACAGGTGAGTTCTGCTGGGGATCACAGATACTGGCCTCCAGCTTCTCTTGATGGTGTCTATAAAACAAAAAAGCAACAGAATATTTATTTCTCTTTCTCACAATGCTCAACTGAAATATCATCCCTGTGGAGAGGCCTAAGAGCCTCTGACACAATGTTAAAGGTTGGGAGCTGTTAAAAACGTGTAACCACAGGTACACACAATGCCCCATTACTCAGAATGGATACCTTCAAGTACACAGTACTGTCAGGTCAGGATGGATGCTGGCCAAGACACAGCAGCCCTGGGCTCTGGCTGTCAAGAATGGAAAGCAACAGGGACTTCCCTGGTGGTCCAGTGGCTAAGACTCCACACTCCCAATGCAGGGGACCCAGGTTCGATTCCTGGTCAGGGAACTAGATCCCACATGCCACAACTAAAGATCCCTCATGCTGCAACGAAGATCGAAGATGCCATGCAACTTAACTAAGACCTGGCATAGCCAAATAAATAAAAATAAATATTTTTTAAAAAGAGTATGGCCTAACCTAGTAATGAAGAATTCAATGCTGAGGATAAGGTCTGAGGGTGTGTCAAGTGTCTGAAGCCTAAGCAGAAGGGCCCACAGGCAGGATCTGTATGCAGCTTCACCCTGGCTGGCAGGATGCCCACGGCTTTACAGTGGTACAGTTACCCAGGTAACAGGAGCAACATGTGTGAGAGACAACTGTGGGCCCCTGGTGCCCGTAACCCCCTTCCCTCGGGAATGGCTGAGTTGAATCCGGAATGAACAGGAAGGTTACTCTGGAGCCAAAGAGAGCTGGGTGAGGAGGAGGACACAGGAGCCTGGTTTCTGATGGGAGAACTTCTGGCCAACGAAGAGAAGTCACCCTCTTCTTCCTGCTAAGCTTCTGGGTAAGTCACTGGGCTGGACATTGTTTGCTGGCTGGGTTCAATCCCACCCCGAAATCACTCCCAGAGGTCCTCAGAGGCAGAGAGATTTGGGAGGCTCTGCACCTTGACAGGTTGGCATGGAAGCCAGACCCTATATTCCACTGTCCTGTCCCCCACACTAGGAAACTGGGACAGTTTAATAGCAGCGTTGGTGACAGCAGAAGCAGGAACAGTTTCCTGAACTTCAGCTGCAGTTAAGGGGACATGATCTTGAAACAAACCACCACTTCCACTCCTCCAGCCCTTTCAACCTAGACCTAAAGTCCCTTTCTGTTTAAAATGCTCAGAGTGGTTCTATTTCCTATCCAAATCGTAATTAATATGGTTAGAACCGGAAGGTTCAAAGAATAGACATTTCTAATAGACATCTCTAAGAACAGACATGAGACAGAAAGGTTTTTCAGAAAGCCCTTGTGTTTTATACTCAAGAGAAGTTGCTTGCTTAGTAGCTCAGTCGTGTCTAACTCTTTGCAACCCCATGGACTGTAGCCCTCCAGGCTCCTCAGTCCATACGATTTCCCAGACAGGGATACTGGAGTGGGTTGCCATTTCCCCCTCCAGGGGTTCTTCCCAACCCAGGGATCAAACCCACACCTCCTGTGTCTCCTACATTGCAGGCAGATTCCTTACTCACTGAGCCACCAGGGACATGCCACTCAAGAGAACATTAAGTAATAATTAGATGTTACTCACTCTGGGTTCTGAATCCTTAAACTGGAACGGTTTCAGACTCCTGAGCACAGTGATCTGTGACAACCCCCCATATGCTGTCATGGAAGTAGTGTCCAAACCAGGTCTCTGTGATCAAGAATAATGGCCTCTCTTCCTTAAATCACCTGTCTTCATCTTTCTGTACATATATAAAATTTTACTTATTTGTTTATGGCCGTGCTGGGTCTTCACTGCTGTTTGGGCTTTCCTTTAGCTGTGGCGAGCAGAGGCTACTCTCAAGCACAGGCTACTCTCTAGCTGCAGTGTGCAGTGGCTTCTCACTGCAGTAGCTTCTCTTGTTGCTGAGCATGAGCTTCACTAAATGTAGCACATGGCCTTAGTAGCTGTGGTGCTTGGGCTTAGTTGCTCCGTGGCACAGGGGAACTTCCCAGACCAGGGAATGAACCCGTGTCTCCTGCACTGGCAGGCAGATTCTTTACCCCTGAGCCACCAGGGAAGCCCAATTATCTGCCTTTGTCTTTTATACTTGATAAGACTGACCACAGTGCCATCATCTTACAGCTTTACCTTTTTCACCAGGGGCACAGACAGACCAAGTATACTTCCTGTTCTTTTACAGGGATGTACACAGTTAACAAGCATGCAAACATCTCAAAACACAATGAAAGACACAAAGGCTGAATGGTACCCAGGCCTGTTCATGTGCTTCGCAGCCTTGTGATGACCCCACACGGGAACTGCAGGACTTCACCATGGTTACCTTAGCACCTTGGCTGTCTCTGTCCACTCTTTCTGAAGACTTTCCCATGTGTCAACTTCTACCCATTTTGAGTTCTTGGTGGCAAGTTCTGCCATGATAACTCGGTGATAGGCAGAGATGAGTCCTTTCTTCTTATATGCATCACCAACTGGAGAAATTATGCCTTTGATAACTTTATATTTTCCTGGGGTAAAGAATTAGACTTCACGTAAGGTATACCAGATTAGATTTTATGTACAGGAAATAGTATCATCAATATGGTTTCATAGTCACAGATCCCCTCCTCCTTTTTTTTAAACAATGATACAGGTTTATTTATTTATTTTTAATTGTGGTAAAATAGACGTAACATAAAATTTACCATTTAAACCATTTTAAGTGTACAATATTGTGACATGTTATACAACCATCACTACAATCCATCTCCAGAACTCTTTCAACTTCCCCAACTGAAATTTCATACCCATCAAACAGACCACCCATTCATCAGCAGTTTATTAATAAATTTTGATTGATATTGCCAAACTGTCTTATGTGTATGTTAGTTGATCAGTCATGCCCAAAACTGCCTTGTAAAAAGCCTTAATCCATTGAATATCCAAGAGCCCATTCCTTCCCAGCACCTGATATTCGACATTATCAGGTTTTAAAAATTCTTGTCAAGGTGATGGGAAAAATATCACTCTATTATTTTAGTTCCCTGATTATTAGTGAGTTGGCACACTCATCCATCTATCAACACATAGCATGATTATTTCCATAACAAAACAAAATGAATCTGTGTATATGCAGGAGAGAAAAAGTTTTCTTTGACCTTCTTAGGGTCCCTGGCTGGGTGTAAACCGACAAAGAATAGATTGACAGGAGAAAAGCATATGAATTAACTTAATGTAAGATTTATGTGACATGGGAACCTTAATAAGGAAATGAAAAGCCCAAGACACAGTTAAACCTAAGTATTCTTACGCTAGGTTTGATGAAGAGTGAACAGTCATGGGGAAATATGATAGAGCAAAGAGTGCAGGAGATCAAACCAGTCAATCCTAAAGGAAATTAATCCTTAATATTCACTGGAAGGACTGATGATGAAGCTGAAGCTCCAATATTTTGGCCACCTGATGCAAAGAGCTGACTCATTGTAAAAGACCCTGATGCTGGAAAAGATTGAAGGCAGGAGGAGAAGGGGACGACAGAGGACGATATGGTTGGATGGCATCACCAACCCAACGGACACTGAGTTTGAGCAAGCTCTAGGAGACAGTGAAGGCCAAGGAAGCCTGGCGTGCTGTAGTCCATGGGGACACAAAGAGTCAGACAAGACTGAGCAACTGAACAACAACAGAGAATACAAGGTAAGTGTAGGAGCTTGGGGGAATCCAACAAGGCCTGTCTGCTTGGCATTCCTTTGTCTTCATAGATAAGGATGCTCCATTTCTCTGAGTTTAGGGAGGGCATCTGTCGTGTGAATGTTTTACGGTCTGCTTCATAGGCTTCCCTTGTGGCTCAGCTGGTAAAGAACCCGCTTACAATGCGGGATACTTGGGTTTGATCCCTGGGTTGGGAAGATCCCTTGGAGAAGGCAAAGGCTACCCACTCCAGTATCCTGGTCTGGAAAATTCCATGGACTTTCACTTTCAGGGAAGAGGGGTGGAGGGAGGAGGGCAGAGTGACCTTCTTGCTTCTGCTGTTTCATCAAAATCCTCCAGCTTAAAATGTCCAACAGGCCAAGGTGCCACATTTTATGGCAGTGTATCCTGAACCCCATCGTTGCTGCTGGTTACTGTTCCTACCTGTTCCATTCATGTAGTCCTTGGCCAGCTCAAACAGCCGGAGGTGCATGTTGGTGATAGGATTAAAGGACCCACAAGCAAGGAGAACTACTTCTGTCTTCTCTGAGTTCTCCATGCTGAGAATTTGAAGTTGTTGATATAAATGGAAAACTCTGACACTTCTCTTATTGCCTACAAAGGAAAAAGAAAGTAAGTTCAGTTCAAGTCTTTTGATGTCCTTCCACATACTCATTTCAAGCAAATGGAGGGACTCTCCTGGCGGTCCAGTGATGGACTCTGCACTTCAGTGCAGCGCGCTCGGATTCAATCTCTGGTTGGGGAGCCAAAATCCCACATGCTGCAGTCAAAAAGTAAAAACAAACAAAAAACATCACTAACAAAAAATCCACAAACCAAACAGATGGAAAAAATGTTTGGCTTCAGTGACTACGCTGGGTGAATTGCAAAAATGGCTCCATTTCCCCACCCTTCCTTTAAAATGTGAATTTATAGCTCTTTTCATAAAGGAATGGAATCTTCCACCCCCTGTGACTCGCTTTGGCCCAAATAACGTGGCACATGGGAAAACATGCCCATTCTGATCCTAGGCCTCTGAGGCATTGTGCACACCCATTCTCTTTTGGACTCCTGCCCTTCCATGAAGACAAGCCCAGGCCAGCACGCTGGAGGATGACAGAACCTGCAGGACAGAGACAGTTCTCCCACTGACAGCCAGCCAATCGCCAGCTGCCTGGCCGAGGCCATCCTAGATCAGTCAAGCCTCAACCTGCCCAGAAGCACAAGCAGTCAGGTGAGATCAGCTGAGCCTGGATCAGCTGGCCCGCAAGGTGGGCCTAGACTTATGAGCAAAACTGAAAGCTTAATGGTGCTGTGACTGCACTATTGTGGCCATGGTTAGCAGATACAGTGACACTGTGCTGTGTGCCACTATGTCTAGTCGCTCAGTCGTGTCTGACTCTTTGAGACCCTCTGGACTGTGGCCCATCAGGCTCCTCTGTCCATGGAATTCTCCAGGCAAGAAGACTGGAGTGGGTTGCCATTTCCTCCTCCAGGGGATTTTCCCGACCCAGGGATCAAACCTGTGTCTCCTGCACTGTAGGTGGATTCTTTATCTGATAAGCCATTGGGGAAGCCCCACAATGACATTATTATCCACCAAATATAACTCCCCAACAACCCGTCCTTCAAAACTGTACTTTTCCTCTTAGTCAACAAGGTCATAGTATCACTTTCAACTGAATAACAGTTTACAATTGACAAACTCTTCTTGATATTGATTATTCCATTTGATCCTTCCAAAACCCTACTGAAGTAATGCATGCCAACTTATTTTAAAATTTAATTTTTTTTAATTAGGAGGAATTTACCCAAATATGTCTTAAAAATAAACTCACACTTTCTATTATTGCTTTTTTTTGATTTTTATTTTATACTGGAGCATAGTTAACAAAGTTGCATTAGTTTCAGGCGTACGGTCAAGTGATTCAGTTATACATATACAGGTATCTACTCTTTTACAAATTCTTTTCCCCTTTACGTTATTACAGAGTATTGAGCAGAGGGACTTGGTGAACCTTTCCAACTCGTATCACTCATTTCTAATTACTTATTTCTTTTTTAAAAATATTTTTATTTCTTTTTGGCTGCACTTTGGTGCTATGCACAGGGTTTCTCTAGTTGCAGCAAGTGGGGGCTACTCCTAGTTGCAGCGTGAGGACTTCTCATTGTGGTGGCTTCTCTTGTTGCAGAGCATGGGCTCTAGAGCACCAACTGAGTTGCTCTGCAGCATGTGGGATCTTCCAAGAACAGGGACTGAACCTGGGTCCCCTGTATTGACAGGCAGATTCTTTACCACTGGACCACCAGGGAAGTACCAGTTCTAATTACTTCCTTAACAAACACTCTATTAACGATCAATAAATAAAATACCTTCACTACTGTGAAGTTTAAAATATTCTTACATATCAAATTATGTTTCAAAATAATAATTATGAGCACTTACAAAGATAATTCCAATGATGCCTAAATGCTCAAAGCGCTTTGGGAACTTTTGGGGAATCACCTGTAGAACTTGAAGTATTTTTACGATTAATGTAGAAATACAGTGAATGACCACAAACAAACCAACATTTATAGGATACTTCTCAACTTATAAACTAATTTCATGCACATTATCATTTAATTTTCACCAAAAAGAAAAAGAATGGCCAAGGACATTTACTTTATTCCAAATAATAACCTATTGCTACATATTTAGTTTTTTCAATTAATCGTCTATCATTAGTCATTTAGGTTTATCTAATTCTCCACTATTACAAACATCTCAAAGAAGAAATAATGAGTTGAAAATGAATTGGAAATTAAGGCTATAAAACCCCTCACTGTGTGCTCCTAAGTCTTGCCAACACTCAGAGACCTGCATAAGGACCATTGATTTATAGCCCAATAGTGTTCAGACCAAATTGCTAGGTTGACCAACTTACTTTTGCTCTGATTTTTTGCTCTCATTGGACAGAGTTACTGAGTGGCGACCCAGGGCTAGAATTCAGGTATCCTGACTCCTAAGTTCTCCAGCACCAAAGAGAAAATTGGGAGGTAAACTGGGGCTGTGTAGATTGGAAATGAGCCCTCCTAACTGAGAAGCTGAGAAATGGCAACTTCAGTTCCATAGATAACAAGAAACTCTGAAGGTTTCTGAGCAATGGCATGACAACAGGGTTTTAGAAAAACAAGGTGATGGTGTAACATGGTTGTATGACAGATTTTATTTTCTTGGGCTTCAAAATCACTGCAGATAGTGATTGCAGCCATGAAATTAAAAGACGCTTGCTCTTTGGAAGGAAAGCTATGATAAACCTAAGCAGCGTATTAAAAAGCAGAAACATCACTTTGCCAATGAAGGTCTGTAGAGTCAAAGCTATGGTTTTTCCAGCAGCCATGTATGGATGTGAGAGTTGGACCATTAAGAAGGCTGAGCACAGAAGAACTGATATTTTTGAACTGTGGTGTTGGAGAAAACTCTTGACAGACCCTCAGACAGCAAGGAGATCAAACCAGTCAATCCTAAAGGACATCAGTCCTGAATATTCATTGGAAGAACTGATGCTGAAGCTGAGGCTCCAGTACTTTGGCCACCTGATGCAAAGAACTGACTCACTGGAAAAGACTCTGATGCTGGGAAAGATTGAAGGCAGGAGGAGAAAAGGGTGACAGAGGATGAGACGGTTGGATGGCATCGCCAATTCAAGGCACATGAATCTGTGCAAATTTTGGGAGACAGTGAAGGACAGGGCAGCCTGGAGTGCTGCAGTCCATGGGGTTGCAAACAGTCAGACACAACTTAGTGACTGAACAGCAGCAAATGGTTGTATGATCCTGACCTGACCATTTAACTTTGTGTCCTCATCTGTAAAATAGAGATAATGGCATGATGTGGCAAAACACTGATCATATTGCCTGGTACAGTGTCAAAATAAATGGTAGCTATTATTTGTGAGGAAGTGATAATACTGATGTCAGGGATACTATCGGATTAACTGGAAGGGGCAAAGCAAGATAGAAAGTCCAGTTAAAAGTAATGAGAACTTCAGTTTAAGTACAGTCAGTGGGAATGGAAATTAGGAAACATGTATTCAATAAATACTTGAGGTCTGCTCCAAACAGTGGCCAGAATCACAGGGACACTGCTAACTGTGAAGAGGAAATAAAGGGGAGAAGGGTCAATAATGTGCCACACAACATTAAAAAAGAGTTCATGGGTTAGAATGATTTAAATGTACCTTTCAATTATCATCCCGAGGATGACACCAGAATTCACTTGGGGCTTATTGCCCTGCCCACCCGTTACCTGCCCCACCTCATACCCATGCAAACAAAGCACCTATGCTATTATTGGGTGGTCTGGGGAGAGTTGGACTGTGAAGAAGGCTGAGCGCCGAAGAATTGATGCTTTTGAACTGTGGTGTTGGAGAAGACTCTTGAGAGTCCCTTGGACTGCAAGGAGATCCAACCAGTCCATTCTGAAGGAGATCAGCCCTGGGATTTCTTTGGAAGGAATGATGCTAAAGTTAAACTCCAATACTTTGGCCACCTCATGTGAAGAGTTGACTCATTGGAAAAGACTCTGATGCTGGGAGGGATTGGGGGCAAGAGGAGCAGGGGACGACAGAGGATGAGATGGCTGGATGGCATCACTGACTCGATGGACGTGAGTCTGAGTGAACTCTGGGAGTTGGTGATGGACAGGGAGGCCTGGCATGCTGCGATTCATGGGGTCGCAAGGAGTCAGACACGACCGAGCGACTGATCTGATCTGATCTGGGCCCACAGGGAAATTAGGGTGTCTGGCCAGCTACTGAGTATGCTCTCAAGGACCCTGGTGGAGGCTCTGGGTTCAGCTGGAGTCCAGCCTTGGTTCAAGTTTCAGGTACCACTCTCCAGGGAGACTGAGCAGGTCCCGGAGGGACGGAGTTGCTCGCTATTCAGAGAAGGAAGGATGAAAGAGCCTGAAGCACTCCCCCTGCCCTTGGGGATGGGCTCAGGTTTCCAGGTCCTCCCGAGGGGAAGGGCTGAGAAAGGAAAGCTGATCTCTCAGCCTAAAGGAAGCTTTCCCTCTTTTCACATTGGTGACCTGTCTCAAATATCCAGCTCAGTGTTACTAATTCACTGTTAACACAGCCAGCTTTAGACTTCAGACCCTTAAAGCCATAGAAGAATCAAGTTACAGGGAGCTCCTATCATAGCCTAGAGTGGCTTTAAAAGGACTAGGACCTGTCCCTCTCCCCTGGAGAGAACTTCCTCCACATCCCCCAGTGTTCGCAGGGCTGGTGTGTATGGATGGAGGCCCTGGCAGGTGGAGAAGAGGTCTGGAAGCTCTAACAGGACTGTTCTGGATCCTCCGTGCCCTGCTCCAGGTGCTCAGGGACCCGGTCACCATGATTCACTTCTGTCTGGCTCACTCAGCCTATCGCTTGCACTGTTGGCTGCCAAGATCTCACCAGCTCAGGCTGTAAGTGTCCCTCCCCAGCCCACTGTGGCAAAAAGGTCATTTCTTCCTGGGGCTGTCTTGAGGCTTAAGGGCTTCCCTGGTGGCTCAAATGGTAAAAAATCTGCCTGCAATGCAGGAGACCCAGGTTTGATCCTTGGGTCAGGAAGATCCCCTGGAAGAGGGTGCGGCAACCCACTCCAGTATTCTTGCCTGGAGAATACCATGGACAGAGGAGCCTGGCGGGCTACAGTCCATGAGGTTGCGAAGAGTCGGATACCACTGAGCGACTAACATGCTTGGAGGTTTAAGGAAAATTACTTTCAATTTTAAAATTATTACTAAGTTTCAAAAACACTGATGTGTAAACGTTAATGAAACATTTTGGAAACATTAAGTCAGCTTTTAAAACATAAACTTAAAAAAAAACTGGGTTTTCTTGTCACACTTCAGAATGCTCAGTACAATTAAATCTATGTTGCCCGACTGCTAAAGGGATTGACTTGGCAACCCTTCAGATTTACAGCTCTAAAGGTACACTAGTTAGTTAGCATGTTAGTTAGCTCAGTCAAGCCCGACCATGCCACCCCATGGACTGCAGCCTGCCAGGCTCCTCTGTCCATGGAATTCTCCAGGCAAGAATACTGGAGTGGGTTGCCATTTCCTTCTCCAGGAGATCTTCCCAACCCAGGGATTGAACCTGGGTCTCCTGCACTGCAGGCATATTCTTTACCAACCGAGCTACAAGGGAAGCCAAAGGGACACTAATGCTTTTATTAGTAACCTTAAACCCGAGACTCTATTTTAGCTCTGTGTGCCACTGCTTCAAATAGTTTGGAGGTGAGGGGGGCTTCCCTGGCATTCCAGGGGTTAAGACTCCAAGCTTCAAATCTCACGTGTCAAAAAATAAAACAAAATAATAAATAAATAGTCTGGGGGTATATTTTCAAATTGCTTATTGTTTTGAGTATCTTCACTGGGGATAAACCTTTGTCTTTGGAGGGGAGATCTGATTCCTACAAGTGCCCTAAAGTCATTCAGTGCTAAATCCAATTAATAAAATAAATAAGAAGGTGAATAACAGTTTACAGTGAAGAAAGAGGACTACTAGTTAAGGTGGAAGATTTTCCTATATGCATGGAAGCTATGTACATGTAATTTCAAAAGAATTTTTAAAATGTTTGAGCAGTAACCACAGACCTTATTTCGTTGTGTAAGTTGTGGTGGGCAGTTAACTCACTCAATGTGAGTTACCCAGTGTGAACCGCAGGGAGGGCTAACATAGCATAAAGGTGTGGTTGGGACTCTCAGTTCAGTTCAGTCACTCAGTTATGTCCAGCTCATTGCGACCCCATGGACTGCAGCACGCCAGGCTTCCCTGTCCATCACCAACTCCTGGAGCTTGCTCAAAATCATGTCTATCAAGTCAGTGATGCCATCCAACCATCTCATCCTCTGTCACCCTCTTCTCCTCCTGCCTTCAAACTTTCCCAGCATCAGGGTCTTTTCCAATAAGTCAGTTATTCGCATCACGTGGCCAAAGTACTGGAGCCTCAGCTTCAGCATCAGTTCTTCCAATGAATATTCAAGACTTACTTCCTTTAGGACTGACTGGTTTGATCTCCTTGCTGTCCAAGGGACTCTCAAAAGTGTTCTCCAACACCAGAGTTCAAAAGCATCAATTCTTTGGCGCTCAGCTTTCTTTATAAAGTCCAACTCTCACATCCATACATGACTACTGGAAAAACCATAGCTTTGACTAGATGGATCTTTGTTGGCAAAATAATGTCTCTGCTTTTTAATATGCTGTCTAGGTTGGTCATAGCTTTTCTCCCAAGGAACAAGTGTCTTTTAATTTCATGGCCGCAGTCACCATTTGCAGTGATTTTGGAGCCCCCCCAAAATAAAGTCGGTCACCGTTTCCATTGTTTTCCCATCTATTTGCCATGAAGTGATGGGACTGGATGCCACGATCTTAGTTTTTTGACTGTTGAGTTGTAAGCCAGCCTCTTCCTCTCCTCTTTCACTTTCAACAAGAGGCTCTTCAGTTTCTCTTCGCTTTCTGCCATAAGGGTGGTGTCATCTACATATCTGAGGTTATTGATATTTCTCCAGGCAATCTTGATTCCAGCTTATGCTTCATCCAGCCTGGCATTTTGCATGATGTACTCTACATACAAGTTAAATAAGCAGGGTGACAATATATAGCCTTGATGTACCCCTTTCCCAATTTGGAACCAGTTCATTGTTCCACGTCTGGTTCTAACTGTTGCTTCTTGACCTGCACACAGATTTCTCAGGAGGCAGGTAAGGTGGTCTGGTATTCCCATCTCCTGAAGAATTTTCCACAGTTTGTTGTGATCCATACAGTCAAAGGCTTTGATGTAATCAATAAAGCAGAAGCAGATGTTTTTCTGGAACTCTCTTGCTTTTTCTATGATCCAACAGATCTTGGCAATTTGATCTCCTGTTCCTCTGCCTTTTCTAAATCCAGCTTGAACATCTGGATGTTCTCTGTTCATGTACTGTTGAAGCCTTCCTTGGAGAATTTTGAGCATTACTTTGCTAGCATGTGAGAAGAGTGCAATCGTGTGGTCATTTGAAAATTCTTTGGCATTACCTTTCTTTGGGATTGGAATGAAAACTGACCTTTTCTGGTTCTGTGGCCACTGTTGAGTTTTCAAATTTGCTGGCATACTGAGTGCAGCACTTTCACAGCGTCATCTTTTAGGATTTAAAACAGCTCTGCTGGAATTCCATCACCTCTACTAGCTTTGTTTGTAGTGATGCTTCCTAAGCCCTAGTTGACTTCACATTCCAGGATGTCTGGTTCTAGGTGAGTGATCACACCATCATGGTTATCTAGGTTATTGAGATCTTTTTTGTTTAGTTCTTCCATGTATTCTGGCCACCTCTTCTTAATATCTTCTGCTTCTTTCAGGTCCACACTCTTTCTGTTTTTTATTGTGCCCATCTTTGCATGAAATGTTCCCTTGATATCTCTAATTTTCTTAATACAGATCTCCAGTCTTTTTCTATTGTTTTCCTCTATTTCTTTGCACTGTTCACTTAGGAAGGCTTTCTTCTCTCTCCTTGTTATTCTTTGGAACTCTGATTCATATGGGTATATGTTTCCTTTTCTCTTCCGCCTTTTGCTTCTCTTCTTTTCTCAGCTATTCATAAAGCCTCCTCAGACAACCATTTTGCCTTTTTGCGTTTTTCTTGGGGATGGTCTTGATCACTGCCTTCTATACCATGTCATGAACCTCTGTCCATAGTTCTTCAGGCACTCTATTAGATCTAATCCTTTGAATCTATTTGTCCCTTCCACTGTATAATCGTAAGGGATTTGATTTAGTTTATACCTGAATGGTCCAGTGGTTTTCCCTACTGTCTTCAATTTATGTCTGAATTTTGCAATAAGGAGTTCATGATCTGAGCCACAGTCAGCTCCTGGTCTTGTTTTTGTTGACTGTATAGAGCTTCTCCATCTTTGGCTGCAAAGAATATAATAAATCTGATTTTGGTATTGACCATATCGTGATGCCCATGTGTAGAATTGTCTCTTGTGTTGTTGGAAGAAGGTGTTTGCTATGACCAGTGCATTCTCTTGGCAAAACTCTGTTAGCCTTTGCCCTGCTTCATTCTGTACTCCAAGGCCAAACTTGCCTATTACTCCAGGTTATCTCGTGACTCTCAGACCTGGTTCAAACTGTAGCTTTACCGCTTACTTCAGTATTCTTGCCTGGAGAATTCCATGGACAGAGGAGCCTGGCGGGCTACAGTCCATAGGGTCCCAAAGAGTCAGACACAACTGATCAACTAACACTTACACTTTTACTTTACCACTTACTATATCAGGTGTTTGTCCTGAGATAAGACATTAAATTTTTCTGAGCCTCAGTTTCTTCATTTGTAAGATAGGAAACCACAGTCTCATCTCATAGGATTGTGTGCATTTTTAAAAATATATATTTACTTATTTGTCTGTGCTGGGTCTTAGTTGGGGCAGATGAGATCTTTGTTGAGGTGCTTGGACCCTCTAATTGAGGCTCGAGTCAGTAGTTGTGGTGCCTCAGTATGTGGGATCTTAGTTCCCAGACCAGAGATCGAACCTGTGTTCCCTGCATTGCAAGGCAGATTCTTAACCAATGGACTACCAAGGAAGTCCTGAACTGTATGCATATTAAGCAAAAAAGTAAATTTAAAATGTGACACATTTCCCTACTAATTATGAACAGTAATAACTCCTTTTATTGCTTGTGGGTCGTCTTTCAGCATTTACAGCCACGGTAACTAAATCAAGGTTCTCAAGATTCCTTAGAGACCAGTGTCACAGTGCCTGCTACATAGTATGTGCCTCATCAGTCGTGTCCAACTCTTTGCAACCCCATGTACTGTGGCCCACCAGGTTCCTCTGCCCGTGGGATTTCTTAGGCAGGAATACTGGAGCACGTTGCCATTTCCTTCTCCAGGGGATTTTTCAGACCCACAGATCTAACCCTCATCTCCTGCATTGGCAGGAGGACTCTTTACCACTGTGCCACCTGGAAAGCCCGCCTGCTACATAGTAGGAACTCGATAAATGCTAACTATTGTCCTTACTGTAGTATCATTAGACAATTTTGTCCTAATGGGATGGATGTCAATTCATCTTTGCTCTGTTTAAAATTTTATTTCTGTGGTTTGACGTAACATTACCATGAAACAGAACCTGAATTTGGTTTCTTAAAGCCATTCATATCACTGAAACAATAATGTACAATGTAACTCACTGTGTTCCATGCAGCCAAGTGACAGTGTTCCTGTTTGCCATCACCATTCTGACCCTCCAGTTCTATGTTCTGCTAAGGTAAGTTCTTTCTCCAGCCACCTCCACACCTGGCAGCTCAGCATGCATGTCTTACCTGTGAGGTTGTTCGGGTGCCCGCTGCTGTTCCTGTTATGTGCTTAAATGCAGCCTGCCCCATTGTTTTGCCCCTATTATCAATGGCAGTCACCTGCTTCACCTCTTTGAAAAGTCAAAACTCTCAGTCCAGCGAGGAGAGTTGGGATTTGGGCAGACAGAGTTTAACTTTTAACCAGCAGTCATACAGGTTAAAAGTTCTACTTCCAGTAATAAGAAGTCCTTAAATGGCAGACAATTAGGGTGCGAATGTTTCACTTTATGGATGCCCAAGAGACCAGAGCCAACAGCCTAACATTAGCTGATGTCTCCAAGGCTGAGGGCGACACGGGCACACTCGACCAGATTATGACTTGACCTGTTATTTCTGATTCTATGTCAGAAATCCATCTTGGCCAAAAAAGTCAGTTAATACCTTTTTCAATGGTCAAATGAAACAAATGCAATTTTACACATTTAAAATAAATTGCAGTCCTAAAAATAAGAAAATTTTTTAAAAATCTGAAAACTGAGATTCCACTTAAGTGATAGGGAAGGACTGGAAACTATGACACCCCTTGTAATTTGCCTAATTCAAATTTGCCAGCTTCTACTAGGAGAGGTTTGTGTACTACTGTTAAGACGTAGGGTGTATTTCCTCACTCTAGAGGCCAGAATTTCCACAAAATGTTTTTTCACCAACATATCAAATTAACATGAATTTTTTAAATGGTAGGATTTCCCTGGTGGTGCAGTAGTTAAGAATGTGCCTGCCAGTACAGGGGACACAGGTTTGACCCCTGGTCTGGGTCACATGCCACGGGGCAACTTGGCCTGTGCACCACAACTACTGAGTCTACGCGCTGCAACTACTGAAGCCTGTGTGCCTAGAGCCTGTGCTCCACAAGAGAAACCACTGGAAGAGAAGCCCGTGCACTGAAACTAGAGAGTAGCCCCTTCTCACAGCTAAAGAAAGCCCGAGAGCCGCAGTGAGGATCCAGCGCAGTCAAAAATAAAATAGTTTTTTAAAGTAGGAAAAAAAAAAAATGGTGAACACTGTCCACAAATTAAGAATATTAATAACTCTCAGCATTAAGAATATTCATAACTCAATATTATCATTGATGCTAGCACTAATTTGCAGTCATGGTAAAGAACAAAGGTTCTTAAGAGAAGTGAGTTGCCTGGAGCCAAATGAACTTCATGCCACAATTAGAATTCAAGGGTCAGCACCTTCTGGTTTTATGTTAACAGTGTGGATTTCTTCTAATAAGTAATCAATTAGTGTATGAGCTGGTATATTGATTTGTAGGCCCAGATCTTCTCGATACTGCAGTCAACCTCTCCTTACCAACCTGGTTAGCAATATCATCTTTACTTTCTTCACAGTTGGTAAGTGTGGAGTCATTCTTAATAAGTGTAGTCATATACTTATTGTCTATTTGCCAGATGCTGCTAGAATACAATGGCACCCCACTCCAGTACTCTTGCTTGGAAAATCCCATGGATGGTGGAGCCTGGTGGGTTGCAGTCCATGGGGTCGCTAAGAGTTGGACACGACTGAGCGACTTCCCTTTCACTTTTCACTTTCATGCATTGGAGAAGGAAATGGCAACCCACTCCAGTCTTCTTGCCTGGATAATCCCAGGGACAAGGGAGCCTGGCAGGCTGCCGTCTCTGGGGTCGCACAGAGTCGGACACGACTGAAGCGACTTAGCAGTAGCAGCAGCAGCAGCTAGAATAAAAATGGATAAGATAGGACTTGTTGTTCTGCAAGAGCTCACAGACTGAAACCTGAGAAAAAACTCACATTTAAAATTCATGTGAAGGGGGAGGGGGTTCATGATGTGGGGGACACATGTGCATCCATGGCTGATTCATGTCGATGCATGGCAAAAACCACCACAATATTGTAAAGTAATTACCTTCCAATTAAAATAAATTAACTCATTTTTTAAAAATGAAATGAAATTCAGATGAAGGAAAACTTTAAAATGCTCCTTAGTGTCTCTTTGAGTTGTCCTACAATTTGAATATGAAACCAATTTAATATTGGGTTGGCCAAAAAGTTTATTCAGGCTTTCTAAACGAACTTTTCAGCCAACTCAATATAAACATTTTGATATTATAAAATTCTTTATAGTTATAATATAAAAATATCAGATTTACCCACTTATTCAATAATTAGATACTGAGAAGACGACATGGGTAGAAACACAGGGACCTCGACTACTTGAAGTCAAAAAGTGATACAGAAGAGTTGGACTCTGAAATGTGTAGAAGTTTTAGGAATACTTTAGCTAATATATTTTAGTTATATTTTCTTTTGTATGAACTTCTAATAGTGATGTGCAATTTAAATAAAGACAATGTCTAAATTTTTATAAAATGAAAACAGTTGTTGGGGTGCCGTAGGCAGGGTTCTAGAGAGAGTCTCTACTAAACTCCAACTCCACAAGAGGCAGTGTGTGCAACAGACAAGAGCACCAGCTATGGAGACTGAGGGAGGCCAGTTCAAATGCCCCACATCCCAAACAGAAGAAGCTATTAATACTTTACCTCCCGGAGCTTTCCAGCCTTTTTTCTAAGGGAATTCCCTGGTGGTAGAGTTATTAGGACTCCATGCTGTCACTGTTGAGGCCTAGAATCCAGACCTGGAACTAAAATCCCACAAGATGCTTGGTGCAGCCAAAAGAAAAAAAAGAAGGAGATTAAAAAACCTGCTTCGCAGTTTTGCTATAAGATTTAAAGGAGATAATGGGGGAATTATTTTAAAAAAGAACTGTCACAGTTACTATCACCAGCATTGCCAATAGTAAGAACACGACCTCTATTGAGGAAAACCTTAGCCTGACCAACTTTTGAGCACTTTTGTTCCACAACAGATACACAAGGAAACACCGTGATTTAGCTTTGCATTCAAGAATATATTTCTGAATGAAATAATGGCATTTACAGCAACACAGATGGACCTAGAGATTATTATACTAAGTGAAGTTAGAAGTGAAAGTTGCTCAGTTGTGTCTGACTCTTTGTGACCCCAAGGACTATAGAGTCTATGAAATTCTCCGGGCCAGAATACCGGAGTAGATAGCCTTTCCCTTTTCTAGGGGATCTTCCCAACCCAGGGATCAAACCCAGGTCTCCCACATTGCAGGGGCATTCTTTACCAGCTGTGCCACAAGGGAAGCCACAAGTGAAGTCAGAAAGAGAAAGATAATACCACATAGTATCACTTGTATGTCGACTCTAAAGTACGCCACAAATGAACGTATCTATGAAACATATCTCCGAAACAGACTCACAGACACAGAGAATAACTGCGGTTGCCAAGGCAGGGATGGGGTGGGGAGGGAAGGATCGGGAGTTTGGGATTAGCAGAGACAAACTATTACATACTGGACGGATAAACAACAAGGTCCTAAGGTACAGCCCAGAGAACTATATTCAACATCCTGTGAAACACCATAATGGAAAAGCATATAAAAAAGAATGTGTATAACTGAATCACTTGGCTGCACAGCAGAAATTAACACATTATAAATTAACTATATTTTAATAAAATCTTTAAAAAAAAGAATATAATATTTCTGAGGCAATTCAACCCAGTAAACTGATGCTGTTCTGCCATCTTTTTAGGTTTTACTGTGCTGCTTATTCGGATGGAACCGGTCCCACAGGCACTAAAGAGGATGTTTTCTGTATTTGGTGTGGGATCCTTCACTGAGGGAGTCTGCACCATAGTGTTAACATTTTTGGCAACCGACTGTGTACGTTTTTAAATACTGAATTTCTAAAGGCTCATCTTAATCTGAAAGCTTGGCTGTATACAATGCACCTTTAGTCTTCAACATTTATTTTCTACCTCAAACTAAAAAAATAGAGATGGAGGCTTCCCTGGTGGTCCAGTGGTTAAGAATCTGCCTTGCAATGCAGGGGACACCTGTGCGATCCCTGGTCTGGGAAGATCCCATATGCTGCAGAGCAACTAACTCCATGAGCTGCAACCACTGAGCCCATGCTCTGCAGCTACTGAAGCCTGTGTGCCTAGAGCCCATGTTCTGCAACAAGAGAAGCCAGTGCAATGAGAAGCTCGGGTACCACAATGAAGAGTAGCCCCTACCTGCCACAACTAGAGAAAACCTAAGTGCAGTAATTAAGACCCACCACAGCCAAAAAATTTTAAAAATAAACCTTTTAAAAGAATAAAGATGGAGAGAGAGACCTCCTAATTAGATACATGTCACAGTCAAAACATTTCACCAGGGAAATTTAAAAACTCCATGAGAGATATTTCTTTTTGGAGGGTGAATTCCACTTTACCAGAATTATACATACAAAAAAAGTTAAGACATTAATCGACAGTGGAACTGGGTTGGCACATTAAGCAGCAAGCCTTCCATCTCTTGCTAAATTGGTACCTTCTAAAAAATCCTTTCAGCAAAAACATTTAAAGTATGTATTGCAATTATAAGACAAGTAATTCCTCACAGTGCTCTTTTCTTCCCCAATACAGGCAAAAACCACTCCTGAACTGTACTACTTGTCTGTGCTGCTCTCAGTGAGCAGCTTGGTTTCTACAGGTAATTACAAACTTCCAGAGTAACCTAGCCCTGTCAAAGGCGTGTCAGCCCTTCAAGGGAAGTAAATGCTCAGCTAGGATTGTTATAGGTTGGCCAAAAAGTTTGCTCAGGTTTTCCCACAAGTGGAAACTTACGGTCAACCCGCTAGGTTGCAAGGGGAAGCCCTAGTTCCTCTTAAAGCAGGTGCTCCAAGAAGCACATAAAAGTGGAGAGCGATTTCCCTGGCAGTCCAGAGGTTAAAACTCCGTGCTCCCACTGCAGGGAGCACAGGTTCAACTCCCGGTCAAGGACTAAGATCCTGCAGGCAGCATGGCCAAAAAAAAAAAAAAAGAGGAGAGGCTTAGAATGGGATATAAAAAGCCATCCTTCCCTGGGACGTCCTTGGTGATCCGGTGGTTAAGACTCCATGCTCCCACCGCAGTGGGCACAGGTTCAATTCCTGGTCAAGGACTAAGATTCCGAAGGCAGAATGGCCAAAAAAAATGGAGAGGGTTAGAATGGAGTATAAAAGCCATCCTTCTCTGGCAGTCCAGGGGTTAACCCTTTGCCTTCCAAAGCAGGGGCTGTGGGTTTGATCCCTGGTCAGGAAACTAATATTCCATATGCCTTGGGGTCAAAAACCAAAACATAAACGGAAGCAATATTGTAACAAATTCAACAAAGACCTTAAAAATGGTCTACATTAAAAAAAATAAAAAGTCATCCTTCTCATGTTATTTCTGCTCCATTTAATTAGATCCCATTTTTTATCCTACAGTGCTTTTCTCAAGCCTGGGGCTGACTTGGCTGGCCAGTGTGATCCGTCCAAGGCCAGACACTAAATCAACAGTCTGAAGCTAGCATTTGAGCCCTGCTGGTCCCTTGCCTTAGATACGTGTCTTCAGCAGGTTCAATCTTTTCCAGGAGCCTTGTCACCTGACAACTGCCAGCAAGCATATATGACCATCTCCACCCTGCTACTCCTAGATGAAGTGGTCAGTGGAACAGGAAGCACATCAAAACCAGTCATTAGGAAGAAAGCTGTCAGGTGACAGTTTTATGAGCACTGATGATGGATAAAGATGAACAGTTCAACCAAAATCACTGGGTCGACATCACAACCAAATTCAGCCTCAATAAGGATCTATTAGATATTCTTAAGATCATCACTTGGACTTTCTGAACCTCCTTTATTCTGTTTCAGTAAAGTTAGTAGCATCTACTGGATGACTGTGATAAAAATAAGTACAGAGAAGGAAAAATAAAAATAAAAATCTTAGTAATGAACAAGGGGTCTAATTTCAAAAAAAAAACAGTGATCCAGACTGTATATTTGAACAAGGTCAATCTATCGCTTCTTTAAAAGTGCAGTAGGAACTTTTAGAGTAAAAATCATCATGAACTCCTCCACCTGGTGACACCAATCTCTTGCATCATGACAGTAAACTGCTCTCTAGAGAAAACAGCCAACTGACCTGCCATGCTACCCTGTCTTCTGGCTTGTTTTGTATGTATTCACAGATTCTGAGGGGTTTTAAGAAGGAACTAGCCACTCACAGATGCTCTCAAGTCTTTGGGATGGGGAGAAAATGGTGTTTCTTGAGGAAAAAGAAGAGTATTTCTTGGCAGAAGAAATAAGTTCATTTAAAAAAATATTTATTTATTTGGCTGCACCAGGTCTTAGCTGTGGGTTTTTTTTTTCTTTTTTTTTAGTTGCAGCATTTGAGATCTTTAGTTGAGGCATGTGGGATCTAAGTTCTTGTTCCTTCTGGGACTTCACTGGGAGTGTGGAATCTTAGCCACTGGACTGCCCAGGAAGTCCCAGAAGGAACAAGTTTAATACAAACATCTCCAAGCACATTGATGACAGACACAGACCTTCACAAACAGGAATGACTGCTTTCCATCTGCTTCTCTGTTCAGGTGGTACCTGCTGCAGGAGGTACCACCTGAACACACTATCCATTCTCCACACCAACACTTACTGAGCACGTTCCACGTTCCAAACATTGCACTAAAACTTAGGAATTAGAAACTCGAGTAACTCGTATGTTGACAGTGAAATCCCCTTAAGTAATTCTCTTACTATGATTAACAGAAACTATTTAAAAATAACATGGGCTTCCCTGGTGACTCAGATGGTAAAGAATCTGCCTGCAATAAGGAGACCCAGGTTCAGTCCCTGGGTCAGGAAGATCCCCTGGAGGAGGGAATGCCTGCTTACACCAGTATTCTTGCCTGGGAAATCCCATAGACGGAGGAGCCTGGCGGGATACTGTCCATGGGATCCCAAAGAGTCGGACACGACTGAGCAACTAACACTTTCACTTTTAACAGCCTTTTTACATTCTTTAGATCTTATTAACATGTCAAATAAATGTCAAATGTCAATTTACCTCAAGATTTTTATCAGAAGTTTCTTTTTTTTTTCTGAACTATCTTGCCACCGGGCTTCCCTGATAGCTCAGTTAGTAAAGAATCCACCTCCAATGTGGGAGACCTGGGTTCTATCCCTGGGTTGGGAAGATCCCCTGGGGAAGGGAACCCACTCCCAGTCCATGGGGTCGCAAAGAGTTGGACATGACTGAGAAACTTTCACTTTCACTTTTCCGACCCCCAAATCTGATCTACTTGAAGATCTGAGCTGATGACAACTCCAGCCCTTCCAGTTGCTAAAGTCAAGTACCTCAAATCATCCTAAATGCACTGCTTTTCTTCTCCTCATACCCCATTAGGAAATCTCAATGACTCCATCGTCAAAGTACATTCAGAATCCAGCCATTTTTCTCTAGCTGAAAATATTTAACTGACTCTTTCTAAATATAAGAGACTGTTTCTTAAGACCAAGGCTGCTTAATACTTTTGTGTCTTAAAATTATGCAACTTTCTGAACCTAACTCCAGAAAATGAAGTTCTATTTCTTAATTGATAAGCATTAAAGCAGCACTTTAATCCACAACCTACAAAACTGAATCTTCACTTGCTTTTCTCTTTAGTTCCTTTTATTATTATAATTATATTTTAAAATCTATCTACATGAAAAGTGGAAGTGTTACTCGCTCAGTCGTGTCCGACTCTTTGCGACCCCATGGACTATAGCCCGTCAGGCTTCTCTGTTCGTGGAATTCTCCAGACAAGAATACTGGGGTGGGTTGCTTTTCCCTTCTCCAGGGGATGGATCTTCCTGACCCAGGGATCGAACCTACGTCTCCTGCATTGCAGGCAGATTCTTTAGGGCTTCCCTGACAGCTCAGACGGTAAAAGAATCTACATGAATATATATACATTTTTTAATTGGAGTGTAATGGCTTTACAATGTTGTGTTAGTTTCTGCTGTACAACAAAGTGAATCAGCTACACGTATACATTTTCTGCTTCCTCTTGAGCGTCCCTCCCACCTCCAGCAACTCACCCTTCTAGGTCGCCACAGAGACCTCGGCTGAGCTCCCTGTGCTCTACAGCTGCTTTCTGCTGGGCTCTATTTTACACACGGCAGTGTATATAGGTCAGTGCAACTCTCCCAACTCATCCCACCCTCCCCTTCCTCACCTCACATCCAATGTCTGTTCTCTGCGTCTGCATCTCTATTCCTGCCCTGTAAATAGGTTCATCTATACCATTTTTCTAGATTACGTATCTATGCATTAACATATATTTGTTTTTCTCTTTTTGACTTACTTCACTCTGTATGACAGACTCTAAGTCCATCCACAGCTCTACAAATGACCGAATTCATTCCTTTTTGAATTTTTATTTGCTTTTATGGTTTTATCATTTCCTCCAAAACCAAATCTCATTTTACCAGACTTAAATTCATTAAACAACATTTATTTGATGTTACTCATATCTTATGAAATATAAATTATGCTCTTCCCAATGCAGGCGAAAATCACACAGTTTTAAAACTGCCTTTTTTTTTGAGCCCCTCATACTTTAAACAGCCACTAGCAGCAGTACTCTCTCACAATTTATTTTAACAGTGCTTCATTTGGGACCTGGGCTTCTCAGGTAGCACACTGGTAAAGAATCCATCTGCCAATGTGGGGGATGCAGAAGACACTGATTCAATCCCTGGGTCAGGAAGATCCCCTATTGGAGGAAATGGGGAGTATTCTTGTCTGGAGAATGCCATGGACAGAGGAGCCTGTTGGGCCACAGACCATGGGGTCACAAAGAGTCGGACATGCACATCGCACATGTGGGACCTGGGATTCAGGGGTATAATGTCTCTGAAGCAAAATGTTGGGTATGTGCACCTAGAAGCAACTTTCTGGGAGAATGTTAGAGGAAGTTTCAGAAAATAAAACATTAAGCATCACACTCATTAAATTTACTATAGGAAAAAAAAAATTTGATGTTTGATACCTACTACACTCCATTTAAAATTTAAAGAAACTGAAATTTAAAGTTAGTCTTCCCACTACTTTTTTCACAGTTGTTAAGCCCTGACAGTGAAAACTTTCTAAATACTAATTGAATTGAATGGAATACTGAATTTCTAAATGCTCAGCTAATCTGAAACCTTGGCTATATTTAATGTACCATTAGTCTTTATATTCTACTTACTGTAAAATAAAGATATGTAAAAATGGGATTCCTAATTACATATGTCATAGTTAAAACATTTCATGGGGGAAAACATCAAAAAATTCCATGAAGAATTCTCTTCCTTTTTCTACTTTCCTATAATTTTTAAAAGTTAATATGGAACTATTGGGGACTTTCCTGGTTGTCCAGTGGTTAAGAATCCACTTGCCAAAGCAGGAGACACGGGTTTGAGAAGTCTGACACGGTCTGCTCTGGGAAGATTCCACATTCCTCAGGGCAGCTAAGCCTGTGTACCACAGCTACTGAAGCCAATTGCCCCAAAGCCCATGCTCTGCAGCAAAAGAAGCCACTGCAATGAGAAGCCTGCACATTACAATGACAAGTAGCCCGTGCTAGCCACACTAGAGAAAGTCCACATGCAGCAATGCAGACCCATTGCAGACAAATGTATCTATATATTTATCTCCAATTATGCTTATGTAATGATGGTGATAAATATATCAGTAACATCCATTGAGTTCTTCCTGTGTACCAAGCAAGATACTAAGCAGAGACATCACTTTGATGACAAAGGTCCATATAGTCAAAGCTATGATTTTTTCAGTAGTCCTGTATGGATGTGAGAGTTGGACCATAAAGAAGTCTGAGCACTGTAGAAATGACACTTTCAAACTGGTGTTGGAGAAGATTCTTGAGAGTCCCTTGGACAAGGAGATCAAATCGGTCAATCCTAAAGGAAATCAACCCTGAATATTCATTGGAAGGACTGATGCTGAAGCTGAAGCTCCAGTACTTTGGCCTCCTGATGTAAAGAGCCGATTCATTGGAAAAGACCCTGATGCTGGGAAATATCGAGGGCAAGAGGAGAAGAGGGTGACAGAGGATGAGATGGCTGGATGGCATCACTGCCTCTATGGACATGAGTTTGAACAAACTCAGGGAGATAGGGATGGACAGAGAAGCCTGTTATGCTGCAGTTCAAGGGATCGCAATGAGTCGGACTGAGTTAGTGACTGAACAACAACAACAATAATGTGATACTTATAACATTCCAATGAAGGAGGTACTATTATTATCCCCTCTTTTTGGGGGTGGGGGGGAGGAGGCATGTGGGATCTTAGTTCCCTGACCAGGGATCAAACACATGCCCCCTGCAGTACAAGTGTAGTCTTAACCACTGGACCACCAGGGAAGTCCCCTATCATCTCTTTTTTAGCAGATGAGGAAACTGAAGCTGAAAGAGGCTGATCAACTTGCTCAAGATCTCACAGTTTGTGTAACAACCTTGACTCTGAAAGTTCATACTCGTAACCACTACACAGACTTACAATGGTACATTATCTACTGGCAGACATTTAAAAGAGGCCCATGTGTTCAGAGTGCCTTTGGCTCATGGTACTTCTTGTTAGCCACTTAAGTTTCATCTGACCCTGCATTTTCCTTACCTAGCTGGAGAGCTCTCTGGACTCTCATCCCAAGTCCAGGTTGAAGTGTCCTAAACTCCTCCAGCTGCCAGGTAGTATTTATCTGGTTTTCCAGTTATGACTCCCAGTTCTGAGGTTACATTCCCTAATGCTCTCTCCTGTGACGACCTACTTAACGTTCATTCCTTTTTCCAATTTCTTCTCCTCTCTCCCCAACCTCCCTCCAGGCTTGGATTCTATTTTTGTTTGAGAAGTGGATCCTAAACCAATTTCTCTTGCCTATGCACTAGAAATACTTTTTCATTACCCACTAACTCTAAACAAGAGCCCAAAGTACGTAAGAAAACTCTCAACACAGAGCCTCTAAATCAGATTAAGTCACCATGAAAAAGCAGGCAAATATTAATACAATGCACATATGGAGAGGCCTTTCCTTCACTGCTTCTAAAATTACACACACTAAAACCAACACAAATGCCTAAATAGAACACCTCATTATCATCATCAAAATTAGGGCACAAACACAGGGAGATGTTTATTCAGCAACATCTTCAAATGGTAAAAGGCGTATATTTCCCAATTTTGTTTTCTGTGGCACTGACCCTAATTATTTGCCACTGGGAGATCCATATTACCCCAAAACGTTGACACTTCCACCCATATTCACATATCAAAAATTAGAGCTAATTTTATGAATATAACACACACTTACTTTTACAACGGAAGTTCTGTGAATCCAAACCGTTTCGCAAAGTAGGCTATTGGAACCATTCCAACTTGTGTGTCAACAGTCTTCTCTAAGTTGAACTTGGAACAGTGGTTTCACATACAAACTGTAACCCTGGAAAGACAACTTACTGTGATAAGTAAGAAATTCTATGATCGGACAGATAATTCATTTTGGTGGAGTTCTATGATAATCTTGGAAGTTTATCCTGAGTGATAGAAACAGAATTATTTTTAAAGACAAAATAGGAGAAACAATTTCTCCGTAAACCTTGATGTTGTCCTGTGGACTAATAACTTCAAGGATATGGGCTGCGAACATCTGAAGACGGTTTTCACTTAATTTCTGAGTAACTTTTAAGAATGGTGCCAACAGCTAGTAGTCTTCTCAAATAGAATATCAAACCGCTACCAGGAAGGTGGATCTAGTCCTTTACAGATTTGGAAGGCAGTTCAGAAAAAAGAGAAGCGCCCCCCGCCTCGCTTCCACCAAGCCCAAGAAGCTTCTAGAAAAGAATTTTGTTTTTTTCAGAGTTAAGTCACCTTTTCCAAAGGCCAAAGGGAAATTTACCGAGGGTTTTGGTTCCACGGAGAGAAGCTGAAAAAATGAAGGGGTAAGACTCCTTGTCCCAAACTTGAAAGTGACCTCGCTTCAGGGACAGTTGTATTTGACCCTCAAAGAGCCTAACATCTTGGACTCGTCTGTGCTATCGGCTTTAAAAAGGAATCCTGGGCTGCCTCGGCCAGAGACGGATTCTCAGGGGCTCCATGTACGGACTTACCACGGCCTCACCACGTCCTCAGGGCAGAGCGGCCCGAATCCTCCAGGAGACGCTCCGCAGCCCGAACGCCAATGAGGGTAACACCCGCGGCCGCACCCACATTGGCTCCGGGAAGCCGGAAGTACGTGCGTCTGACTGAAGTGCTCCTCCTGCAAGCGTCCGCCGAGCTGGGCCCCTCAGGTAGGCGGGGCCCCTGGCTCCTAACTCTGGAACCTTCGGGTAGGCGGAGGTGGAGAGGGGGCCTCGAGGGCCTTAAGGAGGTAGTTTAATTTCTGGTCTGGGAAGAGCGGAAGAGTTTTGGGGACAGCGGATTCCCGGCGACCTCTGGTGGCAAACGGGCCTAGTCGAGCCCGCCGCCGCAGGACCCAAATGTGGGAGCTTTAAGTTCCCCGGTGGGAAGTGGGATTTGGGGCTGTGACCGGAGCTGCTCCCTTACCGCGTCCGAATGCTTGAGGTCCGGACGCTGCTCATTTCCAGCCGGGAAAACTTGCGCGACCACCTTTACTGTTTCCGTGCTTCTGGGTTTGACATCTTCCATCTAGGCAGGTCCGGGTGCGGGGTTCTCCACTATCACCCACGTCGATTTCAGAAAAGCCTGAGAACGACTGCCGGAGACACAGTCGAAAGAAAATGGGTTTCTCCCCCTTCTCCAACCCCCTACCGCCCATTTGAAGTCTTCCTCGAAGGAGAGATAGTGTTATATTCTCTGGCTGCCTAAGAGGAGTTTTCGGGACTGCTTTAGGCCACGTTTATATATAGTAAATAAAACCACTCGTTAATCGTTTCCTTTTTCCTAGACAACTCCACCCCTAGGTGGTTTGAACTTTGAGCCTGTTTAGTCCTGATGAGAAGTTTCGCTTTCCTCAAGTTTAAGACACTTGGAACTTCAAGAATTGGAGGTTTATGCCATTTGAGACCGGTCAGCACTGAGCAGAGTTAAGAGTACTAAGAGACAGGTGAGCGTGAATGAATACCTTCCTCTCCAGATTAATTTTTGACAGTAATTTTGCAGTTTTGGTAAAAGGTGCACCACCTTTATTGAATACTAGGTGGTGCCCGCGAGTTAATCTTTCTGAGCTAAATCTCAAATAATGTAGCATCAGGGTAGGGTTTTTAAAGAGTTTGTATCTTCCCTGAAATTGTTTTAAAATACCCTTACCTCCTTAAAATATGTCGTGCCTTTATACAGTTCATTCAGTTATTGACTATCTAGTCTGTATTAAGTGCTAAAGAGTCTAAGAAAGGAATCAGATTCAATTTTCTGCTCTCAGTTTACAGTCTGGAGAGGAAAACAGACAAACCACAAACTATAACGAAATCACATATAATTCAAATCAGATATAGTGCTTAATAGAGACTAAGATGTAGAATGCAGTGGATAAAGCAGTCAATTCTCATTATTCGTTTATTTATCCAGTACTTTCTGTCTGCCCAGCATTGTGCTAGGTGGTGGTGTGTAAAGAAAATGTAAACCCCTATTCTCAAATAACTCACAATCTAAAGACTGGGAGGGAACCAAGGAAGGCAGTATGGAGAAGGTGAAATTTGACCTTGAAGAATGAATGACTTGGCCTTGATAAGTAGGGGAAAAAAAATACAAGCTCAAAAGAGAAAGATGAAAGTGGATGATATGCTTTGAATCAGCAAGTAGTCCAGTGTGGTTAAACTGTAGGAAATTAAGCCTGAAAAGACACTTTATTTTACATTAGGTTTCCCTTGACTTACACTGAAAAATTCAACAGATTTAAAATAAAATTTCAATGTGTATTTCCAGGAGAAATTATACATGAAACATAGTTATAGTAAATTACTTTTTGGCTAACCTATTATACATGAACTAAGCTATAATAAATTATAATAAATAATTTCTGGCTATAAATAAATTCTGGCTATAATGTAGCTCATTTATGTTTATTATTCATGATTGTAGATGATTTAAGCCAATTTTTTTTAAATACAGTAAAAAAAATATAAAAGATGCAGTAGTAAGTTTAGATTTTCACTGATTGCATCCTATTTTGAATATCATATAAGGAATCTCCTTCATTAAAGTTCCGCATGTGGAATCACTTGGAAATGATTATGTGTAGGAAAATTTTAAATGCTTTCAAAAGTTACCCTGAAAGAAAGAAAGTGAAAGTTGCTCAGTCATGTCCAACTCCTTTCGACCCCATGGACTATACAGTCCATGGAATCCTCCTGGCCAGAATACTGGAGTGGGTAGCTGTTCCCTTCTCCAGTGGATCTTCCCAAGGATTGATTCTTTACCAGCTGAGTCACCAGGGAAGCAAAAAATTTACCCTAGGATTTAAGTTTTGATGAATATGCCTAATATTAATGTTTCCTAAAAGGAATGTGAGAGTAATTTCTGTAAATGGAAAAACTCAAACACTATAAATGTTAAAGTAAATGCATACAATATCAATACACCAAATCAGGAGCTTTTCTGTTCCTTAGCAATAATCAGAAATTGTAATAACAGGGACTTCCTTGGTGGTCCAGTGGCTAAGACTCTGCACTCACAATGCAGAGGCCCTGAGTTCAATCCCTGCTTAGGGAACTAGATCTCACAGGCTGCAACTAAGATCTCACATGCTGCAACAAAGACCTGGCACAGCCAAATAAATAAATATTTAGAAAAGAGAAATTGTAATAACAAAACCACTATTTCCAATATTAACAAAAATACAAAATATCTAAGCACAGCCAGTGTTCAAAGCCTTTGTGAGTAACACTTTTTTTTTTTTTTAAACTAAAGACCATGAAAGAAAGCCTAGGTAATTGGAGAGAGATATTGCATAATTGAAAGATTCAAATTTCAAGGATTCAGGTTTTATCCATATTAATTTTAATGTAACTCCTGTCAAAATTTCAATTGAATTTTGGGAACTAGTTGTCAAGCTGATTCTTAAATTTATTTAGAAGAGAAAATGTACAAGAACAGCCAAGAATTTGGAGGAAAAAACCCAAAATAATAAAAGTAACTCCTTATCAGTCATCTGTGTACACCAACTTTAAAGTTGTAATAAATAAAATAGCAAAGTAATGCCTTAGGACCAGAATATTGTCAACGAAACAGTCTGTTTCTATTGAGTCTCAAAGGTAGCATAAATAAATACCAGTAAAACAGTTTTGGGGCAGTTAGTTATCCATTTGAAAGAAAATTAAAGATCCCTATTTCACAGCACTAACAAAAAAAAAACTGGGTGCTTAAAGAACTCAATGTAAAAAAAAATCTATAAAAGTCTTAGAATACAAAATAGTATATTTTTTGGAATTCCTGGTGGCCCAGTACTTAGGACTCAGTGCTTTCACTGCCAGGGCTCAGGTTCAATCCCGGGTTGAAGAACTAAGATCTTGCAAGCTCTGTGGCACAGAACCCTCTGCCCCTCCCCCCAAAAAACAAAATAGTATATATTTGAAAATCTTGTATGGTTAGAGCCTGCTTTCATGGGACACAAAACTAAGAAGACATAGAGAAGATAGGTTTGGCCATTAAAAATAATAATTTACCATAACAAAAAATACCATAAGTAAAATTTAGAATCAGGAGATAAGAGATATTTGCAACATAAAAACAGACTTTATATCCATATTATATGAATCAATAAGAGAAAGATAATCCCATAGAAAAATGGGCACATTTCCAGAGAAGAAATTCATATCAAAAGTTGTTCATGCCTACAAGTCATTAGGTAAATGTACACAAAGGTCAACAAGATAACACTAGGAGAATTCTGAGTCCTGGAGTGTACTTACTAAGAATGAAAAAGGATGTTAAAATGAATCTTGTGGAGCAGAGTCATACCTGATCTGTTTCCTTATGAAGCTGTATTTTAATCTATCAAATTTGTTTAGTAAGATAGATCAATAGTTAAAACTTCTAATTAATTTGTGAAGTCAATTAAGACTGCCAGACATTTTTGTGGGGGTGTTACTACTGTATGAATTTAAACTTTTATGTTTCTTTGCACAGCTATCTTCCCCACACCTGTAGCTCAGAAAGAGTATAATCTAGTTTAAATTGCACTGCTATATTGAATCATTTCAAATAACCAGTACTGCATGTGGGTTTATTGTTCTCCTTAGAGATTAAAATGGCTTCCAGAGGAAAGACAGAGACAAGCAAATTAAAGCAGAATTTAGAAGAACAGTTGGATAGACTAATGCAGCAATTACAAGACCTGGAGGAATGCAGGTAATAGTATAATTGTATACTGCTATGCTGTAAAATGGCATTTTTTTTACAGTTAGATTATAAGCTCTGTGTGTGCAGTCCTATGTGTGATTCTGGTTTCCCCTGTAATGTTCTTCACAGTGCTTTGTCTGCTGGACAACTAAACTCAGTATAGGTTTTAGAGTTAAAGAGCCTGGGATATTAAAGTCTTTAGCTTAATTACAAAGTGAGTGCGAACTTGGGCAAAATGCTTAACCACCTTGAGTTTCCATTTCCCCAAGTGTGAAATGGAAATAACAGCACCCATCTTGTCTTCAGTATTTAAAAAAGCCCTGCCTTGTATCAAACTGAAAAAGTATTACTTGAACTTTCTGGTGTGTGTTTTCACCATTAACTGCTCAAAGGTCTAAGACTGCTCATTGCCTTTTTAACAACCTTGAAGATTGTTGTAAACATCACAGATGAAGAGACTGACTTAATGCTTGGCCCAAAGCAGGCACTTGATATATAGGAGCTCTTTTTCTAGTAAATGTTTATTAAATGGCTTGTTTGGACTACCCAGATGGCAAGTACTGCATTGTTGTTGTATTTCAAAGTACATAAAATTTTACCCACCATTAATGTTTTGATGGCTATGAAGGGGCAGGTGGGCTAGAGAACAGTTGTGCTGGTGGTGGTGATGGTGGGTGAGTTTCCTCACCCAGAAAAATCTTCAGCTAGCCTTTTCCCTGATGGGGATCACAGAGTAGGTAATGAAACTCCCTCAGAACCTGTATGGAAATGATGTTCTCTGGCTCTCCGACAGCAGGAGATCAAACCAGTCAATCCTAAGGGAGATCAACCCTGAATATTTACTGGAAGGACTGATGCTGTAGCTGAAGCTCTAATACTTTGGTCACCTGATGGGAAGAGCTGACTCATTGGAAGAGACCCTGATGTTGAGAAAGATTAAGAGTGGGAGGAGAAGGAGGAAGCAGAGGGTGAGATGATTGGATGGTATCACCAACTCAATAGCTGTGAGTTTGAGCAAACTCTGGGAGATGGTGAAGTACAGGGAAGCCTGGCGTGCTGCAGTCCATGGGGTTGCAAAGAGTTGGACATGAGTTAGCGACTGAACAATGATAATGATAACTATTTATTAAATACCTATTTTATACCAAGAACTTTTCATATTTCATTTAATACAAGGAAGATACTATCATCTGCAGCTTATAAATAAAATGAGACTTGGCTAGTTAAATATCTTGCCTAAGGTTATACCATTGATTCAGAGACTGCCTAAAAGGAAGTTCTGTAGTTTGTTAAGCATGCCTCACTTTGGTAAAAAAAAAAAACAAAAAAAACAAGGTTATCAGTGTTTCGGGATAATGCCCAAAGTAGTATCTGAACACATCCATTAGATGTATTTTTGATATATTTCCTTTCAGCCTTTTTTCCACCAACATATTTTTTGTATATATATATATGTATTTGAAACCTTGGTGTATAAATACTGATATTTTTTTTCTCTTCTCTTGAAACTCTATATTTTTTGGTCTTATGTCCACTATACTTCAGAGAGGAACTTGATACAGATGAATATGAAGAAACCAAAAAAGAAACTCTGGAGCAACTAAGTGAATTTAATGATTCACTGAAGAAAATTATGTCTGGAAATATGACTTTGGTCGACGAACTAAGTGGAATGCAACTGGTAAGCATAATTTACTTACATTGGTGACACAATTTGTTGTGGTTTTTTTCTCAGTAAGTATATTTAAAATATTAATAGAAAATATACCCTGTTGAGGGCTTAACTTCTGGAGGAATGTCTACTGATGGATAAAACAGCATTTGCTTCCGGATCTTCATCTAGTTATTTATTTTACTCTGGTGACTTGCATGGAAATAGCAAATGGAAATTAAAGTTGTAACAGTATTTGATGAACAAAGAAGACTTATTAGAAGACCTATCAATCAAATATTGTAATATTTGATTTGTTGAACTTTTTTTTTTTAACCTTCTTGTATTTCTAGGCTATCCAGGCAGCTATCAGCCAGGCCTTTAAAACCCCAGAGGTCATCAGGTTATTTGCAAAGAAACAACCAGGTCAGCTTCGGACAAGGTTAGCAGAGGTAAAGTTTCTTTCAGTTGATCTAATCACTTTGTGTATTTCTTTTCTCAGCCCAAGAATTTGCTCAGTGTGATATTCTGAAGTTTAAAACTTGGTCAGTTGAAAATGTACAATAGCAAGAGTGAACCCTAATGTAAAGTATAGCCTGTGGGTGATTATGACGTGTCAGTGTTTGTTCATCAGTTGGAACAAATATACACTCTGGTAGGGGATGTTTATAATGGGGCGACCGTGCATGAGTGGGGGAGGCAAGGATGTATGAGGAATCTCTGTACCTTTTTGCTCAATTAACTGTGAACCTAAAACCGCTCTAAAAAGTAGTCTTATTTTTAAAAATTGGTCAGTTGATTTTAGAGCCACACCCACAGTTTCCTGACAAAATCAATCCTTTATTGATAACAAATATAGAGGTTTAAACAGCATATGGCAGTTGAAATTGCTACTGACTGCTTCTACTAAGACGCCACATTTAAAGTTTTACTATTTAGTTCTGGAACTCTGAATTGAAATCCCATCTAGCATTCATTAGTAGCACCAGTGCTTATGTGTGTGTGGCCTTCCCTATCTAAGAAATTCAAACATCTTTATAAACCTGATACTTGAGGAAGTCTGTTTATAGACATGAATATAATTAAGACGTTAATAAGTTATATGCAACCATTGGTAATTTAATAGCATAGTGATTAAAAGCATGGACTTGGGACAGATCAGCTGAATTTGTACCCCTGCTCTATTATGGACATACGTGATGTTGGCGGAGTTGTTTTCTTCGGTCTCTTTTGTTGTTTCCCCATTTGTAAAAAGGCAGTAATGATACCTCTTCTGGTTGTTATGAGGTTTAAATGGAGTAATGTGTGTATGTGCACTATTACTAATACAGTGTGTCTATGTACATAGAATAGTACCAAGGCATAGTACATGCTGTCCATGTCTCTGGTGGTAGAGGTGATATTTAATCAAAGCTCAAGGGGATCTGTAACCACTTGTCTCTTTCAGGCCTGTAGACCACACTTGGTCTTAGAGGATAGCTCCTCTTTAAAGGAAGCTGTTGACCTACTAATTCCTTAGTAGAGTTTGTAACTAAGACCATGGTGATGATTAGTACCAATATATATTAGAACTGTATGAGAACATTCCTATCATGTTTACCTTGAATTGTTTCTATAGTTTTTTATAATATTAATCAGTAAAGGATCTTTTCTTAAAGAAGTAGATCTGAAAAGCTTGATTTTATGCAAAGAATGTTTTTTAACTTAAATACCATATGCTTCACATTCATCTGTTACAGATGGATAGAGATCTCATGGTAGGAAAGCTGGCAAGAGACCTGTATACTCAACAGAAAGTGGAGATACTTACAGCTCTCAGGAAACTTGGAGAGAAGGTATCTGTATTTAATTGAATATATTAGGTATAAGGAAAAAGTGGGAAGTGTTTGGTATAGAACCCCCACCCCCGCTGGTTTCTTGGCTTGGGGGATCTTAGTTCCTGGGGCTAGAACCTGTGCCCCCTGCAGTGGAAGCATGGAGTCTTTAACCACTGGACCGCCAGGGAAGTCCCTAGTATATAGCTTCTTGATCTGTAATTTAGTTTGTGGTCCTATGACATTCTTAACAGTGGTTCCTAGAACCACTTGTTAACATCTGAACTCAGTCCTTTGGGCTTTGTTTTTTTTGTTTAGCTGACTGCAGATGATGAGAACTTCTTGTCAGCAAACGCAGGTGCTATTCTCAGCCAATTTGAGAAAGTCTCTACAGACCTTGGTGAGTACTCTTGTATTTCTTTTTTTTTTTTTTTTAATTTTATTTTTAAACTTTACATAATTGCATTAGTTTTGCCAAATATCAAAATGAATCCGCCACAGGTATACATGTGTTCCCCATCCTGAGCCCTCGTCCCTCCTCCCTCCCTATACCATCCCTCTGGGTCGTCCCAGTGCACTAGCCCCAAGCATCCAGTATCGTGCATCGAACCTGGACTGGCATCTCGTTTCATACATGATATTTTACATGTTTCAATGCCATTCTCCCAAATCTTCCCACCCTCTCCCTCTCCCACAGAGTCCATAAGACTGTTCTATACATCAGTGTCTCTTTTGCTGTCTCGTACACAGGGTTGTTGTTACCATCTTTCTAAATTCCATATATATGCGTTAGTATACTGTATTTATGTTTTTCCTTCTGGCTTACTTCACTCTGTATAATAGGCTCCAGTTTCATCCACCTCATTAGAACTGATTCAAATGTATTCTTTTTAATGGCTGAGTAATACTCCATTGTGTATATGTACCATAGCTTTCTTATCCATTCATTGGCTGATGGACATCTAGGTTGCTTCCATGTCCTAGCTATTATAAACAGTGCTGCAGTGAACATTGGGGTACACGTGTCTCTTTCCCTTCTGGTTTCCTCAGTGTGTATGCCCAGCAGTGGGATTGCTGGATCATAAGGCAGTTCTATTTCCAGTTTTTTAAGGAATCTCCACACTGTTCTCCATACTCTTGTATTTCTGAAAGCTGGACGTGAATTATTGCTTCAGATTGACAGATGGTGTGGGTGAGATAAAATGATGGTCTTTTCTTGAGTTAGCAGCGAAACCAGAATTATTTTCTCTATAAACCTCTTTTAATGGGTTTATTTCCCAATACTTTAAAAATAATCAAGTTAGTATAGCCTAATGTTTTAAAAACCTTTGTCAGCTAAATGTAAATATAAAAGTAAATTAAGATTTTACATGTTCTATTTCATACCTGAATTAAAGATTGCCTGTGTAGCTGAGTTGTTTGTGCAAGGGAAGGGAATTGGGATGGCAGTAGGAAGGTTTAGGGATAATGCACCAATAATAGAAGCTCATTTTATTTCCTATTTTAGTATCAATGTGATAGGTTTTCCTTTCTTTACCTGGAACTGTAAATGCATCTGAAATGACATCTTTGTTTATTATGTGTCTTTCTCCTTAGGCTCTGGCGACAAAGTTCTTGCTCTGGCAAGTTTTGAGGTTGAAAAAACGAAAAAATGATATGGTGTGAAAGCTTGGGACATTGATCACATTCTTATTGTAAATGGTATTTTTCTTCTGGGGAGTTAGAGTTATGGCAGAGAAGTCAAGAGATTCATGAAATGTATTCATAACCTAAGAAAAGGTGACAGAAAAACGTACTCACTGCTTTTGTTTATGCCCTTCGTCATTGTGCTTTGTGTAGGGATACGTGCTTCAGTCATTCTGGCCTTGTTGGGATGGAAGGCCTCATGGACCTTGTTCATTACAGTTTGTCTGTTTAAGAGAAAACAGTGTCTCTGCCTGTTTTATTAAACCTCCCTGTTCTTAAGTGCTAATAGTAAATGAAAAGATGTGAAGTGACAGTTCTTTCCTGCTCATAATTTATCCCCACTTGTTGGAGTAAATAATGTAGCAACATCAATAGACCTCATATATGTTCATAGCATTTTAGAGTTCTATGTGATCTTAGAAATCATTTTCATTTTACATACAAGGAAAATGAGGCTCAGAAAGAGCAAGTGACTTGTTCGAAGTCTTATTGACAGAGCTGGGGATAAGACTTGGGTGTCCTGTCAGTGTAATGTCCATTGAGTTTTATTTGTTTATTTTGTGCTGCTTTTAAAAAATAATTAAGACATATTTGTACAAGTCTATGTTTATGAAAATTCAGTGTCCCAATAAGTTGTCACTGAGGGACCATTCTCCAGCCTGTAAGCTCTCGGTATGAATGGTGCCCATTGTGTCTCTGAGTTTTGAGCTCGGAACAATGGGAGCCCTGTTGCGAGTCTCCTGAGGTGACTTAACCTCCTGCGTTGTTTCACTAGGGAAGCAATTGGAAATGGCAGCTCAAGGCCCTCCCTGTGTGTAACCTCTTTGCTGAAACCCAGAGGGTGGTGACCGTAAACTACTATTTACTCTTCAGTTTTTGGAGAAACACAGAATAAGTTCCAAGGAGTAGCCAGTTTCCCTGAGTGTTTAGTCTCTCTGCACACTCAAATATGTAGATTTTCACATATGTATGTATGTCAGCTTGTTTCCCAGGCTCTGGCCACTTTATATTCTTACATGTTTTTCTCAGTATTCTTTTTCTTTTAAAAATTAAAAACATTCTTAAAATGTTTAAAGCTTCTTGTATACTATAAAATCTCCTAGGTGCTCTGCCAACTGGACAAATTAGGGGAACTCAGCTATATTAATGCCTTATTTGGAAATTGTAATGAGTAATTTTTTATGTATTGGTTTATGATGATCCAAAACTCATTAAATTGTGACAAACTAAGGAAAAGCAGATTACCTGCTATTTGTTTAGGGCTTTGTGGTCAGTCATCATTATTTCATTATTCTGTGTGTTCTTTTTAACCGAATTGAAATTTACATGACATAAAATTCACCATTTTAAAGTGTACAGTTCAGTACACTCACAGTGCTGTGTGGTGATCACCATTATCTAGTCAAAAACATTTTCATCACCCCCAAGGGAGCCCCCATCCTTACTAAGCAGTCACTCGCTCCTCTAGCAATCACTCATCCACTTTCTATCTCTGAATTTACCTATTCTGGACATTTGGTATAAATGGTGGTATATAGTATGGGACCTTTTGTGTCTGGCCTCTTTCACTGAGCATACTATTTTTGAGGTTAATCCACATTGTAGCATGTATCAGTGCTTCATTCATTTTTAATGGCTGAAAATACTCCCTTGCATGGGTACCACATTGTGTTTATCCATTTATCTCTTGATGGACATTTGGTTTTTTTCTACTTTTTGGCTATTGTGAATAGTGCTGCTGCTAGCTCAGGTGGTAAAGAATCTGCCTGCAGTACAGGAGACCTGGGTTCGATTCCTGGGTCAGGAAAATCCCCTGGAGAAGGAAATGGCAACCCACTCCAATATTCTTGCCTGGAGAATCCCATGGACAGAGGAGCCTGGCAGGTTACAGTCTGTGAGGTTGCAAGAGTTGGACACAACTTAGCAACTAAACTACCACTACTCTGAACTTTAATGCATAAGTATTTGTTTAAATACCTACTTTCACTTCTTTTGGGTATGTACCTAGGAACAGAATTGCTCTTTTGGGTGTTTTGGGTTTTTTTTTTTAATTCATAGTAATATTTTCCCTTCCCTTTCAGTAGTAGTAGGACAAGGAAAATTGGAAGTATTTTATATTTGAAAGGGGCCTCAATGAATCTGGAGTCCTTAAACTTGGGGTTTCCCTTAAACTTTCTGTAAGACTAACCTAAATGAAACATTTTGCCATTTATCACAATAATGTATTCATTTTGTAAGTAATGACTACTACTCAATTTAAAATTAATCTTCCTTTCAGAGTGGCCAGGTTTGCAGTGCCTAGCAAGACACTGTCAGTCAGGGCCATGTGACCTTTGGTAGGTTACTTAATCTTTTTGAGCCTAATTTTTCTCTTCAGTTGAGTGGGAGCTACCCACTATATAGGATTACTGTGCATTGCCCTCTCTTTGTTAATATAGAAAGATGTTTTACATTGGAGCTAATCTACCACTTAACAGTTTTTTCAAGAGCCATATGATATATTTTGTTTCACAAATTTGGTATCAGTTTAGAGTAATTTGAAAAGTGAATACTTTGAAAAGTCTCTATAACTGTAGTTATTAAATGACTTGTAAACTATGTTTATATTCATATTTTGCTGTATTTAATCTTCTGGTTTTTTAGACCTCTTGGGAGGTCTTAGACTGCAATAACTAATGCTAGGGTGGCTGTTTGACATCTTTGGGTCAAACTAATACTTTAATGAAAAGAATACCTGCATTTGTCAAAAAACTGGGGTTGCCACTAAATTCCAGAGATCAAGTGTCCAACCTGGCTGTTTAAGGAAATATAATTTGAAACAATTTCTGTTTCAATGTTTTGCTTTTTTTTAAACCTGGTGAGTGGTAAGTTAGGTATTCTAGGTGGGTGGTAGAAGAAGAAATCAAGCAGTAGAATGAGTTGTCCCCAGGAACGAGTTGGAGTTGGAACAGATGGGTTTTTAACTTTGGTTGTTAGGCCTTTTATTGAAGACACTCAGCCAAAGAACGATCATCTTAGGCAAAATAAAAGACTGAGCAAATCTACCATTAGAAGAGTGTCTTATTACAGTGAATGGTAGATAGTTTGAAAGTATTACAGCAAAAATAAACCTGGACCATTTTGCCTGGAGCTTTTCAACCACTTTCCCGTCCATTTTTTTCTTATTCTAGTCATTACCAAGACCAAAAAACACTCTTTCCTTCTCAAAATGTTTTTCAGACATTAATATGTAAATTTAAACTGTCAGCATTCCCACAGACCCCCATGAACAAGCTGTAATTGCTTCCAGTCTGTGTGGCCTTAGAATTAAACTAGGGAAACTAGTATTTAGTATTTTCATTAAGTTGGAAAAAGGAGATTAGAAATACAGCTCTACTAGGTATGGCCTTTTGACACCCTCACTCTCTTTTTGAAAGCCCCTCTCCCTGTTCACACTAACAGCAAAGCGGAGAGACTGAGCTGCTGAAGGGACCTGAAATACAAGGGGTTAGTGGCGTTCTTGAGAGTTCACACTGGAAATTCCATGCTGTTCCAGGCAGAGGGACCACTGGAGAGGTTTGAGGCTATCAGTTTGTAGCTTCCTAATGCTTGGTTGTTTTCCTCTGAGAACATCAGATTCCTTGCAGCCTCAGACAATGGACTACAATTAAAAATAAACAAATAAAAATATTTTCTATAAAGGAGGTTAAGGAGAGCCACTGGTTTTCTTTTGGATTAAAAAAGAAGATAATGCTAGTAAGAGTTCTTATTAAGATTATGCATCAGTCACAGGTCCTCTGCCCCAAATGCTGGCAACTGTGACCATGAACTTCTGAAGCCTTCCCAGAAGAACCTCTGATTGTGTGTTTCTGTCATAATTTCATTACATGGTTTAAAAGTTTGTAATCTTAATTGTCTGTTTACTCTAAAATGTCTTAGTAGTTCAAGTACTGTTTTTTTTTTTTTTGTTACTGCTAAATTGTCATATATATACATGGGACTTTTCTTTCTTATAAGAAAGAGTTCAATGATTCCCCCTCCCCCCCCACCCCATTTTTGGCTTGTGTGGAAACTAGATTCTTTAGGCCTGGCCTTATTCCCACAGTATTCATAAACCAGGCCAGGTTGAAAACTGAGGCAGTGACCCTTGATGATAATCAAAGAGATAAGTGGTTTAGGTAAAAGCAGATATTTGGCCTGGATTAGACTATATGTGATTGCCTTAATCCCATGGTTGGTTGACCATGTTTTTAGAAAATGTGGTGGGGTTGTTTTGTTTTTTTTTTTTTCATCTTTTAAAAAGATTTTTTTTTTTTTCTGGCTGCCCCACTCAGCATGCAGGCTCTTAGTTCCCCAAACAGTGGTTGAACCCATGCCCCCTGCAGTAGATATGCAGAGTCCTAACCACTGGAGTGCCCAGGAATTCCCTTAATTTTTTTTTTAAACTTTGTTAACACCTCAAATTTTACACCAAGTTTATTCTAGGTCTTGGTAAATTATACCTTAGATTTGATTTATAAAGCTCTGAGCTTATAAATCAATTATACTTCAGTAAAAATAAATAAATTTTTAAAAGATAGAAGAACTGTAAGAAGCAGTAAGTCTGGCATCCTATGTCAGTGCTTGGAAGAGAGCCACCCACCAATCAGGAGAGTTCACTTTAAACTCATGGAAGCAAGAAATAAACTTCCATTGTGTTTGAACCACCAAAACAAACAAAAGCCTCTGAGCTTTTTCTCATTTATTTAAATATTTTTGTTTCATAGTTACCCAGGAGATGAGCATTTGTAATTTTGGAGCAAACAGACAGAATCTCAGTCCCTTAACCTCAGCTTTGTGGCATTTCTTTTCATTCTGCCTTCCAGAAGTGTGCATTGTTTATTCCTCTGCAAGAAAATATGAGCAAGTAAGAGTACATGGCAGATAGAACCTAAATCTGCTTTCCACTCTCAGGAAAGAAAACGTAGACTCTTGTCTCTAACCTGTGCGCTTGGGGTGGAGATGAGGGATGTGAGTGTATACTCGTGTGTGCCTGCCTCCAGGGAGCCTGACTGCTCCCACAGTGCTGGCTCAGATGACCCGCCCATGGTGCTGCTCTTGCCAGAGAGGGTGGTTGATTATGCGAGGCTAATTTTGTTACAAAGTACTGGACAGATTGTGGATACTAGGCCCTTTTGGTCTGAAAAACCCAAAATATACTTTTTCCTGGTGAGGATTAGGTTTTGAAAGTGAAGAGAATGTGTTCTAGAGAAATCTTAACAATAATCCCTATGTGGAAGCCAGGATAGATTCTTCTGTCTGCTCCCTCTTCTGATTGTGATGTCGTCTATTCTTCATCAGACATTTATTGAGTGCTGATACATGACAGGCATTACCTAACTCTTTTTTGTTAAATTTTCTAAAATGCATATTGGATAGAGTCTTTAAAAAACAATAAGACTCTTAAGTGTTTATATGGTAACAGAGGTTTAGATGTCAGACTGTATCACCAAGAGATTGATTTTATAATGATAAAATCGTGTTTTAAATATACCTAAACCTCCACCCAATCTGTTACTCTATCTTAGTTAGGTGGGTGCTTAGAATCATTATTTCAGATGTATATTCACATATTGTAAGGAGGATTACGCTTGGAAGTATTTCTAATCTGTACAATTTGAACTAAATGATCTCTTTCATCTATATTTACCTCATTTTAAAATCTATCTTGTAGGGAGTTCAGTGGTTTTCTAGTGACTTTAACTGCTGTCGGCCTGGGTTCAGTCCCTGGTGAGGGAATTAAGATCCTGCAAGCTGCTCAGAGAGACAAAAAACTAAAATTATAAAATCAAATCATTAAAATTATATCGCATTAAAATACAGTTGACCCTTGAACAATGTGGGGGTTGGGAGTGCCCACTCTCTGCACAGTTGAAAATCCATGTATAACTTGACAGTCAGCCCTTGGTAACCATGGTTCCGCATCCATGCATTCAGCCAACCACAGATTGTGTAGTACTGTACTATGTACTTAGTAAAAGAAATCTGGGTATAAGTTGACCCACACAGTTCAAACCCATGTTGTTCAAAGGTTACGTTGTTTTGGAGAATATTGAATGGAGAGAAAGCGAGAATACTCCTATAGAAGAGGAAAAAATATCTTTCCTCTACTTTTTTGTGTTCTTGACTGGTACCCCTATAACAAAGGCAGATTAACAGGAGAAAAGCATACAGATTTATTTCCTGTAAGTGTTATGTGACATGGGAGCCTTCATAAGGAAATGGAAGACCTAGAGAAACCATTAAACCTGAGTGTTTTCATGCTAGATTTGATGACGAGTGAAAAGTCTTTGGAAAATGTGATAGAACAAAGGTGAGCTAAGTGTAATAAACTGAGAGAAACAGCCAGATCTGTTTGTTCCAGTTCTTCTGTGTCTCGTCTTCGAAGGTAAGGATGCTCCTTCCTTCAGGTGTTGGGTAGGGTACATCTCATATGAGGGTTTTGTGACCTGCTTCATGGGAAGGTCAAAAGTACTATTCATGCCATTTCTCAAGTTCCTTCAGCTTAAAATATTCAGTGTGCCAAGGTGCCATATCGTGGGATGGTGTGTCCTCTGAACCCTGTCACTGCATTTCTAGTCCTAATTGTGCCACTCTTTCATATTTAACTTTGGCCCCAGTTTGTTAAGTCACTTCTATATATTCATGTAGATATTTTGTGAAGGATGGTTATTAAATATTTAAATTGCTTTGAAGCTACAGTATAAGGAACTGTGTGAAATTAATGCCATTTTCATTAAAATTATATAAAATATTTAAATATACATTTTAAGAATACTAAGTAAAAAGAAGGTGTGTGTTTGCTTTGGGGCTTCCCTGGTGGCTTAGATGGTAAAGAATCTGCCTCTAATGCAGGTGACCAGGGTTTGATCCCTGGGTCGGGAAGATCCCCTGGAGAAGGGAATGGCTACCCATGCCAGTATTTTTGCCTGGAGAATCCCATAGACAGAGGAACCTGGTGGACTACAGTTCATGTGTGTTTGATTTGACTAAGGGAAGCTTGTATCCGTATCTAGATATTTGAAGTAGTAGGAAATTAAAATCATAAATTTTAGGAGTAAATAGGAGTAAATTTGGAGTAAATTTAGGGGTAAATTTGGAGTAAATTTTGTGGGCAAAGCCTACAATTCTGTTTCTCCTGTCTTCCTTTTCCTGGATGTGAGGCAAATCACCTTTTCTGTTAAATTTCCTTTAATGATATAATTTGTGCTAAAGAGATCTTGTAATAACCCAAGACATCCTAGTGAAAGGTTGTTACTGGATTTGTGGGAATTTGTGTGTTAATATGATAGTCTGTCTCAGTAGGGTGTCATTAGCAGCAGAAATGGAAGGCAAATTACAACCATCCCCTTTATCTTTTCCAGACACTGCAGCCCCTTCAGCATGCTGTTTCTATATATCTTCTTTGAAAAGAAATTAAGTGGAAATTGCCTGCTCAGAGTTGCTTTAAAAAGTCACGCATGTCACCTGTATGCTAGCTTGAGGATTCCTGCCTCCTCTTCCCTATGAGCATGTCTGCTCTATTCTAAGAAAGCTTTTTTCACTTATTAGTAAAAAATAAGCGTCCTTTTCTGTCCTGTCTGTAGTTAGCCACCAATTAGTAAAGATGAGCAGAAACACTCCCATGGTGAGCACTGTGCTAGGGGCATAGAAGAGGCTGACACCACTTCATGATGCGAGCCCTGTGAGCGCCTTTTTATCTCCCAGGAGGGAATCCTCAATAGGTTTGGGCTGCCCCCTGGAGCCTGTAGCTATTTCCGTCTAACTCCTCATTAAAGTCAATCCAAGATACTGCTAAAGCCTTTGGATTCTTTAAGTGAATTGCCTCCACCTGAATTCAGCTAAAAATGCTTCACTTTCACTCCCCAGGGCTGCTTCCAAGCTGCATGAACTCTCCTCTCCTCAGCCTCACACCCCACCAAAAATATTGATGTCCACACAGCAAGACTAGCTTCTTATTAGAGATCCAGGACTGTTGCTGTGAATGCGTGCCTAACTGTAAGAAGGGAAAAAAAGAATGAATCCTAGTTAAATCTGAGCACAATAATGTGACATAAATCAGGACTTTGGGGGGAAACAGATTTGTTTTCCTCTCAAATAAATTTTTTTAAGAAAGATAAAATGCAAAAAAAAAAAAACAAAAACCCCACACCTCCTAAAATAAATTAGATCTGAAAAGTGATGAGAGTACATAGCACTGTGCCAGACTTTTCCATTGTAAACTGAGTTTCTACTATGCCTTTCTAAACTGATAATATATATAGTTTTATATTCTATCATTTTTGCCTTTTCATACTGTCCATGGGGTTCTCCAGGCAAGAATACTGGAGGGGTTGCCATTTCCTTTTCCAGTGGACCACGTTTTGTCAGAAATCTTCACTATGACCCGTCCATCTGGAGTGATCCTGCATGGCATGGCTTATAGCTTCATTGAGTTATGCAAGACCCTTCACAAGGTTGTGATCCATGATCAAACCTGTCATTCCTAAAGGAAATCAACCCTGAATATTCATTGGAAGGACCGATGCTGGGAAAGATTGAGGGCAGGAGGAGAAAGGGGTGATAGAAGATGAGATGATTGGATGGCATCACCAACTCAGTGGACATGAATTTGAGCAAACTCAAATTTGAGACGATAGAGGACAGAGGAGCCTGGCGTGCTGCATCCGAGTTGGACACGACTTAGGGACAAAACAGGAATATATTCTATCCAGTAAAGGCTTTGGCAAAATGAAACCAATTATTTGGGGACTAAGGCAAGGTGGATTAGGGTGGGGAAAGCAATAGATTCTACAATTTATTTTCCACGTTTACTTCTTGGAAGGAAAGTTATGACCAACCTAGATAGCATATTGAAAAGCAGAGACATTACTTTGCCAACAAAGGTCCGTCTAGTCAAGGCTATGGTTTTTCCATTGGTCATGTATGGATGTGAGAGTTGGACTGTGAAGAAGGCTGAGTGCCAAAGAATTGATGCTTTTGAACTGTGGTGTTGGAGAAGACTCTTGAGAGTCCCTTGGACTGCAAGGAGATCCAACCAGTCCATTCTAAAGGAGGTCAGTCCTGGGTGTCCTTTGGGAGGAATAATGCTAAAGCTAAAACTCCAGTACTTTGGCCACCTCATGCAAAGAGTTGACTCATTGGAAAAGACTCTGATGCTGGGAGGGATTGGGGGCAGGAGGAGAAGGGGACGACAGAGTATGAGATGGCTGGATGGCATCACCGACTGGATGAACGTGAGTTTGAGTGAACTCCAGGAGTTGATGATGGACAGGGAGGCCTGGCATGCTGCGATTCATGAGTCGGACACGACTCAGCAACTGAACTGAAGAATGGAAAATACCTTGATCATAGCTGCTTTGATACATTGGAGTATCACTCGACAAGTATTTATTCAGACCTTTTTCCCTTGAGGTGGAATACACCTTCTTATCCTGCAGTTTTGGGCCTGGCCATTAGACTGAATTTGACAAATGGGATGTTTATGGAGATGTCTTCAGCGTGCTTATACAGTTTGGGTTGGAGCCCCTGCTCTTCTACTATTTATCATGAGAGGAAAGTGCCCTGTATAGCCTCTGGTTCAAGGAGAATAAGCCGATATAGAGCAGACTTAATCCCAGTCTGCCACTAAACCCTGTTGATTTCAGCCTCACCCAGCAGAGTCACAGTCAACCCACAGCCTGAAGCACACCCACACCAGCCAATTTGCTGACCCCAGAACAAAAGCCACAAATGCTTGCTAAGCCACTGAGTTTCGAGGTGGGTTTTTATGCAGCAGTCACTCACTAATGTGCCATTCTTATTCCACTTTAGTCCATTCTCCTTGCAGAAACCATAGTCATCTATTTAAATACAAATCAAACCATGTCACATCGTTGTTTAAACCTTTGGGGAATGAATTCTAAATGTTTAGCATGACCTATAAATTCCTGCATGAGAGGGGCCTGACCTCATTCCCCATCACTCTGCACTCTAGCCACCAGCCTTCTCTCTCAGTAATTTAATCTCACCACCCTCTCGTTCTTCCTGATGACCTTGTTATGGGCTGGTTCCACTGTGTGCTATCCTTTTTCTCTACTCTTTGCTTAGTTAACTCCTACTTGTATCTCAAGTGTAAGCTTAAATGTTATTTTCCAAAGGACTTCCAAAGGAAGCTCTCCCTGACCCTAATACAAGGTTGTTGTGGTTTAGTTGCTAAGTCATATCCGACTCTTTGCAACCCCATGGACTGTAGCCCACCAGGCTCCTCTGTCCATGGGATTTCCCAGCAAGAATACTGGAGTGGGTTGCCATTTCCTTCTCCAGAGGATCTTCCTAACCAGGAATTGAGCCCACGTCTCCTGAATTGGCAGGTGGATTTTTAACTCCCAAGGCACCAGTTCCCAATTATATGGCCTCAGAGCCCTTTGTATTTCAGCTTTTAGCACTTAACTATAATTGCAATGAATTATTGAAGTGTGTAATTCATTGTTGTATGTCTCACCCATCATGAGGGCAAGGACAACATGTGTCTGATTTACTGCATTATCCCCTGCTTAGAACAGTGACCTGTAATTGGCTAAAGACACTAGGCTTGAACAAAAGTCAGGGGATACATAATAGCTCACATGTGAAATGTTGATGAAGATCTGAATCAATTCAAATGAAACGTTCTGTAGGAACCTAGTGGAAGGTAATGTGAATACTGGAACAAGGTCAGAAAAAGACACCTGCAAGGAAAACAAAGTCTCTCCTTAGTCACAGAGCCAGGTTAGCTACAGTAATAATGAGCATTAGATCTCTAAATGTTACGGAATTAGAAATGAAAACTCTTGATTTTAAGAGGAAATGTCACTAGCTGCCAAGGAACTGATAATTTGCAAAGGCTGCACTGCAGAACTACTGGTGAGTTTCAAACAAATGGAGATCACCCAAGAATTTAAAAATAAGATCAAACTGTGCCTTTTAGGGCTCTTAACTTTTTAAAATAGTGTCACAGCTTATATAATAGGAAGAAACTGTTCTAGGTATCCTGATATATCCAAAGAAAAAGTAAAACCTACCAGAAATGACACAATATTTTTGGGAAAAAATTATTATTATTTTATTTTTTGGTTGCGCTTGGTGGCATGCAGGATCTTATTTCCCTGACCAGGGATCGAACCCATGCCCCCTGCAGTGGAAGCACAGTGTCTTAACCATTGGACCACCAGGAAAGTCCCAACAATGTTTGAAATTTGAAGTGAATAGCTCATGAAGGTTTTAGTACAGAGAAAAGACGAATGGAGCTTCAGCTTAGATAGTCAGTGTCCTTAGTGTGTATGAACAAGAAAGACATATTTCGAGGGGAGACTTGGGACTCACAGCTTCAGGATTCACTAGAACCTGTGAAGACCTGGCTGAGTCTCCTCCTGTTACTTGCTGGCCTGTGATGCCATCAGAGAGGGCAGGCTGTGGCAGCCACTTCATATTCCAGTTTGTCAGCAATGTATACAAGTATAACCTAAGTTGTCTTTTCCTTTTTGTAAGGGAAAAAAGTGGTAAAGGATTTTTAAAGATTTCTTTAGCTATTAAGTATCTTGGTCTATCTCCCTTGGCTCTATAGCCTGTCCTAATTAAATGATTTCAGCAGAAGCTCCTAGAAGGCAGCTTCCTTCTTTTCCCTTTTGCCGCCTGTGTTGGCTCTCATGTTCTTTGCTTAAATAATTAATAATCATTAGTGTCTGTTATGCAGCGTGTGGGAGAAGAGTGGGTAATCTTGGATCCCAGGGCATTTGCACTCTGCCTTTCCCCTTTGCATAAGCTTTCATGTGAGGCTCTTCATTAGCTGGCACCACCGGGGTGTAGATTTGCTGCCCTCAGCCTTTTAGTGTTTATTAACTAAAAAGAAAAAAAGCCCCATCCAGTTCACCAGCTGGAGATAAATACTGCTGATGGGAAGTAATTTCCCAGAAGAACAGTTATGAAGAAAATAAGGGGAGCGGTGTGTGGAGAAAAGAAAACCACAAAGTTCATTTAGATTGAGCAACCTCTGCTGGACCCAAATGCAAAACTAAGTGTCTGTCACATCACTGCAAATTCTGACCTCAGTCTGACAAATAGCAAATAGTTAAACATATGAGTGTGTAATAGGAGGGTTTATACTCTCAGGTAGGTTTGAAAATTTCTACTCTCAGAACAGTGAAGGGCAGGCACAGAGCTACAAATATTTGATAATAACAGGCCCCACTACTTGTTAGCAACAGTAAGCTGGTGGTCCAAAGGGTGTGGAAAGAACTGCTTGTCAGGGACAATCTTTTAAGTCATACCTAAACACACTGATAACATTGCAGCATCTACAGCTATGAAATTCATTGATTTGTGCTGGGGGGAAAGATAGCTATTTTGTCATATATTACCAGAGAGTAGAGACTGTTTAATTTTAGGGATGGTGATTTTTTATACTTAGTTGGACAGTAACCAGCAAGGGGAATAAAAGGTGATAAATGAACTGGGAGAAGAGTGGATATTCTTGGATCCCAGGATCCAAGGCTAATAGGCTGGATATTTGGATCCAAACTGAGACCTTATGTTGTTTTGTCTTTACTAGATGATTAGAACCTTTGAGCCTACACAGATAAAATACTTTTACAAGACATGTTGGTCTGTCAAAACATTCAACCAAAGAAATGAATGATTATTTCTTTACATTGTTCCCAAGCACAGTACAAGCAAGGTCGCGTGACGTGGGAAACCTGTACTGTAGGTATCAGATGCTGCAGGAACCAACACTCTGGGGATAGGTTGGCAGTGAGCCAGATGTTCACAGCTGCATATTCCCCACTCATGACACAAACTATGTATATCCACTGGTCTACAAAATGTTTTCATCATGGCCTTTAATAATTCCTTATTATCTCCAAAGTAAAATTAGATGACAAGTTACTTGCCAAGGCAAAAAGGAGAGTGATGCACAGCTGCAGCATGCTTTGTCTGAGCCGTGCGCTTAGCCTTGGTCACTCTCTGTCCACAGAGAAGTTAGAGTTGTGTTACATGTAAACAGGATGACAAACTTCTGTATTACTGGAAATTATTAGTGTTTAAAATTTGGTTTTCAAAACACAAAGAGTTGGTTCTTATTTTTCCTTTACTAAAAAATCTTTTTATTCAATACAAAGTCTCTTCCTTTATCTCAAATTCTTACCTTGTACCTGCTCAACCTGTAGGCAGGAGGCCCCCTTATGGGGCATAATTAGAGGGCCACTGTTGCCATAACTACTTCAAAACTGTTTTCTTTCCCTGTATCCTGTTGATGCTCCACTGTTGTTTCATACTTGACCTGAAAATTTTACTGTTAGAGTTATCCCTTTGGTATAGAAGGGGCAACGCAAAGCTTTTGGGCTTCCCTGGTGGCTCAGACGGTAAAGAATCCACCTGCAATGCAGGAGACCTGGGTTCAATCCAAGGGTTGGGGGAAGATCCCCCGGAGGAGGAAATGGAAACCTGCTCCAGTATTCTTCCCTGGATAATTCCATGGACAGAGGAGCCTGGCAGGTTAAGGTCCATGGGGTCACAAAGAGTCAGACATGCCTGAGCAACTGACACTTTGACTTTCATAGAGGACAGAGACTTTTTCCTCCAGAAAGCAACTGTTTAAAGCTACACATAGGACTTCCCTGGTGGTCCAGTGGTTAAGAATCCATCTGCCAATGCAGGAGACACGGATTTGATCCCTGATCCAGAAATACTCCACATGCTGTGGGACAACTAAGCCCACGTGCCACAACTCCTGAGCCCAAGCTCTGAAGCCCATGTTCTGCAACAGGAGAAATCACATAAATGAGTCTGCACACCACAACTAGAGAGTAGCTCTTGCCCACTGCAACTAGAGAAAGCCCACAAACAGCAACGAAGACCCAGCGCAGCCAAAAACAAATAGATAAGTGAGAAATCTGTATTCAGGTCAGGAAGCAACAGTTAGAACTGGACATGGAACAACAGACTGGTTCCAAATAGGAAAAGGAGTACGTCAGGACTGTATATTGTCACCCTGCTTATTTAACTTCTATGCAGAGTACATCATGAGAAATGCTGGACTGGAAGAAGCACAAACTGGAATCAAGATTGCCAGGAGAAATATCAATAACCTGAGATATGCAGATGACACCACCCTTATGGCAGAAAGTGAAGAGGAACTAAAAAGCCTCTTGATGAAGGTGAAAGTGGAGAGTGAAAAGTTGGCTTAAAGCTTAACATTCAGAAAAGGAAGATCATGGCATCCGGTCCCATCACTTCATGGGAAATAGATGGGGAAACGGTGGAAACAGTGTCAGACTTTATTTTGGGGGGCTCCAAAATCACTGCGGATGGTGACTGCAGCCATGAAATTAAAAGACGCTTCCTCCTTGGAAGGAAAGTTATGACCAACCTAGGCAGCATATTAAGAAGCAGAGACATTACTTTGCCAACAAAGGTCCGTCTAGTCAAAGCTATGGTTTTTCCTGTGGTCACGTATGGATGTGAGAGTTGGACTGTGAAGAAAGCTGAGCGCCGAAGAATTGATGCTTTTGAACTGTGGTGTTGGAGAAGACTCTTGAGAGTCCCTTGGACTGCAAGGAGATCCAACCAGTCCATTCTGAAGGAGATCAGCCCTGGGATTTCTTTGGAAGGAATGATGCTGAAGCTGAAACTCCAGTACTTTGGCCACCTCATGCGAAGAGTTGACTCATTGGAAAAGACTCTGATGCTGGGAGGGATTGGGGGCAGGAGGAGAAGGGGATGACAGAGGATGAGATGGCTGGATGGCATCACTGACTCGATGGACGTGAGTCTGAGTGAACTCTGGGAGTTGGTGATGAACAGGGAGGCCTGGCCTGCTGCGATTCATGGGGTCACAAAGAGTCGGACATGACTGAGCGACTGAACTGAACTGAAAAAAGATACATCTATGTCAAGGAATGCAGAGAGACCTTCCCAAAAGCTGAAAAAATAAAAATATAGACTCATAAACTTACTGAGTGAAGAGTGAGAAGAGGGTTGGGAGCACTGGCGTCTCAGATGGAGATGGGGAAATAGGAGTGGCTGTCAGTGGAGGGAAAGTCCTGGGTGCAGTCTTTACATGTTTATTTACTCGTGCAATAATATTTGTTGGGCATCTACACATGCTGTGCTAGGTAAGAGTGATTCACAGTGACTTCCTTATCCTCCTGGAATTTATGGCCCTGTTGGGACTGGGGCTGACCTAGTATAGGTCAAGAAAAGTTTCCTTTAGTTTGGGATTAGCAGATACAAACTACTATATATACAATATATAAACAACAAGGTCCTACTCTCTAGCATGGGGAACTATATTCAATATCCTGCATTAAACCATAATGGAAAAGAACATTAAAAATACGTGTTGTTGTTCAATCACTAAGTTGTACCCGACTGTCTGCAACCCCATGGACAGCAGCATGCCAGGCTTCTCTGTCCTTCACTATCTTCCAGAGTTTCTTCAAATTCACGTCCATTGAGTCAGTGATACTATCTAACCATTTCATCCTCTGCTGCCCTCTACTCCTTTTGCCTTCACTCTTTCCCAGCTTCATTGTCTTTTCCAGCGAGTCAGCTCTTTGCATCAGGTGGCCAAAGTATATCCATATACATATTTTCCCTTTTTTTTCAGCAGTAAAAAAAGCAAAAAGTATGTGTGTGAGTATATGTGTGTGTATATATATATACATATATATATAACTGTATCACTGTGCTGTACACTTGAAACTAACACAGCATTGTAAATCAGGTATACTGCAATAGAAAAAGTCTCCTTGAGAATGACCAAAGAAAACCAAATATTTTGTCAGGTGAAGGGGAGAGAAGTGGGGGAAAGCCACCGATACAAAGGGAGCTGTACACTCAGATGTACCAAAGCAGAAGGAAGTACCCTGTGATCAAGCAATAGGGAGAAGGCCTGTGTGTGGCAGAAGCCCAGCTGGCAAAGGTGGAACAAGGTCAGGTTGGAGCCAGGTCATGCACGGCCTGGTAGCCATGCTAAAGATTCTGAACTTCATCAGGAAAACAAAAAGAACTCATTGAATAGTGGAGATGTGACAAGATCAGTGCATTTTAAGAAGATCCCTCTAGTTGCTTTGTGGGCAATGCATAGAGTATGGTAGGGGAAGACTGAACTAGCACTTGGAAGTTAGTGCTGGAGTTAGGTGAGAGCTGATGATGGGTTACACTGGAGCACAGAAATGGAGATGGTGGGAATTGGGGAGAGTCAAGATGTAATCTGGGGATGGAAACAATATGGACTGAATATGAGGGAAAAGGGAGACTGGTGTGGAGGATACGCTTAAGTTTCTGGTATAAGCAACTCCAGTGGAGTAGGGCCAGCTATTGATGAAGGAAAGACCTATTTGGGGACCTCTTAAGTGTGGGATGGTGTGTGCAGAATTGGTACAAGGTCTACTGAAACCATGGAACACACCATGATAGTTTCTCTCCTTTTCACTTTCCTTCCCTCCAAATCTTGGTCCCTTTGTCTGTCCAGTTACACTGCCTCATTCTTTCAGAATTTTCCACGATATGAGCTGACGATGGTGGTAAACATTTTTGAGGTCACATCCTTGCAGCTCTTGATCCAATAGAAGAGAAAGAGCTTCCCTTCATTTCTAATATAAAAAGATTTAGGGACTTCCCTGGTGGTCCAGTGGTTAAGAGTCTGCACTTCCAGTGCAGGGGGCATGGGTTCCATCCTTGGTCAGGAAACTAAGATCCCACATGCTATGTGGCCAAAAAAAAAAAAAACCAAACAAACCAAAAACCCAAAGTTTCAGAGAAGGATTCCAATTGGCTCAGCTCAGGTCATATCCTCTTCTCAGCCAATGGTCCAGAGAACACAGCATGTGAACTGGTCCAGCTTGAGTTCATGTCTCCCTGTTTGTTTTTTTTGCAGAGGGAAAAGGCTGGGATACTATAAATGGTCATCTCGTCAGCACCTCTGGTGGGTAGAGGGTGGCGAGGAGTAGTTCCCCAAGGGGCAGAGACAGGGCTGGGCTGTCAGAGCTAGCAGATGTTTCCTGCCTCTGAAGCCTCCAGTGTTTCGTTCTAAGACTACAGATGGGGAGAGGCTGAGTTAATTCTGAAGTAATCCTACTATCTAGAGATGCAGAGTTTTCCAACTCTGAGCTGATGGGATGAAGGCCTGACTATGTTGATGAACTTACTGTAATTTTGAAGAATAAACTATATTTATGAAAATTTTGAAAAAGCTTCCATTATTTCACAGTGACACATTTTTTTAATACATTCGTTTTCCACATTTATCCTTAAGCATGTACCTTTTTCTGAAATAGAATTTATACATTGTCTTGAATAACCAAGCAAGTTGTTTACTTTTAATTCATTTGTTTAAACATCAATATTTACATGAAAATAATTTGAATGTGTAAATTTCTTATATTGGTAAGCTCTGTGAAACTTGAAGAATCAGCTAGTAACTGTATAAAGAAATATTGGTTTAGCTCTTGTTATGGGCATGGTAGTCTGGATGCTGAGGGAGATACAAACACTGTTGACCTATTTCTGGCCTTTAAAAGTTCATAATCTCATGATTTTGATAAAATATTCAATTGTAAGTAAAAAAAGTTATTAAATCGAAAGTAATACGGACATTAGAGAATATAACAGAAAAAAAAAGTATCTTGTATCCTTCTTGCATTGGGAAGGGGAAGAAAAATGAGGGAAGTGGAAGAGGATGGGACAGAAAAGGAGCAGGAAGGCTGGGGAAAGCGGCACAGTAAGGCCTCTAAAACTGTGGTTAGTGTCACACGACGCAATTGTTAAGTTAAATGTTGAAAGTGAGAGCACGCTTGAAGACACGCGTCCCTTTAAAAGGGAAGCTGGGTGTTCAGAGCAATTCGCATTTTGCCTAAAGGAGGCTGTTTATACTCTCTCCAGAGCAGATTGAGTCAGACTTTCTATAGCAACATTTTAACCAAGGGCAACCTTCTCTACTCGCCCCCTCCAATGCATTCACTATCAATACAGACGATATTCTAAGTTTAACGGACCCACAGAGGCCCATCCCTAGGCTCTCCGGGTTCGGTGGATCCAGGTTAGACAGGCCCCCAGTTCAAGAGTGGGCCCAACTGCTTCAAAGGTAGCAATATATCCAGTTCCAAGACCCAGGAAGACCACGCCTCTAAATGTTTTGCGACCTTGTCCATTTCAGATTTTTCAGGGGTCCTGAGTAAACGGGTCTTGCTAAGGATTCCGCCTCGTGTGGCCGCTCCCATTTTTAAACCCAGACGCATGTGTGGGAGAGGCCATTATTTTTACGGGATCACTGTGCTTCTGGAGCAGCTAGGGACAAGCAGAGCTGCTTTACCGCAACGCCGGCTCCATCCTTAGCCCGGGCTCCGCCCTTAGGCTGCCTCCCCCTCGAAGCCCCCGCCCCTCCTCCTTTGCCAACCCCCGACCAGCTCCACCCCTTTGCTCTGAGAGCCTCTAGGCCCTACCCGCAACCGGGTTCCACCCGCCCATCTCGTGGCTCCGCCCCGGGGCCACTTGCCCCGCCCACCCCCAAAGGGCCCAGTGAGCGTGCCTGAGCGCTCCGCAGTACCCACCTCTCAGCTGAGAGCTCCGCCCCCCTGGCCCACTTAACCAATGAGAGCCACTGAGAATTCCAGGCCGTGCCCATTACATCTTCAGACCGCGCCCCTACGCCGGCCCTCTGCCGCCCTCCACCCCCGGGCGTTGCCGTGACCGCGCCTCCGTGGCCCGCGCGGAGCCAGATGCCGCCCTCTCCGCCGGTCCCTCCCCTGGCGGCCTGGCGCCTCCTTCCCTCCCCGCCGCGGTGACTCACGGAGAGGGAGGCGGAGGCTGAGGCGGCCGCTCCCGCTGCTGCCGCTGCCGCTGCTGCCGTTGCGGCTGCTCGGGCTGTGCGCGTCCCGGAACAGGCCGCCGCGCGCCGCTCTCGGACCCGCAGCCCCCGCCCGCCTGGCCGGGTCGGGCGGCCCAGGTAAGCGCCGAGGCCGGCCCGCACCCGCAGCGCCCGGGCCCGCGCCGCTCCGGGGCTCGGGGAGCAGCCAGCCCTTTGTCTCCCGGGGAGGGGCCGCGGACTGCGCCCCCGACCCGACTGGGACCCACCGGCCGGACCACCGGCGCGGAGCCCTGGTCTGGGCCGGGTTTCCTGCCCCGCCTGGCCGCCGCTGCCTCCTGCCGCTCGCCGCCCCCGCCCCCGATCCCGCGGCAGACCACCATCCAGCCGTCCTCAACCTGTCCTCCCCCGGGGGTCGCCTCCACAGGTGTCCGAGCCATCCACTCTTGCTCAGCCCACCGCGTCGGCGTGGTTGTCCCCGCCTATCAGCCTCAGGTCCCGCGCCTTCTTGTCTCTTTCCTCACCTGCACCCCGCTCTAGCATCCTGACTGACCCTCTGTAAAGAGCCCCCCGTATTTCCCCAAACTCAATGCTGCCAAGGTCTTGCCCCTGGGTCGCTCTTCCTCTCTCTAGTCTGGCTGAACTGTCGTGTCCCCCGTGAGTGTTCCTGGAAGGTGCACGTTGTAGGCACATGTCTCGCCTGTATGGCTGGCATGTATCTGTGAACCTGCAAGATTGACCACTGGGAGCCCCAAACTGCACTTCTTGCCTTCTCATCATCCCCACCCCAGTCACCTTCCTGTGCACCTGGTAACCAAGACACCTAGGTCTGGATACCCAGCCTCTTTTAGGCCCCACATGTCTGGCTCTCTGGTGTGTGGAACGTGTCTGAACAGTCCCTGTTGTCAGGTTAGCCCCTGGGAAGGCCCAGGAGGCCTGTGTTGGCTGCAAATCAAGACTTTTACAAATAACGCGATGTGAGGCTTGCGTCACCTCCTGTCCGAGGATCAAGTATGCTAATACTGTTAATTACTTTGTCTCCTGTCACTCACACAACTTAGGAAAGTGTGCCTGGCCGACTTCTGGGTAAATTGAGGCATGGGGGTGTGGCTAAGGGACCTGGAGCCAAGTCAAAGTTAGTCATTAAGTTCTGACTCTTAGCTCCCTGCTGCAACTACTGGGCTCTGGTTCCTGGCTTTAGACTCTAAGTGATACTGATCTCTTGGGCCATTAAAGTGTCCAGAGAGACCAAGTTCCCCCTGGTTTAAAGCAGGATTTTGAATTATAAATAAAGGTGCCAATGTGTCATTCATGGTTTCCTGGTGGAGTGAGTGGCCCTCATATATACAAGTCTCCTCCCTGGGATGGAGATTCATCCATTCAGTTATGAGCGCTTCCTATGTGGCTTTCCACTCACTGGATTCTGGAAACATAGCCCCTGCCCTCCTGTAGCTGACATTCTCCAGAGAAAGGGGTAAATAAATAAGTGGGCAAAGTAAGTTTAGTAGTGGTAAGTGCTGTGAAGGTGGGAAGATCCAGTTTGGTTTTTTCCCCCCCCCAAGTGCAGTTAGAAATCATTGGAGGATTAAGCAGAGAGGTGATAAAATCTAAGTTTTGGATTTTATCCAAATCTGGATAAACATCTGGAGGTTGGATTGTAAGGAGCAGGGATGATTGCCATCATCCCCACCCCAACCACCTTCCTTTTTCTTGCACCTGGTAACCAAGACACCTAAGTCTGGATACCCAGCCTCTTTTAGACCCCACATGTCTGCCTCTCTGGTGTGTCAAATGTGTCTGAGCAGTCCCTGCTGTCAGGTTAGCAGGGACTAACCTGGCAGGTAGAGGCAAGGATGCTAGTTGGGAGACTGACCATTGCAACTGCTGGGCAAAAGATGATGGTGGCTTGAACCAGGGTAGTGGTAGCAGAAGTAAAGAGATGAAACCAGTCTGATCCCCCTGGGAGAGACTGAGAGCGAAACTTCAGGGAACACCGACTGAGACTTAGATGTCTGGCAGAGAATTTCTAGACCTGGCTATGCTCCGGTTTAGCTCAGCAAACTGTACTTAACACCTGTTGTGAGCCAGACACTATGCTAGACTCTAGAGTTCCTGATGGGAACAGGGTGACTAGGTCTCCACGTTCTGACAAGATGCTCACAGATGGATCACCCCCTCCTGAAGGGAAGAGGGTTTGTGGGCTTAAAAACCATTTCAAGGAGGAGGAGGGCAGCACACACTGGAGTTCATTCCCACATCCGGCTGCATTATTTAAACGAGAGCATGATTGCCCTCCCACTCCTGTACCCAAAGAGGTTGGGACTGATCTCGCGGTGGGTGGGAGAACTACTCAGTGGCCATGAACTTAAACCGTTAACCGGAATAAAACTTGGATCTCTGTGTCGCTCCAAATCTGTGTTGCTCCAAATCTGAGCTAGAGGACCGTGGGGGTTATGTAGGCCAGGCCCCTCTTACGGTTGGGCACCCCTAGCCCCCAGAGATTGAGTTTGTTGTTGTTGTTTTTAATATTTATTGTTTAAAATTATTTGTTTAGCTGTGCCAGGTCTTCGTTGTGGCAGCTGGGATCTTGGATCTTCTTTGCTGCACATGGGATCATCAGTTGCAGCATGCAGATTCTTAGTTGAGGCATGAGAACTCTTAGTTGCACCATGTGGGAACTAGTTCCCTGACCAGGGATTGAACCTGGGCCCCCTGCATTGGGAGCGTGGAGTTTTAGCCTCTGGACCTAGTCCCCTGAGTAACTCTTTTGCAATCCCATACCAGTCTATACATTCGCTAATGGCACCTGTCACTTTCTACCTCTCTTTCAGCTTCATGTGCAGGCGCATTACCCTAGGCTTTCTAAGGCCAGGGTCTCTATTGGACTCAGCTTTCCATCTCTCACAGTGTCTAGATCCCGCCCGCAAAGTACACTCATCAAGTACTGGTGGACCTGCCTGGGTGTTTCACAGCACCTGAAATCAGAGCCCAGGAATGCTGACCTTATCTGTGTTTGTTTTGTTTTATTTTAATTTAAAAAGAAAAATGTGTTTATTTACTTATGGCTGTGCTAAGTCTTCTTTGCTGCTCTGGCTTTTTCTCTAGTTGCAGTGAGTGGGGCTACTGTCTAGCTGTGGTGCTTGGGCTTCTATTCTGGTGGCTTTTCATGTTGCAGAGTACAGGTCTAGAGCACAGCCTCAATAATAGGGGCACATGGGCTTTGTTGCTCTGCAGCAGGTGGGAATCTTCCTGGATCAGGGATTGAACCTGTGTCTCCTGCATCGTCAGGTGGATTCTTTACCACTGAGTCACCGGGGAAGCCCTGTCCATGTCCTTTCATCAGTTTCCTCTTCATCCAGAGTCTAACACGGGGGTCAGCCCAGCAGTCTCCATGTCACCATGCTCACAGAGCAGGGCAGCCCTTCCTTGATGGGTCGGCTCTCACTCCAGCCCTGCCTACAGGGAACAGCTGCTAAGGGTGCTGAGCAACTAGTTATTCGACACCCAGCAAATATGAAGCAGAGCTCTTAATCAGAGCCCGAGGTCTAAACACAGGACTAGTCCAGACACAGGACTGATCTGGGTTTGGATCTTGGTTCTGCCATCATGAGCTTCATGACCTTCAGCAAGTAACTTAACTGCTCTATGCCTCAGTTTCCCCATTGATAAACTATTAATACTTCCTTCATGGAGTTGTTGGGAGGATTAAATTAAGTAATACCTATTAGAGTCTTAGAACTACACTGAGCCCCTTGGTAAGGGCTTGGTTGAAGCAGTAGCTGTTATTTCACCATTATTTATTTATCTACTTCTTATCTCCCATCAGAATTTAAGCTCTTTTAGGGCAGAGATTTTTGTCTTTTTTTGGTCTACTGTTAAAGTTTGTAGGCACTCCATAAACATTTCTTAAATTGAATGGCTTATCGAGCACCTACTATGTGCCAGGCACTGTTGTAGATGCTGGGAACTGAGCCAAGAACAAGATCACCAAGATGCATGAAATTCATGTTCTAGTGGGAGAGACAGATGGTAAGCAAGTACACATGTGAATAAAACAGGATGGTGAAAAGAGATGCAGGGAGAATAAAAGAGAGCAGTGAGATGGAGAATGCCTGGGTCATAACTGTAGTGAGCTCTGAGGAGGTAACTTTGGTGTTTTTTTTTAATGTATTTTTATTTATTTGGTTGCACCGCATCTTGGTCGCAGCATGCAGGATCTTTGGTTGTGGCATGCAAACTCTTAGTCGTGGCCTCAGCCACTCTGCGTTGGAAGCACAGAGTCTTAGCCACTGGATCATCAGGCAAGTCCCCTAAGGAAGTAATTTTGAGTGGAGACCCAGCTGATGGGCAGAGGTGCAACAGAAGCAACAAGCCCAAGGAAGCTGGAGTGGGCTGAGTGAGGAGCTGGCAGAAGTTAGATCTGTGGTCACGGTGAGGAATTTGGATTTTTCCCTTTGATTCTGAATAGGGGGAAGTCACTGCATGGGAACTTTTCCTGGGGGTCCATCCCGGGAGAGAGAGCCAGACACTACGAAGAGCAGTGAGCATGCTCTCCTTGCCCTGCTTTTGGAAGGCTTTCGGAAGTCAGCAGCGTTGCGTCTATTCCCATCAAGTTTCTCACGTCTCTGGCCTAGATAGCTGGGAGGTGTGGGAGCCATCAGCTAGGTTAACAAAGGTCCAGGTGTGCATGTCTGTGTGTCCTGCAGATTCGCTCAAGCCGTCTTTTCCTTCTGAGTGTGTAGGTAATGGGTAAGCATTTCTTGAGTTGAGTGAATGAGCATCACCAGCTCTTAGCATCTTGTCCTGTACGCTGGCAAGTCCTGTGTTTTCTACTTCTCTCTGCATCAGGGAAAGATTCTTACGGTGGTCGTGACTCTGTGTAACCTTGGAGCTCTCCTGCTGCTCTTATGTGCATCAGGGACCCACACACATCTATTTGTCAGTCTTTTTTTTTTTTTTTGTGGCTGTGCCACTCAGCTTGTGGGATCTTAGTTCCCTGACCAGGGATTGAGCCCAGGCCCTCAGCAGTGAGAATGCAGTCCTAACCACTGAACCACCAGGAAATTCCATGTCACAGTGTCTCTGTTGGAAGTGTATCAAGATTGACTGGGCAGCTTTCCTCTCCCACACCATCCCCCACTTCTCTTCCAGTCTCTTGCTGAGTACCACCAGGCCACACTGTCACCTCTGAACGCCTCCTATTTGGTTATTTGATCTACAGTCCTGTACATCACTTGATCCAGGAGTATAGTGGTACCTAGAAAGCTGCCTTTAGCCTGGGCTGAGCAGAGTTGAGAAGCTCAGCAGAGCACTCAAATGGTGTTTTAAAGCCAGGAGTTCAGCTCACCAGGAATCCAGAGTTGGCCTCTGGAGACTGGGGGCAGTTGGCCAGCCTTTCAGATCCTTACTCAGGCATCCACTTGTTTGTCAGTGTCCAAGATACCATCTGCTCTGCTAACCTTGAGAGGCCAACATGAGTCAGAAGGAATCAAATAGGACTTCTGTGTTGCAAGTCCCTCTCAGGGACCTGGTATATTTCATTGTCAGACTGAGACTTGCTTGTCAGTCACATGTCATCTGTGGCCTTGTAGAAACTAAACTTGGAGTGGGTGCCACCTTTTTCTCATATAACTGGTTTTTTTTAAATTATTATTATGAGAGTGATATGTACTCATTTAGAAAATGAGAAAATGAATGATAATGACATTTTATATATGTTTTCTCATTTAGTCCTCACTGTTAATTTCTGAGATAAGTAGCATTATTACTGTTTTACACATTCAGAAGCTGAGGCCTGGAAAGGTTAGGTAAGTTGTCTAAGGTCACACTTTTCATTGTGGTGGTTTCTCTTGTTGCTGAGCTCAGGACAGCAACAACAGGACATACGGCTCTAGGATGAGCAGGCTCGGTAGTTGCGGCTCATAGGCTCCAGAGCGCGGGCTCAATAGTTGTGGTCAGAAAACAAGAGTCAAGACTCAAGCCCAATTGTTGGCACTCTCATGTGTGAGCTCTGGGCCTCCTATCAGATGCTGCGTTTCAGCAGAAACAACAGAGAAGAAAAAACATCTCCTTAAGCCCAGCGTGGGTGACATTGTGGGGAGGCCAGAGGTAGCACACTGGAGGCTGCTGCAGAGTTTGAATCCTACGCCTTTTCCCCCCATTTCATCTGACCTTAGGCAAGCTAATTAACCTCCGTTTGCCTTACTTTCCTCCGTGGTAAATGTAGATAATGATACTTGTGCCTTCATAGCTCCCAGGGCCATTATGATGTTTGAGCCAAAGTGCTTTTGAACTTCTTTTATGAAAGGGCATGGAGCCCTGACTGCTGTTATACTAGATTGTTAAAGACTGATTATGCCCTGATCCTCCACAAAGCCTTTTCAGGAGGAAGACAACAGTCCCTGGAGGGAAAGGTGTCCTTCCATGGTGGATGTCGCTGGACCGAACATCGTTTTCCTCCTTCTGAAGTTTCTTAAGGGCTGAAGGTCATGAATGTTTCTCCATTTCTTACTCTTATTTAAAAAAAATTATTTACTTATTTATTTTTGGCTGTGCTGCTGCTCGGGCTTTCTCTAGTTGTGGCAGCCGGGGGCTGTTCTTCGCTGTGGCACACGAGCTTTTCATTGCTGTAGTTTCTCTTGTTGCTGAGCTCAGGACAGCAACAACAGGACATACGGCTCTAGGATGAGCAGGCTCGGTAGTTGTGGCTCATAGGCTCCAGAGCGCGGGCTCAGTAGCTGTGGTACATGGGCTTTGTTGCTCTAAGGCAAGTGGGATATTCCCAGGCCAGGGATCAGACCTGTGTCTTCTGTAGGCAGATTCTTAACCACTGGGCCACCAGGGAAGTCTGTGTTTCTCCATTTCTCATGTCCATGTTGTACTGCAGATGCTTCTGTAAGCAGGTATGTAAACTGTGACTCGTAACAGGATGGAAGACTGCTGATGGTGGAGCAGAGAAGGGGTTTATAGGGTTTGATTTCTGATCCCTGCTGTGATGTCTTTGTAATGTCAACCAAGAGCACCGAGATAGCAAGACGTGATGACTGTCTTCCACTGGTCCTTCTTTTCCTCCTTCCTTCTAATGGCTCCTTTTTCAATTAATAAATATTTACTAAACTTTTATTACTATCCGGGCCCCATGGCAGGCACTGGGAGTACTGTGGAGAACAGGGTAAAAATAGTTCTTATCATACAGAGCTTCTAGTCTAGGGCCAAGAGGTTTATTATCTAGTTGCAGCTGTGTGAATAAAGCAAGAACATGTTGGTGAGAGTGTCTTGAACTCTCAGGGGCAGTGGTGGGGCACAGTCAGGACATAATTTGCAGATATCCCCATCGGCCCCAAGGGCACCTGCCCTGGGTGGATGTTAAGGTGGAGGTTGTGCTTGGCTTCCCAGAAGAGCATGGGAAGAGTTAGGAGATTAGAGCCCTTGTGTGTTGCACTTGACAAAAGCTGCACTCGTGTGGGCATCTGCAGAAACAATTAGCACCTTGGCAGTCATGGTTAGTAAGAACTAAGTTTCCTCTTAAAGCCTTAACCCTTTGTCACTTGGGTTCAAGTCAGGAGGAGTGATCATGGTGATGAGCTCTTTCCAGAGTTTTTGTTTTGGAGTGATACCATCAATCTGGTGCCTTTCTTTTCTTTTATTTTATTATTTTTTTTTTTTTGCTGCACTGGGTCTTCACTGTTGCGTGCGGGCTTAGTTGCTCCAAGGCATATGGGATCTTAGTTCCCCAACGAGGGGTTGAACCCGCTTCCCCTACATTGCAAGGCAGAGTCTCAACCACTGGCCAACCAGGGAAGTCCTCAGTGCCTATTATTGTGAAAAGTCCATCAGACCTTGGCTGTCCAGAATCTCTCCCTGCCTTCCAGGCCTCCCTCTACCAACTTTGGAATGCAGGCTTATGGCGGCAGGTGGGCTGTGGGGCTGGCTGCATCAGCGCGCTGGGCATGAAGCCAGGGACACCTGTGTCTGTGAGCCCCACTGGGGGTCAGTATATGTAGAGTAGGGTAGAGGAGGGTCATTCTTCCCCAAGTCTGCCCAGCTCCAGGCCTCGCGTTCCCTCCAAAGAGCCCAGCCAGTCAAGGGAGGCCCAACAGGTCCTAGAAAAGCACCCAGTGTTCATCCACTCACCCTTGGGCAGGAGCTGGAGTAGAGAGGACTCAAGGCTGGCAGAGGCACCTGCCCACATTTAGAGAGCGAGGAAGGTCCCAGGATGGGGCCACGCTCCTGAGCGATGTTCGTTCCCCCATCCCCCTCAGTGTCACTGCCCTTCTGGTGCCAACCAGATGCCCCTTTGGTCCAGAGGGCCTCAGAGCCATCCAGCATCTGAGCAGGAGGAAATGGCCGGCCTGGCGAGGAGACCAGGCCACTCTGTGACCCCAGACTTGTTCACGTGTGGTCGGAGCCCACGGGGACGCCAGTTCAGCTGGGAGAATGTGACCCACTTCCATCTCCCCTCCCACATGGAGAGCTGGGTGGGAGGCTTTGGGAAACCAGTTCCAATTAAGGCTTTTTCAGGCCTGAGCATCTCCTGAGTATCCAGCCCACATGTTTCCTGCTGCTGGAATCCTGTGGTTCGTGTCCCTGAACTGAATAACAACTCCCAAACAATGAAGTTACCACCTTTGCGTTCTTCAGTTCTGGCTTCTGCAAGTTGGTGGGGGGCCGTGGCGGGGGTGGGGGGGTGCTTCCTTCAGGGGTCGGGTCCCTTTTGGATTCAGACAACCTTTCACAGTGTGGGCCCCACTCTTGTTCTTCCTGCTAAACCACCCGGCGAACTAGGGGCTCAGTTTCCAAGGAGATGGGTTATTCTTGACCTCCCTGCCCAGACCAAGGCCTCCCAGGCCCCCGCCCCAGGCAGCCCTGGCTTCTGACAGATCCATCCTGACCCTTGTCCTTGCAGAATGGTGTTCTGCACAGGAATGTGAACTAAAACGGGTTTTGGACCCTCTAGGTTTCTTCCATTCTCTCCAGGGAGAGGACATCTGAATGATTTTCCATTTAAAATTTTGTGTTTCTCATGCAGGAGGGAGTGGGGAATGGAGGAATGTGATTTAAATACACAGAACCATAGGTGCTATCAACATGATCCAGAGATTTTAAAGACAAGGTGATAGTTCTGAGCCCCTGATCCAGTCTTACTAAGGAAGGAACAGAAGGTGATAGAGAAATCGCCATGCTCAGGCCCACTAGGCTATAATTTCAGACCTGTGGGAACACCGTTCCTCAGCATGTGCTCTATGGCCAGTCGCTGAAGTGGCCGGAAGATGGGGTGCTGGTAATTTGTAGGGGGAACAGAGTGGGACCTACAGGCTAGTAAGCTGGCTTGAGGTGGTGGTGGGGTTTCTCCAGGGCCCCGGCTCTACTTCCCTGAAGATTACAGTGGGACATGGTGGAGCAGAGTCCTTCATCCCTCCCTGGGGGAAGCTGCCCGCTGCCACCTGAGAAATGGTACATGCCCATCATTTTAACCTCTGCTCTGAGTGCTGGCTGTCCACCCTGGCTTCCTGTCTCCAAGGAAGAGAAAGGGGTCTCACGGCCTGTGAGCAGTGGTGGTGGCAGAGCTTAAATGCTCAACATCAGCCATGGCACTGGGCCGCCTGGAGGGAGATCTTTCATTTATTCTCCTCTTCTGACCCCGTTTCACTTCCTTAAAAAGAACACCTTTTTTTTTTTTTTTTGAGAAGGTAATATATACATAGTACAGAACTCAAAAGGCTAATTGGTGATAGAGATACCTTGAAAAAGATGTCTGTTAGTGGCTGTCTTGTTCATCTTAACAAGAGACTCCTACATGTACAACTGCATAAGGTACACACTGGCCGCACACACGCCTGATTTGCACTGTTTTTTCCCCCACACTGTAATACTAACCTTATCTTTTTCATTTCACACTAAATATTGGAACCCAACATTCCATTCCACTGTCATCACCATTGCTGTTGTCTGGCTAATACCTCTTCACTTCCTGTGTGCTGGGTATTGTTAAAAGTGCTTTACTTACGTTGACACATTTATTTTTCACAACAACTTTATGAACTAAATACTGTTATTGTCCACAGTTTGCAGGTGAGTAAACTGAGGCACAGAGAGATTAAGTTCCTGTTTGAGGTCATTTATAACTATCTCACTTATTTTAATGGTTCCCTGTCATTCTTTTGATTGCTTATACTTGAATTTTTTTCAATGTCCCCTGATGCTGAGTATTTACATTTTCTGTCATTATTTATTCATTTTGGCTGAATATGGCTTATAGGATCTCAGTCGCAGGTACAATGGGCTACAGCAGTGAGCCTGCATAATCTTAACCCCTAGAGCACCACAAAACTCCCTATCTTTTATTGCTATTAAAAAGAAATACTCTTCTACATGTATCTTTGTGCTTTTGTTTAAGTGTATCTATAGGGTAAATTCCTACAGTCTGTTAGAGCAAAGGGTTGTGTAGTTGTTTAGTTGCTCAGTCATGTCTGACTCTTTTGGGACCCCATGGACTGTAGACCACCAGGCTCCTCTGTCCATGGGATTGTCCATGCAGAATGCTGGAGTGGGTAGCCATTCCTTTCTCCAGGGGATCTTCCCAACTCAGGGATGGAACCCATGTCTCCTGCATTGGCAGGCAGATTCTTACCACTGAGCCACCTGGAAGCCCCAGAGCAAAGGGGACATCTGTTTAAATTTTTAGTATTGCCAAGTTGGCCTCCATGGTAACATTTTATGTGCTTACCAAAATTATGCAGAAATAGCTCTTTTTCCCATGCCTTATTGCTAATCTGATAGGAAGGAAGTGGCAGATCATTATAATTTAAATCTAATTTCTTGATGAGGAAATGGAGTACCATTTCAGATCTTTAAGAGCAATCTATTATGTTGTTTACCCATTATTTCTTGTGTTGGCAGTCTTTTTCTTACTGATCTGTAGGCATTCTTTATATACTACAGCAGTTTGTCCTATGGCTGTGACACACGTCACATGTATTTCTACAGTCTGTCATTGTCCTTTTGATTATATTGTTTTTTCTATGCAGAGAGTTTTTATTTTTATGTAATCAGATTTTAAAGTCTTTAATCTTATAACTTCTAGGTTTCATTTTGTGTTGTTTCCTTCTACTGTTTTCTTTTAGTCTACTTAGTCTCTCTTGTACATTTAAAACTTTGCTCTGTAACAGAGTGATCCACAAATCTGGCATCACCAGACACAGGGCAGGCTGGCATTGTGTGCCTCCAGTGGGACATGGGCAACATCAGCCACTGTTGTTTCTCACCAAAATGTCTACCCTTACTCCAGTTCTAAGGAAAACTGGACAAAGAGACAGTGGTCCTTGATTTTTTAAAATTGTTAACATCATGATAGACAAAGAAAAGCTGGTGAACATTCTAGGCTAAGGGAGAGGAATGAGCGTGGGAACCAAGGGAAGGTGAGATCTTCGATTGGATTCTAGATTAAAAACCGGTCCAGGCCAAAGTGAGGGGTGTGGTTGGGAGAGGTGGATGTGGGCCATACATCAGAGAACAGCACTGGGTCAGTAGTAAATTGCTTGGGTGGGGGAAATGGTATTGGAACAGTGTCAGAGCATGACCCTAGGAGGCGAGTGGTGAGATGTGTAGCAGGGTATCTGATATCTGCAACTTGCTTGCTTTATTGTTTAACTTTATTTATTTAATTTATTTGGCCACACCAGGTCTCAGTGGTAGCACTTGCGGACTTGGGTCTTCCTTGTGGCATGTGGGGTCTTTAGCTGCGGCATGTGAACTCTTAGTTGCAGCATGTGGGATCTAGTTCCCTGACCAGGGATCAAACCCAGGCCCCCTGCACTGGGAGTGTGGAGTCTTAGCCACTGGACCACCAGGGAAGTCCCTTTCCCCCTCTTTTATGGCATGCACAGTCCTTGATTTCATTTCTCGTAGGAACTTCTTTTTGGGGGTGAGTTATTCATTTTTGAACTTGGAAATCTTATGACTATCTTTCTGGCAGACTCGCATAACTTTTCTAGAAGCAGAACAAGTGTGCATTACTGCCTATAGTTTTTGTTCTGTTTTTAACATTATGTCATATGCTCCAAGTAAACCTGTGAGGAACTTTAGTTTTCTGAGACTTGAAGTCTTAATCATCAGAAATACCATCAAACTAACTTGTAGTATAATGAACCTCTCTCTCCCCCTAACCTCCAGAGAAGCTTTTTCCTCTCAGTTGAGAGTTTTTGTAAGAGGTCAGATTCTGCTTGTGTTCTGTGGGCATGGGCTTGTGAAAGGCTCCCGGGTTTCGTTTCATGAAATTTGACAGTCTTGGGTGAGTAGCTGGCCTGTAAAACCAGGAGTCTTTTTGCCTGGGGAAACACTCACAGGCTAGTTTTGCTAGGAGCTTCTTCCCCTTCTCCTCGACTTGGTGACTAATGGTTTCATGGCTTCGGGAAATGAAGGATGTCTTTACAAATGGCAGATGGGGACTTGGCTTCTGAACTGGATTGTCTGGGCGTGCTGGGGAGCAGAATAAGCCAGCCCTACATATACCACTTTGGCGTATTGATTATTTGGAGTTAAAGTTGCTTGAGAAATAGCCGGTGCAAGAAAGACACTCTGACCCTTCTTTATTCCCCTGAAAGCAGGAAATAAATCTCTCACGTGAAACGTACCTTCCCCGTACAGGGGATGGAAGGCGTCCTCATCACCAGAGACAGGGAGTTCCAGGCTGAGAAGGCTGTTGTTAATTTTCTCACTCGTTTACTGCTCGAAGCCCAAACCTCTTGATCTTGTCAATTCTTCACAAACTTATTGTTCCTTTGTCTAAAAGATACAAAAGGTGCCTGCTCTGGTCACTTCTTCAAGCCTTATATCATTGAGGCCCTCGTACGTAAGAAATTAAATTTTTTTCCCTCAATGTCTTGCCTTCCTTCCTGTGTGTGCTCTGTCATGTCCCACTCTTTGCAACCCCATGGACTTTGTCCATGGCCCCTTTGTCCATGAATTTTCCAGGCAAGAATACTGAAGTGGGTTGCCATGCCCTTCTCCAGGGCATCTTCCTGACCCAGGGATCGAACTCACATCTCCTCCATCTCCTGCATTGCAGCAGATTCTTTTTTTTTTTTTTTTTCAGATTCTTTGCTGCTGAGCCATCAGGGAAGCCCCTTTAATGTCTTATGTCAATTTAATTTTAGGCCAGCCAAAAACTCTAGGAGGGAAGAAGGGAAAAGATTTCCTCCCCTCCGCTGGTCTCGGTGTTTGTGTCCACCCCACTGGGAATAGGGATAGTTCTTAGCTTTCACACAGACACCTAAAGCCTCCCTCCCACTTCTGTCCACTCTTCTGAGCTTTTCTGCAGTGCCCTTGGTCCTGAGCAGGTGACTGTGGGTGGATTCCTGCTGTTTGGGGTGCTGTGTTTTCCCCAGTTGTCTCCCTCTCCTCTCCAGCCTCCCTGCCTCCAGACTGGACAAGTCTTGCTACACATCAGAAGTCCTCATCTTCATGCTACTTCCCCAGTGACTTAATGGAATAAACGCATGTAGATTCTGGAAGTTGCATCTGTTTAAAATATATTTTATTTTGATCACCAGCTTGTTAAATATTTAGGGAGGAAGGAAACTGAGTCTTCAGCAGCTCCTTAGGGGGAGGTTTCCTCTTTGCTCAGATTATTTTTGTTCTGAAGTGGCTGGAGGGAAAGGAGAGGGAAGGTCACGGACTGTGAAATGGAGCAGAAGCAGTTATCCAAACAAACAGTGCACTTCTGTGACACGAGGGTGTGATGAAGGCTTGCAACGTATTGCGGTAGTGTGGATATGTTTTCCAGGTAGACAAACATAGCTTTATTTTAATGCAAATTAGCACATACCTGTATGCTGAAAGCCTATAGGAAAGAAGAGGCAGTAATCCTAAAACTTCCTATTCTAAGAGTCTGTAAGAAGTTTCACCCAGGAGGCTGGGCCTGGGGCCTCTCAGCTGGGTCCCGAGGACCCCCATTTCCAAAGCTGGACAGTGAGGAGGGGGCTGACTCTGGAGACTGTGACAGGGGGACTGAGCCCTCGCCCTGCAAGCAGCCCAATTGGTTTAATGACCTAATTCTCACAACAGGAAGCTGGAGGCCTTCCTGGCCCCCTTCTGAGGGGATGCAGTGAGCCTGGCCTGGGAAGCCTATTTATTTGAACCAATTATCTGAGACTTCAGTGGAGGGAAGGGATGATGGGAGTGTAGGGGCCAAGGCAGAAGCAGCTAGCCTGCTGGCAGGCACTGGAAAAATTGGGCCACCTTGCCTGGGCTTGCCCCTGAGAACAAGGCTCGTTGCTTTCAGCAGGAGATTGTGTGAACGAATCCATGTGGCTGAGTGAAGGGAGTTTACACAGGTCCTGATAAACTGCACTGTGTCAGTTTTCCCCCTTCTTAAGAAGAACAAACAAGAAAGCAAAAATGTTCAGTTTCCCAATTTAATTAATGTTTTAAATGGTGACCCTGTGAGAGTTGGCATAGCTGTGGGCAGCAGAGTTGATGGAGCTTCGTGGGTTGAAATTTCCATTCTGGCTTCTTTCTCTGGAGGTGACCCAAGGTCTGTGAAACCTGGCCAGGCTCCTGCCCTGGGATTATTAGGCTTGGAGCTGGTCCTTCCAGCCCCAAGTTGACTTCAGCCCCATCAGTAAGAAGACTGACCAGCAATGCAAATTTACTTTTCCCTAGGGGGTGGGTAGCAGGTTGTTAGCACGCTAGGAGCACCTCAGATGTCGGCCACAGGGGAGAAGTGTCCTTCCACCGCCACAGCCTGCACGGGTGGGCTTTTGACACTGCCAGGTGCCCAGCCTGCAGTAAAGGTCATCCAGCCTGAGAGGTCCTGCCCAGGAGTGTGGGAGGGGGGCGTGCACCCACTTGTGAACTGAGGGTTCCTGCCCTTGCACCCATTCATAAATAGACAAGGGCTCTGCAGTCTGCCTTACCCACCCCCTGGGGACCTGTGAGAGGCCGAAGGTCAGACTGAATCAGGAAGACCTGGAGCCGGATTCTGTAGGTGCACTGGTTCCTGACTTAAGGTCTCAGGCTCTGGCCTGGCCAGGTTCCAGGGCTCCAGCTGTTCCCTGGGAAGGAAGAAAGGACCTCTTTTTAAATTAGGTCAGAAGACACCTCTCTTTCCTCCTGTCCTTGTCCCCCTACTGTGCAGGGATAAAGCCACCACCTGCATGTCCCTCAGTCAGAGCCTGAGGACTTTGCCCGGGATCGGAGTGTCCCAGTGCAGCCGCGGAAGTGTCCCCAGCTCTGAGATCCCTTCCTGTTTGCGTTGTGCTGGCTGAACTGCAGAGGCTGTCAGAGCAGTCCTGCCAGGTAGCCTTGCTTAGCAGTAAAAAGGACTTGAAGAGACAGTGTGAGCTGGGCACTTTTCTACCAATCAGGCCAACTTCTCAGGAGAAACATTTTTTTTAAACTGGAAGCTTTCAACAGATACCTTTTACCAATCCAGTCATAGCAACATTAAATAATCTATGCACATAGGTTCCTTCAGTTCCTTGATGTCTTGGACTCTCTGAGGTGAGGGTATTCTGGGGTAGGGGGCTTCCTTCCCACATAGTTCCCAAGTGAATCTGAAATCTGTTCATTCCCTTCATCGTACACGGAGCTCCAGGTGTGACCAGCAGCAGTGTTTCATCCACCAGATCCTACATCACAGAGTCTATGGTCTCCAGGCTTTTCGGGGGTCCACAAAAATACTGGAGACGTGAAAAAAAAAAAGGATCATCCCCTTCTAAGGAGTTAGATGAGAATTCTGTTCAGTGGGAGATGTGGGTCCGTTTTAATATGTCTGTGAGAATAGGGCTGCCTGGGATCCACGCAGGCCTGACCCCCCACCCTGTGGCTGGCCTCATGGAGCTTCCAAAGTGGAGGTGGAACCAGGTGCACAGACACCCGGGTGCAACCAGGGCTGTGCCATGAGTGGAAGAGATTCGGATCAGTGTGCAAACGCACAAAGACCTTTAGGAGGTAACGATACAACAGTGAGCAGTGAACAGGGAAGAATGTTCTATGCTGAGGGACCAGCAGATGTGAAGGCCAGAGGTATGGAAGGAGCCTGGTGCAAGTGGTAACCGAGGTGACTGCCCGGCAAGGCTCCTCGCCCTTGGTGCTGTAGACGTGGCGGCCATCCTGTGCATTCTAGGTGGTTCTACCCAGGAGCGTCCTCCCGACTGTGATCTTTCTCCTTTCTCCAGAGGAAAATCTCCTTTCTCCAGACGGCGCCAGATGCCCCCTACTGAGAGCCGGTGCTGGGTGGGGAGCGTGGTAGATGGCCGGGGTCTGTTCAAGGGCAGTGGGTGGAGTCCTTCCTGTCTAGCGAGTAAGGTCGTGCCTGTCCCGGTGTCCTCTGGTGTATGTGACGTGCCACGTGCAAGAGTGGCCTGCAGGCTCTCTGAGGGGAGTCAGGCCACAGAAGGAGGGTGCCCCCTGAAGCCCCCTTCCCAGCTTCAGTGTGGTTTTCAGTGTTGATGCCTTTGCTGGTGCTGTCTGGACAGCTGGGCAGGGCAGCCGCACTAATGCCATCATGATGATTTGATCCTGATGCTTCGAGAAGCTTCCCCGAAGGGCCGTTATCAGAGCAGCTCCCACCTGGAACAGAAGGTGCCCTGTTGTTGGGGAAAGGGCAGGTGGGAGCGCCGAGGTTCGAGGTGTCGGAAGTCCCAGCATCTCCAGTGCAGCATGCCTGAGCCTGTCTGGGGAGTAGGACCCCATCAGGGTCTGGGTTTCAGAGCTGCTCCCCCGACGTGAGGGGCCTCCAGAGCGACTGCAGCCTCTCCTGCTGTGAACCAACTTCCCAGGGACTTTCTAATGTTTCCTGACTTTTCATTTGGATTTCGAATCTGCAGAAAGTTCTGAATAATGCAGTGAACACCCCCATGCCCTTTACTTGGATTCACCAATGTTAACCTTTGCTCACACACTTTGTTCACATTCACACACATCCCACACATATACACATGCATATATATGCACGTTTACACACACACATATATACATTCTCATACATACACAGTGAAGTGAAGTGAAGGTCACTCAGTCGTGTCTGACTCTTTGCGACTCCATGGACTACATAGTCCGTGGAATTCTCCAGGCCAGAATACTGGAGTGGGTAGCCTTTCCCTTCTCCAGGGGATCTTCCCAACCCAGGGATCCAACCCAGGTCTCCCTCATTGCAGGCAGATTCTTTACCTATTGGGCTATCAGGGAAACCCAAGCTATGCGGTAAGCCCATACATGGCACATTTACACAAATATACCCACTCACATACACACATACACACTCATACATTTACATATATAATACACATATATATACACATACACACCCACACATATACACATACACACACATACATACATATATTCACACATGTACACACATACACAGTCACATATACACATACTCATACACTCACCTTTTCCCTGAAACTAGAGTAAGTTGCAAGCATTGAGACATTTCACCCTTATACACTTCAGCCTGTATCTCTTAAGAACCAGGATATTTTACAGTGTGACTACAATGTATTCATCGCATTCAACACATATAACGGTGAAACAATACTAATATCTAATAAATACTCCATATTAACTTTTCTCCAGGCTTGTCATGTATTAACTCCGTGGCCCTGAGCGGGTTCCTTGCCTTCTCTGAGCCTTGGTTGTCTCATCTATGAAAAGGGAATAATTCCTACCGTGCAGGCTTGTCCTGAGGACTCGGTGTGCTAAACAGGCCTGACACCACGCGGCCCCCAGGAAATCTCTAGCAACCACAGTAATTATCACTGTTGTTCTGCAAGCTTGCCTGGCCTGACACAGCAGGAAGGAGCTTGGGAGCAGGTTGGTATTTGGGTTGGTGACCTCAGGACTAATTCCTCATCCCGAGCTCATCTCCTAAGACTGCTGCTGTGTCCTGCAAACTCCTTGACCCGAGGAGCCATCCTCACACCTGTCTCGCACCTGCCGGTGGAGTGCAGTTCCAGGATGCCAAGCTTGGCTCCAGGTTGAGGAGGCGGAGATGTGGAATTGATTAATTAAGGCAGCTGCTCACGAGGCCCTCGAGTCCAAGAGGCTGCAGTTTAATTACTGAGAGTGGAGCTCGCGGAAGTTCTCTCTGGTGCCCCAGTTTTAATGTCGCTGGGGGGCCAGAGATGCCGCCCTGACTGGGACTCGCAGCCGAGGCTGAGGCCCAGGCCTGCCTCCCTCCGCTGGCTCTAAGCACACCTCTGTCCACCTGCTTGTGTGCTGGAAAGCAGTGTAGCAGAGGGATCGGGGCTTGGACGGTCTGGGTTCGAATCCTGCCCCACAATAGACTAAGGCCTACTAGCTGGGTGAGAAGAGACTTGGATCCTTATTTGTATAATAAAACCTCATAGGGATGTTTGACATGAAGGGTTCAGAACATGCCTGGCCAACAGTGAGTCAGAATGTGCGTCAGCTGTTCCTTTCAAGCAGTGTTCTCACCTGGGGGGCGTTGGCTACCCCTGGGAACACAGGGCAAAGTCTGGAGACACTCTGGGTTGTCACAGCCGAGGGGCAGGTGCTTTGGGTGGACAGAGCACAGGATGCTGCTAAATTCTCTGCCACGTGCAGGTCAGGCCCACAGTGAAGAATTATCTAGTCCGGTGTTGGCAGTGCTGAGTTGAGAAACCAAGGATTCTGAGCAGCATGTGGAGCACGGAAGGAGGTCTTATCTCCCCTATCCCCCCAATTTATCCTTCCTGTGATCAGTTCCCTCCCGCTCCTCCCCTGGCTCTCATCCCTCCTGGACCGAAGCCCCAGTCCAGCTTTGGTCCAGCTTCCCTGAGCTTCCCTCAGCTTACCCCCTCACCCAACTACCCCACACTCCTGTTCCCCTCCTCCAGCTCAGTTTCCTTACCATAGCACCCACCTTCTTCCTCTGTACTAGGTTATTTACACATTGATTCCTTTCTATTTTGTTTTGTCTGTTCTCCCCCGTCCCTAGATGTACATGGGGACTTGTGACTGTGTTTGCCCTGCTGTATGGTGGCTGAGACAGTAAAGAATCCGCCTGAGACAGTAAAGAATCGGCCTGAGACAGTAAAGAATGCGGGAGACCTGAGTTCAATCCCTGGGTTGGGAAGACTCCCTGGAGGAGGGTAGGGCAACCCACTCCAGTATTCTTGCCTGGAGAATCCCCACGGACAGAGGAGCCTGGTGGGCTACAGTCCATGGGATCACAAAGAGTCGGACATGACTGAGTGACTAAGCACAGCACAGCACAACATCCCAGGACCCAGTAAGTGCTCAGTATGTTTGTTGATTGTTTGAATGAATGAATGAAGGCCACTTGACTGGCCAGGATGTCAGTTCTTTGCGGTTACTCATGTCATTCCTTCTTCCCAGAGTGCCGCCCACCCCCTACCCCATCCAGTACAGTGTCTCCCAGCAGTGCCCTGGATGTTTCCCAGATCTGGTCAGTTCCCACATTCTGACTCTGTCTCCAGAACACCTTGGGGATGTGCACGGTGGTACCAACTTCCTCTGAAGGGTGAGTCTGCTGTGCTTCCAGAGCTTCTCCGTGAACCCTGGAGCCCAGCCCTGGCTGCTCAGCCTGTCCTCAGGACCGTCGACAGCAGACTGGAAGCTGGCACGTCAGGCCTCCCCACATCCCGTCTTGCAGCCGCCCCAGGCTCTGATGCTGCCACTGGCCCACAGTTCCACCTGCCAAAGTGTCCCGGGTCCTCCCATCCTCATGCCACAGCTTGAGGCCCAGCCCTCACCTGGCCTATCAGGGATTTCCACCCCCCCTCCCCCGAGCCCCATCCCGTCTTCCCTCTGCACCTCGGCCACAGGGGTCTCAGACTTACCTGACTCCCCTGCTTGAACCTCTCCTCCCCGCTCAGGTATGGTCCAGCACCCCCAAGCCCCTTCACTTGCCTCCCAGACCTCAGCCAAATCTTTTTCCTCAGTTTTCCCAAAGACCTAGCCCCTTCCTATTTCAAGACCTTTACTTGTGTGTGTCTGTGTGTCGGGGGGTGTGACTCATACATACACAAGACAACACATCTCACCCTCAGTAATAGCTCAGAAGTCACCCGCGAGGGGTGCCTGCCCCCAGGGCAAGGTCAGATATCCAGCTGCATGTCTTTGCACTCCCCACGCCACTCCCCCTTTATTTATCAAGAGTGTCTGCGAGCTGTGTTTACCTGGGTGTGACTTGATTCATGCCTGTCTACCCTGCTCACTAGACACCATCATCACAAACAATCACATGCTCACCTGTGTATCCTCAATGCCCAACCCAGGGAGCCTGGCATATAATAAACAGATGCTCAGTAATTGTTTGTTCAAAGAATGTCAGTTCCCCGTGCCTGCAGTGCCCTTCCCCATCTTCTCTACCAGCAAACCCCTATCCATCCTTCAAGACACAGCTTCAGGGTCTTCTGCTGGGAGCTGGTCCCTCCCCTTTGTGTTGTCACTGAGATTTGCACATCCCTTTACTCCGCCACTTACTACACTAGATTAAGGCCTGGGTTTTTTCCTCTCACCTCTGAGCTGCTCAGTGGGAGGTGCTGGGCATGGCACCTTACATGCAGCTGGCACTCTTCGAAGTGTTCTGTTTTAACCTGACCTATCTTTTTGGTTCATTGTTACCTATGATTTTTGTTGTTTTATTTGACTTGTGCAGAGTGGTTTCCTCAGCCATTCAGGTACCTTCTGGAAGGCAGGCTTAGTGTCCTCTCTATCTCCTGCTCCCTCACCTGACACGAGGCTGTGGACACCTAGAGAGGTTTTACTTTAGTAAATCCTTCTGGAGTCCACATCATGTCTACTTAAGGTTACGGGGCCCTCGGCAGTTTGAGAGCACTTGACATACTCTCCCTCATTGTGGACCAGCTAGATAGTTTGTGGGGCTTGGTGGAGGGCCCCTTGTTTAGAAAAATATTCAGGATTTCAAGACGTCGACAGGAGAGCATTAAACCAGGAATGGGGCCCTTGTGAGTGCCCAGCCCTTTCCTGGTGCCTGGCCTCTCACTAATGAAGCCAGTCCCAATCTCCTTGCCTCCACCAAGGGAAGACATGGCAGAGATCCTGATTTCCTCTTCAGTCATTTCAGTTCAGTTCAGTTGCTCAGTCATGTCCGACTCTTTGCAACCCCATGAATTGCAGCATGCCAGGCCTCCCTGTCCATCACCAACTCCCGGAGTTTTCACTCAGACTCACGTCCATCGAGTCGGTGATGCCATCCAGCCATCTCATCCTCTGTCGTCCCCTTCTCCTCCTGCCCCCAATCCCTCCCAGCATCAGTCTTTTCCAATGAGTCAACTCTTCACATGAGGTGGCCAAAGTATTGGAGTTTCAGCTTTAGCATCAGTCCTTCCAAAGAAATCCCAGGGCTGATCTCCTTCAGAATGGACTGGTTGGATCTCCTTACAGTCCAAGGGACTCTCAAGAGTCTTCTCCAACACCACAGTTCAAAAGCATCAATTCTTCGGCGCTCAGCTTTCTTCACAGTCCAACTCTCACATCCATACATGATTACTGGAAAAACCATAGCCTTGACTAGATGGACCTTTGTTGGCAAAGTAATGTCTCTGCTTCTTAATATGCTATTTAGGTTGGTCATAACTTTCCTTCCAAGGAGTAAGCGTCTTTTAATTTCATGGCTGCAATCACCATCTGCAGTGATTTTGGAGCCCAAAAAAATAAAGTCTGACACTGTTTCCACTGTTTCCCCATCTATTTCCCATGAAGTGATGGGACCGGATGCCATGATCTTTGTTTTCTGAATGTTGAGCTTTAAGCCAACTTTTTCACTCTCTTCTTTCACTTTCATCAAGAGGCTTTTTAGTTCCTCTTCACTTTCTGCCATAAGGGTGGTGTCATCTGCATATCTGCGGTTATTGATATTTCTCCCAGCAATCTTGATTCCAGCTTGTGCTTCTTCCAGCCCAGTGTTTCTCATGATGTACTCTGCATAGAAGTTAAATAAGCAGGGTGACAGTATACAGCCTTGATGTACTCCTTTTCCTATTTGGAACCAGTCTGTTGTTCCATGTCCACTTTTAACTGTTGCTTCCTGACCTGCATATAGGTTTCTCAAGAGGTAGGTCAAGTGGTCTGGTATTCCCATCTCTTTCAGAATTTTCCACAGTTTATTGTGATCCACGCAGTCAAAGGCTTTGGCATAGCCAATAAAGCAGAAATAGATATTTTTCTGGAACTCTCTTGCTTTTTTGATAATCCAGCAGATGTTGGCAATTTGATCTCTGGTTCCTCTGCCTTTTCTAAAACCAGCTTGAATATCTAGAAGTTCACGGTTCACTTGACCAGTAGCAAAATGCAGGGCCCAGAAGGCAGTGACTGACCTCAGGTTGCATGGTTGACCAGGGACAGAACTTAACTGGAAACAGAGTCCAGCTCCATGGCATGCTCACTGTTTCTGCTGGCTCTGGGGTCCTGGGAGCTTTGAGCCTCGGTTTCCTCCTCTGTGAACTGGGGACGTTGACCTGATCATCAGGTGGCAAATGGGTCAGCCAATGTGGGTCCCTGCACAGTCCCACCAGGAGCCCCTGCATCCCTCAGACGCCCTCTTCTTCAAGTCACGAATCCTAGGTTCCTCTCTGCACATGGACAGTCTGACCCCGGTAGACAGTAGGGGGCTAATTGGCTGTTGTGATAGCTGGAGGAATTAAAGCCCCTCAGAAGTGGAAGAAAGTTGTCTCTTTTCATCTCCTTTTGAAAGAATGTGGGGACTTGGGTAGACATTTCTCCAGGGAGCCTTGGTATTTCAGAACTTTGATGTCTAGAGCAATAAAAGAGCAATTAATTCCTATAAATGTCTTTCCCAAACGGTTGGCTGAGGGTGGAAGAGGTGGCAGTGGCAGATGACTGCTCTTCCCTTCCCAGGGCCATCTGCACTGCTTGAAGGGCTCTGCAGACCAGAGACCCAGGGTCAAAGCAGCGCCTACCTATAGCAGAGGCTTCTGAAATCTCACTTTCTCTGGAAAACACGTATTCCTCAGCCTCTTGGGTAGGTGAGTAGCTTTCTTCGCAGGGATAGCTGAAGACAGATGGGTTGCAGAGCTCCCCCTAGCCCCTTAGAATAGGTTTCTCAATTATCCAGAGACATCTGTCCTTACTATGGGCTGAAAGCCTGAAGTCCAGGTGGAAGCCCACACATCTCAGTGAAGAGGGCACAGGCGGGCAAGACTTGGGTGCCCCTGCCGACTTCACCCTGTGCCTCTGCCCGCTGTCCGCAGCCTTGCTCCTGCCCGGTTAACCTGCAAAGGACCCAGACCATGAGGTTGTATGTGGGAGGCAGAAGAAGAAAAGAGAGTGTTCTCTGATTCCTGGAAAAGGTGTGTTTAGGGCCAGCAGACGTGAGGCCAGGCTAACAGGCTGTAAATTATCTGTAGCTGTAGAGTATGCGTGTGCATATCTGTTTCTCTGTGTGTGAGAGAAGGGGAGAGAGAACTTATTTTTCCATATACAACTGTAAGTATTCCCCAAGCACAGAAACCCCATGTATGTCTGAGCACAAAATGGGTGGGGCGCCAAGGTACCTGAGCCTGGCTGGTCGTGTTGTCGGGTGGGTGGGACACCTTCTTGGGCAGGTACTTGCCCCTCAGCTGGCAGGAGTGATTCACTCAGGTCCTCGCCGTCTCCCAGCACGGCTCCCAGTCGGCCAGTGACTAACCCCAGGGGAGAAGGGTGTGTGGTGACCTGCTTTGGCCGGAAATGACAGGAGTGCATAGCTGCAGTCAGCACCTTGTCCCAGGGGTGCTGGTGCAAGTTCCTGGGCTGGCCAGACACACAGGTATTTCTGGACCGCCGCATAGGGCCCATTGCCATGAGCTTCCCGCCAGCCAGCCTGGATCCCTCAGCACGGGGTGTGGACTCCTTCAGCCCCTCCCATGACCCGTTTTCTGTGTTTCCACAGGGTGGCATCTTCCTATTTCTCCCCGGCCACAGCCCACCTGTCACAGTTGAGCATCTGGTTGCCTCAAGTTGATTTCCAGAAGCAGGTAAGAACTCCAGGGGCAGGACATCTGGTAACCTGGCCATAGATCAGTGCTGGGGAGGGTCCTGCCTTGGGTACCGGCTCCTGGGCTGATCGTGAAGTAGGCACATCTCGTGTCCTTTCTTCATCGTCCCTAATGATGCTCATGGCTTCAGCTGGGTGGGCTCTTAACGGTGTGCTTTGTGCTTTTGTTGATGTCTTTTAGGCTGTTAAGATATGTGTAATCTGAATTAATATTTTATATAAGCTCCATGAAGCACACCATTATATGGTGTTATATTTTCATGCAACGTAGATACTGTACAGTTGTTAAGAATAAATTTTGAAACATGAGCATGTAAAATATAGCAGAGTTTTTTTTAATGGACAAAACAAAAGGCAAGTGTCGGGATCCATGGGGCAGAGGTAGCTTGTGTATCTACAGGCCCCTACTGCTGTCTGGCCCAGCCTGCGGTTACTCAGAGTTTATAATACAAGCAGGTGCTAGACCACCCTGGGTATAAATGTATATTCCAGTTTATGTAAGTGTGGGTGTTAAACAGCATCAGCTTCAGGTTTATCAGTAAAAATCAGGGCAGGGGACTGTGTTTGTCATGGGGAAGCCAGCTTTCAGAGCCACTAATCAATTGGGTCTGACGGCCGCACATCCCCTTCCCTGGGTCTTTCCTGCACTGCCTCCTGAGTCTCCCACTCTGAGGGCAGCCACTTCCGAGCTGGGGCTCACGTGCACAGAGTGGGTCCTTCTAGTCTCTGGGCAGGAGCGTGGTATCTCACAGATGACCTCCATGGCTCTGAGAAGCAGCGCCTCCTCCCAGGCCGTGACCCACTTTTGTCACTTGGTTTGGTGGGGAGGGAGATGTAATTGCTTTACACTGTCATATTAGTTTCTGCTATACAATGAAGTGACTCCTTCCCAGTGGTTGGGAACCCCTTCCTCACTGTCTTTCACCCACCAGTCTTCCTTCAGCAGAGATGAGGGCTCAGAACCAACAGCAGTGTGTGTATGACATGTTTAGGGGGCTTGTGGACATGTCTGCATGTTTCAGTGAATCTACAGACCGCAGTTTCTCTGAATTGTGTGTGTTCCAAGCAGATACGATTTTCTGGAACCACGCCCACTTTCCCCATGACCCCTGACATCAATGGCATGTCATCCACTCAGCCACAACCTCTCCCCTCACCTCGCCTTTTGTTTGGGTACTTGACAGCTGCCCGTATCTATCTATTTTCTGTTTTTTGGCCTTTCTCTGGTGAGCCTCCAGAATATTCTGTCTTCAGAGAGGGAGCAGGTCTCCCTCTCTGGGCAGTTAACACGCAAGGATTTTCTTAGTATGTGGGACAGATGCACCCCCATCTCAAGTGGTGGGATGTTTCCGGCATCACCCAGAGAACACAATTGAGAAGCGGGTCTCTCAGCTGAGGGCTGAATAAATGATTAATGTGTCCAAATTCACTGTAGTTTGGGCTTATGTCATTTAAACATGCTTCAACGGAGACCAGTTCTTGATCCCTGCAGGGGAAAGTAAGAATTCTCTAGTGAAGTTAATCTGATGTCTGTCAAAATTGTAATGAAAACTTAATAGCATGTTCACTTGGATAGGTGCCAAACCCAAACACTCTTTAATGAACTCATAGCATAGCAGCAACTGAAAGGTCGGTGTTGTTTGGGTTAATTGTGATTTATTCTCTTCAGTTTTCTCCCGAACATTGGCGCCCTGGATGCAGATTCTGCTTAGGACGAGATTGTAAATCAGTCCTGATGTTCCCGTACATCAGGATTGGAGTGTGGAGGGCAGGAAGGTGTGCTTATGCAACCGTCTGCCCTGATCCAGCCCTGGGTGTTCCCTCTGTCAGGCAGCAGCACAGGGTCAGCTCTAGCTAGAGCTCAAAGAATCCCAGAAGACCACAGTTTTCAGGAATGGCAGGAGTCTTCCCCAAGGAAAGACAGTTTAAGAACCAGTCTCTGCCAGGGAAGCATCACGGGGGCATGACCCAGCCTCAAAGACCCATTCAGGTACCAAGGACACCCCAGGCCCAGGGCTGGGTGTGTAAGGCCCCCTGGTAATCACAGCGTGAGTGTGTGGCAGGGGATCCTTGAGGGTAGTGAGTGTGGGGGGTAATGAGTGTGGGGGTAGTGATTGTAAGAGGATTGGGCAGTGAGTACAGAACATCAGGGGTAGGGTTATTGGGAGGAGCAAGATTCTGTGAAATAGACCCAATATAAAATGGTTTCCCAGGTGGTTCAGCACTAAAGAATCTGCCTGCCAATGCAGGAGACTCTGGTTCCATTCCTTGGTTGGAGAAGATCCCCTGAAGAGGGGAATGGCAACCCACTTCAGTATTCTTGCCTGGAGAATTTCATGGACAGCAGAACCTGGCGAGCTACAGTCCATGGGATCTCAAGAGCTGGACAGGACTTAGCAACTAAACAGCAGCAATAACAAAATGATTTTGCACACGTTTACACACACACACTGTCCTGTTGGTTCCAAGCTCTCACACCTCTGCTGGAGGAAGCCTGGCTGGTCAGGAAAGGACAGTGAGGAAGGGACTCTCGACCTTTGTGAAGCCAGCATCCCAAGGTCCTGGGATGCTAAGCAAAACAGAGAAGTGTCCTTAGCTGGATGGAGCTTGCCCCTGAACAGGGGGACAGAGCTTGCTCTGGGGGGACTGAGGGTGGTCTGTGACAGCAGGAGGTCACAGGGTTCAAGCCATCGCTAGGGTGGTTTGAACCAGAAGGGCCTTTGGGGGCTTATGTTGGGGATTGGGAGCGGACAGCACTGCAGCTCTGGTTCTTTTGTGTGTGGCGACACCTAGTGGCCATTCCCTTGTCTTCCACAAGAAGACAGCCAACCGACCATCAGCCCTTGGACACAGAACAAAATCAGAAGGCTTTTATCCCCGGAAGCCCTCACTCCCAGTTCGGAGGCTTCATGGAGCATTTCAGTGTCCTTGGAGAACACGACAGCCCAAAGCAGACAAGTTACTCAGGAACGGGAGTCTTTGGGAAAGCTGAGTTTGGTTATGGAGACTGGATTAGAGATTTGTATTCGACCCTAGGAAGATTGAAGGCAAAAGGAGAAAGGGGCAACAGAGGATGAGATGGTTGAATGGTATCATCCACTTGATGGACGTGAATCTGAGCTAACTCCAGGAGATAGTGAAGGACAGGGGAGCCTGGTGTACTGCAATCCATGGGGTTGCAAAGAGTTGGACATGACTTAGCGACTGAACAACAACAAATTTGACTCTTAAGTGATGTGGATATTGTTGCATGGGGTGGAGGAGGGAGCCCAGAGACCAGACCTCACGGGCTGTCTGGACTGTCCCGTCAGCCACCCGGGCTCGGGCTGTGGGAGGAATGGGTGAGTGAAACACCTGGCCCCAGCCCCCCAGCGAGTGCAGAGACACAGTCATCGAGCACCCAGCAGGTGCCCTCAGGAAGCAGGATGACGGGGCAGCTGGACAGGAGGGCATGGGCAGGGGTGCACCACCTGCTTGGATCACAGTCAAGAAAGGCTCCCCCACAAGCCCTCTAAGCGAGGCCTGGAGAACCCAGGGCAGAGGCTGGTGGGGGAGGAGCCTCGAGGCAGGTCCTGGACACAGGCAGGGAGACAGGGAAGGGGAGGGCAGCAGGGGGAGGAGTGGGAACAAGGAGGCAGGGCCGGCCTGCGGGGTCCCAGCAAGGACATGAAATGTATCCTGAGGTAGGCTGAAGTGAGGAGAAATGTCATCTGTTCTGGTTTGTTAAAATGATCATTCTGGCTACTTGTGTGGGGTTAGGGAGTGGAAGGAGGTGCGAACGCGTCAGCAGGTGGAGGAGCAATCCCCCATAACCAAGCCGTCCCGCTCAGCTATGCTGGGAAGTTAGGACTGTCCCTGCACTGTGCACCTGGCCCGGGGGACGCCCCGGTGGATGGCCAGCTGCCTCTCATTCAGGGTCCTTCTGAAGGCAGCTCACCCCTCCTTCCCCATTACCAGTTGTGAATCGGGCCCTTTTCTGAGCCTGGAGGTGGCAGGGGGCCACACAATGGAAGAGGAATGTGGATTTTGGTGGTGGAAGGAAGGTCCCGTAAGGCACTGCATCGAGCGCAAGGCTGCCGCGAACACATTTTGCATTTTGCCCTGTTGTACGGGCTTCAGGGCAGGAGCCCCTGTTAGCTTTGACAGGCGCCTCCAGGGAGGCTACTGCCCAGAGCTCTGGTGCATTTCTGAGCCCGCCTTTCACCCGGGAGAACCAGCCTTTCCTGGGCTTGCTGGCCCCTGAGGGATGGACGGTGTGAGGAGTGTCCTTGGCCCCAACCCGGCTCCCTTGGTCCTGTGAGCGCAGCTCCTTGGCACCAGGGCCGCCGAGGCTCCACCCCCACCAGCTGCTGCGTTATTTCTGACTCATCCAGGAGTTACAAGTGTGTAACCCAAACCCCTCCACGCCCGGCTTCCTCCCCACTGGCTCCTCCTGGAGGGAGGAAACCCCGGGACTTCTCTCCCGGGACCTCGCCGCTGCAGGTCGGGTCTCCACCGCACCTGGACGTACTGCCACCCGCAGGAGCCACCCTGTGACAGGTGGGTGGGCTGGCGAGAGCAGCAGCTGCAAGCCCCGGGCGGGTGTCTGTGCCTGCAGCCCCAAGCTCGCCGTCCCTATCGAGGGATTCCTTGGAGCCCGGCCCGGGAGCCGGCCTCTCGAACGTCAGGGACTTGTGCAGAGGGAGCTGTCTTGGTGTCTGGGGGCTGGGTACTGATCCCACGGCTTCTCCAGCTTCAGGCCCCAGTCAGCTGCCTTGATCGCGTCACGTTGCTCCTCATGGAAGCTGCCTGCTTTGAGAGCCAGGGACACTTGGGGTTTTGTGCAGCACATCCCCTGGGCTCTTCGTAGCAGGAGCCTGGATGAGGGGGCAACTGGAAGGTGACGCTGGCCAGGAGTCTGGGTCAGCTTAGCCCCCGGGGGCCCAGCAGCTCCACACATAGAAGGGACTGGCCACCAGCGCCTGCTGCGAGGAGTGGTGGGGTTCGGCGGGGGGGTAGCTGCTTGGGCTGGCTGTTGGGCCAGCAGGTGTGAGGGAGGGACCGGCAACTCGCCTCCATGCCAGGCTCTCAGAAACGAGCCCCTGAGGCATCGTGGGCTGCCTGACACCTCCTGCCCGTGTGCGGGTCTGTGTCGTCCTGACACTGTCCCCCGCCCCCATGCTTCTCCTCACTCCGCAGCAGTCCCCAGAGCTGGCCAGGGGATGAACCGCGAGGGGGCCCCCGGGAAGAGTCCGGAGGAGATGTACATTCAGCAGAAGGTCCGAGTGCTGCTCATGCTGAGGAAGATGGGCTCCAACGTGAGTGCCTGCAGGATGTCAGGCAGCAGGGCCCCTGGGGAGGGTGCCTGACGCAGGCAGCCAGAAGGCCACAGCCACCCTCCGTAGCCATGGTCTGGGGAGGGGGTTGCGGGGGCTCTGGTTAGGCTGTGGCCAATTCAGGCTCCTGGGCACAAACACCAGCATGTCCAGTCCTGCCGGCCCTGCAGGGCAGTCTTCCTACCCACTGTGCCAAGCTTGGGCCAGGCGGGTGAGGTTTTCTAAAGGCCCTGACCTTCCTTTCCTCCCCTCTCCCAAGAGCCTTCTTTTCCAGGGGGGCAGGACATCGCCCGAGAGGGCAGGGGGGCTCTCTGAGCCTGGCCTGCCCTAACCTGGAATCCCTGTTCCAGATCTAATTCCAGTGGCAAGCCTTGTGGGCCCCATGGTCCAAGCTTCAGGGGTGGGAGCAGAGGGGTCAGAATCTCACCCTGGGATGGAAAGGTCACATCTCAAGAATAGAGGCCTGGGGAGTAGAGAAGGAGGCACCCCTTGGGGATGAAGCCAGTCTGAGCAGGTGCCTCCAGGGGCAGTTGTGAGCCCCCCCTCACCCAGCTCTCTCATCCTTGCAGCTGACGGCCAACGAGGAGGAGTTCCTTCGCACCTACGCGGGGGTGGTCAACAGCCAGCTCAGCCAGCTGCCCCAGCACTCCATCGACCAGGGTGAGTCCATCGACCAGGGTGAGTGAGGGCCTGCGTGCCCTTTCCAGGAGCAGCAAGCAGTGGTTCCTTTAGAACGCATAGCTCCAGCCCTTGCAGACAGGTGATCCCTGAGAGAGAGGGAGAGGTTCGGGGCAGACAAGGAGGGGCTGAAGCTCCCCCCCACCCACACAGCTAACCCCGGATGGTGGCAGCCTCTAAGCGTGGAGTCTGGGGCACCTCCTTGGCCTCCGAGCTGGTCCCTTCTTCCCCAGGTGGGAGCCAAGGACCCAATCAGGTAATGGGCGGGGGGAATCCCTTTTGGGCCTGGCAGAGGAAGAAGTGGAGGTGTCTGGGGGCCCTGTAACTGCAGAGGCTCTTGTGGTTGCATGTCTTTAGCCTTTGCCTGACCCCTGTCCAACCTGTCCAGGACAAGAAAACCACCCTTGTGTGCAGCGGCCTGGCCTGGTCACAAGCTTTAAGGTGGCCGCTGTGTTCCTGGCTATGGCCCGGGGGGTGGCCCCAGTGGCCCTGCAGGTTTCTATGTGCCTGAGGGAGGTACTCTGTCTTGAGCGCCCTCAGCTAGTGGTAATGACAGTAGTGGGTAACACTGAGTGATTGTTGTCTAGCAGGCTCAGGCTGAGTGCTTGATACACATCATTACATTTAACCTAAAGAGCTACCAGCTGTGTTACTTCTACTTAGCGGGCAAGGAGACTGTAGTTCAGAAGCAGTAAGCCACTGCAGCCAGTTCATGCTGCCAGTTACTGGGAGGGCCCAGAATGCAAACCTGCAGCTAGACTGCAGGGCTGGGTTCCACTCTGCCCTGGAGCCCAGGACCCTGCCCACCATCTTCATTCAGTCTTTTCCTTTTGTTCTTGTTACACTGGCTTGGAATTACTGGCTATTAAATCGTGCAGCCAGGAGCCTGTTTGGTGTAAGCAGGCTCCCAGGAGCTGGGCCCTGGTGGGCGTGTTTGCTGACCCCCAAGGCCAGGGAGGAGAGCCATTCTGGCACACAGGCCAGCTTTTCTTGAGGCTGCCCTTGTTCTCCTGGATGTCACAGGCAGGGCTCTGCCCTGGCACAGGGCCCGGTTCCCGAGCTCTGACACTGGGTGTGACCCGGCCTGTGCACCCAGCTCAGCAGAAATGTACAGGGTGTTCCAGCGGCTCCAACAGCTCCCGGGTCGGCTGCTTGCCCCGGCCATACTCATGCCACAGCCTGTTCCACACCAGCTGCACTGTCAGCCACCGCTGGGAGAGGAGGAGATGAGGGGTGTGTCCCTGCCCCTGTCCTGGGATATCTCTTGTGGGAGAGGCCTTTTCTTTTCCAGGACTGATCTGGGTTTTAGCGTGGGTCCCTCTCCCCTTCTTCTGAAACCTTCCTGCTTTCTTAGTTCCTGGGGCATCACATTTTCTGCCAGCCTGGTCTTGGGCTAACCTGACTTTGAGCTCTGGTTCTAAGACCACCTCTAGAAGAATGCTCTTAATGGGAAAAATCAAAAGAAGCTGTAAAACTGTATGTCAGTGTAGAAAACACTACCACATGTACTCCCCTGCCCCCACCCATATCCACATACTCATGCATAGAACAGAAAAAGCAGAAAGAATATTTAGCAGGTTGTTTATAGAAAATTTTGATAGAGGGTGGGACCATATAAGGCACCTTGAGTTTCTAAGTCAAACGCGTTTTGCTAAAACTAATTTTTTAACATCGCACGTACCTTTTTTTTCTTTTGACATTAAGGGGAAGTTTTTTTTTTAGTCTCTGAACTTTTATTTTTGGTTTTCTAGTTTTCTTTCTTTTTCTTTTAAAAATTGAAGTATAGTTGATTTACAATGTTGCATTATTTTCTCCTGTATAGCAAAGTGATTCAATTATGCACATATATGCATTCTTTTTTTAATATACTTTTCCATTATGGTTTATCACAGGATACTGAATATAGCTCTCTGTGCTAAAGAGTAGGACCTTGTTGTTTAAAGGGGAAGTTTTAAAAAGTACTTTTTATCTTGCTTGGCTAAACCAACAATTGAAAACAAACCCTGTTGAGTGATTTAAGGCAGTCACGGTGACCTCACCTGGCCTGAAACTGCTGAGCAGTCAGGAGTGAGCTGTGGGCGTGTGGCTGTGAATTTGTGGTGCTGGAATCTGCACCCTCCTGGGTTTGGGGCGTCCACAGCCAGCCAGGCTGGCCTTGGGTACTTCTCTCTCCTGGGAACAGACTCCTGGGACTAAACCTGGAGCCGGGGAAGAATATCTGGGGAGACGGTTCTCTGCTGCTGGGGTGTCCTTCAGTCTGCCCCTCCTCCCACGGTCACCTCTGACCTGAACCACTGAGAAAACGGGCTGCAGAAGGGCCTGAAGGAGAATTCCCCGGGTGTGAGTTGGAAGGGGGGAGGGGTCAGCAGTGCCTGGAAGAGCTTCCGGAGCACACTGTATTTTCTTTGTCTCTTGCACTGTGGAGGTTCAAGCCTGAGAGCAAGACCCTACATTTCTGACCACGCCGTTGGGGACCTGGGGCTTGAATAACATTCTAGCCTGTCCACTTTCTTCATCGGCAGAGCCGCCCTCAGCTGATGCCACAGGGCCTGTTGCTCTCAGAGGCTCAGGTGCAGCCCAAGTGGCAAAAGCCCAAGATCATTGCTTCCATTGCTCAGGATGCCAGCACGAAAAACCCAGAAAGGCCTAGGAACATTTGGGCTGGTGGGCATGGTGGTCCCGGAGAAGCCTGGTGTGCGTGCCTCCTGCCACTAGATGGCACTGTCTCTCAGCAGATGCCCTTGTTCTGCTCCTGGGGTTCCTTGCAGCTCTTACCTCTGCTGTACCCGCTGCCCTCGGTAGGGGGCCTGGGCCGCCCCATCACCCGTCAGCGCATGGCAGTTGGTCCTAGGGTCCTACCCACCACCTTAGACCTGCCCGTGCGTCTCCTCTGGGGCTGGAGGGGTCTGGTATCAGGAGCACTGCTTGCCCTCCCCAGATCCAGGGAGGAGAGCAGGCTGGGCATTGCTTACCTGGGCATTGCTCCCCCGACCCCCACATCCCGTCCTTCCCTCAGTGAACATGTCTTCAGTACCTCCTGGGTGCAGACAGCTGCTGGAGACCTTAGTGCTTGGGCCTGCACCTTACGGCCTCATCGACTGGTTCCAGCAGAGGGTGCCAATTGCCCCCACTACCCTGTACTGAAGCGTGGATGGACCTGCCTGGCCTCTGCTAATCCGAGACCACCCTTGAAGACTCTCAGTGGCTTCCTGCTGCCTTGAGGATACAATCCAAACCCCTTAGCCATGATGTGTGGGACCCCCTGCCCCCACTACCTCCCCTGCCCTCGCCCCCCCGACCTACCTCTCCTGCCCTCGCCCCCCTCCACCTACCTCCCTCACCTCCACCCCAGATACCAGGACCTCATACTCCATAAACAGCCACACTGAGTGGCTTTCTGCTCCCATCTCAAGCCTTGTGCATTCATGCCTTCCTGTCCCCGCATGTGCCTCTCGACGGCCAGGAGCCCAGCGCTGACGCGCCCCCTCCCCTGCTCCCCTCAGGCTGGGCCGGGCCCTCCTGTCGTCTCCATCGCACACGTGCACTCAGCTGTGCTGCTCCACACGCTGTTTCCTGGTCCATCTCTGGACCAACTCTGAGCTCCTGTGGCTTCCCTCTTCGCATTTGTGGGGCTTGGCCCCCTAGGCCCCCAGCATGTTCTTGGGTGAATGAATAGACTTGGCTCTGGGTCTGGAAGCTCAGAGTCCCCAGAAAGGCAGAAATGTGAAGCACTGTCTCCTGGTCCCCATGGTGGCCGAGCAGACCCAACAGCTGAGTTTGAACCAAAGGACTGAGTTTGAACCAAAGGCAACCAGTGCTTCTCTGGGAAGATCACTTTGCTGAGAAGGCCCAGCTGTAGGCTCGGGGACAGAGAACTGTAGCTTCCAAAAGCAGGCTCAAGAGAATGCTGAGTTCATTCCTTTCTTGTTGTTAGTGCTGTTCAATCTGTACCATATATTGATAATTTTTCCTGGCTATGAAAGAATGCATAATCATCATTGAAAGTGGTTTTGGGAAAGATAGAAACAGCACAAGCGCCTAAAGGATTGACTGCAAATAGCTGAACCCCATTACCTTGCGTTAGTTAACCAGCAGGCTTTTTTTAAAAATATGCATGAATTTCCATTACAAAGTTGTAATGGATTTCTATACAATGTAAACATTATAATATCCATTTTAGCTCCCATTTTTTACTTAGGATAATTTTGTTGTTTAGTCACTAAGTCATGTTTGACTCTTTTGCAACCCCCTGGACTGTAGCCTGCCAGGCTTCTCTGTCCATGAAATTCTCCAGGCAAGAATACTGGAGTGTGTGGCCATTTCCTTCTCCAGGGCATCTTCCTGACCCAGGGATCGAACCCATGATTCCTGATGGCAGGCAGATTGTTTACCATCAAGCCACCTGGGAAGCCCTACGAGAATTTTACCATGTCCTTGATTTTCAAGAAAGCAATTCAGCAATCACATGATATGCAGCCATGTGGCTGTGCCATCATTTTTTGACTGATCCTTTACTGTTGGACATGTGATTCTCATCTTTGCTATTAATTATAATTAATTTAATTTCTTGAGCTCCTACTGTGTGTCAGGTTCTGTGTCAAGTAGCACATACAGTTATCCCAGGGAATCCTACCAACAGGGCTGTGAGGCAGGGGTGATCACAGCTCCACTTTCCTGATGAAAAAACAGACCCTGAGATGTTAAGTGAGGTGCTCAAGGCCATAGAATCAGTTGTGTGGTTCCTGTCATGTGGTTCTAGATGTGGCTTACAGGCCGTGTGTGTTTCCAAGCATAACAGTGTTTTACCTGAGGGGCAGGTGTGATGGAGGTGGTTAGCATGGTATTTCAGGAGGGCATCAAAAAGTTGGAAGGGTTTCCTGCTGCTATTTTCTGGACTTTTCACCTCCGTGCCCCTTTAAACATGCTCGCTCTAAGCTCTGGGTCTCTCCCTGACCCAGAGCTGCTTCCAGGATGAACGCCTGGCCAGTGCCAGTTCCAGGCCCCCAGCTCACTTGGCAGAATCCTCCTTGTGGCCATTCACCTGCAGACCTGCCATCTTCCAGCCATGCTCCATGTGAACCCTCATCTGGCTGTCCCGGAGCTGGAGGGACCCCATCGAGACATGGCCCCTTGTGTTAAGGAAGCCCACATCCTTTCTCTTGCCCCTGGAGCTGTTCTTGCCCTCTTCTTGGCCTTGGCATGCTGGCTCCCCAAGCCTGTTCCAGCCTCTGTCTGATCACACTCTTTCTCAAAGAGACTTTCCAGGGAAGGTACTCAGCCTGAGCCAGCTGGGCGGTCCCGGGGCGCTGCTGGCTTTCCCCCGCGGAAGCCAAGGCTGCGGGCTCTGAGTCTGCTGCCAGAGAGCCTAAAATAGGTCATTTGGTCTCAGGGTTACACTGAGAGCCTTGTTAAAATAGCTGTGGTTGTGAGCAAGCCAGTGGGGAGCCAGGGCCTCAGGGGAGAAGAGGGGAGGGCAGGGCTCACCCCACCCAGTGCCTAGCTCCTCCGGGGATCAAGCAGGATCACCCCTCTACACGTCACCCCTCTTGACCCTCTTCAGCAGCGCATGGGTAGGGGTGCCAGCTCCATCTCCCTTTCACAGCCAGCGTCCTTCCTGGAATCCTCTCCTACACCCTCTGGCCTCTGCTCTTGGGCTGCCTCTGCTGCCCTGTCTGCCCTTCCGGGGTTGGCCCCGAGTTCCTTCTCTGGCTCCTGAACTGCCCACGCGTCTTTGCTTCCACGGAGCCCTTGTCACATCTCATCGGGAGCCCGCGGTCCAGCTCTGGCCCAGAGCGGGCTCTCTCCCATCCCCATGTAGACAGAGGCTCCCTCTCCATGCAGACCAGCTGCCCAGGTGCCAGGACCTCCCTCTGCCCACATGTGGCTCCTAGGCTTCTCCCAGGGCCTCCAGGTAATAACCAAGTCTGGATGAAATTGCAGGCAGGCCCCAGGAGAATGCCAGTCAGTGGGGTGGGAAGCTAATCTTTTTAATCAACACTTTCATGAGAATTACTTGTAACCTAATAATGATAAACGTGAACTAAAAAAATCTCATATACATTGAATTCAACTGAAAAAGTAAACCAGGAAGACTTGGTAGGAGATAACTTGTATCACAGAAAAAGAAAAAGGCTTAAGAAAGGGTGAGGATCACACTGAGGAGCAGGCTGGTTGCTCTGTTCAGCATCTGGCTCTGGCTTGTGAAGGGCTGCCTTGACCCTCCCTCCTTCACTGGTGTGACGTCTGCTATTGTGTGGAGCTGAGAGCAGGGACCTCCAAGCCCTGTGCACCTCTGTACCTTCCTCCTGACACCTGCCTGGGAGAGGCAGACCTCTGTCCTGGAGAAGAGCATCAAGGGCCCCTGGGATCAGCAATGGCTCCTTCCTGCACACAGTCACCCACTGATCTGGATGCCAGGCAACGGCTCCCAGCTTCAAGCTGCCAGCACAGCCAGGTAGATGGAAATGGGAGTAAACACATAAAGACCTCTGGGCACAGATCCCAGGATGACTGACCCCACGGGCAGGGAGCCCACCTAGAAAGCCCCAGAGAAAAGGTGCTGTTTGCCTGGGTCTTGAAGGATTCACTGGTGGCTCAGATGGTGAAGAGTCTGCCTGCAATGCAGGAGACCCGGGTTTGATCCTTGAGTTGGAAAGATTCCCTTCCTGGAGAAGGAGATGGCTACCTACTGCAGTATTCTTGCCTGGAGAATTCCATGGACAGAGGAGTCTGGCAGGCTACAATCCATGGGGTCCCAAAGAGTTGGACACAACTGAGCAGCTAATGCTAAAGGATGTGCAGGAGTGCATGTGGACAGACAAGGAGAAGGATGGCACAGACCGAGGGAGTCCTAGAGCCTGCCCAGCCCCGGGCAAGTGTCCCCCAAGGGGTGAGTGTGGGTGGTAAGTGACTGGAAAGGCAAGTGAGCTCGGAACAAAGTAAATTCTGGAGATGAGGCCGCAGGGGTTTCCAGGACCTGAGGGGTGGGATGGCCAGGCCAGTGGCTGTCCATCTAGGGTGAGTGCTGGGGAGAGGTCACAGGTCAGATACTGGGGCAGAGAGACACCCAGAAGGTCACAGCAGTGTTCTGTGAGCAAGTGGGGGTGGGGTCGGAGGCAAGGCTGTGTGGACGGGGCTCCTGGACTGAGCAGCTACAGTGAGGGGCAGGCAGGGGCCCCCCAAGTGGGCAGTGTGTGGGATCCTCCAGGAGCAGGCAGGGGTTAGGTCAGAACCCAGGTGTAAGGAGGGAGCAGATTTGGGGATTGGGTGTGGGTGAGGCCCCCAGGGAAAGCAGGCAGAGGGAGGGGAAGTGGAACCCTGTGAGCACAGCACCACGGCCAGCAGGGGGCGCGAGGGAGCGCAGAAAGGAGGAGAGGCGCAGCTGGCTCACCATCAGGGTCCCCAGGGTTCCTAATTAATGTCAGTGCTGCCTTTTCCCAAAACAGTATCTGTGGATCCTGGCTGGAGGCAGTTTGCTGAGGGCCGGGAATACATGGTGTGAAGCCGTGGAAGCAGGACAGAAGGTTGGATGAGAAGAGACAGCAGCTCAGGGGTGGGGACCATTTGTAGCATTGAGTTCTAGGAATGTGAGCCACACAGACCACTGCACCTGAATCATGGAGGGCACTTGCTAAAAATGCAGATGCCTGGGCCCTACCCGAGCCCTGCTGGATTAGAGAGTCTGCCAGGTTGGCCTGGACATCTGCATTTGAAGCAAGACCCCAGGTGGTTGTGACGCCCTCCAGAATTTGAGAATGTGCTGGGACTCTGGGTGAAGACCTGGCCCTTCCTGACCCCTAGAGGGACCCCCCTGCCCCTTCCAGATTCTGTCCCTTCACACAACTCTCTGTAGTGTAGGAGAGCTTCCATTGCAGGAGCTAAGAGACTTGATAAGGGGCACCTCACCTTGGAAAAAAGACCCTGATGCTGGAAAGATTGAAGGCAGGAGGAGAAGGGGACAACAGAGGGCGAGATGGTTGGACAGCATCACCGACTCAATGGACATGAGTTTGAGCAAGCTCCGGGAGTTGGTGATGGACAGGCAAGCCTGGCGTGCTGCAGTCCATGGGGTCACAGAGTAGGACACAACTTAGCGACTGAACAACAATACCTTGGAAAACAACCCCCAGAAGCAGGATGTGTGTGTTGGGCTCAGTGGAGTGCAGGAAGGGTGGTGGCCTGGGGTTCCTGGGTCTAGAGCAGAGCAGGTGTAAAATGGCACCTCCAGGGTGTGACCTCACCAGGTGCTGTTTGGGATGTTTCATGCTGCAGATGTTATCCGAGTCAGTCCAGTGGGTGGACGGGATACATGTGTTTTGCAGATGAGGAAACTGAGGTGGACATGCAGGGACCAGGCAGAGTTCAGACTCTGGCCCAGGTACCCCTATCCACCTGAGGAGCCCAAGCCTAGGGAGGCCCGTGTTGGCCTGTCAGGAGGCCCAGTGCCTCTTCCAGGAGCCCCCTCGCACCTAAGCCCACGTGGCCCGCCTTCTGCAGCCAGGGCACCTGGTGATATGGTTGCCAGCCTGGAGCCCAGAAGGTGTCACCGAGCCTGGAGCATGCTTGGCTGCTGAGACTGTGGAGGATCTGGGGTGCTGTTCCCAAGGCAACCAGTGTCGTGCTATCTCTGGGGGAAAGCCATCCTCTGGGAACTTGGGCAGCAGAGCTGAGAGGCACAGAACCCTGGGCTCCAGGGCCACAGCTGCTCAGAGAAGCACATGACACCCAGGGGGTCTGGGTCTCTGTGGGGGGAGGCCTCGTCCAGGGTGGGGCCTGGCCTCAGCCCAGTGGACACCTTTGCCCTTTGAAGAGTGTCTTGGACCTTTTTTCCATGCGGGAGCCTTGCTACCTGGCTCATCTCTCCAGAGCAGGTAGCTGAGCCGTGCTGTTTGGGGTAGCCAGGTAGCCAAGTAGCAGATGCTGGTTGCCATGGATGGCAAGATAGTGACCTCAGGGGATCAAGAGGGAATGCCACAACCCAAGTGACGTGGTCAGAGAAGGGGCAAACAGTGGAAATGGGAATCACCCTGGACACTTTGGAGCCTGTGGCCGTGTGCATGGAGGGATGACCCAGACCTGGCAGTTGTGGTTCCGTGGATAGTTTTGAAGAACTTTTACCAGTTAACTCCCTCTGCAAAGTTAACTTTGCCCAAGTTAACCTCCAGCTGGACTTGGGAGACTGTGTGTGTGTGTGTGTGTGTGTGTGTGTTAAGTGGCTTCAGTCGTGTCCGACTCTGCAGCCCCATGGACTGTAGCCCCTCAGGCTTCTCTGACAATGGCGATTCTCCAGGCAAGAATACTGGAGTGGGTTGCCATTTCCTCCTCCAGGGAGACTCGGAGGGTTGGGGTTTTATTTCTGAGTTTTCCAGGCCCCGGTCCTTTGCCCTCATTAGGAAGAAGTCAGGAGGTCACCAGATCTCCAGCTCAGAAAGAAGTCATCCTGGGAGGTTCCAGCCAGGGGTAGGTGTGAGGTTTCAGAGCAGCTGGGGCACAGACTTGGAGGCGCCCGTGACCCTGGATCAGGGGGTGTGGGTGTCCTCACCCATGGCAGATACTGGTGCTGAGCGTCCCCCCTTTTCTCTGAGGACATCTGCACAGGGCTGTGTCCTGCACTGGGGGCCCTCGGGCTGGCAGCCTTGGAAGCTGGCCCAGGCTCTTGCACTTTGTGTCAGTTTCATGGGGAGGGATTACCCTCAGGGCTCCCCGCCTCCTGTGAGCACAGGCTCCTCCTCCGAGCTGGGCTTTAGGGGAGCTGCAGCTGGATGGAGGCTGGAACTGCACGGTCAGCACATCCCAGATATCAGGAGGCTCTGTCTATTCCTTCCGCCACCTGGTCTCTTTGTCTCCGCAGGGTCCCTCTTGGAGAGGGTCAGGGGTGGTATTTGGAGCTGTCCTCGTGGGCGCTGGGACTAGGCCTGCTCCACTGAAGGTCTGTGCCTCTCCTGGAAAGGGGAGAGTTCTCCACTAGGATGTCCCCTACTGGGTCTGAGAAACAGGCCTTCCATGCCCTTCCTCCATCCACTACTTCAGGGCTACAGTCATCCCTGTTCTTCTTTCCTGCTCTTTTTCACCCCTGGGCCTTTCTCCAGACCACGCTGCTCCTTGCTGGTCTGTCCCACACACTGCAGAGAGCTGCTCCCCAATCGCAGCATGCTGGTTCCCTTCAGAGAGCCGGGCCGGGCTGGGGCCATGGGTGGTGCTGGTGTGTGGAGCCTATACTGGGCTTTTGATTCTGTTGGTGTGAATTCACCCTGAGCTTGCAAACAGACCAGTGACCCCATTGTCTGTCTCCCGCCCCCAGCTGGGGGCCGGCTTCCCTTTTCTAAGCTCCTGAATGTTTGTCATTTTTCTCTCCCCAGTCACTTGACTGGACTCCATTAAAGAGGCAGAGCTGAAGTGGGACATGGGATGGAAAGGCCCACTGGGTGCTTGGCTCTGGTTCAGAGAGCTATGCCCTCCCCAGCGCCTCGGCCCCGCTCTCCGTAGCAGGCGAGCCATGGGACTAGGGGGGCATCTGGAAGAGCAGTGGGCCTGGGCAAGGGACAGGGTCTGGCCGGGCGCCTCCCAGGTGGGCTTTCTGGACTCCACGTTCAAATTCCTCTAGGGCAACCATCCCAGGCCTGCTTCTGTGTGCTTTGTGAATCCTGGGTCTTGCTTCCATTCTCATGGGGGCAGAAATATGGGTGCACACTCTGCCAGGAGCAGCCTTAGTGCTCAGGGTAACTGGGGCAGGACCAATTATTTCCTTCTCCTGATAGAAAACGACAAAGCATGTCATGCTGCATGCGTGGTCTTCCAAGTCTGTACCGGGTCTTCGCTCTGCCTCTGATTCACCAGGTTGTTTCATCTCTCTGAGTTCCTCACCTCCAACGATTCATCCTGTGTCACTGTTTTAGACACTGGTCAGGGAAAGCCTGGGGAGGTGACTGTGCACCGACTGGCATGAGGTGTGAGAGCTGTGAGATGGACTTGGGAAGAGCATTGAGGCCAGGGAAGGAGCAGGTGCAAAGGCCCTGAGGCCCAGGTTCCTGTGCCTGAAGGACAGGCAGGAGCCCCTGTGGCTGGAACGGGGTGAAGGTAGAGGAGGCGTATGGTAGGAGGAGAGGAGGCAGCCAGAGGCCCGATAGCATTGGGTCTTTCAGCCACAGGGTGGAGTTTGGAGTTTCCCTTGAGTGTGATGAGAAATCGTACAATAAGCCACCTTTAGAGAGTTTTGAACAGAGGAGTGGCAGGAGCTGACTCATGTTTTAAGAACCTCCTTCTGACTGCTGTGTGAATAGATTGTCAGGGGCTAGAGTGGAGAGATCCAGGGAAAGGGTGCAAGGGGCTAGCGAGAGGGGTAGTGGTGGCCTGGACCAGGGTGGCAGTCGAGGAATGGTAATGAGTTCAGGATGCATTTTAAAAGTAGAGTCAGCAGGACTGGCTGATGTGTTGTATGTGGAGTGTGTGTGAGAGAGAAGGAATCAGGAAGACCCCGGGGTTGGAGGTGCCATCGCCTGAGGTGAAGGAGGCTGCAGGTGCAGCAGGCTTGACATTCCACCAGCAGTGTATGAGGGTTCCAGTTTCTCCCGAACGCGTGTTATTGTCTGTCTTTTGATTCCAGCTGTCCAAGGATATGAAGCGACGTCTCCTTGTGGTTTTGTTCTGCATTTCCATAACGAATAATGATGTTGAGCATCTTTTCATGCACATGTTGACCATTCACATATCTTTGTTGGAGAAATATCTATTTGAATTCTTTGCCCATTTTAAACATTGAGTCGTTTGACTTTTTATTATTATTGAATTGTGTTATTTATATATTCTTCATATGAATCCCTTACCAGATTTGCAAATATTTTCTCTCATTCTGTAGGTTGTCTTTACTTTTTTTAATAGTATTTTTTGAAGCATAAAAGGTTTTAACCTTGATAAAGCCCAACTTATATATATATATATTTTCTTTTGTTAATGGTGCCTTGAGTGTCTTATCTAAGAAACCATTTCCTAACCCAAGACTATGAAGATTTACTCCTGTTTTCTTCTAAGAGTTTTTATACATCAGCCCTTAGAATATTTAGGTCACTGCTCCATTTTAAGTTAATTTTTGTGTATGGCACAAGACAAGGGTTCAGCTTCATCTTTTACATGTAAGTATATCCAATTGTCCGGAGAAGGCAATGGCACCCCACTCCAGTACTCTTGCCTGGAAAATCCCATGGATGGAGGAGCCTGCTAGGCTGCAGTCCGTGGGGTCGCTAAGAGTCAGACACAACTGAGCTACTTCACTTTCACTTTTCACTTTCCTGCATTGGAGAAGGAAATGGCAACCCACTCCAGTGTTCTTGCCTAGAGAATCTCAGAAATGGGGGAGCCTGTTGGGCTGCCACCTATGGGGTCGCACAGAGTCGGACACGACTGAAGCGACTTAGCAGCAGCAGCATATCCAATTGTCTCAGCACCATTTGTTCAATTCTTTCAAATTGAACCCTTGGCACCTTTGTCAAAATTTAATTGACAAAATTTAATTAGTGGTTTATGGAAGGGTTTATTTCTGGATTCTCAATTCTGTTCCCTTGATCTGTTCCAGTTCTACCCAGACTTGTTTACTGTAGCTTTGTAGTAAGTTTTAAAATTCAAAAGTGTGGGTCCAACCTTGTTCTTTTTTCTCAAGATTATTTTGGCTATTCTGGATGCTTTGCATTCCCATATGAATTTTAGGAGTAGGTTGCCAGTTTCTGCAAGAAAGGCAGCTGGGGTTTGATAGAAATTGTGTTGAATTTCGTCCAGCGATGTTTTTTTTTTTTAATTTATTTTTGGTTGCACTGGGTCTTGGTTGCTGTGTGCAAGCTCTCTCTAGTTTTGATGAGCAGTGGCTTCTCTTGTTGGAGAGCACGGGCCCTGGGCATGCAGCCTTGAGTAGTTGCAGCACTTGGGCTCAGTAGTTGCAGTTCTCAGGCTCTGGAGCTTGGTAGTAGAGGTGCACAGGCATAGTTGCTCCAAAGCATGTGGGATCTTCCCAGACCAGGGATCGAACCCATGTTCCCTGCATTGGCAGGCAGATTCTTATCCACTGTACCACCAGAGAAGTCCTTAGCAATGTTTTAGACATTGGTGTTTTGTTCTTTTTAGAGTTCAAATTTTGTACTCCATTTGTTAAATTTATTCCTAAGGATTTTATTATTTTTGCTGCTACTGTAAATGAAATTATTTTCTTAATTTCATTTTCAGATTATTCATCCCTAGTTTATAGAAATACAAATGATTTTTGGTATACTGACCTTATATCCTGCAACTTTAACTTATTTATTAGTTCTAGTAGTCTTTCAGTGGATTCCTTAGGATTTCCTATATGTGAGATCCATATCCTCTACAAATACAGTTTTACTTCTTTCTTTGCAATTTGGATGCCTTTTATTTCTTTTTCTTGTCAAATTGCCCTGGATAGAATCTTAAACATAGTATTGAATAGAAGTAGTAAGCATGGATTTTGTCTACTTGTTCCTAATCTTGAAAGGGGAGAGCTTTCAATCTTTCACCATTAAGTATGATAAGAGCTATGGGTTTTTAGTAGATGCCCTTTATCTGGTTGAAGAAGTTCCCTTTTATTCCTAGTGTGTTGGGTGTTTTTTTTATCATGAAGCGGTGTTAGTATTTTATGAGTGTTCTTGCATACCATAGGTGTTATGAATATGTGTATTCATAAGAGATACTGGTCTGTAGTTCTCTTACCTTGGGATGTCTTCATCTGGTGTTGGCTTTATCTTTTAATGGGTCAGAGAGTATGGTGGAACAGGAGAGACCGATCAGCTTCTCCCCTCCTTTACACACTGCATCTGGTGGGAAAGGACAAATAGAAGCTCTGAGCCCACGTCCAGACAGGGTCAGCAAAAAGTACCAATGGGGTGTACCAGCCTCGTCTATAAAATGAGATGGTAAACCTAGCTGATGGCCCAGAGGCAGTGAGCTGGGCCTGCTGGCTTCTCTAGTATCTTCCTGTTGTGAGCCCTGCATTTCCAGGACAGACAGATCCTCTAAGGAAGGCCCCACATTCTGGCCTCAAAGGAGAAGGAGGGCTCATGAGGGTCAACTTTGGAGATCCCTCCTGGCTCTAAAGTTCTAAGAACTTGAATCATAATAATGAACTAAGCAGTTCACTCTCCACTGGGTGATCGGCCCCAATTCCTTGGAGGAAGGGGAAGGGCCATATCCTCGCCTCACAGCCCGCAGGGTCAGGCCCTTGTTGAGTGACAAATGCCAGGCCAACCAGTGTAAGAAAGGTCAGAGGAGGCTCTGGAAGAGCCTATCTCGCTCTGGGTCCCTAAAGGAAAGTAGATCCCTGGTGGTGAGCCCTGGAAAACAGTGAGTCCTTTAGGAACAGAACAGAGCCGGGGTGGGCAGTGGCTCTGTGGGCCCTTCATGCACTGGCTCCAGCAGCAGAGTGGGAGGCCCTATAAACAGGAGCCGCAGGTCCCCAGCCCTCTCCGCCCCAGCCAGGGATGGGCTGACCAGCTGGCGGAGCAGCCCTGGCGCAGAGGTCTTGTTAGGGAGTTGCTGGAGTCCCTCAGTGACCTTGAGGAGGTGACTTCTTTCTCTACCTCTTAGAGTGCAGCCCAGGTACACTCATCCTGCAGCCCCTGTGTCTGGGCTCCTCCAAGGAACCGATGGCCATTCCCTCTGCAGACTCACTCTTCCCTACTAGGGTGGCCGGTGCTATTTTTGTGCCTGCAGCTCAGCACAGAGGCCCAAGGTCCCTGCAAGCAAGCCCACGGGACAGGCCAGGAAAGCAGTGAGTGGGCTGCCACTGTGCATTGCCTCTTTGCTGACAACTCCCCTTTCACGGTCTCCCTCCAGCCCCTCCTGCTTAGCGAGCTGGAGAGTCGGCACTCGGGAAAAGCCAGCATCTGTTAGGTAACCGGCTCAGCTGCCATGCAGGGTATGATGTAATCTTGGATCCTGTGGTTGCTAGGAAAATTCTGCCCGCAGTGATACTGCGTGGTCCGAGGAGCGAGGCGAGTACAGAATGTTCTCAAGAAGACAGGGGAAGGATTGCTAGGGCTTCCCAAGCATAGGAGCCCGGAGAAGTTGGATGACCCAAGCTCCTTTCTAGAAGCTTGTTCCCCTTGGCGGGAATAGAGGTTGTGCTGGTAGCAGCAGACCGTCAAGTCAGGTGGGGTTGTGCGGCAGGGCGACTCCCCTTGGCAGCGGCACCTTGGTGCTCTGGTGCCAAACTGCAGGCACTTGTCTGTCATGTGACATCCTTCTGGAGGGGCCCTCCTCCTGCAGCACCAGCGCTGGGCGCCTCCTCTGCTCCTCCCGGCAGGACAGTTAGGAAGGAGGCACGAAGAAGCTGCCTTGGGAAGTGGCAACTCCCTGTGGCGTGGAAGGAGCTGGCCCACGCCATGCCCTGGGGGGCAGGCGGTGGTGGAGTCCTGCCGTCTCTCCGGTTTCCCATGCCAGCAGCTCCACCAGGCATCGCTCCCCCCACCCACCCCACTACCTCCCGCTCAGTGGCCCCACACCCACTGTGTTGCTGTTCCAACCCTTCCCTCCCAGGGAGAATTCCTCCAGCCGAACAAAACTGACTGCTCTTTAATGTTCAGGGCATGACCAAGAACCTAGGTTTAGAAAAAAGGGGTGAGACGTGGCAGGACCCAGGCAGGGCAGGCAGAGCGGGACCTGCAGGTGACCTCACCTGCCCCACAGGGCCTGTGCTCAGCCTTCTTCCCAGCAGCTCCGGGGGAGGCAGGTGTGCATTCCAGACTCTCCCCCTCCTCCCTCCTGCCTTTTCTGGCTACAAGTCAGAGCCTGTCTCAGGGAAAACAAGACAAAGGAAGTGGTTTCATGAGACCCTGGACCAGAATCCTCAAATCTACCATGAAAAATAGCAACAGAAAGATTATGGCCATTATCTGTCTCTGTAGGAGCCGGGCTGGAAGTGGGCCTGGCTGTGCTCCTCTGAGTAGGTGATGGGGTTTGGACAAAGAAATGACTGCTAGAAATCAGGAGGGAGATCCTCCAAAGGGATGGAGACGAGAGTCTTAAGAAGGAAGAGGGCGTTTCCCAAGGGCCCCTGGCTTTGGTGACCTTGGACCAAGGGTCACTGGCAGAGAGAGCCCTGCTCAGGACAGCAGCCTGGGTTCTTGTCCTGCTCCCGGCTCTTGGAGGTATAGCCTAGAGTGAGCCTCTGAGCTTCACCCTGGCAACCTGCCGCAAGAGGCCCTGCAGCTGGGTTGCTGGCGAATCCTGGCCAGGCTGTAGGGGAGGCTCAAGAGGGGTAGTGGGTTTCCCAAGAAGCACTTTGTTCTTAGAAAGCACCCCTCCTTCGAGGACTGACACCGCATGGGGGCCGCAGCCCAGTGCCAGATCCAGCAGCGGTTCTCTCCCTATGGTCTGCAGGTGCGGAGGACGTAGTGATGGCGTTTTCCAGGTCGGAGACGGAGGACCGGAGGCAGTAGCTTCAACCCCCGTGGAACACCCTGGAAGCTGGCCAAGGCCAGGGGATCTGTGTGGACCTCACCGCTGAGTGGCAGAGGGTCATCTCCCCTCCCCCTAGCCCCCCACCCCACCCCACTCTGCCCCGCCCCACGGCCACTCAGCATCCTCGGGGGAGACACCAGTGGTGCGGTCACGATTGGCTTAAAGGGACGGACTCAAGATTGGCTGCAGGAAGAAACCTTTTTATTTTTAAATCTTGACCAATGGAAACCTTTTTATTTTTATTTTCTGACTCTTATTTTAAAAAAAGAAAAAAAAATTTGCGCCTCGGGTGTATGGCTTCCCAGGAAGCTCTCCGAGCTCTGGTGCTTTATTTGGGTCACTCTTTAGGAACATGAGGAGGTCCGATTGGCGGCTTAAACTGGAAAAGGATTTGATTGGCTGGCTAATGGGAACCTTTTTTTTTCTTTGATTGGCTGCAGGTGTTATGCTGATCACAACAGCTCCTCTTTTGAATGTCGAAAACAGGGTTTGGGACATTGGTTGTTATATTTGACTTGAAAAAAAGAAAGAAAGAAACCAAGTGCGCTTTGCAATATTTATTACACAAAGAGCCTGCTGCTGTTTTCACGTGTTTTGTGTTTGCCTTCCACTGGTTTAGGCGTGTTTCGTTTTCCATTGGCTCACCCATGACTTCTGTCACCATGGGCCACCCACCCGACTTGTGGTGGGTAGGCCCTCTCCAGTGGGGTGGTGGGGGAGGTCCACCTGGAGAGTGCATTTGCATTAATGAGCACACCTGGCTTCATCAGCAAGGGGACCTCCCCGCTCAGGACCCCAAGCAGGATCCACAGCTGGAAAACAGAGCCCCCAAGGTTGTCCTGAATGAGCAGCCCAGAGCCTAGAGGAGACCATTCACCAGGATCACTTCTGCAAGTTGGCAACCAGCCAGCCTCCCTCGGTGAGAATGGAATTGCTCACTTGCACCGTCCGGGCCTCTCCAGCCTGCCCTCACTGGGCAGGGTGCCTCTTTCCCTTCTTCAGTCATCATTCCCTCTGTAGCCAACTTCCTGAGATCTCATCCGGGCAGGAGCTGCTCTCAGCTCTAAGACCCAAAACGTAGCAGAGGTCTCTGCCCGGGAACCCAGAACCCACACCAAGGCCTCAGGTTGGCTTACAAGGCCCAGGAGGCCTTTGGCTCCAACCACTCCACCACCACCACCTTTGCCCCCAGGCTCCTCCCTCAGTGTGTGCTGCCAGTGGGTCCTGATCAGCCCCCAGAGGCCTCTCATCTGAGGCTGCGCCCTTCACTTCAGAAGACTCTCCCGCATGGCAGCTTGGAAGGGACAGGGGACAGTGTCATTGTTTATAAAGTGCTTGCTGGGACAGTCTGCTGGGCCTTCACTGAACAAGTCCCACCAGGCTGGCCCTCCACGCCAGCCCCCAGAAACACACTACAGAGCACTGAAAGGTCTTTGAAGGGCTGCAGGAACCCCAGGTCTTCCCAGCTGCCCTCCTCCTCCCCTGAAGGCGGCCGTCCTGCTTCCTGCATCTCTCACTGGAGGGGAATGTGGGTGAGGAATGGAGAAGGATGCGGGCCTGGGGAGGGGAAGTCTCCACCCATGCCCCCCACACCCCCACCCCTGGAGGGCATAGACAGCTGAGGCCTGCTTCTTGCCCCAAGAACCCAGAGCCAGGAGAAGACACTCAGAGCCAAATTTCCCCTTCTCAGGGTGGTCATGGAGCATGGGAACCAAACGCTTGCATGTCTAGGGCCCAAGCTGGGGAGCCCCATGGCTATTCATGCTGCACTCTGAGCTTCCTCTGAGCCTCGCCCCAGAGGAAGACTCAAGTGTCACGACCTAGACACCCACGTCCTCCTGCACACACAGGCCCCCGGCACTGGCCAGCTGATTAGCCTGGAAAGTCGATTGATCCCCAGGGGACAAGGACTGTGGGGACCCGGACCGGGGCCCAAGAACATCTTCTTTCAGGAGGGGCAGTGTGTGGACGCACATGTGTGTGAGTTTACACACACAGACTCACACACACACACTCTCTCTCACTCCCAGCTCTGTGGCCTGCAGCTCCAGCTGACCACCTGGGGAAAGGTGAGTTTTTGTTCAGTCACCCCACCACCACCCAGGGTTGTAACATCTGTCACCAGGCATCAGTTCTGATGCTGCTGACCACCCCCTCTCCTAGTACCTGTGGCTCCCATAAAGGTGTGTTCCTCTCCTTGTCAAGTTTACGAGCCTCCCTCTTGTAATGAGAGTGGCCCTGACCTATCTCATCTCCTGAAGGAGAGAAATGAAAGTGTTGCTGTGGGTTCATATCTCTACAAATATTTCTGCTGGAGAAAACAATTAACAGTAAAGATTTTTAATAGTTGGGCGTGTGAGCTGATTTCCCCACGTCACATGGACTCTGCCGCTGGGGCCCATCCCCGCCAAGCGGGTGAAAGCACCATGTTTGCTGGTTGAATTGTCTGTGGTCTTGAGTAGAGCTCAGGGTTTGGAAGAATTTCCAGATCTCCTCAGCCCAGCTGACACGTCTGTAGGAGGGTGAGCGCCCTTTTTGACCTGGCGGTTCCAAGTTTTTTCCTGGTTGGGCTGAGGTCACAGCCATCTTCAGACGTGAGCTCCCCACTCAGCAGACACTGAGCACCCCCTCCATTCTAGACACCCAGCATCCCGTGTAATGGCAGTGTTCTTAGAAATATTCGTAACAGGGTTCTATCCTGGTCCTGGAAGATCCCACATACCTCCAAGCAGCTGAGCCCGGGCACCAACAACTACCGAGCCTGTGCTCTCGAGCCCCTGCCCTGCAAGAGGAGAAGCCGCTGCAATGAGAAGCCCGAGCACCGCAGCTAGCGAGTAGCCCCTGCTTACCACAACTAGAGAAAACCTGCACGCAGCAACAAAGACCCAGTGCACACCCAAAAATAAGAAAAAAAGAATGCTTGTAACGTAAGTCCAGTGCATCTGTCCCTTCCATCATCCCAGAAACAGAAGATTTGTTGGTATTCAGCTGTATATTCAGCTTTGGAAGCTGAAATCATTTCTGCTTGAGCAATTTTTGCTTTGGAAGCATTTTCTAGGATTTTTCATTTCCACCCTTCATCGTCCCATTTTAGGTCTTTTTTTTTTTCTACTTACATAGACTCACTGCTTCTATTTCCTTTTTCGAAGAGTTTCACTGGGTGCTGAATTCTATGAGGTTTACAGAATATGGGGTCTGATGGCACAGTCAACATCATTCAATCTTAGGGTTGGAAGAGATGGAGCTTGTCGAGCAGTCCATGTAGTAGACAGCTGTGGGGTTCCTCTGAAACATCTCTGGAAAGGGCATGTCCGGCCTTTGGTTGAGCACCCTCTGTGAAAGTGAAAGTGCTAATTGCTCAGTGGTGTCCAACTCTGTGACCCCATGGACTGTCGCCCGCCATGCTCCTCTGTCCATGGACTTCTCCAGGCAAGAATACTGGAGTGGGTTGCCATTTCCTCCTCCAGAGGATCTTCCCAACGCAGGGATCAAACCCAGGTCTCCGGCATTTCAGGCTTTCCCATCTGAGCTACCAGGGAAGCCCAGTCTAGGGCTCTGGAACTCACTGCCTCGTAAGATAGCTCTTTCTGCCTCCAGGTAATTTACGCTCAGCCTTGTATTGAGTTGGTCTGCCCTTCTCTGTAACTTCCGTTTCCAAGAAGGAAATTATAGTTACTGAGAGACCAAAAAAAGATAGCTGTGTTAGCTAAAAACTACATAGAGACACATCAGTTCAGTCACTCAGTTGTGTCTGACTCTGTGTGACCTGATGAATCGCAGCACGCCAGGCCTCCCTGTCCATCACCAGCTCCTAGGGTTCACTCAGACTCACGTCCATCGAGTCAGTGATGCCATCCAGCCATCTCATCCTCTGTTGTCCCCTTCTCCTCCTGCCCCCAATCCCTCCCAGCATCAGAGTCTTTTCCAAGGAGTCAGCTCTTCACATGAGGTGGCCAAAGTACTGGAGTTTCAGCTTCAGAATCATTCCCTACAAAGGAATCCCAGGGCTGATCTCCTTCAGAATGGACTGGTTGGATCTCCTTGCAGTCCAAGGGACTCTCAAGAGTCTTCTCCAACACCACAGTTCAAAAGCATCAATTCTTTGGTGCTCAGCCTTCTTCACAGTCCAACTCTCACATCCATACATGACCACAGCAAAAACCATAGCCTTGACCAGACGGACCTTTGTTGGCAAAGTAATGTCTCTGCTTTTGAATATGCTACCTAGGTTGGTCATAACTTTCCTTCCAAGGAGTAAGCGTCTTTTAATTTCATGGCTGCAGTCTCCATCTACAGTGATTTTGAAGCCCAGAAAAATAAAGTCTGACCCTGTTTCCACTGTTTCCCCATCTATTTCCCATGAAGTGATGGGACCGGATGCCATGATCTTCGTTTTCTGAATGTTAAGCTTTAAGCCAACTTTTTCTCTTTCTTCTTTCACTTTCATCAAGAGGCTTTTTAGTTCCTCTTCACTTTCTGCCATAAGGGTGGTGTCATCTGCATATCTCAGGTTATTAATATTTCTCCTGGCAATCTTGATTCCAGCTTGTGTTTCTTCCAGTCCAGCGTTTCTCATGATGTACTCTGCATAGAAGTTAAATAAGCAGGGTGACAATATACAGCCTTGATGTACTCCCTTTCCTATCTGGAACCAGTCTGTTGTTCCATGTCCAGTTCTAACTGTTGCTTCCTGACCTGCATACAGATTTCTCAAGAGGCAGGTCAGGTGGTGTGGTATTCCCGTCTCTTTCAGAATTTTCCACAGTTTATTGTGATCCACACAGTCAAAGGCTTTGGCATAGTCAATAAAGCAGAAATAGATGTTTTTCTGGAACTCTCTTGCTTTTTCCATGATCCAGCGGATGTTGGCAATTTGATCTCTGGTTCCTCTGCCTTTTCTAAAACCAGCTTGAACATCAGGAAGTTCACGGTTCACGTATTGCTGAAGCCTGGCTTGGAGAATTTTGAGCATTACTTTACTAGCGTGTGAGATGAGTGCAATTGTGCGGTAGTTTGAGCATTCTTTGGCATTGCCTTTTTGGGATTGTAATGAAAACTGACCTTTTCCAGTCCTGTGGCCACTGCTGAGTTTTCCAGATTTGCTGGCATATTGAGTGCAGCACTTTCGCAGCATCATCTTTCAGGACTTGAAATAGCCCAACTGGAATTCCATCACCTCCACTAGCTTTGTTCCTAGTGATGCTTTCTAAGGCCCACTTGACTCCACATTCCGGGATGTCTGGCTCTAGGTCAGTGGTCACACCATCATGATTATCTAGGTCGTGAAGATCTTTTTTGTACAGGTCTTCTGTGTATTCTTGCCACCTCTTCTTAATATCTTCTGCTGTGTTAGGTCCATACCATTTCTGTCCTTTATTGAGCCCGTCTTTGCATGAAATATTCCCTTGGTATCTCTAATTTTCTTGAAGAGATCTCTAGTCTTTCCCATTCTGTTGTTTTCCTCTATTTCTTTGCATTGATTGCTGAGGAAGGCTTTCTTATCTCTTCTTGCTATTCTTTGGAACTCTGCATTCAGATGTTTATATCTTTCCTTTTCTCCTTTGCTTTTCGCTTCAAGGGGCTTTTGTCAGGTTAAGTTATGTACAGAAGCTCCCCACCCCCAGCCTGCCTCCTGAGTGGCATTGTCAGTAATTAACCTTGGACTTAATCGGCTCTTTTAAGCTCGGCCCTTGTGCAGAGGAGGGGTTGGCTGGCCCGGGTCCCACCTGCCTGGAGTCTGCTGCTGGAAGTGGGGAGGGAGGAGTCTCCCATAACTGCTTCAACAGGTGAAGGGGAAACACGGGCAGAATTGTCTCTCTTGGGGTCCCTCAGCCCCCATAGAAGGCAACCTTCTGGGTCCACCTTCCTAATTCCAGGGGACCTCAACAGCGGGATTAGGACTGCCGAGGCCAAGACAGCTTGGGGCCACCTGAGCCTGAGGGAGGCTGGGAGGGGGGAGGGTGGGGGCGTGGGGTGAGGAGGGAGACAGGGCACCTTGCCTTTTGTTGACGTTTCCCAGGCCTGGGGAGAGGGTGGTGGAGAATCAGTGAAGCCTTCCCCCTAGACCCACGGTGAATAGCACCTATGAGAATCCAGGCTGCTCCAGCTTTTGAACCGGCCCTTTGTGGCAGGGAAAACGATCCCTCTGTGGCACCTGGTTCAGTGGTGGTGGCTGCCAGAGCAGGGGAGATTTCTGGGCCCCAGGGGACCACCCATCCATCACCCACCTGCCCGCTCACATGGCCTCCCTCCCTCTCTGTCTGTCTCTTGCTTTCTCTCAGGATCATGGCCACCCATTCCTTTCCTGGAGGATGAACTAGGCCTAGACTAACCTGAGGCCTTGTTTGTTTGTCGTTTTTGGCCATGCTGCACAGCATGTGGGATCTTAGTTCCCAGACCAGGAATGGAACCCGCCCTCACTTCTGCAATTGAATCTTAACCACTGGGGAAGTCTCTGAGGCCACGTTTAGAAAACACTTCTGGGAGTTCCCTGGTGGCTTAGTGGTTAGGATTCCAGGCTTTCACTGCAGTGGCCCTGGGTTAAATCCCTGGGCAGGGAATAAAACAAACAAAAAAACAAAAACACCTTTCCAGCCAATGAAGCAGCTTTCTCTTCTAGGGCAACAACTGGTATTTAGCGGACTTGGGGAACCATGACTACTGGTCCTGATTTAAAGAAAAATTAAAGTGTTAGTTGCTCAGTCATGTCCCATTTTTTGTGACCCTATGGACTACATAGCCCACCAGGCTCCTCTATCCATGGAATTCTCCAGGCAAGAATACTGAATTGGGTTGCCATTTCCTTCTCCAGGGAATCTGCCTGAGCCAGGGATTGAACCTGGGTCTCCCGGATTGCTGGCAGATTCTTTACCATCTGTGGTACCATATAGTGATTTAAAGAAAAGAACAGTTCAGTTCAGTTCAGTCGCTCAGTCGTGTCCGACTCTTTGTGACCCCATGAATCGCAGCACGCCAGGCCTCCCTGTCCATCACCAACTCCTGGAGTTCACTCAGACTCACGTCCATCGAGTCAGTGATGCCATCCAGCTATCTCATCCTCTGGCGTCCCCTTCTCCTCCTGCCCCCAATCCCTCCCAGCATCAGAGTCTTTTCCAAGGAGTCAACTCTTCGCATGAGGTGGCCAAAGTACTGAAGTTTCAGCTTCAGAATCATTCCTTCCAAAGAAATCCCAGGGCTGATCTCCTTCAGAATGGACTGGTTGGATCTCCTTGCAGTCCAAGGGACTCTCAAGAGTCTTCTCCAACGCCACAGTTCAAAAGCGTCAATTCTTCGGCGCTCAGCCTTCTTCACAGTCCAACTCTCACATCCATACATGACCACAGCAAAAACCATAGTCTTGACTAGACGGACCTTTGTTGGCAAAGTAACGTCTCTGCTTTTTAATATGCTGTCTAGGTTGGTCATAACTTTCCTTCCAAGAAGTAAGCATCTTTTAATTTCATGGCTGCAGTCTCCATCTGCAGTGATTTTGAAGCCCAGAAAAATAAAGTCTGACCCTGTTTCCACTGTTTCCCCATCTATTTCCCATGAAGTGATGGGACCGGATGCCATGATCTTCGTTTTCTGAATGTTGAGCTTTAAGCCAACTTTTCACTCTCCACTTTCACTTTCATCAAGAGGCTCTTTAGTTCCTCTTCACTTTCTGCCATAAGGGTGGTGTCATCTGCACATCTCAGGTTATTGATATTTCTCCTGGCAATCTTGATTCCAGTTTGTGTTTCTTCCAGTCCAGCGTTTCTCATGATGTACTCTGCATAGAAGTTAAATAAGCAGGGTGACAATATACAGCCTTGATGTACTCCCTTTCCTATCTGGAACCAGTCTGTTGTTCCATGTCCAGTTCTAACTGTTGCTTCCTGACCTGTATACAGATTTCTCAAGAGGCAGATCAGGTGGTCTGGTATTCCCATCTCTTTCAGAATTTTCCACAGCTTATTGTGATCCACACAGTCAAAGGCTTTGGCATAGTCAATAAAGCAGAAATAGATGTTTTTCTGGAACTCTCTTGCTTTTTCCATGATCCAGCGGATGTTGGCAATTTGATCTCTGGTTCCTCTGCCTTTTCTAAAACCAGCTTGAACATCAGGAAGTTCACGGTTCACGTATTGCTGAAGCCTGGCTTGGAGAATTTTGAGCATTATTTTACTAGCATGTGAGATGAGTGCAATTGTGCAGTAGTTTGAGCATTCTTTGGCATTGCCTTTCTTTGGGATTGGAATGAAAACTGACCTTTTCCAGTCCTGTGGCCACTGCTGAGTTTTCCAAATTTGCTGGCATATTGAGTGCAGCACTTTCGCAGCATCATCTTTCAGGACTTGAAATAGCCCAACTGGAATTCCATCACCTCCACTAGCTTTGTTCCTAGTGATGCTTTCTAAGGCCCACTTGACTCCACATTCCGGGATGTCTGGCTCTAGGTCAGTGGTCACACCATCATGATTATCTGGGTCGTGAAGATCTTTTTTGTACAGGTCTTCTGTGTATTCTTGCCACCTCTTCTTAATATCTTCTGCTGTGTTAGGTCCATACCATTTCTGTCCTTTATCGAGCCCATCTTTGCATGAAATGTCCCCTTGGTATCTCTAATTTTCTTGAAGAGATCTCTGGTCTTTCCCATTCTGTTGTTTTCCTCTATTTCTTTGCATTGATTGCTGAGGAAGGCTTTCTTATCTCTTCTTGCTATTCTTTGGAACTCTGCTTTCAGATGCTTATATCTTGCCTTTTCTCCTTTGCTTTTCGCCTCTCTTCTTTTCACAGCTATTTGTAAGGCCTCCCCAGACAGCCATTTTGCTTTTTTGCATTTCTTTTCCATGGGGATGGTCTTGATCCCTGTCTCCTGTACAATGTCATGAACCTCATTCCATAGTTCATCAGGCACTCTATCAGATCTAGGCCCTTAAATCTATTTCTCACTTCCACTATATAATCATAAGGGATTTGCTTTAGGTCATACCTGAATGGTCTAGTGGTTTTCCCTACTTTCTTCAATTTAAGTCTGAATTTGGCAATAAGGAGTTCATGATCTGAGCCACAGTTAGCTCCTGGTCTTGTTTTTGTTGACTGTATAGAGTTTCTCCATCTTTGGCTGCAAAGAATATAATCAATCTGATTTCGGTGTTGACCATCTGGTGATGTCCATGTATAGAGTCTTCTCTTGTGTTGTTGGAAGAGGGTGTTTGTTATGACCAGTGCATTTTCTTGGCAAAACTCTATTAGTGTTTGCCCTGCTTCATTCCGTATTCCAAAGCCAAATTTGCCTCTTACTCCAGGTGTTTCTTGACTTCCTACTTTTGCATTCCAGTCCCCTATAATGAAAAGGACATCTTTTTTGGGTGTTAGTTCTAAAAGGTCGTGTAGGTCTTCATAGAACTGTTAAACTTCAGCTTCTTCAGCATTACTGGTTGGGGCATAGACTTGGATTACTGTGATATTGAATGGTTTGCCTTGGAAACGAACAGAGATCATTCTGTCGTTTTTGAGATTGCATCCAAGTACTGCATTTTGGACTCTTGTTGACCATTATGGCTACTCCATTTCTTCTGAGGGATTCCTGCCCGCATTAGTAGATATAATGGTCATCTGAGTTAAATTCACCCATTCCAGTCCATTTTAGTTCGCTGATTCCTAGAATGTCGACATTCACTCTTGCCATCTCTTGTTTGACCACTTCCAATTTGCCTTGATTCATGGACCTGACATTCCAGGTTCCTATGCAATATTGCTCTTTACAGCATCGGACCTTGCTTCTATCACCAGTCACATCCACAACTGGGTATTGTTTTTGCTTTGGCTCCATCCCTTCATTCTTTCTGGAGTTATTTCTCCACTGATCTCCAGTAGCATATTGGGCACCCACTGACCTGGGGAGTTCCTCTTTCAGTATCCTATCATTTTGCCTTTTCATACTGTTCGTGGGGTTCTCAAGGCAAGAATACTGAAGTGGTTTGCCATTCCCTTCTCCAGTGGACCACATTCTGTCAGATCTCTCCACCATGACCCACCTGTCTTGGGTTGCCCCACGGGCATGGCTTAGTTTCATTGAGTTGGACAAGGCTGTGGTCCTAGTGTGATTAGATTGACTAGTTTCCTGTGAGTATGGTTTCAGTGTGTCTGCCCTCTGATGCCCTCTTGCAGCTCCTACCGTCTTACTTGGGTTTCTCTTACCTTGGACATGGGGTATCTCTTCACGGCTGCTCCAGCAAAGCATAGCCTCTGCTCCTTACCTTGGACGAGGGGTATCTCCTCACCGCTGCCCTTCCTGACCTTCAACGTGAGATAGCTCCTCTAGGAAGTTAGTGAAAGTTAAGTCACTCAGTCATGTAAGACTCTTTGCAACCCCGTGGACTGTAGCCCACTAGGCTCCTCCATCCATGGGATTCGCCAGGCAAGAATACTGTAGTGGGTTGCCATTTCCTTCTCCAGGGATGATCAAACCCAGGTCTCCTGCATTGCAGGCAGACGCTTTAACCTCTGAGCCACGAGGGATTTAAAGAAAGTCCTTCTCAAAGGACAAGGGCAGAAAATACCCTTTGAATATCAGCCAGTGCCTTGCCTAAGCTTGGAACTGCCCCTTGAGTATGGCTTCCTAGGGGTGGGGCCACAAAGTTAGGAGCCCCACCCTGCTGGCCCTGCCTAGGCCTTCTGGACCCCTAGGGAAGGTGGAGAGTGAGCAACTTAACCCTCTTGGCACACCTGTGGGAGCCCCACCCACTTGCACAGTGCCTAAACCTCTGACAGTTTCCTCCTCCAGGCCTTGACCTTGGCTGTGGAAGGCAGTGAAAGTGAAAGTGTTAGTTGCTCAGCCATGTCTGACTCTTTGTGACCCCATGGACTGCAAGCTGCCAGGCTCCCCTGTCCATGGACTCCTCCAGGCAAGAATACTGGAGTGGGTTGCCATTCCTTCTCCAGGGGGGTCTTCCTGATCCAGGGACTGAACCCAGGTCTGCACTTGCAGGCAGATTATTTATCATCTGAGTCACTGGGGAAGCCCAGTGCTGGTTTTTTATGTGGGTATCTCCCATGTCTCAGTCTTTTTGACTTTTTTTTTTTTTTTAACCTCTTGCCCTGCGGCATATGTGATCCTAGTTCCCTGACCAGGGATTGAACCCTCACCCCCTACACTGGCAGCATGAAGTCTTAACTACTAGACTGCCAGGGAAGTTCCCAGTTGTCCCAGTCTGAATAACACAGAGACTGTGTTGTGGGCAGATGTTACATGTGTAAGGGTGTGTAGCACTTTACATACACCATCTTCAATCACATGTGAGTTAAGTATGTTATTATCCCCTTTTTCCTCAAACTACCACACAATTGCACTCATCTCACACGCTAGTAAAGTAATGCTCAAAATTCTCCAAGCCAGGCTTCAACAATATGTGAACTTCCTGATGTTCAAGCTGGTTTTAGAAAAGGCAGAGGAACCAGAGATCAAATTACCAACATCCGCTGGATCATGGAAAAAGCAAGAGAGTTCCAGAAAAACATCTATTTCTGCTTTATTGACTATGCCAAAGCCTTTGACTGTGTGGATCACAATAAACTGTGGAAAATTCTGAAAGAGATGGGAATACCAGACCACCTGATCTGCCTCTTGAGAAATCTGTATACAGGTCAGGAAGCAACAGTTAGAACTGGACATGGAACAACAGACTGGTTCCAGATAGGAAAGGGAGTACATCAAGGCTGTATATTGTCACCCTGCTTATTTAACTTCTATGCAGAGTACATCATGAGAAATGCTGGACTGGAAGAAGCACAAGCTGGAATCAAGACTGCCGGGAGAAATATCAATAACCTGAGATATGCAGATGACACCACCCTTATGGCAGAAAGTGAAGAGGAACTAAAAAGCCTCTTGATGAAAGTGAAAGTGGAGAGTGAAAAGTTGGCTTAAAGCTTAACATTCAGAAAATGAAGATCATGGCATCCGGTCCCATCACTTCATGGGAAATAGATGGGGAAACAGTGGAAACAGGGTCAGACTTTATTTTTGGGGGCTCCAAAATCACTGCAGATGGAGACTGCAGCCATGAAATTAAAAGATGCTTACTCCTTGGAAGGAAAGTTATGACCAACTTAGATAGCATATTCAGAAGCAGAGACATTACTTTGCCAACAAAGGTCCATCTGGTCAAGGCTATGGTTTTTGCCGTGGTCATGTATGGATGTGAGAGTTGGACTGTGAAGAAGGCTGAGCACCAAAGAATTGATGCTTTTGAACTGTGGTGTTGGAGAAGACTCTTGAGAGTCCCTTGGACTGCCAGGAGATCCAACCAGTCCATTCTGAAGGAGATCAGCCCTGGGATTTCTTTGGAAGGAATGATGCTAAAGCTGAAACTCCAGTTCTTTGGCCACCTCATGCGAAGAGCTGACTCCTTGGAAAAGACTCTGATGCTGGGAGGGATTGGGGGCAGGAGGAGAAGGGGACGACAGAGGATGAGATGGCTGGATGGCATCACTGACTCGATGGACGTGAGTCTGAGTGAACCCCAGGAGCTGGTGATGGACAGGGAGGCCTGGCGTGCTGCGATTCATGGGGTCGATCTGATCTGATCTGATCCCCTTTTTACAGATGAGGAAGTAGAGGGTTACCTAGTTTGCTAAAGGTCGGTGTGGTTCAGCCAGAACTTGGACCCAGGTTGTCTGACCCCAGAGTCCAGGCTTATGGTTACTACTTCTAACTTTGACAGGAGGGGGCAGGAGGTCATGGGGAGTAAACCTTGCAGCCTGGTACTTTCTCCCTGGGCTTCCCCGATGGCTCAGCAGGTAGAGAATCTGCCTGCAATGCAGGAGGTACAGGTTCGATCCCTGGGTCAGGGAGATCCCCCAGAGGAGAAAATGGCAACTCACTCCAGTATACTTGCCTGGAAAATCCCATGGACAGAGGAGCCTGGTGGGCTATAGTCCAGGAGGGTCACAAAGAGTTAGACATGACTGAGCAGCTGAGCGTGAGCACCTTCTCCCTGCCAGCCAGCTCTAGGACCCCAGGGCCAGTCTGGTACTTGCCCTTGTTCTCCAAGCCCAGTTGTATGTGACTTTAGTAGGTTGTCAGGTGGATTAACCCAACTGCTGAGTCCTCCATCCAGCCTTCCTCCCCAGGAAGAAGCTGCTGTTGCAGTCATCCATCCTGACTCTTGCTCCTCTCCTGTCGGGCACTCTGGGGCCTCCGCGTGCAGACCTGGCACTTCTCCAGGCTAAGCTGGTTTTTCTAGAATAAGTTCCTCTTCCACTTTGCCCTAACTCTTCCTGGTCACAGTCCCCTGCCAGCACCTGGCAATCCCACCTTGAAGCACACCTATGTCCAAGAGAGGGCAATGAGAGAGCCGTGGGTTTGGGGACAACAGGCCGGGTTTGTGAACTCTGTACATTTTGGCAGGTCTCAGTCTGATTTTTTCTCATCTATAAAATGGGAAAAATAATAGAAACAACTGAACCTTTGACAAATTCTACATGAAGGTGCTTTGAGGAGCTTGCCTGGTGGTTCAGTGGTTAAGAATTCGCCTTGCAATGCAGGGGACACGGGTTCAATCCCTTGTCAGGGAAAGAAGATCCCACAGGCCTTGGAGCAACTAAGCCCATGTACAACTCCTGAACCCACATGCCACACTAGAGAGTCCATGCGACACAGCCAAAGATCCTGCACGACGCAGTGAAGACCTGGAATGCCGCAACCAAGACCCCATGCAGCCAGATCAAGAAATATTTTATAAAAAAGAAAAAAAGAAGAAGAAAGATTCTTTGAACCCAATAAATTCCTGGACAAACATTGTTCTCTCCAGACCTCGCTTTATGCTGTTTTCTCCCACAGTGTAAATCTTTATGTCTTTGGGGGCCGGGGAGACATTACGGTTCAGAGCAAGAACTCTGAAGGCCACCTGGTGGGACTGAAGTCTGGATCTACCACTCAGCAGCTATGTGACTTGGGGCAAATTAGCCACCATTGGAAAAATAGAGAAAACCGGAGCATCTATCCTATCAGGCTGTTGCTGAGAATTAACAAGATAATGCACAGGACAAGCTTAGCCTGGTGACCCGCCCACAGTGGGTGGTCAGCACATATGGGCATCATTAAGTCACCATGATGGTGTCCTCCACCCCCACCCCTAACCCCCAGCAAGGCCTCGTCCGCCTGCAGCTCCTGGAGATCCTGGGGGTGGGGTGGGGTGGGGTGGGGGAACAAGCCTCAGGTCCAATCAGGTGCTAGTTAAATGCTGTTTTGATGAGGATGAGAGAGCTGAAAGGCTCCCCTGTTGTGGCCAAGGCTGCCTCCTATTCCCATCTCCCCAGACCCCCATCCTAGGGCCTCTCCCTCTGCTAAGCAGCTTTGCAAGGAGGAAGATTGGTAACTGGAATGGGAGCCCCCAGCCTTGCGGAGCCTAAAGAGCTGAGAGGGTCTCCCAGATGGACCCTGCCACGTCTGGACAGGCACGGAGGGGCCTCGAAGAGCCTGCGGGTGGGCGGCTCCACCAGGGCTCCAAGGACCCTCCTGCTCACTGGCTCGTGCTTCAACTCCAAATAGAATCAGAGCCAGCCAGGGAAGAGGATAAAATTAAATCCTTGATCATGATCAAGTGGTTAAAAAAAACCCATCACAGCCAGAGGCTCCTTCAAGCTGCAGCTCTGCCTGGGAGCAAACAGGAGGAGGAGGGGAATGGGGCCGCTGGCTCTGAACGCCCAGCACTCTCCCGCTCCATCACCCCCAGCCCCAGCCCCACCCCCACCTCCAGGCCTGGGCCTGAGGGTTCCCCAACCAGAGCTGTGGAGTGGAACAAAGCCCCTGTCAGTCTCTGGAGGTGGGGGCTGCTGGACTCGGGAGCCGGGAGCCACACAGATCCAGGTTCAAACCCAGGCTCTGCCAGTTACCAGCTGTGTAACCCAGGAAGCCACTGAAGGTTTCCAAGCCTCTGTTTCCCCATCTGGACCACAGGATGATACCTGCCCTGTGGGCTGCGGTCTGGAGCAGTGTGTGGACACCAGCAGCGGCAGGACCAGAGTGGGCTGCCCTTGGGAGCAGCCTCCCTGGGGGTCAGGCAGGGAGTTGGCTGGAGGGAATTTTAAACAGTAAAACCAGCTAAAGATCTGGCCTGCTTATTTTTTTTTGGTCTCCATCACCAGCAACGCAAACCCTGGGGCTATGGGGCCTGCCCCCAAGCCTTGACCTCTCCTTAGGTGGCTTCTTCTGAGCAGCTCGTGGGTCTGGGTGGGTTGTAAGTCCACCCAGAGGAGCGGGGGAGACTGCAGCCCCTCACTGAGGCGATGGTCCTGCACGCTGGGCTCTGGGGTCTTCTGTGGACTTCTCCAGCCTCAAGGCCACCACCTGCAGCTCAGGGACGGCCTCCTGTCCTCCGCCTGCAACCCAGCCTGCTGTGAGCTGGCCAAGGGAGAGGCGATGGCTGAGCCGCCAGCACCTGGCAGTCTTTGTGAGGAGGGAGGTGTGAGGTGTACCTTGGCCGGGAGCTGAGGGAGGAAACAATGAGGCGGTAAAAATAGCCCTTTGTTTACCCAAGGCTGCACATCCTCCTCTGTCCTCGTTCACAAGAGAAACGTGGACCACCCTAGGGAACCAGACCCAGTGCAGCCCAGGCCCAGGCATGGGGCTGGGAGGAGCCGGACTGTGAGTGGGAAAGCACCCAGATGAGGGGCAGGCCAGACAGGGCCCCGGTGGGGCCAGCCTCACCCTCTGCTGTTTCCACAGACCCACCTAACCCCATGCAGCACCCAAAGCCGCCCCCGCTGGGTCTCCCTGACCTGGCTTGGCCACTCCTGGCCAGGCCTACCATGCAGCCCCTGCGGTGCACAATCAGAGATGCTCTGCCCCCAGACTGCAGCCCACAGGAGGCCTGGGGCAGGTCCAGAGGTGAGGCCTGGCTGTCCCTGCCCACCCACCCCCTTCCCACAGGACCGCTCCTGCCCGCTTGCCCCCTTGGAGATTTCTCCTGGCTGTGGTCCAGTATCCCAGAGGAAGGTGATCTGTGGGTTTTCTCCCCGCCCCCATACCTCATCCGAAACTGCTGGGGCTGCAGAAGGCCATGCCCTGGGAGGGGCAGCCTGGACTCTGGCCCCTCGAGGTTTCCATCCAGAACCTTGCTTGGTGGCCTGCACGGGTCCTCCCGGCTCGGGTGGCTGGCTTCAGAGACGGCACCCTGAGTCCTCTGGCTGGCCCCCAGGACCTCTCCAGATTCTGGCAGAGTTAACCCAGCCCAGCTGCCCCAGTTGGGCCACTGGAACGCTGACTGAGGACCTCCTGCATGGGAGCTGGAAGGTGGCATACAAGGACTCAGCCCGGCAGAGGCCACTGGGGCGACTGGTCTGGAAACAAACTACAGGGCAGTGTTCTGGGGAAAACAGAACCCTTGTTACAGAGAAGGCGGATCTGGAGCCAGCAGACTCAGGCCTGTCGCCCAGAGCCCAGGCAGCCAGGAGGGTCCCTGGGAGCCCCAGCACCTGCCCATGGGGCTGTCCTTCTCCTTGCCCATCCTGCGGCACATGGGGGGTCAGGGCAGGGCCGTTGCAGAAGTCTGTGAGTCCACCAGGGCCACTGGTCCCTGGCTCCTCCCCAGCACCCAGACCCAGGGAGGGTGGCCAGAGGAGCCCAGGAAATAGCTTCTGAAGGAGGAAACAGTGATGTGTGGGGTGATGCGTCAGGGCAGGCCCAGGAGTTCAGGCTGGATTCTGATGCTTTCAGAACAGCCATCTGTGCGGCCTGACCTGCCCGGCCCCGCAGATTCCTGCTGCTGGATGGGCAGCTGCCAGCACGAGCCCAGGCCTGCTCTGGCCACCCCCTCTCCAGGCTGTGTGATCTCTTCAGGGCCCAAACATTTGCCCCGGGAGAGAAGAAGGGTGAGAGGGGGTGTCCCAGGACCCTGTCCCTCCACTGAGAGGTTGGGAGGATGAACTCATGCTTATAAGTGGAGGGTGTGAGCAGCTTATGAGATAAAGCTCTTACAGGTCATTAGCATGAGCCTAGAGCCTATTGTACAGAGTGAAATAAGTCAGAAAGAAAAGCAAATATCGTATATTAATGCATATATATGAAATCTAGAAAGGTGGTGCTCATGAACCTATTTGCAGGGCAGCAATGGAGACACAGACACAGAAAACAAACTTTTGACATGGGCTGGGGGAGGAAAAAGAGGACACGGGCTGAGGGATGCACGGAGAGAGTAACATGGAAACAGTTACACTACCATATGTAACCCATATGGTTACATATATGGTTACATATTCCATAACCCATGGAAATTTGCTATGTGACTTAGGGAACACAAACCAGGACTCTGTGACAACCTAGAGGGGTAGGGAGGGGTGGAAGGTAGGAGGAAGCGTCAAGAGGGAGGGGACGTATGTATACCTATGGCTGATTCATGTTGATGTATGGCAGAAACGAACACGATATTATAAAGCAATTATCCTTCAATTAAAAATAAATAAATTTACTTTCAAAAAGGTCATTAGGCAGAAGAGGAGGCTGGGCAGGGTGGGGAAGGGGTGGGGTAGCACAGAGAGAGCACTGGATCATCCCCAGGGTCTGGTTGCTTAGCCTCCTCCGCCACTGACCTTGGGTGATTCCATTCCTCGTGTCTAAGATTCAGTTTCCCACCCTAAAGCAGAGGGTTGTGGGAGTTATTGATGCTGTTCCCCAAACACTCCTGAGCTGTTTCCCATCCAGGCATATGGAAGGATTGGGTACCCCTCGTCCTCTCATTCTTTCCAGTTAAGCGTGGCCCTGACTTGCTTTGGCCAATGGAACATGGGCAGAAGTGCTGGGCCATCTCAGGTGGAGGCTTTTTTTTCCCTCCTGTTTTTAAATATTTATTTATTTAGTTGCAGCATGTGGAATCTTTTAGTTCTGGCACACAGGCTTTAGTTCCCCACCTGGGCCCCCTGCATTGGGAGCACAGAGTCTTAGCCACTGGACTTCCAGGGAGTCCCTCAGGTGGAGCCTTTGATAACTGCTTGGGGACTTGCCTTGTGGTACAGTGGATAGGAATCTACCTGCCAATGCAAAGGACACAGATTTGATTCCTGGTCCAGAAGGATTCTGGGCTTCCCTTGTGGCTCAGCTGGTAAAGAATCTACCCTCAATGCAGGAGACCTGGGTTCAAACCCCGGGTTAGGAATAATCTCTTTCCCTGGAGAAGGGAAAGGCCAACCCACTCCAGTATTCTGGCCTGGAGAATTTCATGAACTGTATAGTCCATGGGGTCTCAAAGAGTTGGACACGACTGACCAATTTTCACTTCACTTCACTTCCAGAAGGATTCCACATGCCTGGGTGTGACTAAGCCTGTGAGCCACAGTTACTGAGCTCTAGGGTTCATGAACTGCAACCACTGAGCCCATATGCTGCAATTACTGAAGCCAGGGTGTCTGGAGCCTGTGCTGCACAAAGAGAAGCCTCCACAATGAGAAGCCTGTGCATCACAACTAGAGAGTAGCCCCCGCTCTCCACAACTTGAGACAGCCCATGGGCAGCAATGAAGGCCGAGCACAACCAAAAATAATATTAAAAAAAAAGAAGAAGAACTGCTTGGTAATGTTCCAGAGGCATCTGGTCTACCAGCCTGGGTCCTGGCAGAGCCCTCACTAGTCCACCAGTGAGGAAGTGTGTTGTTTTGTGCCCTGAGGGTCTTGGGCCTGTTTGCTTCTGCAGCGTTACCCAACCTCTCTGGACCACTAGGTAGCACCAGAGATCCCAAGCCTTTGAGGGCGAGGGGCATTCTGACTCTTGTTGCGTCAGGGAAGTCTCTGCTCCACTCTGTTTCACTTACACTTGGGCTCCCCCGAAAGCTTATGTCTGGAGCCGTTTGCTTTTCTGGGACCTGAGGAAACTGCTGCCCATGTTCCCACCCGGGACCCTGCAAGGATGGCTGCCATTTGTATGCAGGATAAAATCTCTGCTCCCTGTCAGGGGCAGCCCAAGAACCTGGTGACCTGGCTCCTGCTAACCTCTGACCTCATCTCCTGCCCCTCTCCCCTGCCCTCCGAAACCAGCCCCTGGCTCCGTTCATCCCTCAGCCAGCCTGAGCCTGCCCCCAGCTCAGGGCTCTTCCTTCTGCCTACAATTCTCTTACACATGGCTGATCCTCAATTTTCAGATGTCAGCTCAAATGTCACCCCCCATCTTAGTCTGTTCAGGCTGCTATAACAAAATATCACATACTGGGTGACTTATAAACAGCAGCAATGTATTCCTCAAAGTTCTGGAGGCTGGCAGTCCAAGATCAGGGTGCTAGCCTGATCAGGTTCTGGTGACTTTTCCTGGGGTGCAGACTGCCAGCTTCTTACTGTACAGTGGAAGGAGCCAGGGAGCTCTATGGGATCTCTTTTATAAGAGCACTAATCCCAATCATAAGGGCTCTACCTTCATGATCTAATCACTTCCCTAAGGCCCCACCTCCTAACACCTTCATGTTGGTATATAGGATTGTACCATATGAATTTGGGAAGGGGGAGGCATAAACATTCAAACCATAACATGGGGTCTTCACTAACTACCTTAATTTGCTCTCTGACATGCTATATCCCAGGCCTTCTCTAATAGCTCAATTGGTAAAGAATCTGCCTGCAGTGCAGGAGACCCTGGTTCAATTCCTGGGTCAGGAAGATTCGCTGGAGAAGGGATAGGCTACCCACTCCAGTATTCTTGAGCTTTCTTTGTGACTCAGCTGGTAAAGAATCTGCCTGCAATGTGGGAGACCTGGGTTTGATCCCTGGGTTGGGAAGATCCCCTGGAGAAGGGAAAAGCTATCCACTCCAGTATTCTGGCCTGGAGAATTCCATGGACTGTTATAGCCCATGGGGCCACAAAGAGTCAGACAGGACTGAGTGACTTTCACTTCCACGTTCACATGCTCAATCCCATTTATTTATTTGGCTGTGCCAGGTCTTAGTTATGGCACTCAAACTCTTAGTTGCAGCATGTGGGATCTAGTTCCCTGACCAGGGATGGAACCCGAGTCCCTTACATTGGGAACATGGAGTCTTAGCCACTGGACTACCAGGGAAGTCCCTCTATCCCATTTTTCTGTTTATTTTGCTTATTTGAAATAACCTTATTTATAATTTTCTTCCTTTGTTTATCTCTTACTCCTCCCACTAGAAGGTAAGCTTGTGGGAACAAGATCCTCATCTGGCTTCTGCACAGCTGTGCCCCTAGTACCTGACACATTGTGGGCTGTCAATATGGTTTGTTAAATGAATGAATAACCTTGATCTTGAAATGGCTCCTCTGCTGAGCCCTCTGTGACCCCCAGCTACAGTGACCCTATTTTCTGAACTAATATAAGGAAATGTGGAACCTACAGACAGAAGGGCATTGTCTGTTTCTCTGGCTGAGGCCTCTGGGCACATTTCAGGGAGGCTGGGCCCTGGCACCTGTGTGGCACCCAAACTCACAGCCCTGTTGGGCCTGTCTGGGCTGGTAAAACAATTCCAGGCTCAGGCATGTGCAGCGGTCATGACCTTCCGACTTGCAGGCAGCAGAAACCCATCTCCAGCCAGATCTCATCGCTGGGGAATGTCTGGGGCAGCTTATAGGCTGAAGGTGATTGCTGTCAGAACCAGGGCCTCAGTGCTTTTGAGGGGATTCTCCTCTTCTAGGTCCATCAATTTTGGTTTCTTCTTGACCTTGCCTTTTGATCTCATCATCTCCTTTGAGACTGTCTCCTCTACAATATCCTTAGTGCTCCAAACAATCCCAGAGCAGTCTCTGATTGGCTCTGCTTGGGTCACATGACACCTTTGGACCAATCACAGTTACTAAAGCCTTAGCCACATTCCCTTCCTGTGACCAAGATAAGACAGGCTACTGAGGGCCAACAGAGTAACACGTAGGACAGCAGTGGTACCTAAAGGGAACAATGCTATACGATAGGGAACAAACCATCCACCCCTGGGGTCTGGTGCCGGCTGAACCCCAAGGGGTGAGAAATCCCATGGTGACATCAACCCTGGGTGCTCAGCCAACCTGCCATGGGGGAAGAAAAGGGACCTGCCCCTTGAGATCAGAGTTTTCTTCTTCCCTTTGGAGACCTGGTTTTGCCATCCTAGAGCAGCACTGTGGTATCACATAGCCCCTACCTAGAATAGCAGGTGTCCCACAAGAGCACAAGACTGGAAAATGTTGTGTGCTGTAGGTACTCTTTTGGAGAGTCGCAGCATGCTAAAGGTCCTGAGAAGTCCTGCAATAAAGACACCCATTTCATTGAGCTTTTCATTTAGATCTTCCCTCACCTATCTAAACACAGAACTTCTTTTATTTACATATACAATTTTATTTATTTGTGGCTCTGCTGGGTCTTCATTGCTGTGTGGCCTTTCCTCTAGTTGTGGGGAGCAGAGGCTACTCTCTAGCTGTGGTGCACGGGCTTCTCTTTGCAGTGGCTTCTTGTGGAGCATGGGCTCTAGGGCATGAGGGCTTCAGTAGTTGCAGTTCTTGGACTTAAGAGCACAGACTCAAAGTTGTGATTCAGGGGCTTAGTTGCTCTGCGGCATGTGGGATCTTCATGGACCAGGGATCAAACCCGTGTTTCCTGCATTGGCAGGCAAATTCTTTACTACTGAGCCACCAGGAAAGTCCCTGAACACAGAACTCTAAAATTCTGAGCCCTGCTGCTTATGGGTTGTGTGTGACTTCTCCAAGCCTCAGTTTCCCCACCTGTGAAAGTAAAAGTGTGAAAGTGTTAGCTGACCAGTTGTGTCCGACTCTTTGCAACCTCATGGACTGAAACCAACCAGACTCCTCTGTCCATGGAATTCTCCAGGCAAGAGTATTGGAGTGGGTTGCCATTCCCTTCTCCAGGAGATCGTCCTGACCCAGGGATCAAACCCCAGTCTCCTGCACTGCAGGCAGATTCTTTACCATCTGACCCACCAGGGAAACCTATGAAATGAGTGATAATACCAAACCCCCATAGGGTGGCTGCAAACATGGAATGGAAGCAGGTCTTTGATAAGTATCTTGTGAGCCTGAAAGTACTGTGCAGATACCTGACCATTCCTTGGTTTAACCTGGGAAATAACATATACCGTTTACCTTACAAGGTAAGTAATCTTGTGTCATCAAGACTAGGGGATGGCAAATGGAGAGGAAGTGATGCATTCAGGACCTGCCAGACAGGTGACTAATTAGAGGTGGGTGCAGAGGAATTCCAACAGCAGTGCTGTGGAGACTAAGGGCTCAGGGGCCAGAACAACAGAAGCCACACTGATGGACAACTCTGGAAAGAGGTGCTGGGTGGGAGGGCAGTACTGATTCCTTCTCAAGACTTCCGAACAGACAGCATTATTGATATTCCCTCCTTGAGCCTTTCTTTTCTCCCATGGAGAACTCTGCCTGGGACAGAGATGGGTTTATGAGTTTGCTTGGGTTGCCTTAACAAACACTGTAAGTGACAATAGAAATTCATTTTCTCACAGTTCTGGAAGCTAGAAGTCCAGAATCAAGGTGCTGGGGGACTTCTCTGGTGGTCCAGTGGCTAAGATGCTGTACTCAAACGTAGAGGCCCCAGGTTCGATCCCTGGTCAGGGAACTAGATCCCACATGCTGCAAGTAAGAGTTCATATGGTACAACTAAAGATCCTGCATGCTGCAAAAAAGACCGAACACAGCCAAATAAATAAATATTAAAACACACACACATAAAACCAATAAAAATGAAATCAAGGTGTTGGCAGGGCTGCTCCTTCTGAGGGCTGCTCCAGGCCTCTCTCCTTGGCCGTCTTCTCCCAGGTGTCTTCGTATCTTCTTCATTCTGTGTGGCTAAATTTCCCCTTTTTATGAGGATAGCAGTCATATTGGATTAGTGCCCACCCCAATGACTTCATTTTAAGTTGGTTCCTTCTGTTGGGACCCCATCTTCACATATGATCACATTCCGAGGTACTGGGGGTTAAGACTTCAACATACGAATTTTGGGGAGACACATTCAACCCATAATGGTGGGCCTTCTCCCAAGCGGGAATCTCCCACCATCATACCAGCCCAACTCCTTGGCCCAAAAGCACGTGGATTGTGGCCTCCTGGAAGAGAGAGCGAGCCCATAATTGTGTTAATTGCCACAATACCACATCTGTAATTAATATGCCATGGGAACAAAGAGCAAATGCACTAATAACACATAATTGGACCTAAACTACACCCTCGGCAGAGCCGTGTGACTGAGCTCCGCTGTTTATGCTCCTTTTCAAATTAGCAAAGACGAGCAAATTAACATCCGTTTCCCCTTCACCCTGCTCTGAGGGGAGCTGTGGGGGAACCTTGCGGAGGGGGGATGCTTGGCGGGCACACTGGTTGGAGCCTGTCCAGAACCACGCTTGCCTTTGGAGTGTGGGCAAGATGAGGGCGCTGAAGGAGTGAGGAGTCCAGAGCTTTCCACAAGTCCTGACACGGGGGCGTTGGCAGACACCCCCCCCCCACCTTCCTCCTCTGCCCCCCACCCTCCCCAACCAGGATGGCTGTTGACTGGAGCATGTGCACGACTCACGTGCAAGTGGCAAGTATGCTGGGCTCAGGGCTGCATTGGTTCAGATTTAGAAACTGAGGCTCAGTGCTGGTGTTAGGGTCAGGCTGACTGAAACTGCCCACCCTGGCCTGGCACCACAGTAACCATTTGCATGAGTTATTTTGTATCAGGAGGTCCTGGTAAGGAATGCAGAACTAACAAGACACCACCAACTGGAAGAATTTGGGAAAGGTCCCATGGACGGATGGTGGGCTATACAGTCCATGGGATCGCGAAGAGTTGGACATGACTGAGCGACTTCACGTTCCCTTTTCACTTTCATGCATTGGAGAAGGAAATGGCAACCCACTCCAGTATTCTTGCCTGGAGAATCCCAGGGACGGCAGAGCCTGGTGGGCTGCCGTCTATGGGGTCGCACAGAGTCGGGCACGACTGACGAGACTTAGCAGCAGCAGCAGAAGGAGACAGGAGACTCCGGTCCACAGGTCCTCCCAGAATCCTCATTGCTGGAATCCATCTTGGCTGAGCAATGCAGCACCACCCAGGAAGGACCCTGAGTCACAGTGATTAGCCAGAGACAACCTGGAAACTGATCCTTTCACCATAAAACCCTAGCCTGTGAGTCGCGTGGCAGAACAGTTCTCCGGGTTTCCCTTACCTTCCTGATCTCTGCCCTAGCGTCCTTTCCCAGTAAATTCTCTTCCTTTGTCAGCAAGTGTGTCTCCTCAGACAATTTGTTTCCAAGTGTTGCACAAGAGCCTACTCTCAGGCCCTGAAAGGGGTCCCCCTTTCTTCAACACTGGGACCTCTTCTCTTCCATTCTTGAGACGGTGGTCAAGTCCAGGGAGAGATGGAAAACCCCTTCAGAAGAGCAGACTGAAGCCCCTCTGCCCTGTTGGCATTCAGGCCTGACTGCCTTGTGTCTCTGCCACCCCAGGGATAGCCATCTGGAGCCTGCTCTGTCTGCGCCTGCCCCCTTCAGCTGCAAAGCACCCTGCTCAGGCCTGGAGGCAGCTGGCCCAAGCTTCGGTGCTGACTCGTAGATCCCCAGACCAGCGAGCGTACAGCAGAGCCTCTCCTCCCACACCACCCACTTACCCTATGTCTGGGGCTCCTCATCCTCAGCTACCCCATCTGCCTCTTCCCTCTTCCTCCAGCTCCCAGGTCTTGCCCCAGGGCCCCAGGAACAGACTAAACCTGTGTCTTGCAGTTTGGGTGCTGCCCCTGCCACCCACACCCTCCCCCCCATCCCCCGTCCATCCTAGCTGGGCCTGTGCAGCCTGGGAGGGAGCAGGATTAACAGGCTCCTCAGCTGGCCCCTGCCCTCCTCTCCAGGCCACTAGGGTGCCCCTGTCTCCCAGAGCCTGGACAGAGGGCAAGGGAGGCCCTTCTCGCTCCAGTGCCTTCCTGAAATTTGCTTGCCAGCCTTTCCCAGGCTATGCTGGGCCTCCTGCCCGGCTCCTGCTAAGCCGGCCACAGCACGGTTCATGGAGAATTCTTGGGTCCTCTCTTTGGTCGGCCCATGGGTCAGTGGGGGCAGACTGTCTGCCTCTGACAGGTAGCCTCCTCGTTTGCATCCTCTAAGTCAATGCCTCAGATGATGGAAACCCAGCATGTCAACGTCAATGAAGCTGCAGCAGAGGAGAGGAGAAAGGCCTTCCTGCTGTCCCTTGCAGCTCAAAGGGGACTAGAAACCAGAAGCCTTTGGGAGGGCACAGAGGGACAGGGGGAGAAGTCCCTCAATAGGTAAGTGTTCTTACCTTGTCCTTCCTGCCTGCTGGACCAGGAACGGGCAGCACCAGGCCTGTGGGCACAAGGCTTGCTGTGATCTTCTGGGCCCTGAAGATGTCTAGGCTCCTGACCCAGGCCTAATCCTGACCATCCATCTGCCGTGCCAGGAGGTCCCAGAGCTGGCCAAGGTATTGGCTAGGCCAGAGACCAGCCAAGCAGTTCTCCCATTTGGGTGCCCTCCTGACTTTTTCCTGGCCTCGCAGTCACTTTCACCATCAGAGCAGTTTCTGGGAGCTAGTGATGTTGTGGGTAAGAGCTTCAGCTTTGGGGCCAGACAGATCTAGGTGTGAATCCTGGCTCTGTCACTGACTTTGGGCAAATGACTTTACCTTTCTCAGCCCCAGCATCCTCCTCTGAAAAACCAGGATAATCATGGTCTTCATTGCTGGTGACTGCTGCCAGCAATGAAATCAGATAATGCCCAGAATGCTCCGTGCACAGCAAACACTCTCTATGTGAGTTGAGCTTGTTATTTCTTGATCTCTGGGGGGTGATTAATCCCTGCTATACAGATGAGGAAGGAGGGGAAAAAGGTATCCCTGAGCAATTAAATGAGCTGGAGGCCTGAAAGAGCCAGGATTTCTGAAATCTGACTCATGATATTTTATTGGAGTTTATTGGTCCAGGGAGCTTCTGGGCCAAGGAAGAAACACAAAAAGGCCAGAGGAACTTTTGGCTCTGTTACTTTTGTGCTGCACGGTCTTGGCAAGTCACTCAACCCTCTGAACCCTGCTTCCCGTCAGTTAAATAAAAACCCCTATGAGGGAGATTGTTGTGAGTCCCATATGCATCAGATGCCCTTGAGAAAGGAAGTATACTAAACAGATGCAAAGTGTAAATGGCTGCAGAAAAGTCATTATTATAACCATCATCAACTCCTTAGACATGTCAAGTCCATCCACATACATCCTCATCATTACCATCACCAGCATTGTTATGTCGAGAGCAGTGACCACTAACTGAGCATCTGTGCAGATGACACCATCCTAATGGTAGAAAGCGAAAAGGAACTAAAGAGCCTTTTGATGAAGGTGAAAGAAGAGAGTGAAAAAGCTGGCTTAAAGCTCAACATTCAAAAAACTAAAATCAAGGCATCCAGTCCTATCGCTTAACGGCAAATAGATGGGGAAACAATGGAAACAGTCAAAGACTTTATTTTCTTGGGCTCCAAAATTAAATTAAATTTTGTGGGCAGCCACAAAATTAAAAGGTACTTGCTCCTTGGAAAAAAAGCACAAACCTAGACAGTGTATTCAAAAGCAGAAACATCACTTTGTCAACAAAGGTCTGTATAGTCAAAGCTATGGTTTTTCCAGTAGTCTTGTAGGGATGTGAGAGTTGGACCATGAAGACGGCTGAGTGCCAAACAATCAATGCTTTCAAACTGTGGTATTGGAGAAGACTCTTGAGAGTCTGTTGGACAGCAAGGAGATCAAACCAGTCAATCCTAAGGGAAATCAACCCTGAATATTCATTGGAAGGACTGATGCTGAAGCTGAAGTTCCAATATTTTGGCCACCTGATACGAAGAGCTGACTCATTAGAAAAGACCCTGATGCTGGGAAAAATTGAAGGCAGAAGGGGGAAACAGAGGCTGAGATGGTTGGACGGTATCACCGACTCAATGGACATGAGCTTGAGCAAACTCCGGGAGATGGTGAAGGACAGGGAAGTCGGCATACTGCAGCCCATGGAATCACAGAGTTGGACACGACTTTGTAACTGAACAGCAACAATAACTGTGTCTCAGACTGAGCTAAACCCTTCATATGTATCTTCTCACTTGATCGATGCAGTCATCTAAAGGAGATATGATGATGACAACGATTGTGATGATGATGGTGACAATGACCATTTTCTTTCTTTTTTTTATCCTTGCTATTTGGCATGCAGGATTTTAATTCCCCAACCAGGCATGTCCCTGCACTGGGAGCACAGAGTCTTAACCACTGGACTGCCAGAGAAGTCCAATGATGACCATTTTATAAATGAGGAACTGAAGCACACAGTATCTAGGTTGTCTGGTCTTTTCTGCTAGTAACTGGAAGCCAGCTATGTCTGAAGTAAGACCACGTGAGTAAGACAATCTTCCTATTTGTTTTTAACTACTTTATCCTACAATGTCCCCAGCCTACCCCTTAATTCTAGAAAATATGATGGCGCTACAGACAGGACCCAGGTTTGGGGCTGTTTCCACTGGGCCCAAACAGCAGCTGTGTTTCCTCTGGGCAGTTTCTCCTCTTACCTTTCCGTCCTCCCTGGAAACCCAGTCTAGTCCTTTCCATCAATGTGTTGTATGCAGACAGGGCACACCAGATTTGGCTTGTGTGCCCTCTGAGAGATCATGTTTGTCCATATGTTGTGTGTGTGTGTGTGTGTGCGTGCGTGTGTGTGTCTAGTGCATTGGGTGTATAGTTGATGCTCTAGAATCAATCAGCCACCCCTCCCTCCATGGTGTGCAGAAGTTGAGCAGCTCCAGCACCTCCCCTGGAAGCTCAAAGAGAGGAAAAAGTTCTGTATGTTACCTTTGGGTGGGAAGATAAACAGGAAACCTCAACCCTTGTCCATTTTGGAGACACAAAACTGAGCTGCCTGCCTTCTGTGTCAAGGTGGGATTTTCTTTTCCTGGAAAATTTCACCAGCCAGAGGTACCTGGTGCTTCATACATGGGAATTCCTAGTTCCTTTGCAAATGGCGAGAGTCTGAAATAAGCCCACAGGCACCAGTCCAACTTGCTGGAGACCACGGGAATGACCTTTCCTAAGTTAGGGTTTCTGCCACTGCCAGAGAGGCTTAAAGCTCTATTGTTGTTGTTGGGTAGCTAAGTCATGTTTTACTCTGCGACCTCAGGGACTGCAGCACGCCAGGCTTCCCTGTCCTTTACTATCTCCCGGAGTTTGCCCAGATTCATGTCAATTGCCTTGGTGATGCTATCTAACCATCTCATCCTCTGCTGCCTCCTTCTCCTTTTGCCTTCACTCTTTCCCAGCATCAGGGTCTTTTCTAATGAGTCAGCTCTTTGCATCAGGTTGCCGAAGTATTGGAGCTTCAGCTTTAGCCACAGTCCTTCCAATGAATTATTCAGGACTGATTTCCTTTAACATTGACTGGTTTGATCTCCTTGCTGTCCAAAGGGCTCTCAAGAGTCTTCTCCAACACCACAGTTCAAAAGCATCAATTCTTTGGTGCTCAGCCTTCTTTGTGGTCCAACTCGCACATTTGTACGTGACTACTAAAGCTCTGAGCTGCGGACAGAAATGAATAATAATAATAGCTGATGTCAGGCTTTGGTTCTTCTAACTCCTCAGTGAGGTGGGCATGGACGTATCTGTGTTTTACAGATGGAGATACATAGATTGAAGAGGTGGAAACCTTATCCAGAGCCACAGAGATGGCTAACCCTAACCCTAACCCTAAACCAGCAAAAGTGACAAAAAATACAAAAAGGCTTACTGCGGGAAGGAAAACTCCCTACTCACAACACTTCCGACACTACATGTGTGGGTTTTCCACACCAAACAACTCTCTGATTCTCTGTGGATATCAACTGCTGTCCTATGAATTAATCTCATACTAACTAACTGGAATTAGTATAGACTCCACAGGTTAGCACTCAGCCCCACACTGCCCCCACTTCTTTTGCAGATCCCAAGTAGTGGGTCCCCAGGTTACTCACACTTCTGTCTGACTTGGCTGTGACCCCCTTCTTCAGTTTCAATAATTTATTATAATGGCTCATAGAACTCAGGGAAACACCTGACTTACCTTTCCCAGTTTATTGACTGTAGCCCACCAGGCTCCTCCATCCACAGAATTCTCCAGGCAATAACACTGGAGTGGGTTGCCACGCTCTTCTTCAAGGGATCTTCCCAACTCAGGGATCAAACCTGGGTCTTCTGCATTGCAGGCAGACTCTTTACCGTCTGAGCCCCAGGGAAGCTCAGGATATTATGAAGGATCCAAATGATCAGCTAGAGAAAGGGGTGTCTATATCAAGGTCTGGAAGGGTCCTGAGTGCCGGAGCTTCTTTCTGTCCCCAGGCACTTGGGGCACTACCTTCTCAGCAAGTGGGTGTGGACACCAGCCCAGAAACTCACTGAATCTTACAGTTTAGGGATTTTTATAGAGCCTTCATTATGTAGGTATGATTGCCCCTTTCTCCTCCCTGAGGTTAGGGGCAAAGTGGGGCTGAAATTTCCAAGCTTCTGATAATAGCATGGTCTTTCTGGTGACTGGCCCTTATCCTGAAACTATCTGAAAGCCCACCAAGAGTCACCTCATTAGAATAAAAGATGCTCCTTTCACCCAGGAAATTTCAAGGGATTCCCAGGAATCCTAGGATTCAGGGACAAAGGCCAAGTATGGATTTCTGATTATATCACATTATGTGAGGGAATATTATGCAAATATTAAAAGGAAGGGAAACTCTGTATACTGAGATGGATCCATTTCCAGGATATTTTACCCAGAAAAAGAAATGCAGAGTATCTGGTACGATTTGCTGCTCTTTTTTTGGCTGCACCAGTGAGGCACTTGGGATCTTAGTTCCATGAGCAGGGATCCAACCCATGCCCCCTGCAGTGGAATCACAGAGGCTTAATCACTGGACCACCAGAAAAGTCCTGTGATAGGCTGTTTTTTTTTTTTTTTATCTAAGAGAGACATATATTTAAATACTCACTTGTAAAAAAAAATAATGGAAGGATAAGCCAAAAAAGATTAAATGGTCACCTTTAAGGGGAGGAGTGGGCAGGAATGAAGAGACAGGAATGGAACTAGACTTGTCTGAGCATCTTGCTTTCTAGTTTTGACTTTGTACCCATGCAAATATTTACTATAACCATACACGATTAAAAGGAAATTTTACAAAAGGGAAGGAAGTGGATAGATATAGGTTTTGCCCAGATCTGTCCCACCAGAGTCCCTGCTCTAAGCACAAGTCATCTTGTCCCTCATTAATTATCCCTTCTAACAGTGAAGGGGGCTTCCTCAGTGGCTCAGTGGTTAAGAATCTGCCTGCCAATGCAGGAGACAGGGGCTTGATCCATGAGTCGGGAGGATACCCTGGTGAAGGGAATGGCTACCCACTCCAGTATTCTTGCCTAGGAAATCCCATGGACAGAGGAGCCTGATAGGCTACAGTCCATGGGGTTGCAAAAGAGTCAGATACGACTTAGCAATTAAACAACAAAAGTAACAACAACAGTGATGGAGTGACCTGGCCAGGCCACCAAAAGTCAGAGATGGGGCCAGACCTCGAATCTTCTGAGGTCTCAGGGGACCCTGGTGATGGTGCTGGGGGCTGTGGTTTTAGTACTTTTGGGAATTTACAATCTGTAGCTCTCATCAAGAGTCTCACAACCTTCTCCTGAGCAACCCCAAAGTAGGTTTCCTCCTAAGCACATCATTAGGAGAGGAACCTCAATGACGACTTACCTGCTTCCAGCTGGGTTCCACAAACATTGGCCGAGCAGCACATGCTACGTTAACAGGAATGACATGATCACTGGAGAAAAGCTTGGCTTCCTGGCAAAGAGCATTCCCGCTTGAGACCTCGGTCCATCCATTTTATCTCTAGACCTGGTAATGAACAACCCAGTGAGGAACTCCCAGCCTGAATAAGGACTGTCTCCCAGGGCCTTACATACCTGGAGGGGCTGACATGGTGGAGTAGGCTGGCTCTGAGCTGTGAGATCCTATGCTGCTGCTGCTAAGTCGCTTCAGTCGTGTCCGACTCTGTGCGACCCCATAGACGGCAGCCCACCAGGCTCCCCCGTCTCTGGGATTCTCCAGGCAAGAACACTGGAGTGGGTTGCCATTTCCTTCTCCAGCGCATGAAAGTGAAAATTAAAAGTGAAGTCGCTCAGTCATGTCCAACTCTTAGCGACCCCATGGACTGCAGCCTCTCAGACTCCTCCATCCATGCAATTTTCCAGGCAAGAGTACTGGAGTGGGGTGCCATGGCCTTCTCCAGAGATCCTATGCAGGGCTTTATTTATTTGTATCTGGGGTGTAATTTCTTTTTAAAAATTTTATTTATTTTTGGCTGTGCTAGGTCTTCATTGATGAACACAGGTCTTCCGTGGTTGCGGCGAGCGGGGGCTACTCTCCAGTTGCGGTGTGCAGCTTTCTCAGTGCAGTGGCTTCACTTGTTGCGAGCACAGGTCTAGGATTCTCAGGCTCAGTAGTTTTGGCTCTCGGGCTCCAGAGCAGAGGCTCAGTAGTTGTGGCGCACGGGCTTAGTTGCTCTTTGGCACGTGGGATCTTCCCAGATCAAGGATCGAACCTGTGTTTCCTGCACTGGCAGGTGGATTCCTTACCACTGAGCCACCAGAGAAGCTGCCATCTGAGGTGTCATTTCAAGCAGCGGCGAAGGTACTGTGTGGGCTGAGACATGAAACTGAATCCCAGGTGTCCTTTCTAGCAGTTAGCTCTTGAGCACATTTTCCATTTTTCTCATCTAGAACCATAAAAGTACCTTCTGGAAAGGGTTGCTGGAGGCAGAAGTGATACAGCACTTTCAGGAAAAGAGTTCAGTACACAGGCTGCTGTTATTATTAATAGTAAAAGCCATTTCAAAGGATGCAGCCCCATGAACATTCTGTGCCCTCTCTACTTACTGCACAGACAGGCTGACTATACATTCAAAAGACAAAGGCACCAGCTCATCCTCCCAGTCTTCCCCTCAGGATGGGCCTGGGTGGTGCCTCATTTCTCCCTGCTCTAGGACTACTAGGGCTGCTGCTGGGTCAGCAGCTGGCTCAGCTCAGGCAAGGACCATCTCTGCTACCCACAGCCTAGATTTGCATCGATCCTCATCTCAGGGCCATTTTGAGGATTAACTAATCCATCACATGGAGACCTTTGAAAAGTGCCAATATGGCCGAGGCTATTGTCAGGCCAACCAGAGGCTGAGTTCACTGGTTTCTCTGGCTTCCAACACACTCAAGCTGAGTCCTGCAGCTGCAGGAACTCTCTTGTGGGCAAAATCTCAGCATGTGCAGGCTTCACTGAGCTCTGGGGCTGCCTGCCTGCCCACCTGCTGATGGACCTGCTTAGATCTATCGCTCTGTTTCTCTAAGGGACAGAGAGGGAGAGAAGATAAAGGGATCAGGATTGCAGACACCAAAGAGCTTTTGTTTGTGTTTCTTATAGAACTGAATACATTACATTTTCCCTCTTGGCATCAGCTTATTGACTTAAAACATAGTTCTGAGATTATACCTTTCTGATTTTATGTTTTGTAAGTCTCCAAGGTCCCTGGAAACCTACAGGGTATTTTTTTACTCTCTGAGATGTGATCTCCATAATAATAATGATTAAAAAAATTAACACAACAATTTATTTATTTCATCAAGGAGTGTTTATTGAGTACCTACTGTGCATTCAGCAGTACATTAGGAGCTCAGAAGCCTCTTGAAGGAAAAGAAGACACTACAATAGTTTTATTGTTGTTTAGTCGCTAAGTTGTGTCCAACTCTTTGTGACCCCATGGTCTGTAACCCACCAGGTTCTTCTGTCCATGGGGTTTCCCAGGCAAGAATACTGGAGTGGGTTGCCATCTCCTTCTCCAGGGGATCTTCCTGACCCAAGGATTGAACCTGTGTCTCCTGCATTGGCAGGCATATTCATTACCGCTGAGCCACCAGGGAATCCCCTATACCATAGTTTCAGACCTACTGTATATTAGGTATATATAAGAAGAGATGGCAAGAATACACAGAAGACCTGTACAAAAAAGATCTTCACGACCCAGATAATCATGATGGTGTGATCACTGACCTAGAGCCAGACATCCTGGAATGTGAAGTCAAGTGGGCCTTAGAAAGTATCACTACGAACAAAGCTAGTGGAGGTGATAGAATTCCAGTTGAGCTATTCCAAATCCTGAAAGATGATGCTGTGAAAGTGCTGCACTCAATATGCCAGCAAATGTGGAAAACTCAGCAGTGGCCACAGGGCTGGAAAAGGTCAGTTTTCATTCCAATCCCAAAGAAAGGCAATGTCAAAGAATGCTCAAATTACTGCACAATTGCACTCATCTCACATGCTAGTAAAGTAATGCTCAAAATTATCCAAGCCAGGCTTCAGCAATACGTGAACCGTTAACTTCCTGATGTTCAAGCTGGTTTTAGAAAAGGCAGAGGAACCAGAGATCAAATTGCCAACATCTGCTGGATCATGGAAAAAGCAAGAGAGTTCCAGAAAAACATCTATTTCTGCTTTATTGACTATGCCAAAGCCTTTGACTGTGTGGATCACAATAAACTGTGGACAATTCTGAAAGAGATGGGAATACCACACCACCTGACCTGCCTCTTGAGAAATTTGTATGCAGGTCAGGAAGCAACAGTTAGAACTGGACATGGAACAACAGACTGGTTCCAAATAGGAAAGGGAGTATGTCAAGGCTGTATATTGTCACCCTGTTTATTTAACTTCTATGCAGAGTACATCATGAGAAACGCTGGGCTGGAAGAAACACAAACTGGAATCAAGATTGCCGGGAGAAATATCAATAACCTGAGATATGCAGATGACACCACCCTTATGGCAGAAAGTGAAGAGGAACTAAAAAGCCTCTTGATGAAGGTGAAAGTGGAGAGTGAAAAAGTTGGCTTAAAGCTCAACATTCGGAAAACGAAGATCATGGCATCCGGTCCCATCACTTCATGGGAAATAAATGGGGAAACAGTGGAAACAGTGTCAGACCTTATTTTTCTGGGCTTCAAAATCACTGTAGATGGTGACTGTAGCCATGAAATTAAGACACTTACTCCTTGGAAGGAAAGTTATGACCAACCTAGATAGCATATTGAAAAGCAGAGACATTACTTTTGCCAACAAAGGTCCGTCTAGTCAAGGCTATGGTTTTTCCTGTGGTCACATATGGATGTGAGAGTTGGACTGTGAAGACAGCTGAGCACCAAAGAATTGATGCTTTTGAACTGTGGTGTTGGAGAAGACTCTTGAGAGTCCCTTGGACTGCAAGGAGATCCAACCAGTCCATTCTGAAGGAGATCAGCCCTGGGATTTCTTTGGAAGGAATGATGCTGAAGCTGAAACTCCAGTACTTTGGCCACCTCATGCGAAGAGTTGACTCATTGGAAAAGACTCTGATGCTGGGAGGGATTGGGGGCAAGAGGAGAAGGGGAGGACAGAGGATGAGATGGCTGGATGGCATCACTGACTCAATCGACATGAGTCTGAGTGAACTCCGGGAGTTGGTGATGGACAGGGAGGCCTGGTGTGCCGGGATTCATGGGGTGGCAAAGAGTTGGACACGACTGAGCGACTGATCTGATCTGATCTGATAGTATACATACATACATATATATATATATATATATATATATATATATATATATACACACACACATATAGTCTCTGTGAGGCACTTTAATTGCCTCATCTCATTAATTAAAAAAATATATTTATTTATCTGGCTGCACCGGGTTTTAGTTGTGGCATGTGGGATCTTTAGTTGCAGCACATGAACTCTCAGTTGTGGCATGTGGGGTCTAGTTCCCCAACCGGGAATCGAACCCTGGCCCCCTGCATTGGGAGCTTGGAGTCTTAGCCACTGAACCACCAGGGAAGTCCAGTATCATCTTACTTAATTCTCACGACTCTAGGAAATAGGTATCATTATCCCATTTCACAAGTGAGCAGAGACTCAGAAGGTTTGTAACTTATCCAAGGTCATTTGAAGTAGCAGGAGCCAGAATTCTCAGCCAGTGCCGTCTGACTGAATCAGCACTGGTTCTTCCCACTAGAATAGCATGGAGGAGAAAAGGACACACAAGGCATAGTCAATCAACAGCAAAAAAAGCAGATTATTAAGCCTGGGTCATCCAGTTCAGAGAGTGTGGGTTTATGGAGGGAGGGCCTGAGAGTCTGGAGGACTTCCTGGAGGAGGCAGCTCAGAAGTATACTAATAGGACTGGAGGCTCAGGGCACAGGTTGTGGATGGTGTGCCATGTGATGCCAGCATGCCACGTTATGCTGGCTCTGGGAAGGAATGAACTTGAGCTCCGATAGTGGATCCTCTGATAGTGGATCCTGAACTCAGCTGGGTGGGTCCAGGCTTGAGGGATGGGAAGCCCAGCAGAGCTGTCTGGACCTGATGAGGTGGCAGCAGGGAGTATCTGGGAACCAGGGAGGGAACAGCCACACCCGGAGAGTATGACTCTGCAGTGCTGGCTGGAAGGAGGGGGTGGGTGTGGCTTAAAGACACAAGGGCCAGGCAGGTGTCTTGGGAAGGGTCCACCCATGGGAGTCTGGTCCTCTTGGGCTCAGGGGCTGGGTGGACAGGGGAGCAGAGGTGGAGTCTTTAGGCTTTGGAGGAAGATGACTTTGAGGCATAAAGACAAGGAGGAGCATATTCCATAACAGATGGCTTTGAAACTCCCTCCAAGGTCACATCACGCCTCTGTTCATTGCTGTTCAAGGCTTCCTGTGGCCTGTAGGATTCGGTCCAAATCCATCTTTCTGACATTTCAGGCACTTCCCTCTGGCCACAGTCTACCTTTTTTGGGCTCTTCGCCCACTACTCTCCTAAATAAGTCCTCTGCTCTACACAATCTGAGTGACTCATTCTCCTCCCAGTCTCCCTGGCTGCCCACCCTCCTTCACCCCACCCCCACCCCAAGCTGGTTCCCACAAAGCCCACCAGCCAGCCAGACCTTCTCAGCAAACATGGCCAATCACTGTGCCAATCACTGTGCTGTGAATTCCCTCTGATAGGTCTTCCAGCAGAGTCTTCAATAATTAACATTTTATTGCTGTTTGACTTTGGCTGTGGGTGTCTCCCTCATGCCAGCCTTGTCCCTGAGGGCTGATCTTTTTACAGCAGTTGTCTCAACCGGGAAAGTCATTTCGCCTTAGTTTGCCTCTCTGCAAAATGGAGCCAGTAAAGTCGGCCCATAGGGTACGGTGGCTCTATGACTCGCGGGAGACCATCCATGATTGTTCTGGGGTGGGGGCGGGAGGAGGTAGGGTCCCCAGGACAAGTGGAGAAGAGAAGGAATTGAGAGAGTTGTGAAGGGATCCTTCTTTATCCATTTGGATCTCTGCATTTTTAAGGGACCGTTAGCGTCACACTAAAATCTAGAAAGGGCACCCGCACCACCCGCCTTTAAAAAGCCACATACGGATTTCTTCAGCAAATGGAGGGACCCCCGACTTGCAAATTCACTACGGACTTGGGACAAACATGCCTTTTCCCAGGGCTACAACCACCACAGCACGTGCTGCGCAGCCTTGACTTGTTTACAAAGCGCGTTTCGCTGACCTCGTCTCCTTGAACACCTTTTGCGACCCCGCAAGCTCCCTCTCAGCACCTCCACTTGGCAGAAGAGGACGCCGAGGTTCTAGGAGGCGACGTGACTTGCTCGAAGTGGCACAGGGTGCTGTCGCTCAGGGGCCCATGGCTGCACCCTCCAAACGGGGTCTGCACCCTCCAAACGGGGTGGGGGTGGAAAGGGGGAGAAAGGGGGGGCACGCGTCCCAGGGTACCGCTAGGTCGGCTCCGGAGCCTCGGAGCGCGCGTGGGAAGGAGGCGTTGATGCCCTCGTTAGCAGCCGACTAGGGCGGGGGATGCAGCCCCCTCTCTAACCCCGGACTCTCCCAACCTCTCGGGAGCTTGTCTCTCGGCGCGACCCCGCGGACGCACTCGGAGGCGCGCCCGCCCCGCCCCCACCCCACGCCCCGCGCGCTCCCCTGGCCGCCGCGCGCGCGCCTCGCCGTCGCTCCCCTCCCCGCCCCTCCCGCCGCCACCCCGCCCCCGGCCGGGTACCCTCGCCGGACCCGAGAGAGAGCGCCGCCGCCATCTTAGTTGCTGCCGCTGCCTCAAGCGAAGCGCTGCCTCCGCCGAGGGGAGGGCGCCCGCGGCCCAGCGTCACGGCGGCGGCTCCTCCTCGGACCCCAGTGCTCGCCGCGGCGGCAAGCAGCCGGCTCCGGGCCGCGAGAGCCCCGCTCGGCGCCCCACGAGCGTCCCTGCCGCTCCCGCCTCGGGCCGGCCGCGGCGCCGGGAGCCGGAGCGATGCTGCGCCGCCCTGCGCCCGCGCTGGCCCCGGCCGCCTGGCTGCTGCTGGCCGGGCTGCTCTGCAGCGGCGGGGTCTGGGCCTCGCGAGGTAAGCCCCGAGGCCGGGTCGGGGCGCGGGGAACGAGCGCCGGGAGCCGGGTGGGAAAGCGAGGGGTCGGGGCCAGGCGAGCGGCTCTGGGTCGGGGCACCGGAGGCCGTGCGCGCGCGTTGCAGGCGCCGGGGGGAAGCTAGGTTCCGTCTCGGGCGCCGCACCGGGGCCCTGGCCGCCCGCATTGCACCCACGTCCGGGTGGTGGCTGCACGGATCGCGGGGAACGTGCGGACAGGCCGAAGGATCGGTCCGCCTTCCTCGGCAGCGCCCGCAAGCTGGGGCTGCATTCTTGGGGAGGGATGCCGTGTGCCTGTGTTGTGTGCTCAGATGTGCATCAGGCTGGGGGTGCATGCACAATTTTTGGTGTATGCTTACATAAGAAACCACTCCCCCGCATCCCTTCCCAGATCCCGATTATCTGCGGCTGCAACCGCAGACGCGGCATCTGCGCCCCTTTCCATCTCCGTCCAGGGTCTTACCAACGTCTGTTTTCAAAGGAGCAGAGGCTGAAACTTTTGGCTCCCCTCCCACCTTTTCACCCAAAGGTGAAATCGTGATGAGGTTTACAACCGTGGTCTCACCCGGTGTTAGAAATCTTCCTCTCTCCCGCCCCCGACACATTGGTGCAGTTTTTCTGACGGTAATTTACACCATACAAAAAGGAGAAACCCCTCTTTGATTTCTTAGGGTCGAAATTATTTCATGGTTACTTGACAAAAAAATATTTGTTAGTGAATCGATTGTTTTGTTATTTTTTAACCTTCAACCACTTAACCTTTTAAATGTTGCACGCCTTGTGATATTGACTGATCTTGCCAACGAAAAGCTTACGCATTGCAGATACATGCTTCGGAGTGGATCTTGGATTGGTAAACATTTTTCTCGGCCTTGGAGCAAAGTAATCTAGGTGTAGTCTATAGAGAGTACTTAGATTTGTGCTTATGGTTTTTTTAAATAAAAATTGGAGGGAGGGAGGATTGATGGAAGCCCAGATGGAATGGTCATATTTCAATTTAGCCAGGCTTTTAAAAAAAAATCTCACTTTCTCTTTCTGGGCATGACATATCAAGAGAAGTATGGTGTTCACAAATTAAAGGGCAGGAGAGGCAAATGCATCTTTTGTTCTATGTTCCTTTCGTCACATTGAGGATGATAAACTTTGAATTCTTTTATTTATTTCATTTCTAACATTCTGTTGACTCTGTCAAATTCAGATCTCAGTTACTAAGTATCTAATTGCTCTCAATTTGATCTTTAAAAGTTACATCAAGCTGAGTTTGGAATGTTCTTTCCAGATGTGGGATGGAGGTCTGTAAGTTTAATATATCCAAGAAAAAATGTCAAAGTTTGCTTCTCTTGGGGAAAACCCACACAGCTTAAAAATATGTGCTGGGATTGGATATTTGGGGAACAAGTGTATTTAGTTTAGTCAGTGATAATATTTCTTATTAAAACTCCACATTTTTCTTAAGTGTGTCCACTCATCTACATTTACTGTTCATTATTGAATTAGCAATGGGCTAATTAAGTAGCCTATTAGCATTGCTGAAGATTTCAACTATCAAGTATAGTTTTTATGGTGGACTAACAGAAATCTCACATGAAAGACACGTTGAGGACTCGAGTCCTTTGTCATTTGCTAACTTTCTATAAGATTTCTTGGTGCATTTTTAGTATTTAAGAATTCTTAGTCTTCAAAATAAAAGCATTTTAAACCTCAGTTATTCTGTTGTGTTGTTCTGTTTTTTGTTTTTTCTTTTTCTAGCTTACAGTTAGAAAATGTGTTCCATGAAATGCAAATAAAACGATTTCTTTTTGAGCTATCAGAAACATATTTTGTATGTAAACAGGCAATTTGTGGAGACACCTTCTGTGGGCTCTTTTTAAAAGATGATCTTTTCAGCTAATACGTGAATTCTTAATCCTGCCAGACAGTGTGACACTGCGATCTGCTGTTGGTTCATACTCTAGCTGCCTCTAAAAACAATGGGAGGAAGATAACCTAAGCTGCTGTAAGGTTTATAATATAAATTCCATTTTGACTATTCATTGTTTTATGGAGAACCCTAAATTTCATTTTAATTGTAGCTATAGTTCTCTTAAAAAAAAAAATCAAGTAAACCAGAAAATTAGGAGAAATTTCCTTGGCATGCCCAAGGCTGCCTGCCTTCTTCTCCAGTCTGTCAATGATCAGGAAATAGAAAACTGAAATAGAGAAAATAGAAAGTTTATATGAATACTAAATAAGAGCAAATGCAATCTTGTAATGCATTTCAAAGCCAAATAAATAACGTGCACTGTTATTTTCCCATTTGCACACAGACTTCCCAGTAGAGGTTCTGCTTACCAAACCATCCTGGTTGAAATTTCATCTCTCTGAACCCCTGAATCTTCCCTCCCCTGCTTCACTTGTTACTTCTCCATGGCATTTACCCCATCTTAACAAGCTCTGTTATTTACTTACTCTGTTCATTGCCTGTCTCTCCTCACTGGAACACGCACCCCAAGTGGTCTGTGGTACTCACCTGTGTATCCTATCACCTGCACTCAGTGGACTCAGTGCTGTGTGAATGAATGCACGGTCATGTTTGGTTTAGGCACCACTGTGTTTTTACATCCTGATTTTCACCTGACATAGATGTTTAATGCTGAGAAAAGCATTATAGACATAGAATCTAAAGGAACTTGAATTCTACAGCATGGATAAGAGAATTCACTAGTAGATAATTTTTCAAGGATTCATTCTATTCATTGCAGTGTTGGGACATGAGATCATTAAACAGCTTTGTAGACTGTAACTCTTTGGCTATCATGTTAAGGTCATGTTTCAAAAATACTGTAATTCTCACCTTTTTGGGAAAACAGTTTCTTAATTTGTTACCTTGCTTTTCAGAAGCAATTTTGAGGAAAAGTAAGTTTATCATAGACTTAAATATTATGCTTAGTTTAATATTTTTGTTGCTGAAAGTAAATATATTTATTTCACATGATACCTATAACTACTAAAGAAATAATATTAATGATTCTGAATGTGTTGCAATTTAAGAGCTAGGACTCTGTTAACTGGAACCCTCAGTTGACTGGAACCTAGCTTTTGGCTGCATGCTACTTTCAGGAAAAGAAGCAGAAAACCAAGCAGTTTCCTAGAAGTTCTTTTTCAAAAGGAAATTTTAAGCATTCATATCACATATTATGTGGGTCAGTACTATTTGATTTTTGAGCCAAAAAGAAAACAGTGAATTAAGTCTTAGGTATGAGGAATATAATCCAATAATTGGAATTTTTGTGAAATATAACATTATTTTCCTAATGAAATTGGAAAATGCTATAATTCCACGACACTAGTTTCAGGACTTGGTTAAGCTTACTAAACCAATTTTTTTGTCTTTTTTGATGTGGACCGCCTTCAAAGTCTTCACTGAATTTGTTATAGTATGCTTTGGCCACAGTGCATGTGGGATCTTTGCTCCCTGATCAGGGATCGAACCTGCACCCCCTGTGTTGGAAGGCAAAGTCCCAACCACTGGCCCGCCAGGGAAGTCCCACTAAGCCAATTCTTGATGTTTAAAATGAGGAACCTGAGGGATGTTAAATTTCTAAGAAATGAAAAAAGTGATTGAATTATTATTTTCTAAGACAATAAAATGTAATTTTTTTGCATAGAGTTTTCATTTTAAGGTTTGAAACAGTATATTTGGTTATTCTGAAAAATCAAGAGTTATTTCTCACTTGTTCTGATTAATTGAGGTTTTAGATCATTAGGGTTTTAAAAATATACCTTGCTTTTTCTGTGGTTATGAGTTGGTAACAGCAGAGGTACTTAAGAAATGTATCTTGAAATTTAAGATACTGATTCGTGATAAAATACAGATTTTAGTAGAGCCTCAGGAATGTAAATGGGTTCAGAGTTGGGTGGAAATGATTTATGCAGTGTCATGTTCTTGCACTGTTAAAAAACAACAAAAACCAAACCCTCAGAAGCGACATCTTAACACCAGTAAAGGCTATCAAAGGCCAGAGTTAGGAGCCTTTAGGCTCTGATGGTCCCCCTGCCAACACATCAGCCTGATTCGAGGGGTCGGTTTTTCCGTGGAGCCTCCATCGCCTAGGATTTGAGCAAAGCATCCAGTTGTCCCCTGTGTGATAAGTCCATTCTTCCCTATGCTTTAAGGCTATTTTTGTTCATTTTCTCCCTTAGCTGTAAGATGATATTATTATTAGATTAAAGTTTTCCACAAGATTGGTTGCTAAGGCTTTTTTTTACTTTTAAAATTCTATGGGAAGATTCAGTTGCTTCAAAGTAACTGAATTTAGAACATCTTAAAAACCTGTAAGACACATATGAAAGTTAACTTCCATTCCAGAACCCCAGTACGAGGTATGCAGTAGCACAGTAGGGGAAGAATCGTGTTTTTCTTTTTTCACCTTTGGTCAGGCATAAATATGTTTCGGACCATAATTCTCTCAGGACAAGAACTTCTGTCAAGTCTGCCACTCTTCAAGTCTACTTTGATCTGTACTTTCTGGAACTTATTGTTTTAGGGCAAAAGAAGACTTTTCCTGCATTCGCTCTCTCTTCATTTTTAAAACAGGTTTATTTCCAATGCAGGGGCTGCAGCTTTGGTCCCTGGTTGGAGAACTTGGATCCCACGTTCCTTGTGGCCAAAAACCCAAAAACTTAACACAGAAATAATACTGTAACAACTTCAATAAAAACTTGGGGGGAAAAAGCAGGTTTATTGACACATACTATAATATTCACCCTTTTGAAGTATACAGTTTGATGATTTTAGTATATTTACCAGTTGTGCAACCATCACCAGTAGTATCTACTTTCAGCACATTTTCATCATCATAAAAAGAAGTGATGAAAGCCCTTAGCAGTCACTCCAAATTCCCCCTTTTCCCCATCCCCCCCCTCCCCCCCCACCACCGGCCCCTGCTGGCAACCAGTAATCTACTGCCTGTCTTTATTCTGGACATTTCATGTCTGTGGAATCATACAACATATGGCCTTAGCTTCTTTCAATTCATGATGTTTTCAGGGTTTATCCACATCATAGCGGGGATCAGTGCCTCATTCCATCTTAAGGCTGAATAATATTTACTATAGATTGAATGTATGTGTCCCTCCAAAATTCACACACTATTGAAACCTAATCCCCAATGTGATGGTATTTTGAGGTGGGGTCTCTGGGGAAGTGATTAGGTCATGAGGGTGGGGCTCTCATGAATGGGGTCAATGCCCTTGTACAAGAGACCCCAGAAAGCTCCCTGGCCCCTTCTGCTACTGGCAGATACAACAAGAAGATGGCTGTGAACCAGGAGGTGGGCACTCACCAGACCCTGAATCTGCTGGCACCTTGATCTTGGGTTTCCCAGTCTCCAGGACTGTAATAAATAAATTTCTGTTGATTATAGGCCACCCAGTCTATGATATTTTGTTATAGGGCCCAGATAGACTAAGACAGTATTCCATGCTGTATGGACAGACTACATTTTGTATATCCATTCCTCAGTTGATGGACATTGCATTATTTTCCACATTGTAGCTACTATGAATAATGCTGCTATGAACATACAGGTTTTTGAGTGGACATATATTTTTAGTTCTCTTGGGTATATAACTGGAGTGGAATTACTGAGTTTTTTAACTCTGTGTTTAGCATTTTGAGGAACTACCAAACTGTTTTCCAGAGTTGCCACACCATTCTACATTGAGTCCTGACCCCTGTAATCACTCCCAGGAGTGTCTTTCTAAGGAGATAAATATCTCACAATTGTCTCAGGGTTTTCTTATGATAGTTTTAAGTTGCTGAGTTTTTTTGCTCCACTCAGGATAAATTGGCATTTCATCCAACCAGCTTGCTCCTTCTCTCCTTCCATCTCCCATATCATTCTGGTCCTCTGCCCTCAAGGAGAAAAAAAGTGAAAGTGTCGGTTGCTCAGTCTTCTCCGACTCTTTGCGAACCCATGGACTGTAGTCTGCCAGGCTTCTCTGTCCATGGATTCTCCAGGCAGGAATACTGGAGTAGGCACCCATTTCCTTCTCCAGGGGATCTTCACGGTCCCAGGGATCGAACCCAGGTCTCCTGCATTGCAGGCAGATTGTTTACCATCTGAGCTACCAGCATGCAGAAACTCAAGTAGCCGTCTCTATAAGACAGATGATTCTTTACACGTCCCTGAAAATTGATCATCCAGCCTAGGCACTCACTGGCTCACAAAGCACCCGTTTTCTTCAAAGCATTGTTTGGTACTTAAATCAACTCTCCTTAGGACAGAATCTCACCAGTCCTTGAAGCCTCTGCAGACACCCAGACTGAGAGCAAATGTAACCTAGTATCCACACCCCAGCTTCCCAAGCTGTGCCCCACCCCCCACCTGCCCTTTCTGCCTGTGATCTGAGAAGTGAGCTAGTACAATACAGTGCTGCCAACCCAGTGATGGGGGACACCCCGTCACAAGCAGAGTAGATAGCTAAGGCTGGGCTTTATGAAATTCTAAGGATGTCTAAGGAACAACTAGAATTCTTAAACTGTGACTAGTTTAGAAAACGAGGTTTCTTCGTTACCTTTTCATTGCCTGGATTTGATTGCCCAGAAAGTACTGTTAAAGTAAATTAGTTTGGTCCTTTGATTTATTCTTTAAACTATTCATGATATACCTAGTCTTCAATTATAGTATAAAACACTTAGAAGTGTCTTTAGATTGAAAGTGAATTTTTAAACAGTAAAAATGAATGTCATCTTTCTCTAATACCTACTTAATGTATAGTGAAGATGCGTTTATTCTGAGTTCTTCCTAAATCTTAAAAATATTAATAGAGTGCTTTCATTTTAAGAACTGCCAAGGAAAAAAAAATGAAGGTCATAAACTTAAATTGTAGATAGTGTAAAACTTGAGAATGATTTGCATGAGGTTGTCTATTAAGTGGCTTTTAAAGAGCAAAATGTATTCCATTTGAAAGGCAGAATCCAGTCACATTTAATTTTGTATATTTAAGATGTAGTTAATGATGAATATTGATGGGATCAGCTGCGTAATCGAAATGTGGGCCTCCTTTGTTCAAACACTATTAGGAGTTTCAAGATGGCAGCAGAGCATTAAACCAAGCATGGGGCCCAGCATGCCCAGGAAACCGGCCCTAAGTATTGATAGAATTAATATAGCCAGAGTATTCATTGAATGTGGTCCTGAGACTAAGATTTTAGCCAGAGCCCTTGGTCCTCTGGGCACCCTCTCAGATGAAGCCCCACCCCTCCCGGGTGGCACCTCCCCACTGATGGCCCACCCCCACCCCCATACCCCTGCCGAAGACTTTTATTCCCTGGTGGCCTCAGGGTGGAGGCTGCACACTCTGCCATGCCCAGCACCTGGTGAAGGGCAGACTATGCTCGGTTCACAGAGCTCATCGGCAGTAGATGCTAATTGAGGAATAGGGCCGCTTTTGATTTGCAGGATTAAAGCCCTTTGCGTCAAGCAGATTATGTTTACCTTGAAAAAGCCATAACTAATTCATGCCAGTTTCCTATTACTCACAGAATTAGTAGCAAGGATAACAGAAATAATTAAAATTCTTGGATAATCCCTAATCTTTTTTTTTTTTTGCCTTGTGTTTCAAACGTTTATCAGAGTGGCTGGTAAAGAGCAGAATGCACTGGCTTGAATTTAATTTTCTCCCCAAGCCGCTCTCACTTTGGACCACTATTACAGAGAACGGTGGGGAGGCTTGAGAGGTGGGCAGTGGCCATTCCCAGCCTTTGAGCACCTCCTCTGCTAGTGCTGGGTTAATGGGAGGGTCCCTTGATAATTCCTCAGCCTGAATTACAAAGCCCCGAACTGGCAGTGTTCTGATCTTGCTTCTGAGTTGCTTGTAAATATCCGTTAATATCTACCCATGATTCCTGAATACAGCCCTTGTATTTGGCAGGGGTTTTCAAAAGTCCATGCCCAAGTGTATGAAGCCTCCTCCTGCCTAATTAAAAGAAGCAGCTTACAAGTATTTTAGAAACATTCAAAGCCTAGAATGGAAAATGAATTAAATGCTTTTTCATATGAAATTTGACATTTTAAAAACCTTTTCTATTTGGAGGAAGATGTACCAGTAGAATAATTTAATAACATAGTCTCGCCTTTCCCCCAATGGTGACTTCAATTAATAATAACTGCAATATTAATACTTGTTTGATGAAATGTTTTAGAAAGGTCATAAATGCCAGTAATTAATATATATTTATTTATTCATTTGATAGAGTTTATTAACCCCATTTTTTCTAGAGTTAGTCCTTTCTGAGTATTGAAAGGTTTGCTGTGTTTATTACTACTTCAAAAAAGCAGTGCATAAGGCAAGTATGTCTTCCTTGCATTTTTTTCTTTTCTATTAAAATGGTGTTTGCTTACGTGGTTTTCAGTGCTGATGAACAGAGTGAAGCCAGGGCCAATGAGAAAGCAAACACAGGCCACTCAGGCCAGGTTTTGGTTGTTTAAGCCTAAAGGGAGAAGGCTAAATGTTTCCTGACGTTTCTGTTTTGTCTGAAAACTCAACTTGGGTGCAGGAGAGCCGACAGGTATTTGGGGCCAAAGCTTTGCCTTGGAGCAGAGCAGTCGTGACTGTACTTGCTCATCTTTGGAAACCCAGGTAACAGACAGGGTAACAGAGGCAGGCCAGTGCGGTGGGCAGTGGTGGAACCCTGACATCGGAGGAAATCTCCCATTGGTGGCCAACAAAAGTTAACCCGTGTCTAACCCGTCAGATTTAGGTCTTGTCTGCCCAAACTCTCAGGCACGTTTTACTTCTCCAAATGTGGATTGCCTGGGTCGGCTGAACTCAGCCCAGGTGAGGCTCCTTGTCTGCCTACCCCCACCCCCAGCTCCATGCTGTCTTCCAGTGCCTGTTTTTCGGCTGCCTTCACCCAGCTTTGTCTTGATGTATTGTTTCCTGGGATCCATTTCTGATTCCCAGATAACCTGAAAAAGCAATTCATATTGCTTTATTCAGTTCAGTTTAGTCGCTCAGTCGTGTCCGACTCTTTGCGACCCCACAAATCACAGCATGCCAGGCCTCCCTGTCCATCACCACCTCCTGGAGTTTACTCAAACTCATGTCCATCGAGTCGGTGATTGCTTTATTAGGAATATAAATTGGAATTTGGATTATGTTTTTCCATGGATACATTGTTACAAACTCCTTAAAACTCCAAAAGTGATGGTCAGAAACTGGTTTAATCCAGAACGAGTGAAAATCAAGCAAATTGGCAGTAACACACATCACACACATTCACCATTATAATATGTTATATATTACAATATTAATCATTAATTAACAGTGAAGTGCTAGTTCATGTTTTGTGGTACACAGGTCTTAAAGTTGTAGATAGCTTCAGAGAATGTGAGACATGTTGGCTCAGGCCTGGATGGAAGAGCCCAGAAGGAAGAGAAAGGTCGAGAAGGACAGAGGAGCCTGAGGATCCGAGTGAGAGGAAAAGGAGGGAGTGTGGCCTGTTCACCGTGTCCTGAAAAGGAAAAGAGGCAACAGAAGGGAGGAGAGGCAGGCTGCCAGCAGACCCCCGGGACCAGGTGGCAGCCCTGCCTGGGTGGCTGGGGTGCAGGACCCTCGGGTGGCATGTCAGCCACGTGGGGAATGCCTGTTTGTGCAGGTCATTCTCTCAGGAGAGTACTTATTGGTGTGTGTCATTTGCTCCAATGTACTGAATGTTTTCATCAAGGAAAATTTTACTTAAGAATTGCTATTTAAAGGACTTCCCTGGTGGTTCAGTGGTAAAGACGCCACACTTCCGAGGCATGGTGTGTGGATTCCATCCCTGGTCAGGGAACTAAGATCCCACATGCTGTGGCAAGGTCCAAAAAAAAAAGGGGGGGGGAAAGTGCTATTGAAAACTTTTCTTGAATTTTCCAGGTTCCTGAATATATATGAATTAAATTTATGGCTTCATAAAATTATTTTACTAAAGCAAATGTAAAAAAAAATGTGCTTGACATAACTCCCCAAATTCTCAATTGGAGTTTTTAGGTGTCATTTCTGGAGGTCATCCCTTCTGAATAAAGGTGACTTCTGACAGTAAATGCTAAAGGATGGGCTTCCTCCTTGAATTGTTATATAGGATAAGTTGATCTCTGAGGCAGCATTTCCCTAAGGATGGTATATGGATAGGTGTTAAGTGAGTGAGTGTTAGTCGCTCAGTCGTGACCGACTCTTTTTGACCCCATGAACTAGCCAGCCAGGCTCTTCTGTCCATGGAATTCTCCAGGCAAGAATACTAGAGCGGGTTGCCATTTCCTTCTCCAGGGGATCTTCCCGACCCAGGGATCAAATCTGGATCTCCCACATTGCAGGCAGATTTACCTTCTGAGCCACCAGGGAAGCCAAAGGGTTTGTTGGTCACCTGAGTTTGGGACATGCAGTTAAACACGTTTCATTACTGTATGACTTCTTGGAACTTTTAGTACCATCATGTGTGTTGCGGAATTACTGAGCCCGGGTATAATCAACATTTATCCAACTAAGTAGAACACGAACTCTTCTGGAGCCTGTTGCGGCACTGGTGTTGCATGGTACACACTCTGGGAAATGCTGCTCCAAATTCTGCCCCCCCCCCCCCCCCATAATACAATTTAGTACAAAAAGGAAAAAGGTAAAATGACCTAAAATACTACCTTTGTGAGATCCTTAGTCTTAACACTTCTGTGTCTATCTCTAGATTTTTTTATTTCTCTTATAGAAAATTATCTACGTAAGTCAAAATTGTAAAGAAATGAGTTGATTTTATACAGCGTATTTTATAACTTTTTCAGTGTCATTCATTAAACATTTGTCTCAGGTATGGTGGCTGTAATAGTCCATTAGCGGGCTGTGGTAGGATCTACTTAACTAGTCCTTTAGGATTTCCAGACTGGGCTCAGGAGCCCCATGCTCTCAAAAAGTATTGAGGACCTCCAAGAACTTGTGTTTATGTGGGTTTTATCTCTCAATATTCACTCTATCAGAAATTAAACTGAGAACCTATTAATATTAAAATGTTTAATTGTTAATTTGTTTAAAATAGCAGTAACAGCCCATTAGATGGTAACAACATATTTTTGATAAAAAAATACCTGCATATTCCCTGATAGTCCAGTGGTTAGGACTCTGCTGCCACTGCAGGGGCCATGGGGTTGATCCCTCGTTGGGGAAATAATGAAATCCCCATATGCTGCATATGCCCAAATTAAAAACAAAAGACAAAAACAAAAACCCTCCATATTTCAAAACAAAAAGCAGTTTACTAGGAAGACTGGCATTGCTTTATATTTTTGTTAATCCCTTTCCATGGGTTTAAGAGAAGGCAGGAGGATTCTGCATTCAACTTGTTGCTATCTGTTGTTTGGTTGAAGTAGGTGAAGAAAATTCGGCCTCACGAGACGTGTAGCTGCAAAAGGGAGACTTTGTGAGGAGACCCTTAGAGGGTCTTGGGGACCCCCTCCCCCCACATGTAAAAATGTTTTTGTAACTTCCACAATAAGAGAAGTCTGCTTGCTTTACTTTCCCCACAGGAGTCTTCCCACCAAGTTCTAACAATTGGTGCCCTGGGGCAGTGGTTGATGTTGAAATGCAGCTGGGGACTGAGTCACCAGAACTCTGCTTCTAAGTAGTAGTTGAAGCAGCAAAGCAAAGCTTGCAAGTGATTTACTTAAAAAAGGAGAGAAATTAGGGTTAATTCACTTATTCCTGTAATTATTTGTTGTTGTTTAGTTGCTAAGTCATGTCTGACTCTTCGGGAACCCCATGGACTGTAGGCCGCCAGGCTCCTCTGTCTGTGGGATTTCCCAGGCAACTGGAGTGGGTTGTCATTTCCTTCTCCATCCTATAATCATGTCTTCCTCTTATTTACATTGTCACTTGCTTTCTTGACTGGGGAAGACAGGACTTAATGGCCCTCATTATAGACTGGCTTTGCCTATTGTTGCAGCACGTTCTGCTGCCAGAGGGACCCTTAGAAGTGGGCAGTCAGTGCCCTCCGTTTTATCAGTCCAGCTCTTGCATGTTTATGGATTATTCCTTTGGTTTTCTATGTTCACTATGGGACATGTTTTTAATGAGGGAGAAGGCAAGAATGGGTGATAAAGTATGAGTACATGTTAAAAATCAGGTTTATTAGGATTTTTCTTTGGTAGTGTATAATTACTCAATGTTTTCTAGATGAAATCTGGGGAAAACTTGTCTTTTAAAAAAAAAAGTTCAATACTTAAACTGAAAGGTTAATGTCTTTGTTTTTCCTTACAATATGGGCCTTTTGAGACTTTAAAATGACTGATACCATTGTAAAAATGTTTTTGTAACTTCCACAATAAGAGAAGTCTGCTTGCTTTACTTTCCTGAAAAATCTTTTGGGGTGTTCTCAGAATCTGAAGTAAGTTGTGCATTGGTGTGTACGTGTTCTGTTTGTCTAGGTGGGGAATGACTGTTTGTTTGTTTGTTTTGGCATTTCCCACAGATGGCCAGTGAGCTAGTTCTCAGCTAGTCTACATTCCATAAATTTGATTTCCCCTTGAGAGGTCATCTAATCCTTTCTCCGCGTTTATGATAAAGTCCTTTACTTTTGAAATCTCACAATTTGTCTTCCCACTTAAATAACTGGTTACCTGGATATCATTGCATTGGAACATTAAGTATTTGTATTTTTAAACCACTAAATTAAAAAAAAAACTCCTTATCTATCTAAAAGATTACTTTCTGAATTAGTATGGCTAGAATTCTAGAAAGGAAGTGGTTTTAGAAATCATTTTAGTTCAGTCAGCCCATTTTCCCATAGAGGAAACAAGTGACGTTGTTATTGTTGTCAGTATAATCTTTTTATAGCTCAGAATGTGAAAAGTAGGAAACATAGTGGAGACCAGTTGAGAGTATCTTTAACCCCGTTCCTTTCTGTAATAAATAATATTCAGGAAGCATACATCTGGGTGACTTGTTACGAACTTTTCACGTGCAGTTGAGTCAGGAAAGATGATGAAATTGGAGTATTAAAAATTCTGAAGGAAGGTACATTGTATTGACATAAATTTGTACTCTTAAATTCTGTAGCGCTTGTTTTTATGCGAGTATCTCAGAAGTCTTCACACTGTGCTCAAATCAGTTTTGGAGTTGACAAGAGCTTTAGAAATGGTGTTGTGAAACTTTGGATGTAATGCTCTCTGAGCACTGGTGCTAGTTGGCCAGTCCACACTGGAAGTCATCTAATCAGAGAGCGTCTTCCATTTTGGAGGGCAGTTTTCACTGTCAGAAAGTCCTTGGTCTTAGGGCTTCCCTGGTGGCTCAGTGGTGAAGAACCCACCTGACAATGCAGGAGACATGGGTTCGATCCCTGAGTTAGGAAGATCCCCTGGAAAAGGAAATGGCAATCCACTCCAATATTCTTGCCTGGGAGATCCCATGGACAGAGGAACCTGGCAAGCTACAGTCCAAACGGTCGAAAAAGAGTTGGACACGACTTAGCAACTAAATTGGACACAACTTAGCTACTGGGGCTTCCCTGGTAGCTCAGCTGGTAAAGAATCTGCCTGCAATGCAGGAAACCCAGGTTCGATTCCTGGGTTGGGAAGATCCACTGGAGAAGGAATAGGCTACCCACTGCAGTATTCTTGGGCTTTCCTGGTGGCTCAGCTGGTAAAGAATCCGCCTGCCATGCGGGAGACCTGGGTTCAGTCCCTGGGTTGGGAAGATCCCCTGGAGAAGGGAACAATTACCCACTCCAATATTCTGCTGGCCTAGAGAATTCCTAGAGAATTTGCAGTAGAAAGAGTCAGACAGGACTGAGCGACTTTCACTTTCTTTCACTAGCGGCTGAACAACAACCTTGATCTCAGCTCTGCCTCTTCCTCTCCACAGAAGTGCTGGCCCTCTGTAAGTGCCATGGAATGGAGAAGAACATGGACTCTGTAGCCAGATTCCTGGGTTCACATCCCAGCTCTGCTGCTCGCTTTCTGGGTGTTCACCAACAGCTTCCATAACCTCTCTGTGCCTCATTTTTTCCCTCTGTGAAAGGGAGTAATAGTATCTACCTTACAGGGTTGTTAGCCTTAACACATGTCCTGAGTGTATCTGTGTTCATTGTCTGCTCCAGAGCCCCTCCAGCCCGTCTCTGCCCACAGGACCTTGGTGCCTCAGTAATCTTTTCACAGAGCCAAAAGAAATGCCCAACAATTCTTTTTAATTAGCTTAGGTCCAACCAGCTTAATATTTACATCCCAGCATCTAACATTTATATCCTAACAGCATAGTAGCAGTTTGAAAAAAATACAGAGAAATTGAAAGAAAAAAATAATAATACTTTTAATTCATCTTAAAATAATTCCAGGAACTTACTAATGGACTGTGTGCTCCTGTCGAGCAGGGCACAGCTTCTCAAAGCTGGAGTGTGATCGGACACTGACGCCCTCTTCTCTGTTCCATATTAATTTTCCCAGGACACTTCTTTGGATCACAGCAACTGCTGAAAACTCAGCCTTGCAAAGCTATGACACCATCAAAAGGAATGCAGTGCAGTCTGCTGTTGAGCTATGAACTACCCCAAACTAGCAGCTGGTCTGGGCTTCCCTGGTGGCTCAGACGGTAAAATAATCTACCCGCAATGCGGGAGACCTAGGTTTGATCTCTGGGTTGGGAAGATCCCATGGAGGAGGGCATGGCAACCCACTCCAGTATTCTTGCCTAGAGAATCCCATGGACAGAGGAGCCTGGCGGACTGCAGTCCATGGGATTGCAGAGAGCTGGACACAACCGAGCAACTAAGCACAGCACAGCAGCAGCTTGTCTCTACCTGACAGACTTAAAGTGTCACATTTCCCTCAAATTTAAAATATCCTGCATCTCCCCTATAGTTTACAGGGACCCTTGTGGTGTATACATTTAGGAAACATGGATCTACTTAGAAGGGTAGAATCAAATAAATGTTAAGATGCTTCGAGAATCCATTGCATTCAAAAAATAACAAATTAATAAACTTGTTTTTTAGATCAGTTTTAAGTTCACAGCAAAATTGAATGCAAAGTATAGAGAATTTCCATATGCCCCCACCCCACACATGCACACTTTCCCCCAATATTGCTATTCAGTTGAAGAACTTTGATATGTCCTCACCAGGTCCAGAGTTTCAGGTTCACACATGTGTGTTCCATGGTTTTGACAAATGTATAGTGACAGGTCTCTACCACTGTGGTATCGTACAGAGTACTTTCATTGTCCTCCATCTGTGTGCTCATCTGTTCATTCCTCCTGCTCCCTGAACTCCTAGCAACCAACCACTCATCCTTTTACTTCTCTATAGTTTTTATAAAATTAAATTTTTTTTTTTAATTTAAAAAATTACTTATTTGGCTGTGCCAGGTCTTAGTTGCAGCTTATGGGATCTATTAATAGTTCCTTGTCCAGGGATTGAACCCAAGCCCCCTGCATTAGGAGCTCAGAGTCTTAGCCACTGGACTGCCAAGGAAGTCACTCAACATAATGTTTTAAAGTGTGTAGTTCAGTGGCATTTAGAATATTCACAGTGATGTTCAGCCACCACCTCTGCGTAGTTCCAAAACATTTCACTACCCAAAAGGAAACCGCATACCCTTTAAGCAGTGACTCCCTCCCCCTCTCCCCCAAGGCCCTAGCAACCGCTTCTGTGCTTTCTGTGGATTTAATTATTCTGAATATTTCATGTAAGTGGAGTCATACAGTATGAGACCTTTTATGTATGACTTCTTAATGTTTTTGACATTTGTTCCCATTGCAGCATATATCAGTACTTCGTTCCTTTTTTTGGCCAAGTAATATTCCCCCATGTGTATATAGCACAGTTTATTTATCCATTCATCTGTTGATGGACATTTTGGGTTGTTTGCAGCTGTCAGCTGTCATGAATAGTGCTGCTATGAATATTCACATATGGGTAATTGTTTGAGTTTGTATTTGAGTTTTAAATTCTTTGGAGTATATACCTAGGAGTGGGATTATTAGGTCATACAGTAATCCTATGTGTAATTTATTGAGGAACTGCCAAACCAGTGGCTGAACCATTCTGCATCCCCACCCACAAAGGAAGTTACCATCCCTTCTTCTTTCCTTCCCTCCCTATACCGGCTTTTTATGTACCAGCTTGTTTCTGCCAGCCTGCCTGGTTACTTTCTCTTTGGGTGCTCCCTGGTGTCGACACCACCTTTTAGATGGGGCAGAAGGTTTAATAGAGTTCCACACAACAGGAGTGGAGTTGGAGTGGCATGTGGCCACTACCCCTTGTCTAAGCTTCTTGGCTGTCCCTTCATACCTACTTTATTAACCCCAGTCCCAGGAACCTCCACATTGGTCCTGAACTGTGACCAGATGCTGTGCACTGGTGCTGGTGTTCACGTTCGTCTCCATTGTATTTCTTCTTGCTGCACGTGATCTGCCTCTCCACACTGTCAGGTAATTTTGAATCCTGACTCCACGTTTCTAAGTGTCCATTCTAGCTTCGTGTGATTCTCCGCTTTGATACGGAGGATAAAGAGCACTAACTGAGAATGAGCCTTCGAAGGGTTACCAGAGTCTGGTCCAGGTTTCTGGGGTGCATTTCTTCAGTGACCTTTTGGGATGGTCACTATAAGTCCACCCACTTTTATTTCTATCCAGTTTTCCACCTTGCCATCTTGTTCTCAGTCATGAGGAAATGAGGAATGGTCTCGTTAAATGCTTTTCAAGGTTTAATATACTATTTTTAGAGATTCAAATGCCTCGTAGTTGAGTAAAATTTTTATCAAGGCACTTCATAACTTGAAACTGATGTTATTTTTCTAGCTTTCTGGTGACTTTCCTAATAACTCTCAAAAGAGAAAATGTTTATTTAATACCTCTTCTTGTGAATAATGTTACCAGCTATTTGTGATTTTCTTTTCTTCTCTAAAGGCACAGAAACCAATCTAGAATTTTGCCCAGGGTCAGTGCAGACTTACTGAAATATAGCTAAAAATGTTCATTTTCTTCCAGGTCTTGAACCAGATACCATATTCTTCACAGATTCCTTAAAGATTGGCTATAGCATATGTCCACAACCTCTTATTTTCTCTGCAAGTCTGTTTTCAACGCCTTGGGGTTTGAAACACCTAGAATAACTTAGGGGAAACTACGTCCTTGTTTGTTCCTTCATGTCTTCCCCAGTCTTGGACTTTCTCTCATCACTATGTTGAGTCTGCTTTTGTTAACATAAATGTGCTTCTTGAGAGACTCAGTGGCAAAATAAGATTGAGCTGTTTCATATTTTGTGTTGATCACAAAACCTTTACGTTTATTTTATTTTTCCGGCCATGTTGCATGGTATGTGGGATCTTCGTTTTTTGACCAGGGATTGAACTTGTGCCCTCTGCAGTGGAAGCCTTGAGTCTTAACCATTGGACTGCCAGGGAAGTCCCTATATTTTAAATAATGTAAAACTTTTATGTAAAAACATTTATCCTCCCCAATCAGGTATCTCAGGTTTATTAGACAATTCCAGTCAAGTTACAACAGAACTTTGTGTAACAGCTGTTAAGAACATTGCATTGATAGTGAATGTCACAAAGTCTTGAACATTCTGTGGCCTTTTCTGAACTATATATGATAAAGTTTTCCATTGTATATGAAGGTCAGGAGACTAAAAAAGCATGCAGAACTTGGAAACTACCACTGGACTATTATGTTATGATTCAGGACAGCGCCCTGCCCTGTTTTAATTCAAGACAAGTGTGATGATGATAAAAAAGAAAGAAAAGGGCAAACCCAGCCTGTATTTCCTGATAACATTGCAGAATAGGAAATTTAAGGAATTCATGGCAGGTGCTTTTTTGCATAACTAGATTCCTGATTGACTTGCATTGTAAGAGTAAATTGAGAAATGGATATGTACATATCAATGACTTGAAACGCTCCAAGAGTGGTTTGGCAGTAGATTTATTCCTGTCATTCTATCTGTCTAATTCTGTACAAAACTGCATAAAAATACATGTACTCTGAATAATTTCCATGCACGTAAGATATGAACTGAGAGGCTTTCAAGGGCTCTGTTCCAAAAATATTTTCTTCAACCACCTGGCAGGGTGCCTGCGTTTCTTACCTTCATTCCTACATTTACATTAAATCATTGAAATATGTTGCAAAATGCAGTTGTGGGTATCTGGTCATTATCCTTCATTTGCACCCAGCTCAAATTAGTTTGTCAGACTAGTCCTAGAAGGGTTCTGAAAGGTGGAAAGTTAGAGTAGGTAAGTGTGGATTTGGTACAAATGAAGACGAAAATCTGGAAACACTCTGATGGGGTGGGGATGGGGTGAGGCAGATGAGTATGCAGCACTGCATGTACAGAAAGGCGGTGGGGTGACCTGAAAATCAATGCATGGCCTTGCCGTACATCTCATTTCAGGGAATAGAGTCAAGCATGAAATGCTTTTGCTTAAAGAGGGCTCTTGTGCTGAAACAAAAGCAGGGGCTGTAGTTGGTACCAGTTATAAGTATCCCAGAAGAATGAAGCTGAAGACAGGTGTCTCACAAAATGGCTTTCTGGGGATAGTGGTGAGGGTTGGGCGGGGAGGGGTGGGGGTTGGTGTGTAACAGAGAGCAAGAAAGCATTTAAGAGAACACAAGTGAGAATTGCCCAGTTTCCCTTAAAGAGAACTCTGCCAGTGCCTCTTCATGAACTTCGCCTGATATGTCTATTCATTGTTGGGGAGCACAGCAGAACTTCTGGGCGAATGTCTGGTTCCAACCTGCCTGGTTCCTGGTCAGCCTGACTGGCTCAGACTCCAGGGCATGGCCCAGGAGACCAGGTCTAGAAGGTTCTGCCCCACACCCCAGTTACAGAGCACTGCTGTAGTATGTGAATTCAGTGTATTCTTTGCCCTCTGTGGTTTGGGCTCCCCTCTTCTGGTAGGATGCTAATTTTAATAAGCTCCTCCAGTTTCCTACCTCTTCTTTGCCTCCCAAGGCTGCGTTCTGAGATATCTCAGTATTCATGCACAGACAGCCACTACCAGAGAAAACAGAGCACAAGGAAAGCTCATAGGGCCCCCTCAGCCTAACCTGAGTGCCCACCGTGTTGGTCAGAGAAGATCCCTAGGCTTCCTGGGGATGTCAGCCTGCAGACCACCCTCGTGCATCACTGTGGGGTCTTGTGGGACTGGGGCCAGGTGCCTCCTCCGTTCCCAGGGAGGCTATAGCTGAGGGGAGGGCTCCCAGCACAGGGGCCAGGTGGTTGTGGAGTTTTCATGACCAGGTCTCTAGAGGAATCCTGTGAGCCTGGAGCACTTCTGCCTTGTCGCTTCCCAGTGCAAACCCTGAAGGAGACCTCGCCCCTGCTTCCCAGAAGTTTAAAGACTGTCTGCCCCGTGCTCCTTGCCTATCACCTAGAACTTCCGGAGGAGTTGGGCAAGGGCTTTTGCTGTTGGAAGCCATGTTGCAGCTGGACATGAGGCTCCCACACTGGAGTGGTTGCCGCATCACATTTGTGACATTCACAAGAGGGTCTCAGTTACCACGGGAGAGAGCATCCACGGAGCTCAGGAGACTAACCGTGGAACACAGGCATTACAGTTAGACTTGCTAATTATTACTTTGGAGAGTTAAATACAACGTACTGTGGAAATTTGAGTGTTAAAAAAATGAGATGATGGATAACTGAAGGGTAGGTAGCCTCTTTATTTAAAAAATTTTTAAAAATTTTAAAGGGTTTTTGTTTGTTTTTTAAAAAAATATTTATTTATTTTTCTGCACTGGGATCGATAGTTGTAGCATGCAAACTGTTAGTGGCAGCCTGTGGGATCTAGTTCCCTGACCAGTGATCAAACCTGGGCCCCCTGCATTGGGAGTGCGGAGTCTTAGCCGCTGGACTACCAGGAAAGTCCCTCAGTAGCCTTCTTAAATGTTAAAAAAAATTTTTATTAGAGGCTACTTTAAAATGTCCACGTTTTCCTGTAGTAGTGAATTAAATATGCTAAATAACTCCCTGGATGACTTTGGATCAGTAATTATACTGTGCTGTGGATGGTACAAGTAGATTGTCACAGACTCATCTGTAGAGCAGACCTGGAACTTATTTGAAGAAGGAAATCCTTATTCTATTGCTTGTGGATCCATCTGCCCACCCACCCACTCAGTTTCCTTTGCCTCTTTCTGCTAACAGTGAAGTTAAGAATGTTTACTTAAAAAAAAAAAAAAAAAGAATGTTTACTTAAGTAACCTCTTGACTAGTGTAACAAAGATGCCCTTCTATAAAATTAATTAGGGGGACAAGATGGAAGCAGTCCTCTTGGAAGTTATTTTTAAAGTTATTCTCAATAAATGTGTAAGGCTTCTATCTTTATCAGTTGGACTCCTCACCATTATTCAAAGCAGACTATCTTTTCAGCTTCAAATTAACTTCTTTGTTGCCTTCAGCCTTTCTGTGTCATTAACCTTTACATACTTTAAAAATGCAGCAACAGTATCTTTCCTAATTTGTTATTTCTTCCCTGGCTCTCTCCCAGGGTCAATGAGGAAGTCTCCATGAACTGGTAAGGTGTTGCTGTGGAAGACCATGAAATACAAGTACAATTTGAGAACCACATGCACATAAGAAACGTAATTTTACAGTTTGATTTCCAGTTACATTGAGGTGCAAGGGGAAGATGCCAGGTTTCTGAGGGCCAGCTAATAGAGATTTCACTGTGTTTGGGAATAGTGATTCTTACCTGGACTGGTGTCAATGGGCATTTGAGGCCCCTAAAACCTCCTGCCGTGTGTCGTGTGTTTTCATATTTGACAATCTCAGTGTGTGTGCTGTGTGCTTAGTTGCTCAGTCGTGTCCAACTCTTTGCGACCCTATGGACTGTAGCCCACCAGGCTCCTCTGTCCATGGGTATTCTCCAGGCAAGAATACTGGAGTGGATTGCCATGCCCTCCTCCAGGGGATCTTCCCAACCCAGGGATCGAACCCTGGTTTCCCACATTGCAGATGGATTCTTTACCATCTGAGCCACCGGGGAAGCCCTAAATAAATACCAACAAATACAAAATAAAAGTCCTCAATACAACAGCAGCAAATCAAATCCAGTGATATACGAAAAGAATTTTGCACAATGACCAAATGGGATTTATTCTACATGCACAAGGCTGTTTCATCATTTAAAAAATCAGTAACCATCATATTAGCAGGTTAAAGAAAATTCATAAAATCACATGGTCGTATCAGTTAATGCAGCAATAGCATTTGACAGAATCCCACACCCATTCACGATAGAAAATCCAGCAAGTTAGGAATAGAGAGGAGCTCTCTCAACTGATAAAGAACATCTACAAAAAGCATACTTAATAAACATGCTCGATGGTGAAACAAAAATTGGGATGTTGTGGAAACCATTGAAGCATTATTGTTTAAGGGTGATCAAAGTACTGTTCACAATGACACATCACAGAGAGATGTACCAAGCCAAATTATTTGATACACCAAAACAGATAAGTTTGAATCCTGACTGGATATTTGACATTAATTACTGTGAATTTTTAGATGATAGTGCCATTATGGTTAGTTTCCAAAAGAGTCATTATCTTTTAGAGATATATGTTGAAGTATTGAAGGGTGGATTTAATATAATGTCTGGGATTCATTTCAGAATATTTGAAATTTGTGGTAGGAATGGGAATGTATAAATCAAACAAGACTGGCACTGTGTTGGTAATTGTAGTGGTTGAATCTTGGGACCATGGGACTCATTATTCTAGTCTGTCTTTTATATCTTATATAAAAAGATTAAATCACCTGATGGAGAACTTGTTTGGTCTCACGCATCGCAATGGCTACTGTCAAAAACCAGAAAATAGCAAGTGTCGGTGAAGATGTGGCGAAATTGGAAGCCTGTGCGCTGTTGGTGGGGACATAAAATGGTGCAGCTGCTATGGAAAACAGTATGTCACTTCCTCAGAAAATTAAAAGTAGAATTACTCTATGACCCACTTCACAGTATGTAGCCTAAAGAATTGAAAGCGGGGTCTTGAGAAGGTATGTGTACATGTTCATGACAGCACTCTTCATAGTAGCTGAAAGATAGCAGCAACCCAAGTGTCCGTTGATGGAAGAATGGATAAACAGCAGTATACACATGGGCTTCCCAGGTGTCTCAGGAGTAAAGAATTGCCTGCCATTGCAAGAAACGCAAGAGACGTGGGTTTGATCCCTGAGTTGGGAAGATCCCCTGGAGGAAGAAATGGCAGCCCACTCCAGTATTCTTGCCTGGAGAATCCCATGGACAGAGGAGCCTGGCTGGTTTCAGTCTTATGGGGTTACAAAGAGTCGGACGTGACTTAGCGTCTGAGCACATAGGCAGTATATACAGTGGAATACTATTCAGTCTTGCAAAGGGAGGGAGTTCTGACACATGCTGTAACATCAGTGAACCTTGAGGACATTATGTTAATGAAAGCAAATCAATCATAAAAGTACAGGTATCTGCTTTTCTGAGGTGCCTAGAGTAGTCATAAGAGGCAGAAGGTAAACTGATAGTTGCTGGGGGCTGGCATGAAGGAATGGAGAATCTGTTTAATGGGGACAGAATTTCAATTGTGCAGGCTGAAAAGTGTCCTGGGTTTGAATGTACTTAATGCCATTGGGTGGTACAGTTAAAACTGGTTGAGATGGTAAATGCATATTTTATAACAATTGAAAACCTTGTTTGAAATTTGAAGGGATAATTAGAAGGGCCCCTTGCTTGGAAAAGTTGGAATAGTAGAAAGTGTGATTTTGTTCCCTAAGAATTCCTTTGCAGAATGTGCTTAAAATATTTTAATCAACCATAACACAAGCTCTTCAGGGGCAGGAGGTGTTCTCTTCACCACTGTTTCCGCAGCACTTAGAAGACTACCTGTGGCTCAGTAAAGATAGATGAATGGATGGCCCATGGATGGGTGGACGATGTATGCATGTATGGGTGGATGAATGAGGAGTGGATGGGCAGTGGAAATGGATGATGGATTGATGATGGGTGATGGATAGATGGACTGTGGATGGATGGAGTGTGAATGGATGGAGTGTGGATGGATGTTGGACAGTGGATAGGTTGATGATGGATGGACTGGAGAGATGGACAGATGAGTTGATGGATGGATGGACAATGGAAAGAAGGAAGAGAATCAGAGAGATTCTTTCTATTCCCCTTTCCCTGTATTCTCCCCAGCCGTCGTCCCTCCTTAACTCTCAGTCCAGGAGGGGAACAGCTGTCCCATCTACCATGTGCTGTGGAAGCTCAGATGCCAAACCAGTCTTGGGTCAGCCCCTTATTGTTTCTCGTCTTGTTCCTGCTGCCAGCGTCTTTAACTGGTTTCCCCAGTTGCATTCCTGCCCCTTCCTATCCCCTCATCCTGAGGCTGTTAGTCTTCCCTCACCATCTCTCTCCCTTGCTTCCGTCTCTATTGCTTCCCCCTCAGCGTTTTGAACTTGGGAGAAGGGCATCCATGCTCCTCCCCTTCAACTCTTGCTTACTCTGGTCTCACCTCGTGACACGCATCCCGATCCCCGACACACGGAATGACAGGCGCCGCAGGCAGGTCACCATCTTCTCCTCTTACAAGATAACACCACCTCACATGCAGGGCTGCATGCTCACAGTAGGTGAACTTGAAATGGGAATAAACACAAGCAGTGTTCCACTGTACCATTAAAAAAGATTAATTGCTTGTTTGCTCAAGGATTCATTTTACACTGAAAGGTGATTTTAGTTTAGAGATGAACTTCACCATTGATGGCGTACACACAGTTTGTAAAGTTGACTATTTTTGAACCCCTTAAATGATTTTAACATGGAAAACCTTGGCTTTCCTTAAGGTGGTAGGTCTAAGTGGCTCTGTGGCAGCCGGGGAAGACATTTGCCCCCAGAGGAGTCTTGGCAGAGGCTAGAGACGTTTGGGGTTGTCAGAGCTGCAGAGATGCTGCCAGCATCTAGTGGATGGAGGCCAGGGATGCTGCTGAACATCCTGCGATGCACGGGATGAGCCACACCTGGAAATATCTTGTTCAGAATGACAGCCGTGCTGAGGTTGAAAACCCTCATCTAAATAATATCTAACACATACAGATTTTTCAGACACTTTATTTAACATTAAATTTATTTGGGAATTGTGATGAAGAGGCCCTTAGACCTGCCTACACAGTTTGTCTAGTGATTCTTTGAACATGTTCAGTTTTAGAAAAAAATTAAAAAGAGTAATTTAAAAACGTATTTTACAAAGTCAGAGGAAACCCATGTTGGATTAGCCAGAATTGTTACCAGGAATAACCTCAGCTGGAAAGGAGAGCTATTGTTTATAAATTCCATTCACTGTTACTTTGGTTGATTAAAAAGTTTCCTCTTCTGGTAAAAAGTCAGTTGTTTTTTCACTGTTGTTTCACATCTAACAGTTTCACTCTGTATAATATTCCTCTCTCTCCTTTTGCTGAGTAGAGGGGGATGAAATTACACCTGAGTGTGGGCTGCAGGGATTCCCTTTCACTGCAGGTCGTGTTCAGGGAGATGGTGACAGGAAGGTTGTCATGGGAACACCTCCTGAGCCTCATAAGCTCTGGTCCTTTTGTACTCGCTGTTACTTCTAAAGTGTACCCTTTGCTTACGATTAATTTATCAACAAGTATTTGTTGGATATCCATGTGTCAGGCATAGAGTGGACCCTTCACTTACCTCACTTGTAATCCTCAACACAAGGTTGTGAAAGGTGATCTCATTCCTTACTTAGGATGCAGAACCAGATACAGAATAGTTCCAACAATCTGCCCCTAGTTACACAGGGAGTAAGAAACAGAACTCACTAAGTTCTGTCTGATCCCAAAGTCCCAGCTTCTCACTGTCTAAAGGGGGCTTCCCTGGTGGCTCAGTGGTAAAGAATCCACCTGCAATGCAGGAGACCCAGGTTTGACCCCTGGGTTGGGAAGATTCCCTAGAGAAGGAAATGGCAACCCACTCTACTGGTTGCCTGGGAAATCCCATGGTCAAAGGAGCCTTGCAGGCTATAGTCCATGGGGTTGCCAAAGAGTCAGACACAACTAAGTGACCAAACAACTGTTTAAAAAATTGAGAGAACTCAGGGGTGAAGCAGAAGAGGAATGCTCACTGTTAGGATGCAGAAATAGGTACAGAATAATTAAACAATCTGCCCCTAAATCGCAGCCCAGCCTCTCCTTACACACTCAGAGCCACATGTTCATGACTGTGTTGCTAGTCCTAGAATGAGCCATATATTTTTCTATCTTTCTACCTTACATGTGTTTTTAAAACTGTTTTAATTGAAGTATAGTTAACTTACGATTTTGTGTTTTAGGTGCAAAACAAAGTGATTCGGTTACACACACACATATATTTTCAGATTCTATTGTAGGTTATTACAAGATATTGAATATAGTACCCTGTGCTATATGGTAGGTCGTCGTTGTTTATTTTATATATAGTAGTATGTACCTGTTAATCCCCAAGCTCCTGATTTAACCTCCCCTTCCCCTTTGACTTCCCTGATGGCTCAGATGGTTAAGAATGTGCCTGTAATGTAGGAGACCTGGGTTCAATCCCTGGATCGGGAAAATCCCCTGGAGAAGGGAATGGCTACCCACTCCAGTATTCTTGCCTGGAGAATTCTATGGACAGAGAAGCCTGATGGGCTACATACAGTTCATGGGGTTGCAAAGAGTTGGACATGACTGGATGACTAACACTTTCCCCTTTGGCAACCATGAGTTTGTTTTCTATGTCTGTGAGTCTGTTACTGTTTTATAAATAACATTCATTTGTATAAGTCTTTTAGATTCTACACATAAGCGATGTCATATGATATTTGTCTTTGTCTGATTTACTTCACTTAATACGATAATCTCTAGGTTCATCCACGTTGCTGCAAATGGCATTATTTTTTGCCTTTTATGGCTGAGTAATATTCCATTGTGTATATGTAACACATCTTTATCCATTTACATAGCCATGGACATTTAGGTTGCTTCCATGTCTTGGCTGTTAGTGCTTCTATTGGACATTGGGGTGCATGTATCTTTTCAAATTATAGTTTTGTCAGATACATGCTGAGGGAGTGAGGTTGCTGGATCATACAGCAACTTTGCTTTGAGTTCTTAAAGGAACCTTTATATGTATCTTTATTCTGATAAAATACTCTTACTCCTGAGAAACCTGTTCTCTTGTTAGGGCTGTTCCTGGGGAAGAGGGTCTCCCCTGGTACTTCAAGTGGGAATACTCAACTTCCTAGGGTTGACCTCAGGTATTCCCAGCTCTCTCACCAGTCACAGGGTAGAATGGCACCTCCCTACCCCCGGGAGCTTTCATGGGGCTGTGTGGCTGGTTCTGGCTATGAGTTAGGAGCTGCTTGTGTCCCTTCTGGGCGGAAGTTTCAGCTCCAGAGCCCTGTCCTTCCTCTTGCAGGGGGCATTGCCATGTTGGTGATGGTGGCCCCTTGGTCATCTTGGCTCCTGCTGACTGATGAAGTTCCTGGTACAACGCATAACCCCTTCACTGGAGCCACACCATCTAGAATGTAGAATGTTGACATGTTTGTGTGCTCCCAAGCTTGTAACTTGATTTCCTGAGAGCCCAACTCCTTGCAGTGTGAGCATGCATAGTAGGTGTTCAAGAAAGATGTCTTAGAGTTAACTCCCAGTCAGTGATGATGGGAAGCCAAGGGGACCTTTGATGTTAAGCTGCTTTGAAGAATCAGGGATGGTTTAATTTAAATAAGAGTTTATGACTGAGGCAGTATATTTTAATTAGGGGACTATGAATATTTCAGGATATTTAATATTTTCAATATTTTTGAGAAAAAAAGTCAGGTGGATATTTTATACTCTTATCATTTATGACACCTATCTGTGTGTATCATCTTTAACAACTCCAGGCAAGAATACTGGAGTGAGTTGCCATTTCCTTCTCTGGGGGAACTTCTCCACTCGGGGAACAAACTTGGGTCTTTTTGCAGCCCAGTTATTTACCAACTGAACTGCGAGGGAAGCCCCCATCTTTAACAAAGGGCCTGCTAACTCAGATTACATTCCCATTCCTTGGTAAGAGCTGGATTTTTTAATCAAAGCCTGTCCTGTGCCCAGCCGCTTAATCGTGTCCAACTCTTTGCGACCCAATGAACTGGAGCCCACCAGGCTCCTCTGTCCGTGGAATTTTCCAGGCAAGAATACTAGAGTGGGTTGCCATTTTCTACTCCAGGGGATCGTCCTGACCCAGGATCAAACCCGCCTCTCCTGAGTCTCCTGCCTTGGCAGGTGGATTCTTTACCACTGAGCCGTGTTGCCACCTAGTGGCAGTGTTCATTAATTGCAGATTTTTTTTGATGAATTGAGGTTAAACATTTAATCTGCAAACAAAACGTGTAACCTCATCTAGGATTTACGGGAGATGCCTACAGACTCTTAAAACTAAGTCACCTGTCACTATATGTTATGATGTCAGTATCTTCCTTATATGACCAAGCTAGGTGTTCTGGAGTGAGGAGGGTCATACCTCAAAACAGTGATTTCTGAAAAACAGTAGATTTCCCTTTGTAACCGAAGAAGTCAGAAGGCAATTGTTTGTGGTGCTGGGTTGATGTCAAGGCCACTGCATGCAGGCTTTGAAACCACCTTGCCTGGGTCTGTAACTTGTGTGACCTGGATAAGGGGCCATTCTTTTTAGTCCAGAGAGTTGGGATATATTGGGTATGGAAAACCCGAACGAATTTTTGGCCAACCCAGTGCTAGGGAGACATAAGTTTTATATTTCAGGTTAACCTTGGAGTTGACTGCTGTATTCTTTTCATTTTAATTTTTCAATTAGTGGCAGTTTCTAATGATTAAAATCTACCACAACCATAAAAACTTGCCATGTCCTAAAATGATAGGTATCTACCCCAGAAACACCCTACACTTAGAGGTTTGATCAGGTTTCCCAGGTAGCTTAGTGGTAAAGAACTTGCCTGCAGTGCAGGAGCCACAGGAGATGCAGGTTCGATCCCTGGGTCGGGAAGATCCCTTGGAGGAGGGTATGGGAACCCAACCCAGTATTCTTGCCTGGAGAATCCCATGGACAGAGGAGCCTGGCAGGCTACAGGCCATGGGGTTGCAAAGCGTGGGGCATGACTGAAGCAGCTGAGCACACATGCAGAGGTTTGGTCGCTAGCCTTGCTATTCTGTGATTTTGGTTAATGCCGTGGCATTCAAACTTTAGCTGGCTTTTTTAAATGATCTAGAATGCAATGAAATGACTTGGGTAAAGACTCTGAATATGGTGACCCACTCCTGGACTTATGGCCAGTAGTCTAATGTCTTTATTTGTGATCTTTTTTTGGATGATGACAGAAACATCAATCACTTGTTTCCATCAATATTTTATAATGCACTTGAATGTGATGAAATATTAAAAATATCATTTATTAAATATTTAAAAGCTCAGTCAGTGGACCTGGCCAAATCTCTTCATTCTACTGCCAGCTTAAGTAGCAATTTAGAAATTTGAGCTATAAAATTAGAATAGTGGGGGAAAATAAAAGAGCTGGGACTATAGCTGTTCAATTATTATTCCCCTTGAACCATTAGCCATTTTCAGCTGCAGGCCTTTCCACTTAGGGTAGCCAGAAATTCATCACAGATTTTCTGTAGTTTGCTTGTCTTGATATTTTTTACTTTCTTACCAAGCAAATCCACTTAGTTTAAGTCTCAGGAGTTTTACTGACTCACATATTGGAATAGTGTTCTTTAGTCTTATTTACTGTGCTTGTAACTTTATTAATAAAATCTTAAATGTGAAAACAAATTGGAATTGAATATTGCTTTTAGTAGTACATTATCAATAGTGAATTGAACTAATAGCCTCTGAATTTTTTTTTCCTTTTAGCATTTATTTATTTGGTTGAGTTGGGTTTTAGTTGCAGCATGTGAAATCTAGTTCCCTGACCAGGGATCGAACCCAGGTCCCCTACATTGGGAGCATGGAGTCTTAGCCACTGGACCACCAGGGAAGTGCCTAGCCTTCTGTGTTTTCAAATGAGAGATTAGTGACAGACAGCAGAGGTTTTTGGAATGCTTTCTTTAAAATGGCCTGTTTATCTGTCTTAGATCTGTAACTCCAGCCAGTGTTCTAGCCTATCTTGTAGGACGGTTTAACAAGACCTGGAGAGGATGAGGAGTTTCAGCAGTTAGGGGAAGCATTCAACCTGGTTGCAAAGTGAGGCTGTTTTCTGTGCTCTCTGGAGCCCTGTCCTCTCAAAGCATGCAGCCAACTGTGGGACCCTTGCAGAGCACCAAGCCACCTAACTCACCACTGTCCTGGGGGTTATGTCTTGTTTTTTCCTTTAACTTTTATTTTATATCGCAGTACAGCTGATTAACAATGTTGTGATAGTATCAGGTGAACAGCAAAGCCAGTCAGCCATACATATGCATGTATCCATTCCCCTCCTAAACTCCCTTCCCATCCAGGCTGCCACATACTGTTGAGCAGAGTTCCCTGTGCTGTACAGTAGGTCCTTGTTGGTTATCCATTTAAAATATAATATCGAGTACATGTCCATCCCAAACTCCCTAACTATCCCTTCCTCCCACCCTTCCCCTGGGGCACGTTTCTGGAGGAGAAGGGGAGATTGTGCCACAACCAGCTGAACGCTCTTCTTTACTAAGTCTCTTGTTCCAGGAGCAGCTGTTAGGAGAGGAGGGGACGTTCTCCAGAGGCACTGTGTTTTTGGTTTTTGTGGTCTAGGTTTCCTTTCATATTATTAACAGTTCCCTTCGTAATCTAACGAGAACGTACCTGTCCAGGCAGATCCCTCAATATTTTGATGGCTCTAAAATTCTTGTCTCCTTTTCCTGGAACATCCAACTGCCAGAAACAAAAAATAGACATCTTCCCAATATCTAAAACACCCAGTACATTTTTTTTTTTTCAGTTCTCCACACTAAAACTTTCTTCTCTATGAGAAAATTTATAAACCAGGGTACTGACTGTATTTGTACCGTCCATGGGTATATTCTCACTCACTTACTAGATAGTTCCTGAGGAATGAGATCCTAAGTCCTGGGAATAAGTAGAGAAAAAGGGTCACACCCTCCTGGAATCCATGGTTTTGTGTGTGTATGTTTACTGGAGAATTAACAACAACTCAGCCCCTTATGGTATTTCCTGAGTGCCTGATCCCATCCTGAGCATTTTACTTGGGACGGGTTAGATCACATGGGAACCTCAGAGGTGGGTGCTGTTGCTGTCCCCATTTTAAAGATGGGGAAACTGAGGCCCAGGGAAGCCAAGTAGCCTGCCCCAGGTCCTAGACTGACTGCTCGTGGTCAGGAGGAGTAGCAGAGGAAAGAAAGAGAAAGTGGGGCTGGGGGGCAGAGCAGCGGGCTCTGTCTTAATTGGAGGGGGGAATCTCTTTTATTGTGTGGTTTTTTGTTTTTTGTTTTTTTTTGGCTGCCCCAAGTCTTAGTTTTGGCACTCCAGGTCTTCGGTCTTTGTTATGGGGACTCTTTATTTCCAGCACTCAGAGTCTTTGGCGCTGGAGGAGCGAATGCTTCGACAGAGGCCTGAGGCGAGAGACCTTGTGAGGGCATCCGAGAGGTCAAAGCTGTTTTAATTATATTAAGACATCACTTGTTTTCTCCTCATTTTTTTCATGAATGCACATTGGAGTTTCCTAGAGGCTGCATGATGCATCATAATGCAGCCTCTTGGCTGTAGGAGTGGAGGTGAGAACCCAGCTGTCTTCTGCTAAGCCGGGCCATGAAAGGATTTGCAGAACGTAAAGCATTGCCAGTCTTCCTAGTAAACTCTCTTTTAAAATATATATTTATTTTCATTAACATATTATGTTAATTCACAGTGGCTTTGTTTTTGAAAATGAATTAATAACAAATATCAGTACTAACGCTTTTCTTTGGTTTTAACTTTCAGCACTGATTATTATTGTTGTTACCGATAGACAGGCCCTCCTAAGGCAGAGTTGTTCGGGGTCCTCAGGATCTTTGGTGTAGATGGATTCTGAGAGTGCAGGCTCTGAGCCACCCCCATGATCACAGCAGTACCCCAGCTGCTGTGGGACGAGTCAGTGCACGAGATGGGGAGGAGGCCATTACTGGACTTTTGTAATAGCTCTCAGTAGACAGCACAGGGGATAAGAAATGGCTACATCTGGGTTTATTTTGTGAGTGTGGAATTTTTTTTTTAACGTGGTAAAATACCCATAGCATAAAATTTCCCGTCTTGACCATTTTTAAGTGTTGGAGTCAGTGGTATTGGGTTCATTCATTCATACTGTTGTGCAGTCAACCGCTGGAACTCTTTTCGTCTTGCAAAACCAAAACCCTCTATACCCTTTAGCCAACTCCCTGTGGGTCTGGGTTTGCTTTGAAAGTGAAGGCAGGGAACTTGCTGTTGGTTTGGGTGCAGCCTGTATAAAATGTCGGGTGGAAGCGTCATTAAGGAGAGAGCAGGTCGCTCATCTTGCCCCTCGCAGACACAGGCCTGCGCCTTTGGAATTTCACATGTGAGCACTCTGCTTCTTCAATAGGTCACATGGGAGTTAGTGCAGGTGGGGCTCAGGTGCTTCTGATCCTCACTGTCTCCCCTCGTCCCATCATCGTTAAAGCAAAGAAAAGTAGGACCACATCACGGTCACACAGCATGAAAGACAGTTAAACATTTAAATTTAGTTTCAGTCGCTTCTGGTTGACTGCCCAAAGAGAATCTGGGTAGTTCATTCAAGAAATAGGCCCCAACTATATGGAAATAAAGTTTTATAACCAGTGACTCTTAAAGGAAATCAACCCTGAATATTCACTGGAAGGACTGATGCTGAAGCTGAAGCTCCAGTACTTTGGCCCACTTGATGTGAAGAGCCGACTCATTAGAAAAGACCCTGATGCTGGGAAAGATTGAAGGCAGGAGGAGAAGGGGATGACAGAGGATGAGATGGTTGGATGGTATCACTGACTCAGTTCAGTTTAGTCTCTCAGTCATGTCCGATTCATTGCGACCCCATATACTGCAGCACTCCAGGCTTCAGTATCCATCACTACCTCCCAGAGCTTGCTCAAACTCATTTCTATTGGGTCAGTGATGCTATCCAACCATCTCATTCTCTGTCGTCTCCTTCTCTTCCCGCCTTCAATCTTTCCCAGCATCAGGGCCTTTTCCAATGAGTCAGCTCTTTGCATGAGGTTGCCAGAGTATTGGAGTTTGAGCTTCAGCATCAGTCCTTCCAATGAATATTCAGAACTAATTTCTTTTAGGATTGACTGATTTGATATCCTTGCAGTCCAAGGGACTGTCAAGAGTCTTCTCCAACACCATGGTTCAAAAGCATAAATTCTTCAACACTTAGCTTTCTTTGTAGTCCCAACTCTCACATTCATACATGACTACTGGAAAAACCATAGCTTTGACTAGACGGACCTTTGTTGGCAAAGTAATTAATGTCTCTGCTTTTTAATATACTGTCTAGGTTGGTCATAGCTTTTCTTCCAGGAGCAAGCATCTTTTAATTTCGTGGCTGCAGTCACCATCTGCAGTGATTTTGGAGCCCCCCCAAAAATAAAGTCTCTGTTTCCATTGTTTCCCCATCACTGACTCAATGGACATGAATTTGAGATAGTGAAGAACAGGGAAGCCTGGTGGGCTGCAGTCCACGGGGTGGCAAAGAGTCAGACATGACTTAGTGGCTGAACAACAACAACATTCCGTTTAATCACATTAGCTTCATGAGTCATTCCATGGTTAATCTATATCCTGAGGTTATAATGTGAATACTCAGAAGGTGAAAATAGGAAAATGGAAAGGTTCCAACTGTGAAAGGAGCTCAAAATAGGCTGGTGGAGAGAGGAACCCAGGGAGGGGCTTGGTGGCCTCAACCAGAGGAAAGTCTCAGCACGGACCCTCTGGGGGCCACAGCTGGGGAAAAACGAAATGGACAGAAACCACAAATTCATTTTCTCAGATCAGCAGGCTGTCAGAGCAGATGTTCTTACCCTAAACACGAAAGGAGCAGTTCAGTTCAGTTCAGTCGCTCAGTCGTGTCCGACTCTTTGCAACCCCATGAATTGCAGCACGCCAGGCCTCCCTGTCCATCACCAACTCCTGGAGTTCACCCAGACTCACGTCCATCAAGTCAGTGATGCCATCCAGCCATCTCATCCTCTGGCGTCCCCTTCTACTCCTGCCCCCAATCCCTCCCAGCGTCAGGGTCTTTTCCAGTGAGTCAACTCTTCACATGAGGTGGCCAAAGAACTGGAGTTTCAGCTTTAGCATCATTGCTTCCAAAGAAATCCCAGGGCTGATCTCCTTCAGAACGGACTGGTTGGATCTCCTTGCAGTCCAAGGGACTCTCAAGAGTCTTCTCCAACACCACAGTTCAAAAGCATCAATTCTTCGGCGCTCAGCCCTCTTCACAGTCCAACTCTCACATCCATACATGACCACAGGAAAAACCATAGCCTTGACTAGACAGACCTTTGTTGGCAAAGTAATGTCTCTGCTTCTCAATATGCTATCTAGGTTGGTCATAACTTTCCTTCCAAGGAGTAAGCGTCTTTTAATTTCATGGCTGCAGTCACCATCTGCAGTGATTTTGGAGCCCCCCCAAAATAAAGTCTGACACTGTTTCCACTGTTTCCCCATCTATTTCCCATGAAGTGATGGGACCAGATGCCATGATCTTTGTTTTCTGAATGTTGAGCTTTAAGCCAACTTTTTCACTCTCCACTTTCACTTTCATCAAGAGGCTTTTTAGTTCCTCTTCACTTTCTGCCATAAGGGTGGTGTCATCTGCATATCTGAGGTTATTGATATTTCTCCCGGCAATCTTGATTCCAACTTGTGTTTCTTCCAGTCCAGCATTTCTCATGATGTACTCTGCATATAAGTTAAATAAACAGGGTGACAATATACAGTCTTGAAGTACTCCTTTTCCTGTTTGGAACCAGTCTGTTGTTCCATGTCCAGTTCTAACTGTTGCTTCCTGACCTGCATATAGGTTTCTCAAGAGGCAGGTCAGGTGGTCTGGTATTCCCATCTCTTTCAGAATTTTCCACAGTTTATTGTGATGCACATAGTCAAAGGCTTTGACATAGTCAATAAAGCAGAAATAGATGTTTTTCTGGAATTCTTTTCCTTTTTTGATGATCCAGCGGATGTTGGCAATTTGATCTCTGGTTCCTCTGCCTTTTCTAAAACCAGCTTGAACATCAGGAAGTTCACGGTTCACATATTGCTGAAGCCTGGCTTGGAGAATTTTGAGCATCACTTTACTAGCGTGTGAGATGAGTGCAAGTGTGTGGAAAGGAGCAGTGCTAGTACCCAACTGAGAAGGAAAAACATCACTTCTCCAGTTGTCCACCCCAGCCCTGTGGTTTGTTGGGGATGGGGGTCCAGGCTTCACAAAAGAGGAAATTGAGGACTTCCCTGGTGGTGCAGTGGATGAGAATCCACCTACCAGTGCAGGGGGCATGGGTTTGATCCTTGGTCTAGGAAGATTCCACATGCCTCGGGGCAACTAAACTCGTGTGCCACAATTACTGAGCCCCTGTGCTGCAAGTACTGAAGCCCTTGTGCCTAGATCCTGTTCTCTGCAACAAGAGAAGCCACTGCAGTAAGTTCAAGTGCCGTAACTAGAGAAAGTCCACATGGAGCAATGAAGACCCAGGGCAACCAAAAGTAAATATTTTAAAAAAGAAATTGAGATCAGGAAATCAGTTTCATGTTCCAGATCACACAGCACATTATAGAGGGGCTCTGGAGTTTGGGTCCAGGCTGTCCTGATCCCAGAGCAGATTATCATTATTTTTTAAAGCAGGTTTTTCCTGATCACTGTTTTCAGTCAGATTTTTTAGGAATTTTGCGTATCATTTTCTTTTAATTTATTATATTTGTAATTTTATATTTATAAATCTTGTTTCACCCATTTGTTTTACATTTCTTTTTGTAATGCTAATTTTAAATAATACTGTTATTATCATAAAGAAATAACATTTTAAAAATTGAAGTATAGTTGATTTACTATATTATGTTAGTTTCAGGTGTAAGATAGAGTGATTCAGTGTATTTATAGATTGCTTTCCGTTTAAAGTTATTTTCGAATAATGGCTGTATTTCTCTGTGCTATACAGTCTACCTTTGTTACATATTTTTATATGTAACGGTTTGTATCTCTTTAAAAAAAAAGTTTTTTTTTGAGGTATAGTTGATTTATAATGTGTTTCTGATATACAGCAAAGTGATTCTGTCTTTAAAAATATATGTATATATTTAAGAATATACTCTTAAATGTGGGCTTCCCTGGTGGCTCAGATGGTAAAGAATCTGCGTGACTTAGCACACATGCAGTTTGGGAGACCCGAGTTTAATCCCTAGGTCGGGAAGATCCCCTTGGAGGAGGGAATGGCTACCCATCCCAGTATTCTTGTCTGAAGAATTCCATAGACAGAGGATCCTGGTGGGCTGCAGTCTGTGGGGTCTTATATATATATTCTCTCTCTCTCTCATACACACATGTACATTATCTTTATCTTTATATCGTTATCATATCTGTATATTCTTTTTCATATTCTTTTCCATCACTGACTCAGTGGACAGGAATTTGAGCAAGTTCCAGGAGATAGTGAAGGACAGGGAAGCTTGGTGGGCTATAGTTTGTGGGGTTGCATGACTTAGCAAATGAACAACAAACCCATGGTTTATTGCAAGATTTTGAGTACAGTTCCGTGTGCTATACAGTAGGGCCTTGTTGTTCAGTTTGTATCTTTTAATCCAAGAGATAACATATTTTTATTTGTAACTCTTCTAGGATCGGCTGAAAACAGAGGTGGTATGAGTTAGTCTGTGAAACTGTCCATGTAACCATCAATCTTTTTTCTTTCTTTCAGTTTCTAGAGCAGTTCATTTCTTATTTTTGGTTGCTTCGGGGGTTGGCCTCAGATAATTTCTGCATTTCTTTAGGAGTTCATCCCACTTGGATCTTGTTACCAGACTTGGCCACAAAAAATAGCAGCGTGGCCTTTCAGACTCATGAGGGTTTTATTGTTAATGATATGGATGTATGTTTTCAAAAGCGGTGGTGTTGAAAATAACAGTTCTAACCTGGCCTATGTCCTTTCTCCTCCTTCTCTTTTTAAACACAGTCAACAAGCACAAGCCGTGGCTGGAGCCCACATATCATGGCTTAGTTACGGAGAGCGACAGCACCGTGCTCCTCGACCCCCCACTCATCGCCCTGGACAAAGATGCTCCTTTGCGCTTTGCAGGTACCAACCTGTCTTTGTTTACTCCCTGTCGTGAGTCTGGGAAGCATTTCACGTGTCCCATTTGGGTTGTTTCTGAGCCTTTCTGAGAATGTCTTGATAGCTAAGGGTTGTGTGTGGCCCCCACGTATCACAGGGGTACCTGACTGCCCTTGCAAAGCCTGTACTTTTTGAAAGGCAAAACATTTAATTGCATCACTGTGTTCTTTGTCTTGATGTAACCAACAAGAGAGCATCCAGACCAGTGCATCTCAAGCTTTTGTGTCTGTGCAGAGCACGGGATCGTGCTTAAAATGCAGGCTTGGATACAGTGGTTCTGGGGGCACCTGCAACCTTGCCTTTCTAACCTGTTTTCTGGTGCTCCTGGTCTCTGAGCAGTGAGAATCTGGAGCAGTGGTTCCTAAGCCTTTTGCACCAGGGACCAGGTTCCATGGAAGACAATTTTTCCATGGACTGTAGCAGGAGGTAAGGGATGGTTTGGGGATGATTCAAGCGCATTAGATTTATAGAACACTTTTATTATTACATCAGCTCCACCTCAGATCTTCAGGCTTCAGATTCCAGAAGTTGGGGGCCCCTGATATAAGTAATTACAGCTCATGATTTTCCTTGTACTACTTAGGTTTCAGTTACCTGAAGAGACTTAGTTGAGAATATTGAGCAGTCTTTTAGACTGATTTCATTTGGCTTAGATGTTACTTTCAGTAAATCTTTAGCATGAGTTACTTTATAAGATTGTAAGCTCAGTGTTCACTGGGACAGATCGAGGATTGCTCTGAAGATCTGCTGTCTCAGTGGCTTCCAACAGCACTTTGCAGATCAGAACTGTTCTTGCTTTACGTCAAGGCTGGGGTCACGTCCTTAATAGGCAGAGGAACAGGCTGCTTCTCCCTTTCTTTGCCTCAGAGTCAAAAGGGACGTTGTGAAGTTAATTTTTAAAGAGTGGTTTTTGCCTGATGTTTTTCCAGAACAAAATGTGTTTGTTCTGTTTGCCTCAAAACAAATGAGAAAAATTCAATTAGCTCATATAGATCATTCCATACATTGAATTTACTATGGTAAATAGGAGACATGAATGCAAGGATGTCTCTGAAGAGCTATTTAAAGACTGATTTTCTCTTCTTTCTGTTCAAGTGCCACATCCCATTTCCAGGGGAGTAACCTGAGAAGCACCTTGTGCTATTGAGTCAGTGGTAGAGACAGATCCTCTTGATTAGTTTTACTCGTTTATTGGTTTTTAGAGAGAAATCCAATTAGATGCATGGTAGAGGAAGTGCTCTGTGCTAGGAAGACACACAGTCTCTGTTTGGTAGCCAAGGTGATTTTTTTTTTTGGTTGTTCCCCCCTCCCCTGATTTAAAAATCATTTTTAGCATTGCCTATGGTTTCCTCTGGGCATCACTAAATTTTTGAGTATTTGCATAGATATATTTACACACACTTTGCATGCAACACCTTTGTTTATCATATACAGTTCCTCCTTGCGGGTGTGACGTTTCGGGGTCTTGTCAGTAACCTTACTAGGGTCATCTAGCTTATGTTCCTGAGGGTACTTGCATCTCCCTGACATCTAATTGATTTTGATTAGCAATTGCAGTCAGGAGTTCTGGCATCTACTCCCCCAGGCCTCTCTTTACAAATTCTCAGCTGTACCCAGTCCTGTTGTTGGTGGATCTCTGTCCCGTTATATCACTCATGATTCATAACCCTTATAAAGCATTCAGTGTCCTGGGCACTGCTGTAAGTACTGTACAAATATGCATTTGTGTTTAATTCTCAACAGCCTTTTGAGGTAAGTATACTTCTTGTCACCCCTTTTTAAAGAGAGGAAGCTGAAGCACAGAGCTGCTAACTTACCAGCTCTGGGTCACACGGCTTAGATGTGTCAGAGGCCAGATTCCAAGTCAGGCAGGATGGCTCTTAACTGTGATGCTGTGTTAGGCAGCACAGAAAGTTACAGAGGATGGGAAGTAGGAAATGAAATGTACATTGAGTACTAACCTTGAAGTCATTTTACGTGTCACTTCTTTCTTTCTTGTTGAATTTAATTTTATTGTGTAATTTATTAAAACTTAATGTATTAAGCAACACCTAGAAAACCTACAAAAATAAGTGTTTTGTGGTGTATATAGGAATAATACAGAAAATATTGCTTTTAGTTTGGTGAAGAAAATCAATTTTGTATAGTTTGAAAATGAAAGTCCCTCAGTTGTGTCCGACTCTTTGTGACCCCATGGTCTATACAGTCCATGGGATTCTCCAGGCCAGAATACTGGAGTGGGTAGCCTTTCCTTTCTCCAGGGGATATAGTTTATTTCATCCTGAATAAAATGTGAGTTTTGTTTTAAGTTCAGATACATTATTTTTGGTGGATACAAAATAGATTCTTATGGTAAATTCTCTTTTCAAAAATATTTATTACCTTCACAATTGAAGATAGTTTCATTTTTCTTTATTATTTTTTGGTTTTGATATATGGGTTTACTACTGGGGAAATAAAAACACCATTTTAATTGTGAAATTATTAAATGTAAGATTTATCTAACTTTTTAGATATTACATGCTGTGTGGCCCCTGATATAAGTTGTTAGTGTTTGTGTAATTGTTTCTGGCTAAAATATAAATGAGTATTGCAAAAAAAAATCCTTGATATAATCTAGTCTTGAATGAAATAGTACTTACAAGGTTTTATGTTTTTAGAGATTCTCAGGTATTTTTTATTAATGTGCCAAAGTTATATATTGAGATTTTAAACAACTATATGGAGAAGCAGCGTAGAGCCTAGTATAGTGGTAACTTGATTGCATTTGCCATAGTGGACAGAAAAAATAAATATTTTCCTTCTGGAGATTTTCAGAGGGGAGCATAGTTGGTCTTATAGTCTTTTTTAAAAAAATACAGTTCATATACCATAATGTATACAGTTCACTGGTTTTTAGTGTTTTCATAAGATTGTTCTACCATCAGCCACTGTCTAATTCTACAATGGTGAAAGTGAAGTCGCTCAGTCGTGTCCGACTCTTTGTGACCCCATGGACTGTAGCCTATCAGGCTCCTCCGTCCATGGGATCTTCCAGGCAAGAGTGCTGGAGTGGATTGCCATTTCCTTCTCCAGGGGATCTTCCCGACCCAGGAATCGAACCCAGGTCTCCCGCATTGCAGGCAGACGCTTTACCGTCTGAGCCACCAGGGAAGCCCTACAGCATTTCATCACCCCAGAAAGAAACCCTTGCCTCTGTTAGCAGTCACTCCCCTTGGCAGCCACTAGTCTACTGCGTGTCTTTGGATTTGCCTGTATTCTGGATATTTCACACAAGAACAACACGCGGCTTTTTGTGACTCGCACCTTTCACTTAGCACGATGATCTGGAGGTTCACCACGTTGTGGCATGTCCCTCGTTCCTTCTTATTGCCAAATAATATTTCGGTATATGGATGGACCACGTTTTGTTTACTCATCCATCGGTAATGGGCATCAGAGTCGTTTGTACTTTGTGGCCACTGTGAGTAGTGATTCTGTGAACATCTGTGTACAAGTCTCTGTGTGGATGTTCAGTGCTCTCGATTATACACCCAGGGGTGGAACTGGTGCTCATCTACTCTTCCTGAAGCATAGTCCTCTTCCTACCGAAGTGAGTAGCTGCACAGTCCTGGGAAGGGACCTCCTCTCTCCCTCCCTCTTCTGTTACCATGGTACCCATCCAACTCCCATCCAGCTGCTACGCAGAGCACTGCCCCCACCGGGCTATAGCAGACAGGTACATAAGGAACACAAATCCTGGAGCCTAGTGCTTCAATCCTGGCTTTGAGGCTCATTGGCTGTGTGGCTCTGGGCAAATTACTTAACATCTCTGAGCCTCATTCTCATCATTTGTAACATGAAGATAATATCATATACCTTATAGGGTTTGGAAAATATTAGCTCATTTATTTATAAATAGGAAGAGCTTAAAACAATGCCTGGTATGTAGTAAGTGCTATTTTCAGTGTTCACTGCTGCTGTTAGGAATCTTTAAAAAAATTTTTTTTCATATAACATTACATGAGAACTGTCTTCCATCTTCCTCTAGTAGTCTTAGTAATATTCCATTTTCTCACTGAGTTTCTTAAATGTGTTTTGGGTAAAGCAGAGGACGGGTCTGGAGCCTTATTTTGAGCTTTGGTTGCAGTTGGTGGTGCCGTTAAGTTTACTTTAGCATCACGGTGGTGGTGGCAGCAGCCACTGCTGACATTGACTGAGCTCTCTTCTGTGTAGCGTGGGGTGTTCTCCGGCTCTGCGTGGTCCCTTTGATTCCTTCCAGCAGTCTCAGTGGTAGAGACTGTCATGCCCCCATTTTCCAGATGAGGAAACAGAGGCTCAGAGCACATCTGTCAGCAGCATGACTGCCAGGTTCTCCATTTAATCCCCGGTCCCTTAACAAGCCCCCGGGACTAGTTGGTGTTTGGGTTTTTGTCTTGATTTGTTTAATTTTTAATTTTTGGTCATGCTTCACAGCATGCAGGATCTCAGTTCCCTGACCAGGGATAGAACCCGTGCCTCCTGCAGTGGAAGCGCAGAGTCTTAATCACTGGACCACCAGAGAAGTCCCTGGGACTAGTCAGTGATCCATAAATTCTGGTAGAAGGACCGAATGAGTTTGCCTGAGATCACTCAGCCCACAAATGACAGCTCAGCCTTTGAACCAGGCAGCCTGACCCCAGTGTGATTCTTAGCTTCACCAGGTCGGCTCTCACGACACTGACTTTACGACACGGTAAACATTCTGGTCCACGGTCTTAATCCCGTAATAGGGCCTGTGTGTGGGTAGCCACTGGAGATGACTTGTCTAAACTCCTAAATAAACACCCGTGAAATGTGGGAAGCCTGGTCACCGAAGTGTGTTGTAATTTGTCACTCATCAGACTATCATGTGAAATGCACAGGGTTTGGCCCGGGGTAAGACTAGGTAAATAAAGTCTTGGTATTGGTCAAGCATTTTAGAAAATGAAAACCACACCATTCAGTTCAGCCCCTTTTCTTTAATCTGCTAAAAGCCCGAGTAGAGGTGGGGATAAAACATGTGGTGTGCATTGTATGTATTTAATGGGCAGTTACAGGCTGGAGCCACTTTATCAGCCACATTGTTGCTGTTTTTACGGTGACACCTTTGACCCCAGTGAGTTGCCTGTATTGGGAGCTGAACACTCTGCGTGCATGCATAGTCGTATCCAACTCTCTGTGGTCCCATAGACTGTAGCCCACCAGGCTCCTCTGTCCGTGGGATTTCCCAGGTAAGAATACTGAAGTGGGTTGCCATTTCCTCCTCCAGAGATCTTCCTGATGCAGAGATCCAACCTGAACTTTTTGCATCTCCTACATTGACCAGTGGATTCTTTACACCCTGCCACCTAGGAAGCCCTGCATCCACCCCCACCCCCTACCTTTTTTGAAGCTCTTTCCTTTCATATGTGGTTATAGAAGCATTCTTTTTCCTGCCTTTCTAATCTGAGTACAGATATTTTACAAGATTAAACAATTATGATATGAATGGAGTCCACAAGAAACTTCAGGACAAGAACAGGAGCTGTACTTTTGTTGACATTTAATTAGAACTGGCTCATATCTGTGCTGCTCTTCTCCATATTCTGTGTAATTCTCGTGACTCACATGCCCTGAGGGTGGCCCACGGGCGTCACCACCACACACCTCCGCCCAGTTTTGCTTTGTCAGCATGTGCAGCTGGGCTGGGACTGTGTTTGCAGCCATGAGTTGGATATGTTAGGTTAAGTCACATGAAAATGCCATTTTTGTCTGAAAATGTCAAAATACGTGAAAAATCGGAATGTCAGAAATCTTGTGTAACTCAGCCTAGTGCAAGGCAGTAATCGGTCAAGTAGCAGTTTTAAATAAACAAGGAATGGTTTGAGATCAATAATCATTAAATATTAGGTAGCTTTGCTAGGCCTCCCAGAAATTACAAAAAAGCATTTCTCAGAACACTGGTCTTCTAGGTGGGAAGGTGAGACCAGCATTGTCCGAGAGTTAAGCATGGGTGCCTGGACATCTGTAGGTCATTGTCAAGTGAGAGAGGCAGCACTGCGTAGACTGGAGTTCATGAAAAGATAAGGACGTGATTTCTAAAGGCAGACTCGAGCTCCTGCCAAGGATGGGAAGGATGTACATGGTTGGGCAGTAACGGGCAGTGGGGAGGATGGAACAGAGGTGGGAGCTGTCAGGGGTCCCAAAGAGGTGGGTGAAGAGTCAGCCCGTTTGGTGTGTCGGAGGAGCAGAGGGTTGGAAATGAGCCCAGAGCTGCATGGTTTCTGTTGCCAGGCTGAGTTAGACAGGATGTCACCTCGCCCGTGGTTTCTAGTACTGCATCCAGACAGTCCTGGGGCGCATCCGTCAGGTTCCCCTGTCTGCTCTTGCCCAGTTGAATCTGTACTTGTAAGAGCACAGCTTAGAAATTTATAACCAGCCGGTGAGGTTTGGAAACCACTGATAGGCCAATCTCTCAAGTGTGGATTGCAGCTTGTCGGCATTGGAGCCTCCTGGCAGCACTTGTTAGAAACGCAGATGACAGGGCTCTGCCCCAGAGCTGCTGAATCTGAATTTCTGGGAAGGGGGCTTGGCAAAGGACATGTTCAGCAAGTTTCTCGGACAGTTCCTGGTGCACTGGAATGTGAGAGTCCATCACAGGTTGTTGTGCCTGGGCCATTAGGGCATAACCCTTGGGTGTATGTTTTTCGTTACTGTACATCTGAGGTACCTGGAAAAACTGTTTTGATTAGAGCCACACGTGGGCTGGTTCCAGAAACTAGCCTGGACCAGTAAGCAAGGAATTCAAAAGTCACCATAAGTAAGAGTCAGCCTGGACGTCTAGCTGGTAGGCAAGGGTGCCAAGGCCAGGGAGAGAGAAGTGGGTCAGGGAGGAGAGGTGGATTAGCAGGCACGTTGTAGTGGACACTTGCTGCTCAGAAAATGTCAGTTTTCCCTCAGCAGCCCCTGGTCTCCTTCCGGTTAGATCCAGGTTGGTGGGTCTACAACCCATTACCCTGTTCCCCCAGCCAAGCACAGGCATGACCCAGGCCGGGCCGACAGACACTCTCTCTTGGGATGTGAATGTCGAGCCGAGGGATAGGTGCTGATACCAGCTGTGGGCATGGCCCTTCCATCCAGGCCTTCTTGCTGTGGAACTGTGCGGCTCTTCTTCGCTGGTCTCTGGAGCCGCCTTGGTTTCTAACCGTCTCCAAGTCCCTGTCTCTGGCCTGCAGTCAATTCCATGAGCTCCTGGTGGCTCTTCAGTGAAGGCCCTGTCGCTGAGTTGGCTGGAGTGGATTTCTGTCACACGAGAGAACCTGAAGTATCCAAGCCGGTGCTGGTGACCTCCACTGGGGCTGCAGCATGAGGGCAGGACAGCGCCAGACCTGGGGAGGCTGCAGGAACAGCTCCAGAGACACCCTCTCTTGTCTGGGGAAGAGCTTGAACTAAGATTTGGAAGAAGCTGGAAGCCAAAAGGACCGATGTGGAAAGTGAGGGCTCAGCACTGTCAGATGAGAACTGGACGTGGCCAGAGAGAGAGAGAAGTGAGAGCTCTGCTCTGCTGGCTTCATCCATTGTTATATCTTTCTGTTTTGCTTTTTAAAAATTCTTTACTAAAGCTCCTTTTGACTATTTTAGATGATCTTAGGGGAATGAAGAGTGGAGAGAGACAGGAGGTTTTATCCATTCTGAGGCCAGCAGGGCTAGAGGGGTCGGTTGTCCAGGGAACCCAGTGGGGGATTTCAGACATGATGAGAGCAGAGCTGTAGATTTATCTAGTGGAGCAGTGGTTGCTCAGTCGTGTCCCACTTTTTGCAGCTTCATGGACTGTAGCCCACCAGGTTCCTCCTCTGTCCATGGAATTTTCCAGGCAAGAATACTGGAGTGGGTTGGCATTTCCTTCTCCAGGGCATCTTCCTAACCTGGGGATCGAACCCACATCTCTTTACCACTCGCACCACGTGGAAAGCCTGGAGCAATAGTACATGGTCTGGATTGAGTGGGAAGGAACAGGACAGAAAGGAAGTAGAATACGAGAGCTGATTTTGAGATGTCCTTCTTTGACAAGGCTGAGAGATGCCCAAGTTTATCCCCTCCTCCCAGCCTGGTAGCATGAAGCAGGCAGTTTACAGCTTCTAGCAGACAGTTCCATTTCTCCTTGTGGTCCCATGGTCAGAAGCAATCTCAAGGACAGTGCTTGACTGAGTGTCTAATTTTTTTAAACTGTGCCAGCTCTTGGGTGTGGGAGGTGGGATCTTGGTTGCAGCATGTGAGATCTAGTTCTCTGACCAGGGATGGAACCCAGGCTCCCTGCACTGTGAGTGTGGAATCTTAGCCAGTAGACCACTAGGGAGGTCCCTGGTGAGTGTCTTTGAATTCTTACTCAGCATGGCACTGTGTAGGCAGCATCACCCGGGTCAGAGGCTTCATCTGAGGTCTTAAACCTCACTTCCCTATGCAGTGGCCTTGTTGGGAAAGCCTTGTCACTCACTGTGAGTGACGTAGGACGCCTCACCGTTTTCTCTTTAGAACAGCAGACTTCCAAGTCAAAAAAAAACACAAAACCAAGATGTTATTATACCACTGAATTAAAGCCGGGAAACTTGACATATCTTAATATATATCCCACTCTATTAGTTACACCCCAAAAGTGCAAACATAGTCAAGCGAATTACCACATTCTGGAAAATAGTTGGACACAGCTGGTACCCAGCAGTTTCTGCTCATGGTGGATTAAAGAGCAGTGATCAGCCAGTCTTTCTCTAAAAGGCTGGCAGTGAGGATTTGAACCTTTGCAGTCCATGGGGGGATGGTCTCTTTGGCAGTGACTGAGCTGTGCCACTGTGGGGGAGAGGCATGGGGAAGAAGCCCAAGACAAGACATTAGCAGGTCTCTGTTTTATGCATCCCTATAAAACATTCCTGTGGTCATGTATGGATGTGAGAGTTGGACTGTGAAGAAGGCTGAGCACCAAAGAATTGATGCTTTTGAACTGTGGTGTTGGAGAAGACTCTTGAGAGTCCCTTGGACTGCAAGGAGATCCAACCAGTCCATTCTGAAGCAGATCAGCCCTGGGATTTCTTTGGAAGGAATGATACTAAAGCTGAAACTCCAGCCACCTTATGCAAAGAGTTGACTCACTGAAAAAGACTCTGATGCTGGGAGGGATTGGGGGCAGGAGGAGAAGGGGACGACAGAGGATGAGATGGCTGGATGGCATCACCGACTCGATGGACATGAATTTGAGTGAACTCCAGGAGTTGGTGATGGACAGGGAGGCCTGGTGTGCTGCGATTCATGGGGTCACAAAGAGTCAGACACGACTGAGCAACTGATCTGATCTGATAAAACATTGCTTATGGACACTGACATTTGAATTTCTTACAATTATCTTGTGTCATGAAATAACACACAGAAACCATCTTCAGCTCACAGGCCACTCAGAAATACGCTCTGGCTGGACGTGGCCTGCCGGTTTGCCTGCCCCCTGCCCTGAGCAGCGCTGTCCAGTAGAGCTTGCAGTGTGATGGAATGTTCATGTCTACATCTCCATTGAATAGTTGCTAGTCACATGTGGCTCTTGAGCACTTGAAATGCAGCCAGTGTGACGGAGGAACTGAGTTTGTATTATTATGCACTTAGAAATTTTTTTTAATTTATTTTTGAAAGTATTTATTTATTTGGCTGTGCTGGGTCTTCATTGCTGCTCAGGCTTTTCTCTAGTTGTGGCGAGCTGGGACTATTCTCTGGCGATGGTGTATGGATTTCTCATTGCCGGGGGCTCCTCTTGTTGCGGAGCATGGGCTGTAAGGCACGCAGGCTTCAGCAGTTGTGGCTTCTGAGCTCTAGAGCACAGACTCAGTAGTTGTGGCTCCTGGGCTTAGTTGCTCTGAGGCATGTGAGATCTTCCTGGCTCAGGGATCGAACCGGCGTCTCCTGCACTCGCAGGTAGATTCTTATCCACTGAGCTACCAGGGAAGCCCAATATTATGCACTTTTAACATGAATTTCAGTTCAGTTTTAAGCAGTTTTAAGCCACGTGGCTAGTGGCTTGAGCCTTGTTCACACAGCAGAGCACTGGAACTCCAGTGTGTTCACACAATGGGAAATCATTACCACAACAGCCAGTGTTTGTGGAGGGCTTCCTTTATGCTGGGCAGTGTTTTAAGCACTTACGTTTTAACTCACTGGCTTCTAACTGTGTGTACCAGTGAGAGTGAATGAACTCTGTATCTGCAGGTGCTAGCAAAGATAAATACATCTCAGATGCTCACGGCTGGAAAAGGTGGAGTGAAAAATCAAGTCACAAGAACTGCATGTCACAAACACAATGAAACAATACTGTTCAGGGATATACATTAAAAAAGGGGGGGGCAGGAAATTGAGGCTGGGTAACCTTTTGGTTTCCTTGGCGAGGCCACGCTGAGTCTGGGGCAGGGTACCCCTGACCTTCTTGTATCTGCTCTCTAGTGGGTCGTAGAGGGAGGTGAGCAGGATTTATACTGACTTGGAAGAACAGGTGTTTCAGGAAGTGAAAACCATGATCGTGGCAGCATCGCTACAGTTAGGACTGAATCTGCTTTCAGTTCACATATAAGCAGATGTTCCAGGAGAAGAGGTCTCTGTATGGATATGGGTTGCCTTGGTTGGGTACCTTAGATGAGAAAACATGGTTATTTATTCAGGCCAAGAACAAAGGGGTTGAAATAAAACCTTTCCCTCCCACTGTTTCCTTAAGGCCAATGATGAGTTGAATGTTAGGGTATTCAGCCACCAAGAACTTAGCTTCAAAATGAAAATCTGAAAACTAGAAAACAGCAACTAGACTGACTTAGACACTGTTATCATCCACGCATTCCTGAAAAGAGAGATCCCCATCACACCTGTGGGTGTGAGGAAACTTCACAGCAGTATTTCATCCCTAGGCTAGTGTCATCTGTGGTAAGTGGGATGCAAAGAGACATTTTGTTCTTGAAGGTTCAGTTTTGCTCTAATAATGTTAGCCACTGGCTACTGAGTGTATTGTTAAACGATGTCAAGCTTTTCTATGTAATATGTGCATCTTTGACTTTTTTTTCTTATTGTTTAGAGTTCGTTCTTTCCTGTATTACTGACATGGGTTTATCTTTTCTCCCTTTAGAGAGTTTTGAGGTGACAGTCACCAAAGAAGGTGATAAAGGGTTCTTTCTATCCCTCTTATGACATTAACCCACTAACTATGTTAATGAAATTGGGACTCAGCCCTCAAACAGAAGAAACTGTCATGCTCTTTCCCCCTATTTATTCTCCTACTTTGTTTCTATTTTTTAAGTCTATTGATGGGAATTGTATGTAACCAAACCCTTGGTTAGAAATATCTGGAAATCAGACATCCATTTGAACTATATGGATAATCCTATTCTTTTTTAAAAAATTGGATCTGAGAGATTCACTGTGTAACCATTTTCTGCTTGTTGTAATTTTGGAAGTTTTGTTTTTATGTGAAATACATTCTACACACATCAGAATGTTTATATGTGTTCTCCCCTGGGCCAGAATGGAGACCTACACTTTAACTCCCAGTGAAGCTCATAAACGAACTTGGATGCACTTCCATTCCCAGGCAGGCTTCTTCTTCAGGTCTGATAGGATAAAGTCCAAAACCAAGGGCAGTCTAGCACATCCCTCCCCAGAATGGAGACTGTATCTCAATCACAGATGATAGCTGTTGAAATGGATGCCTGAAAAGTTGGTATTTCTACCTTTTTCTCATTTAGTAGTTTGTTTTGATTCCCTAATTTTAGCCAGGCTCATTGCACAGGAAGACTTGTTTCTTAGAATTTTTTTTTTTTTTTTGGACAGACCTTCTGTAATTCTGGTGCTGAACCTATGCCTCACGCTTCTTCCTTTCTCAACACTTAACTGTGCCTTTTAGCCTCCTCTCTGGTCCAAATCAAAACCACTGCCCGGCCCTCCCAGGTCCCTGGGCAGCTCCTCTGTGTTACCAGGCCTTGGCTGTTAGCTAATGAAACTACTTTACCCCGGAGCTCTCCTAAGTACTCCTGTGAAATGCCTGTCTATATTTTCTCTTTCTCTCTTTTGTATTCCTGCATGAATGGATGCAAAGTTAAACAAGTTGCTTGGAAAGCCAGAACATGCTTCTTTTTACTAAAGCCCCCAGAACTTACCCCCTATGAAAGCACAAGCGCCCTCGCTTTGTCCACAGACCCTCCCCCCACCCCCAACCCCTGGCTGCCGAATTGTCGTTGTTCATTTTCTTTAGGGGTGGAGGGGAGCGCACCCTGGGTTTGTGTGGCAGAAATCCTAACCCATGCTGCTTTGACTCCCCAGGTGAGATTTGTGGATTTAAGATTCATGGACAGAATGTGCCCTTTGACGCAGTGGTGGTGGATAAATCCACTGGCGAGGGGGTCATTCGTTCCACAGAGAAGCTGGACTGTGAGCTGCAGAAGGATTACACGTTCACCATCCAGGCCTATGACTGCGGGAAGGGGCCAGACGGGGCCAATGTGAAAAAATCTCACAAGTAAGTGAGCGGGACAAAGAGTGTACGTGTGTGTGTGTGTGTGTGTGTGTGTGTGTGTGTGTGTGTAAGGAAAACAGTGACTGTTGCCACTGTCCTAAAACTTACTGCTTTTGTTTGCTTTTAAAATATTTGTTTATTTGGCTGTGCCAGGTCTTAGTTGTGGCATGCTAACTGTTAGTGTGGCATGTGGGATCTGGTTCCCTGACCATGGATCGGACCCTGGTGCCCTGCATTGTGAGTGCAGAGTCTTAGACACTGTACTGCCAAGGAAGTCCCACGACTTTTCAGTTTTGAAACACAAGGCAGAGGATAGTTTCTGATTGTCCCTATTGAGATTGTCAGCTCTTTGAGGGCAGGAATCCTGTGTGTTTACCCTTGTGTATGGCTCCCAGCAAGTGTCCAATACTTGTTAGATGTTGAATAAATGAATGAGTAATTTTATTCTCCCAGCTACTCTAGTAAAAATGCTAGGGCCTTCCATTGAAAATTCGACAAGCCCACTTTTCCTGGAGGAAGATATTCTTTTGTTATGTTTATATATATATGTATTTTTTTTTCCCATAAATTTTAAGGGCATGAAATGCATTTGAGCGGGTAAAAGAAAGCTTATTTCTGCCCCCAATCCTGGGTATGTTCACATGCTTCCTACCAGTTGAGAACTACTGGTGTCACGGAGACAATTGGACAAGACCTAGATTTAGTCTTTTTCTAGGTCTTTTCTCCACCATTTACTAGTCCCCCAACATTAGGCAAATTTAATTTTTCCAAGTATCAGTTTCTTCTTACTGTATTGGTTAAGGAAAGAAGCTCCGTGGGTGAGGTGATGTCACATATCCCACTGTGAGGGTCAGGATGGATGGGGGTACCATGGGGTAGGGAGGGTCTTGGTGAATAGCTGGATGCTACATGTCAGTGAATCATGCCTCATCCATTTTACAAAGTGCGATGTTGCGGTTTTCCTTGACAAAGGCCTTGTTTCAGTCAGGGACCTTGTCTGATTCAGAAACATGCCCTGGTCAGTAGCACTCGAGATTGATGGTTTTCAGTAGCTTGGTCTGATGATGCCTTAGTTTTCTTGTGCCCACACTGGGGAGATGGAATGTAGTTGATCAGGGAGGGCAAGTTGAAGTCCTTCATTTGTTGGTCAGTAGTGGGTGATATCCCAGCAGTGGTTTACTGATGCTCTCTATTCCTTAGAAGCAGGATAAAACTTGTTTTAATAAGCTCATAATTTCCCATTTTCTATCTCTGCTTTTTACCTCTACTTCCTAACTTTTTTTTTTCCCGGATTTTGTAACAAAATATTTTTAACTTTCTGGGTTGAGCACAAACAGATATCTGGTATATAGTTACCCGCCTTGTGCATGCCCTGCCCTACATTGTCAAGAAAATCCCGTCTCTCTCTTTTGTTTTTTTTGACTGCTCCATGCAGTGTATGGGATCTTAGTTCCCCAACCGGGGAATCAACCTGTGCTACCTGCTTTGGAAGCACAGAGTCTTAACCACTGAACCACCAGGGAAGTCTCCCAAGTCTGTTATTTACCAGCTGCCTTACTCAGTAGGACTTTGTAGCATCAACCCAAATTCCTGTTTTAACTTTCTGTTGTCTCCATGCTAAATTAAAAACAGTGAGCAGTTTAATTTTCATCTCCACATATAATTTAATAAAACAGGATATCGGAAAAAAAGGAAATTTAACCATAGGGCAGAAGTTTATTCTTCGGGTAAAAATACAAACAAGCAAAACTGACAGCTTTTTTCCCCCCCGTTCTTCCAGAGCAACTGTCCACATTCAGGTGAACGACGTCAACGAATATGCGCCCGTGTTCAAGGAGAAGTCCTACAAAGCCACAGTGGTGGAGGGGAAGCAGTACGACAGCATCTTGAGGGTGGAGGCGGTGGACGCGGACTGCTCCCCCCAGTTCAGCCAAATCTGCAGCTATGAGATCGTCACCCCAGATGTGCCATTCACCGTTGACAAAGATGGTGAGAACCCAGAAGTGGGCGCATTCCTCCCCGACGGGGAGATGGGGCAGGCAGCCCCCTCTACACCAGTTGGCTTCAAACCCACACTTTGTCTGCACTTCAGTGAAACTCACAGTCAGTCCATTCAGGCTGCTCTCACCAAACACCATAAACACAAAATGACAGACACTTACTTCATACAGTTCTGGAGGCTGGGAAGTCTAAGACAGAGTGCTCAGTAATTCAGTGTTGGTGAGGACCTGCTTCTTGGTGTGTCCGCACATGGCAGGGAGAAAGCTCTAGTCTCTTTGTCTTGTATGGACACTGATCCCATATCGAGGGCTCCACCCTTGTGAGCTTACCTAAAGCTCATCACCTCCCAAAGGCCCCACTTCCTAATACATTACCATGAGGGTCACAACTTCAAGTGTAAGAATTTGGGAGGACACACACATTCAGTCCATAGCAAGACCTAACTTGGTGTGTCTGTTTCACGCTTAAGTTTTTTTTTAAATTGAAGTATAGTTGATTTACAATGTTATGTTAGTTTCAGGTGTACAGCACAGTGACTCAGTTGTGTGTGTGGTCCATACCGAGTGGCTTGTGGGATCTTAGTTGCCTGACCAGGAACTGAACTCCTGCTCCGTGCAGGGAAGCTCGGAGTCCTAACCACTGAAACACCAGAGAATTCCCTACCTCATTGTAGTTTTGATTTACATTTCTCTAATAGTTAGCCTTGTTGAGTATCTTTTCATACAGGTGCCTTTTGGCCATCTGTATGTCTTTGGAGAAATATCTGTTTAGATTACGTTTAAATTTTTACTCTGTCCCCTGAAAGCCTGTTTTCTGACACCAAAGTTTGATGTTTGACAAAAACATTCTCTTTTAGGATGATCGTTTTTCTCCTTTCCCACTGAAATCTAATAAAAATCCACTGCCTAAGATGTTTTTATTTTATCATCTCCCTGCCTTTCAGCCAGCTTGCATCCAAACAAGACTGCTTCTCAATTTGCCTTGTTTTCTGTTCTCCATCACATTGGAATCTTCTGCCTCATCTTGAAAATGAAGTTGATACCTTACTGCCAGCCCCACCTCCATCCTTAGTAATGGAACAGTATTAACTTAGTCTGGAGCTCAGCTTCTTTATTGGGTTATGGCTTCTTGATGATCCTGTGGTGTCTCCATTGTTAACACACAGTCCAGAATCTTCGATGAAATGATGGACACGATGCAAACACTTTGCAGATATCTGCACACATGTTGAGAAAGCAGGCTTCTCTCCTGCTTGGCGAGGGTAGGAAGTCTCTCTAAAAAAGTAAATCTTTTAGCAAAAAGTATTTAATGCAGCTTCATCTCATATTTAATATTTGAATTACTTGGATTATTTTGTCTATTTATGCTTTTACACATTATCTTGTTGTTGTTTAGTCAGTAAGTCGTGTCTGACTCTGTGACCCCATGGACTGTAGCCTGCCAGGCTCCTCTGTCTGTGGGATTTCCCAGGCAGGAATACTGTAGTGGGTTGCCATTCCCTTCACCAGGGCATCTTCCCAAGACCCAGGGATCGAGCCCGTGTCTCCTTTACCACTGAGCCACCAGGGAAGCCCTTACATATTAAATCTTAAATATAAAATCAAATACAGCTGTAAGAATAAATGAAGGCTGCATTCTGTAGACTCATTCTTCTGCTTAAACAGTCTTTCAAGGTGGATTTAGTGTGTGTTCAAGCTCAGGAAAGCCAAACTGAGTGTTAATTATCTGAAGCATAAGTTTATTTCTGTGTTAGTACTTCCAGGGCTGAAAGCACGTGCATTTTGTGTTTCAGCGTAGGACGACAGAAGTAAAACACAACATGGGCTTGAAAATAATCTGGAAAAAAATGTGTATATACATGAATCACTTTGCTGTACACCTGAAACTGACACAGTATTGTACATCAACTGTACTTCAATTAAAAAAAGTCAGGAGGAGGGAAACGGAATGGGTTGGGGTTCTCACTGTTGTTTTTCCCTTTGGAAGGTTACATTAAAAACACAGAGAAGCTGAACTATGGTAAAGAGCACCAGTACAAGCTGACTGTCACGGCCTACGACTGCGGGAAGAAAAGAGCAGCAGAAGACGTTTTGGTGAAGATCAGCATCAAGCCCACCTGCACCCCTGGGTGGCAAGGTGAGCCTCCCTCTCTGTGCTGCTCTCGCACCTGCTCCAAAAGTCTGTCCACCATGGAGACCTAACAGGAGTGTTCCTCTTCTCCCCTCCACCCCACCCTCCCCGTGGGCCCACGCAGGATGGAACAACAGGGTGGAATACGAGCCTGGCACTGGCGCTCTGACACTCTTTCCGAATGTCCACCTGGAAACATGTGACGAGTCGGTGGCCTCGGCACAGGTGGTGGTGGAGCTGGAGACCAGCCACATCGGGAAGGGCTGTGACCGTGACACCTACTCCGAGAAGTCACTTCATCGGCTCTGCGGTAAGGAGGCGAGGGAGGAACCCCAGGCCCCAAAAGCCCATTCAGAAGAGTGTGCGCGTGTGCTACCTTAAGACCCACTGATTTCAAGCATGTCTTTCTCTAACATACGTTGGGAATCATCCAAATAAGGGTTCTGTAAGGAGTGTGCTTTAAATGAAATGAATTTATTATTTAAGGACTAAAGAAAAAAAACTAGGTAATGTGATAGCTTTTGGCAAACGTGAAATAGGAAATGGAAATGAAAATGAAACCTGCATTGAATATATAGTCTTTGTGTCGCACAAACAAGGTGTGGAGCAGGTGGAGCATAGAATGGTCAAGAATTTTACCCAAGGCTCGTTCTCCATCTTCACCATCAGTCTGGATATTTTTCGGGTTTATGTAAGTCAGGTGGAGGAGAGGTATGGATACTTCTCAGGGAAAATGCTGAGGAAGAATCTTTCACACAGCTGGTGGTAGAACACCAGTAACTTTTTTATGTTATGTTTTGGCCACTCTGCTCAGCACATGGGATCTTAGTTCCCGGACCAGGGACTGCATCTATATCCCCTGCAGTGGGAACATGGTGTGTTAACCACTGAATCGCCAGGGAAGTCCCAGAACACCACTAACTTAAATTGCTTCTTGATGATCAGAAGGGTCTCTTGTGTTCTGGGAGCTGCTCAGTAAGAGCTTCGGAGGCAGTGTTTTCTGATGCTCACTTGTCTCTTCACCAAATGATAACAGACTTGGGCAACCGATTTTCTTACATAATTGAAAATTGTCATATGAAGAAGCAGCAACAGGGAAAAAGTATATTCTCTGTTGGCTCATCCCTGTGCTGAATATACTTGGGTGTCTGACTATGAGTCCAGATTCTCATAATCAGGTACCTAAAAATGTGTAAGTGAAGAGGTCTGGAGTATTTTCTGTTTTAAATTATGTAAGTATAATGTAAAAACCATGCTTTCTCATGCCATTCTTCTTCTTTAGCTTTTTATTTTTTAAAACTTTCTGTTTTGTACTAGGGTATAGCAGTTAACAAACAATGTGGTGATCGTTTCAGGTGAACAGCAAAGAGACTCAGCCATACATTTATCTGTATCCATTCTTGCCCAAACTCCCCTGCCCTCCAGGCCACCACATAGCATTGAGCAGAGTTCTGGGCTATACAGTAGGGCCTTGTTGGTTATCCATTTTAAATACAGCAGTGTCGACCCCAGACTTCCTGACTCTCCCCACCCACCCACCGCCACCCACCCAATTCATCACCCCTGACACCCTTCTCTAAGTCTGTGAGTCTGTATCTGTTTTGTAAGTTCATTTGTATCATTTCTTTTAAGATTTCTCATATAAGGGATGTCATAGGATATTTCTCCTTCTCTCCTGACTTAACTTCACTCCGGGAAGTTGGTGATGGACAGGGAGGCCTGGCGTGCTGCGATTCATGGGGTCGCAAAGAGTCGGATATGACTGAGCGACTGATCTGATCTGATCTGATCTGAACTTCACTCAGTACAATAGTCTCTTGCTTCATCCATATTGCTGCTGCCATTATTTATTTGGTATTTAATAAGCATTTTCTCAGCAGAACAGTTCAAAGATAGAAAGAATTTCCTGTCCGAGTGCTTCCTATATACACTAGGTTACTTGCACACGTGTTATTTTCTTTATCATCCCATCAGGCCCACAAAGCAGTGGAGTTATTCCTCATCTTTCCAGAGGAATTAGTTGAGACTGAGGGAGACTGAGTTGCCTCACACTTTTAGGAAGAGCCTGAGCTTGGATTTGAACTGAGATCAGATGATACTTGAAAGACCAATCTGTTCTAGCCTAGTCCTGCTGCTCCTATAAATAGGAAAGTTAAGGGCCCAGGGGCTGGGAGAGGTTGCAGAATTCTCTGTGGACGAATTAAAAAAAAAAAATTGAGCCTGGCAATGTTTAACAACAGTTGTGAAAATGTCTCATGTACTCTGGCTTAGTATCCCGTTTCTAGAATTTATCCTAAGGGAATAATCATGGAGACCCTGAGGTCCTCGTCGACGCAAGGTTTATCACAGAAAAGAATTAGAGGTGACTCTGCTCACAGGACAGATTACTTAAATAAATTATTGTACAAATTCTATCCAATAAAGTGCTGTTCAGACATTTTAAATTGTGCTCGAGACTATGAATGGTCATATATGTAAGTACAGAGTAGGAGTCCATTTTTATAATATATTTGCATACACATTATACATATTTTAGTAATACGTGTATATTCATAAAGAAAGGACTGGAAGTGTTTATACCCAGATGTTAACAGTGTATACAGTGGGGTGAGATCACGAGTAATGCTGCTTTTTTTTTTAATTAAAGTATAGTTGCTGTACAACATAGTGAGTCACAGTTTTTAAAAGTTAAAACTCCTCTTTCCTATTCCTTCTTCTTTTTCTTTTTTTTAAAGATAGTAACCATGGTTATTTTTTCATCTTTTTAGTAATAAAAACTCTTAGTTTTGAGGAAAAGAAAACTGAATTAGCAGATTGTTTAGCCATTAAGATAAATACGGTGCCTTAATACATGTGCCCCAGTGTCAGAGCGACACTGTTCACAACAGTCACGACATGGAAGCAGCCTGTGTCCGTCAGCTGATGAATGGATAGTGTGTGTGTGTGTGATATTACTGAGCCATGAAAAAGAAAGAGATAATGCCATTTGCAGCAACATGGATGGACTTAGAGATCATCAAACTAAGTGAAGTAAGCCAGACAGAGAAAGATGAGCGTTGTATGATATCACTTATATGTGGAATCTAAGAAGAATAAAAAAAATACACATGAATTTATTTACAAAATAGATGCATAAACGTAGAAAACAAACTTAGGCTTTTCAAAGGAGAAAGGGCAGAGGATTAACATATACACACTCCTATTTATGAAACAGATAAACAACAAGGACCTACTATGTAGCACAGGGAACTCTACTTAATATCTTGTACCAACCTATAGTGAAAAAGAATGTAAAAAAAGAATACGTTTATGTATAACTGAATCACTTTGCTGTGTACCTCAAACTAGCACAACATTGTATGTTAACTATGTTTCAATAGTAATTTTAAAATAAAGACTGTACCTCGTGGGCCTTGAAATGCTTATCCCATGTGAGTTCATCGCATGGTGCACAGTAAGCGTCACTGTGTTGCTTCAGGTGCTGCGTCTGGCACAGCTGAGCTGCTGCCTTCCCCAGGAGGCTCCTGGAACTGGACCATTGGCCTTCCCACGGACAACGGCCATGACAGCGACCAGGTCTTTGAGTTCAATGGCACTCAGGCGGTGAGGGTCCCAGACGGCATCGTCTCCGTCAACCCCAAGGAGCCCTTTACGATCTCTGTGTGGATGAGGCACGGGCCATTTGGCAAGAAGAAGGAGACGATTCTTTGCAGCTCAGACAAAACAGGTAGGTCAGCTTCGCTGTAAGGGACATCCTTGCAGTGGAGCCTGGAGCCGGCACTTATTCTAACCCTAAAGGCTCCCACAGGCTGTTGGTGACACTCGTGGTTCTCTGCTCAAGATCTGGCACTGGCATCTAGGCGTTTGTTAGTTTTACTCAGTGGATCAGGCCCCACTTCTCAGTAAAGCCCAAGTGTGCATGTTTGCGTGCATGCATGCATGCTGAGTCGCTTCAGTCACGTCAACTCTCTGTGACCCTATGGACTGCAGCCCTCCAAGCTCCTTTGTCCGTGGGGTTCTCCAGATAGGAATACCGGAGTGGGTTGCCATGTCCTCATCCAGGGCATCTTCCCAACCCAGAGACTGAACCTGCAGCTCTTACATCTCCTGCATTTCCAGGCAGGTTTTTGACCACTAGTGCCACCTGGGAAGCCCACAACCCAAGTGTATCTGTTCCTAACCCTGCCTTGGCCCACCCTGGAGAGTTCGTTTAGGCTGGTAAAACTGTCTTCAAAATCCATTGAAGAAATAACAGCTTTTATTTCTCCTTTGGGTCTTAACACATTATTGACTGGAGATGCACATTTTTAGAGAGTGATATGATTAACATCACTGTGTTAAGTTGTTAGAACTTAAAATTGATCAAGGATTCACTGCACAACTTAATGATTGTTGTTATTCACATTTCGCTCTTAGATTTTTGTTCCAACCTTGTGTATATTGTAAACACAAGTTTATTACCCTAAATTTTTTTTACAATGATGCATAATGAAATTTTGAGTGAAGAAGAATTCTTCGGTGAATTTTAATGCAGATACTTTCTCTAATTGTCTGAGTGACATGTATACTGGAGTCTCATAAGATGGTAGTTCTTCAGAATATAGTTATACTTCAGATGATGTGAATATTCAACTAACAGACAAAAAACCTTAGTGATTAATTCTCATGTAGAAAGTGAAAATGAAACTCAACGGTGCTGGAGAAGATTTACAGATGTGTCAGGTGTAACTATTGAATGTAATAACCCACAAAGTGTTCGTGAAATAACAGAATTAATTTTTGGCCAGCCAGAATAAAAATGGCTGGGCACAGGTGTTAGTTTCTGCAAAAGCTGTCTGGTGAGTAGTGAGTTAAGCTGGCGGTTTACCAGTAGAATTTCTCTCTGCAGAGATGAACCGACACCATTACTCACTCTATGTCCACGGCTGCCGGCTGGTTTTCCTCCTCCGTCAGGATCCTTCAGAAGAGAAGAAATACAAACCTGCAGAGTTCCACTGGAAGCTGAGTCAGGTGAGGGAATGGAAAACTCACTGATAGGATTTTTTTTCAGAGAGAGTAAATGGGCACTGAAACTGCACAGGACCAACTATTTACGGGCAAGGTGTATTGAAGCTTTTACGATTTCTGTGTCTGTGGGTAATAGGATAGCACATTAAATCCATGGAACTCCTTCACATTGAAAGACTTTGTTTTTTTTACATGTGTGTATTTTATACATAAAATATTAATACAGGCTTACCTTATTTTATTGTACTTCTCAGATATTGGGTTTTTTTGGGGGGGGGCATACTCTGCAGCATGCAGGATCTTAGTTCCCCAACCAGGAATCAAACCTGTGCCCCCCCCCACCCCAGCGCCTGCACTGAGAGCATGGAATCTTAACCACTGGACTGCCCTGGAAGTCCTAAGCATTTTCAGATGATGGTTACAGTTTTTAGTAAAGTATTTTTAAATTAGGCTTCCCTGGTGGCTCAGATAGTAAAGAATCTGCCTGAAATATAGGAGACCTGGCTTTGATCCCAGGGTCAGGCAAGGTCCCCTGGAGGAGGGCATGGCAACCCACTTCAGTATTTTTACCTGGAGAATTCCATGGACAGAGGATCCTGGCAGTCTGCAGTCCATGTGGTCGCAAAGAGTTGGACATGAGTAAGCGACTAAAATACAGACGCACAGACACAGGTATTTTTTAGACATAATGCAGTTGCACACTTAATAGTATAGTGTAAATATAACTTTTTATGCTTTGAGAAACCAAAAAAATTCATGTGACTCACTTTCTTGTGATACTTGATTCATTGCTGTGGTCTGGAGCTAAACCTGTGGTATCTCCAAGGTGTGCCTATATAAAGAAATAGTATGTTTCAAATACAAAATACTGTGTTTAATTTATTGAGATAAGCAGCACTTACTTAAAAATTGAGATCCTTGTATTTGTTTATTCATTGTCTAAGTCCTTGGCTCCCAAATTGTGCCCAGGACTCTTGGTGCCTCAGCAAATTCAGGGACACAATATTTTAAATTTTCAAGGAACCAGCAGTCTTGACATCTTTGAGACATCACATGAATTGCTAGGTCTTGGGTGTATTAAAGGAGTATTAGGAGTTTACAGTTTTGGCATTAGATCGTATTATAAACTTCTTGTGATGATGTCATATCTTTGCAAGGCTGATTTCCTAGCAGTTGCAGTGGTAAAAAAGCAAGTGTCATGTGCAAAGAATCAATGTGTTATAGGAAGCAAAGAGATGCTGTGAACTGAGAAAGCCTTTCCATTACAATCACAGCAGGTTGTTTTGTCTCATGATTTAGAGTTGGGACAAGAAGGAAACATTTGGCCTGGGCTTAATTTATTTGTCTCCTGGAGTTAGTAGATATGAGCGGACATAGTGTTATATGTGCTTATAGTTGGTGAAATATAGCATTGTCTGAAACTGTTACAAGATAGATACATAAGAGCCCATATGAGAGGAAGAAAGTGTGTTTTGGTAGAAAGATGAGGTCACTGTCCAGGTGACAGCATTCATCTCTTACTGTTGTCATTTTTATTTACCTAGATCATTTCTTTCTCGGAAACCATTGTCATAAATTTTTTCAAGACACTAAGAAAGGTATCCAGAAAAAAACTTTTGTAGCATAGGTATACATTTTAAGTATAGTTCTGTTTTCATAATCATAGCCTGCATTTATATATTTAATTTCTTCTTTTCTTTTAAATAAAAAGTTGACTGCACCCCATGGCATGAGGGATCTTAGTTCCCCAGCCAGGGATCAAACCCATGCCCCCTGCAGTGGAAGAGCAGAGTCCTAACCCCTGGACTGCCAGGGGCATCCCAGTGTTTAGTTCCTTCTGTTTACATGTTTTTGAAACTTTATCACGGAAAATTTTAGACATAGGTAAAAGTGGACAGATTAGTATAAGGCACAACTCCACACACCCTTCAGTTGGGTTCAGTAATTATCAGCTCTTGGTCAGTCTTACTTCACTGTTACCTCCACTGTTAATAGTTTTTCAATATCCATCCAGTGTTCAGATTGTTTCATAGGTGTTTTTGTGTTTACAGTTTTGTTTGTTTGAATCAGGATCCAATAAGGGGCCATACATTGGGATTGACTGATAGACTTTTTGAGTTTATTTTAATCTATAGACTCTCCTCTTCTCCCTTGGAATTCATTTGGTAATAAAATCAGGCTTTAGTCCCATAGTTTTCAAGAGTTTAGATTTGCCTGGTTGCTTCCCTGTGGTGTAATGTAACATGCTCCTCTGTCTTCTCCTCCTTTTAAAAATATTTATGTATTTATCTATCTGCCTACTTCCTTATGGCTGTGTTGGGTCTTAGTTGCAGCACATGCGCTCTTTATTGAGTGCGTGGGCTTCTCTATAGTTGAGGCATGTGGGCTTAGTTGCTCCTCCGCATATGGGATCTTATACCAGGGATCAAACTTGCATTCCCTGCTTGGGAAGGCAGATTCTTAACCACTGGACCACCCAGGAAGTCCCTCCTCTCTTTTCTTTATACCCCGTACATTGGGAGTGGGCTCTAAAGACTTGATCAGAATGGGGTTTAATGTTTCTGATCTGTTTAAGCCCTGGGTCTGGTTTTTTCTCTTCGTGTTGTAAGCAGCCATCAATGGTCAGTGTCACTATCCTTGTGGCATTTGTTTTCTGGTCACTTGGGTGGTAGGAAGTGTGTTCCCAGGAAGGGCTCATGGGAACAGTTAATTCCTAAGTTCTTACATGTTGTTTTAATAGTTTGTCTGTGGCCTTTATACTGAAGGTCACTTTGGCTGGATATCTCATCTCTGGCTCAGATGTAAGATTTCTAAGAACAGAAAATCTCTCTCCTTCATTGAGTTCTAACATAAAATGTTGCTATTAAACTCTGACAACAACTTGATTTTCTTTCATTTATAAAATATTTAGTCTTTTTGTTTGGATGATCATAGGATGTATTTCTTTCTCTTCCTCTTCTTTTTAATTTTATGAATACGTCTTGGTGGTTTTAGGTCTGTTTTCCCAAATATGTGTTATTCTCTTATAGTATCTAGTTTCAAATATTTGGGTATTTCATGCAGGGTTTTCGGTATTCTTTTTCATTGCTTTGGTTTTCCTCCCTGGGGAGTCCTTTTATCTTTTGTTGATATTCTTCACCTTTTTTTACTGTAACCGTCCCTTTCATTTAAATCATTTCTGTATCCTGTCACCTCGTTTCTGAGTTGCTTTAATTATGAACTTGTTTTTTACTGTTTTATGTCATTCTCCTTGTGTCTTTTAGCATGTTTTAAGATAAAAGATCATTGTTCTCATCTCTTTTGTTAGGTATGACTTTCAGGTATGGTTTCATTAGCTGAAGGGATATTATTCCCTTTGTTTGTCTTTTCTTTTCCTTTTAAAAACTTCATGTGGAATTGAGTCATGATCATTTCCATTCCCCCACCCTCAGTTTTACATGAAATTAGCTTTCCTACACTTTGAAAAGAGATAGTTGATCAACATGACTTTTTTTCCCCCTAGCTTTAAGTTTTGAACTCTCCTTTCTGTTGTCTTTATAAAGGTTTTTTTTTTTTTAATGTGGCTTCACACCCTCTGGTATCTCCTGAATCTGAAACCCTGTTGCTTTTCTCCACTTGGCTTGTCTCAGCATTCATGTAGTCACCTCATCAGCAGTATTATCGTGGGTGTTGTCTGTGGCTTGGGGTTTCACTCTCCTCATCTCCCTGTTTTCAAGGAAATTAAAAAATTATACTAATTCTACTACTATCTTCACTGCCTGCGTAGCTCAGTTGATAAAGAATCTGCCTGCAATGCAGAAGACCTGGGTTCAACTCCTGAGTCGGGAAGATTCCCTGGAGAAGGACATGGCTACCCACTCTAGTATTCTTGCCTGGGGAATGCCATGGACAGGGAAGCCTGGTGGGCTCCACAGTCCATGGGGTTTCAAAGAGTCAGACACAGCTAACTGAGTGAGCACACACGTGCACAAAGGGGAGCGAGGCTATTGTTGATGTAAAGTGAGTAGTTGGAGTGGTCCCAGGTGGCCCTAGTGGTAAAGAACCTGCCTGCCAGCAGGGGACAGAAGAGACATGGGTTCGATCCCTGGGTCAGGAAGATCCCCTGGCGGAGGCCATGGCAACCCACTCCCGTATTCTTGCCTGGAGAATCCCATAGACAGAGGACCCTGGTGGGCAACAGTCCATGGGGTCGCAAGAGTCAGACACGACTTAGCGACGCACTTGAACTTGACTACTGTCTTCTTAGAATATGCTCATGGACTTTGACCAAATATTACTGATATTTAAGTACAGTGTTATTCTACTAATCCCCTAGAAACCTGTAATATCTGTAAAACTAGGAATGTAATATAAATTACTTTCTGAAGAAACTTCTATTACAGAACTTGTTTGAAATAAAGACTTAAACTAAAATTAAGATCTTAATGATGCTAAAGCTGAAACTCCAGTACTTTGGCCAACTCATATGAAGAGTTGACTCATTGGAAAAGACTCTGATGCTGGGAGGGATTGGGGGCAGGAGGAGAAGGGGACGCCAGAGGATGAGATGGCTGGATGGCATCACTGACTCGATGGACATGAGTCTGAGTGAACTCTGGGAGTTGGTGATGGACAGGGAGGCCTGGCATACTGTGATTCATGGGGTCGCAAAGAGTTGGACTCGACTGAGCGACTGAATTGAACTGAACCTATCTCAAAAGTGAATTACTGTGTAATTCCTTTATTTAGAAATATGTGATGACACATTTATATACACACATATCATGAGTATATACTAAACATATATACAGTGTTATAGGTTTGAATTTTTCCTCAGGCTCAAAAGCAGTTGCTTTTCTTTTGGGAGTAATCTTTGGTAATGTCTTCATTTATTTTGATGTTTCTGGCCTGTTTAAGCTCTCAATTTCTCCTTGGTTCAGTTTCTTTGAACTAAAAGGTAAATTGGGCAAACTTAAATTGGAAAAGACTCTGATGCTGGGAGGGATTGGGGGCAGGAGGAGAAGGGGACGACAGAGGATGAGATGGCTGGATGGCATCACCAACTCGATGGACGTGAGTTTGAGTGAACTCCGGGAGATGGTGATGGACAGGGAGGCCTGGCATGCTGCGATTCATGGGGTCGCAAAGAGTCAGACACGACTGAGCGACTAAACTGAACTGGAAAAAAAAATTATTCATTTATTTGATTTTTGGCTTCATTGCTGCTTGGGCTTTTCTCTAGTTGCGGCAAGCAGGGGCTGCTCTCCCATTGGGGTGTGCAGGCTTCTCGTTGCAGTGGCCTTTCTGTTGGAGGGCATGGGCTCTAGAATGTGTGGGCTTCAGTAGTTGCAGCACATGGGCTCAGTAGTTGTGGCACACAGGCCTAGTTGCTCTGCCACATGTGGGATCTTCTCACATCAGGGATTGAACCCATGTCTCCAGCGTTTGTCATCAGATTCTTTATCACTGGGCCACCAGGGAAGCTTTGGGCAAACTATTTGAAAGGCATGTTTAGAAATTTCATCCCACAGTATCTCCTTCTCTGCTTGTCCCTGTTCTTGCATAAAACATAAGCCAGAAATCAGGCCAGTGCCAGACCAGGTGGGGCCTCGGAGACTGCAGACCAGCACTCCCTGCGTGACAGCAAGGGATAGGAGAGGAACTCAGTTGAATTTGGCCACCTGAGCTTAATGTTCATATTTGTATAGAGCATCATCTTTGAACCGAGAAAGGAAAGCACATGATGCACAGTGGGCCTCATTCTGAGACGGGAGGTATTTTTCATTTTGATCCAGAAAAGGAACTGCCAGCCCCCCAAGTGGTGACCATCCTGCCGATACTAGAATTCCCTCGTGTCACGCTCCTGGCAGAAGGGGGTTGGGCAGCTCACCATTTGAAGCGCCCCTCCCTGCCCCCCAGTCTGACATGTCCTTGAGGTGGTTGTCACCTGGGCCCTTTGGGTGAGACATGGTGGGAAGAGACATATTTTGTTGCCTTTTTATTTATTGACTGATGATGTGGACCATTTTTAAAGTCTTTATTGAATTTGTTAACAATATTGCTTCTGTTTTATGTTTTGGTATTTTGGCCACAAGGCATGTGGGGTTTTGGTTCCCTGACCAGGGATGGAACCCACACCCCTTGCATTGGAAGGCGAAGTCTTAACCACTGGACCACCAGGGAAGTTCCTGTTGCATTAAATCTTTTCCTTTCTAGGAAAACAGAAATTCGTTCTCGTGTCCAGTTGTGTGGAAGGGTGAGAAGGAAGGAGAGTGTTACACACCTAACACTTCCCTTGGCCCCACAGGTCTGTGACGAGGAATGGCATCACTACGTCCTCAACGTGGAAATCCCCAGTGTGACCCTCTACGTGGACGGTGTCCCTCATGAGCCCTTCTCTGTCACTGAAGATTACCCACTTCATCCATCCAAGATCGAAACCCAGCTCGTGGTTGGGGCTTGCTGGCAAGGTAACGGTCACGGGTACTCCTTTTCCCCTCAGTCTCAGGAGCAATACTTTTTCTCTGCTGTGTTGATATTAATAGAAGCAGGCTCTTCTCAGTATTCTCATTCCTTGCTGTCCTGTCCTTTATCTTTTCATTCCTTTGCCTGGTGTTGCCTTTCTGGGGGCATTGCTGTGCAAGGCTTTGGGGCAGCTCTGTGATGCTCGCTGGAGGCAGTGAAGGATGGGAACACCCTTCCTGAGGGCCTGGGAGGGAGCGTTGTGCAGAGAGAGAGTGTGTTGAGGAATATGTTTATAAATTAATCTGTTAATTGGAAAGTTTACAAAAACACAGAAACAGCAGATGTGTGAGTTGCTCTGGCCCAGAGGGCACATCAGAGTGTTTGTGCTTGGTAGCCTGGTAGAAGCACTTCAGTGAGGACTGGAGAAGAGTCTGTGGGCGTCTCTGCCGAAAGACCGAGATGGGATGTGATGACAATCACCAGCAAGACAGTACAGCTTATTCTTGTTTTCTAAGTGGCAGGCTGTGTGCTTATGGCTTAACATACATTATCTCATTAATTCTAAGTGGTACGTCTGTGGGGCAGAAGCTCTTTTTATCCCTATTTCACAGCTGAAAAACTGAGATGAAGAAAAGAAGCAAGCCGTGTTAATCAGCTGATCACATGGCGCTAGGGTTTGAACCCCTGGAGCTGGTGCACTCAGGCCGGGGTCTCTGATCCACCGAATGAAGAGTGTTAACGTTTTCTGTGCCATGGATTCCTCTGGTAGTCTGGGAAGCCTGAGGATCCCTTCTTAGAAGGATAATTTCTTATGACCCTATAAAATAAAATACATAGGATTTCAAAGGTGACCAATTAGATTGAAGTACATACAGTTATGCAAGTACTAAAAGCCCTTATTTGTGAAATAGTAACATTTGCGCCACTCTTCACATGTGAAGATCAGGCACATCTGTTAACTGCTGTGAGTCAGAATAGCAAGGGGCTTTGTAACAATGCTTGTCGATGCAATGGGACATGATTTCTATTTGCAAAGTCACGGTTTCTTCCAATATTCTTGTCATTTGTAGCTGACATTTATAAGGAAAGGGAAAACTAAATATTAGAAGTTAGTGAAAATAAGCATGTGATCTTTCCCACCCAAGTTGACAGGTCTCCTGGTCTGCCGTTGAGGTTCATGGGGTCCCGCCTCCAACCCTTGCCCTTGACTCTGTTGTGTGACTGCAGGGTGTCATCATCACATGTACCTGCTAAATCAGCCTTCCTTTTCCTTCTCTGTGGAAGTGTTGTACCTGGAGTTAGACTAGAAATTTATGAAAGAGCCTAATTTCCAAGACATCATTTGAGCAAACTCTGGGAGACGGTGAAGGACAGGGAAACCTGGCATGCTGCAGGCCGTGGGGTTGCAGAGTCCAACACGACTGAGCAACTGAACAACAACAGTTTCCAAGACAGTTTTGCTGCTTTTAGGAGGATTGAATTTCATAATCTTCCTGCAGATCCTTTCAAATGAAAAGGAATACGACAGTATTCACAGTGAACTTCTTCAGTGAATTCCCAGATTTAATTCTGGTGACAGTCGGTTGTAAGAAATGAGAACGTGAGACCAAGGAGTGAGGAATAAATTATTGGGCATATCGGAAGTTTTTCTTATTCTTAAAATTTCAGTTCATATTAGCTTCCACAATTTCTCAGTAAAGACTTGAATAAGAATACAAGAGCCAACCTAAGTGTTATTTTGTATTCTGAGAACTTTGTTGCATGGGTTAAAATAAGCCCTCACATTCCAGTCTGCCTTCCTGTTCGTGTCCTGGTGCCTCTGCTGTCAGATGGCCGTCACTTTCACCCTCTCTCATCTCTTTCTACCTCAGCCCTCTCGGCATCCTCAGCCAGAAAAATCTCCCTAGATCTCCAAACCAAACACAAGTTTTTAGAAATTGTAGTTAACAGGAAAAAAGATCTCCTTTCTTCCTTTCAGGGGATTTGAGATCCCTTTCTTTTCAAATTCACTATGGGGAACTCAGGCTTTAGGCCCCCTCATTGCATCAACAGAAACATCAGTTCTTACTGTGGGTTGTGAAGACAGAGGATCTATGTGAGCCCCAGGGCTCACCTGTGCACACCTGGTCTGGAGCCCACTCATCTGCAGCTAAAGCTAAAGGTGGAGAGGCCTGTTCTGCAAGATGGGGCGGACACAGGGAAGCAGTCTTGAAAGTGGAGACTCTGTCCTCTTATCGGGTGGGTGTGTGCCTGGACCCAAAACACTGGTGGGGACAGCAGCTGCTGTCCCTGAGCCATCACTGATTGAGTATGTTTCTCTGGGTTAAGTTCCCTAATCTCTGACTCCCTTCCTGTTCAGAAAAACTGGTTTAAAATGCCTTCCTTCCTCTGTCCCTTGGAAGTCAAAGTCTCAACCAATTATGTACTCCTTTTGAGCCTTCAAAAGTTATACACATTCACTACATAGCACCCTTTGGATGCTGATGTGTGTGTCCCCATCAGGAAGGCTGGCACTGTGGTCCAGGAGGGCTGCCATTTGCATGGGGTCCGTCTCTGCCACCAACGTCAGCCACCATCTGGCTGGGTCCTGCCTGGGCAGGTTGAAGAGATCAGTGAATTGAGCACACGGCTTTCACTCCGTCTTATTTTGAATCCAACTTGTGTTTTGGCAAGGAGGCTGTAGGAAGGCAAAATAAAAGACTGGAAAAAGATGAACAACATGGTCCTACTGGATAGCCCAGAGAACTATATTCAATATCCTCTGATCAACCATAATGGAAAAGAATATGAAAAAGGGTGTGTGTGTGTGTGTGTAACTGAATCACATTGCTGAACAACAGAGATTAACTTCGTAAATCAACTACAATTAAACTTTTTTTTAAAAGGATGGGAAGAAGCATTGGGGTGGTAAAAGGTGATGATGTACAAGCTTCATCCAGGTGGAGTGTGTCAAGAGGGATGAGAGGCGAAGTGTTCTCTTTGGGTTTGGTAACTTTTCGAAACTAATTTTCAAGGTCCAGTTCTGAAGAGCCTAACCTCTTGGTCCTTTTATATTGTCTGTCTTGCTTTTCTACAGAGTATTCAGGAGTTGAAAGTGACAATGAAACTGAGCCTGTGCCTCTGGCCTCCGCAGGTCCCTGGACTCTTGCCTACGGTTCACTATTGTGTTTCATTTAAAGACAAGACCTCCATTCATTGCCCATTCCGCATGCGACACCCCAGTTGCGTTTGGGTCCCAGACACTGTCTTGAGCTGCTGCTTTGCCTTATGCTGCCCCATTGCATCATGGGATTTCCTTTTTCTGCCCGTGCTGATCCCAGCTGAAGTGAGAGCAAATGACTCATTCATGCGAGGCACTAATGGGAGTTTCTTTTACCCCCTTCATCAAATCTCACCCCATCCCACTGCCTGAGACACCTTGCTGAAATCTCACAGACAAGGCTTGGGAGGCTACCTCCTGCTGCTTGTGTGTCTGAACCACCAGACAGGAAAAGACTCGTGTCTAGATATTCTGTCCTGCCCGATAATAAATTCTAAATAATGTTTCTTAGAGATCTCAATCCCTAACAGTGATGTTGCGTGTAATGTCCTTGTCAGGATTGAGACGTGCTGCTGACAGTCAGGCTCTTCTCCTTCAGTGTAGGAACAGGGTTTACTACCTCCTGATATTGGCTCTTTGTGACAGCCTGTCAAGGGCCACTTTCTGGCTTTTTCTTATAACATCTTCACTCTCCTCAGCTGTCCTCAGTAGTTGGAGACAGGCATGCTGCGAGTCAGTGAAACAGCCATCTGAGTGGCCTTGATACTAGGCTTCTAAGTGCAGGATGGGGTTTTAACACTCATTTTTCTACTCCTGCTTGTGCATGTTCATCCCCGAGTTTGTATGTATTCTGGGAATATGCTCAGTTAGAAAAAAGCAACCTAAGGGGAATTCCCTTTTCGTCCAGTGGTCAGGACCCAGCGCTTTCACTTCAGGGGCCCAGGTGTGATTCCTGGTCAGGGAACTAAGATCCTGCATCCACATGGTCCAGCCAAAAATAAATAAATTTTAAAAAGGCAGCCCAGCATCTGATCCAGCTGACTGAGAAGGCAGTGGTTGAAGAGACTAGCACCAGTAAGATGTCACTTGCGTGCCATGGTGACCAGTGCAGCATGGACCACCCTTACTGGGGAGTGGCCCACAATCATGGGACCTCTGGGCTTCTGGTGAGGGACACATCACCACCAGCTCCTCTCTTCTCCGGGCCACATGCATGATCATAAACCATTTAATTTCCTCATTGTGCTTCCATGTCAGCTGCAAGGCTAACAGGATCTGATAGGAACTAACCCGCATGTCCACCCATCAAGCCACCACCACCGGTAACACCACATTGAAAAGTGAGATGGGAGGCCCAGGCTGCCCCCACAATTTCTGCTTTCCCTCCCCCATGTTCCACAGGTGGTGACCTGCGCATGACCCAGTTTTTCCGAGGTAATCTGGCTGGCCTGACCATCCGTTCTGGGAAGCTCACAGATAAGAAGGTGATTGACTGTCTGTATACCTGCAAAGAGGGGCTAGACCTGCACACCCCCGAAGACAATGGCAGAGGTGTCAAGGTAACACAGGCACCCCCCTGCCTGGCACCCCACTCCCCTGCACCCACACCTTCTTTGACCTCAAGTGTAAAGGCCACTGGCACTGGTTGATCTGTTTTTACTCTTCACACCTCTGGCACCACACCCTAACTCTCCAGCTCTTTGGGCCCCTGCTCCCCAGTTGTCCCATAGTCTACTTCCATCCTGACACTGACTGGGCACTAGGCCCCACAGCCCACCAGACGTCTGCTCCTCAGCTGCCAGACAAGCTTCCAGGCCCCTGGTACCCACACTTCCATCCAGCTTGGCTGCAAGTCCAGGGTTCCCAAAACCCCTCCCCCTTTTCAGTTTCAATAATTTGCAGAACTGCTCAGAAAACCCCACAAAACACTTTACTACAGTTACTGGTTTATTGTAAGGGATGCAACTCAGGAACAAGCAGGTGGAAGAGATGCTCAGGGCCTGGGGTGAGGGGAGTGCACAGGGCTTCCACCCCCAACCCCCCAGCACCTTGCTGTGTCTGCAAACCCAGTTCTCCAGACCCTGTTGTTTGGGGGTTTTGTAGAGATTCCATTATATAAGCATGATGGATCAAATCATTAACCACTGTGATCAATTAACACAGTCTCCAGCCTTTCTCCCTTCAAGGGTAGGACTGAAGGTCCACTCTCACCACACGGTTTGTTTCTCTAGCAACCAGTCCCTATCCAGAAACTATCTAGGGCTCCACCAAGAGTCACCTCATTAAGGTAAACTCTGGGGTGGTTGAAAGGGGCTTAATCAGGAATAACAAAAGATGCTCCTATCCCTCAAGAAATTCCAAGGGTTTTAGGAGGTCCGTGCCAGAAACCAGGAACAAAGACCAGGCATTCTTTTTCTTCTTAATTTCACAGATCTGTTTGCGCCTTTGATATTTACTGTCGTATCATAGGGTCATGGTCACTGGAATTCTACAAGCTTTTCTTTTCCTAAGTCACCAGTTCACATCAATCCCAAGCTAATTCTCTTTGTCAGCGCGTTCATGGTTTCACCTCCTTGCAGACAACCTTACTCCTCTCCTGTCTGTTTTGGTGCCATTTCAGATCCAGGCCAACCCTAGTCAGTCGACGTTGACCTTGGAGGGAGAGGACGTGGGGGAGCTTGATAAGGCCATGCAGCATGTTTCCTACCTTAATTCACGACAGTTCCCCACCCCAGGGATCCGAAGACTCAAAATCACCAGCACGGTCAAGTAGGTGCTGATTTGTTAGCAGTAAATCTTGTCTGTCTTTGCCCAGTGATCCTTGAGAAGAAAACATGTGCATTTAAGTTTTTTAGGACAAACCAGCCTCCCTTCTGTAAGCTTATGGTCACTTGTTTCCAGAAACTTTGAGTGATGTTTGGAAGCACATTCTGGGAGTGGCCAGCGTCTTGTCCCCTAGGTGGTTGTGGAATCCTGCCTGTGCCACCTCCGAGCACCCTTGTGTGGCCTGCAGTGTGTGTGTGTGTGTGTGTGTGTTGTGCTCAGTCACGTCCAACTCTTTGCAACCCCATGGACTGTGGCCTGCCAGGCTCCTCTGTCCATTGGATTCTCCAGGCAAGAATACTGGATGACCCTATGACATTTCCTCCTCTGGGAGTATAGCCTGAGAAGTCATCTTTTCAAGCCCTGACCCTCCCCTCCCCTTCCTTGTTGACAGGTGTTTTAACGAGGCCACCTGCATCTCCATCCCCCCAGTGGACGGCTACATAATGGTTTTGCAGCCAGAAGAGCCCAAGATCAGTCTGAGCGGCATCCACCATTTTGCTCGAGCGGCTTCCGAATTTGAAAGCTCGGAGGGGGTTTTCCTCTTCCCCGAGCTTCGGATCATCAGCACCATCACGAGAGAAGTGGAACCCGAAGGGGAAGGGGATGAGGACCCGACAGGTGATAGCCCAGAACAGTCGCCCCTGCCTCAGCTCTAAACTGTGCAGCTGAAACCCACTGCGGCTGCCAGGGAAAAATCCCTGCCCTTTTCCTCTGTGGTTTTGGAAACTTGAATGTTTCTGTGCTGTTTTGGATTTGCATCTAAAATCTGACTGTGGGCTGGAGCTCCTTCTGATCTTTGGAAACCCACTTATTGGGGGAGGGGGTGGTTCTTTGATCTTTTCCCAGCTTGACATCAGAGTCAGATAGATCTTGGCGGTTGAGAGGATGGAGACCAGGGCAGGGGATGCAGTTGGGGGATGCTCCTGCTGGCTGGCAGTCCCAGCAGGACAGACCGCCCCCCATTCTCAGACCTTCTCTCTATTCATTCAGTCCTCCTTAGACGCATAAAACACCCCCAGTTCTTGAAAGTGACTGTCCCATACCTCCATCCATGGTCCCTAAAAGGGCTCTGTGAGTTTGAGGATGAGCAGGCAGGCCGTTGCTGTGACCTCCTCTCCAGGCTCCACGGCCTCTGCTATTTCCGGTTGGGCTATTTTTGCAGTTCAAGAGTCACTGGTGTCAGAGGAGATCGTGCACGACCTGGACACCTGTGAGGTCACAGTGGAGGGAGAAGAACTGAATGGAGAGCAGGAGAGCCTGGAGGTGGACGCGGCCCGCCTGCAGCAGAAGGGCATCGAAATGAGCAGCTCTGACATGGGCGTGGTCTTCACAGGTGGGAAGAGTGACAGCTCGGAGCTGTCTTCCCAGCTCAAAACCTGGAGGGAGCCCTAGATGGGGCGGGAAGGGAGAGTGTTGACTGGGCCGAGTGGTGGCTGCCAGCTTCCAGATGGGGAGGGGAGGGCAGCTCTGCCTGGTGCCCCATCCCCATAAAGGGTGGATGTCTGGGCACGTTATGGCACACGCCCTTCAGGAGGGGGAGATACCCCACAGTTGGACAGCCAGGCATGGCTGAGTGCCTTGGGAACCACCTGCGTTTGCCTGCAGCCTGTGTTCCTAACTCCACACTGCTGTCTCCTCCTCGCCCGCAGGTGTTGACACCATGGCCAGCTATGAGGAGATCTTACACCTCCTGCGCTATCGGAACTGGCACACCAGGTCCTTGCTTGACCGCAAGTTCAAGCTTGTCTGCTCTGAGCTGAATGGTCGTTACGTCAGCAAAGAGTTCCAGGTGGAGGTGAGAGCCGGCCTCTGCAGAGAAAGGCCAGTGGCATGGTGAATGAGCACCCACTTACGACCCTGATGTTTGCAAATGCTGATTTCCAGGGCATTTGTAGTGGTCACTGTTGGGGTTCATCGGGGTGGGTCACCTTTTCCACCTGGGGGTACTGCTTCAGGCTAGACCTACACGGGTTTAGGGTGACAGGTTGTACTTGGGGTGAGCTGGGATCCGGCACGGTGCCCTTTTCACAGGTTCCCTCAGCCCGGGACTTGGAGGGGCTTTGGAGGGAGGTGGTCAGGATTGAGTGGCGGTTGATACCTTGGGCTGAGGAGCAAGAGTGTGTCTTGAAATCTGACATTGCTTTCTAAGGAGCAGTGCCCGGAGGTTCTCTGCAGAGGCCTGGCCCTGCTAGGAGTGAATGCTCTGCCCAGGGCAGGACTGCGTTGCGAGGAACGTGGTCATGGTGACTCTGGCCCAGGTGGCCAGGGGGCACGTGGCCACTCTGACATGTCTAGTGTCACTCAGAGCTTCTGTGCCCCAGAGGAGTGAACCAGAAGTTATTCTCAGCAGTTGAGCACTTGCACTGTGACCCCACAGCCCCAGAATTAGACTCACAAGGCTGAAGAGTCCACGAGGGTGTTCTGTGAGCCAAGGGTAGCAGATTTGAAAGAAAGAAAGCCTATGATTTGTGCTCTTTCGTGTGGCTGTGATTTTGAGAAAAGAGGGACATGGTCTGTGCCCAGGCTTCTCAGATGACCCAAGGTAAAGGGCCACTGGTGGTGCTAGGCCTTCTCCTCCAGTCTGCTGTGGATGAATTATTTTATTAGGCACAATAAAAATGAGTTATTACAAGAGCAGGCTTTTTCTTGGCTGTGTGAACATCAGATCATTACAACACCCTCCTTGGCTTCTTCTGTCCTTTTCTCCACCCACCAGCACCTATCCAGGGCCCACTTTGGTGGTGCTGGTCAAGTGCATATCCATTCCCCACACACATCCGGGCTGCCTTTCCATTTCTGCAGGTGAATGTCATCCACACAGCCAACCCCATGGAGCACGCCAGCCACATAGCTGCCCAACCGCAGTTTGTCCACCCCGAGCACCGCTCCTTCATTGACCTCTCGGGTCACAACCTGGCCAACCCCCACCCGTTTGCAGGTAGGACTGTGCTGCTGCTGCTGCTAAGTTGCTTCAGTCGTGTCTGACTCTGTGCGACCCCATAGATGGCAGCCCACCAGGCTCCCCCGTCCCTGGAATTCTCCAGGCAAGAACACTGGAGTGGGTTGCCATTTCCTTCTCCAGTGCACGAAAGTGAAAAGTGAAAGTGAAGTCGTGTCTGACTCTTAGTGACCCCATGGATTGCAGCCCACCAGGCTCCTCCATCCATGGGATTTTCCAGGCAAGAGTGCTGGAGTGGGGTGCCATTGCCTTCTCCTGCCCCAACTCCTGCTGTGAGCTCAGCACCCACTTCCCCCTGGCTCAGAACAGCCACTGGCCAGCCCAGCTTTTATTCCCCATCACACAAGGAAACTGGAGCAAAGACAAGGCAGCAAGGGGTCAAACTCCTGCACTGAGCCTTTTCTCAGAGATCTGTTTTCTGGGGGCTGATGGAGCCAGCAGTAGGGAGGCCCAGGGCACACGGGCCGAGGACAGGTCCTGTCATCACAGCCGTCCTGTCTCCTCTCGCCCCAGTCGTGCCCAGCACGGCCACCGTCGTCATCGTGGTGTGCGTCAGCTTCCTGGTTTTCATGATCATCCTGGGGGTGTTCCGGATCCGGGCTGCACACCAGAGAACCATGCGGGACCAGGACACCGGGAAAGAGAATGAAATGGACTGGGATGACTCCGCCCTGACCATCACCGTGAACCCCATGGAGGTAGGTGTGGAGCCCCTGGGAGGCTCATCCACCCCACCCCACCCCACCCCCACCCCCACCCCCACCACCGACGTTCCTGTGCTTCGTGTGGTCCTTACCACGACCCTGCAATTAAAGTGAGGCCTATGGGGCCTGATACAGGGTCCTGGTCACACTGTGGGTGGTGACCAGAGCTTTGTTTCCCTTTGTCTGTGGTGAGGCTTCTTCCAGCCTAGTCCAGCCTCTCTGGCTGGATTCAGCACCCGGTCAGTTGGGTTGTCCCTTTGTCAGACATACGAGGACCAGCATAGCAGTGAGGAGGAAGAGGAGGAGGAGGAAGAGGAGAGTGAGGATGGGGACGAGGAGGACGACATCACCAGTGCTGAGTCGGAGAGCAGTGAGGAGGACGAGGGGGAGCACGGGGACCCGCAGACTGCGAACCGGCAGCAGCAGCTGGAGTGGGACGACTCCACCCTCAGCTACTGAGCGCACCCCCCCCCACCAGCCCCCACCACCCCGTCTTCCTTCCTGCTTCCGGAGACTCTGCTGCCATCGCTGCCCACCCCCAGGGTCCATGATGTACAAAGTCATTCTGGCCAGTAGGTCTGCAGACCCTCCCCACCGCCAGTCTCTGCCCTGCTTGGTGTGTAGGCCCGTAGGCTCCCTCCCCTGCCACCCCCCTTCCTCCCGTTCGCCGGGATCGCTCTTAAGTTATGTGAGGAGCTGACGCTCGCTCAACTCCAGAAAAGCTGCAGTGACTGGACTCCTTGACAAAGGGTTAGAATTGCTCACTCCCACCTGGTAATCCTTTCTTCTTTTTTTTAAAGTTTTTATTTTTCCACACTAGTGCATGTATAAAATGGCAGAATGGGGCTAATATGTAGATGATAAACTGACTTTTTAATATTTTGTAAATAAATTGGGATTCCTCGTGTCTTTTGTGCTAGTGTAACCCAGGGCTGGATGCAAAGTGAAGTGGAGACACTGAGCGTGGGAGGGACCGAGACCCCCAGGACCCCCACCTCCCACCCCACCCAGGATGAGGAGAGACAGGCACAAAACTGCTGCCTGGCAGGAGGGGACCGGGCCAGGGACCCCTCTTCAGAGGCTGGAAAAGGTCAGGTCTTTGGGATTCTACCCATTTCTGATTTGGCATAGGGCTGAGGGGAGCTGGGGTCCCTGGCTGTGTGTACTCGTTTCTCCAAGGACCAGCAGCTCCTCACAGAGGTGCAGCTTTGGGGTCCGTACCAAATAGATGTAGTTTTCCTTGCTGGTGAGAGTGCATGTTGACCGTCCAGATGGTGCAGACCCTCTAACCACTTGGTTTGGAGACAGCAACAGGCCTAGGGGAATCCATACTCAGAACCTTGCTGAAATGACGCCCAGGGGCCGGAGGGCAGCACTCCATTCCCAAGCAACTGCTGTTTCCCCTCCTCCCAGAGCCCGCCCCAGGGATACAACCCACGCCCAGTAGGTGGTGGAAGGAGAGAACAGCAGTCAGGAGCTAAAACCCTACAGCACTTGGTTTTTAATGTACATGTAAAATTTTAGATTTCTAAAACTGGGGGGAAATAATTTTGAACACTACGCTGTGATCATAACCGCTAGTCTCGAGGACACTGCCAGCTGTCCCGTGTCATGTGTGGCCACCCCTCCATGTACTGTCACCGTAGCTGCTCTGTTTAGACCGTGGGTAGACGCTCATGCGGAGACAGGACCGTTCTCTCGCTGTCTGTAGCGGCCGTGGTATCACTTTTCAGATGTGTATATTGACAATAGGTCAGAAAGTGTATACATACAATAAAGTCTGGTTCTAACTCCAGCGGGAGAGCGGTTTTTTTTTGGTCTCATTTTCATTTGAATCCTACATTCCCTTGGTTTCTTTCTGAGCCAAGAACATAACATACAAAGGCTTTTGTTCTTTTAATCTGTTTTAACCTCTCACTTCAAGATTTCAGACTACTGGTCTGAACCTTCATCAATTATGTCAAACTCACCTTCCACATACGGAAACATCAAATGGTTTTTTAAAAAAAACATAGAAAATACTTTTCTCTCCGGGCACACAGGCCATGCACCCAAACCAAGCATTGCTGTGTATACACACTGTGCTGTCCATGCCAGGAAGCACAGACTCGTTTAAATAAATAGACAGATGTACACTCAGCTTTTCCTATTCCCAGACAGGTGAGATGGGTCTGATGAATTCAGCACTTAATTGGGAACCAGGGTCTGGTCAGTGGAGCTCTGTGGGTGGCATGGATTGCTACGGCCGGTGCCGCTCAGCCACCTCTAATGAACAGAGAAACAGGCTAGTACCCCAGGCTCTTCTGGAAGCTGTATGCTTGGGCTGTTGAGAGGGCAGTTAACCTCTGGCACTGCTGAGCCTTGCAAGGCCTTTGAGAGGTAAGTGGTGTCGCCCTGTGGGTCCCCAGTAAGCTGCTGATTCTATTATGCCCACCTGTGGGCTGCTGGAAACCCAGATTCTTAGCTCTGTCTCCAGAGTGAGCTCCAAAAGGCCGACAGAGGCCCAGGGACCTGCATTCCTAGGGCTCCTCAGATGTACCCAAGGCTGAGCCTGAACCATTTTCTGGCTAAGTACTGTCCGAGGAAAAGATGCCCCCATGCCCCTGACTCATGCCTCTGCTACCTAGGTCCTGGGGGCAGAGTCTCAAAAGTGAGTGTTTCGGAGAGGAGGTAGGTCTTTCACTACCTAAAACCTGCTTCAGGGAGAGGGAGGTTACACACAATTGCACAATTGTACCAGCTTGCCTCTTGATCCATGACCAGGGTGAGCTCAGTCAAGCTCCCGTCTTTCTAATGTGGCTTGAGAACCAGCATGCACTCAACCTGACGGGGGTTAGGGCCATCCCCCTTACCTTCACCCAGAGCTACAGAGGTCAGTAAGTAGTTGGGCTACCTTTTTTTTTCTTACCCGCAAACAAAATCGCTTTACAGCAGAGATGAGAATTCCCGTATCCAGAAGTACCCTCCCTGAATCCGGAGGGCACCCAGGCCGCCTCTGGGAGCTGCCCAGAACTCAGTCAATGGAGAGCACGCAGGTGGAGGTGGTGAGCAGGCGTGGGCGCCCTGTCTGGACCGCCAGGCGCGGACACATGTACAGCGCAGTGGGAGCCTGGGGAGGAGGCAGCCCCCAGGCAGGAGAGAGGAGTCTTGGCTGGCTCCAGATCCACCAGCTGGAAGACTTGAGGTTATAGACCCTCGGCAAGATGCAGCCTGAGGTGTGCGGCTCACAGTGTCTTCCCATCAAAGCCCAGGGCTCTGATGGGCACGCGGAGGACAGCGCCCCACCCCCGCTCTAGGATGCATTTCTATGTATGGCTGTTCAGTTCCTGAAACATTTCAAGTCATAAATAAATAACCAGTGTAAACAAAAGGCAGTCGTGTAGGTTCTTTCCCAAGGATGCAATCCAGCCTTTTGGCCCTGGAGGGTAGCTGAGGGTGCTCGCCTCCCAAGACTGAGTTTGCTTGTCTCCAGGCGCAGGGCTGGGAGGGGCCATTATTGCCTGTTATCTTTGGACACGTTGTGGGCCAGCCAGTTCACTTTGGTTTTCCAGCTTTCCCGGAGGGCTTCATTAAACTTCACTCGGAAGTGCTTCAGAGCCTCCTCCTCCGTTTTCCCCAATGCCAGAGAATCCTGGGGCAAAACCGAAGGAGTGGGTGTCCCCCTGACGGGCTGGGCCCTGCTCAACAGGGACCCCTGCCCCCCCTGCACCTCTGCCCTCTCTGGGCAGGTAACACCCCCTCCTCACAGAGGAGTCAGGAGAGCACCCCACAGCATCTCCCCGGGGAAGAGCTTCTTCCTTCTGACCCCAAAGCAAGGCAGCCCCCCAACCCATCCTCAAAATAACATGTCAGCTTGTGCCAGGAGGTCTTGGCCCCAAAGCCCCATGTGGACAGAGGACCTGGCCTTCTCCACTGGAAGCTGGCCGGAGGAGGAAGCAGGGGAGCGGCTTCATCCCGGGAACTGGGCACCAAAGAGAACACCAGGCAGGGGCTGTGGCCCCACCACCCTTCACTTCCCACCCCAGAGTCTCACAAACTGAAAAGACACAGGAAGGAAAAATATCTTTTAACCACAGAGGGAACCCTCCCGTGCAAGTGGAAATACCCTCAGCCTGTGGGGGACGGCGGGCGGGCCAGAGGAGGTACCGGCAGAACACGGGTTAATGCCGGCTGCTTCCTGCCAGATCCAGGTCCCAGGCCAGTGGGCCCTGTGGGTCCATCACACCTGGGGGTTGGGAGGTCTCAGGAAGTCGGGCTCCCTGGTCTCCTGCCCGATGGGGCCCTGCCTTGGCCTTTACCTTGAGATACTGGATGTCTTTGGAGCAGCTGAGCTCAGGCAGGCCTGCCGCCCGCATCAGGGCAAAGAGGTGGAGGAAAAGGAGCCCATGGCGCCGCAGGATGGTGTAGGCCCTCTCACAGTAGCCCCGGAACCTGCAGGGAGAGGCCGGGGAGGGGGCTTTGGGTCCTTCCGGCCACTTCCACCCCAGCCAGCCAGCTGGCCGGCCCACTCTTATCCCGGAAAGAGCCGTGTACACAAAGCCCCAGCTTCCTCTAACCCACCCCCAGCACTACCCCTCCAGGGATAAGCTGACTCCACCTGGGGCCCCCAGCACCACGGGGGGTCTAAGGCACTCCCACCTTTCAAACTTCTCACTATTATTCGTCTTCCCTTGCTGGATCACGTGGACAAAGTCATAGGTGAGGATGAACGGGACCCGCTCACGGTTGATTCCAAACTTGGTCTTGAAATTCCCCAGAAAGTGGCCGAAATCAATGTGGAACAGCTGAGGGGAGGGGAGAGCAAAGACTGAAAAGGAGTCAGAAAGGAGGGCGCCTGGCCCAAAGGAGCTGGGAGGGCTTGGAGGGGGTACTGCTGGCAGCTCTGTGCAGAGCACAGAGGCCAGGGCCTGGGGCCAGCCAACAGGCACCCACCTGCCCGTTCTCTCGGATCATGATGTTGTCGCTGTGACGATCGCCAATGCCCAGCACATAGGTAGCCACACAGTAGCCAGCACAGGAGAGGGTGAACTCCTCAATGGCTCGATCCAGGGCCTCCCTGGGGGGTGGGGATGGAAACCATGGCCACGCCACTTTGCAGCTTCTTCTACTAAGTCCTTGTGCCCTTCCCTCTACTCTGGCCTTGTGACTTGCTTGCACAAATGGAACATGGAGGAAGTGATGCTGGGCTTATTCTGGAGCTGGGTCCTTAAGGCACCTTACGGCTCCTGAACCTTCCTCACTGCTACAGAGGGAAGCTAAGGCAAGAGAGGCCATATGGAGAGAGGCCCCAGATGTGCCACCCTCCAGGCAAATCAAGCTACCTGATGAGATCAGCTGCATGAGTGATTCCAGCAGAAGAACCACTCAGCTGAGCCAGCTCAAGTTGCAGATTTGTGATTTATGCTCCTAAAGTTTGGAGGTGGGGGAACGCTTCCCAGGTGGTGCTAGAGGTAAAGAAACTGGCTGCCAATGCAGGAGACATAAGATCCCAGGGTCGGGAAGATCCCTGGAGAAGAGTATGGCAACCCACTCCAGTATTCTCGCCTGGAGAATCCCATGGACAGAGGCGCCTGGTGCAGACATGACTGAAGTGACTTAGCAGCGGCAGCAGCAAAGTTCAGAGTGGTTGTTACATGGCAGTAACTAACCTATACCTGTGGGAACAGAGACCTGCCCCACCCCTCAACAGTGTCTATGGGATGGTCCTCGGGTGAGCAAGAAACCCCAGAGACTGTCACAGGCCCTTCTTGCCTTTGATTCCCAAACTCCACCCCTTGGGAAGGAGAGGCTGTCTGTCCCGAGGGCGCAAAACCTACCCAGGGTTCTTGGACTTGAGCCAGTTGAGCAGAGCATCCTTATTGAAGGCAGCCGTGGCCGCCATGTTGCTCTTGTTCAGCTGGATGTTGGCAATGGTGTCTGAGTGAAGCACCACCTCGATAAGGCCTGTGCGGTCCCCAGTGGAGAGGCAGCCGTAGGGGGTCATCCTAGCCGGGTGGGAGGAGGGGCAGGCAGACATAGTGGTCAAGGGCTGTCCCAAGGGCTGCTTGACCCTGAGGAGCTTAGCCCACAAAAGCCAAAGGAGATGCTACTCAAGTTGCTGCAAAAGAGGAGGTATGGGGAGGAGCCCTTGACTCCCAGGGCTCCAGGGAAGTTCCTTAGAGATGTCATACCAGAACCCAAGATGCAGAGAGGAAAAGTCAGCACCTTGGCTAAGCCCATGTTTGTTCAAAAAGAAAAATCCCAGTGACTGGATGAAGAAGATGGAGCAGAAAGCCAGGGATGCTGGGGAGCAAAGGACACCATAGAGGGAGACAGGTGCCACGGGCCAGGGCTGGCATTCTCTATCCTCATCCTATGGCCCTATTGCCTCCCTGACCCCGAGTTTTAAACTGGTCCCTCTGGGTGGCTCAGTGGTCAAGAATACGCCTGTCAATGCAGGAGACAGGGGTTCGATCCCTGGGTCGGGAAGATCCCTTAAAGGGCGAAATGGCAACCCACTCCAGTATTCTTGCCTGGAAATCCCATGGACAGAGGAGCCTGGTGGGCTATAGTCCACGGGGTCACAAAAGAGTTGAACATGACTTAGTGACTAAACAAAAACAACAAAATTCTTAGACCAGCCAGTCTTATTTCAGGTTGAGGCAGTCATGTCAGCTTTGACAGGGGGCCCCTGCAACAGGATACAGTCCTAGGCCTGGCACAGGCACACGTGGATGACTGGAAGGCCTCTCACCTCAGGTCCAAGCCCTCCTGCTTCCACAGAATGTCCATGAGCTGGATCATCTGCAGGGTCAGCATGTCCTGGCGGAGGTCTGCACAGTCGCCCCGGGGAGGAACGGCATGAGTTTCCGGTGGGTTCACCAATCCCAGCCATGCCCAGGCCCCCGAGTCCCGAGACTCTGTCTTTTCCTCAGCTCACCTTCCAGGAGTCCTCCGCCCCCAGCAGGGTCTCCCTCCCCACCCAGAGCAGTATGGCAGGGTGTGTGGAAGCCATGGCCTCCCTGGGTCCTCCCTGGGGCCCGCCTGCTCACCGTCCCCATTCTTAAAGATGATGCCCACGGTGCCGTCGCTGCCTGCCTCCTCGTTGCTGTACATGACCCACAGGGGTTTCATCTTGGAGTCCATGAAGGTGCACTGCTCCACGCTAAGGGGCAGAGAGCAGTCAGCAGCAGGACCTCCCCAAGGCCTGGGGTTGGCTTGGGGTTGGGGGAGGGGAGGCCCTGCCCGGGGCCTGGGACTTACCAGACTTCAGCCAGCAGGGTGCTGGGGTCGAGTGGGGACTGCAAGTGGGAGAGGGCCTCCAGGTAGGTCTCCTGGCGCATGCACAGGTGCATCAGCTCCTTGGTCTGGGGCTTGGTGGTCTTCTGGGAGCTCACTTTGACGACGTCGTTCAGGGCCTTCAGTTTGCTCAGTGCTTCCCCCTGGCCGGGAGGATGGGAGGGTGTCCTGGGTGGACTGTAAGGAGCAGGCTCTGAGCCCCTGCGGGGCCCACGGGGTTCTACAGAGATGGGAGGGCGCTACTCTGCCTGGAAGCAGAGCTCAGGCGGGGTCATGGAGTGCAGGCGGGGTTGTGGGGTGTCACACCTCACCTGCTTCATCAGCACTTTCATGTGGTGGGTGCTGCCCCGGCAATAGGCTTCCATGATAAGGCCGAAGCGCAGGGCCACCGACGGCACGTGCATCTCGGAGCTGGGGGGAGGAAGCGGGGGCTGAGCCTCACCTGGTGGGGCCACACAGCCCCTCCCAGACCCATAGGAGGCTGCCAAGGACACCCGGGCCGGCCATCTGGTGGGAAACGCCGAGGCCAGCAGGCAAGAGGCCCCTCCTCCCCGTGGCCTTGCAGGTGAGTCCAGCTACCGGAGGTGCCAGAAGAGGAAGTGGCCGATCCTGCGATTGGCCAGGGCCCGGTCCAGCAGGAATTTGGTCAGCTCGCAGTCGAGGTAGGACTCGTACTTGAGCACCTGCACCAGCTGCAGCAGGTACTGGAAAAGCTCGTCGTCCCTGCAGAGAAGGGAGGCCGGCTGGGGCCTGGAGCTCCGCGTCTTGGGAGAGGGTCTGAGGCTGGCGAGGGGGCGGGGCTGGGGCGGGAGGCCGGCCTCATCTGAGCAGACCCCTAGGGCAGGTCCCCACCCGGTGCCTAGGCCCCGGGCGGTGGGGGCCAAGCTGCCCTCTGAGGTTGAGGAAGCCCGCGGAACTCACGTTAGTTTCCGCAGGGACTTGATGGCGAAGGATCCCACGTGGCGGTCGGGGAAGCTGAAGTCTAGCAACTCCAGGGCGCTCAGAACGGGCAGTTCAGGCCAGGAGCTGAGCAGGTAGAGCATCTGGAGGAGGATGCGAGCGGTCAGGGCGGGGGTGCGGGCTGTGTCTGGCTCCAGGCTCCGCCCCTCCCGACCCCGCCCTACCCGCCTCCGCCCCGCCCCGCCCCCGCTCACCCCGCCCTCCCCGGGCTCCGCCCCCTCCCATCCCGGCCCCGCCCCCGCCGCCCACCTGGGCCACGTCCTCATGTTTGTTCCACTTAGTGACCAGCAGCAGCCGGGCTAGAGCCTCGGGAAAGTGCTCCTGGATCTCGTGCCGCATCTTCCACACTAGGTCCTTCTCGTGCTCGTACAGTTCCCCGGAACCCCGCCGCTCCAGGATCTCCCGCAGCTGCAGCTGCTGAGGGGCACAGGCGGGGCGGGGGTGGGGTGGGGGGCAGTGGTGAGGGCTGCAACCAGGTCCACACCCCACTGCCCACGGCCCCCAGCTCACCTCCTCCTCCGTGAAGCGTCCATGCTCTCCAAGCCGCCCCAGCTCCAGGATCTGCAAGAGTGACCCTGATATCAGCAGTGCCCCTGGGACCTGGGAGAGCCTGGGTGGGGGGCCCTGGGAGTCGGTGTCAATCCCTTGGCACTGCTGACTTCGTGGCGAGTGACCCTCAGTGGTGGGGATCGTCCCACCCACTACAGGGTGTTTAGCAACATCCCTGGCCTCCTCCCATGACATGCCAGGAGCATCTCCCCAGCTAGGTTTAACAACCAAAATTGTCTCTGGACATTGCCGGAAGTCCCCTGAAAAGACAAGTGGCCCCAGTTGAGAACCACCACTCTAGGACACATGAGGACTTCAGACAGTCAAGGAAGCCCTCAAATGTGTGTGGGGACCCAGCCCCCAGCCCTGGGCAATTCACAGGGTGCAGGGACCATGACCTGGGCGCCCCAGAGGCAGGGTGGGGACGGCTCATCTTTAGCCTTGAGGTTTCTGGGCAGGGTGGGCCCTGGACCCCAAATGGCGAGGACCCCCTCACTGACCTTGTCCAGGAAAGGGTAGTATACAGGGTGAGGGGCCACCTCAGGGAGAAAGATGACCAGGGCGGCTGCACTCTCAGTGTTGGGGTTACTCCGCACGGTCCCACAGGGGTTCAGTAGTTCCCCTTTCTCGTCTGGACACAGGGACAGATGGAGTTGCAAGGGGAATGTCGCCACGTCCGGATGCACCCCACACTCCCACCTCTCCCTCCTGGCCTGGGCCCACCTGGGACAGAGGGCCACATATAGAGACAGTGCTCGCCCGTCTTGAGCTGGTCCTTGTAGTCAAACAGCATGAGGTTGGCCCAGGCAATGGGGCAGTCCTGGGAAAGAAGCCAGGTGGGTCAGGGCCAGCCGCCCCAAAGGCCTCTGTTTGCTCAACTGCAGGATGGTTCCAGTCAGGCCACGCTGCCCTGCCCTCACCCACACTCCCTATGAGGCAGCCGGGAAGGTCAGCCACACTGGTTTCCTACTGCTCCCAGACACATCCCACCCTCGGCTTCTTGAGAAAGCCTCTCACAGAACATAGCAGCCCCAGAGAGCTGGCCCCAGTCAACCAGTGAGTCAGTGCAGTTCGGTGGCCAGTCACAGCCTGGTCCTGGTGACTCAGTGCTCGACCACCACTCCATCCCCAGCTGGCTGTTGACTTAGGCTCCCTGCTCCCTGGGAGGACACTGCGTTTTTCCTTCCACCCGAGGGAGAGGCCTCCAGGTTCCCTCAAGGACCAAAGGCCCAGGTCTAGATATCCCGAGCATCCCTGCTCATAAGCCCAGGATTCCAGCACCATCACACACCAGCAGGGCAGGGGGTGGCCAGTGGGGTGATGGGGAGGAGGCCGGGGTCTGCAGGCCCACCCAGACCCCATTCCCAGGATGTGTGCGTGCCAGCTGGGATGCTTGGGAGGGATGAACAGCAGCCCCAGGGGGCTGCAGGACAGGACCGGACCAGCAGGGAGTGACTCCCACAAGCTCCACCCACCGCCTTCTTGGACTTCTTCTTGGTGGAGCGGGCCTTCTTGGCCTTCTCGATCACAGCGTAAAGCGCGAAGCAGAGCCGGGCCATGCGGGGCAGGTCACAGATGTTGATGTCAAACTCCAGCCGCTGCTTCCACACGGGCTCCGAGCACACGCTCACCTCCGAGCTGGACACCGTCTTGCATAGCGTCTCATTGCCATGGAAGAGCCCGGCCTGCACCACCAGCTGGGGAAGGTGCACGCAGGTGACTGGTGGCAGAGGCCGGGCCCCTTCTCCCCCTGCATGCTCCCTTCCCGCTAGGGCTCGAATATCCTCCTGAAACATCCTTATTTCAAGTGGGCCTGAACCTCCCCAACCAGGTGCTTGAAGGTGGTCCAATAAGGGATGACTGGCTGCCTGAGGGGGAAAGAGTGATGGGGAGGGGAGGGTGGCGTGGGCGGCTCCCCACTGACTGTGGGACCCCGGGGCAGGTTGCTGCTCTGCTTTGGGCCTCCGTTTCCCTATCGGGGCTCAGGAATTCCAGGGGCCCCTCTTGGTCAAGCACACAAGAATTGCATGAGTCCCTCTAGACAGGGAAGGATTTAATACCCCAGATAACACCCTTCCCTGTGTCCTCCATCTCTGCTCTCACCCCCCCAGTCAGAAAGCTGCCTCCATGCACCCTTCCGTGATTCGTCTACGGGAAACCAGACCTGCCCTGTGTGTGAAGTTACCCCAGCCAGAAAGTGCTCCCCAAAGAGCCTTGGCTTCGTTGGGCCTGGGTTTCCCATTCTGCAAATGGGACGAGAAAACCTGCATCTCACAGGCCATCTTGAGGCCAGAGGAGGCGGGCATGTGTATGACTCAGAAGTGGGCCTGGCCCCCTGGCTCACTGGAGCAGCTCCTCTTCTGTGTCCATCACCTCCCAAGCTCCACATCCCTGGGCTGGGCCAGGCCCCACCACCTCCACCAAAGTCAATACCCAGAACTCACTGGGCCTGGTTTCTGCGAATCGGCCTCTCTGGCTGGCCGGCCCACCCCCCTCCCCCTTTCCTGTTTTGAAGCCGCTCACAACCACCCCAGGCAGGGATGCTGGGTAATGTGGTCAGGTGGCTTTCGTGTGACCCCCCTCCCTTCTTCCTCTGCCACCCCTTCAGGCCACAGCCACTGTGTTTTTGCAGAAAACACACACTGCCTGTGCCCTTCCCAGCCAGGAGCCTGCCCCTACCTTCATCCGCTCGTCGGCATTCACTTTGCTGCCCTGGATCAGCTCGATGTAGAAAGGCTGCTCCAGGGACCAGAGGGACACAGAGGAGGGCTGGGCAGGGTTAGGGGGAGAAGAGGGAGTTAAGGCAGAGGAATTCAGAGGAGGTCGATGAGGCCTGTGGCCACTGGGGGTGGGGTGAGGGTGTTGCAGGTTTACAGCCAGGTTCGGTACCTGCCCACAGCGCCATCCTTTACCAGAAAACCTGCCGTAGGGACACCCCCATGGCCCCAAGGCCCCCGAGCTCTGCAGGGCACACAGTCCTGCCTACAGGGCAGGAAGCAGGAGGAGCAGGAAGAGAGGGCAGCTGGAGAGCCAGGCCTGGAGGCTGCCCTGGGACGTCCAGACAGGCCCCCAACCCCAGCTCGAAGGCCCAATTCTCAATCCTGAGCAATCAAAAGGCATGAAACTGGGCAGGAGACTGCTGGCCCACAGTGTTGCCCAATAGGCTTCAGGGTTGGACCACGGGTGGGAGGAAGGGCTGGTGGAGAGGGTAAGAGCAGGGTGCTGGCTCACCTTCTTCATGGGGATGGGGGGTGGTTTGGTGCGTGGCTTCTGGACTTGGGGGGCAGGGTTGCTCTGCTCGTCCCGCATGGCGAGAATGGAGGAGGAGTGCACCATGGTCAGGTGCGGGGTCAGCCCACTGTGCAGGCAGCTGCAGATGTACTGAGATGGGGGCACAGGGTGAGCGGCCCCAACTGTTCCCTGGACCACTGACTACCTGGGGACCCCCCCCCCACGCTGACCACTGCTCATGCCAGGCCTTCTGGGGTGGGGTCTCTCCTAGGCCCTTCCTTTCCCTGCCCACCTCCCTTGTTCATGAGGACAGCAAGTTCAACATGGGGACACCTTCATCGTGACGCCCAAGATCTGGCTTGCCGGGCTCAAGACAGGCTGAGAAGCAGCTCCCCCACCCCTACCCCTGACCCTGGCAAGGGCTGCGGGAGTCCAGGAATCCCTCCCAGCACCCAGCCCTCACCTGGAACTGGCAGAGGGGGTAGCTGCCGTACAGGTACTCGTGCTTGCCGTTCACCTGCAGCGTGTAGTCCTCAGGCTGCTCCACCAGCGGCTGCCGGAACACCGTGGCCTTCTTTCGGAGGGCACAGGCCATCAGTGCCAGGGGCACATCCTTGGTGGATACCTGGAAGGTGAAGCTCTCCTAGGAGGAGGAGGGAGGGTCAGCCCTCCACACCTGCAGGGAGCCCACAGGGCATAGGGGCACACGCGGGGTTGGGGGGCGGTGTGTGTGGCCCATCTGCATGTATTAGGCACACCCTACCCCCCAACTGTGAGCTCTGTGAGGGCAGCCTCTGATGACGGCAAGTGGCCAACATCAGGAAATATCTGATGGATACATGAGCAGACTGAGAACCAGAGCTATCTGATCACTCTGCCTCTTGCAACTCGCCTGGTGGGAAGTTTGGCTGACCCCTCCTGTGCAATGGATAACCCACAAATACCACACAATGTTGTTGGAAGGTGGGTGGATCTGGAGGGCTGGTAGGGGACTGGGATTCTCGTAGGGGGACTGGGCAGCCTGCCTGCAGCACACAGGGCAGGCAGGAGCCTCAGCTCACCTCGCTGCCCTCAAACTTGACATTGACCAGGAGGACCCGATTGGGGACGCGCAGGGTGCCTGGCCCCCAGCTCCGCGCCGAGGGCTCCAACTGCAGAGGGAAGCTGTACTGCAGCCAGGCCTCCCAGCCCAGCTGCTGCCTGCGGGCAGCCGCCTCCTCGCAGAACTGGCGCATCTTGCCTCGGAAGTCATTCACCTCCGGGTCTTGCAAGGAGTCAAACTCGTGGAGGCCTGAGAGGCGAGGGAGCCAGGTCAGCGTCAGGATCAGGGGCGGGGTTGGGGGGGGGGGATCGGGGTGGGGCCCGGGGGGCGGGGGCAGGCCCGGCCGAGGGAGGACCGCCCGGCCCAGCAGGGCACCTTTGCCGATGAGCAGGCTGATCTGCGAGTTGATGAGCTTCTTCACGCGGTCACCCTCGCGGGCCACCAGCCGCAGGACGGGCAGGAAGGGCTGGATGTCGCAGAGCCGCCGCTGCTCGTCCTCCAGCTCCTGCTGCTCCGCCGTCTGGTTGACGCAGGTGAACACGTAGGCCTCAGGGTCACTGAGCATGTGGAAGAGCGGCTCGTACTGGGCTCGGTGCCATAACACCTGGGAAGACAGTGGCCCGTCAGCCCCGCCCCTGAGGTGGGCGGGGCCGTGGGCGGGGCCACAGGAGCCCCGGGCTGGTGGGGCAAAGGCAAGATCCCGGGACCACTACCCTCTCCATGCCTTGATCACTGACCACAGGGTTAGGGTCCACAGGGTCATTAGGAGTCGCTGACCCTGCCCTTCTATGAAGGGGACCAGGTAGGTGCTAACATCTGGAGCTGAGGGCCGGTCCTCCGGTCTCCCCTAGGCTACTCTGAGAGATGGCCAGCCAGACACAACCTCCAGGCACCCAGCTAATTGCTGTGGAGCTCATCACCCTGATCTTTCAACGCTGGCCACTAATTCAGAAAAGTTTAACACAATGAGGGGACCCTAAACACCTCTGCTGGCTCTGCTCAGTGTGTGGCCTTGGGTGGAGGTGTCCCCAGGGTGCCAAGTTTTAGTGCAAAGGTGCTCACCGCTGAGTCACAGAAAAGATGGAAAAGGAGAGAACGGCCCTATTTTTCTCCCACGGGGGATGGATAATTATGTTCCAACAATGCAAAGGGACAGAACACAGGTGTGAATGGAACCTAAGGATACTTGTACCAAGGGCACAATGCTGTACCAAGATACAGCATTCAGTGGGGAGAAACCCCAAGCTGTAGAACAGTGAATGTCATTCAAACCCATTCCCGTGCTCGCTTCGGCAGCACATATACTAAAATTGGAACGATACAGAGAAGATTAGCATGGCCCCTGCGCAAGGATGACACGCAAATTCGTGAAGCGTTCCATATTTTTTTTTCTCTAAGTATTTGAGTTCAAAACTCCTGTATCTAAAGAAATACGGTTGGAGTCATTAATAAAGAAAATCTTTCTATCTTAAAAAAAAAAAAACATTCCCATAAAAACAATAATAAATGTAATTATTACTACTAAAATAATAAATTTTTATTATTAAAATAAGTAATAATTTATTATTATCATAAAACAATTAATGAATGTATTACAGTAATTAATAATTACTGTAGACCAGGACTTGGCAAGCTACTGTTTGCCAAGTTATTGGAAGACAGCCATGCCAGTTCACTCACATGCAATCTACGGTTGCTGCCACCCCAGACAGAAGAACTGAGTAATCGAGACAAACACCATATGGCCAGCAAAGCCCAGGATATTTACTATATGGTCCCTGGTATAAATAAGAATATTAAGAAACTGAAATTGAATTGGGATATGAGGTGAGACTGCAGGGACTGATATGTTTTATATTTCTGTGGTGTTGGAATTTTAATAACGTGTCTACAGTACTGGAATTTTAATAACATGCATGTATAGATAGCTCTGTAAGCAGAAAAATACGATTCACTTTAAAATGATATTTACATAAGGTTAATAACACAAAAAAGATGTTATAATGTTAACTCAGAAAAAGAATATAAAAATTCATAAAGAGAATAATCACAAAAAAACACTATATAGGAAAGAAAACAGGAAACAGCTAAAGTGTTAACTGTGATTGTCTCATATGGCTGGATCATGGGTAATTCTTTTCCTTCTAACTTTTTCTTATTCTCCTAAATTTCAATGTGTCCATATACTTTTGAAAAGGAAAAAAAGAAATTTAATTTGTATAGAAACACCCAGGGGGACTTCATTGGTGGTCCAGGGGCTAAGACTCCATGCTCCCAATGCAGGGGGCCCAGGTTCAATCCCTGGTCAGGGAACTAGAGCCTGCATGCCGAAACTAAGATCCAGTATTAAAAAAAAGAAAGAAAGAAACACCCAGGATGGGAAGATTTTAAAAATTAAACAAAACTCAAGTATGGTTCACTGCGTCTCTCCCCCCCCACCCTTTTTTTTTTGCTCCCAAGTGTTTTCAAATCTGGGGCTAAGGCCTTGTCCTCTGACATGACCCATGAAGTCCCACCCTTTGCAAGTGGGATAAGCCCTTGGAAAGGTCACAAGACACTATCTGCCAAATACCATCCAGACGTTTTATCCTTTGACTCAGTAATCCACCATGAAAATGATTCAATAAAGCCAAAAACTATTTCCAAAGATGCCGTTGACTATGACGACAGCTCTGAAGACAAAAGACCAGTAAAACTCTTAAGTGGCCGTGGATGAGCTGTGGTTTCAAACACGAGGGCAGAGTCATGGAGAGAACGAAAGGCCCCCCTGGGAACCAGTACCCCGGAGGTTTCACGGGAATCTAGGGAGGGACAACACGGCAACCCACTGTGGTATTCTTGCCTGAGAAATCCCAGGGACAGAGGAGCCTGTTGGCCCACAGTCCATGGGGGTCATTAAGAGTCAGATATGACGGAGCACTCATGCACGCAACATGCAATGATAAGGGCAGGAGCTGAATTTGGAAAGATAGGTAGATTCTAACTGTGGGTTTTAAAGAATTCTTGCACATTATTTTTATCTTTTAATTTTTTTTTTCAGCCACACTTTGAGGCTTTCAGGATCTGAACCCAGGCCCCAGGCAGAGAAAGCTCGGAGTCCTAACCACTGGACCTCAAGGGAATTCCCATGTCTTTTAAAATTCATAGCAGAGGATCTCAAATCTGAGACTGTGAGACTTTTTCTGTCTCTCTGAGTTCCAAGCTCTGAGGACTAGTTTTAAGGTCAAGATCGTACCTTCTTGATAGTGCTGAGGTTGGCATTTCGGGACACAGGGAAGTTCAGATAGACCCCCGTGGGGAGCAAGAAATCAACTGCCACGTTCTGATTCTCCTCCTTGGTCCAGAATTCCATGGGGCAGTCAACCCCGGGGGGCATCCTGCTTTTTCACTTCTCAGATACCAGTCGTCCTGCAAGGGAAGCAAAGCACAGTGAGGCCCTCAGGTGTGCTGGGTGAGTCCTTTAAAAGGACCCTTTGAAAACGCGAAGTCAGGACCTCTGCCAGCAGGAGGCTCAGGATGGAGTCCCAGCCAGGAGGTGGCTTGTGGCTCCTGCTGCCCCAGGTCACTGTCTAGGCTGAGTGTCCAGCCTCTCATCACAGGCGGGTACTGTGTCTGCCTCCCTCACGGCAGTGCCTCCAGTTTAAGACACCAACAGGACTTCCTGGAGTAGGAAATGGAAACCCGCTCCAGTATTCTTGCCTGGAGAATCCCATGAACAGAGGAGCCTGGCAGGCCAACTGAGCATGTCTACAGGACTTCCCTGGTGGCCCAGAGGTTAAGAACTGCCTGACAGTACAGGGGACATGGGTTCGATCCCTGGTCCAGGAAAACCCCATATGCCACACGGCAGCTGAGCCCATGTGCCACAACTACTGAGCCCATGCACTCTAGAGCCTGTGCTCTCCAACAAGAGAAGCCACTGTGATGAGAAGCCTGTGCACTGACCCTGCTCTCCGCAACAAATTGAGAAAATCTGTGCGTAGCAATGAAAACCCAGCATAGCCCAAAACAAACAAATAAAAATTATGAAAGGACACCAACAAACCCATGCCAAATCACTTTTCTCAAGAACACACACATGGGAGACCTCACCATGGCCACTAGCCGGCAAACATGGAAAATGGCAGGATCACTGGGCAGACAACCCTGGATTTGAGAAGGACCGAAGACTAAAGTTCTTTGAAATTTTATGACCAGAAACCAAGCAGCTTTGACCATCAAACAAGTTGTTGAAATATCTTGAAGTGAAGTGAAAGTTGCTCAGTTGTGTCTGATTCTTTGCGACCCCATGGAGCATAGCCCACCAGACTCCTCTGTCTATGGAATTCTCCAGGCAAGAATACTGGAGTGGGCTGCCACGGCTTTCTTCAGGGATCTTCCCAATCCAGGGATCAAATCCAGGTCTCCCGCTTTGCAGGCAGATTCTTTACTGTTTGAGCTACTCGGGAAACCATACCAAACTCCCTCTCCAGCAAGTAACAAAATGTTACAGACACAATTAGAGGTCTCTGAGTCTCTACCCTGTTCTGGTTACCACCACCTGGATTCTGGTTGTTTACAGTTTCCATGCATGTTTTTATCCTTTTATTAGACTAAAATGTATCCACAAATGAGTCCTAATATTTTCCATGCTTTCAAAGCATTGTATGATTAGTGAGCCTTCTGCACCTTGCTTTTGCCATCTAGCATTGCAATCTAGATTTATGCATGCTGATACATGTAACTCTAATTCACTCATTTTAACTCGGGTGACTTTTCACTGTGTAAATAAACCACAATTTATTTCCTCCCCCCTTCTTTTGTTAAGGAACTTCCAGGTTTGTGTCTATTTATTTGGTTATTACATATTATGCTACAATGTATATTCTTGCACACATCTCCTTGTGTACAAGTGAGAGTCTTGGTGTTCTCTAAGAAAAATATAAATTTGAGCTACACGTGTAATGTCAAAGTTACTTTTTTAAAAAAGTAAAAAGACACAAATAAAATTAAGTTAGTAATCTATTTTATTTAACCCACTATATCCAAACTATGGGGCTTTCCAGGTGGCACCATTGGTGAAGAATCCTCCTGCCAATGTAGGGGACACAAGAGACATGGGTTCCATCCCTGGGTCGGGAAGAGCTCCTGGAGGAGGAAATGGGAACCTGCTCTGGTATTCTTGCTTGGAAAATTCCATGGACAGAGGAGTCTGGCAGGCTATAGTCCATGGGGTTGCAAAGGGTCAGTCACGATTGAGTGACTGATTATGCATGTGTCCAAACTATGGTCATTTCATTCAATGTTATCAGTGTAGAAAAATTACTCAGATAGTTTACCTTTCTTTGGTGTTAAGTGTTTGAAATCTGCAGTGTATTTTACACTCACAGCACAATTTGGACAGTAGGTTTTCATTAGAAATATTTCATCTGTATGTAGATTTCATACAACTTACAGGTTAAAACTCCTTCTGCAATGCGGGAGACCTGGGTTTGATCCCTGGGTTGGGAAGATCTCCTGGAGAAGGGAATAGCTACCCACTCCAGTATTCTGTCCTGGAGAATTCCATGGACTGTATAGTCCATGGGGTTGCAAAGAGTCGGACACAACTGAGCGACTTTCACAGGTTAAAAAAGTAGGCTCATCGACTCAAGTTGTTCCAAGTATACTTAAGTTTTTCAATAACTGAATCAAGTATGAATTCTTACATTTAAATGAATTAAATAAAATGTTTAAAAATTCCATTCTTGACTTACACTCTCCACATTTCAAATGTTCAAGAAAGAAACGTGGCTGGTGGCTGCCGTATCGTACAGCACAGGTGATGGGTAGATGCCTAAGAATGGAGTCAGATCTTAAGTATAATCTATGACAAGGGGTAACCACATCTTTAACTTTGTAATCTCCATGTCTTAGTTAGCACTTGGCATTGTCCAATTTTCTCATTTCTGCCAAGCTGGTGGGCACAAAATGCTCTCTTGTTTTAATTTGCATTTCTCTAATTATCCATAAAATGTTTACCTTCTGCAAATAACAGGCTTATAAACTTTTCCCTTCTTTGTCTGTCACTATTGTTGTTCATTAGAAAAGACCCTGATGCTGGGAAAGATTGAGGGCGAGAGGAGAAGGGGACGACGGAGGATGAGATGGTTAGATAGCATCACTGATTCAATGGACATGAGTTTGAGCAAACTCCAGGAGATAGTGAAGGACAGGGAAGCCTAGAGTGCTGCAGTCCATGGGGTTGGACATGACTTAGCAACTGAACAACAAATTGTTGTTTAGTACCTAAGCTGTATCTGACTCTTTTGTGACCCCATGGACTGTAACCTGCCAGGATCCTCTGTCCAGCGATTTCACAGGCAAGAACAGTGGAGGGGGTTGCCATTTCCTTCTTCAGGGGATCTTCCCGACCCAGGGATGGAACCCGTGTCTCCTGCATTGGCAGGAGGATTCTTTACTGTCTGAACCACCAGGGAAGTCCTGGGGTTGTCTTTTGCTTACTGGTTTGTAGGGTTTCTTTCTATTCTTTAGATTCAGTTCTTTAATTGCTTGAATGAGTTGAGAATATCTTCTAATTTGAGTCATCTTTTCATTTTACTTATGTGTCTTTTTAAGGAGCAGAAGTTTTGAATGTTGATGTAGTCAAATCTTGTTCCTTTATGTTTTATAAATTTTATCCTTTAAACAAATACTTCCTTACCCTAAGGTCACATCCGCTGAGATTGAAATGACTTTAAAAATAGCTGGAAGGAAATGCTTAGTTTGAGAGAGATGTTCTGGGGGCTCTGCCAGTGGGGCCCAGGCCTCACTCTTGGTTAGATGTAGAAGCTGCCCTGAGCAGCAGGACCAAGCATGCGCTACCGTGTCACCACTGTTGGGATCCACTTCCTCTGATTGTAAAACCACATCCTACTCTGGGTTCCTCTTTCTGAGAATGGCCAGGCTAAAGGCACGTTTGTTTTTTTTTAATTATTCAAAATGTGGATGATCATCAGAAATTCTGGAAAAATCCATTGACAATGGTTTGGCTGAGCTTCGAAAGTCAGGAGCATTTTTGACCACTTGATCCTGAGGTTAAGATGAGCACCTGGGGCAGGAGCTCCCCAGGACTCTAGCCAGAGAGATGGATGGGGCTCTGGGACATAGACATCCCTCACTTCCCTGCTCTCAGCGCTGTGGGAAGCCTTTGACTACCCCCATCCATGAGGCATGCAGGGAAACCCTTTGATATTAAAAACTAATTTCTGGGCTTCCCTGGTGGCCCAAGGGTTGAGAATCCACCTTGCAGTGCAGGGGATATAGGTTCGATCCCTGGTCCGGGAAGATCCCACATGCCTCGGGGCAACTGAGCCTGTGCGCCACAACCACTGAGCCTGTGCTCTAGAGCCTGGGAGCCACAACAACTGAGGCTATGCACTGCAACTACTGAAGCCTGCATGCCCTAGAGCACACGCTCTGCAACAAGAGAAGCCATCGCAGTGAGAAACCGCAACTAGAGTAGCCCCCATTCTCTGCAACTAGAGAAAGCCCTCAGACAGCAACAAAGACCCAGCACAACCAAATAAATAAATATTTAAAAACAAAACAACCCATTCCTAGAAGAGGAAGACTCGTGATGGTGTGGGCAGGACAGAATCAAATGCCAGACGGGACAGGAGAAAGATGGGGACTCTTTCCCCTTCTGTGGGCCCAGGACCCAGGGTGAAGTTACTAACAAGCCCCATTCTCCGTGAAGCCCAGACCCATCACTCTCGGTACAGATATGGGACTCAGATGCCAGCTAATCCAGAGACTTTAGAACTGCTCCAAGAATGCAGATTGGCACAACCACTTTGGAAAACTGGTTAGCAGTATCTTTTAAAGCTGGACACATATGCCCTGTGTGTGTGTGTGTGTGTGTGTATAGTTGCTCTATCGTGTCCACTCTTTGCGACCCCATGGACTGTAGCCCACCAGGCTCCTCTGTCCATCGCATTTTCCAGGCAAGTATACAGGAGTGGCTTGCCATTTCCTTCTCCAGGGCATCTTCCCGACCCAGAGATCAAACTGAGGTCTCCTGCATTTTTGGCGGATGCTTTACTATCTGAGCTTCTAGAGAAGCCGAAACACGTATGCCCTATGACCCAGCAGTTAATTCCATGCCAAGGTACACGCTCACCAGAAATGCTAGCACATGTGTGCCAGAAGATGCCCAAAAGAGCATAGCACTGCTACTCATAACAGTCCCCAAATGGAAACGTGCCACATGCTCATCAGTAGTAGAATGGAAAATACTACTTCTTTTCCCCATGAAATTCATATAGCGGTTTCTTCTTCCCATGGAATGTGTATAGCAACGAGAGTGGATGATCTATAAATTCATCATATAAGTGAATCTCACAAATGTAGGGCTGAGTGAAAGACGTCAGGTACAAAAGACTGTGTGCTCAAGAGCCCATTTATAAGGAGAACAAGCACCGGCAGAACTAGTCTGCATAGGCAGATGAAGAGATAGGGGTTACGGGGAGTGAGGAGGGCAGTTACCCCAGGGAAAAGGGGCACAGGAGTGCTGGTAATTTTTTTTTTTTTCCCCCCTGGGAGCCAGGGACCTTTCACAAACTCATTCCACTCTCAGTCCAAGTGGCTCAGGTGGGTTGACTTCACTCCTGGGTCCCCAGGTAGCCTGAGACCCAGGCCCAGCTAATCAAAGCCCTGTGTCTTCTCTGGCCTTGGGGACTGGACAGGAAGCAGGAATGGGACGTAGGCCCAACCAATCGTATCTTTCTGGCTACACTGATTCCAAGATGGGCATGTGACTATCAAGTCCATCCAATTGGTTTTGACATCTGGGCTTCTTTGGGGACTTTTTCCTGGGGGAGGAGAAAAGACAGAATATCTACCTAGAGTTGGGCTTCCCAGGTGGCTGAGTGATAAAAAAAACCTGCCTGCCAATGCAGGAGACCTAAGAGACACGGATTCGGTCCCTGGGTCAGGAAGATGCCCTGGAGGAGGGCATGGCAACCCACTCCTATATTCCTGCCTGGAGAATCCCATGGACAGAGAAGCCTGGCGGGCTACAGTCCATGGGGTCGCAGAGAGTTGTACATGACAGAAGTGACTTAGGACACGCACACACACCCTAGAGCTCCTGGTGACCACCTGCTGCCCTGAGGGCCGGGACCTGAGAAAGAAGCAACGTGGAGGAGAGCAGAACTCTGTATGGAACGCGAAGCAGAGTCCTGAGGACAGCCTGTGATTCCCTGGATCCAGCCATGCCTGAAACTACATTTCACCTTGGACTTTTCCATTCTATCTGCCAAACTCCCTTCCCTGCCTTTTTTTGTTGTTGTTAACTTAAGAGTAGTTTGAGGTGGGTTTTCCGTCACTTGTAGCTGAAAGTATCTATTTCCATGACTAAAGTAGCACATTCCTTTTGGGAAGCTTCTAGTGTTTGGAGAGTTCTTTGCTTGGAAACTGGCCCACCTCTATGAGCCAACCCCCATCCTTTGTGCTGCCACCCAGAGGCACGTGGAACTGTTATCTGCTGGCCCTCCTGAAGGATGGTAGTTCCAGCATGTCTGTTCTCCCCACAACGCAGATTTAGACCCTTTTGCCAAAGTTTAGTATTCCAAGAAAACAAGATGGGGCCTGGCAGGCCAATTGTAGAAGAATGTTCTGGGCACCAAACTCCCATTTGTTTGGCCTAAAAGTATATCAGGTTTCCCGCCTCCACTCTCCCAGCCTACCCCACAGAGTGTTCTCTGGTAGCCACATCACCAAGCTTGGGGGCCGCCAACCCTCCAGATATTTCTCACAGTAAGCCAGGGTCTCCCAGCCTATGTATGCACCCAAGCTAAGTCAGCGCTTCAGCCTTGTCCAACTCTTTGTGATCCCATGGACCATAGCCCACCAGACTCCTCTGTCCCTGGGATTCTCCAGGCAAGAAAACTGGAGCAGGTTGCTACGCCCTCCTCCAGGAGATCTTCCCAACCCAGGGATCGAACCTATGTCTATCTGCATTGGCAGGTGGGTTCTTTACCACTAGCACCACCTGGAAGCCCCTCCCAGCCTGTACAGGAACACTAATGTCCTGAATCTGAATGCAGAAACTCACAATTATTCTCATGGAATAATTTGCACTCATGAATGGAATTTCATCTCACAGAAATAATCTGTACTCATGTATTATGAGATTTGACACTTTGTATATATCACTCAGGCTGAGATGTATTAGTTTATTCAACTAGTATTTATTAAGTGCCAGGAATCACGAGAGGTGCTGGGAACACACAGGTGAATGAGACAAAGGGTCCCTCTCCAGAAAGAGCTTACACACCAGTAGGGGAGACACAGTAGACAAGATGGATGTTTCTGCAATGACGGATCAAGGTGGTAAATGGCAGATTGTCAAGTGATGATGCGAAGAAGGACAGCAGGAGGGGCTACCACATGCAGAAGGCTGAGAAAGACCACTGTGAGGGGAGGACACTGGGCAGAGGACCTGGGTGAGCCATCACGTTCAGAGCCGACAGCAGGCGGTCCCTTGCCTCTGGAGCATGTGGGACGGTGGGATGAGATGGGCTGAGAAGGTCAGCGGAGGCCAGTCTCATTGAGCCTTCACAGGGAAACACCTGGCTTTCACTCCAGGAGTGATGCACAGTCCTGGAGAGTTTTAGGCCAGGGAGCCACCGGATCTGATTGGCATCTGAAATGATGCTGTTGGCTGTGGCTACGAAGGGCTAGACAGTTGCAAGCAGGCAAGAAGGAGAGTGTGGGGGAGCTCATGCTACAGATGACGGTGGCTTGATCTAGGAAGAGGAGATGGAGCTGGTGAAAGGAAGGGAACCACATACATCTAGGAGCTGGTGGGGGGCAGAGGTCATCAGATGGGGGACAGTGAGGGAAGGAGCAAGGATGACAGGCAGGTTGAGCTTGGGAGACTGGCTGGATAGTGGATATTTACTGAGACAGGAAAGTATACTGGAGAAACAGATTTGGAGGGGATTGAAATAGCAAGAGCTCCATTTCAGACACGCTGAATCAGAGTTGTTTACTGAGCACCCCAGTGGAGACATCCAAGGGGCAAAGTCACAGTAAAGCTCAGAGGAGACTTCTTTGGGGTCATAGAGACATCACTTGGGGTCAGTAGGCGGCCATGGAGCCATGGGGACTGGAGGGTGAGTGAGGGCCAGGACCACCCTCCGGGGACCAAAATGGGATGGACCTAAGAAGAACACTGAGCCATCCTTCTCACTCCGAGTTATCCAGAATTTTGAGAGAGGGCTTTTCTATTTATCTGCATCTGATTCATTCATAAAAGATCAAAGAAAACTGGACCAGAAAGAGCTCGCTTCCTTTCACCTTCCCACTTCCGGCCAGCACCATCCACAGAACAGCTATGCGGCAACAGAGCCATCCCAGCTGGGGGTTTGCTGTCCCCATCCTCTTTGCAAGCTGTTCCAAGACATTCCTGGATAGATGCACTTTCTTTGGCCTGAGAATGAAGAACAGTTTCTCAGCCGTGAAGGTCTGAGGGGTCTGACCTGAGTCTTAAGCGGTCAGCAGAGGAATTTCTCCAAAGGTTTCGCTAAAAGGACATCCGCCAGCCCCATCCTTCCTTGTACCTCAGGAATGTTTCAGGGGGCCCTAAGTTATTTCTAAATGTGTCACTCGCTCAGTCATGTCCGACTCTTTGCAACCCCATGGACTGTAGCCTGCCAGGCTCCTCTGTCCTTGGAATTCTTTGGGCAAGAATACTTGTGTGGGTAGCCATTCCCTTCTCCAGGGGATCTTCCTGACCCAGGGATCGAACCTGGGTCTCTCACACTGCAAGCAGATTCTTTACCATCTGAGCCACTAGGGGAGTAAGTTATTTCTAAGAGAAAAGGGCAATTAAGGGATGTAGGATCCCAGAGCCACAAACGGGATGGGGAGTGAGCCTGTAGCCCATACGGGTAGCCCAAACGGCCCCTGGGCTGCCAGACCAGCTGCTTGTCCCTAACTCGGGACAACTGAAGGATCCCTTCGTTCCTGCTGAAACTCCACTGTGTGTTGGGGGGGCGGGGTTGGGGGGCTCAGAGCATCTCCTGAGTTGGCTAGACTCTGCCTTGTCCCAGTGGCCATCCCAGATGTAGCCGACATGCTCACCAGGAACTGCTGCTCAGCCTTTGTCAATGTAAAAACTGTCATTTTTGTGTTACAGTCACATGTCCTGGGAAACAGCTTCCCAAGGGAACACATGAGTCACTCTCAGCAGGCTCTGCGCAAGGGATAGGCAGCGGGAGAAGGGAAGTTGTGTCCTGCTTGTTGGAGTGATAAACAGCCTTCTCCCAAAGGGATGCCCTGTGCCTTCGGATATTACTCTAAAGCAAGAGTCTAGCGGTCCCCCGGCACCACTCCTATGAACCTGCATAGAGAGAGACTTTCATGTCCTTAACCTGAGGACAAAACCTCTGCCCAATGTCTGGATTTCAGAGACTAACATTACAACCCAATTAGCCCAAGGGAAGGAGCCTCAGTCACAGAAAGTTGTAGAAGGTGGTTATGCCCACAGTCAAGGATCTACAGTAAAGTGGAAGCAGTGAGATTTTATTTTCTTGGGCTCCAAAATCACTGCAGACGGTGACTGCAGCCATGAAATTAAAAGACATTTGCTCCTTGGAAGGAAAGCAACAACAAACCTAGAAAGCATATTAAAAAGCAGATGCATCACTTTGTTGACAAAGGTCTGTACAGTCAAGACTGTGGTATCCAGTAGTCATGTACGGATGTGAGAGTTGGACCATAAAGAAGGCTGAATGCTGAAGAACTGATGCTTTCGAACTGTGGTGTTGGAGAAGACTCTTGAGAGTCCCTTGGACTGCAAGGCGATCCAACCAGTCCGTCCTAAAGGACATCAACCCTGATTAATCACTGAAAGGACTGATACTGAAGCTGAAGCTCCAATACTTTGGCTGCCTGATGCGAAGAACTGACTCATTGGAAAAGACTTTGATGCTGGGAAAGACTGAAGGCAAAAGAAGTGGGTAACAGGATGAGATGGTTAGATAGCATCACTGACTCAATGGACATGAATTTGGGAGATAGTGAAGGACAGAGGAGCCTGGCGTGCTGCAGTCCATGGGTCACAAAGAGTAGGATACAACTTAGCAACTGAACAAAATAAGTATCTGCCATCCACCCAAGGTGGGAGAGGAGGGGAGCCAGCAGCCACGTGACAAGGGGCTGGGGACCTCAGGGCTGGCCTTCCATATCACACTGAACAAGCAGGGTCCACATTGGGCCCCTTGACCTGGGTTTATTTTCAGGACTTCTCAGCCTCAAAAAGTCCTGTTGCTCCAGGCAGCCTCCCACGGAGAAAGAAATGAACACTTTTCCTGTTGCCCACCTTAGATGGAAAGTGCCAGCAAATGAGTACACGAGAGGCGCAGTGGAAGATGCTTGATGCTTTTACTCACCTCCTGGTGAACCTTCTGTATGTTTACTCCAAATGAGTTTCCAGGAACCACCACCCTGCTCTGGCTGCTAAGAGATCCTCCAACCACCACATCCCCCCAGAGACCCTCAGGAAAAAGAAGGTGGGGCCCTCCTCAACCCAGAAGGCTGCAGATCCCAAGTCCTTATTCATTCCTTCACTAGCCTGTTCATTCACTCAAAAATGTTTATTTGAGCACCTTCCATGCGCCCATCAGAGAGTGGGACAGGCACCACTCCTGCTCTCATGGAATTTTTAGTCTAACAGGAAAAATCAAAAAATGAAAAGAAACATTTGAATAATCACGATGATTTCAGATAGTATAGGCTTGGAAAGTGATAAAACAGGGGTTTGCTGGGAGGGTCTCCTTTGGATGACAGGTCAGGGAAGGGTCCTCAGGTGAGATTATATTGCAGGTGAGGCCCAAATGATGAGAAGGATCCAGCAAAGCTCTATGAAATAGGGTTCCAGGCAGGTGGAAGGGGAAGTGCAGAGGCCCTGAGGCAGGAGACCAGGAAATGAAAGTCACGCATGAAGGGCAGTCTGGGCAAGATGATGAGGTGAGAAGTCAGGTGAGGAGTCAGGCTTTGGCACCACTGTGGTGGGAAGTTAGGGGATTTTAGGCGGGGAATGGAGAAGGCCTGATTTTATGCTTAACAGAGAAGACTGCTTCAGCTGCTGTGAGCAAAATGGAAGGATGGGAAGCAAGGATGGAGGTGGGAAAGCAATGGGGCTAGGGACCCGGGTCAGAGCTGGCAGGGCAGACGAATGAGGGAGGGTGTTGGGCCCTGCAGGCCACAAAGCGCCCCGAACCTCTGTTCGTAAGGAGCTAGCAGGCAGGCAGTCCAGCAGCCCAGCCTTGAGGCCTGCATCTTCCTCTTTCTTGAAAAGAATGAGGCCACAGGCCAGAGGAAACTGCATGGCCCAGGGCCCTCATCAAGCACACTTTTAGGATAGATGTGCTATTTTTCCAGACTATAGATGCTTTCTTTCTTTTGGTCCAGGCAAGTTGGACATCCCAAACACCATCCCATGATGAGGAAGGATGGGTTTGTCTGGAGGGCTGTCTAACTCCCCAGCTTCTGCCATGAGAAAAAAAGGGGTCAGAGGAGTGAAGAATGGGACAAAATAACAAAGTAATGGCACATTGTGCAGAAGGCATTTCGATGTCCCCCTGGAAGGTAAGCTGAGGACATGCACTGCCTTACTCCCTGGTCTCCTCGTCTACCCACTTCTGCCTCCTTCACTTAAAAAAAAAATACATTTTATTTAATTCTTTATTTTCGGCTGTGCTGGGTCTTAGCTGAGGCACCTGCGATCTTCGCTGTGGCAAGCAGGCTCTTCACTGTGGTGCACAGGCTCAGTAGCTGTGGCTCAGGCTTAGCTGTCCCACAACAGGTGGGATCTTAGTTCCACGACCAGAGATCGAACCCTCATGCCCTGCATTTGAAGGCAGATTCTTAACCACTGGACCACCACGGAAGTCCTCTTTCTCACTTTTTTTTTCCATTCTCTCCCATTTTAAATGTATCTCCTTTGAGTCCATATTATTCAAAAGGGCAGTAACTTCTAATTTGAATATTTTAAAAAGGAAAAATACTTTCAGTGGGGGGTGTGGGAACTAAGACAGACATCAGAGAAGGAGAGGGGTAGGGCTTTGGAAGTTCTGTTCTATGTGGAAAGAAAAGACAGACTTCTGACTTCTCCTGCTGCCATCAGAAAAAACAAGCCAACTGTCCTGCAGAAAATTCTATCTCAACATCTCCTAGGATGCTCAGTTCACGGTGCACCTAGGAGGCTCAGCACTATATAGAGAAATCAAAGAGAAAGATCCAAGTTCTCATATTTGGTCAATTTGGGGAACTGTCCTAGGGAGCAATTCAAAAGCAAAAAAGAAAAAGCTATATACACAAAGGGCTTCCCTGGTGGTTCAGCTGGTAAAGAATCTGCCTGCAATGCAGAAGACTCCGGTTCAGTTCCTAGGTTGGGAAGATCCCCAGGAGAAGAGAATGGCTACCGACTCTAGTACTCTTTGTCTTCCCTGGTGGCTCAGACCAGGGAAGTATATCCCAGTAAAGAATATCCCTGCAATGCGGGAGACCTGGGTTAGGTCCCTGGGTCGGAAAGGTTCCCTGCAGAAGGGAATGGCAACCCACTCCACTATTCTTGCCTGGAGAATTCCATGGACAGAGGAGTCTGGTGGGCTACAGTCCATGGGGTTGCAAAGAGTTGGACACGACTGAGCAACTTTCACTTCACCTATATGCACAAAGATATTCATTGTGGTATTATCTGTGAAAGTTATAAATCAAAAACAATAACGAGAAACTTCCCTGGTGGTCCAGTGTTTGAGATGCTAAGCTTCCAATGAGGGGGGCCCAAGTGCGATCTCTGGTCAGGAAACTAAACCCCACAGGGCACAACTAAAGTATCCTGCATGCTGCAACAAGGATCCTGAGTTGCAGCACAGCCAAACAAATACACATCTAAAATAATAATCATGAAGAAATGGCTAAATAAATTATCATATATACAACAAGAGTGAATACAGCCACTAGAACAACACCCGTGCATACTACATGACGCCGCAAATAGACCCCACATTAAACAAAACCAATACGGCACATATAGTTATCATGGCAACATGTTTGTGGACAAAACATTTCAGCAAGCATAGAGAAAGTGAAAACAGCTGTATTATCAGTGGAAGTGGCTATCATAATAATGACTTTAAAATTTTCATACCTGTGAAAGTTATGAAAGCACAGGATTTTGACAATTAATTAAAACTAAAATGCTCACAGCGAAAAATTAGCAGTCCCTTGACCTCCACATCCGAACATACCATCCCCAATATCAGTTGTTCCTCTGGGTACTCATCTCTGCATTTCTAAATAATAGGTTTAGATTGATATTTCTTGATCTTCAACTTTTAACTTCTTTTCTTAATATTTACTTATTTGTTGCTGCTTGTGGGCTTTCGCCAGTTGAGGCGAGCAGAGGCTGCCGTCTAGCTGGGGTGCACAGGTTCTCACTGCAGCGGCTTCTCGCCGCTGAGCATGGGCTTTGGAGCACACAGGCTCAGTAGCTGCGGTGCATGGACTTAGTTGCCTTGCAGCATGTGGAATCTTCCCCGACTATGGATTGAACCTGTGTCCCCTGCATTGAAGGGGAGATTCTTAACCACTGGACCACCAGGGAAGTCCCAACTTTTAACTTATTTTAGAAGATAAGTTTGTGCTTTCCTGCAGCTACACACACGCACAGATCCTCTCTCCCATCTTCTAGATATACCAATGTGATCATTTTTTGTTCATCAAACTTTAGTGTTTCCATTATTATAACAATGTAAACATTGTTCAAAGCTAAGCCACATACTATACTATGATTTCCTTTCTTTAAAAAAAATATTTATTTATTTGGCTGCTTCAGGTCTTAGTTGCAACATGCAGGATCTTCTTGCAATGCACAGGCTTGGGAGCACGTGGGCTCAGGAGCTCCTAGGCATGTGGGATCTTAGTTCTCTGACCAGAGATTGAACCTATGTCCCCTGCATTGCAAAGCAGAGTCTTAACCTCTGGACCACCAGGGAAGTCTCATGATATCCTTTCTTGTTCCAACTTTTTGTTACTCCTATAGTTGATTGTTGCCTGGTTATTAATTTTCTTTGCATTCTATGTATGAATGTGTAACTATTCCCTAAATTCTCTAACAGAACTATAAAACCCTCATACTATAGCAAATATATCAAATAATCCATCAACTCCATTTTTTTCTTATAGATATTCCTCCTGGGCCCTCAGCCATCTTGCTCTAAATTGGGCTGGTTGCTCTCTAGACAACTGGGACTTGTCTTCACTATTATTATGGGAATTCCCTTCACCTTCTCTCCACCAATCACAGCTCTTGATTGCAAATAAAGAAGTGGACTCTCAATGATTAAGCAGGGAAGGAGATGATGGGTTATCTGACATATTTGCTGAATTGTGAGAAGTTTAATAATTCTATTGGAGAGTTTGAGAAAGAATTAGTGATTACTCCAAGCCAGGCTTCAGCAATACATGAACCATGAACTTCCAGATGTTCAAGCTGGTTTTAGAAAAGGCAGAGGAACCAGAGATCAAATTGCCAACATCCACTGAATCACCAAAAAAGCAAGAGAGTTCTAGAAAAACATCTACTTCTGTTTTATTGACTATGTCAAAGCCTTTGACTGTGTGGATCAAAATAAATTGTAGAAAATTCTGAAAGACATGGGAATACCAGACCACCTGACCTGCCTCTTGAGAAATCTGTATGCAGGTTAGGAAGCAATAGTTAGAACTGGACATGGAACAACAGACTGGTTCCAAATAGGAAAAGGAGTATGTCAAGCCTGTATATTGTCACCCTGCTTATTTAACTTCTATGCAGAGTACATTATGAGAAACACTGGGCTGGAAGAAGCACAAGCTGGAATCAAGATTGCTGGGAGAAATCTCAATAACCTCAGATATGCAGGTGACACCACCCTTATGGCAGAAAGTGAAGAAGAACTAAAGAGCCTCTTGATGAAAGTGAAAGAGGAGAGTGAAAAAGCTGGCTTAAAGTTCAACATTCAGAAAACTAAGACCATGGCATCTGGTCCCATCACTTCATGGCAGATAGATGGGGCAACAGTGGAAACAGTGTCAGACTTTATATTTTGGGGCTCTAAAATCACTGCAGATGGAGACTGCAGCCATGAAATTAAAAGACGCTTACTCTTTGAAAGGAAAGTTATGACCAACCTAGATAGCATATTAAAAAGCAGAGACATTACTTTGCCAACAAAGGTCCATCTAGTCAAAGCTATGGTTTTTCCAATAGTCATGTATGGATGTGAGAGTTGGACTATGAAGAAGGCTGAGCACCAAAGAATTGATGCTTTTGAACTGTGGTGTTGGGGAAGACTCTTGAGAGTCCCTTGGACTTCAAGGAGATCCAACCAGTCCATCCTAAAGGAGATCAGTCCTGAGTGTTCATTGGAAGGACTGATGTTAAAGCTGAAACTCCAGTATTTTGGCCACCTGATGCGAAGAGCTGACTCATTTGAAAAGACCCTGATGCTGGGAAAGATTGAGGGCAGGAGGAGAAGGGGACGACAGAGGTTGAGATGGTTGTGGCATCACTGACTCAATGGACACGAGCTTGGGTAAACTCCAGGAGTTGGTGATGGAGAAGGAGGTCTGGTGTGCTGCAGTCCATAGGGTCACAAAGAGTCAGACATGACTGAGCGACTGAACTGAACTAAACATTGAAAACTGAGGGCTTCCAGGGTGGCTCAGATGCCAAACAATCTGCCTGTGATGCAGGAGACCCAGGTTCAATCCCTGGGTCAGGAAGAAACCCAGAAGAAGGGAATGGCTATCCACTCCAGTATTCTTGCCTGGAAAATTTCATGGACAGAGGAGCCTGGCGGGTTACAGTCCATGGGGCCCCAAAGAGTCAGACATGACTGAGTGACTAACACGTTTGCTTTCATGTTGGAAAAAAAAGAAAATAAAAATGTGAGGCAACTATCAACTCCAGGGAAAACAAAAAGTTGAACAAGAAAAGAAATATAATTTCAGTACACTATGTGTAGAATCATTTCTGATGGCAAAACTGCTGGTATTGCCACTGAGTACTGGGTGCTGCGCTTCCCAGGTGGCACAGTGGTAAGGAATGTGCTTGCCGGTGAAGGAGATGCAGGAGACCCAGGTTCAATCCCTGGGTCAGGAAAATCCCCTGGAGGAGGAAATGGCAACCCACTCCAGTATTCTTGCCTGGAAAATTCCATGGACAGAGGAGCCTGGTGAGCTGCAGTCCATGGGGTTGCAAAGAACTGGACACAACTGAGTAACTGAGAATACACTGGGAGCTACTTTGTACCCCTGCCACTTATGTGCCAAGAACTCAAACTTGCAGCCCATCCCTGCTGTCATCACCATAACCATGGATAAAACACACACTTCATCCCTGTCTTCTCTGTCAAAATGTAACATAGATACATCTCATTAATGGTGCCCACATCACAGGTCCAGTCTTGGAAGTGAGTACTTTTCAGTTCCCATGGTGGGGTAGGTTTTTTTTCTCCCCACTGTCAAGACTCAAAGATAACAACTGAAATTCAGAAGGTCATTCGGCGGCTGAGCCAAAGGAGAAACAAGACAACTGCACACTACACCACTTGTTCCTCTTTGTTGATTTCCTCTCTCATTTTAGTGGAGCACATCCTCCAGTAGCTTCCTTGAAAAGGAATACAAAGGGTATGTGTGTGTAAAGTGTTTGAAAATTCACATGTCTGAAAAATGTCTTCATTCTATTATTTTGCTTGAATGGTGATCACAGAATTCTGGATTGAGAGTTAATTTCCCCTGGAAACTTGAAAGAATTACTCCATGTAGCTTCTGATGTTGCTCCCCCAACCTTTTCTGGTGTTACTTTTGTGAAGTCCAATGACATTCTGTTCTCTGATCTTCTGTTTGTGGCTCTTTTTCCCTGTGCTGGCTTTTAGTAACTTCTATCTCTGGAGTTTTGAAAGTTCATGATGCTGTCCCTTAGAACATCTTTTACTTTGATGTAGTGTATCTAATTATCATTGTGCTCAGTGCTACAGAGACTCAATGCAGAAACTCTTTCACTTCCAGATTTTTTTTCCTGGTGTTTATTTAATAACATTTTCTTCTCCATTTCTTCCCCTTGAGCTTCTATGAGATGGATACTGGGCCTCCTAAACTTACTCTCATTTTCTTCTCTTTTCTTTCTTCTTTCCCATCTCTCAAGCCTTTTTGTTCTACTTTCCAGAATTTCCTTGTTCAATCATTCAACTCTATTCTACTGAAATTTCCACTCCTAGTTTTGATATCCAAGAGCTTATTATTATTTTATGAATATACCTTTTTATTTTTTAATATTTATTTCTTTACTTTGGCTGTATCAGGTCTTAGTTGCAGCATGTGGGATCTTTCATTGTGGCACATAGACTCTCTTAGCTGTGGCATGCGGGCTTAGTTGCTCCTCTGCATGTGGGATCTTAGTTCCCTGACCAGGGATCAAACCCACATCTCCTGCGTTGCAAGGCAGATTCCTTTTTTCAAATTTAATAAATTATCTACTGGCTGCACTGCATCTTTGTTGCTTTGCATGGGCTTTCTCTAGTTGTGGGGAGCAGGGACTACTCTGTTACGGTGCATGGGCCTCTCACTGCGTCTTTGTTGCTTTGCATGGGCTTTCTCTAGTTGTGGGGAGCAGGGACTACTCTGTTACGGTGCATGGGCCTCTCACTGCAGTGGCTTCTCCTGTTATGGAGCACAGGCTCTAGGCACGCGGGCTTCAGTGGCTGCAGCACTCTGGCTTAGTACTTATGGTGCACAGGCTTAGTTGCTCCATGGCCCATGGCATCTTCCTGGACCAGGGATTGAGTCCATGTCCCCTGCATTGACAGGTGGATTCTTAACCACTGTATCACCAGGGAAGTCCCCTAAATATGCCTTTTTAACAACAACCATGTTTATGACTTCAAAATCTCTTTTTCCTGTCAGTTTGGGTCTCTGTCTTTGATGCTAGAGGGCTCATTCAACATGCGATGTACCAGATCTGCCCATTCAAATTTAAGAGTGAGGTACTGAAAGCTGATTGTACAGGCCTAGCTGCTTGGTTAGTATTGGTGTGAAGTGATAAAGGAGCGTTTTTTCATGTGAGGTCCATTTCCTCAGAGAGAAGTTCTTCAAAACCCTGCCTGGAGGATGGGTAGAAGCCAGACAGCCACACTGTGGGAGTAGCGGGAGAGGGTCTCTCTGTTCAGCACACAAACTTTCACTGAATTCTCCTGCTCTCAGTACAGAGCCTCCCTCACCCGCGGCTGCCCTGGTTCAACACTGCCTGTAGGAAAGCAGCTGGTGGGGGAGGACGCTGCCGGCAGCCTGAGAGAGGGGTCTGTGGCTCTAACACAAACTTTCAACTAATATTCCTGCTTCCACCTGCCCCCCGCACCCCATCATCAGGAACACTCTGTACCCCTCATTCTTTAGCCTTTAGTGGGTCCTGTGTACATGTCAGCTCCCCTTCCTCGCAGCTGGGATATTCAACCTTCTAAGCTTTGCTTCTCTCTCACTCCTCTGCTCCCCGTCTTTCAAAAGTTTTGCTCACATCCCTCCTTCTCTATCACCTACTTTTCTGTTTTTCTTAAGGATTTATACCTTTACTCTCATTTTTGCATTCAGTTCTTTTTGTGGAGGTTCATGATCATATCTAACAGTAAATCAAAATCAAGCTTCCAAAGATACACGCAAAGAAGTCTCTCCAGGGGTGGGGTGGGGGAGGATACTCCAATAAGGAAACATGGTTCTTTCAGGTTGGGGTAGAATTATAGCCAAGAGATGCTTGCAATTTCTTTCTGTTTTGTACACTTTCAACAGTAAATAGGTATCCTTTATGAATCAAAAAGTCAGAGGGTTAAAAATCATTATTAAAAGTCATTTTCTGAAATACAGATCAAGATAGTGTAAACAGGTGTGTAGAAGAAACTCCAACTCCTCAACACAGTCTACACAACCCATGGTTTTTGCCTCTGTGCCAGGGAGTCCTGTGGCTCCACAGAAACACCCTGAGCTTTTCAGAGGGTGGCAAGTGTGGGACAGGGTGCTGAGTGGAAGGGGTTCTGGGCAGGTCTCTAGTTGTACCACAGTGGCACTCTTTCATTCTGCTTTATAGGTAAAAATTCTGCTTAATAATTTGATCTTTTTAGAGAGAGCCACACTAATAAAGATGCTTGGAAATTCCCGATGAAGATCGAAATGAAGTGAGGGTGAGGGGGAAAGCCCCCAAGGATGACATCATGCTATTACCCTGTGCCCTACCTGAACCATCAGAAATGACAGTGGCTGCTTGAACATCCGTATAAGGAGCTTGGTGCTTATAGTGTACAAACTTGGTGTACAAGAATACACAAGTACACACACAGCTGGCAAATGGGACCAATCTGCGAGCTTGTTAACCACACACAGCCACTCTCAGACACCAAAGGCAGGTGCTCAGCCAAGGTTTGGCCAGTGTCAGTCTTTGGCTTCAGTTTCTTCATTCGCACAATGAAAGGACTAACGTCCCGGAAGTTCCAAGGAGCATCCTCTTATTGTACAGTGACTGCGGACTCCCTAGAGAAACAGAATGTCCCCACCTAAGGACTCCTTGAGAAGCGGTATCAAGTTATGAAAATTCAATCCATTTCCTCCGGAAGAAGGTTTTAATTCTTCTCTGGCCAAATAGGCCTGCCTGGCTCTACCATGAACAAGCAAGTCAAATACCAAATGCTGCAGCCTAAAAATGAGCTCTAGGGCTCCTCAGAGCAAAGCCATCCCTTTCTTCCTGGTCAGCAGCAGACCTTTGCTGGGAAACTGGCAAGGATCTAAGTTCACATCCCCCTTTGTTGGCTCTGAGCACAAATTTGGGTCACTCTCTTCCTGTTAGCATTCTAGTCCTACAGAGAAGCTCTCCTTTGGCTAGATAGTCAGGGAGGGTGGATTCCATTCAAATTCTTAACCTATCTACAAAATAACATCTCTTCTTCCCTCACACACTTGTTTCCTTTGCCTGATCTACCTTTCTGGAATGGTCCAAAAAACCAGCAGCAAAGGTCCCTCTGCCTGACAGGTTAAAGATGCTTTGGAATCAATGAGCATCAATGCACTCTTGCCTGACTCTGAGCTCCTTATCTGTCTGGAAAAAGAAAGAGAGCAAGAAAGACAGAAAGAAAGAGAGGAAGGAAGGAAGAAAGAAAGAGAGAGGGGAGAGAAAGAAGGAAGGAAGGAAGGAAAGTAGAGAAAGAAAAAAGGTAAGAAATCTTTAAAAAGAGAAAGTCTCAGAAACCTTCAGCACATTCCCTTAGAGGACTTCAGCTCAAAAGCAACTCTTTCACCAAGGTTCCCTTTTTGCAAACCAGTCACATTGTGCTTGACGGGCCTTTTTCACCATCTGTGTCAATGCCACCCCCAGCTCTCTTTGGTGGTACTGAAGCAAACCACAGGAACATTTCCAGTGACCGAAGCAGGAATTTATATACATACAGATGATTCAGATCATTTCTAGAGTTGTTTGTTGGTTTTGTTTGGTATTTGAAAGCAAAGTAAGTGATCTGAGTCAAGCCTGGGTTCGAGTTCCATTCAATGGCTGCAAAAAACATGTCTGTGAACTTGAGGTCTCTATTCAACACCCAGATCACATCATAAAGGAGGATTTATCCTTGCTTTGTGGAGATGAAAGGGAATGGTGTGTGGGGAGGGGTTCGCCCACTCACTGCATCTGTGGTACTTCTTTACCCACTGTGGGCGGCTCCTGGAAATAATCTGACCCCAGAGAGCAAAAGATACCTGAGTTCCGAAAGCCCATGCATCTGGATTCCAGCAGCAGGACATGAGGCTTCCCCCTCACTCCCCAGCTGGTTTCTCCTGCCTGGAACCCACTGAGTTCCTGAAGAGCAAGAAACCTAAACCATTGGCTTCTTCTCTATGAGACAAAACGCCCAATTCCAGGAAGCTGTTGGAAAAGATGCCACCCCAAGGTCCAAGCTGGAATTCTCCCTGCTGCCAGCCTAACCCCTGGAAGGATACCCCGTGGACCCTGCTGCAGGGTTCGGATGGTCCCTCCACTCAGCATCCAGGGTAGGATGGTAAGGACTTCCCAGAGCACAGCCACCAAAGAAAGGTGAGATCAGCGACAAGAACTAAGAAAGAAATAACTTGCATCACTGACTAAAAAAGCTAATTAACAAGAGGACAAAAAAACAGCAGCTCAGTCACATGGAAATGAGACTCGATCAGAGCAAAAGCACTTTCAAAACGAGAAAGGACGAAGCAGAAAACGCGATGGAGCAGAGAGAAAGGAGGGTTAGAGAAGGCAAGGAAGGGACTGGTCCTTAGGAATTCAGGTCAGGGAACAGGGAGCCGGGACAGAATTCACAAGAGGGCGGCCAGGGAGGAGGTGCGTTTTTCTCTCTGGCCCTCAACACCGTCCGGGACCTCAGGAGCCGGGTCTGCTGCCCTCTAGCCCTCTGGGTTCAAGGGCAAAGCTTTGGGAGGCATCGCTGCGAACGGACGGAGCGCAGGATGCTCCGTCCCGAATCGGGGGCAGGGGGAGGGGAAGGCGCGCGCGGCTATTGCTCGGTCCCTGACAAGTAAACATCTTGCCCTGAACAGGCGCGCGTCCCCGTCCGGAGCCCGGCGGAGGGCCCTGCTCATTCCCACCAAGGGCGGCAGCGGGACACCCCGGATTCCCGGCCCCCCGGAGGCATCAAAGGGAGGCAATAAAACGGGAAAAGGAGACTATGAACCAGTCCACGCCAGAGAAGCACAACGCGAGCTCGGCCCGCTGCCTCGGCCTCCGCAGCGGGGTCGGGTGCGCCCCGGAACGCGCTCTCCTCCCCCAGCCCCCGCACCCCCGGAACGGGATCGCCCCTCGCGGACAAAGCCCGGCGCTGGGCGGGGTGGGGCGTGACCGGGGGGCACTCGGACCCCGCAGACGCCCGCACAGGTGGGCTCCGTACCGGGTGTTGGTGCCGGGGGCGGAGCCCGGTCTCCCTGGAGACTGTTGCCCAGGGGACGCGGCGGGCGGGTCCCGGAGCGACGGGAGGGCGCGAGCCTCCGGGCGGCGGCGCGGAGCCCGCGGGGGCCTGAGGGCAGGCCCGCGGCGCGGAGCCGGTGAGCGGGGCATCCGCGAGGGGCGCGGCCCTGGGCGGGGCCCGGACAACGGGCGGGCGCGGGCAGGGCCAGGGGGCGGGGCGTCCCGGAGGCGGGGCGGGGCCAGCCGAGGCGCGGGCACTGTCGGCAAATTCTCACAGTCCCAGCTGGGCGAAGCTCTGGAGCGCAGACGTGCGCTCTGCGCCTTGCGGACGCCGCCGCAAATCCTCCCCGAGCCCCGCTGCTCCCCGCGGGCGGGTGGGGCTGCGCCTGGAGCTCGGGGACCCCTGACAGCTTGCGCTCGCTGCCTCCGGCCCCCCTTTCTGCCGGTAACCAGAGGATAGAAAATGCCACCTGCAAAGTGAGCGAGGGAGGGCCGTCCGCCAGACAGCTCGGGTTCCCAGGGAATCATCAGAAAGGGCGGGGCACCGGGCCCGTGTCACTTGTCAGGAGCCTGGGTCACCAGAGTAAACTGGCTCAAATCCAGTGCGCGGACTATTGTCCAGCCGCTGGGCCCCCCTTTCCATCGGAGTTCCTCTCACAAGTCCCATTTAGAAAATAAATGGGTTAACTCGGGACTGTCACGATACATCTATTCATTAAGATGAACTAAGCGTGCAGGCAGAGCCTGTCTGAGACAGCGCGGTAATCCCCACGCACTTCGTTCTAGATGCTATCCAGGCATCACCTTGTAAGGTGGGCATTGTTCTCCTTCCAGTTGTAAATAATGCAGAATCTCGGAGGGCAGGGAACCTCACTACCACCCCCCACCACACACACACACTTCCGCACCCAATCCCACAGCCTCTTAGAGCTTTAGGACCACTTTGGATAGGTACCAGGTTCATACAATTCTTGCCCTGCAACGTCCCAGGTCCCCTCGAATGCTCTTTGGAGTTCATCGCCCGGAACTTCAACCTCGGCCACAGTGGAGCGCAAACGGCGGAGGAGAGTGTGAGGTTCAGAGTGACCCCAGCGTGTCCCACCCCTGGGGCGGAAGAAAGCGGCCTGAGCGGCATTCCACCTCCACCGAGGGTTCCAGGTGAGGCGCCCAAGGGAGGCCCGCCTGTCCGAGCCCAAGGAGCCTCCCTCCATCCCAGAGCCTGGGAAAAGGGCAGGAGAAACACTCCAACAGAAGTTCCCTGGAATCTTGAAGAAGCCTGGTATGCGCGGACCAGGCGAACCAGTCCTGGGAAGCCCCGGGGCTCTCGGCGATCTCTGCGTACTGTCCCCAGCACCCCTGTCAGGGCCGTGGGTGAAGAGAAGGGGTTCAGGATAGGAGGATCTCCCTCGGTATCCCGTCACCGGATGTCACACATGCGTACACTCGCATGCACGTTCACACACATACACACACACTCGGGCACAGTTACGTAAACTGACACACAATGATGCGGAAAGTCATATGGTGGTGGTGGTTTAGTCGCTAAGTCGTGTCCCACTCTTTGCGACCCCATGGACTGTAACCCGCCAGACTCCTCTGTCCATGGGACTCTCCAGGCAAGAATACTGGAGTGGGTTGCCATTTCCTTCTCCTTCTTCTACATAAACTGACACACACAATTATGCTCAAAGTCACATAAACCTGTACAAATACTCAGGGACCGAAGGTACACACACAAACACACACTCACATAATTACTGTATGTCAACCCACAATCACACAGCCGCGGAGACCACAGACACACACGCACTAGTGCGCATTCACACTGAACCGCACTCTTTATCCACACAGCGCTGCGAGCTGTGCACTTCGCCGACAATCACTGGAGAGGGCGGAGCCTGGCCGCTGGGTGGGAACAACCCCTCACCCAACCCAGGGCGCCACTGGCAAGCTTCCACCTCCACTCCTGCTCCTCCTTGCAGCCCCAGACAGTACGCTCGTGGATGGGACCTGGACTCACCCCGAGGAGAGAGGCGTTCCCAGTGGGGGCAGGGGCGGAGGTCGGTAGGACCGCCCTTAATGCACAGAATCGGGGTTTCCCAGGATGAAGTATAAGCCTCAGGGTCACACTTGGACTTTGGATGGGCAAACATGCAGGGAGGGGTTCTCTGACAGGCATCCTGACTGGGGAGGGGTAGTATCCCTAACAAGCCTCAACCAGGAAAGGATAATGACCCCCTAAGGCCAGGCAACAGAAGAGATTTTCCAAGTAGCTGACAGGTGTTGGCGGGTCCCATCGGCACCGTGGGTGCCCTTCTCCCTAGGGGCCCTGTGGTGCAGACTTCCTTTCTCTCCAGCCTGGGTTTGACTGAAAGTCAACTTCAAAGCAAGGTCCCCATTAACAATGTTCAAATGAGGGTATTATTTTCCTCTGGAGCCAGGAGAAAAACCCAGGATTCTTTGAAATGGCAAAAGTCACAGAAGTCATCCCGCATGTATTTACAAATGTCCTGGAACTGCACTGACAAATTCTAGAAAGATACAGCATGCAATCAGCTGTTTGGGAGATAATTAAGTGAATTAATACAGACATGTGGAAAGTCTCTAGGACAGTGCCTGGTGTGTGGTATATGAAATGCTCAGACATGTTTTCTCTCACAGAGATCTGCAACCCAGTAGTTAGTGGCAGAGAGGGAAGAAAAATCAAAGTGTCCGATCTGGTTCCAAGTTCGGATACATTAACTCCTTTCTGAAATATAAGTGAGGAATTGGCAACCCACTCCAGTATTTTTTCCTGGAGAATCCCCATGGACAGAGGAGGCTGGCAGGCTACAGTCCACGGGGTCGCAAGAGTCGGACATGACTTAGCGACTAAACCACCACCACCAGACCACCATAAAGAAATTAGTTAGGTGGATCAATAAGTTAGTTTCACCATTGTTATAAAGAATAAGGAAATTAGAGTCCCACTTCTCTACTACCTATTGCCAAAAGCTGTTGCTGTTGTTGCTCAGTCGAGTCCAACTCTTTGCAACCCCATGGACTGCCGCACACCAGGCTTCCTTGTCCTTGACTAACTCCTGGAGTCTGCCCAAACTCATGTCCACTGAGTCAGTGATGCCATCCAGCCATCTCCTCTTTATAAGTTCCTGAGCTTGCAGCAAGAGATCAGATGAGCCTCTGGTCCCACCTGCAAGAGCCCCTTGTCACATTCAGCAGGCCTGGAAGAGGAAGAGGATTTGCTCCATGAGTCAGTCACTCCTTCTGCGCCCTGTCCTGACATTTCTACGTAAGCTGACTGTGATGAAATGTCAGCTTCTCTCTGCTGCCCACACATATCCCAACCTTCAACCTTCCTGGAATTCTGCTTGTCTCTCCCTTTTCAAACCTGGCCCTCAGCATTGCAAGGGCTCAGAGTATGTCAACCCCAGATATGCCACTTTGGCATATTGATTATTTGACATTAAAAGGAGTTGAGAAACAGCCAGTGCAAAAAGGACACTCTGAACCTTCTTTGTCCCCTAAAACCAGGAAATAAATCTTCCACGTGAAAGGTACCTTCCCTGCACCAAGGGGAAAAAGACATCCCTAAATCACCAGAGGCAGGGAATTTAGGGGCAAGGGGCTTCCTTGACAGGTCAAGTGAAGAATCCACCTGCCAAGGCAGGAGACACAGGAGACGTGGGTTTGATCCCTGGGCTGGGAAGATCCCCTGGAGGAGGAAATGGAAACCCACTCCAGTATTCTTGCCTGGGAAATCCCATGGACAGAGGAGCCTGGTGGGCTACAGTCCAGAGGGTTGCAAAGAGTCAGACATGACTGAGCACGAGCATGGACAGATGGAGGCTGTATAAGCAGACCTTGTTAACTTCTTCACCATCTTACCACCCCTAGCCCAAACCCCTTGTCTTGTCAATTCATAAACTGTCTCTTTGTCTTAAAGGTATAGACAAAGAAATCTGGTGTCTTCTGTGAGTCTCCTGTCTTTGGAGGGGGGGCTTTCGTACATATGTATGTATTTAAATTTGTTTTTCTCCTGTTACTCTTTTTATTACAGGGCAGGTAGGAGGGGTCTCAGCCAGGAACTTAGAAGGGTAGAAGGAAAATTATTTTTCTTTCTCTATAGCATTTTTAGATGTGGTCAGATAAGAAAGCTGAGTAGGAGTACTTCCCTGGTGGCTCAGTGGTAAAGAATTCGCCTGCCAATGCAGGAAACACAGGTTCAATCCCTGGTCCCAGAAGATCCCCCATGCTATGGAGCAACTAAGCCTGTGAGCCACAGGTACTGAGCCCACATGCCCTAGAGCCCATGCTCTGCAACAAGAGAAACCGCTGCAATGTGAAGCCCAAGCACCGCAACTAGAGAGGAGCCCCCAGTCACCATAACTAGAGCAACAAAGACCCAGCACCATAACTAGAGCAACAAAAATAAATAAATAATTTTTGTTTAAAGGGACACAGTTGTATTATATATAAAAAAGAAAGTTGAGTAGGGCTAAGACAAGAAAGGCTATACTAAAAAAAAAAAAAAAAAAAAGATGAAACTAACAACCAAAAAAAAAAAGTTAAATGCTTGTTTTAAGTTCTATTAGGAAAAACAAGATGATTCTGGAAAATAATCCTCCTCAAAAGGAGGAGACAGTTTCCACAGTTTTGTTTTGTTTTTTAAATTTGTTTATTTATTTACTTTTGGCCGCACCGTGAAGCAGATGGGATCTTAGTTTCTCAACCAGGGACTGGACTCAAGCCCCCTGCAATGGAAGCACCACGTCTTAACCACCAGCCTGCCAGGGAAGTCCCTCCACGATTATTCACATAATTCCCCCATCCTTCGGTTCCCTTGATCTCTTTACTCTCTAAGCACAAGGAATGAAGGAACGTAATTACAGGAGTGTCTGCCTCCTGCTCTCCTGCCACTTTTACAGATTTTCATTAATCTTTGAGACTCTCACCCCCAGATCACTCAAAAAGTGGTTCATCTGTAGTTAAAAAGCAAAGTTAATTAGAATTTTGAAGCTTGTTTCTTTCTTTTGCCAATTCCCCAAGCTTAGACCAAAAAAGTCTGCCTGAGCTGAGGCTTCCAGAGTCTGTGACCTCGAGGGGAGGGGCATTAAGGGAGGGGAGGCACAGATTTTTAAAAATGATGGTCATGTGTGCAGTGCTCATTCTGACAAGTGTCAACCCAAAAGTGGGCTTTCCAGGTGGCACTAGTGGTAAAGAACCCAGCTGTCAATGCAGGAGACATTAGAGACAAAGGTTCAATTCCTGGGTTGGGAAGATCCCTCAAAGGCGGGCATAGCAACCCACTCCAGTACTCTTGCCTGGAGAATCCCATGGACAGAGGGGCCTGGCGGCCTACAGCCCATAGGATCACAAAGAGTCAGACACGACTGAAGTGACTGAGCACACATGCAACCGAAAGCATTCTTGGTTGCAGGGTCTCCTGGTGAGACGTGGGAGCGCCAGCCCCGGAGTTAGACCAGGATTTGGATGAGTTTCCTGATCTCTCCAGAGCTGTTTCTTTGGTAAAAAGAAGATCCTGCAGGACTTCGCTGGGGGTGCAGTGGATAAGAATCTGCTTGCCAATGCAAGGGACACAGGTTCGATCCCTGGTCTGGGAGAATTCCACTTACCACAGAGCAACTAAGCCCATGCACCACAACTACTGAGCTACACAGCTGAGCTACACAACGACAGGCTCTAGAGCCTGTGCTCCACAACAGAAGAAGCCACCGCAACGAGAAGCCTGCAGGCTGCAACCAAGAGGTACCCCCACTCGCCGCATCTAGAGAAAGCCTGTGCAAACCAACAGAGACCCTGTGCAGCCAAAAACAAAACTAAATAAAAAAGAGGAAGATCTAGCAGACAGTGTCAGCGTGGCAAGTGGAGGTAAGGAGCACTGGGACAGCACAGGTTGAGGGCTTCTGGCCAGGCCTCGCGGTGGGCACCTGGTTATACCCTGTTTTCCACCGTGGTTTCCTGTGAGTCTTAGGTTTCCAATTCTAGCATGTGATTCTTGTGGAAGGACAGGATGTCACAGATTTTTTTATACACTTTAGAGTAGAAAAATTATTCCTCTGTTTGTGGGAAAAGGTCAGTTGTGAATTTTCATTCCGAGAAAATTAGAGTAAGGGGATAAACAGGGTGCCTGGAACAACAGCGGATTGTGTGAATCACACATCAAAGAACATGAAAGACACCCTGGGGACTCAGGAAACTGACCTTCTCGAAGCTTCTTGTGAAAACTCTAGATGCATTTGAGAAGCCGCGAGGGTAAGAAAATTCACCCAAGAGCCAGGGAATTTTTAAAAGTTGGGTCCAAACTTGAAAATGGTAAAATGAATGAATCTGGCAATATTAGACTTTAACATATCTGCAAGGCTGCAGCTTAAGATTGTTTCTTTAAGATAGGGGGCAGAGGGCTTGTGCAAGTCACACAATAAGATCCGCAGCAGTCAGTACTGAGAGATACAGCAGAGGGAACGGCCGCTAATATTTTCTGGCCCATACAACACGCCAGTCATTGTGCTAAATGTTTTCAAATTTACCATGAAGCTTTTAAAACATGGTGGCCAGTCCTCATAGGAAAGGCATCTATTGGTATGTCTTCTTCCCTTAAATCTGGGTCGGGGGGACTTCCCTAGCGGTCCAGAGGTTAAGACTCTGTGCTTTCACTGCAGGGGGGCACAAGTTTGATCCCTGATCAAGGAACTAAGATCCCACATGCCACATGGTGTGGCAAATATATATATATATATTTATCTATCTATCTATCTAGGTGGCCTTTTGACTTCCTTGAGCAAGAGTATATAGTAGGAGTGATGCTGAATGACTTCAGAGCTGAGCCCATAAATGGCCATAAATGGCTTCCAGCTAGGTCTGGAGTCAAGCAGCAATGCTTGTTCTCAGAGTTCTGACCATCAGGAAAGTGTGGCCCAGAGCCACCATGCTGTGAGGAAGCCCAAGCTAGAAAGAGAAGCCAGTGTAGGCACTCGGGTTGACAGTCCCATAGGAGCCCAGCCTCCGAGTCAGCCCCATCCAGGCAACTGGAGGAGTGAAGACACTTCCAGGTGGAACTTCCCTATTGGTCCAGTGGTTGAGAATCTGCCTTGCAATGCAGGGGACGTGGGTTTGATCCCTGGTTGGGGTATTGAGAGCCCACATACCAAGAAGCAACTAGGCTGTGCACTACAACTACTGAGCCTGTGCACCACAGCTAGACAAGCACTGCAGTGAATGATCCCGCACAACAAAGATCTTATGTGCTGCAACTAAGACCCAACACAACCAAAAAAATACATAACCTTAAAAAAAATTTTTTTTAAAGGAAGAAACTTCCAGGTGATTCCAGCCCCCAGGTGTTCAAGTAATCAGCTGACCTTTGAGAGCCTTCCCCACTGACCCCAGACATCACAAAACACACCCAAGCTGGCCTGTCAAGCCCTATCTGAGTTCCTGGCCCATAGAATCCATGCTTATAATAAAACAGTTGCTGCTTTATAGCTCTAAATCCAGTGTGATTCGTGCAGCAATGCGTACCTGGAACTTTATCTCATTAAGTCCTAAAACAACCCCACAAGGTAGTTATTATCATCATCTCCTTAAGGAAACTGGGGCCCAAGACTTACCCAAACCTACACAGTAAATGGCAGAGCAGGAAGCTGAAACCACAAGACCAACAACTAAAGCTGCTTCAGCTGCTTCTCACAGCGAATCATCTGCCTCTTATAGGACACTAGGCTGGATTTTTTTTTTTTTTTTTTTTTGACCACCCCTTGGAGCATGTAGGATCTCAGTTCCCCTAACAGGGATGGAACCTACACCCCCTGCCTTGCAAGCCCGAGGTCTTAACCACTGAACTGTCTCAATTTTTTAATGCATGATATGTGCCCATTTGGGGCTTCCCTGGTGGCTCAGACAGTCAAGAGTCTGCCTGCATAGCAGGAGACCTGGGTTCGATCCCTGGGTCGGGAAGATCCCCTGGAGAAGGGAATGGCAACCCACTCCAGTATTCTTGCCTGGAGAATCCCATGGATGGAGGAGCCTGGCGGGCTACAGTCCATGGGGTTGCACAGAGCTGGACAGGACTGAGCGACAGGACACACACATTGTGCCCATTTTATTGTGACCCAAGCCCACCCCTCAAGACCATCTTATGGGGGACTTCCCTGGTAATCCAGAGCCTAAGACTCCATGATCCCAATGCCGGGAACCCAGCTTCAATCCCTGGTCAGGGAACTAGATCCCATATGCTGCAACTAAGAGTTCACATGGAGCAACTAAAAGATGCTGCATGCTGAAACTAGACCAGGCACAGCCAGAGAAGTAAATGAAAAATTTAAAACAGGCGATCTTATAGGCCACCTGCAATGAGGGGTCTCTGCAACTGTTAGGTGGTATGACCCAGTGCCCCGCTGGGAGGTGGTCAAAACCAAGGGGGTGGGTCCTAGGCCTGTTCTATTGAACACCCCTTTTTGATGACAAGAATGAAAGGAAATTCAAGAACTGGCTCACTCATCGACAGAAATGCAAACAGAATTTACAGATACCTGGAGAAAGAAGTCTGTAAAATATATTCTAACAGAAGTGGGTAAATCTGGTAGAAACAAGTACAATGTAATTACATTCAAGCTCCCTAATCAGAAATACAGAGTAGGGAGGAAGGGAAGAGGCCTCAAGAGAGAACGGCATCCAGAGAACTCAGGGCTGACCCAACATTCATTCAGAGTCAGCACTGTAAGCCCTTCACGAAGGAGCCAACGGGGTCCTGGATTTCCTAAGGACCTCTCTCTATTTGAAACTATACCCAGATACTTGCCCCTCCTGGTATTCAAACCTTTGTGGAGCCCCCAATCATATTTGATGCTTTTGAACTGTGGTGCTGGAGAAGATTCTTGAGAGTCCCTTGGACAGCAAGCAGATCAAACCAGTCAATCCTAAAGGAAATCGATCCTGAACATTCATTGGAAGACTGATACTGAAGCTGAAGCTCCAATACTTTGGCCACGATGCACAGAGCCAGCTCATTAGAAAAGACCCTAATGCTGAGAAAGATTGAAGGCAGAAGGAGAAGGGGGTGACAGAGCATGAGATGGTTGGATGGCATCATCGATTCAATGGACATGAGTCTGAGCAAACTCCAGGGCATAGTGAAGGACAGGGAGATCTGGCATGCTGCAGTCCATGGCGTCACAAAGAGTCGGACACAGCTGAGCGACTGAACAACAACAACACCCATATTACAGCATGGTTGGTCTACAGAATATGGCAGAGTGATGCCAGGTCGCCTTGGAGATTGGGTTATAAAAGAACATGGGGCTTCAATCTTGGGCAATCTTTGGTCTTTTTTTTTTTAATCTTTTATCTTTCTCTCATCTTTATCTCTTGGCTAAGCCAGCAACCAAGTTATACAGGCACTTAAGCTATCCTGTGAAGAAGCCCACATGGCAAGGAACTGAGGTATCAAAACCTTGGCAGGTATCTCCAGCCACTTACACCTGCAGCCCCAGCTGCTCCCTGCTTCTGACCCACAGAAACTGTAAGATAGCATTTGTTGTTTAAGCTGCTAATTTTTTTCATTTTGTTTTGTATTTTTAATAATTTTATTTATTAATTTCTGGCTGTGCTGGGTCTTCATTGCTGCTGGGGCTTTTCTCTAGTTGTGGCGCACAGGCTTCCCATTGAAGTGGCTTCTCTTGTTGTGGGACACAGGCTCTAGGGCACGAAGGCTTCAGTAGTTGCAATGTATGGGCTCAGTAGTTGTGGCTCCCAGGCTCTAGAGCACAGGCTCAGTAGTTGTGGAGCAATGGATTAGTTGACCACAGCATGCGGGATCTTCCCAGACCAGGGATCGAACCCATGTCTCCTGCACTGGCAGGTGGATTCTTTAGCGCTGAGTCACTAGGGAAGCCCTAAGCTGCTAAGTTTTGGGGTAACTTGTCACACAGCAGTAGATAACGAATACACTGATGGCTGCGGTGTTCACTATGTGGCCTAGCACCTGCTCCAGGCTTAGTATAGCAGAGGCTCCATCGATACCTGTGACTGAACAGTCAGTACAAACAACTCCTCCACTGTAATAATGAGTCAGAGACATTCCTAAAGAAGTGGCAACAGGCCAAGTGAAAGAAGCCAGACACAGAAGACCACATCCTGTGTGATTCCATGTGTATAACATGTCCAGAAGAGGCAAGTTCATAGAAACAGAAAGTAGAGCAGTGGTTGCCAGGGCTGCAAGGGGTTGAGGAGAAATGGAGAGTGATTGCTAGTGAATACAAGGTTTCGCTTTTGAATAATTAAAACGTAACTCCAATACTTTGGCCACTCAATGAGAAGAGAAGATTCATTGGAAAAGACCCTGATGCTGGGAAAGATCAAGGGCAGGAGAAGGGGGTGACAGAGAAGGAGGTGGTTGGATGGCATCACCAATTCAATGGACATGGGTTCAGGTGGACTCCAGGAGATAGTGAAGGACAGGGAAGCCTGGCGTGCTACAGTCCATGGGGTTTCAAAGAGTCAGACATGAGTTAGCAACTGAACAACAGCTACAAGATTTCTTTTTGAGTGATAAAAATGTTCTATAACAGGTTAAAGCAATGGTTGCACAATTCTGTGACTATATTAAAAAATACTGAATTGTGTACATTAAAAGAATTTTATGGCATGTGAATTATATCTCAATAAAGCTTGTTATGTTCTAGAAGTGGGAGAGGAAACCAGGTGAGGTCACTGTCCCAAGTCAGAAGTGGCACGAGGGAGGCTGGCCCCCCGTAGGACTGGGGAAAGCGTTGGGGTGCTTCAAGTGGAGGGGCCCCCTTCATACCTGGACCAGAGGACATGGGAAGGTCTCAGGAAGGCTAACCGTTGCCATTCAGTGAAAAGGTGTCTGTGTACTCATCCTACAGGGTTTCAAGCTGCCTGGAGCCCAATATCTGGGGCCTGGACATGGCCCTGACTTCCTGTTCCCTACAGACCATCCCACCCACGCATGGTTGACACCCAGCTCTACCGGGAAGGCCTCTCCACCTGCCCTTCATGCAGAAGGGGTGACCACAAAGCCACAGGCTGCAACTTCTTAAAGGACAGAGTGGCCTCCACAAATGAGGCGATCCTACAGCAGAGTTACCCAGTGATGCAGGAAAGCCGGTCCTGGATGAAAGGCAAAACAAGCCGTGAATTTAGAGCAAAGAAAAAGACTTAAACGGCACCGAGTACACTGGTACATAGTATCTAAGAGGTGGTCGATTTACTGGAAATAGAAACAGCTTCAAAGCAGACTTTGAACACATGGTGGGGCAAGTGTGTCTCACGGAGGCCTCTGGGAGGTCGGAATCTTTCGTCTCTTTCTGGCTTCTGAGGTTGGTTTCAGAGTCAGAAGCTGGCGGTCGGACCCAAACAGCTCTTCACCGCACCCTCCCAGACTCTAGGATAAACTTGGGGACCTCTGTGAGCCTGATGAAAGTATACATACAAATGGTCTCCTAGGAGCTTTTTTCTGGGGAGAAGGTCTGTGATTTTTCAACAGATTTTCAAAAAGATTTAAAATCTGGGACTGCCCTAGCAGTCCAGTGGTTAAGAATCCAGGCTTCCCCTGCAGGGGGCACAGGTTCAATCTCTGGTTGGGGAACCTAAGATCCCACATGCCAAAAAAAAAAAAAAAAGGATTTAAAAATCTGAAAAAGGTTAGAAACCATTGAGTAGTGAAGCTGTAGGGCAGGTTTTATTTATAAACTTTTCATAACTAGCTTGTATGGATTCTGTGCAATTAAATATATATAGTATACACACACACTTATAAAACATATAGCACATATTAAAAATGTGCACATGCATAATCTAGGAAAATCACAGCCTATAATATCCAGAAGATGTAGACCACCCCAATCTCAAGACCCCCAAGAAATTAATATCTTTTAAAACTGCAGGGCTTTCCTGGTGGCTCAATGGTAAAGAATCCATCTGCCAGTTCAGGACACGCAGATTCCATCCCTAGTCCAGGAAGATCCTGTATGCCTTGGATCAGGCAACTAAGCTAGGGTGCCACAGCCACTGAGCCTGTGCTCTAGTGCCCAGGAACTACAACTACCGAGCTCATATGCCACAACTACCAAAACCCGAGCACCTAGAGCCTGTGCTCTGCAACAAGCGAAACCACCGCAGTGAGAAGCCTGCACACCGCAACTAGAGAGTAGCCCCTGCTTGCTGCAACTGGAGAAAAGCCCATGCAGCAGCGAAGACCCAGTACAGACAAAAATAAATAAATAAAAAAACAACTCTGCGAACTCAACTTCATCTCTCCTGTCCTGACCCCAAACGAATTACACACACACACACACACACACACACACACACTTTCAGGGTGGCAGTGGAGATGGCTTCCCCTCCTAAGCGTCTCAGCCACTTGGCAGTGTACTCCATTCTCCTAGGCTCCCTTCCCTAGGCTCAGCCTCCAACCTCCTCCTTCCCCACTCAGCCACGGGTTTGCACGTCCTTCTCTCCTGTTGTTAGGAAACCCCAGATCTGAAGACAACCTGTAAGCCTCAGGGACCACAGAGAACTCTGAACGTCTCATTCCATCACCTATCTCATTCCACCTCTCCTTGGCAGATGCTCTCTACGTCTCCTTCTACTTCCAGGTCTCCAGGCTGCTTCTCCCCAGGAATCTACCAGATAGGTTCAAAACAATAGCTGCAGGTCTTCCCTGGTGGTCCAGTGGCTAAGCCACCATGCTGTCAATGCAGGGGGCCCGGGTTTAATCCCTGGTCAGGGAACTAGATTCCACGTGCTGTAACTAAGAGTTCACATGTTGCAAATAAAGACAGCGTGTGCCTCAACTAAGACCTGCCAAAGCCAAATAAATACATAAACATTAAAACAACAACAGCCTCTTCATCAGTTGTCAAGCCCATCTCTGGGGCTACAGCAAGGATCGCCCCATCACTAAGCACCTGTCACGAGCCAGCACATTTTAGGTGCCTTACGTCCGTTTTTGCATTTAATCATCACAAGAAGCCCCTACGGCAGGCCTTCTGTTTCATGAAGGAGGAGGGTGAGGCTCGAGGAGGTGACGTTGCACAGCTAGTGATGGGAGAGGCAGACGTGAACCAGGTTGACCCCCGAGCCCTGCTCTCACCACTGAACCATACTCCCTTTCCTGGGTGTGCAGAGGAACCAGATTTGGGCCACGGGTCAAGAAGACACTTGAGTCCTGTTGCCATGACTGTGTCACCCATTAGGTTGAGGACCCTTGGGTGGACTTCCCACGAAAGGCTCAAGGAAGAAATTGGGCAAGGAAGAAATTGAGGTTGCAGAGGTCGGGCCCTGCTTCCGCTGGACAGAGGGCTGAATGGGCACTACCTGGGCAGACTGCGGTGGGCTGGGTACCAGAAGCTGCATCCTCCTGGCACCTCTCTCTGTAGAGGAGCAGAACCCAGGAGGCCAGTTCCACCGAGACAAGGACTGCAAGAACAGAAAGGCTGTCTGGACCCCAAGTTAGCCTGGAGACAGAGGGAATCGGTGAGAACAGGGCGGGGATGACCCTCTTCACAGCTGATGGGCTCCCAGAGGCCTCAGCCCTCCTCCCACCTGGGATCCAGGTTCCCCTCCTGGGCAATAAGGGGGCACATTTGGAGACAGCACAGGACAGGGGTGAGGAGCAAGCTCTGCCGCTTCCTTTCTGAGTAATACCTAGATAAGTTACTAAACCTCTTTGTGCCTCAGTTCCCCCTTCTGTAAAACACAGATCATGAGAGTGCTTCAAAGAAGAAATTAGTATTTGGGGGACTTCCCTGGTGTTGTTGAAGCTGAAGCTCCAGTGCATTGGCCACCTGATGAGAAGAGCTGACTCATTGGAAAAGACCCTGATACTGGGAAAGATGGAAGGCAAAGGGAGAAGTGGGTGGCAGAGGATGAGATGGTTAGATAGCATCACACACTCAGTGAACATGAATTTCAGCAAATGCTGGGAGATAGTGAAGGACAGAGGAGCCTGGCGGGCTGTAGTCTGTGGCTTCATAAAGAGTAGGACACGACTTAGCTACTGACAACAACAACAACTGGTGGTCCAGTGACTAAAACTCTTACTCTCAATGCAGAAGGGTTCGATCCCTGTTTGGGGAACAAGATCCTACATGCACAACTAAAGACCTGGCGTAGCCAAATAAATAAATAAATAAGTTAGTATTTTCAAAGTGCCCAGAATACTATGTAGCACAGAGTAGGTGCTACAAAAGTGTTTGTTTTTATTGTTATTAAAAGATGTGGCAAGCTAGACTAAGGTGGCAATTCAGAGCTGGCCAATAGCAAGGCTCATTGGTATAAATACTGCTAAAGAAACTAGTGTGAAAGATCCCTTTTCTGGAGCTTGTTGTGCTCCTCAGGGTGAGGGGCTGGTGTCTTTGAGATGGGAGTTCTAGGTCAAACTTCGCCTCTCACCCAGGCTCTGTGATTCTGCCGTCTTCCCCCATCTCCCCCGCCCCCCGACCTCTCTGTAGCAGAATTGGGGGATTTGTGCTCACCATTCCCTCTTCAAGACACCTTGACTGATGGTCTCATCGTGCTGACCACTCAGGATACCAGGCTGCAGGTTTGGTCTCTGAAAGACTTAGCTGTTCTTATGCCCAAGCACACCCATGCCAGCTGTTCACCTTTGTAATTACACAGTGTGGTCAGCGGATAAGTGGATGAAATATGGGTGTGACCAGAAAGAGCTGTTTCCATGAAAATGGAATTGAGTGCTTTAGAAAACAGTAAAGACAAGTCACTAAAACAAAGTTTCCATTAAATGAGACTGAGCAAAGCAACTGTAAAAGGTAGGGGAGAAGAATGAGAATTGACAAAGGATTCTACGCCTTACTTAAGAATGACGAACCAATCAAACAAAAGCTCTTGGCCTCACATCAGTACATCTATGTACTTTTTTGGGGGTGGGAGGAGGGCATGCTGCATGACAAGGGGGATCTTAGTTCTCTGACCAGATCCTCTGGCATCGGGAGCTTGGGGTCTTAACCACTGAACAGCCAGGGAAGTCCCACATCAGTACGCGGGGATATGTTTTAAGTTAAGATGCTTAGATTTGAGATGCAGCATTTTCATAATTATGTACCTAAACTGAAGTTTCAGTTAATCAGTCAATGAATCACATAGGATAACAGGGCTCCTATGGGACCTCCCTGGTGGTCCAGTGGCTAAGCGTCTGCACTCCCAATGCAGGGGGCCTGGGTTTGATCCCTGGTCAGGAAACTATATCCTGCATGCTGCAAGTAAGACCCAGTGCAGCCAAATAAAGTAATAATTTTTTTTAAAGTGCTCCTAAGAAGCTAGGTATCTCATCACAGTTGCATCTAATCTAATCGCTATTTTGCCTTAATCTGTTTTTCAAACTGTAGTTGGAGACATTGGGGTGGGAATAACGGAAGCCACAGCAAGAACATAAACATCTTCCCAGAGCATCCATCTGACTCAAAAGTAAGGGGGAACAGCAAAATAAACATGGATTATTGAGGAATAGAATGTAAAATTATTGTTAGGATTAAAAATAAAACTTGAAGCTTCAAAGCAAGGTCATGGTTGGGGTGGGCTGCAGCAGGCTAGGGTCACAATCCCATCTCTCTGGTGGGAGGAGTGGGTGGGAAAGTTGGAGAAGCAAGGTCCATAAGGGTAAAGGTCATGGCCAGCTGCCTAGCCATCTCCCAACCACTTTCCCACAAACCTGCAGCAGAAAGCTGTCCTGGGATGGCTGCCTTCAGAGCAGCCTGCCCGTTTGGGCACCCCCATCTCGCTGCTGCAGCTTGCAGGTGATGGGGCCAAGATCACCTGATGGCAGACCTCACTAGAAGCTTCACCTCCACCCTCTCAGCCTCTGTCCTCCGAGCTCCTCCAGACCTTGAACAGTTAGAAAAAGCTGGAAAAAAAAAAAAAAAAAGAACCTCCTGGCTTTGGCACATCTGAGAGGAACAGGCTGATAACAAAGGGCAAAGCGATTCCAACCCTTATCTGTAAAATGGGGGTATTTACTGACACACACCCTGTGCATTCCAAAAGGATCATTGTGGGAGAATCAAATAAGATAGTGACTGGGGACTTTCCTGGTGGTCCAGTTGTTAAGATTTCACACTGTTTTTCAATGCAGGGGGCGAGAGTTGAACCCTGGTTAGGGAACTAAGATCCCACATGCCAAGCAGCATAGCCAAAAAGTGAAAAAAAAAAGAAAAAAGGATAGTGGTTGAATAAACCTTAGCACAAAAGCAAACCTCAACAACTTATGACAAAGATACCTGTCATTTAAAATCCATTCAGTCCTACAGTGTGGGCTGCAAAGATTCATTCATCCAGTGGCAAACACAGCAACTTTTGAAGTGCTCATTCCAAACTAATACAGGTTTTTCCTTATTTCTAATCCTCATGACAATCCAATAAAAGAGATACGGTTATGTCAATTTTCAGATGAAAATCCGGAGGCTCAGAGAGGTCAAGGTCACTAAGCATTTAGGATGAAAGCCAAGATCTCAACTTCCCTCTAGTTCCTAAACTCTTGCTTTTGACATGAACATTAGACTTTCTCTTTACTCATTCTCAAACACTGTGCCTCCCACTGGAAATACTAAGCCTCACACATCTTATGAAGCTCCCTCATATAAGACACAGGGTGCACTTAATTAAAAATAGAGCACTGCTTTCCCAGTGACAGTAGGTGAATATTTATTCAAATATTCGTCACACCACACAATAGGGAAAAAAGATTCATAACCCAGTGAGCTGGCTTTTGGACCCATGAACCATCAGAAACAAGTGTGTGGTTTTGCTCATCTTTTCATTGGCTCTAAACATGAGAAAGGTTTTTCAATGGCGTTTTTTAAGAGGGACAGGTGAGAGGGAAAGTTGGGGGGGTTTTTGGTGGTTTTTCCACTAGAAGAAATTTCTCATGAAGCTGTTTGAGATCAAGACCCTGGTTTTATTGATATCCTCCTCAGACACAGGTCAGCAGCAAAGAGGAAAATGCATGCTTAAACCAAATGTGTGTGGGATGGACGACCCTCACCTGAGGCTACCTGACACTCGCTTGAGAGGAGCTTGGACGCCGTTTCACTCTGCTGTGCTGTTGTGTCCGACTCTTTGTGACCCCGTGGACTATAGCCCACTAGGTTCCTCTGTCCATGGGATTTTCCAGGCAAAAATACTGAAATGGGTTGCCATTTCCTACTCCAGGGGATCTTCCCCACCCAGGGATTGAACTCACGTCTCTTGCGTCTCCTACACTGGCAGGATTCTTTACCACTGAGCCACTAAGGAAGCTTTACTTTTTACTCTAAGGGGCTGCAAAAGGCTGCTTCATGGTCAGCAACCCACGCTGGTGCTACCCCAGGGTCCTGCGTCTGCGGGACCAAACCGCAAGAAGGAGCGACTGGATGTGGACAGAAACGATCACCAAGATGAATTCTGGACTCCACCATTCGTAAGTCTTTACCCTCATTTCCATGCTACAGGGGTGATGGGACCCCAGAGCACAGGGTCCTGCAGCCCCTCCGTCCCGCCATACCTCTCAGCAAGCATCAGTTCATGCATTTGCCCCAGGGAGGCTCACACCCAGATCCAGGCAGACAGCTGGGGACTAGGTCCATTTTGACAGAAGGGCTGATGGTCTACCTTTATAGCAGAAAAATGGATCCCCATGCTTAACCCAAATCCTTTTGGCTTAAGCGTAAACCATCTCTCCCTGTAGTAACAAGATTAATCTTGAGGGTAAATGGAGACTTGTTAAATAAAATAATGATAATAACAATAGTAGTGGAGTAGGTTGCCTTGCCCTTCTCCAGGGTATCTTCCCAACCCAGAGATCAAACCCACAGCTCTTACCTCTCCTGCATTGGCAGGTGGGCTCTTTACCACTTGCACCGCCTGAGAAGCCCATTCCTATGGCCATACCACCCTAAATGCACCTGATCTTGTCTGATCTCAGAAGCTAAGCAGGATTGGGCCTGATTAGTACTTGGGATGGGAGATTGCCTGAGAATATCAGGTGCTGTAGGCTTGGGCTTCCCTGGTGGCTCAGACGGTAAAGAATCTGCCTGCAATATGGAAGACCAGGTTTGATCCCTGGGTGGGGAAGATCCCCTGGAGAAGGGAATGGCAACCCACTCTAGTATTCTTGCCTGAAGAATTCCTTGGACAGAGGAGCCTGGTGGGCTGAGTATCAACTATATGATATGCGACGTTCATTTTCTAGTTTATCTCATTTAATCCTTAAGACAACACTAGGAACAGGTCCCATTAGCTTCACTTAACAGAAGAGGAAACCGAGGATCACAGAAGGTAAGAAATCTCAAGGTCACACAGCAGGAATGTAGGGAAACTACAGTTTAAATTCCAGAGTTCCATCCAATTCTAGAGGTCAAGGGTTTAATTGCTATGTTATACTGCAGCAAACCTCATGCTATACCTACAGCTAACAACCAAAAGGAAAGCTATTTAGCTTCATTAGCAAAATAAATAAATAAAGCAAAAAAAATTCAAGATGACTACCTTTTAAGCCAATTAGTAAAACATTTTTTACCAATATTATTAAATGCCATCATGAAACTATTCTATATCACTGGGATAAACTCATTCAATATTTCCTGGAAAAATATTTAGCTCCACGAGCCATAAAAATGGTCAATACCTTTGATGATAATTCTTGAATACAGGAAAATTCAGATGCCTGAAAATATCTGTTACAATGCTTCAAAAGTGGTGTGTGTGTGTGTGTGTGTGCCTGGAAGCAAGATAAATGTCCCGCAGTGGAGGATGCCGGAGAAAGTAATGGTGTCCCTGCACTAGGATATTTATCCTGCCAATAAAAGGATAACCAGGTGATGAAGTGATGTGGAATGCTAACGTACGTGCCCCCATTAAGTGAAAAAAGCAAATTACAAAAGCACATGATTTGCCCCTCACACAATTAAGTATAGAATTATCATATGATCCAGCAATTACGCTTCTGGGTATATAGGCAAAAGAATTCAAAGCAAGGACCCAAACAGATATCTCTGAACATCCACATTCATAGCAGCATTATTCACAATAGCCCCAAAGTGGAAGTAACCAAGTGTCCGTCGACAGATGACTCAATAAGCAAAATGCGGTCCATCCGTACAATAGAATATTATTCAGTCCTTAAAATGGGGGGGGGGGGCTTCTGACACATGCTGCAACACAGATGAATCCAGAGGTCATGATGCTGAGTGAAACGAGCCAGTCACAAAAGGACAAATACTGTGCGGTTCCATCTGTATCAGGTACCAAGAGTAGTCAAATTCCGAGATAGAAAGCTGAGTGGTGGTTGCCAGGGGCTGAGGTGGGGAGAGCATTAGCGTTTAATGGGTAGAGTTTCAATTTTGCAAAACAAAAAAATTCTGGAGATGGACAGCAGTGATAGTTGATGATGATGTGAATGTACTAAGTGCCACAGAATGAAATACACTTGAAAAAATGGTCTAAATGGTAAATTTTACATATATTTTACCACAATTAAAACATAAAAATTAAAGTAAAAAAGCATATGCCTAATGCAGGGTTCGATCCCTGGGTTGGGAAGATCCCCTGGAGGAGGGCAAGGCAACCCACTCCAGTATCCTTGCTGGAGAATCCACATGGATAAAGGAGCCTGGCAGCCTACAGTCCATGGGGTTGCAAAGAATCGAGCACGACAGAGACTAGGCACACAGCACACTGGTCACAATTAAAAATGCACGTTAAAAAATGGAAAAGTGGCCCAGTGGTTAGGACTCCACACTTTCACTTCTGAGGGCCCAGGTTCCATCCCTGGTCGTGGAACTAAAATCCCACAAGACGTTCTACACACCCTGTACACATCAGCTCTTTTACAGACATAAAAGTGTGCCTGGCACTTTAAACGTGACTATATGAAATGCTCAAGACTGGCGATAAAATTGCTATTCCAGTTGTTAAAACTGGGGACTCTGAGGCTTGCGAGGGTTCTGTGGTTTGCCTGGTGTTTGGGAAGGATTTCCCTGGTGGTCCAGGGGTTGGGACTTTGCCTTCCAACGCAGGGGGTATGGGTTCGATCCTTGGTAGTGGACTTAAGATCCCACATGCTTCTAGGTCCAAAAACCAAAACATAAAACAGAAGCAACACTGTACCAGATTCAATAAATGGCTTTAAAAATGGTCCACATAAAAAAAATTTTTTTAAGTGATTGGGATTAAAATCAAGTCTGGTTGACTCCAAAGACGTACTTTTTCTTCCATATGGCAATTCCTCCCTCACCTCTGCACCCCACCCCGCCTATGTATAAAGGACTTAAAGTTTCAGCATCACAGCTATGAACCTGCTTCCCTATTGAGAAGACAGCATGTCTCCAAGATTTCACAACCAACAGAAAAAAAGGCAATGCCCCTCTGCAATTCTACATGGGGAGGTGGAATAGGAGCCCTGCCCCTCCAGAGAGCTTCCATCCCTACAAGCTTCAGTAATAGGGATGGGGCTCCCCAAATCCCTTCCCACACCACCAGCGCCATCCTACCCCACCTCACAATGGTGGCTGCTCAGGAGGACATAGGGACATAGCAACAAAACTGAGCCAGTCCAACAACTGCTCAAGAGAGGAAACTCCAAAATGGGAAGGGCTGTGTGTCCCCAGACAGAGGTGGGGAGCCCTGAGCTGAGAAAGCGTTGTCCTAGGTCAGGTAGGACCAGAGAAGACTAAAAGGGGCTGAAACAATTCCCTGCAGGTGAAGAGCCTGGTCTCTTGGCAGTTCCTTTGAATTCCAGGAATTTTCTTTTCTGCCTTTGGGACCCTGATTGTGGAGGGTGCTACTCACAGCAGAGCTAACTTCTAAGGCGGCTGCCAGTTCACAAAGCTGGGGAGAGGGCAGCAGGAGGGCGGAAGGAAGGCTGGTGACTACAGGACCTCTGGTGACTCTGAAATCCTTGCCTGATTGCACTCACAGGAAAGTACAGGGCCCAGATGTAGGAAGCGTTCCATTCCCTGCAAAGACGACTGTGCTCAAACCTTCCCCAGAAAATACCAAAGAAACACACTCCCATCCTTCTGCAGTTGGCTGAATGGTGGCCCCTAAAGATATGTCTGCCTTCATCCCCAGAACCCATGAATTATTTGGAAAATTAACTTTGTGTAGAAAGGGTCTTTGCTGATGTAATTAAGGACCCTGAGATGAATTCATCCTGGACTGTTCAGGTGGACCCCAAATCCAATGACAGCTGTCCCTCTAAGAGACACAAGAGGAGAAGACAGAGAGGAGGAGCCGTGTGAACACAGGGGCAGAGATCAGATGATGCTGCCACAAGCCAAAAACAGCTGGAGCCCTCAGAAGCTGGAAGAGGTGGGGGGGTCCCTGGAGAGAGGGAGGCCATACAGACACCTTGATTTTGAACTTTTGGGCTCCAGAACTGTGACGGAATACATTTGTGTTGTTTTGGGCCACAAAAACTGTAAGAATTTGTTATTGACAGCCACGGGAAACAATACGGCATCCCTCCAAGACAGTAAAATCCAGTTCAAGCAGCTTACTCCCTTTCTGCAGCTCTCCCCTCGCCCATCCCCCCATCCCCACTTACTGTCACGTTCCTGGCATTTCCTCTAAGTGGAAAAAGCAATTTCCCCCAAAGTGAGTGAAACACAGTGAACTGAAATACCACTTTAGGAACAGACACACCCATCACTCTGAGGACTCTCCCTCTCAGCTCAGAAAGTAAGCAGCCTTGGAAAACACCCATTTCCAGGAGAAGCCCCAGGAGCCCTTCTCTGAGGGGGGTCAGGTCACCACCTCTGATGGGGAGGAGTGGAGACTTCTACAAGCCACACCAGGGCAGCACCAACCTCAGGCCCCAGGGGCTGTGCTGGCCTCCAGGGAAGGGAGAGGGAGCCAGATTTTGCAATGATCCAAAGCAAGTCAGTATTTGTCTGCAAGGAAAAGAGTGAAGAGAGAGGCTCCCCAGTTTTTTAAATTGTTTTCTTCCCCCACCTTGAAACTGGCAGCATTTCTGATATGATTGCAGGGGATTTCCACCAACCAAGTTGAAGAAAATTCAGTTTTAGCATTAACTGCAGGGAGAGAGGAGGAGTTTTGCAACCTTTGTCATTTATGAAACACCAGCAGTGGCCCCAAAATGAAGATGCTTTCCTTTCTCCCAAATCAGTCAGGCTCCCACCACCCTCCACGGGCTGGCGGCTAATTACCACACGCGTCTTGACTCTGACCCGGGGGCAGCGGGGCACTGACCTTCCTTGACCCTCCTGGGAGCCTTGCCCTCCAGTCCTGCCCTTCCAACCGCTCGGCTGGGAAAAGTGTTTGTCCTCTGGAGAGTGGCGGAAAGAGCTCCTCTGAGGTCCCACGGTAAGGAAACACTTGGTGGGGCCCCAAGCCCCACCATCAGACCCACAGAAGCAGCTGGAGGGAGGGAGGTGCTCTCTAAAAAAAATGGTTTTGAAAAATCAGCTAACCAAAGGGGAATTGCTTCATAAGTTGCACATTCACTTCTCCCTTTAACTGTGCAATTAAAGGAAAACAAGGTGAAGCAGGAACTGACCCCTCATACTCCCCCATTCTCTCCCCACCCCACAATGTCCCTTGACATAGGCACAAAAGCAAAGCTAACCAGGTCTGAGGCTGGTCTCTACTTATGGATTGTCTTGCCTTGTAAGCACCCCCAGGGGCTGGTACTGTCCCTGCCAGCCTGCCTTGTTTTTAGCCTTGGCCCCCGGGGGGATCCGTAATAAAGCAAGAGAAAGAACGGAGCCCCAAGCATCATTCAAAGGTGTACTTTACCCGTCCTTCCTGGGCAAGGACTAAAGCAGCAAAATTGCAGATTGTCCCGCCGGAAAGGGACATCAGCATGGCCAGAAGGACCTCTGGGGCAGTTGCCCTAAGTCCAGAAACATCTGTATTGGCAGTGTTGTTTCTAAAGGTGGGTGGAGAGGTGAGGGGAAGTAAGCTTGGCTTGTCTTTAGAACTGGCAACTGCCAACTAGGTTTTAAGAGTATACTCATCCTCCCACCCCACCCCCACACCCCGGGTGTTTTCCACTACTTTGCTGAAAGCACCAGAAGAGAATGAACCTCAGTATGTGTTAGTCAGAGCTCTCCTGAGCCAGGATGGACAGAATCCCACCATCAAGACATTAAGCCACAGCAGGACATGGGAATGTGAAGGGGTTGGCGATTTCTGCTCTGGGGAGAACAGAAGAGAAAGCTCTATTCTGCTCTCCTTGTGTTTGCTGGCAGCCTCCTAAATCAGAAGAATCTTCACCCCCACTTATCATGTTCCTCAAACCTGGTGGGTAAAGGTAGCAAGGTTTTACAGGAAAGCATCCAGGTGGGTACCTTAGACTCTGGCTCTGAAAGGACACCCCACATCCCAGGTCCAAACACCAAGCAAACTGTTAGGCGACATACATTCTTCTTCATCTGCAAACAGCAGCACTATCAGATGACTAAATGCTTTGGCGTCTAAAGGAACCAGGATTCTGGATCAGCTAACTGTAAACGTGTGGGTCAGCAAGTTTTCACTGTGCTGAGCCTTGGTTTCCTCCGGTACAAATGGAGCCCTCATTCAGCGCCTGGTTAACTGAAGATACATGGAAAAAACCCTATGGCACCATTCACTTGAGAAGAACACTGAGGCACTCAGGCACGCCAGCGGTGGGTGTGCAGCCCCTCTGGAAGTGAGCAGTGGTATTAGTTCTCGGTTTCAAAGTCGCTCTGGAGCAGTGAACCTTTCCCGGGGAGATTCCTGGGAAAGGAAGCTGCTACCTGCCCCAAGGCATACATCTCACACACGCGTGACCGTGCTTGCAGGACATTTCTGGGGGTGGCGTCTGTCGGGGTTTCTGCAGGAGCCCCGGGGGAAAGAAGCCCCATTTGATGGTCCAGTGGGGTTCGAGACCCACAGCGCCCTCCTTCCTGGGGACACCTGAACGAAATGAAAGCTGCCCAATCATCCAACGGCTCCAGACCGCTCCATATGCAAACTGGGCAGATCCCAAGGGTGCTGCGCTTGAACCTGGTACTTGGGCCGCCGGCACTGGCTGCCCCACGGCGTCCCCCACTCCGACCCCGGAAATCCCATCCCCACTCGCTTCCCCTCCCGAAGCGCCTCCTATCAGTCCTCTCCTGGCTCTCCATCTCCCCACCGGAGCAGGGCTCAGGGCGCAGACGGCAAAGCAGTGCCCCCGCCCACACGTCCCGGTCCCCAAAAAAGTTCCCCCGGTCTCTCTCTCCTCGATCTCAGAAAAGTGGGTGCACAGGACGGACCCTAAATAAAAACAGGAAACGCGATTAAAAAAAAAAAAAAAGGCAGCAGCAGCAGCCTCATTCAGGCTGAATTGAGGGTAAGAGTATTAAAAAGAAGAAAGAAAGAAAGAAAGAAAAAAAAAAAAAAAGAGTCCGGAAATGCAAAGCTGAAGGCGGTTTTGCCGCCGTAACCCGGACCCAGCCGCAGATCCGGAGCTGGTCTCGGCGCGCCGCTGCAGTAAACACGCGGTGAGCGGCGCCAGCGGCCCGAGCCCCGCCAGGGCCGGAGGGAAGGACCTGCAGCAAGTCCAAGCGCCCGGCAACGCCTTCCCTGGCCCCTCTCCAGCCACGGGTCCCGCTCTCCGGGGCTGGGGAGGGTGCACCGGGCCAGGGCGCAGGGGAGGTGTGTGCACCCCTCTCCCCAAGGCTCGACCGGAGCTCGGGGCGGGGGTGGGGGGAGGCGGAACCGCCGTAGAGAGCGTAGCCTGCACCCCACGGCATAGCCCGGGCGCCCCGGGTCCCGCTCGCCAGCCCCCGGGGCAGGGCTCACGCGGCTAAGCGCTGTCATTCCCTGGGCTCGGCTGGTGCATACGAGGCTGTCTTGCCGCGGGAGCGCACCCCGTACCCCGCCTCGGGCCCGGGACCTCCCCGGTCCCGCTCCGCGGGGCATACAGTCCCCGTGCACGGGAGCTGTGTGCACCCCTCTCTCGGAGGATGCTCCGGGGGCTGCCCCGACCCCACGCACAACCTTGGCCCAAGTTCCGGGGGGCGCCCCCTCGCCCGGCTCGCTAGACGCCGGCGGGTGCACAAGACCCGGGTGCACCGGCTCTTCGCGCCGGGAGACGTCCACAAGCCGGTCCCCCGTCTCTTCGTGGTCCCCCTAAGTCCTCCGAAGTCCCTGGTCCCGGTCCTCTCCCCCACCCCCCAGACTCAGCCGGAGGTGAGCGCTTACCCGTCCGGGCGCAGCTGGCAGCCGCTGGGAGCTCCTGCGCTGGGCGCGAGTGAGCCTCGAGGGACGGAGGCGGGGCGCGGTGGGGGCGCCCCGCCTGCTGACAGCCCGCACACTCCACTTCCCACTTTGTTTCCCTTTTACTTGCAACAGGAAAAACAGCAGGTCCTCCTGCCGCTTCTTCTAACCCTCCGCCTGCCTCGCCTGCCCCCCTCCGTCTCGGGCTGGAGGGGCGTCAGCCCAGGTGCCTCTGGAAGCTACACCTTGCCCTTCTTCAAAACAAGTTTATATCTGTATCCAGAAGTGGAGTGTTTCCTGCCGTGTCAACACACAAAGATGTCACAGCCATCGGCGATTCCGGCCCTCCAAATGTGAATATCTGAGCCCCGAGGGCGCCCAGGAAGAAGGATGAAGCTCTCAAAGACCAGCTCTAAGGAGCTGGGGGTATTGGTGGCGGGGCGCGGGCATGTGAAAAAACGCAGGATTCTGGCTCCGCTAGCTGAGATGCATATGAAAGGAATGATTTCTGCAAGCCCAGGCTCTTGCATCTTTTCGTACACAGAAAAGTGCTAAATTCCTTAACTTGAGATATCTGTTTTTTCATAATTAATAATAATCTTTTGATGTTCAGACTACTTGCCCCTTGTTGCAAACTTGTATATAATTTCACTCCTCCGCACCACCCCCCCACCACCACTTTATCAGTAGCAGTTCTCTCAGGGTTACTTGGGATGCTGTCTCCCAGGCTTGCCGTCTTAAAATTCCCACCAAATAAAACATAACTCTTGACTTTTATGTTGTGACTATTTTTTTAAGTCGACAGTTTTTATTTAATAAAGAAAACGATCAAATCAAGGTCCTAAGAACTCATAAAAGCCCCACACCTTCCACATGCACACACCAAAGGATTTTAGCCCTGGAGGGAGGAAAGCTGGAGGCACCTGGTGGGGGGGAGCCAGGCCAAGTGCAGGGAACTGGCAGGGGGTGGGTAAGTGGGGACCTGGAGCTTGGAGTCCCACTGAGCTCAGTCCTGGAGGGAAAGCAGTGGCCTGTGGGCTTGGATGGGTCAAGAGCATGGGTCAGTGCCCCCCAAGATTACTATAGTGGCTTCAGATCCTTCCAGCATGTGATGGGTGATGAGCCAGTCAATTTCTTTGTCCAATGACTTAAAGGACCCCCACCCCCAATCCAGCCTGGGAAAGAAAGCACCTGTTTGCTTTCCTTGAACAGAAGAAGACACTGAGGCTTGAAGACGCATTCTTTCTACCCAAGAGATCCCCTGGCCACTCCCAGGGCTGGCTTGGGCCCGCACTGGCTACAACATTGGAAGGACAGGCAGTTCTGTGCTCAGCCAGGAAATGGGAGAGAATTTGGGCAAGATGAGTGGGTTACTGAGTCATCTCCGTTTTCTAGTATTTGGGCTGCAGGCTCTGATCTCTCGGCTGGATACCTGTGAAGGAGCCAGGAGAGACCACGGGTCTCTATGGGTGAGAATGCTGAGTCTGTTCCCAGAAGTATACATCTTCCAAATGAAACATGAGGCTCACAACCTCACTCCTACACCAGGCCAGGACCACTCCAGGGCTGTCAAAAGCCAGAAGAGAAATGGACATTTCAGAGAGAAAAATCTGATGGCAGGTTCTGATGTTTCCGAACACCTGTCCCAACCCTGATTTTGCCTGTGTGCAATTTAAACACTACTTGATAATTTCCAGAGCTGGTTGTAAGAAACAGTCAGGTGAGGAAGGTTTTGCATGATCCAAAAAAACTCTTCGTTGAATATATATTTTCTGTGAGTGTGTGCTAAGTTGCTTCAGTCACATCTGACTCTTTGCGACCCCATGTACTGTAGCCCACCAGGCTTCTCTGTCCATGGGATTCTTCATGGCAAGAATACAGGAGTGGGTTGCTATGCCCTTCTCCAGGGAATCTTCCCCACCAAGGCACTGAATCTGTGTCTCTTGCTTCTTCTGCTTTGCAGGCAGATTCTTTATTACTTGAACTGCCCTCAGGAAAGCCCTATGTATTTGCTGACAACCAGTCAAATCATGCTTTGTAATATGTAAGACGAGAGGCCTGCCAAGTATTCAGATGCACTTCACACATTGTTATTTCTGATTTCAACAACAGCCTCCCAAGAAAAATCTTATCATGCCCAGTTAACAGATAAGAAAACTGAGACTCAGGAAGTTTGAATCATTTTGAGGGGCCACACACTCACTGTCTGCTTTCAGATCCTCGATTCTTTGCCCATGCCACACTGCTTATGTTCCAGTCTGAGACCAAGTTTCACTTTCCTGTAACCCAATGCACTTCATTTTAGAGACCAGATTATAGGACTTATCCCCCTTCTTTTGCCTGGGGTGCCAGGAAGCTCAGGCTAAGTGTAGCATCAAGTATACAGCCCCTCAAGTTCCTGGTAGACTTCTGCCTTCCTCTCTACAGTTTCTGATCTCTCTTTCTCACTTTATTTTTAACTGTTGTCATGTGTGTTTTGGAGGAAGCTACTTCAAGTTCCTTTTGAATCAGTGAAATGGACCAGCTATGGTGGAGCATTTATTTATAGCAGTCCTAGAAGAAAAGTGGCTTTACGGAAGAAAACATGTGTTACTCACGTGACCTCCTGACTGGGAAATCCTCCAGCCCCATTTTATGGAAAAGAAGGGAGATCTCTTCTATTTTTTGAGGTATTGAGGGGAGCCGGTCAGTGGATAACATGGACGGGAGGCCCCCCAGGGGGCACTCAGAAGAGCATGCACAGCTCTCCAGACCTGTTTCCTTCTGCGCCTGCTACCCTCTTCCTGCAGAACTTCCCCTGCAGCAACCATCCAGCCCCCGTGGTTTCTCACAGATGCAGTGAGCATCTTTGCTTTGTTCAACCTTGAGCACTTACCACCGCCACCCACACATGCCCACAAGCAGGGTTAACTCAGGGCAGCTGGAGCCAAGTTGAACACCTAACTGCAGGGGTACAAGTGAGGAGCTCACTTCCTCAGCGCCTCCACGAGGGGGTCCAGACACTCACCTCCATGACCTGTCCTGGTGCAAAGCCCACTTTGCTGAAAGGCTTTTCCTTCCAGGCAGAGCAAAATTATCCAACTCAAACCCTTGTCCATTTGCCCGGGTGTGGTGAAGGAAAGCGTGGTGAAGAGTCGCAATTAAGAGCACCTTCCCTGCAGCCAAAGTGCCTGGCACTGCCCCTGTGGAGCTGTGTGACCTCAGATGAGTGGCTTAACCTCTCTGTGCCTCCATTTCCTCATCTGAAAAATAAGGACGCTGATAATGGCTTCCAACATTGGGAACTGTTGTTAGGTTAATACACGTAAAATGCTATGAGTACCCGACACAGAGTAAACCTTGAGAAAATGTTATTGAGTTATTCCAGAACAGAATCTTTGTGCTTTGTGGGACTGGATATTTCTGCTCTCAGTTCAGTTCAGTTCAGTTCATTTGCTCAGTCATGTCCAGCTCTTTGCAACCCCATGAAGAGCCGCACGCCAGGCCTCCCTGTCCATCACCAACTCCCAGAGTCCACCCAAACCCATGTCCATTGTGTCAGTGATGCCATCCAACCATCTCATCCTCTGTCGTCCCCTTCTCCTCCTGCCCTCAATCTTTCCCAGCATCAGGGTCTTTTCAAATGAGTCAGCTCTTCGCATCAGGTGGCCAAAATACTGGAGTTTCAGCTTCAACATCAGTCCCTCCAATGAACACCCAGGACTGATCTCCTTTAGGATGGACTGGTTGGATCTCCTTGCAGTCCAAGGAACTCTCAAGAGTCTTCTCCAACACCACAGTTCAAAAGCATCAGTTCTTCGGTCCTCAGCTTTCTTTATAGTCCAACTCTCACATCTATACATGACTACTGGAAAAACCATAGCCTTGACTAGATGGACCTTTGTTGGCAAAGTAATGTCTCTGCTTTTTAATATGCTGTCTAGGTTGGTCATAACTTTCCTTTCAAGGAGCAAGCGTCTTTTAATTTCATGGCTGCAGTCACCATCTACAGTGATTTTGGAGCCCAGAAAAATAAAGTCAGCCACTGTTTCTACTGTTTCTCCATCTATTTGCCATGAAGTGATGGGACCAGATGCCATGATCTTCGTTTTCTGAATGTTGAGCTTTAAGCCAACTTTTTCACTCTCCTCTTTCACCTTCATCAAGAGGCTCTTGAGTTCTTCTTCACTTTCTGCCATAAGAGTGGTGTCATCTGCATATCTGAGGTTATTGAAATTTCTCCTGGCAATCTTGATTCCAGCTTGTGCTTCTTCCAGCCCAGCGTTTCTCATGATGTACTCTGCATAGAAGTTAAATAAGCAGGGTGACAATATACAGCCTTGACGTACTCCTTTCCTTATTTGGAACCAGTCTGTTGTTCCATGTCCAGTTCTAACTGTTGCTTCTTGACCTGCATACAGATTTCTCAAGAGGCAGGTCAGGTGGTCTGGTATTCCCATCTCTTTCAGAATTTCCCACAGTTTATTGTGATCCACACAGTCAAAGGCTTTGGCATAGTCAATAAAGCAGAAATAGATGTTTTTTGGAACTCTCTTGCTTTTTCAATGATCCAGCAGATGTTGGCAATTTGATCTCTGGTTCCTCTGTCTTTTCTAAAACCAGCTTGAACATCAGGAAGTTCACGGTTCACGTATTGCTGAAGCCTGGCTTGGAGAATTTTGAGCATTACTTTACTAGCATGTGAGATGAGTGCAATTGTGCAGTAGTTTGAGCATTCTTTGGCATTGCCTTTCTTTGGGATTGGAACGAAAACTGACCTTTTCCAGTCCTGTGGCCACTGCTGAGTTTTCCAAATTTGCTAACATATTGAGTGCAGCACTTTCACAGCATCATCTTCTAGGATTTGAAATAGCTCAACTGAAATTCCATCACCTCCATTGGCTTTGTTGGTAGAGATGTATCCTAAGGCCAAGCTGACTTCACATTCCAGGATGTCTGGCTCTAGGTGAGTGTGAGTGATCATACCATAGTGATTATCTGGGTCATGAAGATCTTTTTTGTACAGTTCTTCTGTGTATTCTTGCCACCTCTTCTTAATATCTTCTGCTCTGTTAGGTCCATACCGTTTCTGTCCTTTATTGAGCCCATCTTTGCATGAAATGTTCCCTTGGTATCTCTAATTTTCTTGAAGAGATCTCTTTTCTTTCCCATTCTGTTGTTTTCCTCTATTTCTTTGTCTCTGCTCTAGGGCAGTATTTTTCAAAAGCAGCAACCGCAGATTGTGACATACTAACCTGGTAGTGTACTGGGAATCCATTCAGCAGGTCGAAATGAAACAGAATAGGGCTTCCCTGGTGGCTCAGTGGTAAAGAATCTGCCCACCGATGCAGGAGACACGGGTTCTATCCCTCATCCAGGAAGGTCCCACATGCTGGCCTTGGAGCAACTAAGCCTGTATGCCACAATTACTGAACCTGTGCTTCCTGAAGCCACAACTACTGAGCCCATGTGCTGCAACGACTGAAGCCCTTGCGCCCTAGACCCCGTGCTCCGCAACAAGACAAGACACTACAATGAGAAGCCCATACACTGCAACTAGAGAGTAGGCCCTGCTCGCTGCTACTAGAGAAAAGCCCGGGCAGTAAGGAAGACCCAGCGCAATCAAAAACAAATAAATAAATACAATCTATCTGATTATATTCCACATAGTAAGGGTGATATCCCTGCCTGAGGCTTGTGTCTCGTTGATTGGTGTATGTGAGCATACATTAAATCAAGATGTAAGATGTATTCTCACTGCGGTTCCCAGTCAACACAACTGGGAAGCTGCTACTTTCTGCAGACAATATACTGGTGGTCGCGATACAAGGGCACCACAAATGAGTAGAGAACTAGGCCAAGGTCAGACTTGGTTCCTGGAAAGTCTGACTTCTTTAAAAACATATTTATTTATTTGGTTGTGCTGGGTCTTAGTTGAAGCATGTGGGATCTAGTGTTAAGATTAGGCCCAGGGATTGAACCCAGGCCCCCTGTCTCGGGAATACCAAGTCTTAGCCAATGGACCACCAGAGAAGCCCCTGCAGCCTGATTTTTGAAGACACAGACTCCAGCCAGTGCAGGGAGGCAATCAGGTGGGAAGGAGAAGAGAAGTCTGGGCTCCAGGCTGTGCCTGCTGTCTGAGGAATGACACAGAGGTCACCCCCGAAGGTGGATGGTTTGTGCCCTTGCACTTCATCTCATTGTGTCCATGGGGTTCTCAAGGTAAGAATACTGAAATGGTTTGCCATTCCCTTCTCCAGTGGACCACATTTTGTCACGCTCTGACTAGCAGGGACCTGCCCTTCAGTCGCTCCACATAGCCTGATGACATGCCTGGTGCCTTCGTTGTCTCTTGAGAGTCCCTTGGACTGCAAAGAGATCAAACCAGTCCATCCTAAAGGAAATCAACCCTGAACATTCATTGGAAGGACTGATGCTGAAGCTGAAGCTCCAGTACTTTGGCCACCTGATGCGAAGAGCTGACTCATTGGAAAAGACCCTGATGCTGGGAAATATTGAGGGCAGGAGGAGAAGGGGACGACAGAGGATGAGACGGTTGGATGGCATCACCAACTCAATGAACATGAGTTTGAGCAAACTCAGATAGTGAACGATAGGGAAGCCTGGCGTGCTGTAGTTCATGGGGCTGCAAAGAGTTGGACATGACTTAGCGACTGGACAACAGCTTTATCTGAGGTCAAAGTAGATTGGAGGGTCCAGAAAGTGAAAGTGAAGTGAAAGTCACTCAGTTGTGTCTGACTCTTTGCAACCCCATGGACTGTATAGTCCATGGAATTCTCCAGGTCAGAATACTGGGGTGGGTAGCCTTTCCCTTCTCTAGGGGATCTTCCTAACCCAAGGATCAAACCCAGGTCTCTCACATTGCAGGCAGATTTTTTACCAGCTGAGCCACAAGGAAAGCCCAAGAATACTTGTGTGGGTAGCCTATCCCTTCTCCAGTGAATCTTCCTGACCCAGAAATTGAACCAGGGGATTGAAAGGGGATGATGGGGAGACGCAGGGTTTGGGGTCATGAGGCTAGATCCAAGCCTGATTCTCCATACACTGAAGGTGACCCAGGCTTTGCAACACTGATTCATTTGGCAAGTTCTGGGCTTTGGGAGACAGCACTGTATGAGCCAGAGACCCGCCCTTCTGGGGCTTACATGCCGGTGAGAAGAGAAACTATGAAGAATGAAAATAGGATACAGTGTCCTGAAGTAATAAGTGCTGCAAAGAAATATTCAGCGGGTTAGGAGGGGAGAGGGGTTGGGGAGATCTGAATGAGGTGAGGGAAGAGCCCTGCTCAGTCTGTGCTCAGTTGTGTCCGACTCTGTGCAACCCCATGGACTGAAGCCCACCAGGCTCCTATGTCCTTGGGATTTTTCAGGCAAGAATACTGGAGTGGGTTGCCATGCTCTCTTCCAGGGGATCTTCCCTACCCAGGGATAGAACGCAGGTCTCCTTTGTCTCCTGCATTGGAAGCCAATTCTTTACCGGCTGAGCCACCAGGGAAACTGTCTGAAGGAGGAGCATTCCCAGCAGAGGGAACAGTCAGTGGAAGCAACAGCATGCTGGAAGACCAGGAAGGAGGCCAGGGAGGGTGGAGGTGGGGTGGATGTGAACAACAAAGCGGGGGGGATCTGGGAGGGGCAGCGAGGAATTTGGGCTTTGGCTGAAAGAGTGATGAGAAGCAGAGGGAGGGATCTAAGCTGGTCTGGGAGGAGTGGGCTGTGATTTACATGTTTAAAAGTCTACAATATGTGCTTATACACTTTCTTGGTCTGCCAGCTCTTAAGTTGTAGAAACTTTAACCCCCAGGAAGCAATGAGCACACACCCAGCACCCAGTTCTGGGTCTCTAATCCCACAGTCCTTGACAAAAGGAACCAAGGCTCTTTGGAGAAATGGCTGGTTCTTTGATGGGGGCAGGAAATAGACAAGATGAGCCTGGAGGGTCTCACAGTGCTGGAAAGAAAAGAACACCACAAAACAACAAAACAAAACACCACACCAACTGAACAGGTTTCCAGTGGCCAACAAGGGGACAGTCTGCGGAACCAAATAAAGTAATATTGGATTAGAGCCAAAGGTACAAAATCTTACCCAACTTTTCCTCTATGGACATATTATAGAATGTTAATAATCAGCCATGAGACCCTAGCCCTCAAGGAACTCTCCTGCCTGGCTACAATCATTTGCCTGGAGGGTTGCCACCTTAAAAGTTTAATTCATATCTCCCATGCTACTGATACAGCTGTAAACTTCTAAGAAACAAATGAATACATCTACAAAAATAAATCTGGGAAGAGAAATTAGAAAATTAATTTCAAAACTAATCACAATAAGCAGGAAAGATTGAGAATTTAATTTTTTTTGAGAATTTAAAGTTTTTGAAGGCAGAGATCTTTTTTAAAAAAGTGTTGTTTGTTTTGCTACAACTGGGTCTTAGTTGTGGTGTCTGGGATCTAGTTCCCTGACCAGGAATCCAACCCAGGCCCCCTGCATTGGGAGCATGGAGAATTAGCCCCTGGACAACCAGGGAAGTCCCCAGAGATAATTTTCATTCATCTTTACTATCATAAGAGTTGTCATTATATTTAACTTAATAAATTATTTTTAAGTGAATGACCAAAAACAAAAAACAAAAAACACCCAAGGTATAAAATAAATATCTGTGAGTCCAGACTGATATAAATAAATGATTGAATAAATAAATAAACAAGGGCGACTAGACCAATCTGCACAGATGAGATAATTTAGGAAGAAACTTCATCAGCCCTCATGGAGCTTAAGTCATCACGCCTTCAGGGTAGGTTTGTTGGCTTCTTCCAAAGAGGACGCAGTGGAAGGGTGACAAAGAGGGATTTCCCAGTGGACACACCTGGCAGCCACCAGCTTGGCCGGGTGACCAAGGTCCCCATCGTCAGTGGTCAGTATGTTGACAGCAGGCACCCTTGGTGTGATATGGTGAGAATGACACTTTGTTCTGTGGTCTTCCTAGGAAGAGCTGATAAATACCAGTCTAGTCGTGAAGGAAACACACACGCACAGAAAAAAAAACCAACCATGCAAACCCAAATAAGGAAATAGTCTAAAGAGTACCTGGCCGGTCCTCTTCAAAACCACCAAGATTACCCAAGACAGAAAATCGGGGAAACTGTCCCAGCCAAGAGCAGCCTAAGGTGACCTGACAACGAAACGTCATGTGATGTTCTGGATGGGATCTTGGAAGAGAAAAAGGACGTTAGGTAAAAACTAAGGTAGTCTGGATGAAGTATGAACTTTAGTTAATAATTATGTACTTGTGACAAATATACTGTAGTAATGTAGGATGTTGAAAGCTGGACCACAAAGAAGGCTGAGTGCTGAAGAATTAATGCTTTTGTACTGTGGTATTGGAGAAGACCCCTGAGAGTTCCCTGGACTGCAAGGAGATCAAACCAGTCCATCCTAAAGAAAATCATTCCTGAGTATTGGAAGAACTGATGTTGAAGCTGAAGTTCCAGTACTTTGGCCAGATTAAAAAGCTTGACTCAGTGGGAAAGACTCTGGTGATTGAAAAGACTGAGGACAGGAGGAGAAGGGGACAGCAGAGGATGAGATGTTTGGATGGCATCACCAACTCAATGGTCATGAGTTTGAACAAACTCCGGGTGATGGCAAAGGACAGGGAAGCCTGGTGTGCTGCAGTCCATGGGGGTCACAAAGAGTCAGACACAACTTAGCAGCTGAACAACAACAACAGTGTAAGATGTTAGCAACAGAGATACCAGTATGGGGTGTATGAGAACGCCCTATACTATCTTTGCAGCTTCTCTGTAAATCTGACACTATTCTAAAATTAAGATCTTATTTAAAGAAAAAATATTAGAATGATGTTGGGGGGATGTGGAGAAGGGCCAGTCTGAATCCCTTGAGACTATGAAGGATGTGCAACCAGGGGCATTGTGTTAAAAGCTTGGCATTCAGGGACTTCCCTTGTTGTCCAGTGGTTAAGACTCCACACTTCCAATGCAGGAGGTACAAGTTCAAACCCTAGCTGGGAAACTAAGATCCCACATGCTGTGAGGCACAGCAAAAAAAAAAAAAACAAAACCAACAACAACCTGGAACACAGTGGTTTGGGAGGTGAGGCAGAGACACAGAAAGAGAGGGGTAGAAGTGCAGAAAGTTCAAAGGCAAGGCTTTTATTCTCTGGCCCTGGAGATCTGCTGGGGTTGAGAGGACGGATATATTTGAACCTTCTCTTCTGGGAAGCCTGAGATCTAGTCCTGCTCCCACATCTTCCAGTCTGTCCCTTCGTCTGTAAAATGATAATAAAAAGCTGTGAGGCCAACTTCAGAGAGCTTGTGAGACTAAAAAGACAGGCTTCAGTGAAAATGGCCTGGAGCTAGTCAACACTGCAAATACAGTGCAGAAGACGTAGTGCTAAATGGAGCTGATGGTTGTTTCCCACCCATAACCCAGCACACACCTTACCCCTGCTCTAAAAACACCTGTTTACCTAGAAAAGGCCCCTCTAGATAGCTGCTGCTGCCGCTGCTGCTAAGTCACTTCAGTCATGTCTGACTCTGTGCAACCCCATAGACGGCAGCCCACCAGGCTCCCCCACCCCTGGGATTCTCCAGGCAAGAACACTGGAGTGGGTTGCCATTTCCTTCTCCAATGCATGAAAGTGAAAAGTGAAAGTGAAGTCGCTCAGTCGTGTCCGACTCTTAGAGACCCCATGGACTGCAGCCTACCAGGCTCCTCTGTCCATGGGATTTTCCAGGCAAGAGTACTGGAGTGGGGGTGCCATTGCCTTCTCTGCTTTAGATAGCTAGCTATCTTTAAAAGTGCCCATTCTGAGGAGCACCCTCATATGAAACCTTTACAACCTCAATGAGAAGGCATACCGCTGGTTACTCTCCCTGCCACAGACAGAAAAAGTATCAGCAAGAGAAAGACAGGGACTTCTCCATGACCCAGTGGCTAAGACTCTGAGCTCCCAATGCAGGGGGTCTGGGTTCAATCCCTGGTCAGGAGCTAAGTGTTCACATGCCCCAAATAAAGATCCTGAGTGCTGCAACTAAGACTCAGTACAGCCCAATAAATAAATAATGTTTTTAAAGAGAGAAAGACAGAGGAAAATTCAAGACAGACTAAGAGGAGGACTCAGAGACAGGAACGAGAGAGGGGCATGTGAAGACAGAGGCAGAGACTGAAAGAATGTGGCCACCAGCCAAGGACCTCCTGCAGCTACTAGGTGCTGAAGAGGCCAGGCAGGACTCTCCCCTAGAGTCTATGGAGGGGGAAGCCCTGCTGACACCTTGATTTTGAATTTCTGCCCCCCCTGAACTGTGAGAAAATAGATTTCTGTTGCTTTAAGTCACACGGCATGTGGCAATTTGTTACAGTAGCCACAGGAAACTGATTTACACATATTCCTTCTTTGGAATATTATGCAACCAGTAAAGTGATAATTACAAGATGTGGCCTTATGGTGAGGTCTGTTGTTGTTCAGTTGCTAAGTTGTGTCTGACTCTTTGCGACCCCATGGGCTGCAGCACGCCAGGCTTCCCTGTCCTTCATTGTCTCCTGGAGTTTGCTCAAACTCATGTCCACTGAGTCGGTGATGCCATCCAATCATCTCGTCCCAGGTGAGGGTCTGGGTTACAGAAACATGAAAAAAGGCAGGAATGTTGTTGAGCAGTCAGCCTGCACCCTTTTTGTGCATTATCTTGTCTTAACCTTTAGTAACCATGTGTATTGGGTGTTTTTATTCCCCATTTTATGAAGGAAGAAACTGAGGCAGCCCCTTGGGTAACTGGCCAAGGTCACCCAGTTGGCAGGTGAGGGTTAGCAGACCCCATGTGCCTAGATCAATAGCTTCACCAATAGATGGCAGCCTCCTTGTCACCTGACCTCTGAGTCAGGTAACAAGGAGGGTGAGGGATCTATTGGACAAGCTGCAGCAGTAAATTGGCCCATGAACCAAAAATGGGAGGAAGAATATGTCACCTTGCATCATGGAGGGTCTTCCCCTAGCCAGAACTGTCCAGAGGGAGGCATGGTCCATCCATAGAATGGAATAGTATGCAGCAATTGAAAATAGTGATTGTGAAGACCTGTAGCATCACAGGAAGTGATCCCGTCATCAAGAGACAAGGGCTCCATGCAGAAAGAATTGCCTCTGTGCTGGGTATCACTACATAAGTGCCCTACACACACACACGCGTGTAGTAGGAGGTGGCTTAGGACAGTGAAAGCTGTGTGGGAGGAAGGTGACAGATGTTTTTCTTTCCATTTCATTTTCTAGTCACACTTTGCCAAATGTGTAATAAAAATGCAAAAAATGTAAAACGTTATTTCCACTCCCCAAGTTAGAGCCAACCTCTCTAACCCCTCTTTACATCAGTACATTACATGAGCCATCTTTCCGTCCTGCCTGGGCTTCAGTCATAGTGTACTGCAGCCAAGTGTTGAGTATCAAGTGTCTTGGTCAAGATGGTCAAGCATCTGCAAATCAAGAACAGGGTGACCCTGTACAGGGATGAGAAGCCAGGAGAAGGACTCCTTTGGGAATGCAGGTGGCATCCGGGAGGTCTGTCAGTGGATAGCAGATCCTCAGCCAGTGGGAATTCCAAACGAGCAAGGCATCAGTTGGTGAGAGCACAGAGCTCTTGCGGGGGGTGGGGGGGCGGGGTGGGTACTGTCTTCAACTCCTTTCTCTAGACACACTCCCCCCAGTGCATGCCTGGGGCTACACTGCCGTCTCGGTCAGATGCGCTTGTCTTTGAGCCCGCCTGAGTTGATGGGGCCAAGAGTGGTCACCTGGTGCCACGTTTGCCAAGCAGTGATCTCGATGGGAATATGGAGTTAGAACCAGGGGAATAATGTTTCTTCAGGTAGCTGGAGCTTAGGTGCTGTGACATGTAAGCTGGGGAGCTGTAGGACCTCTTGTGCCCATCAAAAAGACTGAAGGGACTTCCCCAGAGGTCCAGTGGTCAAGACTCCATCTCCCAATGCAGGGTACCTGAGTTTGATCCCTGTTTGGGGATCTAAGACTCCACATGCTGCAGGGCAACTAAGCCTGAGCACTGCTCAACTACTGAGCCCACATGCCACAACTAGAGAGAAGCCCTGATGGCACAGTCTGACACAGCCAAAAGAAAATAAATATATTTAAAAAAGAATCCACACTTCCAATGCAGGGGACTCAAGTTCAATCCCTGGTTGGGGAACTAAGATCCCATGTGCTAGGCAGCACGGCCAGAAAAAAAGTGTAAAAAAAAAAAAAAAGACTAAAGAAATCAGAGAGGCTGCTGAGCAAGAGAGATTGAGAGACGACCCCTAAAGCAGGTGCATGGAGAGGAAGTGAGGATCACAAACAAGAATGAAGATTTGGGCAACTTTTCAGCTCTCATCTTTTTGAGGTCCCGATGTGTCCTTGCCCTTGGGTTCTTCTGAAAACCCCCTACATCCTTAAGCCTGCCTTTCACATGCTGCTTAAAATCTGGACCCACTTTCCAGACTTGCTGTGATAAGTGACTGCAATCTGGATGGTTCAAAACAACAGAAATTTGTTCCTTCACAATTCTGGAGGCTAGATGTTTGAAACTGAGGTGTTGGCAGGGTGGGTTCCCTCCAGAAGTTCTGAGAGGGAATCTCCTCCATGCCTCTCTCTTGTGTTTATCAACCAAATCTCTGCCCATCTCCAAAGGGCATTCTCCCTGTGCCTCTGTCCCTTTGTCTGAATTTCCCTCTTCTTATAAAGACACCCTCATCCAGCACAACCTCGTCTTGACTCATTAGATCTGTAAAAACTTATTTCCAGTTAAGGTCCTATTTCGAGGTTGCAGTGGGCATGAATTTTGGAAGACCAATAGTTCACCTAGTACAAACTCTCTTGAGTTGGGTTCTGTTATTTGAAACAATCAAACATTAATAAATCCCAGTTAAAACAGACATTCGTATCAGAAGGAGGGTGTTGAAAGAAACAGCTTTTCAAAGAAACTAGGTATCTCTTTCAAAAATGTTACAGAAGGATAGTTGATTTACACTGTGGTGTTAATTTCTTCTGTACAGCAAGGTAACTCAGTTGTATATATACATTCTGTTTCATATTCTTCTCCATTATGGTTTGTCACAGCATATTAAATATTGAAACTATATGACTTGAAGCAGAATGAAGGGCAGTGAGGAATCCCTGTCCTGGGAGAGGACACCAGCAGGTCTTGCTATGTGGTAATAGATCAGTTCAATTATTTTCAATGGTCTCATGAGGCCCAGAACTTGTGCTCATCAAGGCTGAAACTTTAGGAAACTTGGTAGCAAAATGTCCAGGCTATCAGTCTGTCTGTTACATCTAGCTATCTTTAGAAGGTGCTACAAGGTGAGTTCAGTTCTGTTCCATTCTTCTAAAGATCATGAAAAAAGTGGGGCAAATATTGAGCTCCGTTAAGGGAGATTCCTTTTTCCCTATAGCAGGTGACTATCCAGGGTCCGCTAACCATGCCCATGCTATGAGCTGCAGCCTCGGTGTCCGCCTCACCTGTTTCGAACACACATGTTGGCACGCATGCATGTTAACAGAAGAAGAACAGTCTGCAAGCTCAGCAGTTGGAATGGGGATAACTGGGAAAGGCCTGGGAGTGAACAGTCCTCAATGTCTGGTCCCTCTGAGGCCTCCCATTGCCAAGTGACCTGAGGGCAGGAATGGGTAACATTCCAAGAATATTTATTTATTTTTTAAAATTTTATTTATTTATTTATTTTTGGCTGTGCTGGGTCTTCATTGCTGCTCAGGCTTTTCTCTAGTTGCAGCGAGTGGGAGCTGCTCTCCAGCTGTGGTGCGAAGGCTTCTCATTGCGGTGAGCCTTGTGGAGCACAGGCTCTAGGCGCTCCGGCTTCAGTAGTTGTGGCACGTGGGCTCAGTAGCTGTGGTGCAGAGGCTTAGTTGCTCTGCGGCATGTGGGATCTTCCCATACCAGGGCTTGAAACTCTGTCTCCTGCGTTGGCAGGTGGATTCTTAATCACTGAGCCCCCAGGGAAGCTGACAAGAATATTTAGAGAAAGAAATCTTCCTTCCATCCTAAGTCAGATGATGATTCCCCTTCTCATCTTTAGGTTGAAAGAAGAAGCTTGCCACCCTGCTTGCTGCTGAGAAACCCCAGCCCTGGGGCACGGTCTAGCCTAAGGCCGAGCATTGAGCTGGACAGGAGGATTTCATGGAATTGGATGTTGGTAGATGACATGACCCACAATAAAACTGACAGGCCACCACCTCAGGTTTCATGAGGGTTGACACTCCAGGAAACCCTGAAGCCTGGAAGTTGGGGCTTGTGATGTCTTAAACTCTGGGCAATTCCTAGGCTCAAGTACTGGTACCAACAAGAAGCCACCTGATGGGGCAGCTGCATCCTTTTCTAATTTTCTTTTCTACTTCTTCTTTTTTTTTTTTTTTTCTGTGCAGCATGCAGGATCTTAGCTCCCCGACTAGGGATTGAACCCATGCCCCCTGCAGTGGAAGCACAGATCTTAACCACTGAACCACTGGAATGTCCATGCATCCCCTCCTAGAAAGAGCCTTCTCTGGTGGTCCAGTGGTTAAGACTCTGTGTTTCCAATGCCAGAGTTGAGGGTTCAATCCCTGGTCAGGGAACTAAGATTCCACGTGCTGCATTGTGTGGCAAAAATGAAAAAAAGAAAGAAAGAAAACAAAAAGTCTTCCCAAGAACCTCACAAGGTCAGGACTGAAAAACTCTAGACAAGGGATCTCCTCCCAGTGGACAGAACCTGGGGCAGCCACCTTTGCCAACAAGGGGGCCAAGGAAGTTAACCAGCCAAGCAAACCCCACATGATAGCTTGCTCCTAAAACTTCATTCACTCTGCTCATCTAGAAGGCTGTTTTGTGTGCTCTGTATGGTGCTGCCTTTTTTTGATCTGTAGATCAAGTACAGTTGTTGTTCAGTAACCAAGTCATGTCCAACTCTTTGTGACCCCATGAACTGCAGCATGCCAGGCCTCTCTGAGCCTCACCATCTCCCGGAGTTTGCCCAAGTTCGTGTCCACTGAATCAGTGATGCCATCCAACCATCTCGTCCTCTGTTGCCCCCTTCTCCTTCTGCCTTCAGTCTTCCCCAGCATCAGGATCTTTTCCAATGAGTCAGCTGTTTGCATCAGGTGGCCAAAGTGCTAGAGCTTCAGCATCAGTCCTTCCAATGAATATTCAGGGTTCATTTCCTTTAGAATGGACTGATTTGATCTTCTTGCTGTCCAAGGGACTCTCAAGAGTCTTCTCCAGCACCACAGTTTGAAAGCACCAGTTCTTCAGCAATCAGCCTTCTTTAGATCAAGTACGGTAGGGTAGGTTAAATTGATCATTTATTGGGGCTGGTGCACTGGGATGACCCAGAGGGACAGTATGGGGAGGGAGGTGGGAGGGGGGTTCAGGATTAGGAACACGTGTACACCCATGGTGGATTCATGTTGATGTATGGCAAAACCAATATAATATTGTAAAGTAATTAGCCCCTAATTAAAATAAATAAATTTAAATTAAAAAATAATAATAATAAATTAATCATTTAGTCTATTGATTGAGGGGGATCCTGAGGAGCCACCATAGAGGAGATTCAACAGAAATAGAGGGGGTGGGGGACTTCCCTGGTGGTTCAGGGGTTAAGACTCTGTGCTTCCAGTGCAGGGGACACGGGTTCGATCCCTGGTGGGGAAACTACGAGTCCACATGCTGTATGGCTTAGCCAAAAGATTAAAGAGAAAGTAAGAAGAACACAGAGGGGGTGGGGATCAGCTAGGGACGAAGCCTAGGGCATGGTGGTTTGAAAGATTTGGGTTGCTGCACAAGGGTGAGGCATCTGTGGTTAAGGTTGCGGTGTCAGGTTAAGCAAGTGTAACTGGAACGGAGATGCCTTGGGAAAGACACTGGAGAACAGCAAAGGGTGTAGGGCAGGGCAGGACAGACAGTCCATCTGTTCCCCTTTTCTGGTCACCCTCTCTCATGTGGTCATGGGGACAGGCAGCTTGGCACAGGAGCCTGACCACTAGCCATAGTCCTCTGGGTTAGAGGGCTGATTCAAAAGTGAATAGTCAACTCCTTTCTGGGAGGATGGGCTTGGGACCTGGAAACAGTTCTATCTGGGGCAAGGGATCCAGGGCCCCACATTGGGAACCAGCAGGACCTCTGTCCTTTCTCTCTCTTGCCCACAGGCCCCTGACCATTCTCTTGGGTAAAGCCTGACTTGTCCAGCTGTGATTGTGTCGTTCATTCATCTGATTCATTCAGTGCTGCAGGTGGGTCAGTGGGGACCAGCCAACAGTGCCGAGAGAGTGTCCAGGGGTGTCTGGTTCTGGGACCTCAAAGCTGGGCTGTGTCTCTGGGTTCCATGTGTACACACTATACCCTTGCCATGGAGTCCTCGTTCTTCCTTCAGCTGACAGGGCTGATTTCTGATTCTCGGAAACCTATGTGTGGTGGGAAAGTGACCTATACTGGGTATCAGGTGAGGTTGAGGTTCAAGAACAAGATTGTTGTTCAGTTGCTGAGTCATGTCTGACTCTTTGTGACGCCATGGACTGCAGCACACCGGACATCCCTGTCTTTCACTATCTCCCAGATTTACTCAGATTCATGTTCATTGAGTCGGTGATGCTATCTAACCATCACATCCTCTGCTGCCCTCTTCTCCTTTTGCCTTCAATCAAGAGCAAGGAAGTCATCAGAAAATCAAAGGAGTCAACCAGCTGACCCCCAGGGTTGCGGGCCATCCTCCACGTGGCACCCTGAACTGTGACTTGAAGCTCCAGGATACCCCAGGCTTGCTCTCTGACTCTGGGCCTTTGCTCATGCTTTTCCTTCTGCCTGGAGTGCCCTTCCCCACTCCTCTTTCTGTCCCTCCCCACCACTTTATTTGCTTGACTATTCAGCACAGGTGTTACCTGTCTGGCTCCCTCACTCAGAGGGAACCCCCAGTCTATTCCAGGCTATGCCATTCCCACTGCAGACTTGGGTGACTGCCTGCATACTCAGCTGCTCCCTGGGAGCAGGGACTTTGTACGGATGTGGCCTGACTCCCTGGCTGCGAACTCCGCCCAGAGTGTAACAAGTGTAACAAGTGAGTCTGTAGAAATGCTGAATGAATGAATGACACAGTCATGGCTGGACAAGTCAGGCTTTGCCCAGGAAAATGGTCAGGGGCCTGCGGGCAAGGGAGAACAAGGACAGAGGTCCTCCTGGTCTCCGCCAGTGTGGAAACAGCCCTTTCATTTCTTCCCAGCAGGGTCGTCAAACCCAGTGACACTGAAACCTGATGTTCAGAGAACATCAGGGAGGCAGGGAGGCTGGGCCACCTTTCGGAGTGGCCCCTCCGCCCCTCGTATCAGCAGAGGTGTGGCTGCAGTCTGGATCAGTCCATCCCTCAGGCCTGCCCCAAGCATAGGAACACTGCTTCCTGATTGAGAGTGAGAACATATTACCCCCTCCTCCTTTTATCAGGCAGCCTCCTAGCCTCCCCCTCAACCAGCCTCCCAGCCCCTAGCAGGCTAGTTGGAGCCCACAGAGTCCAGATCTCGCAGCTGGGAGGCAGGGCACACGGCACACAGTACACTCCTCTTTCCTGCTTCCCCAGTTCGCCTTCCCAGCAGGCCTCCGCCTTCACCCACCACCCCCCAGCACGGCCTGATGAAAGAGCAATGGTGCAAAATTCGTTGGGGAGAAAAACAGGAAGTGGAGCCGGAGAGCTCGGCTGCAGAAGCTCTACCCCAGCGGAGACTGTGGCAGCCCCCTGCCACCCGCGGCCTTACAGGAAAATGGTGAGGGGCAGCCCCAGCCCAGGCGTCGTTGGCGGAGGTGGGGGTGAGGAGACAATCTGGTAAGGACCCTTTGTGCGTGAGGGGCTTCATTCCTAGGTCAAACTTCACACCTGCATCCTGCACTTCACATCTTTTCTCACCTACTCAGGACAACTCCTCAACGTTGGTACCTTTACCCCATCTTACAGATGAGGAAATAAACCCAGAGAGGTTAAGTGACTTGACCGAGGCCACACAGCCTTTCCCACGGCTGGGTCATGGCTCCTTGATTCTTTCTCAGGCTTTGATTTCTATTTGTGGTGTGTTTTCGTTCTGGGCCTGTGAGCACTCAGTGGGTGAGGGGAGGGTGTGTGTGGTGGGGGAGGGCTGTTTCTGGCTCCTGCATCTGAGCACATCTGAGCTGGTGGGAAGACAGGGAGCAGGGCCGGCAGCTGAGGGCCTGGTTCCTGGAATGTGTGAGATGGAAGGAGCAGGAGAAGAGCAGAGGCGAGCCCCAGACGGGGTGTCGGGTGGGGGGAGGCACTGGAATAACAGCCTCTGAGTGAGGCTCCCCAAATACTAAATCAGGTGTTTACGACCTCAACTGGCCGACTGTCCAAAGGACTCAGAACTCCAGCTGAGCTCAGAAGCCACTTTCCCTCCCAGGCCTGGAACTCAGGGAGCCCCAATTCTCTCTATGTGTCCCTGTCTGAGAAGCAACATCCAAATGGGGCCCAGGGGAAAGAAGCAGGACTTGAGGTGGCCTGAGTGCAGCAAGGTGATGGCAGGGGGAGGTTTACCCCACAAAGGCCGCTCTCCACCCAAGCCCAAGCTCTCACTTGGACCCCTGCTCTCCCCGACCCGGGGATCATGAAGCCTGTCTCACTCTGTCTGCCCCATCCTGGGACAGACCCTGGACTGCAACCTGGGGCTTCTGGGGACCTCCCCACGGAGTTCCCACCCCAAGCCTCTTCCTGCCCAGGTCTGCCCCCAGATCTTGACCCACGGGCTTCAGCCCCACTTGCCACACGCACCTGCTTTCTGGTCACCCCCTCTACCTCCAGCTGTCGGTGGGCACCCCTTCTCCCCAACATTCCACAGAGCTGTTCCGCCCCTGTGCAAGGTGCTGCTGCCCTGCAGTCCCCTGAGGTGGAAACTACGGTGTCGTGCTGTGGCCTTTGTGTGCCGCCGCTGCCACCGGGCGACCTCCCGGAGATAGGGCGCCCTTCCCAGAAACGTCTGGGCTGTGAGACCACAGGGCCCAGTGCTCTCCCCGTGGGCTGCAGGCGAGAGGGGCTCCTGCCTCAGCGTCAAGGCGTCCCTCCTCTCGCTGACCCCTGCGGGTAGCAGCATCCCCCAGCAGCATCCCCGCCTCCTTTCCTCTGTGCAGGAGCCCGGGCCTCTGGTCCCCAGCCCCTCCCGTCTAAGAGGGCGCTGTGAGGACCTGCTGGTACAAGAAAATGCTTAGAACAACGCCGGCCCTTAGGGAGAGCTGAAAAGACATGTATTACCATCATCTCCTTTAATCGTCACAACAATCCCCTAAGTGAGCATTATACTCCCATTTAACCAGTGAGAAAACTGAGGCAGAGAGACGGGCAGCCGTGGGCAGCACGAAGGGGCTGATGAGGGATTTGAACCTAGGTCTCTTGGAAGCTGTGCTCTCAGACCGTGCGGAGGGCTTGCCCACCTCCCTGGGTTTAGGGCCAGGCTTGGATGTACACACATGCACGCACACACACACACCAGCTTTGGATGTACATACACTGCACACACACACACACACACAGCAGCACACACTGCACACACACTGCAGCACACACTGCATACACACCAGCATACACTGCGCGCACACACACACACACACACACACAAGCTTTGGATGTACACATATTGCACACGCACGCACGCACACACCTAGTGCCTCTTCCACCCCCGCAGAAGGGCTCGATGGGATGAGAGGCTGCACCTCTACAAAGAAGTTGAAGTGGAGCCGGGGGCGGAGCTTTCCGGCCGCTGGGCCTCCTTCTCCTACGCGGCCTCTCGTTTGAACTCCAGGATATCACGGGCGCCACCTGGTGGTAGTGTGAGGTAAAGGCACCTCTGTCCCAGCCGTGTTCCACTGCGCTCACCGCGCCAAGCCGGTGGATTCCAGGACTCGGCGTTCACTCTCTTTTCTGCCTAGCTCCCTCCAGGGATGGGGAAATGAGCAACGCTTGTCTTGCTGTGTTTGGGCTACTGGTGGTTTGGGGTAGATATTGTGTCGAGAAGCTTATTTTGCTGAAAATACTTTGTATATTGCAACAAACTTCCTGTTCTTTTCTTAATTCCTGTATGCAGGTGGCAGGTTATTCCAGAGGTGCTTCTCCTGTTTAGCTTGGCGCTGGCAGCTCAGCTCTTCCCTCCTCCCAGAACCTTCTCCCAGAAGCTCAGCTCCTGGGCCTTGGGGTGCCGGCTGCACCTTGTTCCTGGACTTTGCTCCCAGGCTCCTTCCTGGCTGGGTCCCCAGCAGCCTGGTGGCCTCTCCACTTGGGCCTGTGGCAGTCCCCTCCAAGGAATCTGCCCCCAACCTGACTTCCCACCAACCCACCCTCATCCTGCATTTCCTTTCTGCTTCAGTGAAAGTTGCCCCCTCTCCCCCTACCCCCAGTGGCCTAAGCCAAAACCTGCCTCACTGTCTACTCTTTCTTTTGTGCCTCATTCAGGTGTCACCAAATCTCACCATCCATGTGACCGTCGAGGGATGGGGGCTACAGGTTTCACTCATTCATTGACACACGTTGTCAAATGCCACCAAACATGGCCCGGAGAACGCAGGGTGGCCTATGTCCCTGACCTTGAGGACTTTCTAAAGTGGGGGGGGGGGTGGTTTGGAGGGTATGGGAGGCAGATGATACAGGAAAAAGCAAGAAGCAACAGGCATATTCATAATACGTCACAGGCAGTGTGCGCTGTGCAGAAGAAAGCAGGCAGGGGCCGCCATCGCCAGACCCCCCAGGTGCCCTCCTCACCCCGCTTGGTCTCCATACCCCACATCAGGAGGCTGCTGCCCTCTCCCCACAAGCTGCCTTCCTCACTGTCCGGGCTACTGGCCCCATGCAAGGACCCGCCCCCTCTCCCCTTCCCCCTTGCCTCACCCTCAGGCTCTGATACCCCCCACCACGCCACCCTCCTGTGTGGATCCCTCCTCACCGAGCTGGGACTCCAACATCCACACCTGGCCACCCAGGACAGCTGCTGTGTGGCCTGTCTCCCCTCTCCTGGTGCCTTTTGGACAGAATTCATAAAGAAGGAAAGGAAGGAATGGAAGGGGAGGAGGGAGAGAAAGCCGCCTCTCAACCTGATATTTTGAAAAATTTCAAACTCTCCCAAAACCTGAAAGAGTAGTACAGTGAGTGCCATACGGCCTAAAGACACCTAAGATGGGAAGAAAAACAGCCTGGAGGGAAGCAGGTGGAGGGAATGGTCCAGAAGGAAGGAAGACAGTAACGAAGCAGGAATGAGAGGGCCCGGGCTGGATGGGAGCATGGACAGTCCCTGGTGACAGGCAGGTGGGAAGAAGACAGGGCACAGCTGTCCATAGACTGGCAGAGAGGTTGTGGGAATATGGGGACTTCTGGGGTTTTTTTCCTGTTAATTAGGAAGCAAGCTCATCAGCTGAGAGAGAGGAGAAGAGAAAAGGTGCTGAGAATGGAGCCGAGAAGCGAGGGTGTGAAAGTCCGTCTGGGATCCTGTGAAGAGGAGCTCTGGGAGAGGTGTGGCTGTGTGTTCTCCAGATGCTTTGGGCTTTGGTCCGAGTGAATCGGCTTGTCTGTCTTCCCTCCCCAGCCCCTGCCAGCCTCGCTCCCTGCCTCATCGTGGACTTCCCCAGCTCTAGGGTTGGGGAGGGGAGGAGAGTGAAGCTCCTGGCTCCCCCTGGCCCGGGTCTCTCTGCTGAAGTTGGTTTGAGCCAGTTTCTCTCACTGTATCTCCTTGAACACTTTACTCGAAACTTCTAACTTCAGTTTCTCTCCTCTTATCCATCTGCCCTCCTGTCCCAGCCAGATCCTATTTCCAGAAGAGTTCATTGCTCTATAGCCATTAGTTAGGTAAAGACAAAGTTCTGGAAAGTTCCAAGGTCCTTAGTAGGAGTGATCACAACCAGTGCTTACCAAGCATCAGGCATTGTTGTAAGCAATCTTCACCCAGTTAACTTACCCAGGTCTCACAGTGGTCCTCCACTCAGCCTCTACTATGATTTCCACAGCACCCAGGAAAGGTGGGGGAGCGGGGGTTGGGGCTGAGCTGGAATTCATGCCCTTGGGGCCTGACTTGGTCCAGAAGCTGCCAGGTCCCGTGCAGCTGGACGGTACAGGAGGGTCTGGTACAGGGTTCTGGTGGGATTGGTGTGTTGTTGTTGTTGTTCAGTCGCTCAGTCGTGTCTGACTCTGCGACCCCATGGACTGCAGCACACCAGGCTTCTCTGTCCTTCACCATATCCTGGAGTTTGCTCAAACTCATGTCCATTGAGTCAATGATGCCATCCAACCATCTCATCTTCTGTTGCCCCCTCCTCCTCTTGCCCTCAATCTTTCCCAGCATCAGGGTCTTTCCCAGTGAGTTGGCCCTTCGCATCAGGTGTGAAAGTATTGGAGAATTGGTATATAACAAGCAAAGGGGAGTTAAAATTTTACAGATGAAGATTTCCCTGGTGGTCTTGTGATTAAGAATTTACCTTCCAATTAAGGGGACGTGGGTTTGATCCCCGGTGGGGAACTAAGATCCCACAAGCTGTGGGGCAAGTAAGCTTGCTTGTGGCAACAAAGATCCAGCACAACCAAATAAAGAAGAAGAATTTCCAGATGGCTTTTCAAGCAGGTATTAAACTGAGCGACAGGACTCTTTGGTCACATGGCTCAGACACCCAGAAACTGGGCATGTGGTGGAAAGAGACAGGAGGACTGTGGCTCAGAGTCTCTTAAGGGAGGTCCAGGGTGAGTTGTCATGTACGAACGTGAGAGTTGGACCATAAAGAAGGCTGAGCGCCAAAGAATTGATGCTTTCGAACTGTGGTGCTTAAGAAGACTCTTCAGAGTACCTCCTAAAGGAAAGTCCATCCTAAATGGACCCAAATCAACCCTGAATACTCATTGGAAATACTGATGCTAAAGCTGAAGCTCCAATACTTTGGCCACTTGATGTGAAGAGCTGACTCATTGGAAAAGACCCTGATGCTGGGAAAGATTAAAGACAGAAGGAGAAGAGGGTGACAGAGGCTGAGATGGTTGGATGGCATCACCGACTCAAGGGACATGAACTTGGAAAACTCTGGGAGATGGTGAGGGACAGGGAGGCCTGGCGTGCTGCAGCCCATGGGTTGCAAAGTGTCTGACACAACTTGGCAACTGAACAGCAACAACAGGGTGGGTTGTAGTAGGTGCTGCTGGTGCTGCTTTTGTCTTCCCACAAGGGGCCCCCTTCCCAACCTTCCAGGGACCCCTTGTTAACAGTCAAAAGGTCCCCAGGTCCTGAGACCCAGGAAGCAAGGGGCAGGAGAACAACCCACATCAGAGTGGGGTGTTAGGTCTTTCCTGCCAAGTTTGACGTGATCCTTCCTCCCTGTCCAAATTCCCTTCTCTGAACTCAGAATCCCCAAAACCCAAAGGGATTCTGGCCTCAGGACTAGCAGCTGCTTCCCATCCTCTTCTTCTCTCCACCTTCTCCAGAGGTCACTGGGGCAGGAACATTTTAAAATGTGTGGGAGATATGTTCTGAGCATTGCTCACATAGAACTCATTCTAACTCATCTTCCATCCAGGGAGCCCAGCTCTGCTCACTTTAATGAAGCTTGATTCTCAACAGCAGGGGGTTGCTTAGAAAAACTTATGGTACCAAAGATGAAAAAGTGTGCCATCATCAGGATCGTGTAGAAGAATATTTAATGAAAAGGGAAAATGTTCAAAAGATGAGACATTTTTTTAAAAAGCTGCCTTAAAGAAACAAAACCCGTGTGCCCCAACATCATCCCAATTTTACTAAACAAATATGCACATTTCACTCATTTATTCCTTCAACTGACATCTATGAAAAGAGGAGCCTCCTGAGAGTCAAGCCTCACCCTGCAGGCAGCGGGGTAGGAGTGGGTGGGGGATGGCTGTGAGGAAGCCCACCTGCTCCAGCCTCTCAGGAAGCCACAGGCAGTCTAGGCCACCGGAGGAAAGTGCCAGGGGCCATGGGAAGCCTTGGAGTCTTCCTGGAGGAAGCGGCACTGGAAGGAAAAGTTGCAGAAGTGAGCTACTTGGTCAGAGAGTGAGGGAGACCCAGAGACTGTGGAGACCTCACCAGTTTGGGTACTGGCCAGATAAAGCCCAGGCAATGCTCAGGCTGAACTGGAAGGGGGGTGGGGGGCTCCTGACCAAGGCAGATGGGGCCCTGTGAGCCACCAGAACAGGAGCCGCCCAAGAGTCTGGGTTCATCCATCTCCCGTCCTTCACACACAGTCTTACAGAGGAAATAAAAATGGGTGGGAAAAATGGGGGTGGTCAGGGAAGGCGCCTCTGAGGAGATGAGATCTAAGCAGAGACCCTTGGGAAGAGTGTGGAGAGGGTCATCCAGGCAGGAAGTGTCACATGTCTGTGGGTGCCAAGGCTTGGAAGTTGGAGGGGCCTGAGATATTCCAGGAGCTGCAGAAAGATCACTGCATTAGAGGACTGCACATTGCTCCGCCATGTGCAGGGATCCTGGAGGGCGTTTGCGGGGTTTGTGTGGTGTCTTAGACCATAGAGAATCTGCCAGCAATGCTGGAGACCTGGGTTTGATCCCTGGGTAGGGAAGATCCCCTGGAGAAGGGAATGGCTATCCACTCCTGTATTCTTGCCTGGAGAGTGCCATGGACAGAGGAGCCTGGCGGGCTGCAATCTGTGGAGTCACAAAGTCAGACACAACTGAATGGCTAACACTTTCACGTTTGTCTGTATAAACAATCCTGAAGAATACAGAATCAGAGTGGCATCACTGTCTGTGCAGCCCAATCTCATGTGATTGCCCGAAGTAATGCCTTGCTGGCCAGTGGGAGGCACCCCAGGCTCCCTCCTGGGCTGGCTGCATAGGTGTGAGGACCTGAACTTCTCGAAGCACTGGGTGGTTAAGTGCCCCAGCTAAAAGACAACTCTAGTCTCTGTTGGTCCCAGGCATCGAGGAAGATGCTCTTTGAGGAAGGTGATCCAAAGTGTGGGGGACCCTGAGGTGTGGGGCTTGCAGTTCCTGTACTGTCTTGTTTGAATCTAAGGGTGGTACCGGGTTGGAGGGTGGGTGGTAAGCCAGGGAGCCAGGGATGAAGGAGGGAGGGGAAGGCAGGGTTGAAGGGGGCAGGGCCCCCAGGGACTGGGCTGGATGCTCAGAACCCAGGGAAGCCAGCACTAAGTGTTGGCAGCACTGGTCTCCTTTGGGTCCCAGGCATTGGGAAGCCATGAACAAGCCCCCCGCCTCCCAGAGCCAGAGGCAAGCCCCTAGTTGTACAAGCGGGACCAGTGAAGGCCATGAAGCTCTGCCTCTAGATTGCTGGGATCCCCAGTACAGCTGTGACCAGCTTGAGGCATGTGGGGTTTTCTCAGTGCAGGACGGGAGCGGGGAGCCCCTCCCCACCTCTTCCCTCCATGTACTCCTGGAATTAGATGAGCTGGTCTCTCCCCAAACCTCTCCCTGGTGTGGGCCCTGCTTAAGACAGAGGGCCCAGGTGCCCTCTCTGCAGCCTGGCCTTCCAGTGCGCTCAGCACCCAATTAACAGATGAGCGAATGTGACCACCATGACCGAGCAACTGCTCTTCCCTCCCTCCATGGGCTCTTCACAAGCCTGGTAAAATGCCATGATGTGGCATCAGCGGCCACAGTTTAGGAGACCCAGAGACCTTGTGCACGTTGCCCAAGCCCACCCTGATGATGAGGAGCAGAAAGGAGATTTAAGCCCAAGTTTATTTGGTGACACCAAGTAGCAACATCCTCGTGGGTCAGTCCCATGGACCAAGCACTGACTGGTGTCGTACTGACTGCAAGGCAGCTAACCCTCACTACGGCTCTGGGAGGATCCAGATCCACCGTATCAAAGCCACAGGGACATCCAGAGAGTCCCTCATTGTGAAACTCATGAGTCGTTCTGCAGCAAAATGTATGGCTTGCATGCAAAGCGTGAGGAGGCAGGGAGTGGGTGGATAATTGAGATTGTAGCCTTACAATCTCAGTGGTCAGAGATTTAGCCAAGTGAGTTTGTGCTAAATTCAAACACATTCTGTTTTCAGAGCTTTGGGGGCTTAGGGATTGACAATAATGGATTGTGAGTCTGGATTGCTCCCATTTTATAGATTACAAAACTGAGGCACAGAAAGGATCCAACTTTATGTGGGAATTGGTTGAGTTTGGGATTTACATACTTTTTTTGTTTGATTTTTTTTGGCCATGTTGCATGTCCTGCAGGATCTTAATTCCCTGACCAGGGATTGAACCTGGGCCCTGGCAGTGAAAGCACCAAGTCCTAACCACTGGACTGCCAGAGAATTCCTTGAGTTGAGATTTAAATCAGGCCATGTTGTCAGCTTCTGTGCTCCCCTGCCTGCTGTATCCCCAGCCCAGTAACTATGTAACAAGCACCTTTACACTATAGACTCAGACTTACACCAGCCCCAAGAGATAGAAAACAAGCCCCTAGTTTTTTTCCAGGAGGAAACTGAGTCTCAGGAGAGTAATTTACTGAAGATGAGCAAGCCAGTAACTGACTGGTAGAGGCAGAGTTTCACCCGGTTCTGCCCGCTCCAAACCCACGTTCTTTCCAGTGGACGGCTAGATTGTGTCCTGAGTATACACACAAAAGTTACAAAAGAGTAAATGCTTGTAAATACATACAGTGTACAGAAGGCTACAAGAAATCCTGGTGTTTTCACGCCCTCCAGTCCTATTCCGCAGAGGTTATCAGGGCTGACAGTTGGATATGAGTTCCTTCGTGGCAGGAGGGGCTACATAATCGCAGGGCCCAGTGCAAAAATAAAAATATGGGGCCCTTTGTTCAAAAAAGATGAGGAATTTAAGATGATGATAGTAAACCAAATGGATCACAGAGCCTTTCTGGATGGGGGGGTGGTCTGTGCCACTGTCTGGTTCTCACACCCATGAACCCAGCTCTGCTCACTGACCAGGGATCGAACTCAGGCCCCCTTGCATCAGGAGGGTGGAGTCTTAGCCACTAGACCACCAGGGAAGTCCCCTCTCTCTCCTCTTAAAAGGATCCCAGTCCTGTTGGGCTCAGGACTCCACTTTTATGACCTCATTTAATCTTTTTTTTTCTAAGTTTTAATTTATTAGTTTTAACTGGAGGCTAATCACTTTACAATATTGTAGTGGGTTTTGCCATACATTGACATGAGTCAGTCACAGGTGTACATCCTGAACCCCCTCCACCTCCCTCCCCATCCCATCCCTCTGGGTTGTCCTAGCGCACCAGCTTTGAGTGCACTGATTCATGCATTGAACTTGGACCGGTGATCTATTTCACATATGGTAATGTACACGTTTCAATGCTATTCTCTCAAATCGTCCCACCCTCGCCTTTTCCCACAGAGTCCAAAAGTCTGTTCTTTACACTGTGTCTCTTTTGCTGTCTTGCATATAGAGTCGTCGTTACCATCCTTTAAATTCCATATATGTATTTATTAATATATAGTATGGGTGTTTTTCTTTCTGACTTACTTCACTCTGAATAATAGGCTCCGGTTTCATCCACCTCATTAAAACTGACTCAAACGCATTCTTTTTTATAGCTGAGTAATATTCTATTGTGTACATGTACCACAAATCTCTTATCCATCTGTCTGCTTATGGATACCTAGGTTGCTTCCATGTCCTATCTATTGTAAACAGTGCTGCAGTGAACATTGGGGTACATGAATCTCTTTCAATTCTGGTTTCCTTGGGGTGTATGCCCAGCAGTGGGATTGCTGGGCCATATGGCAGTTCTATTCCCAGTTTTTAAAGGAATCTCCATACTGTCCTCCATAGTGGCTGTACTAGTTTGCATTCCCAACAACAGCGTAAGAGGGTTCCCTTTTCTCCACGTCCTCTTCAGCATTTATTGTTTGTAGACTTTTTGAAGGCTGCCATTCTGACTGGCGTGAGATGGTACCTCATTGTGGTTTTGGTTTGCATTTCTCTGATAATGAGTGATGTTGAGCATCTTTTCATGTGTCTGTTAGCCATCTGTATGTCTTCTTAGGAGAAATGTCTGTTTAGTTTTTTGGCCCATTTTTTGATGGATGACCTCATTTAATCGTAATGACCTTAAAGAGTCTGTTTCCAAATACAGTCACGTTGAGGGTTAGAGCTCAACGTATGAATTTTAGGGGAGCACAGTTCAGTCTGTAACATCACCCAGACAGGAAGGCACACAAATCCTATGTGTACAGCCTGATGAGTTTTCACAAGCCATACCAGCTGCATCCAGCTCAGGAAGGAGAACATGATAAGTGCCTAGAACACCACCTCTCCAGGTTCCCTTCTAGGCACTTTCCATCCCCCCAGAGACTAACTGATACAAATCAGACTTGGCTGTGCTCACCTGACAATGCACAGGAAGCCAATCTGCCTACAGTGGGCTGTGGTGAAGGAAAGGACAGTCTTTAGTGCAGGTGCCCAATGTGGGGCCAAGCACGGAGAATGCGCAGCTTGTGCTCAGAAGACCTGAACTCCCCAGTGGCTTTCGGGGAAGGTGTTTGTGTTTTTTTTTAAATATTTATTTATTTATTTGGCTGCATTGAGTCTTAGCTGCAGCACACAGGATCTTTGTTTCAGCACACAGACTCCCTAGTTGTGGTTCCTGGGCTCCAGAATGCAAGGGCTCAGTAGTTTGTGGCATGTGGGCTTAGTTGCTTTGCAGCGTGTGGGGTCCTCAGTCCCTGACCAGGGATTGAGCCTGTGTCCCCCACATTGCACGGTGGATTCTTAACCACTGGATCACCAGGGAAGCCCCTAGGGAAGAATTTTTAAAGGCAAGGTAAGGGAGAAGGTCTCAGGGTGCCTGATCAGCTTGTAGACAGTTTTCTGATTGGTTGGGAGGTGAGGCAACTGGGTGGTATTTCAGGAGTCAGCATCATCAAGCTTCTGGCTCCAACTGGTCTGGGGTCTAGGTACTGGTGGTCAGCAAGCAGTTAACTTTTTCCACCTGCTGGGGGTTTTAGCATCTGCAAAACAGCTCAAAGATATGGCTCAGTATATTATCTACAGTCCTTGAGGAGGAACTAAAGGTCCTTGATTTGTTTTATGGCTAAACTATTAGTATTTTGTCTTGCTTGACTATTTTCCTTTGTTTCTGCATTTTCTCACTTCTCTGATTATATTTGCTCTTTGAAACTCAGAGAAGACCTAAGAGGTTAAAACTTTGGTACACCTGGAGAAGGCAATGGCAACCCACTCCAGTACTCTTGCCTGGAGAATCCCATGGACGGAGGAGCCTGGGCTACAGTCTCAAAGACTCAGACATGACTGAGCGACTTCACTTTCACTTTCACTTTCCTTTCTCTGTAAGTACAGGGAACTACACTCAGTGCTCTGTGGTGACCTGAATGGGAAGGAAATCCAAAAAAGAGGGGATATATATATATATCAGATCAGATCAGATCTGATTCAGCAACTACACTCCAATAAAAATTTAAAAAAAAAAAAAAAAAACTTTGGTACAAATAAGAGGTGGGAGGGGGACACTGGAATCTGTTCCCAGGAAGGCCCCATGGGGTCCTTCTTGATTTTACAACCACTATTGTGATTCTAACCTTATAGATTATTGTCTGATTTTAAACTTTTGTTTTAGCAAATGTATTTATTTTTAATTATTATTAAAAAAATTTTTTTTTGGCTGTGGTGAGTCTTTGTTGCTGCATGTGGGCTTTATTTAGTTGCAGTAGCAGGGGCTACCCTCCTGTTGTGGGCTGCGGGCTTCTCGTTGCAGTGGCTTCTCCTGTTGCGGTGGTTTCTCCTGCTGCAGAGCACAGGTTCTAGGAGCGAGGGCTTCAGTAGTTGTGGATCCCAGGCTCTAAAGCTCAGGTTCAGTAGTCGTGGCGCACAGGCTTGGTTGCTTGGAGGTCCATGGGGTCTTCCCGGATCAGGGACAAACCTGTGTCCCCTGAATTTTAAGGAGGACTCTTAACCACTGGACTGCCAGGGAAGCTCTGTTTTAAATTATTTTTTAATGTTTCTTTTTATTTATTCAATGTTTTGGATGGTCCTTCCAGCATGTGGGATCTTAGTTTCCCGGACTAGTGACTGAACCTGAGCCCCCTGCATTGGCAAGGTGGAGTCTTAACCATGAAACTATCAGAGGAGTCCCTGATTTTGAAATTTTTATATATTTATGTGTTCAGTTATGTGTTCAATGCTGTGTTATGAGTTCATCCATTAGAAAAAAAAATCATTTAGTTAGTTTTTGGTCGTGCTGCGTCTTTGTTGCTGTGTGGGCTTTTTGCTGTTGTGGTGAGCAGGGGCTTCTCATTGTGGGGGCTTCTTTTGTTGTGGAGCACAGGCTCTAAAGTGCAGGAGTTTCAGTGGTCACAGTTCCTGGGCTCTAGAGCACAGGCTCCGGAGAAGGCAATGGCACCCTACTCTAGTACTCTTTCCTGGGAAATCCCATGGATGGAGGAACCTGGTAGGCTGCAGTCCATGAGGTCGCTAAGAGTCGGACACAACTGAGCAACTTCACTTTCACTTTTCACTTTCCTGCATTGGAGAAGGAAATGGCAACCCACTTCAGTGTTCTTGCCTGGAGAACCCCAGGGACGGCGGAGCCTGGTGGGCTGCCGTCTATGCGGTCGCACAGAGTCGGATACGACTGAAGCGACTTAGCAGCAGCAGCAGCAGCAGAGCACAGGCTCAATAGTTGTGGCACAAGGGTTTTGTTGCTCTGAGGTATGTAGGATCTTCCAGGATCAGGGATTGAACCCATGTCTCCTGCATGGGCAGGTGGACCCTTTACCACTGAGTCACCAGGGAAGCCCATGAGTTCATCCATTTTGTTGCACATAGAAAAAATCTGCTCATTTCATGGCTGTGTCAATGTCTACATGCGTAAAAGTCCACTTTTACTGTAATTTTTTACCTATTCCATTGGATGGACATTTAATTCCTTTCCTGTTTTGGGTCCTGCAGCAAGTGCAGAGGGCAAACAGGGACTGCGAAATGAAGGTCAGTCTCTGAGAATCTAACAGGTGAAGGAATTGGATTTTTTTTAAAAATGTTAATTTCTTTGGCTGCACTGGGTCTTAGTTGTGGCACGCGGGATCTTTCGTTGGCAGCACACAGACTCTCCAGTTTCAGCATTCAGGCTTACTTGCTCCGCAGTGTGTGGGGTCTTAGTTCCTCGACTAGGGATTCAATCCAAGTCCCCTGCGCTGCAAGGCAGATTCTCAGCCAACTGGGCCAAAAAGTGCTTTTGTTTGATCTCTTGTGTTTATCTGCATCCATATTTTCCCCCTTCCCCAGCTCATTTAGCTCATCAGGATCTCTGAGGGTGGGAACCAGCAACAGTGCTTTTTAAAGTCCCCCATGCTTCTTGGATGGCTCAGTGGTAAAGAATCTGCCTGCCAATGCAGGAGATGTGGGTTTGATCCCTGGGTTGGGAAGATCCCCTGGAGGAGGAAATGGCAACCTACTCTAGTATTCTTGCTGGGAAATCTCATGGACAGAGGAGCCTGGTGGGCTACAGTCCATGGGGTCTCAAAAGAGTTGGACATGACTTAGTGACTAAACAATAATAGGTGATTCCAGAATCCTGCCAAGGCTGAGAATCAGTGATTCAGGCTTGGAATTTTAGAGCTGTGTGTTAGTGAGGCAGGGAGTTCCAGCCAGCCTGTGGGCGTTGCTTGGGTAATCTTGGTGGGCCCTGGATCAGGAAGTGGGTTCTAAATGCCAGCCTCGGATCAGAAGGAAGATTGGAGGTGGTGGCGAGCAGGTGCTGCCTCCTGGAAACACCCTCAGGGTCCCTTCATCTGGCAAGACTTGTGAGCACTGTTTCTGGAGCTTGTTAGAAATGCAGATACCTGGGTTCTTCCTCAGATCGAAGGTTCAGACTTTTAAGGAGTCCTGTGCACACAAAAGTTTGAAAACCACTGATTTTAAAAGTCGGCAAGTTCAGGATCTGGAATCTAGAGCATGCATGAGATTCCTGCTGATGTTGCGTATCATCATGGGGAGAGGCAGTGCCTCAGTTTCCTCATCTGTAAAATGTGTCCCGTGGTCTCTCCTGTTGTTTCCAACAAGAGGATCTGGTCCAGTTTGAACTAAGTCTGAGTTAGTTGCAAGCTGAAAGCTTTTAAGTTGCCATCATGTACAATGTTAATACCTTTAAAAAGACACTACAAAAAATTTAGCTGGTGTGTTTCTTTATGGTTTATTTCTTTAATTAACATATCCATTGGTTTTTGGCTGTGCTGAGTCTTTGTTGTAGTGGGTGGGCTTCTCATTATGATGGCTTCTCTTGTTGCTGAGAACAGGCTCTAGGCTCACAGACTTCAGTAATTGCAGCATTTGGGCTCAGGAATTGTGGTGCTTGGGCTTAGTTGCTTTGGCGTGTGGAATTTTCCCAGACCAGGGACTGAGCTCATGTCACCTGCATTGGCAGGCAGACTTTTATCCACAAGCCACCAGGGAAGTCCCTGATGTGTTTCTAATAATGAGTTAGGGATCAAGTAGAAGATTAGGGGTATTAATTAGGAGGAAAATGCATAAGAAAAATAATTAAAGCAACCGTTCCATTAAGCAGTGTTATTGTAATGATCAAGGATCCCCCAAGTTCTGGAAATAATTTTTTTTTAAATAAACATTTTACTTTGAAACAATTTTATTTATTTTTTTTAAAATATGGAACGCTTCACGAATTTGCGTATCATCCTTGTGCAGGGGCCATGCTAATCTTCTCTGTATCGTTCCAATTTTAGTATATGTGCTGCTGAAGTGAGCACTGAAACAATTTTAGATTTACAGAAAAGAAGGCACACAGAATTCCTGTTTACCCTATATCTAGCGTCCACTATTGCTAGCATCTGGTACAATCTTCACAATGAATAAACTGATATTACTACTAGAAAAAACTCTCTATATTTTCTTTTTAAATAGACTAATATTTTGGAAATCCATAGCAATTCCATGTGTTCTAGTGATTTTGTGGGGGAAATATACAAGGTCAACGAAATGTGTTGAGAAGCAACTTCAGGCTGGTTACTGCTTGCTCAGCACGGAAGCAGAAAAAGAGACCTGCTGATGTGGACTCTTCCTATACTGCTTGGTTGTGCCAGGGGTCACTTGGGGCCATTTATACCAGCCCTTCTATAAAGTCATCAGCTAATGCAGTTGGTAATTTGGCAGATTGGAGTGAAGGGGCCAAATAAAAATGAAATATTGAACCCAACTCTCCTGCCACTTTGCTATTTTTAAGGTCAAACTAGAGATCCATGTTCCTTGGGCTCCACTGCAGTGAATTTGGGAGCTGCAAGTTCATGATAAGCTGTTGATGTCTCTGCAAACAGAAAATCGAATCTCCAGACACAATCCCAGCTCAGCAACCTCTCAGCAGCTGCAGGCATGCCTCAAGGTCATAAAAGGCCCTAACCGGTGATGGATGGCTGCCCGGGACTAGATCTAGTCATCAAGTCAACTCCAGAAAATCACGAGCTTTCCCTTAACCCCCTATTTCTTCCAGCATCATGTCTAAGCAAGTTGAAAGGAGGCAATCACACATCCCCTTGTGGCATCTGGCAATTCTCAGGGAATGTTCTGGCAACTTGGTGGGCAAGCGAGGGCTATGCCATGTGGATTTATGCTGGCACGTGTGATTTAGATGGATGAACTTGGAAAGGTCCACTGGTGTTAGAATGGAAGAGCTCAAGTTGCTTAAAGAAATTCTTTCTACAGAGGCACCGAGCGGCCCCAGCAGCGCACCCTGACGCACAGGCTGCCTGACTCTGGCTTAGGTGCCGCAAGCTGTCAGGAAGCCCCTACGTACGTATTATGAATTGCCACATTCGATTCAAGCTTGTTGCTGTTGCTGTTCAGTCACTAAGTTCTGTCCGACTCTTTGCGACCCGATAGACTGCAGCAAGCCGGGCCTCCCTGTCCCTCACTGTCTCCAGGAGTTTGCCCAAGTTCATGTCCATTGAGTTGGTGATGTTATTCAAAGCTGTGTAATTCAGTTAAGTCAAGGAAAAGACAAAATACGGAAATGCTGTTATGCTCATAAATTTTGGGCTCAGATCCTACTTGGTTCTCCAAAAATTGAACAATTTTTATTTTTTATAATTTTATTTACTTATTGATTTTTGGCTGTGTTGGGTCTTTGTTGCTGCGTCGGCTTTTTTTCCCCCTCTAGTTGTGAAGAGCAGGAGGCTATTCTGTAGGTGAGGCGCGAGGGCTTTTCATGATGGTGGGTTCTCTTGTTGCAGAGCACGGTCTAGGGAACCAGGGCTTCAGCAGTTGTGGCTCATGGGCTAAACTGCCCCTTGGCATGTGGAGTCTTCACCAACCGTGAGGTCGAACCCATGTCCGCTGCTTAGGCAGGCAGATTCTTAACCACTGGACCATCAGGGAAGTCCCGATGAGTCACCTTTTAAAAATGCTCGTTTGCTCCTGTCTCTCCCTTGCTTGTACTTGACATTGGCTTTCCCTTTGCTCTTAGGATGAAGTCTAAAATTCCTCATGTGCCGTTTGTGGGTGACAAATGACATCCTTTGTGGGTGGCTTCTGCTCTCCTGGGTTCAGCTGGAGCTACTCACACCCTCCATCCCAGGGTTTTTGTCACAGTAACTTTCCAATTCCTTACGCCACCCTGGGGCCTTTGCATAAGCACTTACTCCTACTTAGAGTGACCTGTCTCATCTTGCCTTAAAGTTTCGTCTCCAACCTCGAGACTATGACCCATGACTTCGAAGCCCTGAAGGTGTGTCATTGTGTACTCACTGGGTGCTTATCTAAGCCTGGCCTCCTGCTCTACGTAGCCCCCAGGGAGCAGGGACACCTCTGTTCTGCCCAACATTGTAGCCCCAGTGCCTGGCACAGCCTGGAGCACTCTAGGGACACCACAATGCTTATTGTGAAAACCTAGTTACGGATGAAGAAGACGCACCGGAATCCTGTTTCTCTCCCTTCCTTCACCGTGATCTAGCCCACTCGCTGTCATCTGTCAGATGCTTTGGGGGCTGAGAGCAGCTTCCCCCACTTTTACCCTCTGTAACAAAATGCCCTCAGAGCTGCTACCACAAAAAGCAATTTTGCAGGACTTCCCTGGTGGTCCAGTGGTTAAGAATCCGACTGCCAATGCAGGGGACATGGGTTCGATGCCTGGTACGGGAAGATTCCCCATGGCTCCAGGCAACTAAGCCCTCAAGCCCCAACTACTGAACCTGCACTCTAAAGCCTGTGTTCTGCAAGAGAAACCACCATAATGAGAAGCCCCCACATTGAAACTAGAGAATAGCCCCTGCTCACAGCAACGAAGACCCAGTGCAGCCCCCTCCCCCGCCAAAAAAAAGCATTTTGCAGCAGTGGAGCCACTCCAGACCCCCCAAACATTCTCTAACGGGGGGCTTCTGCCTCTGATTGCCCCTCAGTGGGGACAGGAGGTCCAAGGTCCTTCCACTTATGTTGCATGGAGTGCTCCAAGTGTCACACAGCTAGTAGGCAAGGTGGCTGGTATGCTGTAGGTGATTTTTCTAATCAGCACACCTTTTTTCTGACATACAACCTCACGTGCAGCCCATACTATGAAAACTGAGTTTCTCTGCTGGACTTGGTGCTGAGCACCTGCTCACCTCCTTCCCCCCCCACCCCACTCCCAAGTCCCTCCCTGGGGGCTGAATTGGGGCGGGGACCATCTCTTTACCAACATGACCAGGGAACTTGGATCCTATGACCGTCTTTCTATCCCACCACATAAGTTGTCTGGGAACCAGGTGCAGGTATCCAAAGCTAAAGTCGGATCAAGAATTTTTGAAGGGAAAAAAACTCCCAAGACAAAAAACCAAACCCTAGATCACCTTCGTTTCCTTTCTAGAATGCAACCAGGCAATGCATATAAAATGCTTTGGGTTCCTGATAAACCTGTGATAGAACAAAACCCCCAAAACCTATCCTAAGAACAGTCTTTAGGTACAGAAGACGCAGGTTCCCACAAGATGCTTACCCCTGTCCCGATGATTAAAAGCAGGAATCTAGATGCTTGGCAGTAAGGGAAGGTCAGATTGCCTGCTTGTGCTCTCCGGGAAGGCACGCTGTAAGAGGGATGAGCAAGCACACTTGATATGGAATAGGCCGGTAACAGTTTAAAGTGAGAAGCAAAGTGGCAGAATGCAGCGGGCAGAGAGATGCCATTTTCATAAAAGGAAGTATGAAGATACGTATGTAGAAAAAAAAAGTAGACACCAATATTTTAATTGTGAGATTATGGGTCATTTTCTTTTTTGCTCACTTGTATTTGTAGATTTTCTACAATAAACTTATTTCTCTTTCATAAGGAGACAACAGAAGATGACATTAGTGAGGGGATAACAGACACATCTACATCGCTTTCAGAAACCAGGGGGGCGTCTCCCCACAGCCCTCTCAGCTGGGTCTCCTTGTCCCAGAGCAGGGCTTGGTGGGAGCTCTGAGCAGGGGGCCGGGTGTGACTTCTGAGGGAGCCTTGGGTTCTTCCTGGGCATGCACTCACAGGTTCCCTGGAGGAGAGGGCTGCTAAGAACTGGGCCCTTTGGCCTCCTGAGGTCACAGCCTCAGAGGACATCACAAGACCTGTGAAATCAGTGAACTCAGATGTGTTTGTGGCTCCATCTTCAGGTGGCGCTAGTGGTAAAGAACCCTCCTGCCAATGCAGGAGATCCCGTGAAGGAAGGCACGGCAACCCACTGCAGTATTCTTGCCTGGAGAATCCTATGGACAGGGAGCCTGGAGGGCTAGTCCTTAGGGTCGCAGTCAGGCACACTGAAGTGACGTTGCACACAGGCACACACACTTGGGGCGGCTTGGCCCTGCTGCCACCACACACGGTCGGCTGTGATCCATGCGGGTCAGAGTGAGCAGCTCGGGCCCGTCCCTTCCCATCTGTCCTCAGGGCTGGTCAGACAGCCTGCCCTGCCATCCTCAGGGAGACAAGGACCCACCGACCATCCTCCCTACAGGTGCTGGGCCTGGATGAGTCCTTTGCCATAGTGGGGCGCTTCAGTCATCTCCAGATCAGCCCTGGATGGTGGGCCTGCTTCAGAGTCAAATTGAAGCCCACAGAAATGCAGACTCTGGTCACTGGGCAGCCTGGGCTCAGAACCTGTGCTGGGACACTCAGGAGGCCAGCCCCTGGGGTTCCCACCCAGGCTCCCAGCTCACTGGGGCATCTCCCAGTGCTACATCAGGGCCCACTGGGGCTGGCGTGTGGGCTGGGGGTCCACCAGTGCATCTGGGGAGGCTGGTGCCAAGTTCACTTGCTGGGAGGATGGCTGGGCCATTCCAAGTGGGCTCGGAAAACAAGGTCTGTCACATGGATCATCCAGGGCCAGGTCAGGGGCCACAGGCTGGGAAAGGCGAAGAGCCGGCTGAACCCCTGCTCTTGCTGCTTACCCAGGGCCTCCTATCTCTGCTCCAGTTCACCCTCCCGCCCAGGCCCACCCAGGTAGCTGATTGTTGTTCAGTTGCCCAGTCCTGTCTGACTCTTTGTGACCCCATGGACTGCAGCACGCCACACTTCCCTGTCCTTTACCATCTCTCAGAGTTTGCTCAAACTCATGTCCATTGTTGATGATCCCATCCAGCCATCTCATCCTATCTACCCCTTCTCCTCCCCCAGACATCTGCCCTCAATCTTTCCCAGCATCAGGGTCTTTTCCAGAGTCAGCTCTTCGCATCAGATTGCCAAACTATTGGAGCTTCAGCTTCAGTCCTTCCAATGAATGTTCAGGGTTGATTTCCTTTAGGATTGACTGGTTTGATCTTCTTGCAGTCCAAGGGAGTCTCAAGAGTCTTGCCTTTCCAACCACAGTTCGAAAGCATCAATTGTTTGGTGCTCAGCCTTCTTAATAGTCCAATTCTCACATCCATACATGACTATTGGAAAGACCATAGCTTTGACTAGATGGACCTTTGTCGGCAAAGTATGTCTCTGCTGATGTCCTTTCAAATCCCTCAGCCCTTCTGGGAACACAGCCATTGGTACCCACCACTCAACACCAAGAGCTCTGGGCCACTCACCCTGGGCTCTGTATAGAGTGAATATGCCTCCACCCACCCTCCCCCAACACATACACACAACCCTGTCTGGTGCCTGAGCAAAGCAAATGAAGACAAGACAGACTGAGGTGTAGTTCAAAGGTTGGTATCTTTTTTGGTTTCCTTTTCTGCTTTTGTAAAGAAAAATAAGGTTGTGTTTTTATTTGAAAGAAAACATAAGTCAGCCCCCTCCTGGCCCAGCCTCTCCCCTGCCCCTGGGGGGCGCTGGGACCACAGGCCCTGGACAGGAGGGGCCTGGCTGGCCAGGGTGAAAGAAGAGGGCTGGGCACTCAGTTGGAGCTTCCTCAGAGCCAAAGAAGAAGGGCATTCGGGAATGGAGTTTGGCTTGGTTAGGCAAAAAGTAAAATTAAAAAACTCGACACACATGCCCACTGTACAGGTGGGGGCCAAGAGGCATCACCTCCGAGTTGGAACCATCTCTGGCAGTTGGAGTCAGGGACCTGAAGTGGCCCCCGGGCCCCCAATTCCCCGTGTTCCGGGGTGGGGGGCAGGGCAGGAAACAGTAGCTCTCAGGAGTGGGGGAAGTCAGAGCAATCCTTCCCCACATGGTAAAAAAAAAAAAAAAAAAATACTAAAAAAGCACCCGAAGCTTAAAAAAACTAAACCTCCCTGGCAGGGAGAATTGGGGGCATCCTGCTTAGGAGCGGAACGCCTGACCTGGCAAAAATATGTAGAAAAATAAAATTAAACTTTATCCCTGAATGACAGAGTGAAGACCCTTCCCCTGCTCTCACGACCCTCCCCCTAAGGAGACTCAGAGTTCACCGAGTGGCACAAACGTGCACAGACACACGTAGGAGTGTGCACACACGCACGCCGCCCCACACCTGCATCCAGAGCCGGGGACAGCAGCGTGGGGATGCTGACTCCCGCAGTCTTCTCATTCCTCACGGCACCGTGAGGGTCCCTGTGCCCGACTTTTGAGGGCAGGATGGGACTCCAGCCCAAGGTCGGGGGGCTGCGTGGGGCACAAACCCGCAGTATCAGTTGGAAGGGCAGTGGCAGGACCGAGGATTTCGGGGTAGGAAGCAGGCCAGCCATGGTGGCCTGGAGACAGAGGTCACACTGAGCCCACTGCGGCCGCAGGACGCCCAGAGGAGCCGAGTTCACGGCAGGATGGGGGCAGGGGTCCAGGGTCCTCAGAGACCTGCGGGCAGAGGGGCCCAGCAAAGCCCCTGAGGGCAGTGCATGAGGGAGGGGCCTGGAGACAGGGTGGTCCTGGGTAGTGTTCTCAGGGTGGCCGGGCTGCTGCCTGGGGAGGTCACCAGAGGTAATAAAATGGGGGCACAGCAGGGAGAAGGGAGCTTGCGGGGGTGCTTACACTAGTCCCGCTGGGCCCCAGAAACCCAGGAACTCTGAGAAGCCCTGGGCAGGAAACTCACTGCCCACCTGGGGGAGCCAGAGGGCAGGCCCAGCCCACAGCATGGCGCAGGACATAGGCAGATGCCGCCGGTCCTCGAGGGGGTGTCCACGGGGGCTTTACCTTCCACTTGACCGGGTCAAGGAGTACAGTACAAAGAGGTGATCACAGCCCGGGGATGCGGGGTCGGGGGGCAGCCCAGCTCCTGCTCCCCTCACAGTAGTAGTGGCATTCCTGCCAGGCAGGGCTGGACGGTACAGAGGGGACCCCAGAGTCACGCAGCCCCTCCAGGATCTCCGGCTTGGGGATCAGAGTGTCAGCACCAAACGCACAACTGATACCAGCCAAGGAGGACTGCGCCCCTGAGACCACGCCCAGCCCCGGAGTCTGTCAGGTGGGGAGAAGGCGGCGGGGAACAGGGCTCCCTCCGGAGGCGAGGTCAAGGGCCCTGGAGAAGAGGGCGGAGGCGGCGGGCCCTCTGGAGGGCCAAGGCCGGCAGTGGTGGCAGCGGCATGCACCTGGGCGCACCCTCCGAGGTTCTCCGGGTGCCAGGAGGCTGCGGACCACGGGTCAGCGCAGGCTCTGGTACAGGTAGGCCGAGGTGAAGAGGGCGTTGGCGGTCAAGCTCACGGCCAGGAGGCCCCGGATCACGGAGGGGCCAAAACGACCTTCCAAGAGAAAAACCGAGACCAGTGAGCTGAGCGCTGCGGCGTTGAGGCCCCACCCCCAGGGGGGTGGGCTCCCCTGGGCTGAGGCCCCGCCCCTAAAAGCCTTCCTCTCTGAAAAGACCCCAGGAACCTGCTGTCATTCTAAGTCTTCACTCTCTTTTTTTTTTTTTTGCACCCTGCAGCTTGTGGGATCTTCCCTGACCAGGGACCTGGCCCTTGGTAGTGAGAGCGCAGAGTCCTAACCACTGGCCTTCTGGGGAATTCTCAAGTCCTGACTCCTTGAAGGTACCTCCCCCCCGACCCTGCACCACCTAGCAGGTACCTGGCTAGGGCAGTAACACCTGTACCTTGCCATGGGGACACCAGCTTTACAGTCAGGACAGGAGGAGGCCCCTGCCCAGGCCTCAAGGTAATAAGCTGCTGAGTGGGCCCCCCCACCCGAAGTTGATGCTGCTGGGTCATGTCCCAGATCTGGGGGCGGCCCCCATTTCCGGTCAGCCCAAAATGATTGTTTCAGGAAAATCCTTGCTCAATACACACGGCTTCCACATGCCCCAGGGGAGTGTCAGGACCTGACCACTGGGCTTTACCCAGAACCCCGATTCAGTCTCATAGCCCACCCCCAGTTCACAAGCTGAGAAGCCTGGATTTGAACCCAGGCAAACTGCTGCCCAGCATGGCCTGCAGCCTCTGCACTGGCCGCCAGCGTGCCCAGGCCGACACCCCCCTGGGGAAGTTTATGGAATGGTGACAGTGTTCTTTACCCGCTGTCCTCCTGAGCAGCCGCAGGCCACACGTGGCCTTGGGACACCCATGTGGCTGGTACAGGTAGGCAGCCAGATTCTTATTCTGATTACACCGTAACTGTTAGCCTTAAGCAGTCACCTGAGGCCAGAGGCCCCTGTGACAGTGCAGGCACAGACCCTTGTAACCTGGGCGTGGGGTGCTGTCTGCTGAGCCACAGGGGGCCCAGCAGGTGCGGGGGCATCAAACCACCCTCTGCCACCCGAGGGCCCTTGAGGGGCTGTTCTCCGACAGACAGGAGGGGACAGTGGCTGCAGACCCACGGCCCTGCCCTCTTCCCGCACGTCCCACAGGGCGCAGACCTCGCCAGCTGGTGGGCTCCTCGGCGCACCCTCGGGTGGTGGTGTCCACCACACAGGAGGACTGGGATGAGTCGTCCTCCTTCTTGATGGAGCGGCTGCTGCAGCTGCTGCCCCCTTCTGGCACTGACTTCGTGTCTGCAGGGAGAAGGGGCGTTTCAGTGGGAGCTGGGGGAGCACCTCCAGGGACAGATGTGGGCAGCTCCACCTCCAGTCCCAGGACGGTCCATGAATGCGGCCGCTGGCCATCCAGCCTGGCTGGTCCCACCTCGCTTGGCCTGCCCTGGACAGCGGGTGGCCTGTTCCTCACTCAGGTCCCGTCTGTGTAGCTGCCGGGAAGAGAGGCAGCTTTGGGTCAGGAGCTGCAAACTCAAACACCACTAGGTATGGAAGACGACGCCACAAGCAGGGCTGCGGAGGGGCAGAGGCTGGGGCGAGGGGCCTCAGCCTGCCCTTCTACCTGTCCAGCCCGGTGTGGCCAGAGCTTCTGATGTCATGAGAGACACAGGAAATCCACAGGTTCGTGGGAAACATCTAGATGTTAAATGTTGAGGCCTAAGTTAAAACGTTCTAGAACGCTTTGTAGAAAAACAGCATTTGAACAAAATAAAAAACATCTGCAGCCCGATGCACAGAACAGAGGATCCTCCAAGTCAATTGCAAAAGAAGGAAATAAAAGCAGCCAACTAGGGGCAAGGTCCTGAAGGGTTCAAGGTCACCAGAAGCCAGGCTGTAGGGTGCCTGGACTTGGGAGAGCGGCCACAGTCAGGTAAGAGCCAGGACAGGCCCCGAGCAACCTCTTGATGGTGTCCCCATCACTGCACACTGACTGGAGGCCTCCCATGGCCCGCAGGGCTCTCCCACCTCCAGGGCGAGATCAGAGGGCCGTACCCGCCGTGTGCTTTGTGTCCCGTGCTGGCTGCTTCTGTGGGGCCGGGGGCGACTCGACAGTGTAGAGGCTGCCGTTGTGGGGTGAGTGTTCGTCGGAGCTGCTGGGGGTGTGTGGGGCGTCCCCAGGGGGCGATGGGAACAGCAGCAGCTTCTGCCCCTTCAGGTTGAGCCGGGCCGGGCTGATGAGGGGCCGGCGGTGGCGCAGGGAGCCGGCGCTGGAGGCCACCGAGCCTGCCACGGAGGGCGCTGGGGAAGGGACCGGGGAGGAGGGGCAGCTGCCCGACAGCAGAGAGAAGTAATCTGGAGGTGGGAGGAAGGCAGAGACGACAACATAGTGAGTGCTCGCTCTGCTTACAGGAGCGCCTATTCTGATCTGTTGCTTTCTCGTCTACCGACTGAGGGAGAAAGGCCAAGGCTGGGCCTAGACTGCTGGGCACAGGGGCCCCTGCTGGGAACTGTGGGAGGAGGCACCCAGGGCGGGGAAGAGGATCGCAGAGCCTCAGCGATGCCCCCTCTGCCCCTCTCCAATTTCTGTCCAAAGTCTCTGCTACCTCCCTCAGCTGAGAACAAGGCATGGGGAGAAAGAAACCCTGGAGACCTGGGCTCAGCTAACCTGGGCCCTGCTCATTTCCAAGTGCCACCTCCACATGTCACCATTGTAAGGACGACGGCACCACAGCTAGTCCTAGAAACTCTGGTGCCCATTTCACAGAAGAGAAAAATGAAGCACGGGGTGTTAGGCACTCGCCCAGGGCTGCACGGCTGGGAGGCCGGGAGCTGGGATTTGAACAGAATCCCCTCCAAGGGCCTGTCTGCCGTCCCGCCCTGCACACACGCTCTGGAAACCCCGGCTCACACGCTCCCTGCCTGAGCCAGCTTCCCATCACTCCCCTTGGCGCTCGGTCCTTCTTACCTGAAACTGAGACCTCCCCGGGTCGGGACACCTGAGATGGAGGGCGGCTCCCGCTGAACAGGTACCCTGAGTCTGGAGACAGGAAGGCAACACAGGTCCCTGGGGAGATGGCCTGTCTCCAACCCCTCCCTGAGGCATGGCTGCTCTGCGTCACCCCACATCCTGTGTCCTCAAGGGCAGGTCCCCGCTTCACAAATAAGGAAACTGGAACCCACACAGGCCACACGGGAGCCCAGGCCTGGCGCCTGCCCTGTGCCCTTCTTTTCTCCAGCCACCTTGAGTCCTGCCTCCTCTGCTAACCTGTCGATGGGTGCAGGGGAGGGGCCTTCCCACCCAGCGTGAGCTGCAGGGAGCCGGGGTTAGGCCTGCAGCAGGAGCTGCAGAGGCAGGTAGAGCTGGGCAAGACGGATCCTGGACCGCCAGGGCCGCCTAACACCTGAGCCAAGGGTTGGCCCAGCGATGGCAACTGGGTCCCAGCCCTCACACGTCACTCTGAGACCAACCTGTGTCCCATAGCACTGCCCTGGGCCCTTGGGGCAGGCGGCCTCCTGAGCCCTCACCTCAGGCCTCCCCAGGCAGCAAGGAGACTGCCTGTGGACACAGCAGGCAGTGGCCAGACCCATGCCGTCCGCCAGAGGCCCTACAGCTTGGGTCCCTGCCCCGACCTGGAGGCTCTGCAGAGAACACTGTTCTGCAGATGGGCCCAGCTGCTGGATCCCCAGGTTCCCAAGTCCAGGGCCTTCCTGTCCACTCCGCTCCCCTCTGTCCCAGCTCCAGGGGCTGTTCACAGAGGGCCCCCAGGGCCCCAGCCATCAGCCCCAGGTCTGAGCAGGGCCTGAGCTGCAACTCACCTGCTTAGGGGTCTCTGCTGAATAACCATTACCAGACGAGGCCCTTCTCCCAGCAACATGGCTCACGTCAGGTGACATGGAAATGCCTGGAGTCCAGATCTCGGTACTATTCAGGGCTCAGTCTGACCCCCATCAATCCCACCCTGCAGGCCTCAAGCACTACCCACTGCTCAGCTCAAGGTGTGTCCAGTGAGCCGTCCCTCCTGCAGTGTGACCCACCCGCTACCTAGGAGGCCGCTGGACTGCACACAGGGCGAGAAGACGCCTGGGCTCAACCCTAGGTCTTGGCGGCCACAGCTGCTGGGCAAGTTATGGAGAGAACAGGCCCAGGGGATGTCAGGCTGGGCGGGGGGAGCCCCAGCATGGAGGAACTGCTGAGGGGCTTCAGAGAGATAGTACATGTCAGAAAGCCCAGCTTAACCAAGATGCTGCCCACGTTCCTGGAGGCCAGATTCTGCTGCACCGCCCTGCCCTCCAGGCCATCCCCCAGAGGATAAAGCAAACCCTGCGGACACCAGGCAACCTCCCCAAGTGAGGAGGGTCATTGAAGAAGACCCAAGCAGGGCCCCTGGAAAGATCCTGCTGGGGAAGGGGAGGGATGAGACAAAGCTTCCTGTGGTGGGGACCAGATGCTGGGCCCACCAGGGCTCCATGAACACGACAGGCTTGAACCAAATCCCTGGGCCCTGGACCACAGAGGCTGGGGGCAAATTTTCCAGCCCCCAGGGTCTCAGGGGCTTCCCAGGTGGCTCAGTGGTAAAGAATTTGTCTGAAAATTGCAGGAAATGCAGGAGACCCTGGGTTCTATTCCTGGATGGGCAAGATCCCCGGGAGGAGGAAGTGGCAACCCAGTCCAGTATTCCTGCCTGAAAAATTCCATGGACAGAGGAATCTGGCAGGTTACAGTCGACGGGGTCACAAAAGAGTCAGACATGACAGAGCACACGATACACAGGATCACAAGACAGCAGGAATAACAACAGTGAGAACTGTGACACCTACGTGCGTTAAGTCCATCACCGGGCTTAACCTTCACACAGGGTGGGTTCCACGACTGGCCTCATTTATTTTTTGTGGGAAACTGAGGCTCAGAATGGTTAAGCCCCTTGGCTCAGGCAGTTACTGAGTAGACACACCAGGGTTTGAACCCAGTTCCGCCAAGTCTACAGCAGGACCCCCACCCCCGCCTCGAGCTCAGCTAGGTGCCTCAAGCCCCGCACTGCCCGCCGATGCCTTTTAGTGCCACTTACCTGCTCGTGTCAGAGAGGGGATGGTTCCCAGCGAGAGGGCCCGGCTGAGGCGGCCAGGCAGCGAGGAGGGCGAGGCCCGGCGGGGGGACCGGAACAGCTGGTGGTTGGCGATCGGCAGGAAGCCAGGCGGGGTGGGGACGAACAAAGATGGCGAGGGGCCCGTGATGCTCAGGCTCGGGCAGGGGACGGCCAGGCTGGGGCTGGTGGGGAAGAGGCCGACGGAGTCTGCTGGGAAGCACCTATGAGAGAGCCCGGGGGGCATGGGAGAGAGGAGCAGGTCAGCCCTGGGGGCCTCTGGAGCAGGGCCTCCACCTTGGTGGGCCCCCTCCCCTCCCCCACGGTGCAAGGTGGGGCCCAAGTTGGGGTCCCAGAGGAGGTGTGTGTTAGTTGCAGCAGAAAAGCGGTCCAACCACATTCACGCCATTAGGAGCAGGTGGCTGGGAGGTGCTGGCGTGACCCACCCCTCCCTGCATGCCCCCTCCGATCCCCTTCAGCCTCACAGCAAACTAGGTCTACTACGAGTCTTGGTATTAAAGTGACACTGTCGCCCTCGCCAACCTCACGCCAACCCTTCACCTCGAAGCAGAAACACCTAGTCCTGCACCGGGCACTCAACTGGGCCACTTCCTGCTTGGTGCCCAGAGCCTCCTCGCAGTGGCCGAGCTCGGGGAGCCCCTGCTCCCCCGGGCCTGACCCCGGGAGTCCCACCGCTGCTGCTCTCTAGTCTCAGACACCGGACACTCCGCTAAAGCCCCTGGCAGAGCAGAGGGGGAGGCAGCCAGGCTTGGGGATCTCCAGGAAGAGGCTCTGGCAGGACGCCAGCCAGACTCCAACTTAGAAAGAGCCATGAGCGATCGCGAAGCTGTCCGCAGACGGAAGGTGACAGTGTCTCTTTAACTTGAGCGCGGTACAGATCACACCACAGGACCCAGTGGCCCCAAGCCAGAATGTCAACCATGCTTCTGATTAAGGCAACTGATTACAGAGGGGGAGGGGGCAGAGGCAGTTAATAAGGGATTAGTCTGCCGTCTGGACCGAGCTGCAGAGGTCCAGCCTTACCTCAGTCCCAGGGGACAACTGAGCCCAAGGACAATGTGCCGACGGACGGGCAGGTTGGCTCAGGCCCTGCAGCAGAGCCGGGGGCTGGCTAAGGCGCCCACCCCAGCTGCATACCTGGGGTACCGCTGGCCAAGCTTCAGTCTACTGATCTCCCTGGTTTTCACCCCTTCCCCTCATTTTAAATAACTTCTAAGAGGGTGGGTCAGCTGATGCCCGCCTGGAGGATCACGTGACCTTTTTATTGCCTTTCTAAGTGCCAGGAGGCCACCTGGACTTCGGAACCAAAGGCGGGCCCAGTGTTTGGGGGACATGGGGAAATCAAGGTGTGGAAACTATCAAGCAAATCTATAGAGGACTCTGGGCACCTGGCTGGCTGGCCCCAGGCTGGACGTGCCTACATTTCACCCAAGGACCCGTTCTGCCTAGGGTGATCCCTACCTCCTTTCCCCCAAAATGCATGGGGAAGGTTCTGACTCTAAACACAAGACACAGGTTGGTGCTGTCATTTTAGAACTGTGATGCCATGCAGCAGGACAGCGACGACCTTGGGGAGTGGTCGGAGGTCGGGGGGGGATGCTCAGCACCGAGGGGCAGTGTGGGTGCGCTGGGACCCTCGGCTAACTTGCTCCAGTCACACAAAGCCCCGTTCCCTGCACCTACCCCAGGACCCCTGGTTGTTGTGTGCAGCAGCAGCCTGAGGGCAGGGTGTGTGGGCCACAGTGGGGAGTGGAGGCGGGTGGTGGGGAGACGACGACACACATACACACACACACGCACACACACACGCCTGAGCCTTTCCAGGGGGCGGCAGCATGTCTGCCTGCCCTGGGCTTCCTGTGCTACCCCACTGGGCAGCCCATGGGCTGGGCCAGGCCAGGCGCTGGCCGAAGTACACCCCAAGTAATTGGCAAGCTAAAGCCCAGTCGGGCCATGGGTCTTAGAGGTGGCCGGCTGGGTCTGACCAGCTCCTCCCTCGCAGGTCCTGCTAACACCTGGGGCTGCCTACCTGGCACAGGTGCTCTCCCAATCTCTGATGCGAGTGGACAAGGTGGCACTGGGGGGTTGTGGGGGGGGAACGGTTCTTCAGTCTGACCCTTTTGTTGGGACACGTGGTGGCATCACTCAACTAGCAGATCGTGTGAAGTGTCAGGCATGAGCCTTTGTCCTGGCTCCACAGAAGACAGACCCTGGGAGCCTCTGTCAAAGGAACCCCACCTCCACCAGGCTCCCGGGCGCGGCACACAGACCGACGCTTCCTCTTAACAACCCCCACCCCCCACCCCAGAGACCACCTGTGCCCTCAAACCGCATCTCAGAGAGGCATCCAGCCCCAGAACCCAAGCCTGTGTGCCCGCTGTGATAGAGGGGCTCTGGGGAAGGGGCGGTCCGCTGGCTGCATTGCACGCCGTCTGACACTGAGGGGGGCCTCTTGTTCTCCAACCCCATCCTGGCCCGGGCTGGGAGCGGGAGGAGAGAGAGGACGACATTTAAGGAGCAGCTTAGGGAGACAAGGAAATAAACGCGCCACCCAAGGACGGTGGGCCCTGAGCTGCTCGGGGCCCATGGCGCCAGCTCCCAAACTTGACTCTGGTGGGTGCTCCCATCCCTTGAAGCCCCCGCCCCTGGCAAAGAAGCCTCTGAAGGAACGAGAAAGAAAAAACAGAAAAGACGTGGTGCCTGACGCCCCCCGGTCAGAGCAGGGCCCCGGAGGCATTTATTGAAAATACAGCATCAAACACACTACATCTAAGGCCGGGAGTTGTGGTTACAGCAATTACAGGGTCACTAGACAGTCATCCACGTCTACACAACAGAAAGGACGGGACACTGGGCGACGGTCGCAGGCAGAGGGAACAGCGGCCTCTCCCAGGGGCTCCGGGCAAGCATTATGGGGGAGCCTACTGGCCTGGGGTTGGGGGAGAAGACGGTCCCACTTCCCCAACCCCCTTCTGGAGGGTCTGATGGTGATCCCCATTGGAGGGGAGAAGAGGCCAACATACTCCCAGGGAATAAGCCACGGTCCCAGTGGTGCCCGCACTTCCTCAGCTGTCGCCAGTAATGTCAGAAGGTGCTGAAATATGCTCCACGTAATGGAATTTGAAGGGACAGATGCGTGGTTTAAAAAATCACACAAACTCTAAAAATGCCAGGAAGCCTTCCTTCGATGAGGTCCATCTCGCGACACGAGGGTGTCTTTCCGTCCCCGCCCGCTAGAGGGCAGGAGAGATGTCTGCTCAGCAGGCTCCTGGCCAGCGTGAGAGCTGGTTACGGTTATTATAAATAATTTAACTTAAATACACGCGTACACACAGATGTCCTGCTTCTACTCAATGCCAAGAAAAGCAGTAATTAGCACCATTCTGCCAGTTTCCTTGAGAACAGGGGATTCCAGAGACCAGGGGACACACAGCCAACAGACACCAGGTCCCCGCCTGGCTCCCGCCGCCCATCTCCGGGAGGCTGGCTCACAGAGGCGAGGGACAGGCCGGCCACCCAACTCCTCCACCTTGTCAGTGCTCTTCCACCTCACCCTCCACCCAGAGCAAGCTGGGCCCAGCTCTCCACCCATGTATCAGGACGCAACGCCACCCAATACACAGGCTGGGGGGTGGGCTGGCTTCTCAGGACCCCAAGAACAGAAGGATGGTGGGGGTCAGGCCTGAGCTGGGCACTCTTCACTCACCCTGTAGGCTCAGTGAGGTGACAGCCCTGAGTGTCACCCTCACACATGTGACTGGCTCGTGCAGGTCCCCAGGTCCATACTTGGAGCGGGGTTCGTGCTCACCTCAATGACTAGGACACGAGGCCCTGCAGGGGTGTGCAGCCTTGCTCTACCCCCTGCCACGGTCCTGGGAGGCAGCCCCCAGGCTGGGAACAGCCTCCAGAGCATGTCCACTCCCACGCCAGCACCCCAGGGCCCTGGAGGGTTCCAGCTCTCACTGTACAGATGGCGCACAGGAGGGGGTGGCGGGGCCTGGCCCAGGGAGAGTGAGGCCGAGGCCCTGAGGACTCTGCAGCTGCCCCACGGGAAGGTGGAAAGCAGGAGCCTCCCCAAGGGGCTCCAGAGGCCAGGAGGAAAGTGGTGATAAGCCAAAGGGGGACAAGGGACAAGGACCTGGTGCCATGGGCCTGCGTGTCCCTTGAGCCCCTTACCCAGTGCTAACTTCGGGCTGCTGCTGCTAAGTCACTTCAGTCATGTCCAACTCTGTGCGACCCCATAGATAGCAGCCCACCAGGCTTCCCCGTCCCTGGGATTCTCCAGGCAAGAACACTGGAGTGGGTTGCCATTTCCTTCTCCAATGCATGAAAGTGAAAAGTGAAAGTGAAGTCGCTCAGTCGTGTCTGACTCTGAGCAACCCCGCGGACTGCCACCTACCAGGCTCCTCCGTCCATGGGATTTTCCAGGCAAGAGTACTGGAGTGGGGTGCCATTGCCTTCTCCGAACTTTGGGCAGTTGGAACTTTTTCTGGGCATAATAATGGAGGTGGGGTTTCGGGATGAAACTGGGGACATCCTGGCATGGAGAGAGAGGGGCAGGGCCCCGTTACCTGCCAATCAGAGTCACCTTGGCCTGGGAAGCCTGAACCCCAGCCCTGCAGGGAGCGAGTGGAGGGTTGGGCTGTAAGGGTTGGGGTCCTGCCTTTTCAGGGCAGAGCCAGGGGCTTCCCAGGAGAGTGGGCAGAGTGTGTGTGCCCCAGTTACGCTGTCTGGCTCACAGCGGTGCCCAAAAGATAGGGAAGTAAAGAGCATGTAGACCCCTCCCCCCACCCTCCTGAGTGATCTCCCACCACAGGCTGGCTGTTAGGAGAAACCTGCTGATCACGGGAGAAGCATGATTTTCTATCCTCCACCTCCACATGGGCCTCACCCCACAAACTCATGGTCAAGGCCAGTCTGGGTCTAAGAACTGCATTTCTCCATCCCTGGGGAAGGAGGCTGAGGGATAACGGGCTCTCAGAGCAGGGAACCCTGGGGTTAGCCCTGCCTCCTCCTGGTTTCATGAACTCCTGGGGGGCTGACTGACAGCAGGTAGGACCAAAAGGACAGATCAGAGAAACAAGAGTGGGACAAGGTAGGGGGCTCTGCTTGGCCCTGACTCAGCAGCACCTGCCCACACCCAGCAGCCCGAGTGGTCAGGCCATGCGGCGAGGGCCCAGCCTGCAGCCACCGTCGCCAGCCCATGTTGGGGGCTCAGTGGCGGGGCAAGGTGAGAGAAGAAGCAGAAAACAAGCCCGTACCCCTCTTCCGATGGTGTCAGCGCCAGGAAAGGGGCCACGGCCAGTGTGGGGGTGCCTGAGCTGCCAGTGATAGCCATGGGGCAGAGGCAGGCAGTATGGGTGCTGCCCTGTTCCGATCTCAGAGCAGTGGTGGTGGGGTCTTTGGCCAGAAAGGTGGCGGCAGTGGTGACCAGCTAGAAAGCACTTGGGGGTGCTGGGTGGAGGGTGGCTTGGTGGAGCCAGAAAGGAATGGGGGGGCCTGACTCCTAGGGGAAGTGGAGGGGCTGGGCCAGGACCCTAACCTGGGGGGTGGGGGCGGGAGTGAGGCAGGTAAGAAAGAAGCAAGACAGAGGTGCCCTGTCCGGGCTGCGGGCAAAGCCCAGGGCCTGTTGGTCCGTCTGTCCTCCCCCCGCAGTCACTGCTGCTTCTCTGACCTTCGGGGCCGGAACCTCCGTGGGCCCGTCGCCTTCCTCGTGGCCACGGCTGCTGTGAAGCCCACCAGGCAGCACAGGGACGTGGTGCTGAACTTGAGCGTGTCCAGCCAGCTGGGTGAGGCGGCCTGCAGGTACTGCTCAGCCAGGTGCAGCCCCAGCAGCAGGGCCCACAGGCCAGTGGAGAAGGCGTCGATCCTCCGGAGCCTGTGGGGAAGAGTGGGAGTGAGGGCCCAGCGAGGTGGGTGAGGCCCCTCCAGGCCCCCCACCTCCTGCCTCCTCCATTCACCCTGGCCCTGCTCAGAGGAGACCATCGAGGGCCCGAGCAGAGCGCGGGGCTCTCAATGCCACTTCCAACACTTCCTCACCCCACGGCTCTGAGTCAGTGTTTCTGAGCCTCAGTGTCCTACTCTGTACAACGGGGCAAGGAAACCTCCCTCAGAGCTGCGGTGAGAGGAAGGGGATGCCGTTCGGTACAGGGTCTGCATCTGCACAGGCAAGCACTACACCCCGTGAGCTAGGTCACCACTGCCTGACTGCGGTGAAGAGCCTGGGGTGGGGAGAGGACGCAGTGTGGCCCCAGGGCCCCTGCCTCCGCTGAGCTTCCTCCCACTGCGTCCCTGCCCCGCACGCACCTGATGCGGCCGGCCAGCAGCATGGCCAGCAGGCAGGTGAGCAGGCCCAGCGCCACGACACCCATCTGGTGGCTCTGCCCGAAGGCCCAGGCCTCGCGCAGCTTCTCGGCCGCATGCTCGGGCAGCAGGCCCAGCAGCTGCCGCCAGCCCTCAGCCCCGGTGGCTGTTCCGTTGTCTGGTGGGGCCGAGCCATTGCTACCAGTTGGCAGGGTCGGGGGCAGCGGGGCTCCCGGGGCAAAGGGGTTGCTGGTGCCGTAAAGCGCTGTGGTCAGCAGGAAGGCACAGGCCAGGAAGGCGAGGGCCCGGAGCACGATGACCTGTGCTGGGGCCTTCACCGCAGACGCGCAGAAGCTCTGAGGGAGGGAGAGGCAGGTCAGCGACAGGGCCAGAGCCACCGACAGCCCTCCGGGTGCCCACTCTGTGCATGGGGGTCTGGCCAGGGGCCCCCAGCACTCACAGAAGAACCACCAGCTCCCAGTGATTAGAGGTGCCCTAAATTCTCACGCACTCTTGGCTTCGTTTCTGGTTCACCCGTGGGTCCCATTAACCTGTCTCATTTCTGGGCCTTCACTCCACTGTGAGCTACTGTGGGCGGGGGGACTGTGCTGCCACATTCTCTACAGTAATCCTCTGATCTGATGGTGACCTTTCTTTCAAACACAGTTTCCAATCATTTTCAAGTTATTGTAGGAAACTCCTACTGTGTGGTTTTAACTAGAATTTTAATGAACGTACACACAACTCTGGTCAAAGTTAAAAAGTACCGGTTACTAACTTTGTTAACTTAGGCCCATAGCTGTCCCTCTGAAACTATCACAATGTTGTTAATTGGCCATGCTCCAACATTAAATACAAAGATAAAAAGAAAGAAAAAACAATAAGTTGTTCAGTCTGAAAGACAGTGGAGGGGGGGAAAGCAAGGGTCAGCGCAGCTCTCTGTGCAAACAGGCGTGCGGGCCAGTGGTCAGGGGCCTGGCTGCAGACTGGAAATCTCACACCAGCTGGTTGGCCAGACGGCCACCACCAGCTAGGTACCTCTGGGGACCCAGGGCGAGGGGAGAATTTCTTTGGGGAGGATGGTTTTTACTTCTAAATCCACCTGCTCCTATATCACATTTTTTTATGGCAGGACACTCCAGCATCTGAGCAGTGACAAAAACTAACGATGGTTTTAGCCAGCTGGTCCAAGGTTCAAACCCCGGGGACGCTGCACACCAGGCCCTCTCCCTGAGACTCAACCTCCCTGCCTGGTTTCCAGGGTACCTCGGAGAGCACCCACTACAAAGGTGCTGCAGGAATCCCCAGAGGTGCTGGGAGGTGCCCAGGCTCTGGAGGGCAGCCTAGAAACCCTGGCCATGACACAAGTTCTCCTTGGGACCCCCCTCCCCCACCCCTGCTCCACTCTGGCTTGGGGCACAGGTTGGGAGGCGGCCCCACAGGAAGGTGGCTGCCCCAGAGGAAGGGCCTGGCTCTGAAGAGCTGCCCCTGGTCACCGGCCCGCCCTCCGGGAAGGGGTCTCCTGCACAGACTTGGGGGCTGGGACGCCCCTTGCACCTGTGTGTGGGTCTGGTCGGCCTCCCGGCGCTTGAACTGGTGGCTGAGCAGCAGGGCGCGGAGCTGGCGGTTCTGGTGCTTGATGTAGTGCTCCACGGCTGCCTGGCACGGCCGGCACAGCTTATACATCTGCTCCAGGTGGTGCCGGTACACCTCGATCTCCTCGTCGTACCTGCCCTGCGGAGGGGGCACAGGCTCAGGGTCCCGGGGGTGACCATGTGCAAGTCATCCCTGTTCTGTACCTGCTTCCTCGGGGGCTCGACAGGACCAATGACCTGGGAAGAGGAGCCACCCACAGCCCTGGACACAGCAGGGCCCCCAGGGGACGTTCCAGCTAGTTCTGCGGCTGCCAAGGACACACCTCGAGGCCCGAGCCTGGCATGTGGCCCTTGCTCAGGCCCTGCTCCCGGACTCCGGACACCACCTGGGCTTGAACAGATGGACCACCTGGAGGTAGACCTGCCTCCTCACTGAAGCCCAGCGGTCCAGGAAACACGAGAAAGCCCCTGGCCAGGTCAGGGCCTCGGCAGGAACTGAAGGGCCTCTGCACTTCAGGAACAGCCCAGGCAACGCGAGGCCCACCCTTCCTTCCCCAGGAGATGCAGCACATGCTTCCCGGTTTGCAGGGGAGCCAGACATTTCAGTCTGCAGGGGCAGGAGGGTCCTGGCTTGTCTCTTGCTAGGAGCGAAGGTGCCAGAAACCTGCCCTGACTGCCCCGTCACATGTGCCTGCCCTCCTCTTGGCAGCCTTCCCAGCTTTCTCCACCCAGCCCCAGCTCACCTCTATTTTCCTCCCTCCCCACCTCCCTCCCAGACTGGGCCTTGGGGAAAGTCAGGGTCTCTGAGCTTCAGCAAGCATTGTCTCTTGAGGTCACGGAACCCCCAGACTGGGCGAGGAGAGATGGGCTAGATGACAAGGCTGCTGGCCTCCACGTGGACCCAGGAGGCAAAGGGCTGACATCCAGCCTCTGGGCAGCACCCGCCTCCCCTTGCCCTCCACGAGCCAGGAGCCTCGCCCACTCCAGAGCCAACTGCCCGCCAGGCGGTGGGCTAGACGGACTCAGAGGGACACGGACAGGTTGGACCCAACAGAGCCCCACGCTGGAGCCCAAGGACCCTGCCTCCCCTCGCCCAGGGACAAATCCCTCTGGACTGGCAGGTGCTCCCAGGCTTGGGGCCCCCACAGCAGTGACCACGAGACAGGAAGTGTGAGAAGCGCGTGGCTGAGATGACACATCCGGAATGCAGGCCAGCACGGGGTTCTGGGTGAGGAGGGGGTGCTCCTCAGCGGCTCTACTGCCTCCAGCATCCCCAGCCCCCAACTCACCTCGTCACGTGGTGAGAAGGCGGCCAGCTGCTTGACCTTGGCGGTCTGGTGGTGGCTGCACCTCCGGCACAGCAGCACCTGGCTGCTCACCCACTGCAGGGGCTGGGCGGGGGCGCGGGGGCCGGGTGAGCCGCTCACCACGTGGTTCAGGTGCTCCAGGTACTGTGCGGGGATCGGCTTGTTGTAGTCACCATTCTGAGGGAGGAGGACCCGAGTCAGGGGGAGGCCTCCCCACAGGCAGGAGCCTCCCGCCCCCGCTCAGGCCGGGCGCCGGACAGAGGTCCCACATGCAGATACTTCCCCAAGGTGGATCGCTAACACTCCCTCTCTTTACATGCAACACGGAAGCTCTTCTTCCAAAGGAACTTCACAGGGAACCCCAACTCAGGCGAGATGCAGAGTCTGAAAAGACCTGGGTCTGAACATAAACCCGCCCATGTCACCCTGGCTCCCTGAGCCTGTGCGCTGGTCCTCAGAGGAGGCCCTGGATGGTGGCCGGGGTGGGTGGGGGCGTACCTCCTGGAAGCCGTTGTACTGCTCGCAGTGGGGGCAGTCCCAGCAGTTGCGGTTCCCGTAGGGCACCACCGTGTCCTGGTTGCAGAACCAACAGTTAACGACAGTGTGTGTTGGCTTCATCCTGCGGACAAGGACAGAGTGGAGTCTGCGGGAGGATGAGAGACCAGGGAGGGTGGCGGCAAGCAGGGCGGGGGACTCCATGAACCCGTCCATGGGACCTGGGCTTATCCTCAGCCAACCAGGCCAAGCCTCCTTGACCCTGGGGTCAGCTGGAGACGGACCAGGAACCCGGGGCCAGCCAGGCTACGGGCTGACAGGGACCTGGCTCCAAGACCTCCCTCCCTCCCTCCCTCAAGGCCCACAGACCTGGGCCCATTCCCAGGCTGAGGAAACGGTGCTCCCTGGGGAATTTCCAGATGGACGGGGCCTCGGTGCTCAAAGAAGCCCCAGGAGAGCCAGGGCCAAGGAGACCAAGGGTGGGGACTGAAGACAGCTGCTCAGCCTGGGGCCAGCCCCCCCTGGCTTGGGGACAGGACAGGCTGGCCACAGCGGCCCTCGCCAGCCACACGCGTGGTGACAGGTGGGTGTGCAGGATAATCCCGGCCCAGACACTGAGGGATCTGTGCTCGAGTACCCTCCATCCATCTCCCTGGCTGTTCGGCGGGTGTGTGTCAGGGGGTGGAGGAGGCAAGGACATGGCAACTGCCAGGCAAACCCCTCCAGTCTCAGAAATCTACGATAACAGGTGGCAGCTCAAGCCTGGGGTCCTGGCCTTGCCACTCCTGTCTCCCTGCTTGCCCCTAGAGTCCACCTCCAGCTGTGGGGTTGCCGTCTGGGCCTCTGCTGGGATGGGCAGTCATACCACACGTGGACACCCCTGCTGTCCAGAGGATGGCACAGCCCCAAGCTTCTGGGAGCCAGAGTCCCGGCTCTGCCAATCCCTCCTCTCTCAGCCTTGGCATTTGCGTGTTATCAGGGCTCAAAGACACAAGACATGTAAGGGTGCTTTGTAACACAGGGTGCTGACTCTGGGGTTGTCTGGGGGCCTGGCCCCCTGGAAAGAGAGCTCCTGCTTCTGACACTGAGCTGCCTCCTGGCCTTGCCTGTCCATGGACCATGGGCAGATCACAAGAGTTCTCCAAGCCTCAGTCTTATTACCTATCATCTGTGGACAAGACAAGTGTGGGAAGTGCTTCCAGAACCTGGCTGACTGCCCAATAAACAGCAGTTTACATGGGGAGGGCAGGGGAGGAGAGAAGCAAGCCCAGACAGAGGACATGGAACCAGACCCTGCAGGGAAGGGTCCCAGGGTCCACAGCGGGCACCCTGGCTTGCCCCAGCTTCATCGAGCTGGAGGGCAAGGCTCAGAAACAGTAGTGCTGGGCAGCCTGGCCCCATGGTCACGGCGTGGCCTTCAGGGAAAATCATTTTTCTATCTGGCTGATGCGGATAGCAACCATCTCTGCTCCAAAAAGCGTGCTGAGGGATCAAGTGAGAGAACTGAGGGAAGCGCTGGGCTGGGCAGGTGGTCAGCGGAGGCATTCTGACAGCCTCACTGGCCTTCAGGCCAAGAGCAGTGGAAGGAGGCGCCTAGCGGTGTGGGAACCCTCTCTGCCGAGAAGCCGCACTTGGGCAATTAAGCACTTGGCTTTCTCTCTGTTAATCTGTAACCGCTTTACAGGCTTCTCTATAATAGTGCACGAGGGCAGGCGTGTCCACAGGAGCGGTGAGGCAGGCCCAAACACCTTTCCCCTGCTCCCCTGGGTCCTGCTGGCCTCACGATGGGCCCCTTTGCCCCTCCACCCCAGATGCCCACCATACCACACCTGTCACTGGAGAGAAGCCAGCAGAAGGGCTGGCAGCCCATGAGTAAAGACAAACAGGAAGTGAATAAAGATGACCACTGGTGGGCACCTGTGGTGGGCGATCAGGAACTGAGGCTTTGGGCTTGGGGGGCCAGGCACGAAGCCCCTCCCACCCAGGAAGTCATCGTTTTCACCCTCAATCACCAGCTTCGTGGTGGGGAAGTGAGCCCGGACTGGAAAGGGGTGGTCGGGAGGGGAGGGGGGATTAGGCCTGGGCCAGCCCAGGTGGCGCTAGTGGTAAAGAACCTGCCAGCCAACGTAGGAGACGTCAGAGACGGGTTCCATCCCTGGGTCGGACGAGGGACCTGGGGCGGGGGGGGGGGGGCATGATAACCCACTCCAGTATTCTTGCCTGGAGAATCCCATGGACAGAGGAACCTGGTGGGCCACAGTCCCTAGAGTCACAAAGAGTCAGACATGACTGAAGCGACTTAGTACGCACATGCTGAGCCAACAGCTCTGGCTTGGTAATCCCTGCCCAGGGTTGTGGGGGTGAGGGTCTTCTCTCACAGACAGAGCAGCTGCCGGCCACCCCGACCAGATGGGTTCCACCTGGTGGGGTGTCATCCCCCACAGCTCCTCTGGGGAGCGCCCTGAAAGCACGCTAAGGCCTGTGAGCAGCAGATGGACCAGCGATGCCAGGTGTGGGTGTCAGTTCTCCAAGGATCAGCGATGCTCCCGCCTGCCTGGAGCTTCACATGCCAGACACGTGGGTGCATGTGACTCACACTCGCGGGCTGCACTTGATGGCTGACCTTGCAGCTCATAGTCTCCACAGCGGCTAGGCGGCCCTGGCCTGTGGCACTGCACCCGCCTCTACCGGGCCTGACGTGGAAGCCAGCTCAGCCCCATCCTGCTCCTGCTCAGGCTAACGCCCCCACCCTATGCCCCTCCTAACCCCTTGACCTACTTCTCTCCCGAGCCAACTACCTCTGTTCCCAGCGAAGCTCTGGTCAAACCCCTTGTGGTAGACAAGATCAGAGGGCCAAGAGACAGCGACCCCGTGACACAGCAGGAGAGACTTAGATGGGTCGAGGCCAGGCCACCTCCAGTAGAAGACCAGGCTCCAGAGGATGGGCGGTTGGCTTGGAGGCTCTGGAAGGTAATCACCCAGCCCCTGCTGCCTGCGTGCTGAGCTCCTGGGCTCTGCTTGGGTCAGGGGAGGCCTGAGGCAGCCAAGGGCAGGATGGGCCCCACGGGAGGAACCAGGGGGCAGCTGTGTGTTCCGGAACCATCCCTCCACAGCACCAAACACACAACGGGAAAAAGATGAACACAGGCCCTAATGATGGTATTGCCTTGTGAGCCCCAAACATGCATGTTTAGTCATAGCAAAGCTCGTGCCCTGACATCCTGCCACATCCTAAGAGGTCAGGTGGGGGCAGGGGGTCAGTTCCAGCCCACTACTCTGAGGGCTGCAGCTCCATGCCCCTTGGTCCTGGCCCCTGCCGGGGGTGGGCATCAGCTGTGAGCCCAGTGCAGTGTGACACAGAGGAGACACTGTGTGGGCTCAGTCCCTCTTAAGGGTTGGGGGCGGGGGTAGCGGCGCTCAGAGTCTGGGGGAGGCCGATGTGTCAAGCAGTCTCCACCACACCAGGCTCTGTGAAGTCCCCCAAGGGGGACTGGGCACACGGCCTGTGACCCGTGTGCTGGTCCAGCAGGTCTGGAAGATGGTCTCTGACAGTCAGGCTGGTTTCCTTAGGGCTCGAGAGGTCAGCCTCCCAGGTGACGGGTCCCTGAGGGACCCCATACACTGCCTTGCTTGCTACTCTGTGCCCTGAGTATTGTGCAATCCACCTGCGAGAATCCAAGGGCCTCCTGCAGAGCAGAGGCACCAGCACCAACGGGCCTCCGGGCCGCCCACTCCAGCCTCTAGGCAAAGCACACTTGGGTCCACAGCGGTCCAGCCAACACCAGACAGAAGGCCCGGGTCTGCTCTCGGTGGATGGCCCTGGCTCCTCAGCATGGCCCAGCTGGAGAGGCACAGGCTGGGCTAGAAAGGAGGCAGAGATGCACGAGGCTCCCCACTCCCCGGATGCAAGGACAGAACGACTGCACAGGGCAGCTGCGACAGATGCCACAGCAGAAAGCCAACGGGCAGAGCGTCAGCCGTCACCCTCAAGGACAGGCCTGCCGGCCAGCAGGGCCAATGGGCAGATGGCCTTCAAACGGCTGGGACTGCCAGGCAAGGGGGTGAGGACCACCCAGTGCGTGTGCAGGGAGCCAGACTGCATGGCTGCAGGAGAGCGTGGCGAGAGGTGTGCAGGAGTGTGGCCGAGGCTCCACTCCTTTACCCAGGAGGCTGCGCCGTCTCGTCTCCAAACACCAGACAGTGGACAATCCAATAACCACGTCTGGGGGCTCCAGCAGCCATGAGCAGGCTGTGCCGGCAGAAGATGAACACGATGCCCAGCAGCAGAGTCTGGGGGTGAGAGTCTGGGTGAAGTGGGCACAGGAAGCCACAGAGACCGCCCGGGTCCAGGGTGAGCAAGCCCGGCGAAGTATAATCTCGGCTTCCACCTGGCCTCCTGGGTGCAGAGCGGCAGCCAAGGTGCTCAGTGAGGACCCAGGGCACGAGGCTTGGTTAGGAGCTGAAGGGTCGTGGTGTTGCTGGGCAGGAAGCCCGATCTCCTCGGCCTCCGTTTTCTCATCTGCTGAATGGGGCCACCAGCAGCACGCACTGCCCCCCAGGTCACAGGCAGTCCAGTCAAGAGGACTCCATGGGCAGGAAGCCAGGCTGGCCCTGCCCGAGGCTCTGGGTACCACAACACTTCAGAAAAGCAGGCTCCTGCCCCTGCTCCATGGCCAGTCCTCCGTCCCTGTCCCTCTCTGCTGAGCCTGCAAACACCCACCCGGCCAAGTCCATTTCCAAAAACAACTCTCCTCACATGCCCTCTCTAGGGTCATTTAAAACCCACACTATGGCCAAAGCCGTTCCTCACTGTCACCGATCTCCTCCAGGAGGGAGAAGGGCTCAGTCTGGGGGCTGGTCTTGCTTCTGAATCGTGACAGTGGCCAATTTATGACCCCAGATAAAGCCAGCACTTAAGGAGCATCTCAGAACCTCCCGGGAAAGGGCTGTCCTCTCAGCCTATGGGTCCCAGGGCCACATCACGACTCAGGTGTGTACCCTCGTGGCTCCCCTCAGAAACCTCGCAGGACACTGCACGCAGGTCTCAGGCTCTTGCCTCCAGGAAAGGGAAGGCTGTGGCGGGCAGCCCAGGAAGGCAGACAGGCTCCCCCCGCCCCCCACCCCCAGGAACAGCTGCAGCACAAGAGAGGCACAGTGGGCACATCCAGCTCAAATCCAGCCACACAATATGGGTGGGGGCCACAAAGCCTGGTGGCAGTGCCTGGCCCAGGCTGTGATCTCTGGGCTGACACTCTTTATTGCATTTCCTGGGAAGCAAACCGGGCTCTGGACACACCTCTGCCGTCAACATTGCTCTGGGAATCTGAGCAAGTGGTGGGCACCTCTGCACCTCAGTACCTTCGTGTATAAAATGACTGATGTGAACCAGCTGATCCTGTGAGCCCCTCCAGCTTCCAAAAACTGGGCAAAAGCCTGGACGTGTCGAACTGTGGGCTGTCAAGGGTCCCGCGGGGCCACCCCCTCCGCAGCCTGCCATTCTGGCTCATCCTGCAGACACAGCTGATGTCCCTCCCACCCCTTCCTCCCCCGGGAAGACTGTGACTCAGTCGCTCTCACGTCTTTTCCCCTTGGGTAAGAAGCGGTACACGGTGGTGGCTAAGGAAGAACAGACAAGCCCTCCAGGTTCAAGTCCCAGCTCCCCCGCCTGCTGTTGACTGGCTGTGGGCAAGTTCCTTTGCTTCTCCCACCTAAGAGCTGAGCTTCCAACATCTGCTGCTGAAGCTACAAACCCACCCACCCAGAATGTTCTCCAGAACGTTCTCACAACCCCACCTTTTTTCCTGTTCCCTGTAAAGGTGGATCAAGTGGGGAGACAGTGGAGATGCCCCTGAGGTCCTCCTGAAATAAGAGGGCCAGTAAGCTTTTATCCCTGACCACGGAAGCCCATGATAGGCCAGCTCTGCATAGGGGTCAGCAAGGTCTGTGAACCTGGGCCAGGGCAGGGGGCCGCCACTGAACCCACCCAGCAGAAGCCCAGCGCAGTATTTAAACACCCCTAAAGTATGTCATGTCAGGCTTTCCTGCTCTTGGAGGCTGCAGAGTCCAGAGGTTAGGGACGCAGGCTCCACGGTCGGGATGCTTCAGTTCACATCCTGACTCGTCTAATTGATAACAATTTTTGCAGCTCTTTTGTCCCTCCGCTTCTCTAGACAGAGCACGGCTGTGACTGAAATGGGCTTATATGAGATTACAACAACGCCTGAGGCAGCCTGGGCCGCCTCAGAAACCGCCGGCTAGTACTCAACCTACCGCAACGTGCTCCTGAGGACCAGGGATCAGGGCTCCGGGCGGAAGAGAACGCGGCTGGACACCCGCTCGTCTCTCCCGCAGGGTTTGGGGGCCCAGCAGATCCTGCAGCTCGGTCTGCACGGTCTCCGCGGGGGAGGAAGTTCGTACCCCCCACGCGCCCCACATTCCTGGGCGCCCCCAACCCGCTCCGCCGCTTTCCGACAGAGGAGCCCCAGCCCGGTTTTCTTTCCGGGGGCGGGGCGTGCACGACGGGTCTCCGCGCTGGGGCTCGCGGGCCGGGCCCCACCGCCACGCCGCGGCCTCGAGGCTGACGGACAAGAAGGCGCCGGGCCGCCCGGGAGCTGGCGCGGGTGGGGGCGGCCGCGGGCGGAGGGCGGGGGGCGGGGGCGCGATACTCGCCGGCTGCGTGGGCCGCGCGCACTCACCTCCGCGCGATCCGGTAGAGCAGCACGCCGGCGGCGGCGCACGCTGTAACCCCCAGGCCGCCGGCCAGGCCGGCCGTGGGGCAGCGGGCCAGCAGCGCGCTCACTCCCTCCATGGTTCCCGGTGCGAGCGGTGGGCGGTGGCAGGCGGCGGCGGCAGCAGGGCCGAGGGCCGCGGGTAGGACTCAGAGCGGCGGCGCGCGCCTCCTCCCGCCGTGACCTTCGTCGCTTTGTAGCCGGCGCGGGCACGCCTCCTGACTCGGCGCGCTCCCGCCGCGCAGCCAATCGGAGCGCGGGGCGAGCCTGGTGGGCGGGGCGCCGGCGGAAGTCGCGGTGTTGGCCCGAGCGCGCCCTCCCGTGGCCGGAGGTGGGAGGTGACGCGGAGCCCTGCCCAGCCCTCTTCTGCTCCCGCCTCTCTCACTGGCGCCTTCCGCAAAAGTCCGCCAACTTCAGCATCTCAAGCTAGTGTCTTTCCCCTGCTTGTCCTGTTTTCCCAATGCCTCGCCAAACCCGGCCCGTACGCGCGATGCTGTTTTGCGGCAACTTGGAACTTCTTAAGCTTCTTCCACTGAAGCTACTCCAATGGTCAAAAAATTAGTTTGTAGAAACATGACCTCCGCTCCTGAGGGTAATTGGATCATGGGACAGCCAATGCTTCGGAACGTAATCCTACTATTAGAATGTCAGAGCTATAGGTATTGTCTTAGAGGGATGAAACACTTTTAAAAAAAGCAACATGCACATTAACTTTAATATATGTTTGAATAAACTATCATGTGTTGTTCAGCTACTCAGTCATGTCCTACTCTGCGACCCCGTGGACTGCAGCACACCAGGCTTCCCTGTCCATCACCATCTCCTGGAGTTTGCTCAAAATCATGTCCATCGAGTTGGTGGTGCCATCCAATCATCTATATCCTGTCGTCCCCTTCTCCTTCTGCCTTCAATCTTTCCCAGCATCAGGGTCTTCTCAAATGAATCAGTTCTTTGCATCAGGTGGCCAAAGTATTGGAGCTTCAGCTTCAGCATAAGTCCTTCCAATGAATATTCAGGACTGATTTCCTTTAGGATGGACTGGTTTGATCTCCTTGCAGTCCAAGGGACTCTCAAGAGTCTTCACCAACACCACAGTTCAAAAGCATCAGTTCCTCAGGGCTCACCCTTCTTGATGGCCCAACCCTTACATCCATACCTGACTACTGGAAAAACCATAGCTTTGACTACATAGACCTTTGTTGGCAAAGTAACGTCTCTGCTTTTTAACATGCTGTCTGGGTTTGTCAAGGAGCAAGTGTCTTTTAATTTCATGGCTACAGTCTCCATCTGCAGTGATTTTGGAGCCCAAGAAAATTAAGTCTCTCACGGTTTCCATTCTTTCCCCATCTATTTGCCATAAAGTGATGTCATGATCTTAGTTGTTTGAATGTTTTGTGTTTTAAGCCAGCTTTTCCCCTCTCCTCTTTCGCCTTCATCAAGAGGTTCTTTAGTTCCTCTTCACTTTCTGCCATAAGGGTGGTGTCATCTGCATATCTGAGATTATTGATATGTCTCCCGGCAATCTTGATTGCAACTTGTGCTTCATCCTGCCCAGCATTTCGCATGAAGTACTCTGTATATACGTTAAATAAGCAGGGTGACAGTGTACAGCCTTTACATACTCCTTTCCCAATTTGGAACCAGGCCATTGCTGCATGTCTGGTTCTATGTTTATAGAAACATGATTGTTAATACTGAACAGCAGTTACCTGGGCAGGGCATGGTAAAGATTTACTTCATGCAAGTGTTTTAGTATTGGTTTGCGCTAAATTACTTCTATAACTAAAAAAAAAAAAAAAAAGGAATATTTGTATTTAATTATGCAATATCTCAGTGTTGCCACAATTATTTATGTTTTGAGGTTAACATTAGAGTCTTTACTGTCCTGGACTGTATTGGGTGATTTGGCAGCAGTTACCTTTGACTCCTGTTGCTGGTCAATCTGTCCCACATTCTAGATCTGAGCCTTCACCAGGAATTGCAAAGAGGCAGGGCAGTGATGAGTCTGGTGGATGCTCCACTGTCTTGGAAGTCTTTCCCACATTTTTGCTTTCATCATAAATGAATATCAGTGAAACTTCCCTTCAAAATGTGAGATGCTGCATTTAAGCACCATTCTCTTTCCAAGGAAGACTGCTGGCATGACATTCCCCTCGAAGGGCTCTGTGATGTATGTGGACAGAAAATGCACCCCATTGTTCTGCACTGGGCATGCCTAGTACAAGCTCATCTTGAACATCATCATCTTTAAGCGAATGGAATGGAACAGGCTCTGTGGCCCCTTCCTCCCGACATGCATCTACTGAACAAGCAGCACAAGCCACGAGTGGTCAGTTTCCTACTTACCTCGGCAAGTGAGGCAAGCTTCAGTGCCTCTCACGTCTGTAAAATGTCCACGGAACTACATGCCTCACAAGGTTGTTAATGAGAAATTAAGTAGCACCTCACATACTGCTTGGCACAAAAACAGGTAAACGATGGGTAAGCCACAGGACTACTGAAAAATGGTGAAATCTCCATGATTAAGCTTATGGAGAAGAGAGCAATCAATCATGGGATTTCTCCATTAGCAGCTCAGTGATATTTCCCACTTTAAAATACAATAACCCCTTTACAGAGAAAGCATTGGTTTTTTCCTGCTTGTTCTCTCCCTGCTTGTACTCCTGGTACTCAACATTTCTTTCATTTCAATGCCCTGGTGCAGAAACAAGCAGAGAACTAAAGGATGTCAGTTCAACATCAAATTTACCACTTCAAGAATGTATAAGAATTACCTCCAAAAATTCTCATACCCACCTAGTGGATATTAAGCAACCTGACTTTTTTCTAAAAAACAATTAATTTGGCTGTGCTAGCTATGTTGCTGCATGGGCTTTGTCTGATTGCGGTGAGTGGATGGTGCTCTCTGGTTGAGGTGTTCGGGCCTCCCTTGCTGCAGAACACAGAGCACAAGCTCAGTAGGTGTGGCACCTGGCTTCGTTGCCCTAAGGCATGTGGAATCCTCCCGGATCCCGTATCTCCTGCATTGGCAGGTGGATTCTTAACCACTGGACCACCAGGCAACTACCAGGGTTTCATTCAAGCTGCTTCAGTCATGTCCAACTCTTCTGCAACCCTGCGGACTAGTAGCCTGCCAGGCTCCTCTGTCTGAGGGATTCTCCAGGCAAGAATATTGGGAGTGGGCTGCCATTTCCTCCTCCAGGGGGTCTTCCCGACCCAGGGATCGAACCTGTGTCTTCTGCATTGCAGGTGGATTCTTTACTGCTGAACCACCAGGGAAGCCCCCTCAGACTTTCCTATGAATATTAAAATAGGAAGATGTTGCTCAGTTAAAATGAGCTTGTGGAATAGAAATCTCTTTGCTGTCAAGCACTATAGAACTTGACTAAAGTCATTTATTTTGATTTCCATTTAGTGTTGACAGTTGGAGCAAATTATACCAGAGGGCTCAGAAACACCAACCAACCTCCTTTATGACCAAAAGTGAACAAAAGTTAACTGTATTTCAATTTGAAAATATTCTCCTCTCATCCCTACCACAACATCTGCCACTGAAACTGAAGCTACAAGGTATCCATGATTAGAATCAATTATCTTTCTAAACATTCAGGTTGAAAAATAACCTTAATGTATAATACATACAGACTGCAGTGAAAGGGCTAATGGGAAGACTCTACATAGATCTTACCTGCCTTCTTACTATCTTTTTGTTGTTTATTAAAGTTCCTTTATAAATGGGGGTGGTTTAAAACTCTGGTAATTTCTCATTTCCAGGCCTTTTAACCTTGTACTAGGGTATTTCAGCATTACCAGTGCCTCCTACCAGGATAGAAGGGGGCTCTCTTGGAGGAGCAGGCAGTCAATCCTGTACCCTGCCCCTCTTCTCCAGTGGTGGAGCCCCCACAACAGGGCTGAAGACCCCAGAGGGCAGGTCTGCTGCTCACTAGCCACGTTCCACACTCACAGCCAACTCGGGAGGTGCCCAACGCTCTCACAAGGTACCTGGGCTTGACTAGGCTGAACCTGGGGAAACACACCCAGGGGCAAGGAAGTTGGTAAACTGTTCTTTAAAACTCTTGCCTCTGGCACTTCCCTGGTGGTCCATTGGTTAAGACTCCGAGCTTCCACTGCAAGGGGAATGGGTTTGTTCTCTGGTCAGGGCACTAAGATCCCACATGTTGTGGGGTGTGGCCAAAACAATATAAACCCTTGCCTTCGGTTCAAACTGGGGATAGAGGATAACTTCTGGGAAAGGTTTGTGTACGCTCAGTTGCTCAGTCGTGTCCGACTCTGTGTGACCCTATGGACTGAAGCCCTCTGTGCTCCTCTGTCCATGGGATTCTCCCAGTCAAGAATACTGGAGTGGGTTGCCATTTCCTCCTCCAGGGGATCTTCCCAACACAGGGATCAGACCTGAGTCTTCTGTTGTCTCCTGCACTGGCAGGTGGATTCTTTACCACTGGAAAAGGTTTATACGTTAAAATATCTAGTGTCAGGAAGTTGTATTTATTTTTTTTTAACTTGGCAGCTGGAGAGCTCAGATGATCTAGAAATGAAGAAAGGAGACCAGCTGGGTGGTCTGTCCTGGTCTGCTTGGTGCCACCAAGCTGGGACACTTCTTATCTTTCCATCAGAGCAGGATCTAACATATTAGAAAACAACTGTACTTTTAGTTTTTCTCTGTGTTTCTAAGCTTATGCTTAACTGAAGTCGTTAGCTACAGTTTACCATAAGGTGGATATAAAAGAGGACACAAACCAAATTTATACTTAAATTAAATACCATGATTTAATTTACTGGCTGCTTAATCCTGTATTCTCTTAAGTTAAAAAAACAAACACAAACACCAACCAAAAGTAGTTATAATTAACTGTTAACGTTAATGAATTTAAACCTTCCAGAAAGCATGAATCCAAAAGGAAATGTCCAACAGGTGATGCGAGCCACATATTCTATGGCTTTCCTGTTTCGGTCTCAAACATTCTACATGTCAATGGAAAAAAAAAAAAATTCTCTAGGGTTTCTCAGTTTTATTCTTCTAGAGCACAGTTTTCTGGCCTGTTACTGAGCATGGTCTTCTAACAGGTACACAATTAACTCGTAGGTAGACAACACAATGGCAGTGTTTGGTATCTGCCGGATGAGCTGGGCAAAGAGTCCTCTATAAAAGGCCAGGTAGCCTTCTTCCCGGAAGACCAGCCGAGCAGTCTGGACAAAGGACTTGTACTTGCTGCCCTCCTCCCGGAGCCGCGTCCTGATGACTTCTGCAGGAAGAGACACGCATTTCAGGCTATGAGCGAACTGAACTTCCAAAGGGTGCATGGAGAGACAGCAAAGCACCCAGCTTTACACACGTTAATGTGCAACGGTGGCTCTTTGCCCTCTCAGCTCCGTTTAGATGGGGCAGCCACACAGACCATGAAGAGTTTTTTTCAGAACATTTTCTAACTCTAGGAATTGGTCAATTGTCCCAAGACTTATGTATACTTCTAAGGGGTAAGAGTGCCAAATGACTTCTAAAGGATTAGAAAAATAAAAGTTTCATTTGAATGAGACAATTTTAAGACAGTTTATCATTTTCTACTCTTAAGTAAACGCTGTCACTTCCCTGGAGGCCTAATTTATATTAAGTATAGTGAGTGGTATCTCCAACAAGGCTTTCTTCCCATGTACTCCCCAACTTTCTCCTCTTACTAGGATCCTTCTCCACTCCATCCAGCTTAAAAAACCACCTCCTCCTTTCTCAGAGTCTTGCCCACCTGGCCCGGCCTCACCCTGGCCCCTGTGGCAAGACACCTGGCACTGCCCGTCAAGCAGACTTCAGGGCATGTGACGTGGGACGAGTGGCAGACCCCCTCCCCAAGAGCCCGTGGGGCTGCTCGGTGCCCCAGCACATGACGGGGCCTGAGTGGCCTGTTTCAAGTTGGCCGTGTGCAATGCCACAGCTGACCGTGCAGCAGGCGCTGGAAAACAAAACCTGTTTTTCATGGCACAATAAACTGAGCTGTTTTTTTAAAAAGTAGTTCAGTAGAACATGAGGTCTATTATGAATTCCTTACAAAATAAACTTACCCAAAGTAGCTTTCTTCAGCATTCCATTCAAGGTGGAAGCTGAGAGAATTTTTTTTTTTTAAAAAGCTTGGCTCCCATATCATTTTTTTTGACGAATTTTAAACAAAATCCAGATTTCTTTTGTTTCTTTGAAAACATCAGATGTTCCACAACACACGGCTCACATTCTGCTGAGTGTTGGCCACAATCAGGTGGAGCCAAGGAAAGCAGAGCCCCCACCGCCCGCATGACCTGCACGCACGAGCTGAAGCCGGCTGTGCTGGGACTCAGCTACCTTGCATCACCCGCTGGTACCTGCATCTCCATTTGAACCCCAGAGGCCTGGGAAGTACTGACATACACCAATGGCCACTATACCGCGCCTGAAGGCCAGGCAGGACCTACCGTGGGGGTAAGCGACACAGGAGGCGCATCCCTTAGAAAGAGCAGCAGCTGCCATAAGTCCAAAAAAATTTGTGGAATTTTTCTCAGTCCCATTTGTAGAAGAGGCTAACGGAGCTTCTTTCAGATACTTCTTTAAGCTTTCATAAATAGCAAAACAGATGATGGTTTCCGAAATCCCAGCATACGAGGCAGTTAATCCCCTGTAGAAGCCGCGGATGCCTTCCGTCTGGTAAACATAGCGGGCACACTGGAGCGTGTTCATCTGCTTGGAGCCTCGCACTCTGCACAAAGGAGACCAATGACAGGCCGTCACGCCACATGCTGAGGAGCCTGCCTGCTGCCCCCGAGTCACAAGGATGATAAAGAGAAAGTACACGGGGAGGCGCCATAGTCCTCCTTGGTCTGGGTTTGGCTGAGTCCTGTCCACAGTGAGGCCAGGCCCATCAGCTACATGGGGCCACAGGCCCACAGGATGGCACGCGCATCTGTCCCAACTCGCAGACAAGTGCTCAGAGTCTTCGATCTACCTTTGAGAAGAGCTAGATGGAAGGTGTTCACCAAAGAGGAAAATATGACTGTAATAGAATCAAAACCATCCATGTGTCTACACATGCAGACGGATGGTACACAGACTAGATTGAAAGAGTCGTGAAGGCAGTAAGACATGGGGAAGTGCTTAAAGTGGAGAGCAAGGTGAAATTCCATGTAAAGTACAATTATAATACAAACACACTTTAAGGAAACACTGAAGGAAAATCCGCCAAGAATCTCACAGGGTGGTAAGTTTAAGTGCTCTTTGTTACCACTGTGGTCTCCAAATGCTGTTATTTTGACTCTATTCTTTCTTTTTTGGGTTCTTATCTGGCTGTGCCGGGTCTTAGTTGCTGCATGCAGGATCTTTGGTTGCGGCATGTGGATCTCCGTTCTGGACCACAGATTGAAACCAGACCCCCTGCATCCGGATCTTGGAGTCTTAGCCGCTAGACCACCAGGGAAGTCCCTCCATTATTCCCACATTTGTAAACTTATAAACACGGAAGAAACTATACAATAACTAAAAGGCCTTCAGCTTGGATGCTCCTGCCCCACGACAGGAAGTTTTCATAAACTGCCTGGATACACACAGAATCCCTGGACTGGATAGCGTTCACGCTGGGCGCACGTAGGAGACCCTCCTGTGGGGGAGCAGATCAGTGCACTGGGTCCCCCCACTCCCGCCCCCTACCTGGAATGACCTTTGTAATGCAAACGCAAGCACCCACTCCCCTGTTTACCATCCTCTCACAAGGGGTCTCTCAGTCTTGGCACTACTGGGATTTCTGGGGCTGGACAGTTCTCTGCTGGGGGTAGTCATAAGTGTTATAGAGTATCTAGCAGTCTCCCTGGTCTCTATCCACTAGATACCACCTAAGCTGTGAGAAACAAATATTCAGACGCTGCCAAACATCCCCTGGGGACAGGGCCCTGAAATCCCTGCTCTAATAGCTCTACACTGCCTCCAAATACAGCCGAGTCCAAGCTCCCGTTCCTCCCCAGGGCTTTCAAGGATGCGGCTTCTCCAGCCTTATTTCCCTGTACCTCTCTCCTTCCCCAGCACATTCACATGCATGACACACCCCTACTTTCTGCTGCTCAGAATGAACAAAGCTTCCCTGTCTCCAAATTTGCTGCACACCCGAGTCTCTGCCTGCGGTACCTTCACTGCCAGTGCCCACTGGGCTTCTGGACACAGGGAGATATCCCTGCCACAAGAGTCCCTCCCTGGCTGCCTCCCTGCACGTCCCATGCAGACTGCATCAGGGACTCCCTCCCACCCCCCAGGGTCCTGGAGCACTGCTGGCCCCTTCTCCCACCAACCTATAATTCTCTCTATTTTCTGTGAAGCTGTGAGCTTTGGGAAGGCAGGGCTTGTGTCTTATTCTCTGCTGTTTCTGCTGCCACTGGTGCACAGGAAAACATGCAACAAATCCTCGTTGTTGAGGGCTCTGTCAATAGAGCCCACCAAATATAGCTTTAAAATGTCCTGAGCACAGGTCATTACCAGGCAGATTTTAACAAATGCACATAAAGAAGGCTCTCAGCTGACCAATGCATTTATCCTCTGCTAAACAGAAGTGATGTGAGGACACCGTGTGCACGCTTGGAAGTAACTGCCCAGACGCTCTAGGAGAGGACTGGTCAGGATGTCGTAGGACAAGAGCTTCTTGAGGGTTCTATTCCTAGTGAGGAAGGCAGATTCAAGGAGACCGAAGCAAGAGACCACGTGACATTTTTTTGAAAACTGCCAAGGACCTTGAAGGTTAAGCTGAGGAGTTGGGATTTGACCCTGACAGTAACTGACATTCATTGAAGGCTTCTGAGCAAGATATCTCTTCTAAATGATTAGACCTGGTACATTTTAGAAGGTTCCTTCAGGTAGAACGGACAGGGAATGTCAAAGACCCACTTCAGAGGCTACCCGGGTCATTCGAGAGAAAAATAAGCAAAGGCAGAGCCCACCTCCATTTCTAGGTGGAGCTCTTGCTTGCTCTCTCCCCTCCTTTCTCTATAGGTAGCTGAAGGTTAGACTGGACTAGCTGGAAGTTTCCAGCGCCCCACACACATTTCTAGGCAACCTAGTAACAAAAGGGTACTTAGAATCCTATCAGAAAACACTGTTTATCATCATCATCACTGACTTGAAATTACAGTAGTTACTGGGATGTTCCTTGATCTTGTTATTTAATATACTAAAGAAGTATATTAATATATTGTAACTTTTAAAAACACTGATAATTGTATTTCAATAATTGGTTTTCATTGCTTTTAAAAATGTCATTCTAGGGCTTTCCTGGTGGTACAGGACTTAAGAGTTTGCCTGCCAATGCAGCGGACATGGGTTCCATCCCTGGTCCACGAAGATTCCATGTGCAACTAAGGGGCAACTCAGCCTTCGAGCCACAACTGTTGAGTCTGTGTGCCTAGAGCCCGAGCTCCGCAACAAGAGGAGCCACTGTAATGAGAAGTCCAAGCACCCCTGCTCACTGCAACTAGAGAAAGCCCACTTGCAGCAATGAAAACCCAGTGCAAAAAAGAGAAAAAAATCATTCTAAAAAGTGCCTGTAGGCTTCACTAGAGACTGCCAAAGGAACCCAGAGCATAAGAGATGTGAAGGATCCCTGGCTACAGTTTTGAGGGAGAAATCCAGGATGTCTGAGGGCCTTGGGAGACTAAAATGCCCCTTCTGAGGCTTTGGGCGCTGCTGTTCTGGCACCTTCCCACAAGAGAGGCCATTAGAGCACAGTTCACAGCACTCCACCTGGGGGCGGGGTCTCCAGGAGCAGAGACCCAGGACTACCCCGGGGATCAGGGGCCACACCTGAGCGAACTCCTGACATCCCCTTGTGTGTTATTTCTGCTGGCCTCTGTCTCCCCGCTGAGGCTTGGCAGTATAAACCTCAACACAAGAGAAGTTTCTACATAAGCTTATATGCAGATAAAACATAGATGGGGATGGTTAAGGATGCTATAGGTCTCACTCTACAACTGGAACTGGCAGAAGAAAAAAAACCCCTGAGAATTCAAGTCTTACATTAAGGAAGGAACAAGTAAAAACTTACTTCCGTTCTAGCTGCATCCGGGTTTTAACCATCCATATAGGGTTCATTAAGGAATTCGTGACAAAAGCTGGAAGAAACAAAACAAAACAAAAACAAATAGAAAATGTTATCACCGAACAGATCCAATGCTTATTAAAGCCATGTCTTCCATATGATAAACCTTGAAATCAGGCTTTCAAGGCTTAATAATAAAAACGGTAAGAAGCAGTTCCATTTCCACGCAACAGATGGAAAATATAGTCCCCTAAAATGTAACATCTATTGGTAATACTGAACTAAAGTAAATCTCAATTTTCTAGAGCCCTGTCCATGGACAGAGGAGCCTGCAGAGTCGAAAGGGTCACAAAGAGGAGGGCACAACTGAGCAACTGAGGACGACTACTAGTCCTTCCAGACTCTAGCTGGTGCTGTTGGTATTCCTGTTAATGTGATTCCTATGGTGGTAAATATGAAACTATTCTGAAACTCAATTGAAAGCATCAGGTCCAGAAATAATTTGTTTTAAAGAAATTATGATCTAATCCGAAAGAATGCCTTATATTTAACTTAAAATAGAAGAAACTAAATCTCCATTTACCTGAATCCAAACTTAAGACATTCTGATATCTGACTGATCATTTTAGGAAATCGACATTTTAAGATTGGTCTGCCTATAAGAACCATCTTTAAGTCTTCTCCATTTTAATGTTGTTAATCTCTCTGCTGCTGCTGCTGCTGCTAAGTCGTGTCCGACTCTTTGCGACCCCATGGACTGCAGCCTATCAGGCTCCTCCACCCATGGGATTTTTCAGGCAAGCGTACTGGAGTGGGTTCCCATTGCCTTCTCCATCAACCAAAAAAGCAGCAGTATCGTATATCACTGACCTGACACACAGCAAGTCCTCTGGAATATGTCATCCCTTTCACAGTCTAAACAGATTGATAACATGACCCTAGACATGCTTCAGTTGTGTCCAATTCTTTTCGACCCTGTGGACCCTGCCAGGCTCCTCTGTCCACGGGATTCTCCAGGCAAGGATACTGGAGTGGGTCGCCATGCCCTTCTCCAGGGGATCTTCCCGACCCAGAAATCAGACCTGCATCTCTTACATCTACCTGTACTGGCAAGCAGGTTCTTAACCACTAGTGCCATGTGGGAAGACCCACGCAGATAGTCTGTAGATCAACAGGACCTACTGTATAGCATGGGAAACAATACTCTATCTTGTAATAGACCATAAGACACTGAATCACTCTGCTGTACACCTGAAACTAAAACAACTTTGTAAATCAACTACACTTGCATTACAAAAAAAGAAAGAAAAGAATGCTACCAGGAAGGAGGGGAAAAACCAATTACAGCAACATTAGCTCCTTGAAACAGCAAATTGAAGATTATTAAAAAAACAAAATTTCCCTTCAGATCCATCTTATTTACCAAGGGTTTCTCTAAGTTAATTTGTCAAAAGTTGCAAAACCGGTGCCCAGCTTTTAGTTTACGGCTAACTCACTATTGGCTGAGGCAGTGAGGCACTACACTCCATCCCTCTGACCTCCCTGCCAGCTCCATATCCTGTAAACACCTTTCTTGTGAAGCATCTTTGCTAATGTCATTTTCCATTTGGGATCCAAGAATTATCTGTAACTATTCAGATGAATTCCTAGTACTTTTATTTGGAGGAACAGGGAGAAAATGGATACATACAATTTAGAGGTCAGCAGAGGGTGGAAATTTTTCATAAAATGTCAATTTAATTCTCTAAAATACCTTTCTATTTAAACAGACATAAACTTTATATCGAAAATGGCATGGCCTTCTCGCAGCAATCTACAACTGACATATTTCTGCCAAGTATTTCCTGGGAGAAAAATCTTGTTGTGAATTTTCTATGGTAGGTGGAATGATTCCCTCAAAAAAGAACAGAAACGACATCTTATCTATCACCAACCCTGCTGAACAAACCCCACTTCAAGCCCCGAGTCCTCATCCAGAACCCAGCTGCGGAGGACAACTGTACACAGGGTATGCCAGACACCTGGGGGTCACAGAAAAGCAGCTCCAAGTTTAGAAAATGATGTGATAGATATGAAAACACACCAACATTCCTTTAAAAGATAATCACACTGACCACCAGCACGCATGAGAACATGTCAGTCTTCACATGTCAATCTTAAGGGAGAATAAACGGAAGCAAGTTACAAGCTGTTCTCATATACTCAGATTTTATCAATTCTAACATAAAGTTTCAGAAAAATGAGTTCAGGTGCAAAAGAAGCAGAGAGCTAATTTTTAACTCCTGGAAAGAGGCTTTCTGGCACAACGCACGCTTAGGGAGCTGAGACATTCATGAGCACTCACTGGCCTAACACACCTGCAGAACCAGCCGAGAAAATGTGCACGATGTTGCTGTTTGGCACGAAGACGCCATTGAACTGCTCTTTGGCTTTGGAGTAGCAGGCGAAGTACACAGCCCTGTCAGAGCAAAGAGAGAACACGGTCAGGACATCTTGGGACACTGGCTCCATGCAACCTCTGACAAACTCAGGAATATGCAGAAGAGGTTAATAGGTAATCGCAAGCTTAACCTCATCTGGGCTCAAACCAAAACCTGCTGCAGCCGCCCTGGGGAAGCTCCCGCTTGTCCCTCCAGAAAGTAGTCTGTGATGGTCGAAGTGTCCTAAATAACTGAGGAAGACGAGGTTTTGATAGTATACATATGAAGTCCATTTACATTCTTCATTCTGGATAAATGCCAATCCTTTTAAGCACCAACATATATTGTAACTGTTAAAATGTATAATACATTTCCAATGTATATCACATGTGTCCTGCCTTACACCATAACGAGTGTGTCACATGTAATTTGAACCTTTTTCCTGATGACTCGGGACCACATAGGGACATGTAGGCTGGCACACGTTTCCATAAAGGGCTCCCTCCACTGATGCACTTCCTACCCCAGAACGGGACCACTGGAAGGGTGGCACTCCCTCCCACCCCGCCCCGGCTCTTCAGTCTCCTCTGCCTGTCTGCTTTCCCCTCGTCTGTCTCCTCCCAGATTGGGGCTGAGGAGCAGAGCCTGCTTGTGGTTTTCCCTGCTCTTCACCAGCAATGCCAAGGAAAATGGCCTTCTTTTTTTCCAGCTGGCCAATGGATCAATTACAGAATGTATTTTTCAACCTAGGATGCTGACTACTTATCATGATTGTGTTATAAAATTGTCTTTTGTTTTTTTTTCTAGGTCCCAACTATTCTAAATGGGTGTGGTGGCCAAGACTCTATATCAGACTGACGGGCATTACCAAGTTAAGCACTGTCCCCAAGTAGAATGACTCTGTGTTCTTCATCAATTACATATATGCAGCATGTCTGTGTACTCTTAATAATGCGTGCCCCATATAATCTCACAGGCTAGTACTTGCTGTATTTTCAATAGATCACACACACACAAGCTACGGAATTCTAAAGGAACAAAAGGGTTTAATAAGAATCTGCATATTTATGATATCCTCAGGAAATCTGTGTATAAACTGGAGCACTGACCCGTAAGAATTCAAGAAGCTTTTAGTCTTCACTTCATATAAAATGACATTCTCATTTTTGTTGTAAAGATCTACTGTATATGTCGATTCATGTAAGTGTCCTAGCAGTCACACCCAACTCCCCTTTCCAGAAGGCAATTTCTAGAAGCAGTTTCTTACCTGCTTTTCAGAGATACACTGCCCCCACCCCTCCACACACAGAAACATTCATTCCCTTTCATGTCCACACGTGTGTATCCTCTGCATCAGTCCTGCCCAACAGAACTTCCTGCGGAGCTGGAAATGCTCTACGCCTATGGTCCCGCAGGCAGGAGCCACTAACCACATGTGAACATTAAATACCTGAAATGCGGCTGGTGAGACCAAGGAACTGAATTTTTAATTTTAATTAATTCAAGTAGCCCCATGTGACCAGTGGCTATTGTATTGAGACAGTGCAGCTCGATGTGTTCAAATAAGCTTTAAAGAGAATTAAACCTTATAACAAAACTGGGGATTTTAAAAAATACATATAAAGTAAAACCTAGAAGCCTTTAAAATTCCTTCAGATGAGTGCTTCCAGATGCAAATTCTGATGTGGGTCTGAGATCCTGTCATTTAAATCAGCTCTTTGGTGACGCCACTGCTGCTGACCACACACCACACTTAGGAGGAGCAAACAGAGAAAGTTCTAGGTGATGGGAGCAATAATTTTCAACTTAAGAGTACAACAACCAAGAGCCTCTTTCTAACACATACACATTGAGAGACATACCAACAGTTAACACTATTTCTATGCATCAGATGCATTTAGGATTCTCACACAGAAAAAGAAACTAGTCACCTAGCAGTACTGCCCCTCTGGTTAAGGAAGGACTTGGTGCATTACATACTGTATGTTGTGGGCTAGCTGAAAGGTTCATTGCTTACCTTGATGGTGCAACTCCAACCAAATTTGGACCCAAGCCTCTAAAAAGTGACCTTGGTCCCTCCTTCTCCAAGATTGACCTGAATAATAAGAAAAGATGTATCTTTAAAATCCTTAGGCAAGGGCTATGCAAAATGATAAGGGGTCAATCTTCACATTAGCTCCTTGAATAAAGAACAGAATGTTTACAAACCCCCTGAGGTCTTATCTGATTATAGTACAATACGGAATCAAAAGACTGAAGAATACTGCCTTCATTACTACAGTGAAAAAACATGCTTCAAAAGCTCTCTTGTCCACACAGGAGTAATGTTCAAGGTTTGCACAACATATGGGCATTCTTGCAAGGCAAAAAGAGCACTTGACAGGTATCACAGAATATTTTCCTTACTAGCTGGTATCAAATCCAAGCCTTGTAAGTGACCCCAAGGTGCACTCTTGTCTGCAAGGCCCAGACTAACTCTGGTCATGCTGAGGGTCGCATGAGGGTCACTAACTCTCTGTTCACCACACTAGACACCTCACTACAAGTACAATGCACATTTCTTTCTTCATGGCATCTGGGGAAGGTCAAAGCAGTGCGTTTCAAATGAAACCTGGCCACACAATGGAATAGCATTTGGTAATAAAAAGGAGAAGACTCCTTGGACAGCAAAGAGATGAAATCAGTCAATCCTAAAGGAAATCAACCCTGAATATTCATTGGAAGGACTGATGCTGAAGCTCCAATACTTTGGCCACCTGATATGAAGAGCTGACTCATTGGAAAAGACCCCAATGCTGGGAAAGGTTGAGGGCAGGAGGAGAAGGGGTTGACAGAGGATGAGATGGTTGTGGCATCATCGACTCAATGGACATGAGTTTGAGTAAACTCTGGGAGGTAGTGAAGGGCAGGGAAGCCTGGCATGCTGCAGTCCGTGGGGTTGCAAAGAGTTGGAAACGACTGATCGACTGAACAACAGCAACAATAAAAAGAAGTACTGATGACTTACACAAGGATGAAGCTTCAAAAAACATTAGGTTAAGTAAAAGCAGACACAAAAGGCCGTATGTTGTATGATTTCATTTAGATGAAATAATCAGGAGATAAGCCTATAGACAGAATAGTGGTTGGTTGTCTAGGGCTGTGGGTCTGGGGATGGGGAGTGACTGCAAACAGTGAGGGGATTCTTGTAGTGGGAAGGAAAACGTTCTAAAATCAAACTGTTGTCAAGGTTGCACAAAACTCTATGAACATATTAAAACAGGTGAACTGTATGTATTTAGTGGGCAATCATCTGGTACGTGAATTACATCTTTTTTTTTTGTATAATAAGGTTTTATTAAAGTATAAAGGAGATAGAGACAGCTTCTGACATAGACATCAGAAGGGGGCAGAAAGAATACCTGCCTGCCAGTCTCTAGCTGGATGTTACGCAGTTACTAAGTAAAAGTACAAAGCTGCTCAGTCGTGTCCGACCCTTTGCAACCCCGTGGACTGCAGCCCACCAGGCTCCTCGTCCACGGGGTTCTCCAGGCAAGGATACTGGAGTGGGTTGCCATTTCCTTCTCCCGTGAATTACATCTTAAGTGCATTTTGAAAAAATTTTTAATTGAATTTATTTTTTTATTTGGCCAACCATTTGGCATGTGGGATCCTAGTTACCGATCAGGGATCAAACTGGTGCCTGCTGGAGTGGAAACACTGGACTGCCAGGGAAGTGCTCTGAATTACATCTTACTAAAGCAGTTAAACCAAGAAACCCAGAGACTCACTGAAGAAGTTCTAAAAGATAAAAGAAATATTGGCAGTAACAGTTTTCATGTTTTTGCTCTTGTGCTAAATCAATCACTTAACAAAAGATAAATGATATAACTGGAATACAGACTGCAGATTAGTTATATCAATACTAAATTTCCTAAATTTGAAAACTGTACATTTTCAGATGGTTCAGGAAAAAAAAAGTATGTATATAGAGCAAAAACAGATAAACAAATGTGGCAAAATGTCAAACACAAGAGCCCTGGGTAGAGTATAAGCAAGGTGTGTGCCCTGTTCCTGTCACTTTTCTTTAAGTTGGAAATCATTTCACAATAAAAAACTTAAAAATGAAAAAGCTATAGGTCATAGGTTATAAAAATACTGAGCTCATCCTAACACTCTAAAGGAACTACATGTTTCACTGCATTTTCACACTGGCCAGGACCAAGGCACTTGGTCCTTAACAGAATTTGGTGTTTTCAACTTTAAATTCTTTACTGTTAACTCTTTCTCCAAACAGGATTTAGCTTAAAAAAAAAAAAAAACAAAAAAAAAACACGCTCTCTGGAAAAAAAACTTCTCTCAAATAACCACATCTTGAAGTGACCTACATCTCATAGTATAGTATGTGAAAGCTTTCAAATGGTCAATACATTTAGAATTTCTTCAAGTTTAGGCTCTGTCTGTGGTCCCCACGACTGTTCACTGTACCGCCAGCCCTAGGAATCACTTAAACACAATTAAGGGCGTCTCTGGCTCCAGGAAGCTGGGAGCCACGCATCTATAATGCAGTGGGGAACTTGTGTCCTCGAGTGACTCGGTCCTTTTAAGAGCTGCAAAAAGGCTGTCTCCATAGTGATGCACATTAACAGTGGGCAAAAAGTCAAATCTGTTACATAATTCAAACTTCCAACCTATCTGGATGTTTACAAAACTTTTCTGGAACAATCAAGTGCCTACTATAAATGGTACTCCTCAGCTTCAAAATAAAGCATGTTTAGGGCCCAGACTAAGTTTCCCACAGTCCTATAAGCTTTCATTTAGGAAAGAAATGCAGAAGGAAACTCGGGTCTTGTCTGGAGTGTTTTGTTCTCTTCCTTCTTTTAGATCAGACTATGCATACCACAGATCAAGCTCCAAGACAAAGTTCTGAGCTGAAGCCATCAGCTTTTAAAAGAAAAACTACCTCACTAACATATTACTTTTCACATTAAAAAGGTACTTGAAAAAACAAAGTACCTGAAATAGTTTAAAGAATAAAAGTTTTGAATGGAAAAAAATTTTTTTAAAAGATTATGTCCTAAGACTTTTTAAGGCAGATACTTCAATAAATGGATTATGACCCTTTGGCAACTTTAACAGAGAGAGCCTAATTGTGTTAACATCTTGTCTTCAAATAACTATATTCAAAATATAAAGGTAATCAGTGCTCCAATGGAGAATACCTTTTCTCTAATAGATTAACCTGAGACATAAGCAAACACTGATTTGTATTTTGAAAAATAAAATTCCTGTAAACAAATTCTGTTTTCTGTTAAGTCTTTAAATGTAGCACTTCCTGGAAGAGTAAGACTAAAAATAAGCAGCTTAGTTTTAAATGAATAACCATCTGACTATAGGCCAGGCTCCTCTGTCCATGGAATTCTCCAGCAAAGAATACTGGAGTGGGCTGCCATTCCCTTCTCCAGGGGATCTTCCCAACCCAGGGATCGAACCTGGGTCTTCTACCCGAGGCGGATTCTTCACTGTCTGGGCCACCAGGGAAACCACCTGATAAACCCAATGGCTTCTAATTGTGGGCAGATGACCTTGGTGGGCTTTGTGGCAGAGAAAAGGCCTGGATCCCTGCTCTCAGTTCACCACTCCTAGAAAAAGAGCCTGCTCAGTAGCCCCTCACCACTGCTCTAGTCTAGGGGTGATTAGTGGAGGAATCAGAAAGCACAGTCCAGTAATCCAGGCGGGTGAGGGGCGGGGGAGGAAGCAAAAAGCAGTCATCTTCTGTTAAACTACCCTAGAAGACAGTGCTGCTTACACTGGTGCACTATCTGATGTAAGTACTGGGTAACATTCTGCTTTCAGAACTTGTGACAAGAAGCAACATACATGTACCCCAAGGAGCACATGTGCTTTCTCCAGATGAGAGTTATACAGGGTGACAGCCCGCCTTTTTGCCTTCATTACCAGGAAACTCAGCTATAAATCTTATGTTTAAAAAGCACAGGAAGCAGGTATTATGACAGCAGCTAATACTGGTTATTTGCACGGCAGGGGGAGGAGCGGGTGTCACGCTCTTCATAGTCAACATCCTACTGATGCGTCACGTTCTCTCTGTCCTGCATTCTTGCCATGTGGCAGGCGGCATTCTCAGAGATTGGGGACACCTCAGTCGTCAGAACAAATTGAAGCCCCTACCTCTGGGGAATTTCTGTTTGCAGGGGGCCCCCGCAGGGAGAGAAAATAAACAATATAAGTCAGTACATTATACTGCACGATGGACAGAGGTAAATGCTGTGGATTAGAAATAGAGCAGGATGGAGAGAATGTGAAGGAAGGGCCTGGTTTTCAATAGCGTGGTCACTGCAAGGCCTTCCTGCAAAGGGGACAGCTGAGAGGCAGCCATGCAGATAATGTCCAGCAGAGAGGCCCTACTGTGGAATGTTCCAATGTTCTGGTCTTTTAAAGAGCCAGAAAGGAGGCCAGTATAGCCAAAACGGTTCAGGAGGGAGAAATTCAAGGGGGCAAAGTCAAGGAGGTAATGGGAGGGGTCCAGGAGGCCCCATGGGCAGCCTCAGCTTTTACTCGGAGTGAGGGCAAAAGGATCTCCTCTGCTTTGCTGAGAACAGCTTGGGGATGGAGCAGGGTACAAGGTCTTCTGCCAGGCCAGTTAGGAAGGTGGCTGTCTTGCATGCGGTGTGGGCGCTGTTCGTGTGTTTTAAAAGACGGAGAGGTTGGTTTTTTTTTTGGTTTACATTTTAGTAGAAGATGTGTCGTAACACACTTGAACTAGAGAAACATTCCTATTTACCTTAGGGGCTTGGCCCCAGTGACACCCGCGACTTCCGGGTAAGAGGTCCCCAGTTACAGTAAATAAATAAATCTACTAGTCATGCGAGATTGGCAAGTATGTAAGAGGAAGTTCACCTTGGATGTTAGCAAAGCTGGCAAATTACCTCTGTTTCACTATGTCCAAAGCCCTTCAAGTTCGTCAGAAGCGAGGCATCACTGGAGACACTGCCAGTGACTAGACTTACTAAAGGCGAACGGGGAGGGTGTCTTCAGAGCTGGTCTCTCTCCTTACTGACAGCAAAGCACGCCTCCCATCTCAGTGCCCCACCTTTCCTGGCCTGCCCCTGACCTTCTGCATTTTGTGTCTCCACAATCCTTCTCAGCATTCAATTAAAAAAAAAAGATTTGCCTCGAGTCTTGGCTATCAGCGACCTCTTTCTCTAGTTGGGACCTTGCCCTCAGCAGCTGGTGCCTGAATTACCCAGAAGTCGGCTTTACAAACAAAACGTACCTAAAAATAAATTAAGCACTTTCAAATCCATTCTACCTTATCTAAACTGTGACTGAACTCTGCCCCAAATTCAAAGTGTTGTCGTTATGAAGACAGAGCATCTCCATTTTATTGCATCTTTTTCTAACGCTTCCCCACTAAACACCCACGCTGGTACACAGCTGTGTCTCTCTTGAACCTGCGCTCTCCCAGAGGTCAGCTTTAGAGCTCTGAGTAACACGTGGAGTTCACAGTCAGTCATCATTTTAAAGTTCTCTTTTAAAAGCACAGGGTCCCCGAGCTAAAATGCAGACATTGCCCAGTGCTCTTCTGAATTTCTGATTTTGCCTTAAGCATAGAGACTGATAAGCCAAATTCAACTTAAGAATATTCAGCGACTTGGTAAGCAAATGAAATATTTTACTACAGTAAAAACAGATAAACTAGGTGGGTAGGCTAGGTATGAAACAAAAATTGTAAAGACCAGCTTACTAAACATATATTGTAGTTTTTCTATAAATGTAAAATTATTTTCAAATAAAAAGTAAAAAATTACAACATTTTGTTTCCATATTACTTCCTCTTAAAATATTCACAATACTTCTCTTGTGCAATTTTAAAATTCATTCTACAAGCCTCAGAGCTTCTCACTAGCACTCAAAAGACTTGGGGCAAGAGCAACACTCTGATGTAACAATTTAAACATGGATTGTTTTGAGTTTGCTTTGTTAGGTTTACTTTAACTGTCCCTGGATGGTGATCACATGCATGCTGGAAGCCCTGAGGCCAAGAGAGCAAAGTCAGAGTTAAGATACTGGTACAGATACCTAGTTCTTAAATTTGGTCACAGCCTCTACAAACAGAGCATCCCATCCGATGGGCCGGATAAACATCCTGCACTGACAGTGTTGGGGGGCGGGGGTGCGGGTGGCATGAGGCCAGAACCGGACTGAACTTACTTCAGAACCTGTAAGAGTCCAGGCGTCACTGACGTTTGTCTCACCACCCCAGCTCCGCTGATGGTCCCCAGATGAACCTGAGGATAATAGACTGTCCGAAGAGCTAATCTTGAAGACTGCAACCTTGTCTTAATGACTTCTAGTGGGCAAGTGAAAATAGCACCAACCGTGCCCCCACACCTGTAAGAAAGGAAATCACAACAGGATCAGAAAAGCTATACTGAGCTGTGCATACACGAAATGGGAAATGGGATTTTTCTCTACTAAAAAAAGAAAAAAAGGTACTTATGTTCATTTCATAATTAGAGCATATCAACAGGGTGGGACAAACGGAGAGAGCAGCATGGAGACATGAATACACTAACATATGTAAAACAGAGAGCCAGTGGGAATTTGCTGTATGACTCAGGGAACTCAAACCAGGGCTCTGTGACAACCGAAAGGCGTGGGATGGAAGGGTTCAAAAGGGAGGAGACATATGTATACGTATGGCTGATTCATCTTGATGTATGGCAGAAACCAACACCATACAGTAATTATCCTTCAATTAAAAATAAATAAATAAAAAAAACTGGTTGAAATCCCAGCAGCTAAAAAGATACCACTGCTAACATGTTAGTACCCCCTTCAGGGCTTTTCATTACTGGCTTTTTAACCTCACATCCTTTTCTTCTTATCTAGATATTTTGGATGTCTTTCCATGTCAGTATATATACACCCACATCACCGTCATTTGCAATGGTTGCATCCTGTTCCTATCTATCAATGTATAATATTTTAACCTATTTCCTACCATTAGATGTTCACCTCATTTCCAATTTCACTCTCATGCTGCAATGAATATTCTAGAAAATTTATCTTTTCACAGTGAAATAAAAATTATTCAGGTATGCTACTGTTTTGAAAATCAGTGTTTACTACAAGTCAGATTTTTATTAAAATCTGACTAATTTGGACTCCACTGAAAATCAAACTAAAGCTTACCTTTAATAATGAAGTCTGTGTGTTTCACTCAGAACTAATCAATTCATCCTCCAGAATTTCACTAGATGCACTGGCTCTGTGGGTCAGAGTTCCCTTAATGATCCTTCACAACTGGTTCATATAAAAATACTACCTGAACTTAAAATTTAAATATTTTCAGCTATTTATCCTAATATACAGTACGTCAAGGCTGTGATTGTCACCCTGCTTATTTAACCCATATGCAAAGTACATCATGTGAAATGCCAGGCTGGGTGAATCCCAAGTTGGAATCAAGATTGTTGAGAGAAATACCAACAACCTCAGATATGCAGATGATACCGCTCTAGTGGCAGAAAGTGAAAAGGAACTAAAGAGTCTCTTGATGAAAGTGAAAGAGAAGAGTGAAAAAGCTGGCTTAAAACTCAACATTCAGAAAACTAAGATCATGGCATTCGGTCCCATCACTTCATGGCAAATAGAAGGGGGAAAAGTGGAAACAGTGGCAGATTTTATTTTCTTGGGCTCCAAAATCACTGCAGGGTGACTGCAGCCATGAAATTAAAAGACACTTGCTCCTTGGAAGAGAGCTATGATGAACCTAGAGAGTATATTAAAAAGCAGAGATCTTACTTTACCAACAAAGGTCCATCTAGTCAAAGCTATGGTTTTTCCAGTTGTCATGTGTGGATGTGAGGGTTGGACCATAAAGAAGGCTGAGAGCAGAAGAATTGATGCTTTTGAACTGTGGTGTTGGAGAAGACTCTTGACAGTCCCTTGAATAGCAAGGAGATTCAACTAGTTAACCCTAAAGGAAACCAACCCTAAATATTCATTGGAAGGACTGATGCTGAAGCTCCAATACTTTGGCCACCTGATGTGAAGAGCCGACTCACTGGAAAAGACCCTGATGCTGGGAAAGACTGAGGGCAGGAGGAGCAGGGGGTGACAGAGGATGAGATGGATGGATGGCATCACTGACTCCATGGACATGAGTTTCAGCAAACTCCAGGAGACAGTGAAGGACAAGGAGGCCTGGCGTGCTGTAGTCCACGGAGTCGCAAAGAGTCAGACACGACTTAGCAATTGTTCATGAAATAGCTATTTCTGTCTTTTCTTAAACAATAATATCCATGAACTGCACGTCTGGTGGGCTGGGTCTTGATGACAACATTCCAGTACCACCAGTCACAACGGTTCTTCTCTCTGGAGAAGATCAAAAACTCACGATCAGAACCTGCATCGTATTCATCTTTGTATCCCTGGGATTAAGATTCACAGGTTCACAAACAGTATGTGTTCGTCAGAAGAGGGATTACTAAACTGCCCTATAAGGGAGCTAAATGTTTGAAAATAGCACTTAATGTGTACCTTCTGTCACAGGCCGGAAGGCAGCAGCTGTGTACTGTATGTTCTTGTACCTGGTTAGAGCACAGTACCGGCCAAACAAGTGGTTCAATAAAAATGAAACAGCAGAGGCATCTATGATTGGGAAAAGCAACAAGAAAGAGGAGGGACCTGCTAAGTCACTTCAGTTGTGTCCGACTCTGTGCGACCCCATAGATGGCAGCCCACCAGGCTCCCCCGTCCCTGGGATTCTCCAGGCAAGAACACTGGAGTGGGTTGCCATTTCCTTCTCCAATGCATAGAAGTGAAAAGTGAAAGGGAAGTCGCTCAGTCGTGTCCGACTCTTAGCGACACCATGGACTGCAGCCCACCAGGCTCCTCCGTCCATGGGATTCTCCAGCCAAGAGTACTGGAGTGGAGTGCCAAGAGGAGGGACAGGCCTTGGCAAACACAGAATCTGAAAGTGAGCTACCTGACTCAATGCAGGTGTTAAAAATCTGGAGGCAAACCCAGCCCCTCAGCCCCCAGGACAGGCCCTGAGGTAAGGCAGCATTTTAAAATCAGAAGCCTATAGTTACATATAGCAAGTAAAATCCTGCTAACTCAAGAGCTACATAGACGCTATCAACTTAAATTACACTGCTGCCACTGATGAATGATTATTTTATGACAAGAATTCAACCCTCCAACAATCCTAGTAAGGTAGCATTGTTTAGCTTCAATTTACCACAAAGAGCCTCAATGTCAGAAAACAGAGAATGACATACAGACTAGGGAAGCAGGGAGGAGAGGAAAAGAGCCATTTGGAACTATGTAGGTAAACCTGCCTTGAAATCATGATGGTAAGTATACCCTAAACTGAGCTTTCACTGCCAAGTGCCTGGATTCAATCCCTGGTTGGGGGACTAAGATCTCACAAACTGTGGCAAAAAAACAAATGTAACAAAACAAACAACACAGCTGTCTCTTTACCCAATGTTTGCTGAACTGCGGCCAAAACCCATTGAACACAAAGCAACCTAGAGGATATCTCAACCAGAACAGGAAGGGAGGATGGCAGGAAGGACTTGACCTGTGGGCGGGACAACCATCATGCAAGCTCCCGATTTTGCAGGGTGGTATCATCCTGACCTCACAGGGAACCTGGGTCTCGATGAGGTTTATATACTTTCTCAAGTCACAAGTGCCTAAGTGTCTCAACTGAAAGCCAAGTCCAGACCCTTTGTCTGCAGAGCCTTGTTTCCCTCTATACTAAGGTATCCCCTCTGGGAGTATTACAGAAGAACAGGTATTTATATACAGTTTGTTAAGCTAGTTCACACTATTTGCAATTCACAGTTAAGATGGAAAATTGTCAATTAAGACAACTAGGACTTATAACTTTAATGTGTCTTTCAGTATGAAGAAAAAATCCTGAGCCCAGTTGAATGTTGGTTGATATAACATGCTCCGAGCACAAAAATATATCTAAAGAAAATGGGATATAATAGCGTTTTCAAAAGGGAAAAAAACCAAAAACAAAAACCCCTTCCAAACCTGTATCGATTCACATAAAATAAATTGCTCTTAATCTATTACAATAAAAACTAGGTGATGATTCCATGTTGCTGAAAAAAAAAAAAAAAAAAAAAACAACCCCAGAGCTTGCGGTAAATTCTTGCATCAGAAAGTCAACAAGTTCCAATAAGACACTGTCAACCACCTTTGCCTTGTCCCCAGGTCAGCCGTGCCTCTTGCCTCGGCCAAATGTCATCTACACGGATGCCACCAGTCAGAGGACGGCCGCAGAAGTGCTAAGCAAACACCTGCTGACAGCGAGCTGGTCACCTCCTGGGCGGGGGTGGCAGGCCACACTCGCTCCACAGCCACCGTTCTGTATGTTACACACCCACGTGCCCAGGGCAGAGGGCCGGGTGGTGAAAAGACCCCGGCCTCCTCCAGGGGCAAACTGAGGGTCTCCACGTGCCTTTTCTACAAGAGGGGTGATACCGCCCGCCCCACGGCATCCCAGGAAACATACACAGCGCTGGGAAAGCACTGCACACTGGAAAGTGAGTGCGGCAAGAAGCAGCTGCTCAGTACCTAAGTCCCTTCTCATCTACCAGGAAAAAACACTTAAATGAAAAATGCCCAAAGGACATTTAATTAGTCTAACATTACACTAAATTGTCCAAAAGAAGATTCTTCCCGAAATTTAAGACATTCCAGAGCAGAATTTTAAAAACTAATCTGGGACTTCCCTGGTGGTCCAGTGGTTAAGAATCTGCCTTGCAGTACAGGGGACATGGTCAGGGAACTAAGATTCCCACATGCCTCAGGGCAACTAAAAACTCGAGTTCTGCAACTATCGCACGCCACAGGTTCAACTGCTTTTTCTTTCTTTATGAACCAAACACACAGGACATTCATCAGTCTGAGGAGACAGTAGACAAAAGGAATCAAAATACTGACTTCTCTGAGATTGGCTTTCCAAATTCTCTAAAGATATTTAACGAGGTTGGGTCCAAAGCACTTAGGAGTACAACAAATTATATTCTTTGTAGAAAAAAAGGCCCTGTCAATTCTCAATTCTTCAATGCAAAGACCTTCCAAGTTAGCCCAGCTCCTCACCATGGTCAATTACCCAGGACGAAGCCCCATCGACAGTGACTCTGCTGAAGGTATTAATATTAACCGAGCTTTTCAGGAATCTCCAGTCAGAAAGGGTGGAGACATCAGCTCCGTCTGCCAGTCCTCCCCAGCCCTTGCCAGTACTTCTTTTCAGCTGTTCTCCACCGAATCCCACCTCTCCTGTCCTTTCAGTTTTTCAAATTTAGTCCCCTAGAACTTCAATCTCAAATCTGATTCACAACTTGCCCCTGCCAGCTAGACTGAGGGGACTTGGTCTGCTCTTTCACTTTTTCCCCATTCCCATCCTTTTAGGGCTCTCTGGGCACAGGTCTAGGTCTAGCTGAGGGTCCCCTGGCTACGTGTTATGTATACCGGTGGCCTCACAAATGTCATGAGTCTGTAAATGGTGTGCAGGCCTCCTTGGGCGCTGCTTAATTCCACCAAGAGCCCCATCACTGAGAACCCCTGTGTTCAGACACCAGCAGTCCACCCCCCACGCTCCTTTTGGCCTGAGAAACTTGCTGGCAGCACTGGGTGTCTTTCCTTCCTCTGGTCCTCATACTCCTTGACAGTAAGCCAACGGGGCCCACTAGTGTCCTTCCACGCCCACCACGAGGCAACAAGACTGACACTTGGTAGGAAGTGACCCCGAGCCCTCCCCAAGCACGCCACACCGGTCCCTTCTCATCCTGCTGGCGCTGGCTGATAAGGCGGCAGCCTTCCCCTTGCAGGAAGCCTCTGGACACAGAACAAGGTACCCACATCTCAGCCTCACAACCTGCCTCAACCTACAGCACAGAGCAGTAGGGGCTGGTGACAGGGATGGGAACAGTGACGGGCACAGCCTCTCTCAACACTCCACAGGCCACAATGCTGACATCTATAACCTATAGCCTTTCTGCTCTGCGTATGCAGCCTCGGATGCAGTGGTCAGTGGCTGTCCTCCTTTTAAGTCTCAGAGTAGGTTCAGCTGAGGGCCCGGGTAGCCGATGCTCAGACAGCAGGGAAAGTCACACTGGACCTGGAGTTTCATGGTGACATAGTGCTGGCCCCACACAGTTGAGCAACTGACTAATTCCGACTGGACACCCGTATTTTAGGCCACTAACCTCCACAGTGGGGGAATGCTCTAAAAGGCACGCACAAAGATCCACGGCATATAGGAAGAAAGTATTACAGCCAAAAATAAAATTTCATTGTATTTAGAATCACCACCATTTAACTTCTATTTTGTGTATATGTTTTATAACAGGTATAGAATTAATAAGTTAATATAAATATACATGGGGATATGCACAAACATTTTAATCACAGGCTTGTGTGATCAGTCTGAAGACCACTCTTCTAGACCAGTGGTCTCAGCCAGGATGCTGCTGCCCTGGCTCCAGTGACATCCTGCAATGCCTGGAGACACTTTTGGTTGCCGAAATTGGGGGAGGGGTTACTAGCACCTAGGAGCTGGAGGCCAGGGAAGCAGCTAACATTCTACAATGCACAGGACAAGCCTGACCTCTAAACAATTGTTTGGCCGAGCTTGAGAAACCCGGCTCCAGATCAGTAAAATGGACAGTGTGTGTATTTGAAGGCGGTATAACCAATGCGGAGTACTGTCCCCAGCATCCATTCCTGCTTTCTCTGTCCCAAATTTCTTAAGTCATATAGTTTGGACAGGCTTCCCTGGTGGCTCAGCTATAAAGAACCAACCTGCAATGCAGGAGACGCAGCAGGAGACGGGTTTGATCTCTGGGTCGGGAAGATGCCCTAGGGAAGGAAATGGCAACCCACTCCAGTATTCTTGCCTGGAAAATGCCATGGATGGCTCACGGGGTCACAAAGAGTCAGACACGACTTTGCCACTAAACAACAAATAGTTTGAATGGGATTAAACCCATTTCTAGTTTAGTCCTAACTCACTTAATCAACATAAAGCCATGTCATCTGTTCAGAGACGGCACATGATTGAGCCCAAGGTAAGTGACATAGTTCCCTGGGGAGCAGTACCGCTTTCCTTAGAGCTGGATGCACGTCCAAGTTGGTCCAGTCAGAGTTAAGCTCGAGCTTGTTCAGTGGAGAACAAGCTGAGAGATGCTGGAAGCCATTCTGTGTTCACGCAGGGACCAACCTTGGAATCAAGCAGATATTTCTGGAAAGCAGAGCAGTCGTCGAGGGGTCCCACAGTGACACTGTTGAGCTATTTAGGTAAGCCCTTCCTGAAGCCTGTGCCCACTCTAAAATTTGGGTATACATGCCAATAATCAAGGCAGCTGTAAGTGAATTTGATTTACTACTTATAACTGAAAGTCTCCCAAATGAGCCTAGTCAATTAAAAAAAAAAATTATACCCAAGCTTCTCAAGAAAGTACTTAAAGGGATTAACTATTATCAGTAATCTTCTAAAACACACTGAGGACTTGTGTTTCCAGTGGACTATGTTTCTAATGGCTATGAGGAAATTCCCTGGATATTAATTTAATTTCATTCCTAAAATCCTGCTCTAGTCACGGATGCCGAAGCCAGAGACCATTGGACTATTCCATACCCAATACCTCTGGGATATTCCATTCAGTGAAACCATCCCAAGGGCTTGAACAGGGCAGCAGAAAGGCCATGAATAGCAGTTAAATCATACATGTCTTAGAGTAGCAACAAGAGGCTCTCTGAAATCTATCTGCCTGATTTTCTAAAACAAAACAAAACTTATGACCTGTATTGTTCTGCACCTGTATCTTCTTTTACTACTTGTCCTTCCCCTCCCCCTCATTCTCTACCTTCTTTCATTCTTCCTGCTCAGAACTGAAGTCTCCTGTTTCTTACATAAAGATGTATTTAACTGTTTATCTTTACCCATGTAGGCCTTGCTTGTTATTTCTCTAAAGCCTGTGGATTAGGCTCCTCCCCTCTACTTTCTGGCAGAACAAAGCTAAGCTGGACCATTACTACTACAATACATACACTAAATTTTTGTCTATAGTCCTTAAGTGATCAAAGATGAATTTTTACCTTTTGATACATTTTTACCTTTTAACTCTGAGTTGCACGTAACAAAGAGAATTTTAAAACCTAGACGTTTTCAACAAGAAGCTGTTTTCTATACATAGATTCACTCAATTTAGACATTAAAGCCAAGACCAAAACACTCATTATTATCATTGCTACCCAACTGACAGTAAACTGGTTTCCAGACTCACAGCTTATACCTAACTACAATATGGATTCTACTGACTAATAATATGGCCAGACACCCTGTGATCCCTACATTTGGAGCCTTTGATAACTTCTCCCTTTCATCTGCTACCTCTATAGTCACTATCTGAAAAAAAGGAATGAATGCCTCTTTACACATAATTTTCTGGAATGTTTTATTTGAATACTTAGCACAAGGCTTAGAAGGTTTTGATTATACAAATTCTGTGTTCACTCAGTAAAGTAAAATGCTTCTTTTCTGATGCAGCTAATTATCCTTTAGATGCTATTTTCTATACCCTACCTCACTTAGGGAAAAAAAATAAAGTAGCACCCGAACAGAAAACTCTACAGTGGATTTCCATGGTGGTACAGTGGATAAGAATTCGCCTGCTAATGCAGGGGACAGGAGTTCGATCTCTGGCCCAGTTAGATTCCACATGCCAGGGGGCAACTAAGCCGGTGCGTGCGCCATAGCTGCCCAGCCCCTGGCTCTAGAGAACTCCTGAGCTCCCTTGCTCTAGGGCCCATGCTCCACAACAAGAGAAACTCCCTGTTCAGTGCACCTAGATAAAAGTCTGTGCACAGCAACAAAGACCCAGTGCAGACAAAGATAAATAAATAAGGACCTAAAAACAACTTTACAGTACTTTCTGAAATGGAAGAGAATCAGTATCTTTTACAAACACACAAATCCAAAATGTTACCTTACGCTAATTTTACTACAGAGCCATGTGGATGGAGGAGCCTGGTAGGCTGCAGTCCATGGGGTCGCTAAGAGTTGGACACGATTGAGCGACTTCACTTTCACTTTTCACTTTCATGAACTGGAGAAGGAAATGGCAACCCACTCCAGTGTTCTTGCCTGGAGAATCCCAGGGATGGGGGAGCCTGGTGGGCTGCCGTCTATGGGGTCACAGAGAGTCAGACACGACTGAAGTGACTGAGCATAGCATAGCATGTTGATAATTACAAATACAGTAGTGCTTTTATTTGGGACAATTTAACAGGCTACATACCTCCAGGTTAGATGCACAATACCTTTTACTCATCTAGTTACTCGTTAAACAAGTAGCAATGATGTTATCTCTAACACGTGGGGGTTACTGTATTTGGGATGGATCAGTGAAGAAAACAGACACGGCTGCTACCCGTGAGGCTTAAACTTACATGACGCATAAATTTTAACAGGAACCTTTCATCCAAACATAATACATTAAAAAAAAATGTTGCCTGTATGAAATACACTGGAGAAAATCAATTTACAGCCTTAGTATACTTACATAAGCTTTATATAAAATACATGGGCACACTATATTTGTCTTATCAAAGCTTCTTTAATCATTGCAAATAAATCATGCATCTTCTCCATATGGTTCCTCAGCAAATATATTAACGTATACCTAATCAAAGTGAAAGTTGCTCAGTTGTGTCCGACTCTTTGTGATCCTATGGACTATACAGTCCGTGGAATTCTCCGGGCAGGAATACTGGAGTGGTAGCTGTTTCCTTCTCCGGGGATCTTCCCAACCCAGGGATCAAACGCAGGTCTCCCACTTTGCAGGTGGATTCTTTACTGTCTGAGCCACAAGGGAAGCCCAAGAAAACTGGAGTGGGTAGCCTATCCCTTCTCCAGCGGATCTTCCTGACCCAGGAATTGAACTGGGGTCTCCTGCATTACAGGCGGACTCTTTACCAACTGAGCTATCAGGTATGCCTAATACTTCAAAGCTAACACTTAGCTGATACAGATTAAACCTGCAGGGACAGGGACAGTACAGATGACAGCTGTCCACAATGAGGGGAAAGACTGAACTGTGAACATATCTTAGATTATATCATTTTTAAAACCTTAAAGACATACATATCCCCATTAAAGTACAGTTTAAAGGTCCTGTAAATACATTTAGTGACAAGAGAAAACACCACGCCATAAAAATAAGACCTAAAGCGTATAATCCAGGCCGTCAAGCTCTAATCTAAGGACAGCTTAGTAGAGCTATTTCAGGTGCTGAGTACTCTCCTGAATGCTGCTTGTTCACAACCAGAACCACCAAGTCATTCCACATATGTGTGCTCAGTTGCTTGGTCATGTCTGACTCTTTGCAGCCCTATGGACTGCAGCATTCCAGGCTTCTCTGTCCAAGGAAGAATACTGGAGTGGGTTGCCACGCCCTCCTCTAGGGATCTTCCCGACCCAGGGACTGAACCCGCGTCTCCCGTGTGCCCTGCATTGGCAAGCGGATTCTTTCTTTACCTCTAGCACCATCTGGGAAACCCAAGTCATTCCATAGGGAAAGTTTAATAGATTTTTCTCTGTCATGAGGCCTACACATGGAAGGGCTACTTTGGAGGATTTCCGTGTTTCTCTTAAGGGGATGGGCTTAAATAGTAGAAAAGGAATGATAGGTTTTTTTAGGAAGTAACAATAAAATTGGTTTAGGTTTTTCATTTTGAAGGTGCCACCCAGACTTGGGGATAGGAGAGAAGAAAGCAGAAAACAGTAGAATCCCTAAAGATACTGAAGTGAAAGCGTTAGTTGCTTAGTCAGGTCTGACTCTTTGCGACCCCATAGACTGTAGCCCACCAGGCTCCTCTGTCCATGGGATTCTCCAGGCAAGAATACTGGAGTGGGTTGTCATTCCCTTCTCCAGGGGATCTTCCTGACCCAGTGATGGAACTCAGGTGTCCTGAATTGCAGATTCTTTAGTGTCTGAACCACCAGGGTAGCCAGAGACACTAAAAACCAACATAAATGAATAAGGTTTGCTCACACAAAGAACCCACCCTAGGAGATGGCTAATGAAGGTGCTGATAGCTATCGCAAGTCTTAAAAATGTGTTTTGACTCAGCAATTGTACATACCATGCTCACAGTTTACCCTCAGGAAATAATCAGATGACTACACAGGTACACATAAAGATGTCCAGTTTATAATGGCAAAAATTAGCAATGAGGACTTCCCTGGTCATACAGTGGGTACCAATCTGCCTGCCTATGCACGAGGCACAGGTTCGATCCCAGGTCTGGGAAGATTCCTCATGCTGCAGGCAACTAAACCCCAAGGGCCACAACTATGGATCCCAAGCTTTAGAGCCTGCCCTTGAGCAGAAGCCACCACAATGAGAAGCCTACACATCCCAGCTGGAGAGTAGCCCCCACTTGGCACAACTAGAGAAAGTACTCGCAGCAGCAAGGAAGGCCCAGCAGAGCCAAATATACAGTGAATTTCAAAAAAATGAGCAATGAGAGGTCAGAAAGAAATTATGTAATCAGAATAAATTAGGTAGCCCTGTCATAAATGATGGTAACCGCCTCACTGAACTCCTGCCACTGGGCTTGGAAATGTTTACATTCTTCACTGCAACCACGGAACAGTGAGGGTTGATTAGAAGTCTATTCAGAGAATTCGTTACCACGCTGCCATCAAAACTCAACATATTTCTAAGGAGGAAGCAACACATAAAGAAGGGGAGCCTATTTTAAAATTAACTATGAAATCACCTTTGCTGCATATATGTATGCACACAGACCTGATTCTGAAGGTGTTGGTTTGTGGGTGGTTTCTCCTTCAGTTCTCCTCTTTCTTAAAGGGCAACGCTATACTAAAAAGATGACTATTAATAAAAACCTGACTATTACAGGTTAATTTAGGAGCATTTTTGCCTCTGCAAAGAACCCATGAAACTGTTTTTAATAATGCAGGAAATTTAAAAAACTACATGAGTTGTTTTGGGTGTCATTTTTATTTTCTAGGATCTAAAATTAATTTTCAACTATTCATAAGTCTGTTAGACCTGGTAAAAATATTAACTCAGTATCATCAATTAGTGATAGCATTAAACTTGTTTGATGTTCGTTTCCAATAGCTATTCAATAAATAGGAGAAATGTGACAGAGTCTACATTAAAAAGCAGGGTCTCTGACTTCTTTTCAAAAGCAGTTAAACTCAGTTCTCTGGAAAGAGGGCAGCTTAACAGTGGAAGCTAGTTACTTTGAGCAAAGCAACACAGCCTTCCAACAGACAGGGTGGGACCATTGCACTGCCTGATTTGAACTGCAGGATACACCCACCCATTTGATATTTTAGCTCCTTTAATGTTCTTCCCTAAAAGAACTGGAAGCACTGTATTTTAGGCTAGTGGGAATGAGTCAAAATCCAATTAGCTACTCTGAAAGCATCCTTTTCAAATACTTATTTTCTTTCTTGCAGATCAGCAAGGAATCTTGAACTGCTAATGAAGGAATAGAAACCTGTTAAATACAATGGCCCCAGGCACCACCCTAATAAACCACCGTTTTAATCAGTTCGGAGCTGTGCTGGCTAATGCAGTTTTCCTCCATCACAAGGAAAAAGGCTGGTGCTCCAGTAGGAGAATCAGCAGCCAGAGGGCACTGTGAAGGGCGCGCTGGGAGATTCAAGTCGACAGGGGAATCAATCACGCAGCGAGCCTCACAGAGGCTGCTCTACAGCAAGGAACTCTCTGGGTTCAGAATACAAGCATTTAAAAAAAAGACCACCTCACTAGAAACAGTAGATCAAAATCACTGAGAATAAAATAATTTTAAAAAAAAATCCCTGTTAGCTTGAGAAATGACTTTAATAACATGGCCAACTTGTTTAAAATCCTCCAGAATGACAAATCAATGTTCTGTCTTAATTTAGGAACGCGGCCCCTTCCCCAAACCTTGTGTTATTCTCAAAATAAATCTCAATGGAAAGATGAAGCAAAATGAGAGGGAAGGGCAGAAGAGAGATGAATGAGAAATCATGCCTATGTCTGAAGAACAATCAAATTTTCTGACAGGAGAAACAAAGTACCTAGGTAAACAACTACAATAAAAAATACCAAAAAACTCAGGAACACTCTCATCAAGGGTTATTTTTGCAGACAATTCTTCACCACTGCTTGTTTGTAATAAGGAACATATCTGGGTAGCAACTAAAACACAAAATTGCAACTAAAATACTCAAATCAGAACAATAGGATAAGTGCTACTTTATGTAGAATTGTCCTACACTTAAAAATGGCTGTGCCAGGCCTGTGAGGTCCTTGAACAAGACTCCAAACATCTAGAAGACTCCAAAAGCACCCAAAGGCTGTATCGAAAGAAAACAAATCACTAATACGAAACATTTTAACTTCTATCTCCCGAAAAACAAAAACACCAGCTCCCTTCCTAACCTCCCTAAAAATACGTTGCCGCCACTAAACCATAAGAGATGCCCTGACGATCCGCCAAATGATGCTTTAAAAACAGGGCACATCTTAGAATTACGTTGTTTCTGACGCTACAACTAGCAGGTAAGAAGCATTTCAACACACCTTCCCGTTCTCATTTGATCCTGCGGTCCCCCATCAGCCCTCCCACCGGTTGCTGACCCGAGCATCACGGTTCACCAGCACTTCCCAGGCGCCTGCTGATGCCCAATCCCGGCATCTCTACCTTATGAACTCGTCCCTGCGCTACACTGAGGAACTCCCGGGCCACACTGAGCATCTCCAAGCCCGCCTAGGGCCTTCGGGAAAAGGCCTTGGGGGATTACTCTGAGGTCGCTAAGTGCAGCATGGCCAGACAGGACCGCCGAGCGACACTCGTCAGACCGGCCACTAATTGTTTAAGAGAAGAAAAAGGAGAAGACGCCGCGGGGATGGGGATGGGCGTGGGCGCCGCGTAAAACCACCGTCGGGGGATGTGGTCTGGAGGGAGACAGGCCCCGCGCCCCTCGGGCCTCCCCACCGTCCCATCGCCCGGACTTCCTCCTTCGAGAACCCGCATTTCAGCCCAGGAAGGGCTGGTAACCGGCCCCGGTGCACCGAGGGTGCGCGGCGCGGCAGAAGGGCGGGGGCGCGGGGTCGGGCCGGTAACTCACCCGCCGGCGAAGAGGTGAAGCAACGTGTTCTCCTTCTGCTGAGTCCCCGTCGCCATGGCCGCGCCGGCTCCGCGGCCCGCAGCCGCTGGGTGCCGCGGGCTCCAGGCGGCTCGACGGAGGCGCGAGGTAGTCGCTCCGCTCTCCCGGCTGCCCTCAGGCGGCCTCCGGTGCCGCCTCCATGCGCGCGCAACCCCGCGACCGGCTCCTTCAGCTTGCGCCGTCGGCCGCGTGGCTGAAGGCGCCTCACCGGCCACTGCAGCGCGAGCGCCGCAGCCAGAGGGAACCAGGCGCGCGGCTGTCACGTGCGGGGGCCGGGTCGTGACGTCACTAGGCGGCGCGGGCTCGGGGCGGTGCGCGACGGGGGTGTGGGCCCGGATTCCGCGCGCCTATTGGTCAGAGGGCGGACCTGGGCGGAGCCACTGCGCAGACCGGGAGGGAGAGACGGGTGGGAGCCGCGGGAGCCAATACGCTTGGAGTGAGAACCGGCTAAAGCTGCCTGGTCCCTGATCCGGGAGGCTTGGAAACTGGGATTGGTGGAGCCCAGCGAGACCGTGCGCCTAGCCTTTATTCATTTTTATAGTCGTTTACTTTGTGATACTTAAAGTGTGTAAAAAAGTATATAAATTACGTATGACAACTCAAGCTCTGTGCTTATCACCCAGTTTAGGGGAAAAGCAAGATCCAAACAGCTTTAACTCCCAGTGGTATCATTTTGTGTTTTCTTTGATTTTTCTAGAAGTAGCTTTTTGGTCTCTTTTCTGATCATCTCCAGCCCAGACGTCTGAGCTTCAAGTTTCTGTATACGAGCTGTTTCTCTGCTTGTGTGTCCTTGGGTCATCGTCAAGCTTAACCTGGCAACTTAACTCCAAGTCTCCACTCTCATGCAGGCCTTCCTTTGCGCCCCCCGTTTGCTGTACGTTCTACCACGTGACTCTAATTTCCTCACATAGGCTTCTGCAGTTTTTTTGTTGTTTTATTTGTGTAAATTGTCCTTCCGCCCCTGGAGTGTAAGCTTCAGGAGTGCAGGGACTTTGTTCCTTTCTTGCAGGGTTTTCCCTGAGAAGGTGTCGGCCTCTTGGCAGATACCAAGGTATATGCCCAAAAAAATAATGAATGAATGCCCTGAATAGGACTCGTCACTTCATTCTTCCCCTCCCCCAAACCTGTCTGCCTCTTGTATTTCCTGTCCTGGAAGAAGATGATGCCACCATCTGCACAGCCACCAACGCCAATAACTTTCCTATTACTTTTGACTCCTCTCTTTATCTCTCTGCTCAGCCCACCAGGCACTTCTGTCCTTGGAATTCTCCCAGAGTCATCCCCCTTTCTGTGTTCCTTCCACTGCAGCCGCTGGTTTCAAGTCTTCCTGTCTCTTGCAGCAAAAATCTTCCACCTGTCACAAGCCACCCTTTCATCCCTTTAGTTGGTTGCCCTCCACTCTCATCCCCCTCCAGAGGCACCAGGTACAGACTATGCCAACGTTTTATTTTCAATCTCCCAGGGCTGCTAAAAGCAGTACCTCAACCAGACCAGGCTGCTAGCTGTCCTGTGTGTAAACACAGTGAGAGCTTAGGCAGAAGGGAAATTGTGTGCAAACACAGGAGCTGGGTATTTGATTGCTGGGGCTCTTTAAAAACAAGTGTTAAGAGCGGTCATCCAAAATACAAATATGGTGACTACTATATATTAAAACCATTACTCCCCCTAGGAGCAGAAAAAGTCACATCAGTGCTCCATATATGGGAGAAATAAGGGAAGAAGGAAATGAGGCAGCCAGGAAAAAAAGAAAGCTGTTTCTTCCTGCTTCCTGGATCTCTCAAATCCCTTGATTCAGTTACTCAGAAAGTCAATGTTCGTTTTAGCTGAAGATGGTTTATGAGGCATGAGTAGAAAACAGGAGAGAGTAATGCAATCATGTTAACCAGGAGAAAGTTGTTCCCATCCTGGTGAGATTCTAAACCCAAGGAGATGCACTTTTGGAGCACAACCCTCCATCTTGGGTGCTTTTTCACACAGGTGTCTGAGGCTGGAACCCAGGCTTCTCACCCAGAGCAGCAGCCCGCCTCCTCCTCTTTCCCTAAGCACTGTCAGTCTAGTCTGTGCCGGACACATAAGTGTGTGTGTGTGCCAAATCGCTTTAGTTGTGTCTGACTGTTTGCGATGCTATGGACTGTAGCCCACCAGGCTCTTCTGTCAAGGAATGCTCCAGGCAAGAATATTGGAATGGATTGCCATGCCCTTCTCCAGGGGATCTTCCCGGCCTAGGAATCAAACTCACGTCTCTTATGTCTCCTGCATTGGAGGCAGATTCTTTACCACTAGCAACACATAAGCAGGCTTCCCCATCCCCTTGTTAATAGTAATGCTGCCTTCATGTTAGAGTTTTTCCAAGGTTTTTCTGTATTCATCTCATTGGATACTCACACTGTTTGGCAGCCCTCTTGTTTTCCTTCCCTTTTATGGATAAGCAGGGTAGATTTGCCCAAGGTCACTCAGCTAGTTAGTGGATGATGCAACAACCTTTCACGCCTCCTTGACGTGGACCATGCTGTTGCTTACAATGTCCTCTTCCTCAATTGGCCAGACTCCTTCTGGACCTTCTCTGAAACCAGCTCAGAAATCACCTTCTCTTTGAAGTCACCCCATGGAGTGCTTATTTCTCCTGGTCTTCACTGCTCAGCTTAGACAGCATATTAAAAAGCAGAGACCTCACTTTGCTGACAAAGTTACCTATGGTCAAAGCTATGGTTTTTCCAGTAGTCATGTATAGATGTGAGAGTTGGGTCAAAGAGAAGGGTAAGTGCCAAAGAGTTGATTCTTTCCAATTGTGGTGCTGGAAAAGACTCTTAAGAGTCCCGTGGACTGCAAGAAGATCAAACCAGTCAATCCTAAAGGAAATCAACCCTGAATATTCATCAGAAGGACTGATGCTGAAGTTGAAGCTCCAATACTTCGGCCTGATGCAAAGAGCTGATTCATTGGAAAAGACCTTGATGCTGGGAAAGATGACGGCAAAAGGAGAAGAGGGCAGCAGAGGATGAGATGGTTGGACAGCATCCCTGACTCAGTGGACATGAATTTGAGCAAACTCTGGGAAATTGTGAAGGACAGGGGAGCCTGGGGTGTGACAGTCCATGGGGTGGCAAAGAGTAGGACACGACTGAACAACAACAACACACCAACATTCATTCCCTGGTGTATGTGTTGGTGGGAGTGAAGACTGGGACATTTTCAGAGAGAAATGAATTTCTGACAATATGTTGAAATGCATGTATGCGTACATCGTTTGATCCCCATGTCAAGGAAAGGACGCTATCTGGTTCATTTTTTCAATACATTTTTATTGAGCATTGACTCTGTTTAGAAAAAGCACTTGAGGGACTTTCTTGGCAGCCCAGTGATTAAGACCCCGCTTTCCAATGCAGAGGGTATGGGTTCAATCCCTGGTTGGAGAAGTAAGGCCCCACATGCCTCTGGGTGTGGCCAAAAATTTAGAAAAAAGAAAAGACATTTGATAACACAGAATACCCATTCCTGAAAAAAGTTCTTAGCAAACTGGAGCAAGGAATGAAAGGTGTAACAATAAACCTACAGCTGACATCATAATTTTTGGCATAAATCTGCATGTCTGTCCCCCTAAGATGGGCAACAAGGAAAGATATTTACTCTTACCATTTATTCAAAGTGGTACCTGAGGTCACAGTGCAGTAAGACAAGAAAAAGAAAGAAAAGGCTTAAAGATTGAAAAGGAAGATGAATAACTGTCTTTAGCCTAGATGATGTAATAGTTTACTAGGAAATCCTAAGTAATCTATATAACAACTGCTAGAACTAACCAGCAAATTTAGCAAGATCAAAGGAGACAAGGTCAATATACAGAAAAAGAAATACTTCTTTTGCTAGCTACAAACAATATGAATATGAAATAAAAAAAATTATTTACAATAGTATCAGAAAACCCCAACAACAATAAAGGAGCCAGACATAAAGGAGTACATGATTCCATGAAAAGTGTGAAAGTGTTAGTCTCAGTCATATCCAACTCTGCAACCCCATGGACTGTAGCCCGCCAGGCTCCTCTGTCCATGGAGTTTTCCAGGCAAGAATAGCAGAGTGGGTAGCCATTCCCTTCTCCAGGGGATCTTCCCAACCCAGGGATCGAACCTGAGTCTCCTGCAATGGACGCAGATTCTTTACCATCTGAGCTGCCAGGGAAGGCCACAGGATTCTATATTTATGAGAAATTCTAGAAAAAAACAAAACTAACATTTAGTGACAGAGAACAGATCAGTAGATGCCTGGGGCTAGGGCTGAACTGGGGGCTGGGAAGGGGATTAATGACAAAGGGGCCAGAGGAACTTCTTGGGGCGATGAAAATGTTCCATATTCTGGTCAGGGTATATACACTTGTCAAAACTCAATAAAACTTATACTTAAAATGGGTGCATTTTATTGTATGTAAATTATATCTGAATAATATTAATCAAAAAGAAAAACAAAGTAAGGCAGGCCACATATATGCATATGTGAACATCATATCAAATTTAGACATGAGAAAGGGCAGACGGATGGTTACACTGAGAGATCCACTTAGACGTTGCTGAATTTCAGAAGACGTGAACTACTCCCAGACTTGGCTGGGTCTAGAGGAGAGGCTTGTTTGGGTTTTTGGTAACCAAACCTGAGGTTTTGGCTTTAAAGGGCCTGAACCTTCCTGCTGACTTATGAACCTGTTTCTTTTTGCTTTCTTCCTCTGTCAAACCTCTAATTGCTTCTTTAATCCTTGTTTTTCTGCAAAAGGGATAGCATTAGAAAAACATTCCACCATTCACCCTACCGTCCAGGGGCTGGGATTTCATTTTTATTTATTTACTTATTTATGGCTGTGCTGAGTCTTTGTTGTCGCACAGGCTTTTCTCTAGTTGCGGTGGGAGAGCTTCTCATTGCCGTGGCTTCTCTTATTGCAGAGCGCAGGCTCTAGGCGTAGTTGCAGCACATGGACCCAGTCGCTGTGGCTGGGATTTCTTTGCAGGAAATTGTAAGGAGCATTTCCGTTTTGCAGAGCCTAAGGCTGGGATAGGCCCCATGCGTGCATGCTAAGTCGCTTCAATCGTATCTGACTCTGTGCAACCCCATGGAATATGGCCCGCCAGACTCTTCTCTCCATGGGATTCTCCAGGCAAGAATACTGGGGGCCCCAAATCCCCACAAATGCTGAAAGGCCTGTGCCTGCCTGGTGGCTGGAGGGAAACAGGGGCAGGTGATGAGATTGAGGGCAAAGGACACATGCTCAGCAGGCCTCTCTCCCTCCTTTCCTTTCTCTTTACTAGACCCAGCCTGAGCCGGGTTTCCGGTTACAGTCCTAATGAGGCTCTGCAAAGCCAAGCCTTCTTGCTGATGAAAGGCTCTGTTGTTCTGGCTCTGGCGAGAATAAACCACTGCCAGTGGGTCTCTCTCTCCTTGTCCACCAGGCTGGAACCTGTTTTTTCAAACGTTTTGTAAGCTTGTCCCTACCCCCACATTTTCTTGACGGTTCCTTAGAAGGAAAGCAGCTTAGGTAAAAGGTCAGTTCTGGGAGGCCCAGACTCGTGTTCCTGATAAGTTTGGAATAAAACTTGGAAATTGACTGGACAGTCTGTCCGGCTGGGCAGGCACTGCCAGGGTGGATAATGCCCATTTTCTTCACTCCTCCCCCTCTCCCATTCTTCCCTTTGTCCCAGATTCTGAGAGGCAGTAGAGCATAGTGCTGTGTTGCCCAACTGCCAAGTTACTTAATCTCCCCATGTCACCCCACCTATTCAACAAGGCTAGTTAAGGGACATACTTCAGAGTGAGGGTTCACAATAATTCTGGGGGTTTCCCTGGTGGTCCAGTGGTTGAAAATCTGCCTTCCAATGCAGGAGACTCAGGTTCGAACTCTGGTCTGGAAACTAAGATCCCACATATTGTAACTACTGAGCCTGTGCCACAGCTAGAGAAGCCCACGTGCTGCAACAAAGATGTCGAGTGCAGAAACTGAGACACGACATGGTCAGATAAATAAATATTAAAATAATAATGATAATAATAATAATTCTGCTAACACTTATTATGTGCCAGACATCGTTCTGAGTCTTTCTGGGACCCTTTCAGTTGGAGCTATGATTTGTATCCCCATTTACTGTGTCATGGGGTAGAGCGGTCACACAGCATGCCTTGCTAGTAACTGACCAAGCTGGAATTTGAACAAAGAGAATGCGCTTAATCACCCAGTTGCATGGTCAGAGGTAGGACACATGATCGGCTTAGAGCCCTACCCATGATCAGCACTGATAACACGGTAGTTTTTACCAGAGTTTGTACCACTATCTATTTGCATCCATTGATATGCACAAGAACTCTTGTTTCTGATTTAGAAGAGCAGAGTGGGCTGGAAAGAGGGGTTAAGGACATGAAGAAGAGAGGAGGGTTATTTGCTGATCACCTGCTGTATGCCAGCCATGTGCAGAGAATGCTATAAACACAACTCCTTATCTAAAACCTTGGGTGTGTTTCACAAGTCTGAGTTATTCTGAAGATTTTAGAGACATCGGACCGTCCATAAACTGCATGCTAGATGACACTCCAGGCCCAGGCCAGCAGTCCATCAGCAGGAACATAACAGTTCTGAATAACCACACTGTGTGGGATTAAAAAACACTGTGTAAATGGAACTTTTTAAGAGGGCAGAGGGACTTCCCCGGAGGTCCAGTGGGTAAAACTCCATGCTCCCAATACAGGGGTCCCAGGTTCCATTCCCAGTCAGGGAACTAGATCTCACATCCCCAACTAAAGATCCCATATGCCACAACTAAGATCTGGCACAGTCAAATAAATAAATATTAAAACAAATAAGATGACTGAAATGCTCTCTATTGTGAATGTATGGTGATTATATTGGTATATGCTTTGATTAACTCTTATCAAAGTATACACTTCAGATATATACATTTTATTTTAAATTATATTTTAATAAAGTTTACTAAAAAAAAAGAAAAAAAAAAAACACTGTGTAAATAGCCTCGTGATCCAGCAAGGTCAGACTCTACTACCAAATGAGGCAGATCCAGATCCAGGTCAGGTTCTGCTGCCAAGGGAGTTCGCCTCCGATTTTCAGGGCATTTTGGAATTAAGAACGGTGGTTGAGGGATAGTGGAGTAGTGTTTCACTTCATCCTCCCATCAAGGTTGGGAGGTGGGTATTCTTCCACCCGAGTGGCCAGGCTGAGGACTTTGCCTGAAGTTACAGAGTCTTGAGTGCAAAATGGCAAGATCATTTACACCAGCCAGCTTATAGTTCAGCTTTCTTTATGGTCCAACTCTCACATCCATACATGACTACTGGAAAAACCATAGCTTTGATTAGACGGACCTTTGTCAGCAAATGTCTCTGCTTTTTAATATGCTGTCTAGGTTGGTCATAGCTTTTCTTCCAAGGAGCAAGCATCTTAATTTCATGGCTGCAGTCACCATCTGCAGTGATTTTGGAGCCCAAGAAATTCCATTGTTTTCCCATCTATTTGCCATGAAGTGATGGGACTGGATGCCATAATCTTAGTTTTTTGAATGTTGAGTTTTAAGCCAGCTTTTTCACTCCCTTCTTTCACTTTCGTGAAGAGGCTCTTTAGTTCCTCTTCGCTTTCTGCCATAAGTGTGGTGTCATCTGCATATCTGAGGTTGTTGATATTTCTCCCGGCAATCTTGATTCCAGCTTATGCTTCCTCCAGCCCAGAGTTTCTCATGATGTACTCTGCATATAAGTTATATAAGCATGGTGATGATATACTTGACATACTCCTTTCCAATTCGGAACCAATCTGTTGTTCCATATCCAGTTCTAACTGTTGCTTCCTGACCTGCATACAGATTTCCCAGGAGGCAGATAAGGTGGTCTGGTATTCCCATCTTGTTAATAATTTTCCAGCTGGTTGTGATCCACACAGTCAAAGGCTTTGACATAGTCAATAAAGCAGAAGTAGATGTTTTTCTGGAATTCTCTTCCTTTTTCTATGATCCAAAAGATGTTGGCAATTTGATCTCTAGTTTCTCTGTCTTTTCTAAATCCAGCTTGAACATCTGGAAGTTCTCGGTTCATGTACTGTTGAAGTCTGACCTGGAGAATTTTGAGCGTTACTTTGCTAGAATGTGAGATGAGTGCAATTGTGTGGTAGTTTGAACATTGTTTGGCATTGCCTTTCTTTGGGATTGGAATGCAAACTGACTTTTGCTGTCCTGTGGCCACTGCTGAGTTTTCCAAATTTGCTGGCATATTGAGTGCAGCACTTTTAACAGCATCATCTTTTAGGATTTGAAATAGCTCAACTGGAATTCAGTCACTTCCACTAGCTTTGTTAATAGTGGTGCTTCCTAAGGCCCACTTGACTTCGCATTCCAGGATGTCTGGCTCTAGGTGAGTGATCACACCATCATGGTTATCTGGGTCTTGAAGATCTTTTTTGTATAGTTCTTCTGTATATTCTTGCCACCTCTTCTTAATATCTTCTGCTTCTGTTAGGTCCATACCATTTCTGTCCTTATTGAGCCCATCTTTGCATGAAATGTTCCCTTGGTATCTCTAATTTTCTTGGGCTTCCCTGGTAGCTCAGAGGTTAAAGCATCTGCCTGCAATGCGGGAGACCTGGGTTCGATCCCTGGGTCGGGAAGATTCCCCTGGAGAAGGAAATGGCAACCCCTCCAGTATTCTTGCCTGGAGAATCCCATGGATGGAGGAGCCTGGTGGGCTACAGTCCATGGGGTCACAAACAGTCGGACATGACTGAGCGAATTCACTTTCACTGTCTTTTGCATGAAATGTTCCCTTGGTATTTCTAATTTTCTTGAGATCTCTAGTCTTTCCCATTCTATTGTTTTCCTTTATTTCTTTGCATTGATCACTGAGAAAGGCTTTCTTATCTCTCCTTGCTATTCTTTGGAATGCCAGTCAGGTCCAGTGCTACCTCATTCAATCCTCCCGTCAAGCCATGTCTTCTTACTATACCCATTTAACAGCTGAGCAAACTGAGCTTAGGAGAGGTTAAGTAAGCTGCCCTGCCTGTGGAACAGGAATGTTTTATCACCAAGAAGGGGCAGAAGATAACTGGAGTCAGGCCATGTGGGTTCAAAGGCCAGAACCTTGGGCAAGTCACTTAACTTCTCTGAGCATCTGTTTCCCAACTATAAAGAGGAGATGGACAATAATAGTGCCTGCTGGGAATTCCCTGGCAGTCCAGTGGTTAAGACTCCATGCTTCCACTTCAGAGGACACAGGTTCAATTCCTGGTAAGGAAACTAAGATTCCACATGGCAAGTGGTGCAGCCAAAAAGAAAAGAAAAAATAATGATAGTGCTTGCCTTTCAGGGTTGTGGTGAGGATTACATAAGCTAATTGTCCCTTGGTCATAGAAGCTGCCAGTAAACATGCATGCATGCATGCCAAGTCGCTTCAGTCATGTCTGACTCTGCAAACTCCTACCAGGCTCCTCTGTCCATGCGATTTTCCAGGCAGGAATACTGGAGTGGGTTGCCATTTTCTTCTCCAGGGGATCTTCCCGACCCAGGGATCGAACCTGGGTCTCCTGCATTGCAGGCAGACTCTTTACCATCTGAGCCACCAGGGAAACCCCTGAAAGTGAAGTGGCTCAGTTGTGTTCAACTCTGCAAACTCCTGGACTGTAGCCCACCAGTCTCCTCTGTCCATGGGACTTTCCAGGTGAATACTGGAGTGGGTTACCGTTTCCTTCTCCAGGGAATCTTCCCAACCCAGGGATCAAACTTGTGTTTCCCACATTGCAGGTAGACTTTTTACCTACCAGTAAGACTATAAACCCATAAGGATTTAAGCTACACTGATTGGTGGGGGCGGCTGGCAGTTGCCAAGGCTGTTAGGCAAGAGACTTTGAGAAGTGGGGTCTGGATCCTTCTCCACAGGTTGGGGCTCTGAACTGGGGAGAGACCCTTGTTCTCCTCAACCTGGTACCTGAGGCTGGCTGTGCTGACCTCTGAGGGATGCTGGGCCAGGAGTATCAACATGGATGCAGCCATCCCAGGGAGAGGCAACGGTGTCTAGACACAAAGCAACCTCCAACCACCGAAGAGTTGGGCTGAGCAGGAAGGAGAGACAAGGCAGACACTACTTATTCATTCATTCATGCAACTAATACTGATTTGCCCCCTACTCTGTTGCAGAGCTGAGCATAGCAGAGGGCATCTTTAGGGGCTAAACTTTAGAGGATCCTACATGCCTGAGGCTTCATTCTCTTGGAGACCTGATGATTAATGGGTAATGAACTAAGTCGGGGGACTAAAATCCCACAAACTGTGTGACATGGCCAAAAAAAAGTGTGGACCCAATGTAGATGACCTAGAGCCTGGGTGCACATCTCAACATCAACACTGATGACCACAAATGTCAGAGCCCAGTGGTGACTCCCATTACCCTTTTGTGAAATCCTTCACCCGTGTAAGTAAACCGGGAGAAATGCGCTGAGAACTCCCCTTGGGGAAGCTGAGAGAAGAGCTGTTTATCTCGGGGCAGTTTCAGCTCAGTTGTAATTGACAAAATCGAGGGGAAAACTGCTCTCTCTGGCCTCCTGTGGGACCTCAGGGAGTTGGTAGACGGCGGATATGGAAGCAGGCCTGGGAGTCTCAGCAGGTCCCTGCAGACGTGCAGGGGGGCACAGGTGCCTGTGTATCCTTGGATTATCCTTCAGGCTCTGATGGTCACTTCTCAATGGGCTTTTGTCCTGGGCCTACTCACCCAGGGAGGTGGAACCAAGGCATGCTTCAGAGGGCCGAAAGGGTGATGTGCCAGCAATTCCAAGGTTTGAAGGATTCATTAGCTCCTGGAAATTATCCCATGTTTGCAGTCCTCCCAGGGAGCTGGCTCTGGTTGCAAGCCTGGCAGTCTCACAGTCTAAGCAGGGGCCGAGCTGGGCTGCTGCCCTGGGCCCAGGTCAAGGAGATGTGGCAGTTCTAAAAAAGCGACCCAGGATCCTAGCTAACCTTTATTGTCTTTTTTAATATGTATTTAAAAAATTTATTTGGCTATGCCGGGTCTTAGTTGTGGCATGTGGGATCTTAAGTTGTGGCATGAAAGTCTCAGTTGCAGCATGTGGGATCCAGTTCACTGACCACAGGTTGAACCTAGGCCCCCTGCATTGGGAGTAGAGTCTTCACCACTGGACCTCCAGGGAAGTCCCCTAGCTAACCCTTTACAGAGCACCTGTACCCATGTGAACTCATTCAACTGTTCTCAGATCCTGTGAGGTGAAGACTGCTATTCTTGTCCCCATTTTACAGAGGAGGAGACCGAGGCACAGAGGTTTTGAACCAAGGTAGTTGAGCTCCAGAGTCCATGTTCCAACCCTCCCAGGACTGGATTAGGGACTCTCGGCAGAATGTATTCCCATTCTTTCTCCCTGACCTGTAAGCCACCTTCCCACTGATCACTCCTGTTTGTGCTGACTGGTAAATCTGTTACCAGTGAAGGGGGAGGAATGCAAGAGTAGGGAAGGCAGACAGACTGGGTTCTTACCAGAAGGACTTTGGCTGCCATGGCCATGACCTTCAAAGTTAATCACAGCTGAGCACGTCACTGTGTATTGTGGTACTTAATGGGCTGTATAACTTGGGTTGAGTTACCTGACTTTCCTCTTTTATAAGAAGATGCTTATAGTGCTTACTTCACCAGGTTGTTCAGAATCTCCCCCACACATACTGTCTCTCATAGGTGGCTCAGTGGTAAAAAGTCTGCCTGTCCATGCAGGAGATACAGGTTCAATCCCTGATCTAGGAAGATCCCACATGCCGCAGAGCAACTAAGCCTGTATGCTACAATTACTGAGCCTGTGCTCTAGAGCCTGGGAGCCATGATTACTGAGCCCACAGTTCCTAAAGCTTGTGCTCTGCAACCAGAGAAGCCACTGCAATGAGAAGCCTGAGCACCACATCGAAGAGCAGTCCCTGCTCCCTACCACTAGAGAAAGCCCACATGCAGCAACGAAGACCCAGTGTAGCCAAAAATAAATAAATAAATAAAAAGAAGGACATTGTCACCCACAGGTTGTCTTCTAGGTCTAAGCTCGATTTGAGGGCTTAATGGAGTCATTGTGGTTTTTGTTTTTTTTTTTACACAACTTCTACCTGAATTCCTTCTGATCTGGGCACTAGGACCTCAAGTAAGAAAAAGAAGTGGTCCCCACCCATCACAGAGCTCAAATTCCAGCAGAGGTGACTGTCAATAAACAAAGGAACAAATGGTCTGTGAAGTTAAATTATTACATGTCCCACTCCCTGAAGGAAGTAAGTAGGGTGCTGTGATGGTAAATTGTTTTAAGTATCTAACAGTCATTTCAGAGAGGATGGTCAGGGAAGGCCTGTCTGCAGAAGTGGTATTAGGCTAGATGTGGAGGCTACAAAGGAGCTAGACGTGTAAGAGCCTGGGGAGAGTGTCCCCACCATTGACACAGCAGGTGCAAAGGCCCTGAGGTGGGAGTGAGCTTAGATTTGTGAGAAACTGGAAGAAGGAGGCCTGGGTGGCTGGAGCCTTGTCAGAAAGGGAGGGAAGATGCCAGGTCAGCACCAGGCCAACATGGACTTCAGGATCTGGTTTTACCCCACCCACACCCCTAGCCTGGGGATTGTCTTGCAGCAACCTACACTCTGAATGCATCCTAGAACTTCACTAATTCAAGCCCCATGAGTCTGTAGCAGTGCAGACATGGCTGAACCACACACTCAGGGAGAAGCAGGCTCTCTGACGGCATTTACAAGACTGTGAAGGGGATGCTGATGGGGACGCTGAGGGATTTTGCAGGCCCTTCATGCTTTGGTACCAGAGCCTGTGTTTCCAGAAATACAACTGATTTGAGATCCTGAAAAGCACCCCTTGCTGCAAAACTCCTCCACATCAAGATGGAACACAAAGGAGAACTTTAAAAATCAAAATCAGTTTTTCTCTGAATCATTTATTAAAAAAGTTTTTTAACATACCCTTTTAAAAAATATTTATATTTTTGTATATGGTCTTTAAAAAATACTTTTACTATCTCACATTTTTACTTTATTTATTTATTTTTGACTGCACTGGATCTTCATTGCTTGCACGGGCTTTCTCTAGTTGCAGTGAGGTGGGGTGGCTACTCTTTGTTGCGGTACGTGGGCTTCTCATTGCAGTGGTTTCTCTTGTTGCAGAGCACAGGCTATTAGGCATTCGGGCTTCAGTAGTTGTGGCTCACAGGCTTAGTTGCTTCATGGCATGTGAGAACTTCCCAGACCAGGGATTGAATCCATGTCCCCTGCATTGACAGGCGGATTCTTAACCACTGGACCACCAGGGAAAGTGAAAGTCACTGAGTCGTGTCTGACTCTTTGTGACCCCATGGATTATAAAGTCCATGGAATTCTCCAGGCCAGAATACTGGAGTGGATAGCATTTCCCTTCTCCATAGGATCTTCCCAACCCAGGGATCGAACCTGCATCTTTTATATCTCCTGCATTGGCAGGCAGGTTCTTTACCACTAGAGCCACCTGGGAAGCCCGGATTTTAACATAACTGCTCTTAAAGTCAGGGGACAAAAACTTGTCTGTTCGTCTGGACACAAGGAGGAAGAACAAAAGAGCTCCTCTGAAAACTTGTGCCCACAGGCCTGCCTTCATGTGAGTTTGGAGTTTGAATTTATACCACCTTTGTGATCCAGAAAGAACCAAAGGGTAGGGGCTTCCCCGGGTGGTCTGGTGGTTAAGACTCCATGATCCCAATGCATGTGGTCTTGGATTCGATCCCTGGTCAGGGAAGTAGATCCCACATGCCACAACTAAGACCTGGCACAGCCAAAAAAAAGAAAAGAAAAAAAAGAACTAAAGGGGAAATTTATGTTTGCCTTTCAGTTCAGATTAGTTCAGTCACTCAGTCATGTCTGACTCTTTGTGACCCCATGGACTGCAGCACGCCAGGCCTCCCTGTCCATCATCAACTCCTGGAGTTTACTCAAACTCACGTCTGTTGAAGCCATGATACCATCCAACCATCTCATCCTCTGTCGTCCCCTTCTCCTCCTGCCTTCGATCTTTCCCAGCATCAGGGTCTTTTCAAATGAGTCAACTCTTTGCATCAGGTGGCCAAACTATTGGAGTTTCAGCTTCAGCATCAATCCTTCCAATGAATATTCAGGACTGATTTCCTTTAGGATGGACTGGTTGGATCTCCTTGCAGTCCAAGGGACTCTGAGGAGTCTTCTCCAACACCACAGTTCAAAAGCATCAATTCTTTGGCGCTCAGCTTTCTTTATAGTCTAATTCTCACATCCATACATGTTTGCCTTTGCTTTTCCTCAAAGTAGGGCCTGTGAGAAGGCCCTGGGTTGGGCCAGTCGGTGTGGGAGGTGTTCACAGGTGGGGCAGGGAGGTGAGCAGGGAGAAGAAGGATAATGGGGTGCCAACAAGCTGTTACTCATGTGGGGATGTGGGGCCAGACCCTGAGGGGGCCCCAAGGAGACTGAGTGGGACGAAGCTCAGACTGTCCCTGAGGGGGGTGGGGGCTGGGCATCTCTCCATCAAAGTGACTCTCAAGGCGATCAGCTCCTGTTTCACTCTGAACATGTGTCCCCACAGTCCAGAAATGTTCTTGTCCTCACAGAGGATTCCAGAAGCCATGGGGGCCTACTGGGAAGTGTTCGCCATGACGTGGGGCTGGTTGAGGAGATGTGGTTAATCCCGGACAAGGTTTAATCCGTTAAGTTCAGTCGTCCTGGGAGCAGTGTTGGAGGGTCTGGCAGAGGCCTCATATCCTCAACCCTGACTCTGCAGAATTCCCATCCTAAGGTGCCCAGCTGAATGCAAGCCCCAATTCACCGGGGCTTCCCTGGCAGTCCAGTGGTTAAGACCCCACGCTCCCACTGCAGGGGACGTAAGGCTCATTTCTGGCGGGGGAACAAAGATCAAACATGCAGTGCATGCATGTGCTCAGTTGTGCCCAACTCTTTGTGACCCCATGGACTGTAGCCTGACAGCCTCCTCTGTCCACGGGATTTCCCAAGCAAGAATACTGTAGTGGGTTGCCGTTTCCCGCTCTGGGGGATCTTCCTGACCCAGGGATCAAATCCACGTCTCCTGTGCCTCCCGCATCGGCAGGCAGGTTCTTTACCACTTGAGCCACCTGGGAAGCCCTCCCACATGCTTCAAGGTGTGGCAGAAAAAAAAAAAAGCACAATCTTCCCTGAGAGTATCACCAGATTCTTCTTCCCTGAGACACTTTCATGTCCCCATGCTTTTGTACAGGCCATGCCCTCTCCCTGGGATTCTTTCCCCTTTCACTGATGTAAAGTAACCTTAAATGTCACCTCCTCTCCTGGAGGAGCCCTGCTGCTGGCCTCCCGGCCCGCTCAGCATTGCTTCCTCTGCACACCCAGGGCCACCCTAGGACATTTCAGCCGGATGTCCCAGGGAGAAGCATTTGTTTACAGTTGTCTGTCCTGCTACAGTGTTTACAGCTCACCCTGTGCCCAGCCCAGGAAGCACAAGTAAAATGAGTAGATAACAGAGTTGTGAAAAATACTGACCTGCCCCGACCTCCTTCTCATCCATCGCCTGGACAAGTGTGAGCCTTGCTATGGGAAAGTTGGTTCACTTAGTTTCAGTAAGTAACTCTGTACCCATAAAGATACTTCTTTAAAACAGTCCGTGAATGTTATGGGACTTCCCTGGTTTGATCCCTGGTCAGGGAACTAAGACCCCACATGCTGTTCTGTGCCACCATAAGATTTAAAAAAAGTCTCTGAATTTTAGACTGGATCTCCTTTTAAAGTGTTTTTGTTTTGGCTTTAAGTTGAGGTGAAATTCACCTCCCGTTTAGTGTAGAGTGAGGTTTTTGCTTTTTAACTTATTTTATTGACGTATAGTTGATTTACAACATTGTGTTGATTTCTGCTGTACAGCGAAGTGATTCAGTTATATTCATTACATACATAGTCAAGACATACATATTCAATACATACACAGACTTTTTTTTCATATTCTCTTCTACTATGGTTTATCACTGGGTATTGAATATAGTTCCCTGTGCTATACTGTAGGATCTTACTGTTTATCCATGTGCTCAGTCACTCAGTCGAATCTGACTCTCTGCGACCCCATGGCCTGTAGCCCCCCAGGGTCCTCTGTCCATGGAATTCTCCAAGCAAGAATCCTGAAGTGAGTTGCCATTTCCTTCTACATGGGATCTTCCTGACTCAAGGACTGAACCCGCATCTCTTGTGTTTCCTGCATTGGCAGGTGGGTTCTTTACCTCTAGTGCTATCTGGGAAGCCCCTGTTTATCCATAGAAGGAGGTTTTAAACACGCTTCTTGGTTTGGGGCATGTGCCAGCCGATTTGATGCCGCTTCCCTTCTTTCTCTGTTTGTGCATCCCTGGGAGACTGGCTGGTCCTGGCAGTGGTCCCGGGAACTTGCTGTACTGTGAGGTTGGAGATGTTTCCTTCCTCTAGCTCTGCCCTCTCACTCCTCGGGCTTTCCCCTGGGGGAGCACAAAGGAGCTCGGCTGATGCTCTAGGATAAGCCTGGGGTTGCCAGCACTACTTTAGCAACCACAGGGATGAGCGAGGCTTCCAATGGAGGAGCAGGGCTGGCACTTCATGCCTGCTTGTTAGGGACACCGTGCTGGGACTTGGCTCCCATCTGTGCCCTTATAGGCAACCCTGCAGTCACAGATCAGATTTCCATTCCCAGAACTTTAGAAGCAGATTGGGTCACAAGTCACAAGTCTTGAGTGATGAGTAAACTGGGAAAGTGAATTTAAGTGAATATTTTCATTCCAGGATCAACTTCCAGGGTGGAGGTGGAGATACCCATCCTGCCCATCTTATGTTTTCTTTCTTTTTTGGCTGTGCTGTGCAGCGTGCGGGATCCTAGTTCCCTGACCACAGATTGAATCTGCATTTCCTGCAGTGGAAATGCAGAGCCCTAACCATTAGACCACTAGGGAAGTCCTGCCATCATTAAAAAAAAAAAAAAATTGACCTGATTTTAGGCTTCCCTGGTGGCTCAGTTGGTAAAGAATCTGCCTTCAATGCAGGAGACCCAACTTTGATCCCTGGGTCAGGAAGATCCCCTGGAGAAGGAAACAGCAATCCACTCCAGTATTCTCACCTGGGAAATCCCATGGATAGAAGAGCCTGGAGGGCTACAGTCCATGGGGTTGCAAAGAGTTGGACATGACTTAACGACTAAAGCATCAACCACCACAGTTGGTTTACAATGAGTGCTTGTTTCTTTTCTTGGTTTGTTTTGCTTTTGTTTGTGGCTGTGCCGGGTCTCCATTGCAGGAAGCAGGCTTCTGTAGTGTCTAGTTGTGGTAAGTGGGCTTAGTTGCCCTGCGGCGTGTGGAACCCGAGTTCCCCAACCAGGGATCGAACCCGAGTCCCCTGCATTGGAAGGTGGATTCTTAACCACTGGACCACCAGAGATGCTCCTGTTGTGTTAGTTTCTGTGGTATATTCTTTTTTTAAATATTCTGTCCCATTATGGTTTATTGGAGGATACTGAATGTAGTTCCTTATGCTATACAGCAAGACCTTGTTGTTTATCCATCCTATATACAATAGTTCAGATCTGTTAATCCTGGACTCCCAATCCGTTCCTCCCACCCTCTCCCTCCCCCTGACAGCAAGAGTACAGCAAGTCTGTACTCTAATCTGTGGGTCTGTTTCTGTTTCTCAGGTAAGTTCATTTGTGTCTTATTTTAGATTCCACTTTTAAGTGATATCATATAGTATTTGTTTTTCTCTTTCTGATTTACTTCCCTTAGTATGATAATCTCTAGGCCCATCTGTGTTGCTGCCAGTGGCATCATTTCATTCTTTTTCATGGCTGAGTAGTTTTCCATTGCATCTGTATGCCACATGTTCTTTATCCATTCATCTGTTAGTGGATATTTAGGTTGTTTGCATATCTTGGCTATTGTGAAATATTGGAAGGAACCCATCTTAACCTCAATTTTTGTAGCTCAGATACGACATCAAGAATCATATCCATCTGGCTTCCCTGGTGGTCCAGTGGTTAAGAATCTGCTTGCCAATGCGGGCAACATGGGTTTGACCCTTGCTCCAGGAAGATTCCCACATGCCACTTGGCAACTAAGCCTGTGTCTACTACTACTGAATCCCTGGTGGCTGGAGCCCATGCTCCACAGGAAGAGAAGCTACTTCAAAGAGAAGCCCGAGCACCACAACAAAGAGTACCCCTGATCACCACAACCAAAGAAAGCCCTCGTGCAGCAAGGAAGACCCAGGAAGCCCAGCCAAAAATAAATAAAGAAACATGTAATTAAACAAATCTTTAAAAAAATAAAAGAGACTCATATCCATCAACAAGGCATTGAAACAGAGGAACCCTGATGAATCTGTTAGACTCTGGGTCATTTTATTACATATTTGGCTTGATGAATTTTTTGAAAAATTCGAATAAAGATCATCAAACTACAACCTTAAGGTCTGTTTTGTATAGCCCAGAAGCTAAAAATTCTTTTTATACTTTTAATTTTGGGGGCTGTGCTGAGTCTTCGTTGCTGTGAGAGGGCTTTCTCTAGTTGCAGTGCTTGAGCTTCTCACTGTGGAGGCCTTTCTTGTCGCTGAGCATGGAGTTTTGGTGCCCGGGCTTTAGTAGTTGTGGTACACGGGCTTAGTTGCTCCCTGGCATGTGGAATCTTCCCAGACCAGAGATTGAATCCGTGTCCCCTGCATTGGCAGGCGGATTCTTAACCGCTGGACTACCAGGGAAGTTTTATTTTTACTTTTTTGATTTTTTTTTTAAGTTGTATTTTTTTCTTGGCCACATCATGTGGTTTGCTGGATCTCAAGTTCCCTAGGATTCTCTGGGAATCCCTAGTTGCCCGACTAGGGATTGAACCCATGTCCCCTGCATAGGGAGCACGGAGTCTTAACACCTAGACCATCAGGAAGTCCAGGTTTTTACATTTTTAAAGGATTGGGAAAGAATCACCAGGAAAATAATATTTCATGACAGGTGAAAACTACAGAAATTTAAATTTCTGTGTCCTTCAAGTTTTGCTGGGACACAGCCCTGTCCATTCATTTACGTAGTGCTCATGGCTGCTGCTTTCCCTATGTAGGCAGAACTGTGTAGTAGAGACATAGATGGGATGGCTGTAAAGCTGAAAATAGTTACTGTTTGGTGCGGAAAGTTCACTGAGCCTTGGGTTGTGATATTGGAGATAAAGCAGTTGATGATACTGCTGCATCTGGTACAATGCCCCTTACACTAAGCATTACTTACACTGAAGGAAGGAAGGACTGGATGCTGGGAATGAGCAAGATCACTTGGTCTCACATGGAGGTTTCAAAGCTCTTGTTACCAGATCCAGGTTCCCCCCACCCCCCACTCCCCAGCTGGCTCAGTGATAAAGAATCCACCTGCTAATGCAGAAGACACAGGAGACATGGGTTCCATCCCTGGTTTGGGAAGATCCCCTGGAGTAGGAAATGGCAACCTACTCCAGTATTCTTGCCTGGAAAGTTCCATGGACAGAGGAGCCTGGTGGGCTACAGTCCATAGGATCACAGAGTCAGACACGACTGAGTTGGACACGACTGAGTCGGACCCACTCACCCCAGATCCAGGCTGCACCAATATCAAACCATGAAGGGAGACATGGTGGTCATGGCCTCCAGAAGCCCACACACTTCTGGACAACAAGGGTTGTACCAGGGTGATGAGATTCTCCGAGTCAGGAAACTGCTCCCTGGCTAGTCACCCAGGAACCCACCCACCCTTCTCAGGAATTCACCCCTCCCATCCTGGTGGGTGTCAATGCCACTCCTTATTCTCAAATGTCAGATTACCTAATGTCTCAGTCTGCTTGGGTTGCCTGAACAAAGTACCAGACTGGGTGGCCGCAGCCACAGAAAGGGATTTTCTCATAGTTCTGCAGGCCGAGACTCCACGATCAAGGTGCTGAAGGTTTGGTTTCTCCTGGGGCTTCTCTCTAGGCCTGCAGACGCCACTGTCTCCCTGTGTCCTCAGCCGGCCTTCCCTCCCTGGCGTCTCTCTAAGAGCTTTGAGCCCATCTGTATGACCTCACTCAACCATAGGCACATCTTTAAAGGCCCTGACTGCAAATACAGTCACGTGCTGAGGTCCTACCAGTTATGGTTTCTGAAACCGAGTCTACCTCAAAACTGAAAAAACTGAAACTGAGTTTTCCTGCCGAGTTTATGATTAACCTTTCTTTCTAAAACTTTATTCTCGTCCTTGTCTGTTCCCTGTTCCCCTCAGGATTGAGGAGTATCTAAGAAAAGTGGGAAATTGAAACTAAGCAGGACCCTCCGGTGTCCCCCTGGGAACAACAGTACCTCCACTGTCTCTTGTTTCTTGTTTGTAGAAAAAAAGACTTTAGTCTCCTAGGCTTTCCCCGAGTTCCAAAGAGCAGATCCAGCAGTTAATGATTAGGACAATAAAGTCCCAGGACTCCTAGTTCCTCCTGAAGGGACAGAGATAACAATCTGATCCAACTCTTTGAGTTGTTCTGCATAAACTTAGACCCCACCCAGTGGAGGATGGTGATGACATGCTGACCACAAGTACCGGACCCCAGACTGGTTGGAACCAGAAGGTTGAAACTGAGATTCCCATTCATCACCTTATTGTCACACCACCAACCAATCAGAAGAAGGTCCATGATCAGCCATCCTACCCCCTAACACTGTCTTTAGTGTCATGCATTCAAAAAACTAAGATCATGATATCCAGTCCCATCACTTCATGGCAAATAGAAGGGGAAAAGTGGAAACAGTGACAGATTTTATTTTTCTGGGCTCCCAAATCACTGTGGATGGTGATTGCAGCCATGAAATTAAAAGATGTTTGCTTCTTGGAAGGAAAGCTATGACAAACCTAGACAGTGTATTAAGGAGCAGAGACGACTTTGCCGACAAAGATCCATGTAGTCAAAGCTATGGTTTTTCCAGTGGTCATGTACAGATGTGAGAGTTGGACCATAAAGAAGATTGAGCACCAAAGAATTGATGCCTTTGAATTGTGGTACTGGAGAAGACTCTTGAGGCTCCCTTGGACTGCAAGGAGGTCCATCCTAAAAGAAGTCAACCCTGAATATTCATTGGAAGGACTTATGCTGAACTTGAAGTTCCAGTACTTTGGCCACCTGATGGGAAGAGATAACTCATTGGAAAAGACCCTGATGCTGGGAAAGGTTGAGGGCAGGAGAAGGGCATGACAGGGGGTGAGATGTTTGGATGGTATCACCGACTCAATGAACATGAGTTTGAGCAAACTCTGGGAGATAGTGAAGGACAGGGAAGTCTGGTGCACTGCAGTCCTTGGGGTTGCAAGAAGTTGGAGGTGACTTAGCGACTGAACACCACCACCACCACCACTGTCTTTAAAAGCCCTTGCCATCAGAGAGTTTGAGTCTTTTAATCATGAACTGCCCATTCTCCTTGCTGCTGCTGCTAAGTCGCTTCAGTCATGTCCGACTCTGTGTGACCCCATAGACGGCAGCCCACCAGACTCCCCCGTCCCTGGGATTCTCCAGGCAAGAACACTGGAGTGGGTTGCCATTGCCTTCTCCACCCATTCTCCTTGGTGCTCTGCGAATAAATCTTTCTTTCTCCAGAAACTCAGGTGTTTTGCTTTGTTTGGCCCCACTGTGCAGCACTGATGCTGCAGCTGAAACTGAAACTGCAAAACTTTGACCACCTCACGCAAAGAACTGAGTCACTGGGAAAGACCTTGATGCTGGAAAAGATTAAAGGCAGGAGGAGAAGCGGATGACAGAGGATGAGATGGTTGGATGGCATCACTGACTTGATGGACATGAGTTTGAACACGCTCCGGGAGCTGGTGACAGATACGGAAGCCTGGCCTTCTGCAGTCCATGGGGTTGCAGAGTCGGACATGACTGAGCGACTGAACTGAACTGTGCAGCAAGCACACGGACTTGGGTTTGACAATTTCAACATGAATTTTGGGGGAGACGTGGTTCAACCCATGTCACTTAATTTTCTTGATTTTGTTTAAATCAGAGTGTATCTGGGGACGTCCCTGGTAGTCCCATGGTTAAGAATCTACCTTGCAATTCAGGGGACACATGTTAAATCCCTGGTTGGGGAAATGAGATCCTACTTGCCTGGGAACAAATAAGCCTGGGCACCATAACTAGAGAGTCCATGTGCTGCAATGAAAGATTCTCCAAGGGCTTTCCTGGTGGCTCAGTGGTAAAGGATCTGCCTGCCAGTGCACGAGACATGGGTTCGGTCCCTGATCCAGAAAGATCCCACATGCCTCAGAGCAACTAAGCTTGTGCACCACATCTATTGAGCCTGTGCTCTAGAGCCTGAGAGCCATAACTATTGAAGCCTGTATGCTGTAGAGTCTGTGCTTTGCAACAAGAGAAGCCACAGCAATGAGAAGCCAGTGCATCGCAGCTAGAGAGTAGCCCCAACTCTTCAAAACTACAGAAACGTCTGCACAGCAAGAAGACCCAGAACAGCCAAAAATTAAAAATAAATAAATATTAAAAAAAAGATTCTGCCAGCCCAATTAAGTCTTGACACCAGCAAATAAATTATTTTTTTATTTAAAAAATAATTTATTAAAAAATAATTATATTTTTAAAAAGTATAACTGCTCTGGAACCCTGTCAGGCAGCATGGAAGGGAAATTCACTCTCAGGTATTACTGCAGCCCTGGCCTCCTGCCTTCCCACCTGCAGAGATGCTGAAGGTCTCCGGAGGCCATTGAGACCCTAGGGGACAGGACTCCTAGAACTTCGCTCCTCATTGGTCGGTGCTGATATGCCCTTGTCCTAGCTGCCCACTTCCAGATGAAGCTGGGAGCCCCACTCCCACCTCCCCCCACATCCTCCAGGTGCTTGTTCCCCCAGGGCCCCCCAAGGATACAGACCAGCCCTCAGTTTGCCCCTTCCCTACCGGCCTTTCCCTCAGCCCGCAGCCGCAGGCAATTCAATTCTTTTCTGAGTCTAAGAAGACTCTGAATTTGGCCTCAGAGCAGAGAATTCTAAGGGTCCAGCCTCAAACCCAGTTGGTATGTCTTAAGGAGAAGGGAGGGAGTAACAAATAGCTGGGTTCTTTTTTCCAAGAGTAGGGAAACCAAATGCTCACATTCCATAGTTTAGTAGATGATGCTGGCACATTCAAGCTCTCTGCCCTCCACTGTGCCCTCTCTCAGCAGTGGCCTCTGCAAACCTCTATTCTGCTCGGAACCACCTTCTGCCACCCTCCTCCATGCCCCCCGCCCCCGGCTGACCTTAATGATGCCAGCTTGTCTGCCTCCTTGAACTACTGTGGCTTCCTGCCAGTGACCCTTGCACACGGCACCATCCCTTCTTCCCTGCTTCCCTGGGAGTTGGAAAGGGATCTTCCTGCCCCAGGCCAAGTGCTCCCCACTCTCCTCCAGCTCTGTCAGTGGCCCCTCCTTATACATTTTAGATTGTTTTTTAAATAAAGATTTATGTTTGGTGGTGGTTTCGTTGCTAAATCCTGTCCGACTTTTGAGACCTCACCATGGACTGTAGCCTGCCAGGCTCCTCTGTCCATGGGATTCTCCAGGCAAGAATGCTGGAGTGGGTCACCATTTCCTTCTCCAGGGGATCTTCCTGACCCAGGGATTGAACCTGGGTCTCCTGTACTCGGTATGTTTAGAAACATTGATGATTTACAGAAAAGTGTACAGAGACTTCTTGTATACAACCCTCTTACCCAATTGTACATTACTATTAACTAAAGTTCACACTTTATTCAAATTCCCTTGGTTTTTTCCTAACATCCTTCTTCTGTTTCAGGGTGCCACCCAAGATGTCACGTGACATTCTGTTGTCATGCCTCCTTGGGCTACTCTTGGCTGGGACAGTTTCTCAGACTTTCCTTGTCTTTGAGAATCTTGATGGTTTGGGGAAGTACGGTTGTCAGTAGACTGTCCCTCATTTGGGGTTCGTGTGGTGGTTTGTTTTTCTCATGACTAGACTGGTGTTTAAGGGCTCTTGGGAGGAAGACCACAGAAACGAAGTGTCATCCTCATCACGACGTTTCAAGGCTGCCTGTCAACATGCTCACCGCCGTGGATGTTGACTTTGATCGCCTGGCTGAGGTGGTGTCTGTAAAGTTCTTTGTCTCCCGTTCCATACTGTGCTCCCTGGAAGAACTCCGTAGGTGCAGCCCCTGCTTAGTGGGTGGGGAGTCAAGCTTCACTTCCTCGAGGGGTCAATATTTACATCAATTATTGACAATTTTCCCATACAGAAACTTTCTCTCTCCCTCTTTTATTTGCTTAATCATTTATTTGTATCAATACAGACTCACAGATATTTATTTTATCCTTTGAGTTATCAAATATGTTATTTCTTTTTTGTTCAAATTGTTCCTACCTTTGACTCTGGGTTGATTCAATTTTAGTAATTTCTGTGGTCCTTTGATGTGGCCCCATCCCTTTGTTTTGGAAGCACTTCCTTCCTTCCTTCCAGGCTTCCGAGATGCTTCAGGCTCCTCCCCCAGGCTAGAATTAGACACTTCTTCCAGGAGCCCTGGTGTCTGTTATCAAGGAGAACAGGCTTAGGAACCTAGGTCTGGGTGCCGTGTGCCCTCTAAAGGAACAAAATTGGAAATTTGTGTGGAAATATAGATAACCTGTGTATAATACACACGACTAGGATGCTGGGACAAATATCAACAACCTCAGATATGCAGATGATACCACTCTGATGGCAGAGAGTGAAGAAGAACTAAAGAGTTTCTTGATGAAACTGAAAGAGGAGAGTGAAAAAGCTGACTTGAAAGTCAACACTCAAAAAACTAAGGTCATGGCATCTAGTCCTTTCACTTCATGGCAAATAGAAGGGGAAAAAGTTAAAGCAGTGACAGATTTTATTTTCTTGGGCTCCAAAATTAGTGCAGATGGTGACTGAAGCCATGAAATTAAAAGATGCTTGCTCTCTGTAAGGAAAGCTATGACAAACCTAAACAGCATATTAAAAAGCAGAGATACCACTTTGCCGCCAAAGTCCATCTAGTCAAAGCTAAGGTTTTTCCAGTAGTCATCTATGGATGTGAGAGTTGGATAATAAAGAAGACTCAGCACCAAAGAAAATATTCTTTTGGATTGTGGTGCTGGAGAAGATTCTTGAGAGTCCCTTGGACTGCAAGCAGATCAAACCAGTCAATCCTAAAGGAAATCAATCCTGAATATTCATTGGAAGGACTGATGCTGAAGCCGAAGCTCCAATATTTTGACCACTTGATGCAAAGAGCCAATTCATTGGAAAAGACTCTGATGCTGGGAAAGACTGGGGGCAAGAGGAGAAGGGGGTGGCAGAGGATGAGATGGTTAGATAGCATCCCTGACTCAATGGATATGAATTTGAGCAAATTCCGGGAGATAGTGGAGGACAGGAGAGACTGGCATGCTGCTTTCCATGGGGTCACAAAGAGTTGGACATGACTTAGTGACTGACTAACAACGACAGCATTTCTGTATTTACTCATCTATATTTTTACAAGATAAATGAGTTTCTGCTTATATCTCCAACTGTAAACCAGCACCAGTGGTTCATTCCAGCCTTTCCCTTGCTTATCTATAACTTCCCTCTGCAAATGGGAGAAACTCAGCTCCCACCACCCGCCATCCCCTTATTTATTTATCCATGTGATTCAGGAGTGTTAGCTTGCTCACCACAAGCAACGAATTTATCAGCAAGAGAACAGCACTACGTACAGCTCCCTTTGTCAACAGACTTTGGCAGGATGAGAAAGGAGAAACAGAGAATGAGATAATTGGATGGCATCATCGACTCAGTGGACATGAGTTTGGGCAGACTCTGGGAGATAGTGAAGGACAGGGGAACCTGGCGTGCTGCAGTCCATGGGTTCACAAAGAGTTGGATACGACTGAGTGACTGAACAGCAACAACAAAGTCTTATGGCCACCAATCATTCCCGCAGTTGCTTAAGAAACTTTAGATCAGCACCTTTTCTCCCCTATCTCCTTCAGGGAGGTTATGTGACTTTTCTAATACAGTTACATTCTTTTTTCACAGTCTGCACTCTATCCTGGGATTCCCCCACTATCTCCTAAATGATTTTTTAAAAAATTTGTCTCCATTAAGGTTTTCTCTGTGCTGTAAAGCTCTGGGGATTTGACAGTGGACAGTGTCCTGCATCCATCATCACAGTGTTATACAGAACCATTTCATTCCATCCCCCCAATTCTCCTGTGCCTTCCTTCCAACCCTTGGCAACCACTGATTAGTTTTCCTATTCTATCTCCTGCATTTTATTATTTTATTTTTGTCTTTTCACAGCTTTACAGCTCATTTTCTTTTTAAAAAATTCTTTTTGGACTATAGTTGGTTTACAATGTTGTGTTAGTTTCAGGTATACAGTAAAGTGAATCAGTTACACACACACACACTCACACACACATTAATATATGTGCCGTGCCATGCTCAGTCACTCAGTCACGTCTGACTCTGCAACCCCATGGACTGTAGCCCTCCAGACTCCTTTGTCCATGAGATTTCCCAGGGAAGAATACTGGAGTGGGTTGTCATTTTGTTCAGGGGATCTTCTCGACCCAGGGATTGAACCTGCATCTCCCATATCTCCTGCACTGGCAGGAGGATTCTTTACCACTGAGCCACCTGAGTAGCTATATGTATGTATGTGTATATATATATATATATGCACATACCCCTTTTTAGATTCTTTTTTCCCTACAGATCATTACAGAGAGTTGAGTAGAGTCCCCAGTGCTCTACAGTGGTTCTTATTAGTTATCTGTCTTATATATGTATATGTGTGTGTGAGTTGCTCAGTCGTGTCTGACTCTTTGTGACCCCATGAGTTGGGCCCGCCAGGCTCCCATGACTTGGACCCACCAGGCTCCTTCACCCATGAGAGTCTCCAGGCAAGGAGTGGGTTGGGAGTGGGTTGCATTCCCATCTTCATATCTTATACAAAGTAGTGTGTATGTGTCAGTTCCAATCTCCCAATTTATCCATTCCCCCACTTCTCCCTAGTGACCGTAAGTTTTTTTCTATATCTGCAACTCTATTTCCATTTTGTAGATAAGTTCATTTGTAACCTTTTTTTAGATTCCACCTATGAGTGATATCATACGTTACTTGTTTTTCTCTGTGTGACTTACTTCTCTTGGAATGATAATCTCTAGGTCCATCTCTGTTGCTGCAAATGCATTTTAACTGTGCTCGACTTTCTCCAGGGACTCCTGCTCACCAGCATTTATCATCTTTGAAAATGCGTCTCTCTAATCACTTTGGGTACCTCCCACTATGACATCACCTGTTGTCTCCTTTTCATAGACAAACTCCACATTTGCCCTGAATTTGAATGAACTTTTTGGCCAGCTAGACAGGGCATGTGGTTCCCTTACAGACATTTGTACATCTGCTGGCTGGTGATTCCAAAAAGAAAGCAATTTGAAAACTTGCTTACATGAATATTTATAGCAGCATATCCTTGAGAACTAAATAGCATAAAAATCCAAATATCCATCAACTGATGGATGGATAAACAAAATGTGGTCTGTCCTCACAATGGAATATTACTCAGCAGAAACAGGAAAGAAGTGCTGATACAGGCTATGGCACAGATGAACCTTGAAAACATTGCACTGTGGGAAAGAAACCAGAGACAAAAGGCCCCGTCTTATGGTACTGTGATTCCATTTATATGAGAGGTCCAGAACAGCCAAATCCATAGACAGAAAGAAAAGAAGACTGGCAGTTGCGAGGGGCTGAGGGGAGGGAAAATTAAAGGGCGATGGCTAAGGGGTGATCAACATGTTTTAAAATTGATTTTGTTGATGACTGCACAAGACTGTGAGTATACTGCTGCTGCTGCTGCTAAGTCGCTTCAGTCGTGTCCGACTCTGTGCGACCCCCACAGACAGCAGCCCACCAGGCTCCCCCGTCCCTGGGATTCTCCAGGCAAGAATACTGGAGTGGGTTGCTATGTCCTTCTCCAATGCAGGAAAGTGAAAAGTGAAAGTGAAGTCGCTCAGTCGTGTCCGACTCTTCACAACCCCATGGACTGCAGCCTACCAGGCTCCTCTGTCCATGGGATTTTCCAGGCAAGAGTACTGGAGTGGGGTGCCATTGCCTTCTCCATACTACACACCATCAAATTGTACGCTTTAGATAGATGGATTGTATGGTATGTGAATTACAGTTTCATAAAGTTGTTACAAAACAACATAGAACAATTCCCTCACTGATTGTGCTAAGGCGATATCCATTGAGATGAGTCATACTCACTGTGTGAATTCTCAGGATGACTCAGGGTTATAGGGTTATTTTCATGACAGCCCCAAGTTGGGCTTCAGGTCGACCCAGGACCAGCCAAGGAGGCTTATTTAAAGGTGCCCAGAACTGCTTTACGCAGGAGCTGGCCACGCACACCTGTGAAGCCTCTTTGGCTGTGCGGTCCCAGAGATGGAGCAGGCCATGAACAAAAACACTGTCAGGGTCATTTCAGCTCTGGACTCTCCTTTCCCTCCATTCTAGGGCTTGAATTGGGATTGGAATCTGGGACAGTTCTGCAAGTGACAGAATTTGAGCCCTGTCTGTAGGACTGTGGCCCATGCCTCCAGGGTGGGGGTGGGGGTACGACTTTCTGACGCCAGATCAAATGTGGACGTGTTTATAGCAGTAGGGTTAGGTTGGTTTAAGTTGCTCAGTCGTGTCTGAGTCTTTGTGAGCCCATGGACTGTAACACTCCAGGCTTCCCTGTCCTTCATTGCCTCCTGGAGCTTGCTCACACAGCAACAAAGCAGCCAAAGAAATTGGTGCCAGAATCTAATCTGAGAGGGAGTGTCACACGTAGAGTCATACGCATTCGTTCTCAATGGGAGTGACCTGTCACGGGGGACAGAGATCAGGTGGATTGTCAGAGCAATTAAGTAGAATTCACTCTCCCTCCAGTTCCAGCTCTACTTGCTGATCCATTGGTCTTGCTCGAAACCTCCCAGCATGTTCGTCAGTAGGAAATCTGGACACTCTGTATTTCCTGCTGATCAGTCTCCGTGTCCATGACCAGAGGGCAGGCAATGAAGGAGCTGGTTTGTCTTCCTTTTCACCACTAACTCACCTGGCCTTAGCCTCTGTGGTGTGTTGAATGGTCCCCAACCCCCTGCCACCATGGATCTACCTAGAACCTGTGAACATGACCTTATCTAGAAAAAAGGGTCTTTGCAAATGTAATTGGATATTTATTTATGTATTTGACTGCACTAGGTCTTAGTTGCAACACCTGGGAGCTTTAGTTCCAGCAGGGTAACTCTTAGTTCTGGTAGGTGGGATCTAACTCCCTGACCAGGGATCGAACCCGGGGCCCCTGCACTGGGAGCACAGAGTCTTAGCCACTGGACCACCCAAGAAGTCCTCTGCAGATATAATTAAGAATCTCTACTTGAGATCATCCTGGATTATCTGTCATTGGCCCTAAATCTAATGATTGATACTCTCATAAAAGACAGAAGAGAGGAAGGCTGTGAGAAACAAAGGCAGAGATTCAGGTGGTGTACCTCAAAGTGAGGAAGGCCTGGAGCTGTCGGAAGCTGTTAGAAGCCAGGAAGCCTCCTCCCCGAAAGTCTTTGGAGGGAGTTGGGTCCTGCCGACACCTTGATTTCAGACTTCTGGCCCCTGAAATTCGAGAGAATACATTTCTGTTGTTTTATGTCACCAGGTTGGTGGGGATTTGTTATGGCCAAAATGAATACATCCCTGAGTCTCTGAACTTCATCTGTAAAATGTATTAAAATAAAACAGCATGGACTATGTGCCAGGGATTATGTAGACTAAGCCTTAACCTACTTATGCCATCTAATTCCTGGTATTCCCATTTTGCCACGTTGGAAGGAGGTGAAACAGGAGGCTGTGACTGTGCTGTGGACTGGCAGGACCTGCTGTGTGGTCAGCTCCCCCAGGGCTTTTGTCCTTGGCTCCCTAACACTCAAGCACTGGGAGTCTAACTCATAAAGCCTCTGGCCTGGCCTGTTTCTGAGATCTTCCATTCTGTGCACCAGCGAGCACTGCAGGGGCTTGAGGGGTCACCGGGGGATTAAAGGGTTAAATCCAAACCTCAGTGGCCAGGCCTCTGATGTGGTCCTGTTGTTGTTGTTCAGTCACTGAGTCATGTCCAACTCTTTGTGACCCCATGGACTGTAGCATAACAGGCTTCTCTGTGCTTCACTATCTCCCAGAGCTTGCTCAGACTCATGTCCATTGAGTCAGTGGTGCCATCCAACCATCTCATCCTCTGTCCATTTCTCCAAACTACAGGGAGGGAGCACAGCCTCATCTATCAGCAGAAAATTGGATTATTGGATTAAAGATTTACTGAACATGGTCCTGCTCACCAGAGCAAGACCCAGTTTTCCCCACAGCCAGTCCCTCTCATCAGGAAGTTCACACAATCTTCTTATCCTCATCCATCAGAGAGCAGACAGAATGAAAACCACAATCACAGAAAACTAACCAAATGGATGACATAGATCACAGCCTTGTGTAACTCAGTGAAACCATGAGCTATGATGTGTAGGGCCACCCAAGACAGACGGGTCATGGAGGAGAGTTCCGACAAAACGTGGTCCTCTGGAGAAGGGACTGGCAAACCACTTCAACATTCTTGCCTCAAGAACTCCATGAATAGCATAAAAAGGTAAAAAGTGGTCCTGGGGTTCTCCTATTGGCCTGCCCAGAAGGTCCTCTCAGCAGTTCTTCCTATCCCTGCTGACCCCTAATGTACCCTGATTTGGAGAGGGATGCTTACACTAGGAAACAGAGAGTAGACCCAGAAGTCCTCCCAAACAGCATCCTCTCCTCATCCAGAGAGACACTGAGTCCACCCTGGGTGGTGACAGGCAGGGTGGCCTGTTGCTTCATTTTGGTGCTAGTGTGGACGGTGACTGCAGCCGTGAAATGAAAAGACGCTTGCTAGCTAGAAGAAAAGTTATGAAAAACCTAGACAGTGTATTAAAAAGCAGAGACATCACTTTGCTAACAAAAGTCCGAAAAGTCAAAGCTATGGTTTTTCCAGTAGTCATGTACAGATGTGAGAGTTGGACCATAAAGAAGGCTGGGCACCAAAGAATGGATGTTTTTAAATTGTGCTGGAGAAAACTCTTGAGAGTCCCTCGGACTGCAAGGAGACCAAACCAGTCAATCCTAGGGGAAATCAACCCTGAGTATTTCTTGGAAGGACTGATGCTGAAGCTCCCATACTTTGGGCACCTGATGTGAAGAGCTGACTCACTGAAAAGACCTTGATGCTGGGAAAGATTGAAGGCAGGAGGACAAAGGGGGTAGGACAGGATAAGATGGTTAGCTAGTATCATGGACTCAGTGAATGTGAATTTGAGCAAACTCAGTGAGATACTGAAGTTCAGGGAAGCCTGGCATGCTGCAGTCCCTGGGGTCACAGAGAGTCAGACACAACTTGGCAACTGAACAACAACAACAAGTGGGAGTCATGGAAGATGTTGACAGCTTGGCAGGGCAGAGACAGGGCCTGTGAGAAGAGTCATGGTCACGGACAGTGCACAGGGCAAGTGGGCTCACTGAGACCCCCACCCCTGGGGACAAGGGACCCCTTATCCCTTCCCAGAGCCACAGCTTCTAAGCATGATGGCTCCTAGGAGGCTGCCCGCAGGCACCCCTCATCTCTCATCCTTTAGCCTCAGAAGAAAGCAGCGTGGGTTGTTAAAACACATTTCATAATAAAGTAAACAAGTCTGGGTCCCAGGCTGCAGGACACGTGTTCAAGGCAAGTAACATGAGTCCTGTGACCTTTCCCACGCTGGCCGGCTGGGAGCTCGGCCACCTGTTGGGCCAGAACAAGTGCAGCCATGAAAGTCACCCAAGTCCCTCTTCCTCCAGCAGCAAATAGCAGCTTGCAGATGCCACAGGTGCCAGCTGAGGCCCAGGTGGGATGGGCTGTACGCAATGGCTCCTCCGGGGCTGGGGCCACAGCGCAGTTATTTATAAGCTCTGGCTGCTGCCAGCCATCCTGGATCAGGCTGGTTTGTTTGAGTCTCTGGTGCCAAGTGTTTTCCTTTTTTTTCTTTTCCCAGTGAGAATCTGAATCTGAACATCACCGGGGAAACCCAGAATCAAGTCACTGGATCAATACTTGCTCAACACCCACTGTCAAGGCCTCAAAGGTACAAATGTATGGCTTATCACCCACTCTCCCCTGGGATGACGGTGGGGCTGCTGGGTGTGTGTGTTGGGGGGGTACTTCTAAGAACACCTGCCTAGAATTTGTCCTTGAGTGTGTCCGGTGGCTTAGTGGTAAAGAACCCGCCTCCCAATGCAGGACACCCAGGTTCAATCCCTGGGTTGGGAAAATCCTCTGGAGAAGGAAATGGCAACCCATTCCAGTATTCTTGCCTGAAGAATCTCATGGACAGAGGAGCCTGGTGGCCTACAGTTCATGGGGTCGCCGAGTCAGACACAACTTAGCGACTAAACTGCAGTGTCCTTTTCAGAGAGGGATATGTCAGAGCTCTGTTGTTATTTACCAAGTAGATTGATGTCCCTGAAGAAAGGATGTCCAGAGTATTTGCATAATGTAGGGCTCAGGCCTGCACTGTGACTTCCACAGGCCCTGAGCACTTCTGTTTTTTTGGGTCTCATCCTTCATTAAAAAAAAATAAATAAAAAATTTTAAATTAAAAATTGGTATTGGGTTGGCCAAAAAGTTCATTTGGGTATTTTAATATCATCTTTCAGAAAAACCTGAATGAACATTTTGGCAAACCTAACACAAAGCAGACATAATTCAGGCTGGATTTGCTGCTATATATTCATTATTAATATATTCACTTTTTCCTCTTGATTTTGTAAATTGTGTGTGTGCCATACTCTCAGTCATGTCCAACTCTTTGTGACCCTGTGGACTGTAGCCCACTAGGCTCCTCTGTCCGTGGAATTTTCTGGGCAAGAATACTGGAGTGGGTTACCATTTTCTACTCCAGGGGATCATCTTGACCCAGGGATCGAACCTGAGTCTCTTGTGTCTCCTGCATTGGCAGGAGAATTCTTTACCACTGCGCCCACTGGGGAAGTAATTAAAACCTTTCTGAGGGCTCCTAAAGTCCCAGGGTCCAGTGAGTGCCTCCTGCTGGGCCTACCTCCCAGAGCTGTTTTATTCTCTGATGGTCACCCACATTCAGATTTACTGTGCTAAGTGATTTACAAGCAAAGTCCTATTTCTTCTCTGCAAAGTCCATGGGGAAGTTAGCCTCCCTACCCCAAACCCCAGATGGGGAAGCTGAGAAATGAGATCACTTGTCCAAGGTCACGCACAGCTGGGGCTACACCCACTGCCTTGTCCTCTATTTCCCCACTAGATGCCTCTTCACCCACACTTGACTTTAAAAAGCTTTCATGCCTACAGTTCATGCTTCCTGGAGGCCTCCGTTAGTCAGTAGCCACTTGTTCCTGGCCCAGTGAGATGCTACCAGGAATAGAAGGTCCAGGCAGAGAGAACCACAGGGGTGTGGCTGTGTCTGGAGCCAAGCTATCCTCTCCCCCACCTCCCTGGACATCCCTGGGCCCAGCGCCCTTGGTGTTGTTCAGTACCCGAGGCAGCTGGCTCTGTCCGGCCTTGACTGCCTCAGACCCAGGGCCACTGCCCTGTGAAAATTAGTAAAAGGCGTCCCTTCCTCAAGACCCTTAATTGCCAGGAAACTGGTGCATTAAACACCCAGATCTATGATGTGCAATGTGTTTGTTATGTGAATGGGGCCCTTGTAATGTGTGACGTGTGCATCCTGCCCAACCAGACAGGGTGGCCCTGGCCAAGCTCCCAGAGCCCTGTTGCCAATGCCTGCTTTCAAGGATGCTTGAAGTGATAATAGGCCAGTCTTGGGAGAAGGCTGGAGATGAAAGCATTTGCAGCAGAGAGGCGTGGGGGCGGGGGGCAGGGGAAAGGTCTCAGGCTGGCTCCAGAAGGAGGGGTTGGGGGGTTGCAGTTGGAGTTGAAAGCAGAAGTCCAGGCTGCCTGATGGTCACATGGGGAGTTGTACTTGAGGTCAGGAACATCCAGCCCTGCGAGAACCAAAGGTGGGCCTTGGAGCATGCACCGAGTGCTACAAAGGCAAAGACAAAGAGGCAATTACGCCTGTCGGGGCAGAAAGGACAACCAAGAAATGCTTCATGAGAGACAAAGCATCTGAGCTGGGCTTTGGCAGGATAAATAGGAGTTCGCTGTGCCAAGAATCTGGAAGAACATTTTAAAAAGTGTGTAGGGCTTCCCGGCTGGCTCAGTGGTAAAGAATCCACTTGCCAATGCAGGAGACATAGATGTGATCCTTGGGACAGGAAGATTCCCACATGTTGCCTAGCAACCAAGCCCGTGGGCCGTGACTACTGAGCCTGTGCTCTAGAAGCTGGGAGCTGCAAGTACTGAACCCACGTGCCCTAGAGCCCATGCTCCGCAACAAGAGACGCCACCACAATGAGAAGCCTGCGCACCACTGCTAGAGAGTAGCCCCCACCCACCATGACCAGCGAAGAGTCCATGTAGCAGTGAAGATGCAGCAGAGCCAAAAATAAATAAATAAAATCATTATGTTTTAAACAAGGTGTGTCAAAGAGAAGGAACAGAGAGGCAGGAGACTACAGAACTTCAAAAGACCCCTGGGTCACCCCTGTCTGGCACTGACCCACTCTGTTACAGGAGTTGTTTACCACATTGCTTTCCCAAGGCCCTGTAGGCTCCTGTGGGCAGGGACTGAGTCCAGTTTGCTTGTATCTCAGAACAAGGTTATGGCCTGGCATAAACGGGCTCTTGATAAATATGTGCAGGAAGAATGTACCAGCTGTTGATTGACTGTCTGTTGCAGCCAGGGTTTAAGGGGCTGGGAATTGGGATGGGAAGGAGGGAGGAAGCAAGGCGGAGAAGACCAGCTGGAGACACTGTGTGGGCCTGGGGGCTCTGCCATGGAGCCTGTGTTTCACTGTGTTGGGAATGTGGGGTCAACAGAAGGGTGATCCAGACCTGCCTAGGTCACCAGATCTGTTGCCAAAGGTTTGGGGTGGCCTCCAGTTCAAGGGTGGCTCAGTGGTAAAGAATCCCCCTGCCAATGCAGAAGTCACAGGAGACTGGGTTCGATCCCTGGCTCAGGAAAACCCCTTGGAGGAGAAAATGGCAACCCACTCTAGTATTCTTGCCTGGAGAGTCCCGTGGACAGAGGAGCCTGTATAGGGTTACAAAGAATTGCATATGACTGAGCATGTACGCACCAGGCCAAGTGGGCAGAGCCTTGAGATAACAGAGGAGAGAGGAGGAAAGTGTTGGGGCTGTGGGCTCCTGGCCATATCTACTTGCTCTAAAATGATGAAAACTGGGGAATTCCCTTATGGTCCAGTGGTTAGGGCCTCTCACTGTCACTGCCGAGGCCCTGGGGTTCAATCCCGTGTTGGGGAACTGAGATCCTACAAGCCATGTGGCATGGCCAAAGGGAGGAAAAAGATAGAGACAGTCCCACTGAGGGAAAGAGGGAGTTCTCCAGTTTAGAGGCATGAGTCAGGAAGAGCGGCATAGTCTCCTGGGTCAACTTGGGTGTGGTAACATTTGGAAAACATAACCTGTCACAGGGCTAGCATATAAAACTATTCACTCAGCACCATGACCAAGTGGGATTTATGCCAAGTGTGAAAGGCTGGTTCAACATTTAAATACCAATGAATGTAATCTATCATATCAACAGGCTAAAGAAGAAAAAGGATCACATGATCATATCAACAGATGCAGAAAAAGCATTTGACAAAATCCAACACTCATTCAAGATTAAAGCTTCCAGCAAATCATTAAGAGGGGTACTTCCTCAACTTAAAAAACATCTACAAAAAAACTACAGCTAACATCATACTTAACAGTGATAAACTTGAAGCTTTCCTGCTAACATCAAGAACAAGGCAAGGATCTCCCCTCTCACTAGTCCTTTTCAACATTTCGCTGCAAGTCCTGGCTAACGCAATAAGACAAGAAATGGGAGTAAAAGTTATACAGATTGGGAAGGAAGAAATAAAACTGTATTCACACATGACACAATTTTCTCTGTAGAAAATCTGAAAGGACCAACAACAACGAAAGCTCTTGGAATTAATGGGCAATTTTAGAAAAGCTGTAGGATACAAAGGTAATACATAAAATCCAAAAGTTTTCCTGTACACCAGCAACAAACGAGTGGAACTGAAGTTAAAAACATATCATCATTTACATTAGCAGCCCCCCAGATCTATATGAGGAAAACTACAAAATTCTGATGAAAGAAATCAAAGAACCAAATAAATAGGAAGGTGTCCATGTATCAAGATGTCGTGTGTGCTAAGTCACCCAGTCATGATCAACTCTTTGTGACCCTATGAACTGTAGCCTGCCAGGCTCCTCTGTCCATGGGAGTCTCCAGGCAAGAATATTGGAGTGGATTGCCATGCCCTCCTCCAGGGGATCTTCTCTACCCAGGGATTGAACCGGCACCTCTTATGTCTCCTGCATTGACTGGTGGATTCTTTTACCACTAGCGCCAACCTGGGAAGCCCAGCAAGATGTCAGTTCTTAACTCGATCTTCAGATTCAACGTGATCCAAATCAAAATGGCAGCAAATTATTTTATGGATATTGATAAGCTGATTCTAAAGTTTATTTAGAGAGGCAAAAGACCCAGAATAGCCAACTCAGTATTGAAGGAGAAGAACAAAATCAGAGGACTGACTTAACCCAATTTCAAGACTTATTATAAAGCTATAGTAATCAAGACTATAATAATAGCAAAAGAACAGACAACTAGATCAATGGAACAGAATAGAAAGCTCAGAAGCATACTCACATAAATATAGTTAACTGATCTTTAACAAAGGAGCAAAGGTAATACAAAGGAACAGAGGAAATCTTTTCAACAAATGGTGCTGGAACAGCTGGGCATCTATATGCAAAGGAAGCATCCAGACATAGATCTTACATCCTGAAAAATTAACTCACAATGGATGATAGACCTAAATACAAAGAGCAAAACAGTAAAGATTCTTGAAGATGATATCAGAGAAAATCTAGGTGGCCTTGGGTATGGTGATGACGTTTTAGATATAACACCAAAGGCACAATCCATGAAGGAAGAACTGATAAGCTGAACTTCATTAAAATAAAAACTGCTCTGTGAAAAAAGATGTCAAGTGCATGAGAAGACAAGCCACAAACTGGGAGGAAATATTTGCAGAAGACATATCTGATAAAGGACTGTTATCCAAAATATACAACAAAGTCTTAAAACTCAACAAGACATCAAACAACTTAATTATAAAACGGCAAAAGAAAAAAATATAATGGCAAAAGATTTGGACACCCTACCAAAGAAGATATACTGATGGCAACATGCATATGAAAAGATATTCAACATCATATGTCATTAGAGAAATGCAAGTTAAAACAATGAGATACCGCTAGACTCTTAACAGAATGGCCCAAATCCAGAGCACTGACAACACCAAATGTTGATGAGGGTGTGGAGCAGCAGGAACTCTCATTCATTGCTGGTGGGAATGGAATGTGATTCAGCCACTTTGGAAGACAGTTTGCCAGCTTCTTATGAAACTGAACATACTCTCACCGATATAATCCAGCAATCTCAGTCCTTGGTATTTACCCAAATGAACTGAAAACTTACATCTACACAAAAGCCTGCACTCGGACGTCCAGAGCAGCTTTATTCATAATCTCCAAAACTCGAAAGCAAACAAGAGGTCCTTTGGAAGGTGAATGGATAATGAACTGTGGAATATTCACCCAACAGGATATTATTTAAGAGAATTCCCTGGAGGTCCAGTGGTTACGACTCCACTCTTTCACTGATGTGAACCTGGGTTCAGTACCTGGCCCAGGATCTAAGACCCCCACAAGCTGTGCTGCCAAAAAATAAAAAAATAAAATAAATAAACCTGAAGCTTGTTAAAAAAAAGAATATTATTCAAGATTAAAAAGAAATGAGCTCTCAAGCCATGAAAAGATGTAGGGAATACAAATGTATGTTACCAAGTGGCAGACACCAATCTGAAATGGCTACATACTTTATAATTCCAGCCACATATATGACATTCTGGAAAAGGCAAAACTGAAGATGGGAAAGGATCAGTGGTTGCCAGGGGATGGGGGAGAGCGGGATTAACAGGAGACACGAAGAGGCTTTTTAGTCAGTGAAGTTTCACTCTGTAAGACACTAGTGGATATGTGTCCTTATACATCAGTCAAAACCCATAGAATGTACAACACCAAGAATGAACCCAAGTGAAGTATGAACTTTGGGTGGTGATGTGTCAGCATAGGTTCATTGATTGTAACAAAAATGTCACTCTGTGGTGAGGGAGGCTATGAGTGTGAGAGTTGTGGTTTAGTCTCTATGTCATGTCTGATTCTTTTTGCAACCCCATGGACTGTAGCCTGCCAGGCTTCTCTGTCCATGGGATTTCCATGGCAAGAATACTGGAGTGGGTTGCCATTTCCTTCTCCAGGGGATCTTTCCAACCCAGGGATCAAACTCACATCTCCTGCATTGGCAGGCAGATTCTCTACCACCAGGGAAGCCTGTGAGTGTGAAGCGACAGGAGGTAAAAGGGAAATCTCTGAAATTTCTGCTCAATTTTGCTGTGAACCTAAACCTGCTCTAAAAAATAAAGTCCATTACAAATTACTGAGTCAATCTCCCTTCCTACTCCAGTCATCAGACCTTGAGCTGGGGGGTGGAAGGAGAGATGGGAGCTCACAGGAGAGGGGCTCCAGAAGAAGCAAAGGACCCCAGCTGTCCCACATCCAGGCCTGCTCAGGTCATGCCCACCTTTCCAGGCCTCAACAGCCTAGGAGGGGACACTTGAGGGGGTTGATGGTGACTGTAAAACATGGGCTGGGTGGGGACTTCCCTGGCGGTCCTGTGGTTAAGACTCTGTGCTTCTACTTCAGGGGGCACAGGTTCGATCCCTGGTCGGGGAACTAAGATTCCACATGACCAAAACAACAAAACCCAACTCCCATCCCTAAATCCAAGGGTTGGGTAGTCACCTTCTGGGCAAACTGCCTCTGGACTCTGGCTCCAGAGGTCCTGGCTCCACCACTTTTCAGCTGGGAAACTTGCCAAGTGGATGCGTGTCTGCGAAATTGGCAATCACAGTAGTGCACCTACTGTGGGCGCCGATGAAAATTACCGGAGTGACACAGGTGGATGGCCCTGAGCGGACAGCTGGACAGCAATACCAGCCAGGAGGGAATCGTCAGATCTCCGCGTTCCTGCAGGCGCCGCTGCGCCCCCTGGTGGCCGCATAGGGAGCGGCAGCACTGGCCGGCGGCCTGGGGCAGAGCCATGCTCCCTCCTGTCGCTGTGTGCGGCTTGCTTTGCCAGCAGTGAGCATCGAGTGCTTGCGTGCCCTGTCGCTTCAGGAGTGTCCGACTCTTTGCGACCCTATGGACTGTGGCCCACCAGGTTCCTTCTGTCCATGGGGTTCTCCAGGCACGAATCCTGGAGTGGGCTATTGTACCTTCATTAATCAAGCGTCTCTAGGGGCGGCCATGCTGAGTTTTCTCCCGGTTTCCTCTCTCTCGGGTCCTGGGGTCGCCATCCCCAGGACAGGTTTGGTGGATGCTTGTAGAACTGTGCTCTACAACTCTATCCAGGATGCTTGTCCTGTGTCTCCCCGTTGGGCTCTCCCAGGACACAACCCCAGAGGTGGAGGAGCCAACCCCTTCCTCTCTGGAAAGCATGTACCAGCCCCAGGCAGCCCACCCTACTAAGCTGGACTGGTAGGGATGGATGTACCTACAGGCCTCTCCGGGGACTGTCTGTCAAGGAGCAGGAAATCCAGGGAAGGGCCCTGCTCCCTGGTTTTTAAGGGACACTGACTGAGTGCCACCACTTGGAGGGCCTTTAGCCACTCCTGTCTCCCCAGTGCGTGCCTGCTGCGTGTGTGCTCAGTCGCTCAGTTATGTCTGACTCTTTGTGACCTTGTGGACTGTAGCCTGCCAGGCTCCTCTGTCCATGGGATTTCCCAGGCAAGAATACTGGAGTGGGCTACCATTCCCTTTCTCCAGGACGTCTTCCTGACCCAGGGATGAAACCCGTGTCTCCCAAGTCTCCTGCATTGGCAGGCGGATTCTTTACCACTGAGCCATCTGGGAAGCCCATCTCCCCCAGCAACCACAAATAAGGAAAAAAAAAAAAATTGGCAAAGTATGTGTTTCAAATTTCCAAGTTGATGGGACTACTGTTTAATTCATCAAACAAAGAAATTAAGAAAAAAAAATAATGTACTGGTGAGGTAATTGATTGGTCATTAGGGGGAATTCTAGATTCCACTTTAAAAAACTCTATTAGGTAACTTGTTTGTAAGGATAAAGTTTTTTTCTTTTAAGGTGTACCTAATTTTATTTATTTTTTGACTGCACCATGTGGAGTGCAGGGATCTTATTTCCTCGGGATTGAACCTGTGCCCCCTGACTTGGGAGTTCGGGATCTTAACCACCAGGGAAGACTCAGGGATAAAATATTTATTAATAACACATTTCTGGATGATTTTATGGTGCTGTCCTCAGTTGGCACCATGTCAGTGTGCCCTCTGTCCCAGGCTAGAGCCCTTGAAGAGCCACCCTCGAGCCCTCTGATGAGAGTGGACCCCCACCCGCCTGACTGTTGGTATCTAGGTGCCCATCCTAGGACAGCCTGAGTATTAATAGATTCTAGAGGAAACTGGCAAAGGGCACAGTTCTGCAGGCCAGAAGCTGAATGGAGCCCCTGCACCGCGCCCCTGCCCGGCTGGGATAGCAGAGTAGGAACCGTTGGGGAGGGAGTAGAGAACACTGTGTCCGTGAGTCCGTGTTTGGGGTTTTAGTCTGGACCTGAGCAGGTTGTGAAATAAGGGCATTTGAGCCATGTTTATCGAAATTTCAAAGGACCGTTTGGCCCAAAGTGACATATTTAGTTTAATATCATTGATGTTGCCTTGGATGTCAGAGTGCTGCCAGAAAAAGGCTCTGTGATCAGGCTGCCAGGGCTGGAGGATGGCTGATGGTTCTGCAAGGAGAACAGGAGGGCCTCTGAGCTCAGGGAAGAAGGAGGGGTGTGGGGCTTCCGTGTAGACTGTGACCAAGCTAGGAACTAGGCGGGGGCCTCGCCTGTCCCCACCCGCACTCAGGGTTTCACAGATCCCCGTGTTTCTTACACCTCTTTCACAGGCTCAGAAATCTCAAAAGGACGTGGACAAATTTGAGGTTCAAAAAAAAATTTGACGTGGAAAAAAATTGATGTCATTTGAAAGACATCAATTGTGCAGTATTTTTCATTTTTCTCTGACAGAGTTTCATGTGCATTTTCTGTTTTAAGCTTCATTTTTCTACGATAAAACTAGTAGAGCCACAGAGAGCTGGGGAACCTGGGGATGAAAAGCAAGTAAAACCCCTGTGGCTCAGATCATAAAACACGGTTGGCATGTGGCTCCATTCCCTCTGTTCGTGAACATGGCTACAATCCCAGGTCACTTGCAAATCCAAGTTATGTGTTAAGATAGCAAAACATGGAGAGAGTAGGTCTTAAGTGTTCTTAATACACACATACACACATACAGACAGGCAACTATGTGAAGATATGGATGTGTTAATTAGCTTGATTATGGCAATCATTTCACAGTGTATACCTGTATCAAATCTTTTCTTTGTATACTTAATGTATATAATTGTTGTCAATTAAATATAAAGTTGGAAAAAATTAAAAGCAGATTTCTTCAACAAATAAATTGCAAGATGAACAGGGAACCCATAGATAAAAAGAAATTTAAATGTCAGGTCAACCAATCAGTGGATCCTGATTCAAACAGACTGCTTTTTAAAAAAAGAATATTTTTGGCATCAAGGAGACTATTCATAATACAGCATTAATGATTTAATTATGTTGAAGTTTATTTTTAGGTGTGGTGAGATTAAAAAGATTCTGTACTTTTTGTGCATTTAGAAATATTTACAGATGGAATAATATACTCTCTTGGATTTGCTTTAAAACAATAACAGTTGGAGGGAGAGGGTAGAGGTCAAGATGAAATGAGGATAAATGTGACAACGTGTTGGTGGCATGTGGGATCTTAGTGCCCCTACTAGTGACTGAACCTGTGCCCCCTGCACTGGAAGCATGGAGTCCTAACCACCGGAATGTCAGGGAATTCCCTATTTCTCTATTTTTAAAAAATACGTTTGCAATTCTCCATAATAAATACCCCATAATAAAAAGTTTAATTTTTGTTTTTAAAGGACATGCAGGGACTAGGACTGACCTTTTGTTGCAAAGGGACTCAGTCACTGAGAGGTACCCCATGGGCTTTGTTGTTGTTTAGTTACTAAATGATGTCTGACTCTTTTTGACCCCATGAAGTGCAGCACACCAGGCTTCCCTGTCCTTCACTAACTGTCAGAGTTTTCTCAAACTCATGTTCATTGAGTCGATGATGCCATCAACCATCGTTCTCTGTCACACCTTTCTCCGGCCCTCAATCCTTCCCAGCATCAGGGTCTTTTCCAAAGAGTCAGCTCTTTGCATTAGGTGGCCAAAGTATTGGAGCTTCAGCTTCAGCATCAGTCCTTCCAATGAATATTTGCTGGGAAGAGGCTATTCAGACTGGTCCAGCCACCAACTCCCTCCAGATGCTCCTTCCTAAGGCTCAGTAGGGTTTCCCAGGTGCCTCAGTAAAATTCACCTGTCAATGTAGGAGACACGGGAGACCCAGGTTTGATCCCAGGAAAGATACCCTGGAAGAGGAAATGGCAACCCACCCCAGTATTCTTGCCTGGAGAATCCCGTGGACAGAGGATCCTGGCAGGCTGAGGTCCATGGGGTCGCAGAGTCAGACCCAACTGAGCAAGTGAGCGTGTATGAAGGCTCAGTATCCAGTGTCCGCCAGGGGGCGCTGAGACCATGTTTAACTGACCCAGAGCTGAGGGGCTGGACCTTTCTGGACCGCCTTTGGGGTGTGCTAAGATTTCAGACTCTCCGTGGGAAAAGTTTGGGCACAAACCTAAGAGATGTGCAGAGGGTCAAGGCGAGGGCTGATATCGCAAGAATGTTGCCGAAAACCTGTGGATGAAAATTGGGCTTTCCTGCTGATTTCTTGAGAGAATTTTATTTCTTTGGCTTCTATCCCTGAGTTTCTCTAGTCTCCATTGTGGGTTTTTTATTTTTTTAATTGTTGGAGGGAGGGATATAATTCACATATCATAGAGTTTACCCATTTAAAGTGTACAGTGCAGTCATTTCTAGAAGATTCACAGATATGTGAAACTGTTACCTCTTTCAATGTTAGTCTTTTTGTTTGTTTTTTAAATCCCCTCAAAAGAAAACTGCTGGGCTTCCCTGGTGGCAAAGTAGGTGGGACTCCGCCTGCCAACGCAGGGGATACAGATTCAATCTCTGATCCAGGACGATTCCACATGCCACAGAGCACCTAAACCCGTGTCACAACTCTTGAGCCTATGCTCTGCAACGAGTGAAAATGAAAGTCGTTCAGTCGTGTCTGACTCTTTGTGACCCCATGGACTATACAGTCCATGGAATTCTCCAGGCCAGAATACTGGAGTGGGTAGCCTTTCCCTTCTCCAGGGGATCTTCCCAACTCAGGGGTCAAACCCAGGTGTCCTCCATTGCAGGCGGATTCTTTACCAGCAGAGCCACAAGGGAAGCCCGCAACAAGAGAAGCCATCACAGTGAGAAGCCCTTACACAGCAACAAGGAGTAGACCCCACTCACTGCAGCTAGAGAAAGCCCGCACAAAGCAACGAAGACCCAACACAGCCAAAAATAAAACCGGGAAAAAAAAGAAACTGAGTGCCGTTTGGCTGTCTCCTAACTACCTTCCTGACCCCTGCCCCTAGCTCTAAGCCACCACTTATCTACTTTCTGTAGATTTCCCCACACTGGATATTCCCTTGTGGGTCTGATGAGTGAAGAGGCTTTTTTCTCTCTCATCTTGGAAGTGAGAGCATTATGGGGACCACCCCCCACCCCCAGGGCCTCCTGTCCCTCCCTCTTGGTAAGCTTGGTCCAGAAGCTACAGGTTGCCATGACGCCCTCTATACTGCTCAATGAAACTGGCTCCTCCAAAATTAGAGTCTGAGGAGGCTGGGGTCCCCTGGATCACAGACCCCAGTACACACATGTGTGCACACAGGAGGAATTAGAGTGGGCTGGAGAGCAATTTCAGTTCAGAAAGACTCTGACTGCCCTCATAGCTGGCCAGGGAGATTGTACAGCCCCTGTGGAAGTGAGCTGGCAGCTCCTCAAAACTCAAAGTCACCACATGCCCCAGTAATTCCACAACTAGGTTTACATCCAAGAGAATTGAAACTGTACATCTGTGCAACAAACTTGTACACAAATGCTCTTAGAAGCATTATTCACAATGGCAAAAAAAAAAAAAATGGAAGCCACCCAATGTTTATCAACAAAGAAATAGATAAAATGTAGCATACGTGTAGAACAGAATACTATTCAGTCATAAAAAGAATGAAGTACTGATACACGAATGAACCTTGAAAACATGAAGGTCAATGTGTGAAACCAGACACAAAAGGCCACATATTATGTGATTCCATTTGCAGGAAAGGAAATAAACAAATTTATGTAGACAGAAAGTAGATAAGTGGCTGCCTGGGGTTGGGGGAAGGGGGGACTGGGAATGACTGCTAATGGGGATGGGGTTTTTGGGGGGAGATGAGAATGTTCTGGAGTCAGATAGTGGTGATGGTTGAACAACCCTGTAAATAGTTACAGTGAATTTCACACTTTAGAATGGCTAAAATGGCGAGGGGGAAAAAAAAGACTGAACCCGAGGGGCCGTCTTTCAGTCAGGGAGATGGGCAGCAGGTCTGAAGACTCCTTCTAGAACTGGGGTGCAGAGCAAAATCTGGAATGTTCCAGATCATGGGCTGCGGTTGTCCTCACCGCTCCCCTGAAACGGCTCTTGTCTGGGTCACGGATGATATGCTCCTGGTTTTCTCCTGCTTCGCTGATGGCTGGTCTTCAGCCTCCTCCACTGGTCCCTCCTTCTCTGCCTCCCAAGTGTCTCCAGCCATCAGTGCAGCCTGAACTGCCCCTGCCTCCAGACTCCCTCGTCCACCTGCCTCTCCATCTTGCTGAGCTGCCCAACAGGAAGTTCAAAGCTAACTTCTGCACAACCACTTCCGCCCTCCCATCCCAGTCTGCTCCTGACCCCTGTGATCTGTACCCCATCTTTCCAGTGGCCCAGGCAAAAGACGCTGGGGTCATCCCTGGCTCTTTCTCTCACACTCAACATCCAGTCTCTCAGAAAAATTCCTTCAGTTTGGTGATGTGAGAAGATGCTCTGGATTTGACTGTTCTCACCACCTCCCCTGCTTCCTCTCTCTACCAATTACTGTAATAACCCCCTGGGGAGTCTCCCTTTTGCTCTTCCAGAATCTTCTCAACATAGCAGCCACACTGATCATTTAAAAAATAATAATAATTAATTTTACTTTGGACTGCATCGGGTCTTAGTTGCGGAATGTGGGATCTTAGTTCCCAGATGAGGGATTGGATCCAGGGAAGCCTCACATTGATCCTTTTAATCATGAATCAGATCATGTCATTCTTCTGCTCGAAACCTCCCAAGGCCCCCATTTCACTGAGGGGAAAAAGCTGAAGTTTGTTCTGTTATCGAGTCTAAGCTTGTACTGCTCGCCTGACAGGCCAATAATTGTGACATGAGTTGTTGGGGCAAGGAATCACTTTATTCGGAAAGCAAGCAAACTGAGAAGCCGGTGGACTCACGCTGCCGAGAACCATCTCGCCCGAGTTAGAATTCTGGCTCTTTCCATACTAAAAGGGGAGGGAGCAAACTCAAACACAACCTGCTTCCACTCAGACTCTGGAGGGGACATGTTCATTTCTGCACATCACCTTGCAGTCAGCATCATCGATTCAATGGAAGTGAATCTGAGCAAACTCTGGGAGATGGTGAAGGACCGGGGAGCCTGGCATGCTGCAGTCCGTGGGGTCGCAAAGAGTCGGACATGACTTGGTTACTGAACAACAACAAGGCTGCAGTCATTGGCCGATGGACCTGGTCAGGATGTTCCCTGTGAGCTAACAAAGGTGTTTTAGCTTAATGCTCATTACCTGGGAAGTAGGGTTCCCAGAGCTGGGCTATTATGTATAATTTAAGCTTATGGGCACCATCTATACAGTGATTAACTTCCAGCCACTTTATCCAGGGAAGGATGATTGAGCTGTGTGTCAGCAAAGAGGAGTCTGCAGTGCCAGACTGCAGCCCCATTTAATTTTTTTATTGTGGTAAAATACACATAATAAGTTTTCCAGGTGACCCAAGTGGTAAAGCATCTACCTGCCAATGCAGGAGACTCAGGTTTGATCCTTGGGTCTGGAAGATCCCTTGGAGAAGAAAATGACAACCCACTCCAGTATTCTTGCCTGGAAAATCTCATGGACAGAGGAGCCTGGCGGGCTACAGCCCATGAAGTTGCTAAGAGTCAGACATGACTGACTGAGAATGTATGCATGCAAAATACATATAACATGAATGTTACCATTTTAAATCATTTTAGAGTATATACTTCAGTGGCATTAGAGGCATTTACCCTGCCCGGCAACCACCATTATTGTTTAGTTCCAGAACTTTTTCATCACCCCAAAAAGAGACCCCACACCAATTAAGAAGCTGCCTTCAGTTCTTTCTTCCCTCCAGCCCCTGGAAATCACTTGTCTGCTTTCTGCCTCTATAGATATACCTATTCTGGACATTTCTTTCTTTTTTTTTTTTTTTAATTAAAAGTTAAAAAAAAAAAGCTTTTGGCTGTGCTATGAGGCTTGCAGGATCTTAGTTCCCCAACCAGGCATTGAACCCACACCCCCTGCAGTGGAAGTCCTGACCACTGGACTGCCAGGGAAGGCCCTCTGGACATTTCATATAAATGGTGTGCCTGTGTCTGCTCAGTCATGTCTGACTTGATAACGCAGGATAATATTTTGAAATACCTGGCATACAAAGCATGCATGATATCCCTAACAAAGAGCGAACTTCCTTGAGGAATTACGCTATCATGCCAGATTATGACATCTGACAAAGGGAAAGTAATTTCAACCATAAAATTAAGCAATCTGACATGACAGACAATGGAAGGCTTGATTTGACATTCCACATGGATCAGAATACAAGGGCATGTAAATGGAATCGCAGCCTGTGCTGCCGTTTGTGTCCATTTCCTTCTCTGAGCATGTGTTGAGGGTTCACTGGGTTGTGCCCAAACTTGATTCTTCTTTATGGCTGAGCGACATTCCAATGCATGGCTGTGCTTCCCTGTGTTCATCCAGTCATCTGTCTATGGACACCTGGGTGGTTTCCACTTTTTGTGAACAATGCTGCTATGAACATTCATGTACAAGTTCCTGTTTGACGTGTTTAAAATAGTAAACATTAAGTCCCACCTAGAAGAACAAAACACCAGTTGCCCAAGAACAGGAAAGATCTGTGACCCAAATCTGGAGTTTTCCCGCATTCTCATCTCAGTAAGGACCAATGGTGTGATGCAGTTCTTGGGGAAACCAATGAATGAATACAGTCATCAGAGCATCTTTTGCTCTGTTTGGACCAGAGACCAGATGCACTTGGCTGTTTACTATTAGAGGTAGCAGTGATTGGAGAATAAGTCCCTCCTTGCCAAAAGTACCAGCCCCTTCATGTCCTGGGATGATCAGTCATGAGCGTTGACAGATTATGAGTTCCACAGTCAAGGTTCATATCCTTGGGTTCAAATCCCAGTTCTGCTACTTCTTGGGGCTTCCCAGGTGGTGCTAGTGGTAAGGAACATGTTTGCCAATGCAGGAGACATGAAAGACGTGGGCTGCATCCCTGGGTAGGGAAGATGCCCTGGAGGAGGGCAGAGCAACCCACTCCAGTATTTCTGCCTGAAGAATCCCATGAACCCCTTCCATGGAGCAGCCTGGCGGGCTACAGTCCATAGGGTTGAAAAGAGTCGGACACAATGGAAACAACTTAGCATGCACGCTACTTCCTGACCGTGTGGTCGGGTTTGTCACGTAACCTGTCCAACCCTACTGTCCACTCCTTATAATGAAAACCTCCTGGGTGGTTTTTTCGGGGGAGTAAGATAATGTGGCTGAGCCCTCCAGCAGTATCTGCTATGTGGAAGATGCTCCACAGACATTTAAAAAATGTTTATTCATTTGGCTGTGCTGGGTCTTAGTTGCTGCACTTGGGATCTTTGATCATCAATCTTCACTGTGACATGGGGAATCTTTAGTTGTTGTTCAGTCCCACAGTCATGTCTGACTCTTTGTGACCCCATGGACTGCAGCACACCCAACTTCCCTATCCTTCACCATCTCCCAGAGTTTGCTCAAACTCATGTCCTTCAAGTCGGTGATGCCATCCAACCATCTCATCCTCCATCACCCCCTTCTCCTTCTGCCTTCAAACTTTTTCAACATCAGGGTCTTTTCCAATGAGTCAGTTCTTTGCATCAGGTGGTGAAAATATTGGAGCTTCAGCTTCAGCATCACTTCTTCCAATGAATATTCAGGACTGATTTCCTTAGGATTGACTGGTTTGATATCCTTGCAGTCCAAGGGACTCTCAAGAGTCTTCTGCAACACCACAGTTCAAAAGCATCAATTCTTTGGCACTCAGCCTTCTTTATGGTCCAACTCTCACATCCATACATGACTACTGGGAAAACCATAGCTTTGACTATACAGACCTTTGTTGGTAAAGTAAGGTCCCTGCTTTTTAATATGCTGTCTAGGTTTGTCATAGCTTTTCTTCCAAGGAGCAAACGTCTTTTAATTTTATGGTTTTAGTTTTGGCATGTGAACTCTTAGTTGAGTCATGTGGAATCTACTTCCCTGACTTAGGATCGAACCTGAACCTCCTGCATTGGGGGTGTGGAGTCTTGGAGTCTTAGCCACTGGACCACTAGGGAAGTTCCTCTCCATGGGCATTTTCAGGGACCTGGGATGCTGGAATGACCAGGGGAGGTGGTTGGGATGGTCCCAAAGCTCCAGGATTACCCGCTAAGTCACATGGCTTTGCTTCTCAGGTTTAATGTGCTTTACACAGAAACATCACGACACAAAGCAGTTTCCTCTTACAGCCTGATAAAGAGGATCCAGGGAGGGCAGAAAAGCAGGCCAGGAGCAGGAAGAAAACTCACGCTCAGATAGAACATGTGATTCCATGAGTATCTCAAATATGCTCAATCCAGCCAAGATCGTGTCTGCAATCAGGCCGATGAGAAGTCCTTGCACAAAAATAGCACCCTTGGAGATAAGAGGATGTTTCTTACCGGGAGAATTTTCTTTTGGGTCTTCACATAGTTCACCAGTGACTCTGGAGGGAATTTTGAGGAATGAAGGCAATAAAAGTGATGAAGAGCTTGGAGGGCCTGATTATGAGTGAAGATGAAACAACAGCCTGGCCGTAGCATGGGTTTCGGGGAGTTGTGGCCTCCATCTGGCAGATGCGAGGGTCCCAGATGGAAGGAGAGGTTGGAGGAGTCTGGGAGGGTGTAAGTAGGAGTAATGGTGTGATATTATGAAAAGAAAGCGATAGGCTGTGGATAAGATGGTTTCTGGGCAAAGAGCCTGTTTAGGAAACTAATAGCCTCCCAAGGGCGGTGGACATGCCTCATGGCTCGTTAAGGCAAACGTTTGACAAGATCAAAGTCTGAGAAGCTGCTCTGTTGGGAGTGACCACCTCCTCCCCAACTCAGATGCTTCATCTCCACACCCCTTATCTCTTTCACAAGTTTGGAAGTGCCGTGTGGGTTTGCAACCCAGGTCTTCAGGGTGGTGGATGGAGTTCTGGCCCCTGAACACAGGCTCAGAGGAGAGCTTAGCAAGGAGGAGCAGATAGATGAGCTGGCTGGAGAGCATCTTTATCCACCCAGGGAGCAGAGGATGGAGGGTGCTGTTGGAATCCTGGGGTAAACAACACATGTGCTTCTGGCCTCTGGTCTGAGCCAAGTAGATATTGGAATGGTTCTACTCGGGCCAGTTTCTTTGATTTCTATGGTTCCTCTGCCCACTGGGTTGTGATGCCTCAACATTTCTGGTTGACAAGGCAGTTTCCTGTCTATTACCTCCTTTATTATGGTTACTATTTGAAGCTGACCTTTAGAGTGGCAGAAGTATTTGCATCATCTTGTCTGTTCCCTTGATTTGCTGTTGAGAATACTGAGGCCCCCAAAGAGCAAGTGACTTGACCTGAGGTAGCTGGTGATTCCAGACCTCGCATGTGGAACGCTGGAACCACGCGTGTGACACATATGAGAACAGGGCTTTGGTGAACTCCAGAAGGTTGCCTCTGGGAAGAGAAATGGGTGGCTGGGGGTGGACAGGGGTTGGAGAGAGACTTACTGTATTTGCCCATGTACACTGAAGATTTTTAAAAATATATTTATTTGATTTTCTGATCCAGAAGTTGCCCCTTTCTTTTTATTTATTTGGCTGCGCTGGGTCTTAGTTACAGCATGTACATCTAGTTCCCTGACCAGGGATTGAACCTGGGCCCCCTGAGTTGGGAGCACGGAGTCTTAGCCACTGGACCGCCAGAAGCTGCCCCTTTCTGAGAGCGGAGACCATTTGGAATGTGATCCACTCCTGTGTCTAGAATCCCACCTGCTCCTTTTCCCAGGAGCCAGTCAGCTCTCACTAGGGAGGCGGCAACCTCTGAGCTGGTGATGTGGCCACAGGGGCCTCAAGAAAGTTCCCTTTGGCTAGTGTTCACGTTGTGGTCAGTGGTCTGCGTGGAAGGGGCAGCATGGGTCCTGGAGCCACCATCCCCTCTCACTGGTAGAACTAGACGCTCTTTATCCAGAATTTGGTTTCCTTGTGCTGCTTTTCCTTCAGGAACAAACTGTTCATTCAAGAGCAGGTGTAAAAACCTTGTTTTGTGGGTCAGGAAGGCCACCTCTCGCTGCTCCATTGGAGGGACCCATTTGGCTCCTGGAGTCACCCCTGATGGCTGGCAGACAGAGACGAAGCTGTCCAGCCTGGGAGCCCCACAGCCTTGCACAGAGCCCTTGGATTGGCTGACCTCTGACCTCTGAGTTGGCTTGTTGGCAGATGGGCTGGCTAAGTGTAGGACCACAGCCAGACTGCTGGGATACAAATGTCACCCTGCCACTTAGCAGCTGTGTGACTTTGGGCAACTTACTCAACCTCTCTGTGCACTGTGCCCCCAGCTTCCATATTGTGTGGTAATAATAATACCAACTCCACCAAGCTCTTATGAGAATGAAATGGTTTGGTAGCTGCTCTTAAGACAATGCCTGGCACAGAAAGTTCTGTAAGTTCTTGTCACATAAACTGAAGCAAAGAGGGTGATCCTCAGCGGGACTCTGGCTCTCTCTCCGGTTCCAGGGTACTTTGTCACTGTGTTCTTCTTGTGTTTAGTAATTTTTTTTTTTTTTTTTGGCAGCGCTGCCTGTCTTTGTGGGATCTTAGTTCCCTGAACAGGGATTGAACCCAGGCCCTTGCAGTGAAAGCACCAAGTCCTAACCACTGGACTGCCAGGGAATTCTCTGGCACTTAGCTATTAAAAAAAAAAAAAAGATTTGTCAATTTTATTGATTCTTTTGGGTGTGTGGGGGGGAATCAGTTTCCTTCATTGAATTTCTCTACTCTTTTCCCATTTTCAATGTAATTGAGTTCTGCTATTTATTAGTTCCTTATTTATTTACTTATTTGGCTGCACGGGGTCTTAGTTGCAGTATTTGGGTTCATCAATCTTCCTTGCAGCATGTGGGATCTTTATTTGTGGCATGTCGGATCTAGTTTCCTCACCAAGGATCGAACCCAGACCCCTTGCATTGAGAGTCTGGAGTCTTAGCCAATGGACCACCAGGGATGGTCATTAATGAATGAATACGTAAATGAAACATCCCCCTTCTTCCACATTAATAGACTGTTCCTGGAACAATGAATCACTAGGAAGCAACTTTGGCTTGTCTGCTGGGGCATCTGGGTCTGGTTGGGAACTTGTAGGGTCACTGTATGACCTCAGGGGGAGTGCATGAGCCATACAGGTGCTTCAAATCCAGGCAGGTGGCAGGTGAGTGGCTTGGCTTCTCAGAGTGACACGGAGCAGTACCTTATGGTCCTGTCCCCCACGCCCTCTGCCTGTCTTTTGTCTGTGGACAAACTTTAGTCAAAGAATAAGTTTAATCAGAGAAGTGAGAAACACAGAAACAAAGGAAAATAGTCTACGGAGACCAAATAACGATAATGTAGTCATTAGGCATAGTCAAGGACCTTCAGTTCCTTCTCAGGGACTACAGCTAATATTCTGAGCCATATCCTGAGAGCTGTCTTATAGAGACTGAAACACCAAGTGGAGAAAACTAGATGATGACCAGATTGCACCCAGGACATGAGCTGCCACAGTTCCAAGAACCGGCCACAAAGAAACAGGAACAAACTGACCCTGGAACTGAAGACTAACTGTATCTAAAACAACCAAGATGACGTTGCTCAGAACACTGATGACCAATTTGAGGATGACTGTCAGAGCTGACTGTGCTGTTTCTGCATGTAGCACTCCCTCTACTTCTCTCTATAAAAGTTCATGCCCCACTGGTTGCCAGTGTGGAGGGGGGGTCAGCCTTTGGACAGGTGTCCACCACCCTCCCCCAACAGTTGCTGGCATCTGAAATAAAGCAAACTTTCCTTTCCACCAACCTGGCCTGTTTATTGGCTTTTGAATGGTGAGGAGCCAGACCCCACACACTCTTTTGGTAACGAGACGAGGAGGCTTCCAGCCTGCCAGGCCCTAAGCTGCTGACCCCAGGAGAGAATTCAACAACAGGCTCTCCCCATACTGCCAGGAACAGTGGGGTCCATTCTTCCTGATTAAGTCCTAGGATGGGCTAGGTTATTAGAATGCTAGAGTCCTGGTGAGCAGTCTATCTGCGGAAGTTAGACCAGCAGCTCCAGGAGGCACCAAGTGTCCAGAGAGAAGACTTTTGCTCCCTGACAGGTAACTGGAGAGACTAGAGAAGGAGAACCCTGGGAACAAACTAACGTTGCTTATCATTAGGGTAAAGGCACATGTGCACCTCCAACCTTTGACTCAGGACAGTAGGGTTTCCCTGGTAGCTCAGATGGTAAAGGATCCACCTGCAAAGCAGGAGAACCTAGTTTGATTCCTGGTTCAGGAAGATCCCTTGGAGAAAGGATAGGTTACCCACTCCAGTATTTTTGGGCTTCCCTTGTGGCTCAGATGTTAAAGAATGTGCCTGTAATGCAAGAGACCTGGGTTCGATCCCTGGGTTGGGAAGATCCCCTGGCAGAGTGCATGGCAACCCACTCCAGTATTCTTGCCTGGAGAATCCCCATGGACAAAGGAGCCTGGTGGGCTACAGTCCATGGGGTTGTAAAGAGTCGGACATGACTGAGTGACTAACCACACAGCACAATCAGCCCCTGGTACCCAGGTCAGTCCCACCCCATCTGTTCACATTTTAACTGGCATCCAGAGGGATGATCCCTTCTGGGACACCCAGAAAGGAGGAAAGATATGCCTGGGAGGCTCCTGGCTCCATCACATCAATGTCAGCTTCTGAGCCCTTCTCTGCTCACGGAGACCCAGACGCTGCCTCTGAGTGCATGGAGCCAGCTGACTAGAGGCAGGAGAAACCTGACATAACTGCCTTGGCTGCAAGTCGGAATCATCAGTGAGGAAGGGGGACAGCAGACGACCCCCTCTGGCAGCCTCCAGGCTCTCACATTTAAAGTCACGAATGTGGTCACTATGAGAAGCATGAGACAGGCTTTGGGTGGTGTCCCATGCTGGGGGAGAGACCTCGGTGCTCCCCACATCAACAGGGGAGTCGGAGGCCTTCCTTCGAGCAGGTCACGTCTCTCCGAGTGCCCACTACCCTTACCCAACTACGAGTGGGGGTGGAGTGGGGCTGTAGGGTGGGAAGGGCCCAGAGTCCAATTTCAGTCAAAGCAAAGATCAATCATTGAAATATTAGACATTGCATCCTTATACAGGACAAAATGCTTGTCTGGATGAAGGCTGCTGCATAAATTTAAACTCTGTATCTTTAGGGAAAATCTTGGGAAATAAGCTCTCTTTTCAAGCAGTTCACTTCATTCATTCAACAGACTCGAATGACATTCAAGTGACATTCAACATGTCTTGAAGCCTCACCCTGGCCTGAGCACCATACTGTCAGCAGGGAGCCATGTTTGAGATGTGGGCAGATAATTAACAATGTGCAGCCAAGTGCCGTGACTGAACCACCCGCAGAGTTGTGGGGAGCCTGAGGGACTTGGCTCTTTGCTGGATGAGAGGTGGGGCACTGAGTCAGTGAAGGCTTTTCAGAGAAGGTAATGCCTGAACTGAGTGATAAAGAATGAGTAAGTATTTGGGGGTCGGGTGGGGGGGTGATGAGAGCATTCTTGGCAGAGGAGGCAGCAAGAGCAGAGATCCTAAGGAAGGAAAACATCATGTGTGTGTGTCTGTGTGTGTATGAACTGTGTGGCTGGCATAGTAAACAAGATGGGGGCAGTGGTACAAGGATGAAGGAGGAGGGAGACAGGGCTGGATCAGGGAGGCTGTATGTTCCTTGCTAAGGAGCTGTATTTTACTTTATTAGGGATGGAGGTATGCAAAGGCAAGTGAGTGAAATGCCACATGTATTGTTTGGGTCTCTTTTAGTCCCATATTACAGAAACCCAGTTCCAATCAGCTTGAGCACAAAAAGATGTGATGGCCTTTCAAAAGTGAAATGTCTTGGGGATAGTTCTGCCTTCAGGCAGAGTTGGATCCAGGTGCTCAGACAATGTTGACAAGAACCGGCCTCCTGCTGAAACCTCCTGCTGAGTCTTATGGCTACTTTATAATTAAAATAATATTTGGGTTTCTGTTCTTTTTTTAAAAAAATTTATTTATTTATTTTTGGCTGTGCTGGGTCATTGCTGCCAGGACTTTCTTCTAGCTGTGCTACGCAGGGGCTACTTACTCTCTAGTTGCTGTGCACAGGCTTCTCATCGCTGTGGCTTCTCTTACTGTGGAACACCTGCTCTAGGGCACCCAGGCTTCACTAGTTGCGACTCCTGGGATCTGGAGTACAGGCTTGGTTGTTGTGGCACATGGGCTTAGTCACTTCTCAGCATGTGGGATCTTCCTGGATCGGAGATCAAATCGATGTCTCCTGCATGGGCAGGCAGATTCTTTACCACTGAGCCACCAGGGTAGCCCCAGGTTTCTGTTTTTGATCTTCCTACTCCTCTTTGTCCTAGCCCAAATCTGTTTGCAGAATTCGTTTGCCGAATCAATAAAAAGTAGTGAATATCAGGTGCTGTGAGCCACAGCTTTCCAATAAGCATCACAGTTGATGTGATGATCTAGGTTATCTTCCAGGTCAAGATGACCTGTGCACATTACGTTGGCTTCACAGACCGTGGGTTCAAAGACACACATACCACAGATGATTCAGAAGATTAACCCCAGCACCTGTTCCCCTTGAGAAATCTCTAACTCAGAGACCAAGTTGGAGTGGATCTGAGACTTGTTTCCTATCCCCTTGCTTGGAGACCTGCAACAAAATCCTTGCTTTGTTGCAAACTCCCACTCTGAGTTTGCCTTTCTTTGCATTGGGCACAAGAGCCCTTTGCTTAGATGCAGTGCTTTGTCTCTGTTTTCCTCTGGGTGGGTGTTTTTCCCAGATGGGCACTCCTTCCATGGTGGCAAAGATGGCTGCCAGTAACCCCAGCATCCCATTTTGCTGACTCAGCAAGCCAAGCAGAGAGCACCTTGCTCCAGAAGACGTCCTGTGACTGCTCTCATTGGCTGGGATTGAGTCACAAGCCCATCCCTGAGCCAATCAGGGTGACTGATTGGCCAGACTTGGATCATGTGCCTGCCCCTGCACACAGTGGGTAGGGCATTCAAGTGGATTGAAGGGAAGGCTGGGATGGCTTCCCCAAAGTAAAATGTGGGTGCTATGGTCAGCAGAAGGGGAAATGGTGTTCTGGGCAGCTAAAAACAACAGATGTCTAGTTCCTTATTGTGTGACTCCATTTATATGAAATGTCTAGAGGAGGTAAATCCAGAGACTGAAGGTGGATTGGTGGTGGCCAGGGGCTGGGTAGAGACTGAACAGGAGTGATGGTGGTTTAACGGGTAGGGGGTTTCCTTTTGGCATGATAAAAATGTTTTAGAACCAAATAGAGGTGGCGTTTGCACAACACTGTGAATGTACTACTAAATGCCATTGAGATGTTAACCACTTTACAGTGGTTAATTTATTATTATTATTATTTTGCCATGGATTGAACCCTGTGCCCCTGCAGTGGGAGTATAGAGTCTTAACCACTGCACTGCCAGGGAAGTCCCAACAAAGGTTAATTTTATGGTATGTGAATCTGGTTGGATAGCATCACTGATTCAATAGAAACGAACTTGGGCAAACTCCAGGAGATGGTGAGGGACAGGGAGGCCTCACGTGCTGCAGTCCATGGGATCGAAAAGAGCTGGACATGACTTAGCGATGAACAACAACAACAAATGTGAATCCTACCTTGGTAAAGAATTAAAAAACAAAACAGAAAAATGGCACACCCATATTATGAGAATTCCTTTGAAGAGGCATTAGATAAAGGAAAAGTGATTCTTACATTGGTTCCAGTTAATGAGAGAACTGGAACCAAGTGTTTCTTCAACTTCAGAAATCAATGTGGATCTGCCGAATACAAGTGATCAAGTTCATCCTCCTTAAACAAATGAACAGTTTGAAGCTTGCCCCAAATCTAGTTGCAGTAAACCAGTTTCTCCTTGCAGACCATGATGCCTCCAATTGATAAGGTTCATCAGGACACTTTGCAGAACTGGTGCCAACAACTTAATTTGAGTACCAGTGGCCAGAAAATAGAGATTTATCTGAGACTCCAGAAACTTGCTTATCTTGAAAAAGATGAGTCATTTTTTATTTTAAATTCCGGAGTCATCTCAGGAAGCCAGATTGCAGTCATGTTGAAGGAAACACAAGATGGTGACCAAGAATGCAAGCTTTCAGAAAAGTAGGATATGAGTGAGAGCAAGGAAGGAACTAATATGGTTGAAGCGCTAACTTCAGCTCAGGAAGCCATGTTGGCAGCATGGTCAAGAATTGCTGAGCGGCTTCCCTGATGGTCCAGCAGTTAAGACTGCACTTCCAGTGCAGGGGCCACCGGTTTATCCCTAGTTGGGGAACTAAGATTCCACATGCCCATGGCCTGGCCAAAATAAATACATAAAAAGATGTGTTTTTTTTTTTTTTTTTTAAAGAATTGCTGCAAGCCATTCAACCTACGGCTGTGAGTTCCCAGCCCCTTCCTATCTCTGTTTAGCCCGTTCTGCCACAAGGTCCAGGCGTCCAGTAGTGTGTGGTCAGTGGCAGACTGTTCCCAGCAGACATAGAAGGTTGGGTTCGCCTGCAGTTCCATGCAGGTCAGGCCTGAGTCCCTGACACTCCCAGGAGATGTTCTCTCTCTTCCTGCTACCTGCCTGCACTTTCCCATCCTCAGACCTAGAAGATAATATGGTATGCCCTGAATGTGCTAAAAGAAATAAGAAAATTATGGAAAGATTAATTGCAATGGGGAAGAAGAAGAAACTTGGTTTGGACACACAATCAATACTTTTTTTATTAAAAAATTAATAATTTAATAATTTTGGTTGTGCTGGGTCTTCTTTGCTGCTCTCGGGCTTTCTCTAGTTACTGTGAGCGGGGGCTACTCTTCTTTGTGGTGCACAGGCTTCTCATTTTGATGGCTTTTCCTGCTGAGGAGCACAGGCTCTAGGTGCATGGGCTTCAGCAGCTGCAGCAGGCGGGCTCAGTAGTTGTGGCATTCAAGCTTAGTTGCTCTGCTGAACAGGGAATTTCCCAGATCAGGGATCAAACCTATGTTCCCTGCATTGGCAGGTGGATTCTTATCCACTGCACAACCAAGGGAGTCCCATCACTGCTTTTAGATGGTTCATATCAGGAATTCCCTGGTGGTCCAGTGGTTAGGACTCAGTGCTTAACTATTCAGCCAAAGAGGGAGGGGGAAAAAAGGAATATATATGGTCAGTGTCTTAATACAAAATAAATGGTAATCAGAGGGGAATGGGTGAGGAATGGGTGAGATGGGAGAAGGGGGGTAATTGTACAGTAATAATGGTAACTAGACTATTCTGCTTTATTGACTATGCCAAAGCCTTTGACTGTGTGGATCACAATAAATTATGGAAAATTCTGAAAGAGATGGGAATACCAGACCACCTGACCTGCCTCTTGAGAAACCTATATGCAGGTCAGGAAGCAACATTTAGAACTGGACACGGAACAGACTGGTTCCAAATAGGAAAAGGAGTACATTAAGGCTGTATATTGTCACCCTGCTTATTTAACTTATATGCAGAGTACACCATGAGAAACACTGGGCTGGAAGAAGCACAAGCTGGAATCAAGATTGCCAGGAGAAATATCAATAACCTCAGATATGCAGATGACACAACCCTTATGGTAGAAAGTGAAGAGGAACTAAAAAGCCTCTTGATGAAAGTGAAAGAGGAGAGTGAAAAAGTTGGCATAAAGCTCAACATTCAGAAAACGAAGATCATGGCATCTGGTCCCATCACTTCATGGGAAATAGATGGGGAAACAGTGGAAACAGTGTCAGACTTTATTTTTTTGGGCTCCAAAATCACTGCAGATGATGACTGCAGCCATGAAATTAAAAGATGCTTCCTCCTTGGAAGAAAAGTTATGACCAACCTAGATAGCATATTCAAAAGCAGAGACATTACTTTGCCAAAAAAGGTCCATCTAGTCAAGGCTATGGTTTTTCCAGTGGTCATATATGGATGTGAGAGTTGGACTGTGAAGAAAGCTGAGTGCTGAAAAACTGATGCTTTTGAACTGTGGTGTTGGAGAAGACTCTTGAAAGTCCTTTGGACTGCAAGGAGACCCAACCAGTCCATTCTGAAGGAGATCAGCCCTGGGATTTCTTTGGAGGGAATGATGCTAAAGCTGAAACTCCAGTACTTTGACCACCTCATGCGAAGAGTTGACTCATTGGAAAAGACCCTGATGCTGGGAGGGATTGGGGGCAGGAGGAGAAGGGGACGACAGAGGATGAGATGGCTGGATGGCATCACTGATTCGATGGACGTGAATCTGAGTGAACTCTGGAGTTAGTGATGGACAGGGAGGCCTGGTGTGCTGCAATTCATGGGGTCGCAAAGAGTCGGACACGACTGAGTGACTGAACTGAACTGAGACTATCATGGTCTACTATTTTGCAGTGTACACAAATTACTATGCAGTACATCTGTAACATACTGTTATATACCCATTTCACCTCAGTTAGAAGAAGATTTGTTAGAAAAAAAGAAACCCAGAACGCCATAGATATCAACTCCCCAGGCATCCTGGGACACCTCTTTATTTCACAGGGCCGCCTGGATGGCATGAGTAGGAAGGCTTTTCCTTCCTTCTCTCTTCCGTTTTAAACCTCAGAGGGTTGGGGCTTGCAGTGGAGTTGAAGCTGGAGGTGATTTTGGGTGTGGCCACTGGCAGAGTCATTGCCCACCATCGCGGCATGAAGACCTAGATGCTTGGTCCAGAAGCTGAGCTCATGGCTTATCATGAGACCTGGTGAAGCGGGCTCCAGTGAGATGCCAAGGACGTTTTGTTCACTAGCTGTACCTGTTTTCCTCCCGGCTTTGGGTGGTGGACAGGAGCTGCACTCCACAGAGCTTAACGCTGCAGCTCCAGCTGGCCAGGAGGACTTGGAACGCCGGATTTCCGTCATCGCTTGGCACTGAGCATGCGCAGATTACGTCACTGCGAAAGGGCGGGTCTCGGGGAAAAGCTATTGGCGCTTGGAATTGTAAAGGGGAAAGAGGGTTTTGGCTCATTCTCTGGGCCTTTCCAGATCGTCGGTGCTAGGGTTTGGGCAGAGCCCAGAGCCGCCCTGGGGCTCTCCCAGAATGAGCTTGCATTTGCTTCTTCAGGAATGGGAGTTTGAATCCAAAAACTCCTCCTTGGGTTGCTGGGCACCAGTTGGCTGCGCCAGGGTGAGGCCCTCTGGTCCCCAGCAGGCCCAGCCCGCTGGACTCATCTGGCCTGGACTCTGGCTGAGCTGTGCTGCCTGTTCCTGCCTTGAGCTGGAGACACGGGCTGAACTTAACCCCGGAGTCTGATCTCAGTGATGCTTCAGGGCTTCTCAGGACATGATTCTGGACCACAGTCCACCTCCTGCACTCGTCACCTGGGGTTCAGGGTCCTGTTTTCAAAGACGACGCTGGTTCCCCTCCCCCACGAGCCGACTGGGTCAGAACCTCTGAGAGGGATTTTTTCCAGACTTCTTTCAGGGATTCATATACCAACTGAAGTGTCTAGAGGAGGGGACCATGTTTTGCTCCGGAAAGCTGAGGATTTCCTACTTGTTTTCCCTCCTGCCTGGGAGTGCAGGGTAGGAATTCTCCGAGATGTTGGGCTCCAGCAGAACCCTTAGAGTGGATCCCAGGACTGTGGGACCTGGGTTTGAATCCTGACTCCACCACTTTCCAGCTGGGGACCTCTGGACTAACTACTCACTTCCCTGCTTCCCAGTTTCTTCATCTCTAAAAAGGGGTCCCCCCGGGAATTCCTTGGTGGTCCGGTGGTGGTGGTGGTTATTTAGTTGCTAAATTGTGTCTGACTCTTTGTGACCCCCGGACAGTAGCCCACCCGGCTCCTCTGTCCATGGGATTTCCCCACCAAGAATACTGGAGTGGGTTGCCATTACTTTCTCCAGGCGATCTTCCTGACCCAGGGCTCAAACTCATGTCTCCTGCATTGGCAGGCAGATTCTTTATCACTGAGCCACCAGTGGTTAGGACTTCTCATTCTCACTGCCAAGTGCCAGGGGTTCGATCTTTGGTCTGAACAACAACAACCATTATCACTGTGCTGTCTTTCGCAAGAGGGAGCAGAAGGAGAACCCGATCATCTCCCAGCGGTCAGCCTGTAGCCCTGGAGAGGACCAATCTGCCAAGAAGAGCATCCCAATGAGTCCAGGGGGCACCCGCCCTGCTGATGTATTGCCTCACTCCACGCCCTCCTGGCTTCCAGAGGCTGGAGCCCTGGGAGGCCCCTGGGAGGGAGTGGGAGCGAGGAGCAGGCTGGGCAGGGCAGCGGCCGACCCAGGGTGAAGAATGCAGGCCGCTGTGAGGAATCGTGGCACGTGGGCCAGCGGCTGCCTGCTGACACATCACACCCCAGAGGCAGGACAGCGGTGACCTCACGCTGGTGTCAAACGTTCGGGGCCCCTCCCAGCACTGCCGATGCCTCAGCGTTGCCCAGAGGGAGCCGTCCCCACCCCACCCTGCCCAGGTTTGTGTGCTCGTCACTCCCCTGCACACACAGCAGGACAAGCACAGCACCTGAGCCAAGGCTTCAGTGGAGGTTTATAATTTGGATGCTCCGGGACGGGCGAGGCCAGCAGTTTCCACTTCCCCGAGGGCAGCCACATCGTAAATCCTGGAATACGCACCCGCACATCTGCCACAGCTGCTGGGGGAGGGTGTGATGGGCTTCACGGAGACTGTTCCCAGCGTTCCCAGGACTGGAGTCCCGGCCTCTCCTGCCTCCGTCTATACAAACAATGGCTCACAGTTGGGGAAACTGAGGCCCAGAGCTGCTAAGGATCTGCTATACACCTCCAAGTCAAAGCTTCTTGGCCACAGAGCTGGGACTGGAATGGAGAATTTATCTTGGACCAAGTTCTGGTCTATCTCCTGGGCCAGGGTTGTCATCTCCGCCACTGCTGCAAATCTCAGCTCCCCTGATCCTGGATCCAGGATGTTTCCCCCCGCCCCGAGTCAGGGTGCTGTGGTTCCTGGTTTCTAAAAACTGCTCTTATTTTCTTGGCCCTCACCTTCTAACCTCTGAAAGCTCCTGACCTGTCTTCCTGTGGTCCTATCCTCCTGTGGTGGTGGCCTAGTCACTCAGTCGTGTCCAACTCTTTGTGACCACATGGAATGCAGCCTGCCCAGGCTCCTCTATCCATGGGATTCTCCAGGCAAGAATACTGGAGTGGGTTGCCATTTCCTCCTCCAGGGGATCTTCCCAACCTAGGGATTGAACCTGAATCTCCTGCCTTGACATGCGTTTTCTCTACCGCTGAGCCACCAGGAAAAATCCCATAGACAGAGAAGCCAGGGGGGCTACAGTCCAAGGAGTTGCAAAGAGTCAGACACAACTAAGTGACTGATCACACATGCACACCTTCTGGAGGTGAGTATATCTACCTTTAGCATTGATTTTAGCCTCATGAATGCCCTCTGTGTCCACCCCACCTTCAGAGAGAGTTTTCTTGAGACTCTGGCTTTGGGTTCTTAATGTTTCAACAGACAACACTGAGCAAGGATTTTTGAGAATCTACCAAGACTCAGGGATCTGTTCTCCACGCTAGATGGAGGCCAGGTGTCTGAGTATCCAGGGCACAGGCAGCCCCTAACCTGGCTCCATCCCCCACGCTTCCCTGTGGGCGAGCCAAATCCTCTCACGGGTTTTGACAAGCATCTGGAACAATGGGCAGGGCCACTTTGAGCTCCCCAAGGCTCCTGCTTATTTATTTTACCATCATAACTTGAAGCCAATATTTAAGCATTACCAAGGCAACAGCCCAAATCTCCCAGCCCTTGGCCCCTGTCCACCTCCACATGGTGGGGACACGGGCAGGAGGGGAGTAAGGAAAATGAGTCAACCATTCCCCCACCTCCCAACCACCTGGGAAAACAGTGACCCAAAAATCAGATCCCAGCTTCTCTCACGGGGTAATTGGTCTTTTCCATGGGTCTACGACTCAGTGTTTCTCACACAAGAGGAACAGAATCGAGCAAGACCTCTGTCCCTATATTTTATTTTGTTTTTGCAGTTATGGTTGGAGACGAGAGGTTTTTCAAACATTTTATTGAAGCTTAAGGTACACGAAGAAAGTGGACAAGTTGTAAGGGTACGATTTTTATGTTTGCAACCTGAACTCTCCCTTTCCCCAGCACCCCCATCAAAAGCAGCACCCCCAATTTTCCCTGTTCCCTCATCGCTATGCCTCAGGGTGACCAGGATCCTAGCTGCTCACAGCTTTGCCTGTTTTTCACCTAGAGGGAAGCATACACTGCGTTCCATCTTGGGTTGAAGCCAGTAGCATTTGTAGGTTCTGGGAGGTTTCCTTGGTCCTTTTCACTGGAAGGAAGAGCACAGAGGAGCAGAAAGCGCCTTCTCTGCTCCACAGGTCGTGCGGGTGTTCGGACAGGCTCAGAGCACATGTAGAGAGTGGGCCGGGGACTGGTTCTGCTTTCAGAAAAAAAGCCACAGCATCCTTTTCTCTTTTGCTGTGTGTCTCAGGTCCCCACCTGATGTGCATGATCAGAGAAAGGAGGGGGTCCTCGAAGTCATAACAAAGCCTGCCTGGGGGCTTTCCTGGTGGTCCAGTGGCTAGAAATCCACCTTCCAATGCAGAAGACTCAGGTTCCTCGTCAGGGAAGTAAGATCCCTCATGCCTTGGGGCATCTAAGCCCATGTGCTGCAACTAGAGAGCTCATGTACTGCAACTAAGACCTGACACAACCCCCTCCCCCCTGCCAAAAAAGGCCTGCCCAGGAGGTCTCCAGAGACCCCATTCCCAGAGTCCTCACTTCTCCTGGCAGGATGCCTGGGGCACCCACATCTTCTTTACTGGCCAGTACACCTTGTCACTGCAGGCCTGGCTCTGATGGCCCCTGTTTTTATGCCTGGTCGGGGAAGGACAAGGGTTTACCCCAATCTGTGTGTCCCAGTGGGGTTGGTGGGCCTGGGCTCCTGGCTGCCTGGTCAGCGCCCCCATGCATCCTCCCAGGGCTGCCACTGCATGGATTTCACTCTCTCCCAAGACTGAGGAGGAGTTCTTTCCTTGGCGCTTCACATCCCTTGGGCCAGTGAGTATCTGCAGGGAAGAATGTTTTGTTTTCCACATTTCCAAGCCATCACAGACTGCTGCCTTTGCGAAATACAATAACCTTGACACAGATGGGAAAAAGCAATGAAAGAAATAAAAGCTGTACAAAATACAAGCCCACATTTCTTTTCTTATTATTTTATTCCAGATATAATAGGACAAGCCCAAGAAGGGGTAAAAGGCATATAGACGTTTCTTAGTGCTTACTCTTAATTTCTATACTTACTCTGTGGAGTCTGTGATCTGCTCTTAGCTGACCAATACAGGTCTGAGGACCACACTTGGAGCAGCCTCACCTTAGACTGTGACTGGCCTCTATAGTCTGCATTTGCCTGTGATCCCCCTTCCTAGCTCCTTGCAGGGTTTGTTGTCTTCCTGTTTGTATGCATGTTGTTTTAGCAGAAATAAAAGCCAGAGAAACATTTACCCATCTACTTTAGGACTTTATGTGAGACCCTGAGGGCTTCCCAGGTGGTGCTAGTGGTGAAGAATTGCCAGCCAATGCAGGAAACATAAGAGATGCTGGTTGGAACCCTTGGTTGGGAAGATCCCCTGGAGGAGGGCATGCCAACTCACTCCGGTATTTTTGCCTGGAGAATTATATGGACAGAGGAGCCTGGTAGGTTACAGTCCATGGGGTCACAAAGAGATGAACACGACTGAAGCAACTTAGCACAGCACACACATGAGACCCTGAGCTCAGAAGCCTTGCTCTTTTCAGTTTCTTATCTTTGGGAATTGCACCTGGCTTCTTGTGACTTCTCTGTCTTAGATGTGCGACAAGTTTCCTTTGGAGGTAGGTTGGACTATTATACAGCTGACAAAAGGTGCCAATCCTGTCTCCTCCCTTCACCCGCTTCTACCCACTGCATCCCGGCATCATGGTGTCACTCTCCAGGAGATGCTGAGAACCTGGGAAGGGTTCCTGGAGGGTGTATGAGGCTCCTCTGCCCCCTCCTTGCTTAAGAGTCTCCATCCTGTGGCTCAGTCCTGAGCCCTCATGTCCGGGACTTTTCCTAGAGGGAAGGCTCTCAGGATCCAAGTGGGCTGGCAGCTTCCTCCAGGCTGAGGTCACCACCAGGGGCGTAACCAAGCCCTCCACCCCTTGCGTCTTCTCTGTCCCCACAGGAAGCCCATGGTTTTGGCTCCTTTCTCTCAGGAGGGACAGCTCCTTTGCGGCCATCCATGGTGTGTCCTGCCCTTCTTGAGGGCAACCCACGTGTACTCTCTGGTCCTAAGTGTCCCCAGACCCATTTGTCCATGGGTATGTGTGGGACCATGAGCGGGGCAGACTGCGTTTTCCACCTGAGATTGGTTTCATCTGGGCTTCTTTAGGGACAGATGTGTTCAGCAAGAACCGAGTAGCCCCAGCCAGAGACACAGGCAGATCTAGTGGTGTTGGTTGAGATTTACAAGCTGTCACTGGTCCTGCTGCATACAAGCCTTCCTGCTGTTCCCTTTCCTCTCCTCATTCTTCTGCTCCCCCCACCCCCTTTTTAATAACCCTGGCTGCATATTTTCTGTAAACCAAACCATCTGTTTACTAGCTTTTCTAAGTGGTAATAAAGACAGTGGAGACCCGAGTGCCCGTTGGGTCCAGGCTCCTTCTCTGGCTGTTCCCAGGTGGCCCAAGAGTGGGGCTTGGAGGTCGCGTGTCCAGCAGGGTCCTTTCTGCCTAAAGTTGACTGTTCAAAGCTGCGTCTCCTTGGAAACCAGCTTGGAGGCAGCTGTGGCTGCCTCCCCACCACTGTCGTTTGCAGCTGTGATCCAGGACCGTGGGGTCACCTGCCTGCGGCGAGCTGCCTGCTGGATGTGGAGCTGACGCAGAGGAGCAGGGGAGTGAGGCTGCTGGGCCATCCGGGCTGCCCGGGCGCCAGGTTCTCCTCCCAGGGAATGTACTGAGCTTGGAGGACAGGCGAGCCCAGGAAAACATTTCGACAACAATGCTGAGTGCCTAGGTGACGGAGAGAGAAAAAAAGAGGAGTCTGTTTGGGAACAGATTTCGGCCTCCTCTTCCAAGGCATTAGTAATTCAAGCAGCAGCGAGTGTCATATTTACTTGGGAAACTATGAAAAGTCATATAACAATGTTCTCTTCACAGCTTTCATCATCGGCTTCCTGGGTTCTGAGTGCAGTCAGCCCCCTGATCATAAACAGGGGTGTGCTCTGCATCTGGCAGCAGGAGTGAGCATGCTGCTGGCAGCTGGGACCCAGGCCCCTGCAGTGCCAGGTGCCCTCCCTCCCCAGGTCCTGGTGTCAGCTGCCGGGCCCCAGGAAGCCCAGAGTGTCCCCCACCCCAAACTACCGAGGTCAGGACGGCACTGCACACCGCTTGGACCAGGAAGAAGCCAGGGCTGGTGGTGCTGACAACCACATGTCCGGCCCAGCAAGATGGCCCGAGGAAAGATGGAATCTTAGGTCAACAAACCTTCATTTTATTATGTTTGGCTCAGATGCTAAAGAATCCACCTGCAATGTAGGAGACCCGGGCTCGACCCCTGGGTCACTTTATTATGTTATGTCATGTTATTTTTAGTTTTTGGCCACACCCCACGGCCAAAACCCATCCTCTGTTACCCTCTTCTTTTGCTTTCAGTCTTTCCCAGCATCAGGTTTTTTTTCCAGTGAGTTGGCTCTTTGCATCAGGTGGCCAAAGTATTGGAGCTGAAAAATTCTCTGCTTTCTCTGTGATCCACGAGTGTTGGCGATTTGATCTGCCTTTTCTAAACCCAGTTTGTACATCTAGAAGTTCTCGGTTCATGTACTGCTGAAGCCTAGCTTGAAGGATTTTGAGCAAAACCTTACTAGCATGTGAAATGAGCGCAGTTGTACTGTAGTTTGAACATTCTTTGGCATTGCCCTTCTTTGGGATTGGAATGAAAACTGACCTTTTTTCTGACTATTAGTGGGAGGAGCCAATTCAACTCTTTACAGGCCAGGCAGGTAATCTGACAGTGAAGGGGGCAGGTGTGGGCCACAGGTGGCCTGTGGGGTGGTGGTAGCAAGGAGACCTGGAAAACAGGCTTCTCCTCTTCCCCAACCCATCACTTCCATGCAAAAATGTGAGCCTTGGGCTGCCAGGCATCTGAGTTTTTAAAGAATTCTTTTTGAGTGAAAATTCCCAAATTGAGAAATGTTGGCTCACGTATTAAGGACATCCTGTATAGGCCAAACAAACACCTCTGGACGCGAAGTTGGCCTCTGGGCAATTGGTTTGCAACCTCTTGGTTACACAGTTTCTAAGTTTCCTGTCAGCTCTGAAGTTTAACAATTTTACAACCTCCAGCCAGCCATCTCCTCAGTTAACTGGAAATGAATCACATGGCTTATGTTGAGTAAGAATAAGCAGACATAGATGTTACCAAAGCTGATTCCAAAGGGTTCATTCTAAAAAGCAGTTTCTCAGGACTTCCCTGGTGGTCTAGTGGCTAAGACTCTGTGCTCCTCCCAGTGCAGGGGACACAGGTTCTATCCTTGGTCAGGGAACTAGATCCCACATGCTAAAGATAGGAAACTAAAGATTCCATGTGCTGTGACTAAGACCTGGAGCAGCCAAACAAGTGAAATAAATAAATGTTTAAAAAGAAGTTTTTCCAAAGGAGGCATTATGTTTCCAGGAAAATCTCAGGGAAAACTATTACAAGCAACAACGGGAGCTGTTGGATCGGACTCTAAAGGAAAGGGTAAAGAGATTTAACCAGCTAGCGTGAAAGCTGGAGATAAAGTTCTTCTCCCTGAATATGGAGGCACCAAAGTTGTTCTAGAAGAAAAGGATTACTTCTTATTTAGAGGTGGTGACCTTCTTGGAAAACATGTAGACTGAAATAAGTCACTACTGAAATGACATCACGTGATGCTGCCCATTCCACTGAAGTTCTGAAATCTTTAATCATGTAAATAATTTCCATGTTTCTCTTTTGTAATAAATTAATGATATATATATATATTTTTAAGTGGTTTCTGCAAACTATCCCAGGCCGGTCTATTTCTCTGTTGATTTAGGTACTGCTGTGAACTCAGGGTTGTTAGGGTGTCTGCTCTAACCTGGAGGGACAGGGAAAACAATATGCTCAGTGAAACAGGCCAGACACAAAAGGTCACATGTTGTATGATTCCATTGATATGAAACATCCAGAATAAGCAAATTCATAGAGACAGAAAGTTGATCAGTGGTTGCCAGGGGCTGGGGGAAGGAGTGATGGGGAGTACTGCTAATGGGTACAGGGTTTTCTTTTGGGGTGATGCAAATGTTCAGGAATTTGATAGTGATGATGGTTACGCAATGTCGTGAGTATACTAGAGACTACTGAACATTGTACTTGAGAAGGGTGCGCTTTATGGTATGTGAATTATGTCTTAATTTAAAAATATACTCTAGGGACTTCCATGGCTGTCCAGTGGTTAAGACTTCGCCTTCCAGTGCAAGGGGTGTGGGTTTGATCCCTGGTTGGGGAGTGAATACTCCACATGCCTTGTGGCCAAAAAACCAAAACAGAAAACAGAAGCAATGTTGTCACACATTCAACAAAAACTTTAAAAAAGGTCCCCATAAAAAAAAGATCTTTAAAAAAATACTGCTAAGTTGTCAATTCTCAGATCAGTCTATAGATTTTATGCATTCTCAGTCAAAATTCCAGCAGGTTTTTGGGAGTAGAAATTGACAAACTGATTCTGGAATTCAAATGGAAATGCAGTGGACAAGGAATAGCCAAAACAACTTTGAAAATGAAGGGGAAAGGAGCAGTTCTTATACCACCTGATTTTAAGGCATGTAAAGCTGCAGCAAGCAAGATAGTATAGTATTAGCATAAAGACAAACAGGTTAGTGAAACAGACTAGAGAGCCCAGAAGTTGACCCAAACACATATAGGCAATAAAATTTTTGAAAAAGTTTCAAAGGCAATTCAATAGAAGAAGAATAGTTGTTACAACAAATATTCTGAAACAACTGGATATCGATATGCAAAAGAAAAAAAAAAGAATCTTGATCCATTCCTTACATCATATAAAAATATTAACCCCAAACATACTTAAATGTAAGGCTTAAAACTATAAAACTTATATAAGAAAACACAGTAGAAAATCTAGTAACCTTGGCTTAGGCAAAGATTTTTTTAAATATGGAATAAAAAGTACTACCCACAAAAGAACAAATTGATAAACTGAATTCATCCAAAATTTAAAGTTTTTTTTTTTTTTTTTTTGGAAAGACACTGTTAAGAAACTAAAACAAGCCATAGACTGGTAGAAAATATTTACAAGCTATATGTCTGATAAAATATGTAAAGAGCTTCCAGAAGTTAAGAAAACAACCCATTAAAAATGGATGAAATATTTGAACAAATACAGAATGATTATTTTGTTTAATAAGCTTGTACTTGTCTTAGTGGATGGCCAATAAGCATAAGAGAAAATGCTAAAATCATTACTCATTAGGGAAATACAAATTAAAACCACAGTGAGATACTGCTACACACCTGCTCAGTTCAGTTCTGGAGCTTAGTTGTGTCTGACTCTTTTCGACCCCAAGGACTGCAGCACACCAGGCTTCCCTGTCCATCACCAGCTTCTGGAGCTTGCTCAAACTCATGTCCATTGAACTGGTGATACCATCCAACCATCTCATCCTCTGTTGTCCCCTTCTCCTCCTGCCTTCAATCTTTCCCAGCATCAGGGTTTTTTCCAATGCATCAGTTCTTCACATCAGGTGGCCAAATTATTGGAGCTTCAGCTTCAGCATCAGTCCTTCCAATGAATATTCAGGACTGATTTCCTTTAGGATTGATTGATTTGATCTCCTTACAGTCTGAGGGACTCTCAAGAGTCTTCTCCAACACCACAGTTCAAAAGCATCAATTCTTTGGCATTCAGCTTTCTTTATGGTCCAACTCTACATTACCTTTTTTAAATGTAGGATGTCCCTACATTATCTTTATAAAAAAAAATTTAGCAAAACTTTATTTATTTGACTGTACCAGGTCTTAGTTGCAGCATGTAGGATCTTTAGCTGCTGTGTGTGGGGTCTAGTTCCCTGACCAGAGATCCACCTGGGCCCCCTGCTTAGGGAGCCCAGAATCTTGGCCAATGGACCACCAGGTAAGTCTCTCAAGTTATTTTTTAAAAAGCAATTTCATGGGCTAAAATTTCAAAGGCAGTCGCCTCCAAGTGTCTTGGACCTGGTTGACTTCCAGCTCATGGATATGTACCAGGACCATGATGATTTAGGGGCTCTCCCCCAACCACTCATTTGACTCAGGCCGGGCTCCATATCACTTGCTTTCAGCCCACAGACCGAGCTTCCTCCTCCCCCAGGAAGGATGTTGCTCCTACTGGCCACATCCTTACCCCTTCCTCCTACCCCAGGTCTCAGTGATAACCTCTGTCTGGCAATCCCACTCCTGGGTATATATCCAGAGAAAACCATAATTTGAAAAGATATATGCACCCCAATGTTTATTGTTGCATTATTTACAGTAGCCAAGACATGAAAACAACTTAAATGTCCATTGATGAAGGAATGGATAAAGAAGATGTGGTACATATATAAGATGGAATATTACTCAGCTGTTGAAAAAAAGAATGTAATAATGCCATGTGCAGAGACATGGATGGACCTAGAGATTGTTATACTGAGTGAAGTAAGTCACTTCAGTGTTGGAGAAGACTCTTGAGAGTCCCTTGGACTGCAAGGAGATCAAACCAGTCAATCCTGAAGGAAATCAATCCTGAATATTCAATGGAAGGACTGATGCTGAAGCTGAAGCTCCAATACTTTGGCTACCTGATGCGAAGAACTGACTCATTGGAAAAAAAATCTGATGCTGGGAAAGACTGAAGGCAAGAGGAGAAGGGGATGATGGAGGATGAGATGGTTGGATGGCATCACTGACTCGATGGACATGAGTTTTAGCAAGATCTAGGAGTTGGTGATGGACAGGGAATCTTGGGGTGCTACAGTCCAAGGGGTTGCAAAGAGTTGGACATGACTGAGCAATTGACCTGAACTGAACTGAACTGATGTAAGTCAGGCAGAGAAACACAAAGCTCATATGATGTTGCTTATATGTGGAACCTAAAAATATAGTGGCTTCCTGGGTAGCTAGCGGTAAAGAATCCATCTGCAATGCAGGAGGCCCGGGTTGGATTCCTGGGTCCAGAAGATCACCTGGAGAAGGAAATGGCAACCCGCTCCAGTATTCTTGCCTGGGAAATCCCATGGGCAGAGGAACCTGGTGAGCTACAGTCCATGGAGTCACAAAGATTTGTACATGACTAGCGACTGAACAATAAGAACAAAAAAAATGGTACAAGTGAAACTATTTACAAAACAGAAAGAGTCATAGATGTAGAAAACAAACTTACCAAGGGGGAAATTAGTGGGGAGGAGTAAATCGGGAGATTGGGACTGACATATACACACTACTATATGTAAATAGATAACTATTAAGAACCTACTGTTTAGGGCAGAGAACTCTACTCAATACTCTGTAATGACCTATATGGAAACAGAATTGAAACAAGAGTGGATATACGTATGTGTGTAACTGATTCACTTTGCTGCACAGAGACACTAACACATTGTAAATCAACTACACTCCAATAAAAGTTAATTAAAACATATATACTAATCTCCAGGTCAAAAACATGGAGTAGGAAATGGCAACCCACTCCAGTATTCTTGCCTGGAAAACCCCTTGTACAGGAAGCCTGGGCAGCTACAGTCCAAGGGGTCGCAAAGAGTTGGACACGACTGAAGTCGTGAAGACTGAACTTAGCATGCGACGCGCACAGGTCGAAAACAAACAAACAAAAGCTGTCTTGACAGACTTCTAAAAATGCCCTTCTCCATTCTGTCTTGGGCTTCCCTGGTGGCTCAGATGGTAAAGAATCTGCCTGCAATGCAGGATACCTGGGTTCAATCCCTGGGTCAGGAAGATCCCCTGGAGAAGGGCATGGCAACCCACTCCAGTATTCTTGCCTGGAGAATCCCTTTAACAGAGGAGCCTGGCATGCTGCAGTCCATGGGGTGGTAGAGTCAGACATGACTGAGTGACTAACACTTTCTATGTCTTAATGCTTGGAACCTGTGAATAGGAGGAGACATCACTCCTGCAGTTGTGTGATGTTGTATGACACAGTTGATCTTAAGATGGGAAGACACAAGCCCTTAAAAGCAGGGAGCTTTCTCCAGCTAGTGACAGAAGTGGAGGCAGGCAGGGTGTAAGAAAGACTGGACACAATTGTTGCTTTGAAGATGGAGGGGCCACATGAGAAGGAATATGGGTCCCCTTGAGTTGCTGAGAGTAATCCCTCCACCCTTGCTGACACCAGCCAGAATATAGTCCCTCATCCTTCAGTTCAGTTCAGTTCAGTCCAGTCGCTCTGTTGTGTGCGACTCTTTGTGACCCTATGGACTGCAGCATGCCAGGCCTCCCTGTCCATCACCAACTCCCGGAGCTTGCTCAAACTCATGTGCTTTGAGTTGGTGATGCCATCCAGCCATCTCATCCTCTGTCATCCCCTTTTCTCCTGCCTTCAATCTTTCCCAGCCTCAGGATCTTTTCCAGTGAGTCAGTTCTTCACATCAGGTGGCCAAAGTATTGGAGTTTCAGTTTCAGCACCAGTCTTTCCAGTCAATATTCAGGACTGATTTCCTTTATGATTTGCTGGTTTGATCTCCTTGCAGCCCAAGGTACTCTCAAGAGTCTTCACCAACACCACAGTTCAAAAGCATCAGTTCTTTGGTGCTCAGCTTTCTTTATAGTCCAACTCTCACATCAGTACATGACTACTGGAAAACCCATAGCTTTGACTAGATGGACTTTTGTTGACAGAGTAGTGTCTCTGCTTTTTAATATGCTGTCTAGGTTGGTCATAGCTTTTCTCCCAAGGAGCAAGCAAAAAACCTTAGTCCTTGCTATAGACTAAATGTTTCAGTTCAGTTCAGTTCAGTTCAGTTCAGTTGCTCAGTCGTGTCCGACTCTTTGTGACCCCATGAATTGCAGCACGCCAGGCCTCCCTGTCCATTACCAACTCCCGGAGTTCACCCAGACTCACGTCCATCGAGTCAGTGATGCCATCCAGCCATCTCATCCTCTGTCGTCCCCTTCTCCTCCTGCCCCCAATTCCTCCCAGCGTCAGAGTCTTTTCCAATGAGTCAACTCTTCGCATGAGGTGGCCAAAGTACTGGAGTTTCAGCTTTAGCATCATTCCTTCCAAAGAAATCCCAGGGCTGATCTCCTTCAGAATGGACTGGTTAGATCTCCTTGCAGTCCAAAGGACTCTCAAGAGTCTTCTCCAACACCACAGTTCAAAAGCATCAATTCTTCAGCGCTCAGCTTTCCTCACAGTCCAACTCTCACATCCATACATGACCACAGGAAAAACCATAGCCTTGACTAGACGGACCTTTGTTGGCAAAGTAATGTCTCTGCTTTTCAATATGCTATCTAGGTTTGTCATAACTAAATGTTTATGTTCCCCCAAACTGAAGTGTTGAAACCTAGTCCCCAGTGTTGTAGCACTTGGGAGTGGGGCCTTAGGGAGGTGATTAGGTCAGGAGGGTGGAGCCCTCATGGATGGGATTAGTGTCTTTATAAAAGGGACCGGGGAGAGTGCCTTTGCCCCCTTCTGCCAAGTGAGGATACAACCAGAAGATGGTTGTCTACAAATCCAGAAGTGATCTCTCACCAGACACTGAATCTGCTGGTGCCTGGATCTTGGACTTTCCAGTTTCTATTTATGGGCTTCCCAGGCTTTCCTGATGGCTCAGTTGGTAAAGAATCCGCCTGCAATGCAAGAGACCCTGGTTTGATTCCTGGGTCAGGAAGATCTGCTGGAGAAGGGATAGGCTACCCACTCCAGTATTCTTGGGCTTCCCTTGTGGCTGAGCTGGTAAAGAATCTGCCTGAAATGCAAGAGACCTGGGTTCGATCCCTGGGTTGGGAAAATCCCGTGGAGAAGGGAAAGGTTACCCACTCCAGTATTTTGGCCTGGAGAATTGCAAAGAGTCGGACACGACTGAGTGACTTTCACTTTTACTTTCACAGGCTTCCCAGATGGCTCAGTGGGTAAAAAATCTGCCTGAAATGTAGAAGATGAAACAGATATGGATTCGATACCTGTGTCAGGAAGATCCCCTGGAGGAGGGCATGGCAACCATTCCAGTATTCTTCCCTGGAGAATCCCATGTACAGAGGAGCCTGGTGGGATACAGTCCACAGGGTCTCACAGGGTTGAAAAGAGTCGGACATGACTAAAAGCAACTGAGCACGTGTGCATATATATTTTAAATATTTATGTTTGCATGATCTGGTGGCTCTGGGTCTTAGTTACGGCATGTGGAATCTAGGTCCCTGGCTAGGGATCAAACCTGCACCTGCTGCATTTGGAGCATGGAGTCTTAGCCACTGGACCACCAGGGAAGTCCCCAGTCTATGATATTCTGTTACGGTAGTTCCAACAGATTAAGACAGTTCTGTGGCTGCTAGAAACTGGATTCTGTGAACAACTGGAGTGAGTCTGCAAGTGGATTCTTTCTAAGAGCTTCCAGGGAAGATTCCAGCCCAGGCAACACCTTGATTTCAGCTGTGTGAGACCCTGAGCATAGAACCCAGACATCTGACCTATAGAACTGAGAGCGAATAAATGGGTGTTGTTTTGAACTGTTGAAAGTGTGGTAACTTGTTATGGCAGCAAAACTCACCTACTTCCTCAGAGAGATTTCCTGACCATCCCGTCTGCAGCAGCCGCCACCCTCAGCCACCCAACAACTTTGTAATTTTCTCTCAGCCCTTCAGTTACAGCAAAGCATTAATTTTGTCTGTTTTGTCTGACTCTCTCTGATACTACGACTTAGCCAGGAGGGGAGAGACTATCTATTTTGTTCACCTGTGGATCTGGAATCCCAGCCCCCAGGCCTGACCTGCAACTGGCCCTTAATTAGTGTTAGTGAGGTTGGTGGGAGGAGGAAGAGGGGAATAAATTGGGTGTTTGGGATTAACAGATACACACACTATATACAAAATAGATAAACACTTAAGAACCTATTGGACTTCCCTGGTGGCTCAGATGGTAAAGCGTCTGTCAACAATGTGAGAAACCTGGGTTCGATCCCTGGGTTGGGAAGATTCCCTGGAGAAGGAAATGGCAACCCACTCCAGTACTCTTGCCTCAAAAATCCCATGGACAGAGGAGCTTGGTGCCGGCTACTATCCATGGGGTCGCAAAGAGTCGGGCACGACTGAGCACTTCACTTTAAGAACCTATAGTATAGCAAGGGGACCTATATTTAATATCTTTATAATAACCTAAAGTGGAAAAGAATCTGAATATATACCTATATGTGTGTGTGATGCGTAACAGAATCATTTTGTTGTATACCTGAGACTAACACAATACTGTAGATCAACTATGTTGTGGTTTAGTCACTCAGTCGTGTCTGACTCTTTTGTGACCCCATGGACTGTAGCCCACCAGGCTCCTCTGTCCATGGGATTTTCCAGGCAAGAATGCTGGAGTGGTTGCCATTTCCTCCTCCAGGAAATCTTCCTGCCCCAGGGATCAAACCCATGCCTCCTGCATTGACAGGAAGATTCTTTACTATTGAGCCACCAGGAAAGCTGTAGATCAACTATACTTAATTTTAAAATGTCTGTGAATGGATGAGCGATCCTTGAAGATGTGCAGCCTAACCTCCAAGGATATTACTTTGCCAACAAAGGTCCATCTAGTCAAGGCTATGGGTTTTCCCGTGGTCATGTATGGATGTGAGAGTTGGACTGTGAAGAAGGCTGAGCACCGAAGAATTGATGCTTTTGAACTGTGGTCTTGGAGAAGACTCTTGAGAGTCCCTTGGACTGCAAGGAGCTCTAACCCGTCCATTCTGAAGGAGATCAGCCCTGGGATTTCTTTGGAAGGAATGATGCTAAAGCTGAAACTCCAGTACTTTGGCCACCTCATGCGAAGAGTTGACTCATTGGAAAAGACTCTGATGCTGGGAGGGATTGGGGGCAGGAGGAGAAGGGGACGACAGAGGATGAGATGGCTGGATGGCATCACTGACTCGATGGACGTGAGTCTGGGTGAACTCCGGGAGTTGGTAATGGACAGGGAGGCCAGGCATGCTGCAATTCATGGGGTCGCAAAGAGTCAGACATGACTGAGCGACTGAACTGAACTGAACTGAACCTCCAAGGAAAGTCAGATGATCCTCCTTGCACCCTTCTCTCTAAGACATACAATTATAAGATGTGAAATTGAATTAACATATTTCTCAACATAAGTTTTTTAAAATGGGATTTTTAAAGTGTTATTTTGAATTTCATCTAACCAAAGTAACTGGTTAGCCAACTTTCTTAGCTAAAATTGGAATTTAATCCTCGTTTTTGTTTAGAAGCTTTCTGGAAAGATCCAGTGATACTGTTATTGTTTTGCCAAACATGACCGACCAATTCTTAGACAAAAAGGGTAGAAGCAGCCTGGCAATTCCTGGAAAGATTAAAGATAGAATTTCCATATGTATGTGTGTATGTAGTAATGGTTACACAATTCTGAATATACTAAAAACTACTGCAGCATATAACTTTAAAAGGATGAGTTGTATTGTATGTGAATTATATCTCAGAAAAACAATGGGTATGTTATAAAGGGAAGAGTAAGAAAAAAAGTGGGACTTCCCAGGTGGTTAAGATTCCATGCTTCCAATGCAGGGGGTGCCAGTTGGATTCTTAGTTGGGGAACTAAGGGAAAATAAATGTGAATGGGGTGAGTGTTGTCAGCATCACAAAGATAAAGAACGGATGGACCCATGAGACGGAGAGAGGGACTGTGGAGTCCTTCCCACACTTACATTCCTCCTTGGAGGTCAGACCCCTTCCCTCAATACCACTGCCAAGACGCTGAAAGCTCTTACTTTCCTGCTGAAAACACCAAGACATTTTCAGGTTTGCTCACTGGTATTCTTGTACTTTCAGGTAAAAAAAAAAAAAAAATCTATCTGTAATTTGGCATGTTAAGGCCAGAGAGTGCATGCAAGCTTCAGCTCTTCTCTAGAGGGGCCCGTGATGTCATATAGGGATCTTCTGAGATTCTTTCTCAGGGCCCCTGCTGAGCCTTCCAAGAGCCCAGCCTCAGGGACCATCATACCTTCTGCAGGAGGTGGCCACCTGCCTCCTCCTGGTGTTAGCCTGCAATGAAGTCCCTGTTGTCTGATTCCGAGTCCATGGCCGATCCCTCCAAGGAATAACAGAATGCATGGAAGGAACTAGGTTTCCAAATAGCACATATAGCAGAGAGAGAAATTCCTGTTTCTTCTGCAGTTCCTCGGGGTTCACGCCCAGAGCCCCTGATTAACTCTGCACAGTCACATTTGTGATTTACAGAAGTCAGATCACCCACCCGTGGTATCTTGGTGTGGGACCTGGAAACATCACACATGTAAATCTGAGCCTGGAGAGATTCTTGTAGTGTCAGGCCTGCGTCCACCTACAGCTTCCTCTAGGCGTCAAGCTGGGGCCTGGAAAGCACAAAATTCATCTTCCTTGGCCTTCCACAGACTTTTCCTCTTGACCCAGAAGATGAGTCCTCAGATCAGATCAGATCAGATCAGTCGCTCAGTCATGTCCGACTCTTTGCGACCCCCATGAATCGCAGCACGCCAGGCCCCCTGTCCATCATCAACTCCCGGAGTTCACTCAGACTCATGTCCATCGAGTCAGTGATGCCATCCAGCCATCTCATCCTCTGTCGTCCCCTTCTCCTCCTGCCCCCAATCCCTCCCAGCATCAGAGTCTTTTCCAATGAGTCAACTCTTCGCATGAAGTGCCCAAAGTACTGGAGTTTCAGCTTTAGCATCATTCCTTCCAAAGAAATCCCAGGGCTGATCTCCTTCAGAATGGACGGGTTAGAGCTCCTTGCAATCCAAGGGACTCTCAAGAGTCTTCTCCAACACCACAGTTCAAAAGCATCAATCCTTCGGTGCTCAGCCTTCTTCACAGTCCAACTCTCACATCCATACATGACTACAGGAAAAACCATTGGGCTATTCCGAGACCAAGCCTTTTTATAAGCATATGGCCTTTGTTTTGAATCTTCCCTTGGAATTTCTGTAGTCAAAGCTGACAAGTGCTTTTATCCCAGATGGACAGAGACGCTTGGTTCAACTCAGAGGCTCCCTGGTGTCTGCCTGGTCCCTCCTCACCATGGAGAACCCTGAGGCCCCAGCAGTGAGGGCTGTCTGACCATGGCTCCTTTTCCTGGGTCCTGTGGTCTGCATTTGGGATCAGGAGCCTGGACCCCTCTGGTCTCATCTGGCTTTCCATGATCTCAGCCCTTCAATGGTCTCTGCATCTTCCCTGGGATAAACTCCTCCCTCCCCGCTTGGCTAACATCTTAATTAGGTTTTCCCAGATAGAACCACGTCAGCTTCACACTGTCTGAGGATGCAGACTCTGAAGGATCATGTGTGAAGCTAGTCATCTTGGGTTTTGCACAAAGGTGAGAAGATGTTGTTGGGTGACTGGAGATGGAGGTTCGAGTCCACTGCCCTGGACGCCCACTCTGGGCGCTCGGTTGGGACGTTTCGATCCGCTCTCGCCAGAGGGCGCCACACTCCTTTATTGCTCCCCCAGTCTGGCTTCCAGATTTCAGAGGCTCAGGTAAAGGGGGTGGGCACTTTCTAGATTCTCACAATCGCCGCATTGCAAATGACTCAGAGGCATCACGTTGCCTGTTGGGGAGCTTGACGGTTTTAGGAGCGAAAACTCAGCTGTCCTGACAAAGGCTCTTTGATCAAATGACCAGCTTTTGTACTGAACCACAGACGGCAAGCAAGAGTTTCCTTCTTGATTCCTATTCCATTTTATGACTCAAAAATAATTTCCTCCTTTTCCGAGGACCGCATCCACCCCATCTGGGATCTTTTGTGGCATAGAGATCCAGGAAAAAAAAAAAGTGCATCTGAAAAAGTGGATCCTTTCTCTAAAAAGAGCCTGTTTACAGACCTGTTAATCTTGGGTGCAGCTGTACTACGCCAAGAAAATCCACCAAGACATTTATCTTTCTTGGTGCTGCTGGTCATTCAAAGGAAAACAGGACGGAAGCCCTCAGCCACACAGGGATTGGACCACTGTCCTCTGCCCCATGGGCTGGACAGGCGGTCCAAGGACAGACCTTCCATCAGCACAGCTCTCACTGTCCATGGGTGAGCGAAAAGCTGCTCAGAACACTACCTGGGGGAGCCCAGCCCAGGAGTCCTTGCAGATGGATCTTAACTCTCCCACCAGGGGAGCAAGGGGAGGTGTTATGCAATGGTGTGGTATGTATGCATGTGTAAAAGTCACAGGGATGCAATCTGGGGGAGTCCCTCCCCTGATTCTGCCCATTGGTGCAATTTGCACTCAGGATGCAGAAGCTGGGTCCTAGAGCTGTCTCTGTTCTTGGTTGGGGGATCTGTGCTGCTCTGTTTCCCCAGGTGGCCAGTCTCGCTGTGCCTCTTCCACCCATGGGTGTTTCCGGCCTTACTAGGCTCCGTGTCACTGATAATAAAGGTGGCTTTCCCCCCTGGCCCCGTGCCCATGGGCTCCAGGGAGCCTGGAACGCTGGGGAGGGCAGGCCCAGCAGGCCTCACAGTCTAGATACTTTCATTGCAGAGCCCCTCCGGGTCTCTCCTGGGATGGCTGGGGGCCCTGGATGGGAAAAGCAGCTCTGGTTTCATCCAGGGCCTCTACAGGTCAGCTCGCCTTGGTCCCCTGGGGTCTGTGTTCTGGCCACCACTACCCTGGCTGGGAGGCACGCCATGTCCCTCAGCCTAGTTTAAGCAAGTTTTTGCCCTGGAACTTTTTTAAAAAAAGAATTTTTAAAATTTATTTTTGGCTGTGCTGGGTCTTTGTTGCTGCATGTGGGCTTTCTCTAGTTGCAGTGAGAAGGGACTACTCTCTAGTTGCGGTACATGAGCTTCTCATTGTGGTGGCTTTTCTTGTTGAGCACATGCAGGCTTTAGTAGTTGAGGTCCCTGGCCTCTAGAGCACAGGCTCAGTAGTTGTGGTGCTAGGGCTTAGTTGCTCTGAGCCACGTGGGATCGTCCCAGATCAGGAATTGAATCCGTGTCTCCTGCATTGGCAGGTGGATTCTTTACTGCCTGGGGCCAGGGAGGCCCCACAAGTTTTAAAAATAATTTTTAAAAGAAATTATTTTGGGGCCACGCTGTCCAGCATGCGTGATCTTAGTACCCCAACAAGGGATCAAACCCACACTTCCTGCAGCGCAAGCACAGAGTCTGAACCACGGGACCACCAGGGAAGAGCCTGTCCTGGGACATTTTTACAACAGAGAATTCATGTGGTGGTTGTTGCAGGGATGGAGGCTCTCAGAAAGACATCAGAAAGACTTGTTTCTCCCACAGGCCATCCTCCTGGAGCTCCCCCGCAGAGGGCCCGGCTCCACGGGTGCTGCTGCCGAACTGGGTGATGGAGAGGTGTTCTTCAGGTCAGGGCTTCCCATGGCTTCCTTTTTAAATGGAACCACTTCTCACGTTCGCCAAATACGAACTTTAAGGGCAACAGCCACGTACTATTCTTCTCCTTCTTTTAAATTTAGCCCTGTTGCAAGGCATAGGGCTTCCCTGGTGGCTCAGACAGTAAAGAATCTGCCTGCAATGAAGGAGACTCAGGGTCGATCCCTGGGTTGGGAAGATCCCCTGGGGAGGGGAATGGCAACCGCTCCAGTAACCTTGCCTGGAGAATTCCATGGACAGAGGAGCCTGGTGGGCTACAGTCCAGCAGGTCACCAAGAGTCGGATACGACTGAGGACTAATACTTTCACTTTGTGAGGTGTGTGGGATCTTAATTCCCCAACCAGGTACTGAACATGAGCCCTCGGCAGTGAAAGTACAGAGTCTTAACCATCATATCACCAGGGGATTCCCTATTCTGATCATTTTTTAAAAAGAAAACTCTTCCCAGGAAATTGTTTACTCTCAGAATGAATGACCAGTGTATGTTTATTTATTTATTTTTGGCTTCGTGGTGCGGCTTGTAGGATCTTAGTTCCCCAATCTGGGATCGAACCCATGCCCCTGCAGTGGAAGCTTGGAGTCTTAACCACTGGACCACCAGAGAAATCCCCGGATGGCCTTTCAGTGAAATACAGCTTGCTTTATGAAACACTTGGCACACTTCCCCTGGTATTTTTGCATTTCCCTGCTCATCTGTGACCCTGTTGTCAGGCTCCAGTGTGCCCTGCAGACCTGGCGCCTCTCTCCCACCTTCCCTCCTCTCCCTTGGGTCCTGTGTCTACCTCTGGTGGGACTTGGCATTGGTTTTTCACCAAGACACTTACTTGCATTGCATGTCTCTGCGTGCTTATCCTAGCACATCTCCCCATGGCACCTCCAAACCGGCCTCATTACCTTGAATGGCAGTGGGTGGGGGTGCTGCTCAGAGTGGCTAAGCCAGTGGCATCCAACTTGGAAGTTTCCCAGCTTCCTCTACTAACCTGTGACCAAATGGGTATGGGACAGAAATATGCAGATGAGGGAGAAAGTCTGGATTTGCATTGAAAACCTTTGAAGCGTTCCAAGAAGAAACCAAGTTTGAGTCAAACACTGAAGGGTCAGGAACCTACCAAAATTTTCAGCAAGTTCATAATCCCTCTACAGAGACAAGGCACACTGAGAATTTATCACCCCTGGGGGCCGAGGACCAGGTGATGCCCCTGGAGATGCTCCCTTAGGAGCACAGCCCAGACCCGCTGGTCCAGAGCATCCTTCAGCTCTGGCCTTGATGCCACTGGGCTCTTCTTGTTCATAACTCAGAAAATGGTCTCAGCCCGGGGGATGCCTTTCGACTTCTGTCTCTCATACGTGTAAAACTTATACTTTCTCCTTCCCCCAAACAGCTTCTCTTTCATCTTCCCTGTTTCGTCGTCTCCCTTCCCCAATCTTCCTCATCCCGAGTTGACCCCATGAGCTGCTCCTCTTCCTTCCATCAGCTCCATCAGTTGTCCTGGACTGTACATTCTTCCCTTACAAGGTCATGGGGAAGAGCGCTTTTCCTCTTCTGTATGCTCCCAGACCACAGGCCTATTCCACCTCTGCTTTCTACACTTTGCACAGGGTGGCCACTCGTGGAGCACATGATTAAATACTAAGTTGACGTGCTCTAGGTTGTCTTGTCTCCTGCTAAAGAAAAAACTATTCAATGACACTTAAACAAAAAAAAGTTTTTTTAATTTATCTGGTTGTGCTGGGTTTTAGTTGGGGCACGCAGGATCTTTTAGCTGTGGCATGTGAACTCTTAGTTGGGGCATGTGGGATCTAGTTCCTGGACCAAGGATGGAACCCGGGCCCCCTGCATTGGGAGCGTGGGGTCTTAGACCACCAGGGAAGTCTGTAATGACATTTGTTGAAGACAGGAAAGCAGACTTTTACTTAAACAGGGGCCATGGCAATGGGTGCAGGGACCCCTGCAGTGGAATCTTGCAGTGGGAGAATGATCTCAATTCTGAACACAGGGTGGGTACGTGGGGGTTTACAGCCAGAGACCACGGTTGGGTGAGGTTGGTGGATGGAAAATTCCTAAGAGGAAACATCAGGGGTGAGCTAAACCAGCCTCACCGGAATTTTGCTAAAGGCAGGCCAGGGTGGGCAGACAGCCCCTGGGGGCTGGTGGGGAATGAGAAACTGATCAGATTTCGAGGGTGGAAACTTCTTGCTAAAACTGAATTTTGTAAGGAAGGCCACAGATGGGCCTAGAAAGTTCAGGAGTCTGAAAAAGTTTGATCAAGCAAAGAATCTTTGTTTTTTCCCGATATTTGCCTATTGGAAGTACCGATTTTTCTCATTCCCATGTGGTGCCAGGTATTAAGTGTATCCCACAGCTTCTCCATAAAGCTGTGATGTGGGAAAAATGACCTTCTTACCTAAGAGACCAGCATTCTCCTCAGGGAACAAAAGGTCTTTGTTTAGGAAAATACCCCATGAAGGGGTGAAAGGTGAAAACCACAGAAAAGGAGACAGGAAACCAAACCAAACCCCAACCACTTTAAACTCTTCTGCATAGTCAAAGAACAGGTATCTGGCGGGGAGAGAGAGAAGCAAGAGGTGGGGGAATGAAGGAAGAGATGGTTGATGGATGTTTAAGAACAAGCAGAAGACTCATATTGTTATTAGCATTCATAAACTTGCTTCAACTACCCCAAACCTTCAGCAAGAATGCAGAAACGTCTTTTGACATTATTATTATCCTTACTTGGTTTTCATACAGAAGGCATGAGGTCACACCCATGCCAGAGTTGATGCCAAGCTGGAGATAAAGCGACAGGCAGAATCAGAGCAGGGGCAGGGCAGACTGGACTGTGGGGCAGAGAAGTGCGATGGGAAGCAATCTTGGCGAGGCTTGGACCTGCTTAAGGGGCTGGAGGACACGGCGCCTGCAGCCCCATCCAGCACTCAACAAGCCTGCCTGGACTCATCTTGTGGACGGTCTGCATGCCACCTCCAGACAAGGAGGTGTTAATGTTAAGAGTTTGGTGAGTCTTCACTTTCAACAGACGTTTATGCTGCACCGACTGTGTGGCAGGCACAGTTCCAAAGGAGACACAGGAGGAACCAGCTGATCGGTCCACAGTTTCCATTGCTCCCTGGAATAATGCTCGCTTCCTTGCTTAGAAAGCTTTGCCAGCTCCTCCTGCCTGGAAGTGATGTCAGCATTAGCACATGTTCCCCAGTGTGGACGATGAGCCCTTCGGGCCCTGCTCCAGCTCACCTATTCAGCCTCCTCCTCTGAAATCCCTCAGGAAGCCCCTGGTCCCTCAGTTCATGGCTGATCCCTGGATATTCCCAGGATGCCTCAGGTCAGGCTACAAAACCTCCACACACCAGATTCTATTCCTTCTTCCCTGGACTTTTCCTGTCTATTTTTTCAAGCCAGGTCATGGCTGGTGGTCCTTCCTGTCCACTCCTTCCCCTCTCCCTGACCCCTCTCCATTCCCCAAGGCCCAGCAGCCTCCACCATGTTGGAGTCTGTGTTCTCATGGTGCTCTCAGTGGGCCGAGGTGGACCACATTATCATGATCCATTTTCATAGGGTCTCCCCTCTAGGACGACGGTAAAGAGGAGAGGGACCAGTCTTACTCATCTCAGGGCCCACATGGCACCTGGTGCTCTATCAGCATTGAATTGTCTGGACAGCGAGGCTGAGAGATATTTTCACCTGAGGATCCCGAGAACTTTCTCCAGCATCAGTAGGACAAGGAGCACCAACTATGGCTGCAGCCTGCCCTCTGACTCATTTTCATCCAACTCCCGGTATAAATAGCTCCCTTTCCCCATATCAGAAGCCATCTGCTCCCGCTAGCTGCCCAGTCTATAAATATCCTGTTGGATCCAGCCTGCCTTGGCACAGCGGCTGAGAGGACTTGAGGGGAGTGAACACCAAAAGAGATGAGGCCGGTGGGAGTGAAGATGCAGAAATCACCCAATCTCGCACTTTTTGCATCTTCAGCCACAGGCTGACAACACTTCTCACGTGGGCTTGGAAACTCCCAAAATATTCCTGGGAATCCGGCAGAGACAGATAAACATCAGCTACTCCTGGTCTGGTGGTTTTCAACACACTGTCTGCCGCGTCTCTCACCGGCTGAGACACAGCTTGGAACTCAATTTGAGGCAACCCTCCCCATTCCAGTGGGATTCCTGCAGGATGGGAAATGATACGGCTTTGAAAGGAGTTGCTTTTCAAGCACATTTCAAACGGAGTCGTGTAACTCTATGCTCCTCGAAGCTCCTTCTTACATTTAACAAACGAAAGACCTCCATTCCACACAGTATTGTGCTCTAAAACCTGCATAGATTGCCAAGGAGGCAAAAAGGAGGTTAGTGTTTGGGAGAAGGGACCTGGGGTATGTTCCGGCTCCTCCTGCAAACACAAGCCCACTGCCGGCATCACGCACCCTGTTTGTGAAACTGCCTGGTTTGTGGGTGCAGCAGAGTGAAGCCTCTTCTTTACTCTTGCGGGCCCATCCCACACACCTGGGCGGCTGGTTTCTCTCTAGTATCATCCCCCACCCCCACCCCCAACCAGGGCACTCTCGGCAGCTCTTGACCTTTGAGCAGCCACTGGGTGGTAGAAAGTTCTCTGGTCAGTTCAAGTCTACAGGGTCTCTCCACAAGGCAGATGGGCAGAGGTTCAATTTCTTCCCCCTCACCCCCAGCTCTGGTTGCACCCAGCCAGGACCCTGCACTGGGAGATGGTAGATGTGCCTTTCTTCTACTACTTCTTTTTTTTTTTTTAATATTCATTTTTATTTTTGGCTTCATTAAGTCTTAGCTGCAGCACGTGGGATCGTCCTTGAGCCATGCGGCTTCTTTCTAGATGAGGCGTTCAGGCTTAGTTGCCCCAAGGCATGCAACCAGGGATGGAACCCGTGTCCCCTGAATTGAAAGGCAGATTCTTGACCACTGAACCACCAGGGAAGTCCCCTTCTTGAAGTCCCCTCTGTGTTTTCAGCTGGGATCTCCAGAGAACGGTTAGGAGATAGAGGTGTTTTTACTCAAGAATTGGGCTTCAAGGATCATGCAGGTGAATGTGTTCAAGATCTGGAGACGGTAAGCTGGAGACCTGGGAGAGATGATCTTCCCTGGTGGCTCAGACTGTAAGGAGTCTTCCTGCCATGCGGGAGACCTGGGTTCAATCACTGGGTTGGGAAGATTCCTTGGAAAAGGAAATGGCAACTCACTCCCGTATTCTTGTCTGGAAAATCCCATGGACAAAGGAGCTTGACAGGCTACAGTCCATGGGGTCCCAAAGAGTTGGACACGACTGAATGACCTCACTTTTTTTTTGGGAGAGACGAAGGTGTGCATTCCAGCGGTAGCGTGAGTCTGAAGGCAGAAAGCAGACGATGTCCAAGTTTGAAGACAGTTGGGCAGAGAGAGAGCTTTCTTTCCTACTCAGCCCTTCAGTGGATTGGAGAGGCACACTCACAGGGTGTGGGAGTGGGGAGAGCGCCTTTGGTTTCATTCTGTCTGTGGACTCAAACGCTAAGCTCGTCCACAGACACATGCAGAAATAACGTTTGGCTCAGTACCCAAGCCCCCTGCACCTGGTCAAATTGACACATGGAATGAATCCCTACACTTGGTTTCTCCACATTGTCTGTCTACTCTCCTCCTTCCCACTCATTAGGCTCCTCCAGGGTGAAGTGGGTGGGGGCAGCCATGTCATTAGCCATTGTTTCCTTTGGCCATGGCAGACATTTAAAGCTGTGAGGGGCTTTGGGGTCCCTCAGAGGCTCCCAGGAGCTGGGGATGGCTCACCTGTGGTTCCCTTGAGGGGGATGGAGCCTCATTCAGCTGGGGGTTTAGCTTCATGGCTCTTTGAAGAAGTCTTCTAATTTTGATGCAGATGTATAGAACAGACATGTGGACACAGTTGGGAGTCAGGGGAAGCAGAGAGTGGGACAAACTGGGATATTAGGATTGACATATATTCCCTACCATGTGTAAAACAGATAGCTAGTGGGAACCTGCTGTATAGCACAGGGAGCTCAGCTCAGTGTTCTGTGATGACCTAGAGGGGTGGGTTGGGGTGGGAGGGAGATCCAAGAGGGAAGGGATATGTATGTACAGATAGCTGATTCATGTTGTTGTACAGCAGAAACTAATCCAACATTGTAATCCAATGTTATTGATATTCCAGTAGAGAAAACAGAAATCATCTAATTTCCAATCTCTCGCTGTCCGCCTTGCCACCTCTAGTCTGTGGTTGGTCACAGCTCTTTGCGGGCCATGCAGACATGGTCTAGTGCCTCCCTGGAACATAGGAATAGTTGGTACCTACTGGTTTGTTCTCTGCCTCAGGACCTTCACCAGAGTTGAAGCAGAATCATTTTTTAACACCTTATTCCATTTGTATTAGCTGAGGGTACTAGGCCAGCAGTTAGTTTTAATAGTACACTTGTCTTCTTTGGATTAATGATAGGGATAGACTCAAGGCATGAAAATGTTTATCAAACTCTAGGACAGGGCTTCCCTGGTGGCTCAGTGGTAAATAATTCACCTGTCAATGCAGGAGACACAAGTTCGATCCCTGGTCCAGGAAGATCCCACATACTGTGGAACAACTAAGCCCGTGTGCCACAACTCCTGAGGCTGTGCTCTAGAGCCGGGAACCACAGCTACTGAGCCCAAGTGCTGCAACTACTGAAGTCCGCAAGCCCTGGAGCTTGTTCTCCACAACAAGAGAAGCCACTGCAAAGAGAAGCCCACGAACCACAATGAGAGAGTAGCCTCTGCTCGCTGCAACTAGAGAAAAACCAGAGCAGCAAATGAAGACCCAGCACAGCCAAAAACTTTTTAAATGAAATAAAGTATATGTATGTATTTGAAAATGGTAAATAGAGAAGCCTGGATATATTTATTTTTAGAAGCCTAACCCATTGCATTCCCAAGGCCTGCCAACAAGTTCTTCCTCCATATTTGAGATGGATATCATATCTGGCAGTGGGAGAACACCCCCAATATTCTTCCATAAAGACATTTATTCAGGCTGCCTCACCTCACTCTGCTTCCACCTCCCTCCAGCCCGCTGTGGGGCTCCCGGTGCCTGCTCCGAGCGCAGAGAACATTGCCAGGTCAGCAGTACGCACCATCCCTCAGACACGAGGAGTATTATTTAGTCTACAAACTCTCAGAGGAAATATCTGCTTGCACGTGAAAAATCTCTGGAATTTCTCTATTCCTCTCAGTCTTGCATCCCTGTATCTGTGAGACCGCCTGGAAAAGCCTCTGTGTATACAAGTGCTGCCTGTCCTGGGGCTGGCCACCATAGGCCCAGTTCCAGGACACCTAGATCCCCATCAGTGTCACTCCGAGCTGCCCCTGTCCCTCTGAGACTTCTTGTGTCCAGGAGGAGGAAGGTGAAGAGGAAGAAGAGGGAGAGGGGGAGGGAGGAGGGAAGATGGAGGAGAGAGGGGGAGGAGGGAGAGGATGAAGGAGGATGGAAGAGGGAGGAGGGTGGATGGAGGCGGGAGGAGGACCCTCTGAAGATCAGAAGTGAGAAGTCTTACACAGCTGAGAAAATATAGGAACAAAATCCACAGCCTTAACCCCCCTGGTCCTTGAGTATCTAAGCCTTAATGCTTTTCACTAATGAACCTGAGGAAGATTTGGGGTCTAAGTGATAATGCAGACTCCTAACACCCAGCTCATCCACAGGCTCTGCCTGGGCTGCAGATCGCTCTATTACTAGCCCCACTCACTCCCCTTCTAGATTCTCCTTCTTCCTCTCTTGAGTGTCCCCTGCTCCCCGCCCCTCCTATAGGCAACTGACTGTCCACAGATCTGGAGTTTATTTAGACGAGGTGCCCTGGATCCCAGGGGGCCCCCAAGGGCCTACTAGACAGGCTATGAAGGCATAAGTACTGAGTATCTGCCTTTAACTCTTTCACACGAAGCCAGGGAAACCCTTCTTCTTCCAGTCTGCCACACCTCTCCATCCCTCACCCCCATCACTGTCTCCAGGGCTGTCTTGTCTCCATCTGAGCCCAGTTCTGGCAGCACAAGACCACAACTTTCCAGCTCCTTTTAAAAATGTCCTCCTCTTCATGCCTTTGGGTTGGGTTAAACCCAGCAGGTTGGGTTAAGCCAGACTAGCACGGAAAAGGGAAGGGGGAAAAGAAAATCCGGGGGAGAGAGGGTACCCTTTGGAAAACAAGAAATAGTCAAGTACCAGGTGTGAGCGTTTTAAATAGAAACCTGCTTACATTGCACTTGCCATAACAACAGCTGGGCTGGGAGGTCCTACTTCTTTTCAGAAGACTAACATTTAACTTCCAGACGGTTCCGGAACAGTCTTAACATCACATGAACTCATGACAGCAAATGCCCAGTGGCCTGGCCTGCCTGTGCATCTCAAATTCCTGGTTCTGAGATATGTACTAAACCTCTCACATTCGGACACACACACATACAATGACCCTGTTTTTCAAAATGCAGTCCTACATGGGAATTTATGACATCAAACCCTTAAAAATGTGGAAACTTCAGTTTCAAAATACTTCATAGGGGAAAATAATAAACCTCTTGATTCACAACGCCTTTGCTCTGCTTACGGTTCGTTTCTGAAACTGTGACTGACTTGGGACTTAAGAGGCATAATCGAGTATTCATATATGCCCGGGGTTAGCACTGCAGACTGCTCCTCTGATCTGGAAATATTTTCCCTTCAGACAGGAATAGAGAGGTTACTTTTGGGTCACTCCCAACCTCACAAAAAGGCTTTTCAAAAAGGAGGAAAGAAAAAAAAGTTCTGATGTGTCGGGAGAAACCAGTGAGCTTTCAAATGATCAAGACGTGGTGAGCCTCTGGGGCTGTGAACCGCTTGGGTGGGGAGTGGGTGCGAGAGGCAGGGTTCCAGGGGGGCGGAGAGGGGTGGAGGCCCCGTTTCCTCCAGGTGTCCTTTACACAGACTTTCCAGCCCGGCTGCTGGCTGCAGGTTCCGTCCCTCTCCTGTGGCTGGGGCATCAGCTCGCACGATCTTTCTGGAAAGCTTGTGTAACGGCCGTCCGCCTGCCTGTGGCTGCCTCACCCGCCGCTTCGCCAGCCCCAGGGCTCTGTTAGCAACCAGGGAGGTGACAACATGTCAGATGCATTTCCTTCTCAGGAGCTCGTACAAAGCAGACCCTGTTGGCCCCGGCAGAGCGAACACCTGTGTTCCTAAATCATTGAAGGTTCTGCCTTTCCTCTGGAATGACCTCCCCTTTCCCGTGTCTGTTGGAAAAGCAGAATATACAGAATCAAGGGGGCAGCGAGGAAGAGACGCAAACTATTTGTCCAACTCTTCCCATCTCTTTGAGGAATCAGGAGGCTTCCTTCAGCTTCTAGAACTATTGCATTCCTTTGCTGTTGTTGTTTAGTTGCCAAGTCCTATCTGACTCTTTGTGACCCCATGGACTGCAGCACGCCAGGCTCGTCTATCTTCCACTGTCCCCCAGAGTTTGCTCAAACTCATATCCATTGAGTTGGTGATCCCATCCAAACATCTCATCCTCTGCCACCCCCTTCTCCTTTTGCCTCAATCTTTCCCAGCATTAGAGTCTTTTCCAGTGAATCAGTTCTTCACATCAGGTGGCCAAAGTGTCGGAGCTTCAGCTTTAGGATCAGTCCTTCCAATGAATATTCAGGTTGATTTCCTTTAGAACTGACTGGTTTGATCTCCCTGCTCTCCAGTGGACTCTCAAGAGTCTTCTCCAGCTCCACAGTTCAAAAGCATCAATTCTTCGGCATTCAGTCTTCTTTACATCCAACTCTCACATCTGTCAGAGAAGGCAATGGCACCCCACTCCAGTACTCTTGCCTGGAAAATCCCATGGATGGAGGAGCCTGGTAGGCTGCAGTCCATGGGGTCTCTAAGAGTCGGACACAACTGAGCGACTTCCCTTTCACTTTTCACTGTCACACATTGGAGAAGGAAATGGCAACCCACTCCAGTGTTCTTGCCTGGAGAATCCCAGGGACGGGGGAGCCTGGTGGGCTGCCGTCTGTGGGGTTGTACAGAGTCGAACAAGACTGAAGCGACTTAGCAGCAGCAGCAGCTCACATCTGTACATGACTACTGGAAAAACCATAGCTTTGACTATACAGAACTTTGTTGGCAAGTGATGTCTCTGCTTTTTAATATACTGTCTAGGTTGTCATGAAGCACAAGCTGGAATCAAGATTGCCAGGAGAAATATCAATAACTTCAGATATGCAGATGACACCACCCTTAAGGCAGAAAGTGAAGAACTAAAGAACCTCTTGAAAGTGAAAGAGGAGAGTGAAAAAGTTGACTTAAAGCTCAACATTCAGAAAACTAAGATCATGGCATCTGGTCCCATCACTTCATGGCAAATAGATGGGGAAACAGTGGCAGACTTTATTTGGGGGGGCTCCAAAATCACTGCAGATAGTGACTGCAGCCATGAAATTAAAAGGCGCTTACTCCTTGGCAGGAAAGTTATGACCAGCCTAGGCAGCATATTAAAAAGCAGAGACATTATTTTGTCAACAAAGGTCCATCTAGTCAAGGCTATGGTTTTTCCAGTAGTCATGTATGGATGTGAGAGTTGGACTATAAAGAAAGCTGAGCACCAAAGAATTGATGCTTTTGAACTGTGGTGTTGAAGAAGACTCTTGAGAGTCCCTTGGACTGCAAGGAGATCCAACCAGTCCATCCTAAAGGAGATCAGTCCTGAGTGTTCGTTGGAAGGACTGATGCTGAAGCTGAAACTCCAATACTTTGGCCACCTGATGCTGGGAAAGATTGAAGGAGGGAGGAGAAGGGGATGAGAGAGGATGAGGTGGTTGGATAGCATCACTGATTCAATGAACCATGAGTTTGAGTAAACTTTGGGAGTTGGTGATAGACAGGGAGGCCTGGTGTGCTGCAGTCCATGGGGTGGCAAAGTGTCTGACATGACTGAGTGATTGAACTGAACTGAACTGAGGTTGTCACAGCCTTCCTTCCAAGGAGCAAGTGTCTTTGAATTTCATGGCTGAAGTCACCATCTGCAGTGATTTTGGAGCTCAAGAAAGTAAAATCTGTCACTGTTTCTACATTTTCTCCTTCTATTTGCCATGAAGTGAGTTCCTTAAAGTAAGTAGTTCAGTTCAGTTCAGTCTCTCAGTCGTGTCCGACTCTTTGCGACCCCATGAATCGCAGCACGCCAGGCCTCCCTGTCCATCACCATCTCCTGGAGTTCACTCAAACTCACATCCATAGAGTTGGTGATGCCATCCAGCCATCTCATGCTCTGTTGTCCCCTTTTCCTCCTGCCCCCAATCCCTCCCAGCATCAGGGTTTTCCAATGAGTCAACTCTTCGCGTGAGGTGGCCAAAGTACTGGAGTTTCAGCTTCAGCATCATTCCTTCCAAAGAACACCCAGGGCTGATCTCCTTTAGAATGGACTGGTTGGATCTCCTTGCAGTCCAAGGGACTCTCAGGAGTCTTCTCCAACACCACAGTTCAAAAGCATCAATTCTTTGGCACTCAGCTTTCTTCACAGTCCAACTCTCGCATCCATACATGACCAATGGAAAAACCATAGCCTTGACTAGATGGGCCTTTGTTGGCAAAGTAATGTCCTTAAAGTAGAGTGAATGCCTAATCACTGAATAGACTTTTGCAAAAACATCCAGTGTCTCAGCTAGTGCCTGGTGTGCAGGGAACACTCAGGAAATATTTCAACGTTTATTTAGTGTTGTTCTGACACTAAAGCATGTCTGACTCTTTGTGACCCCATGTACTGCAGCACAACAGGCTCCTGTATCCTCCACTATCTCCCAGAGTTTGCTCAAACTCATGTCCATTGAGTCGGTGATGCCATCCAACCATCTCATCCTCTGTCGCCCCCTTCTCCCACCTTCAATCTTTCCCAGCATTAGAGTCTTTTCCAGTGAGTTAGTTCTTCATATAAGGTAGCCAAAGTATTGGAGCTTCAGTTTCAGCATCACTCCTTCCAATGGATACTCAGGGTTGATTTCCTTTAGGACTGACTGGTTTGATCTCCTTGCTGTCCAAAGGACTCTCAAGAGTATTCTCCAACACCAGAGTTTGAAAGCATCAATTCTTTGGCACTCAGCCTCCTTTATGGTGGATATATAAGTCCTATTACAGGTACTGGGCTGTGACAGTGGACAAAAAAATGTCAAATCCCTGCCCGCACAGAGCTGGTGTTCCAATGAGGGAGGCAGGCAGAGAACAGACAGGTAGCAGCTGCTGTCACAGATATGGATGAAAGCTCCAGGGATCATCTGTGTGGAAGGAGGACACGCAGGGGTGGGTGGCTGGGGCGGTCCGGGGAGGAGCGTGGTTGGGAAGGTCTCATTGGCTGGCAGGCACGTGGATGAAGACCTAAAGGAAGGGATAGAGGGAGCCACGTGGATGACCCCAAGAGTGTATTCCAGATGGAGGAAGCAGCATGTGCCAAGACTCCAGTTGCACGTGTGTCTGATAAGTTCAAGAATAAGCAGGATGGCTGGGGTGGCAGCAACTGAGTGGACAGAGAGCTGAGGTGATGAAGCCAGATGGGGTGAAGGAAGGAACTTTGTTTAGAGTCTAGTGTTCAAAAATTCCCAGAAGCACTTGCAAGGGAAAAGATCATTTCGATTGGAAGGTGACATGACAATGATGGCTAGAACAGGCAACAGCACTGACAGCAAGTCATGGGGGTTGGGTCACAGGAATGAGTGGATAGAGCATCTTGGGGCTGACACAGGTTGTACTCTTTTTTTTTTTTCCAAAAATATTTATTTTTGGCTGTGCTCGGGCTCAGTAGTTGTGATGCATGGGTTTAGTTGCCCCTTGGCGTGTGGGATCTTCTTGGACCAGGGATTGAACCCATGTCCCCTGCATTGGCAGGTGAATTTGCAACCACTAGACCACCAGAGAAGTCTCAGGTGGTACTCCAGAGGGAGGATGTCAGGGAAGTGATCTGAATCCGGCTCAACTCGAACAGGGTCTTTAGATCCTCCAGTGGGCAGAGATGTTCTGAGGTCTCTTGTGGCCCCGGGACTGATCCTTTGTATGAGAGAGAAAGCAGAGTATTCCTAAAACAACCCTGCTGAGGTCAAAGGAGGAGAGAGCTTACGTCTCTACATCTGGGACTGTGGCTCCTCCACGCTGCTTTCCGGCATGTGTGTTAGCAGCCACTGGTCTCATTGCTCTGTTAGGAGGTGCGAACATGGGTTGTGCCATATCCTCTGCCTTGTCAAGATTGAGAAAGAGGAAGCTTCCTTGTTGAATCTGCCTTTGCCTGCAGCTCCTAAACCACTTTCTACTCCAGATTCCCCTCCACTCTGCCCCAGATTTTAAGTGAAACCATCTCAGCATATGATTCCCATGATCACTGTGGAATCCAAACCAAATTGCTATCTCTAACCTTCCTAGGACCTTATCTCGTTGAGATAAAGACATTCTGGGCTTCCCTGGTTGCTCAGACAGTAAAGAATCTGCTCACAATGCGAGAGTCCTGGGTTCGATCCCTGGGTTGCGAAGATCCCCTGGAGAAGGGAATGGCAACCCTCTCCAGTATTCTTGCTTGGAGAATAGTCATGGACAGAGGAGCCTGGATGACTAAGTCCATGGGGGTTGCAGAGTCGGACATGATTGAGCAACTAAACACACACACACACACACACACACACACTCTAGAGCTGAGAAATAGCTGCTTCAGACTCAGACTCCAGGCTTTATCCTGCTGCCGACCCACGGCTGCAGTCAAGAAGAAGGGGAGTGGGTCAACGACACTGAAGTCTACTGCTGCCCGTGCAGCCTTTGGGAGCTTAGCCCTGCCTTTCCCTGGAGCATCATCACCTTTCCTCTCTGCCCTCAGCAGTTCTCCCAGTCGCCTCCACAAACTTTGGGGATGTCACTCCATAAACGAGTGTTCTGAGCCCTCCTGAGCTTTTGTTCCTGTTTTCATCGGTGTGGAGAGTTGGCCCAGAGGACGCTCTGGCCTGTGGGACATAGTTACCTCTGGAGGTGGCTTCCAAGGCATTCTGAGTCATTCTCACGCCACACAAGTGGAACCATCCTGGAATAAATAATTTTTAAAAAACCAAAACACAAAAAACCCCAAAAACCTACCCAGTTTCCTGGCAGTTCTGAAACTCATGAGGGGCAAGATGTTGCAATACCAGGGGGGCAGGTTGAAGAGTGAACCGTTGTACTGGGAAACCTGGACGTGATCTCATCGAGCCCAGGCTGCTGCGCGGGCTCTGTCTGCTTCTACAGGGAAGTGTCAGCAAAGCGGGGAGGAAAGCCAAGCCCCAGAAAATGCCAGAGTGAGTGGCTAATGTGGGTGAGCTGTGAGAAGGCGGCCCTGACATCCCCAGTCAGATGTGAGTGAGGACGCGGTCTGCTGACCACTCTGGTTTCTTTGCTGAAAGCCCAGCTGTGCTGGGAACTGACCTCATTCATGAAGTAAACACTGAATCAGATACCAGCAGGCCTAGCCCTGGGTAAGTGGGAACAACATGGACGTTTCCATAATTATGAAGCTGCCAGCTGGATCTGGGAAGAGCAGCTCTCAATATGTCAATCGGAGTGAGTTCATCACCTGCTCCTGCCAAAGGAATCAGAAGCCAGTTTGCCTCTTTGCGGTTGAAATTATTTATGTGAAAATGCTTTCCTTACGTTGTCGTTTTTATATCCCAAATAATGTACTGGAAAGCAGCGTAGTCTAGCAACTGGAAGATGAGATTGGGAATCCGTGGATTGGCGCCCAGTCCTGGCCGGGTCTGCAGCCCTTCCCTCCTCTGTGCCAGCGGCCGCTGTGCTTGGGATCTTGTTACTGGAAGGCGGGGGCCATAGAGCAGGGACCTGTCTCATGATCAGGCTTGGCTGTGCTCCTGGGTCCTGGTGTTCATGTGTCACACGTCGAGGTCACGCTCACTGTTGGCTTTTGCCGTCCACTCGGGATTCTGCTAGGCCTGTGCGCCCACCTGAGAGGTTATTCATGCCCTGACTTCCCATTTCCACCTGGCTCCTTCTCCCTTTTACACACAGCTCATTCAGGGGGTGAAAGAATCCATTTGCTCCTCCATAAACAGCTGAGACCACTCTTTGCAAGACATTCATAACTGGGGGGAGAAATTACTTTTAATCCTTACCACATTTTGGCTCAGAAGGTGAAGAATCTGCCTGCAATGCAGCAGACCTGGGTTCGGTCCCTGGGTCGGGAAGATCCCCTGGAGAAGGGAATGGCAACCCACTCCAGCATTCCTGCCTGGAGAGTTCCATGGATGGAGGAGCCCGGCAGGCTACATATAGTCCATGGGGTCGCAAAGAGTGACTGAGCAACTAACACTAACTTCTAATGGCTACTACATTTTTGTCCTCATTTACTTCTCTTTCCTGAGAGAAGTAAATGGGAGAGCTGGGCTGCCTGAGTCCCAAGCCCAGCTCCTCTGCCCTTTAGGATGGGTTACCTTGGGCAAGTCACTTAAACTCTGCTCTGTGCCTCCAGCTCATCATTTCCGGGACAAAAAAAAAAAAAAGTGAAAACAGCACTGACTCTGCAGGGGTGCTGCTGGGATTAAAGGGTTAAGTTGTGTGAAGCACTCAGGACCGCACTTGGCACACACACAGGACAGCTAAGTAGCAGCCTTTGTTATCATTCTTACGGTTATTATTAGTATGAATGAGCAAGATCACACAGCAAGGAATGGCCATCTTTATGTAAGCTGGTGGTAAATTTACAAGGTGAAAAATCAACAACTAGTCCGCAGACAGGGCTACAAGAAGCCAGGTGGCCAGAGTTAGGACTGACTCATTATGTCACTTAAACCAGTTACTTAGTTTCTCTTTTAATTTCTTTATCTGTTACATGGGGGTGTTTACTGTTTCTTCCTTAGAATAATCTTGTCTGATTTTTTTTTTTTTTAATCTTATTTAACTATCTATTTGGACTTCCTGGTGGTTCAGCAGTAAAGAATCCGCCTACCAAGCAAGAGACGTGGGAGACTGGAGTTCGATCTCTGGATCAGGAAGATACCCTGGAGAAGGAAATGGCAACCTGCTCCAGAATTCTTGCCTGGGAAATTCCATGGAGAGCGGAGCCTGGCAGGCTACAGTCCACGGGGTTGCAAAAGAGTCACACACGACTTTGTGTATTATGTATTAAATTAGTTTTTGGCCATGCCACATGCCGTGTGGGATCTTAGTTTCCCAACCAGGGATTAAACCCACATTCCGTGCACCCTTGCATTGGAAGTGTGCAGTCTTAACCACTGGACCACCAGGGAAATCCCAGAGTGATGACTTCTGACTACAGTTTGAAAGTTTCTCATGAAATCTTTATGGACAAAATAGTGACCAACAGGCTTCAAGAGCTTGAAGGGACAGTAGATAATCATGTGTCACATCTCCCTCTAAGGTGACACCACTTGCTCAAGGCCACACAGCTAATTAGTGTTCGGGTTGGAATCTGTACCTGGCCCCTGTCCGTGTTGCAGGCTCTGCTCCCTTCCCTCTCCTCCCCGTGGCTCCTGGGTGTGGTCCAAACAGGTGGAATCCAAACAGCACCCGGGACAGTGTCCTCCCAAAGCGTTCTCCAGTGGCCTGCGCAACAGTCCTATCCTTGGCCCTAAACTCTTCAACATCTATCAACAACTCGGATGAAGCCAAAGATAACTGCTTATCAACCGTGCAAATAACACAGGGCTGTGTGGGAAGGCCAATATGTCGGAATCACAGAATCGGGATCCAAATTATCTCAACAGGAAGGAATGATTGATGGAATCCAGCAAGATAAAATGTAACTGGAATACATGTAAGCTCCCGCATCTAGCTCCAAAACTTGATTGCAAAAGTATAGGATGTGGTTGGAAAACATGTCCAGCTTCACCCGTAATCAAAGAAATGAAATGGAAGCAAGCGTGAGATAGTCACTCTTCCCTATCAGATTGGCAACAATTAAAAGAGTGAAAATTCCCCAATTTGGTGGTGAGGGAGTGAGGAAATAGGCTCTCCTATAAACTGACTCTGGGCTTACAAACAGAAACCACCCATTCTGGAGGGTGATCTGGAAACATAGAGCAGAAACTATAATATGTACGATTTATCCCAGTGGTTTCTCTTATCAGAATGAATCCAAAGGCAGTTATGTTAAGATTTATGTACAAGGAGAGTCATAAAATTACTGTTAAGAGAAGAACACTTTTTGGGGAAGCGGGTGGTGTTCAGTTTGGGGACAGAAGTTGCAACACCATTCAGGGCCCTGTGGAGCTCCTGGGCACAAGGCCTTTCTGTGTCCCCCATTTCTTTTTTCTTTTTTTAAATAATTTTGCTTATGTATTTATTTTTGGCTGGTCTAGGTCTTCTCTGCTGCATGTGGGCTTTCTCCAGTTGTGGAGCATGGATTTCTTATTGCAGTGGCTTCTCTTGTTATAGAGCATGGGCTGTAGATCACAGGCTCAGCGCACGGACTCAGTTGCTCTGTGGCATGTGGAACCTGTGTCCCCTGCATTGGCAGGTGGATTCTCAACCGTTGGACCACCAGGGAAGTCCCCCCATTTTTTTGATTATAGGAAACAGTCTTCATTCAGCCTCCATGACCTTCTCTAAATTCCAATGGGCAGATTCAAGCCTTTGTTAATTAGGGAAGGGAGGGGATGTGAGACCAGGGAGGAATAAACAGTCAAGAGCAGCCTTGGAGCAAGGGCCCATTTCCCCATCAATGTATACACACAATAATATTTTTGAGCTATTTTGAAGATACTGAAACCCTCTCCAGGTGGGAGAAGTTAATGACTAAAGATGGCATGCTACTCACAAGCATGCAGACCCCAGAGCAGCTGGATCTGAAGGTTGAATGATGTGGACTCCTACTTACCTCACCACCAACCCATCAGAAGAATGTCCATAAGTTAATCACCCTCTTTGAACAATTACTAGAAAACTTCTCAAAAAAAAAAAAAAAAGAAAACTTCTCACTGTCTTCTGCAAGTTGGGACACATGGTTTTGAAGGCATGAGCCTGCTGTGTCCCCCTTTGCCTGGTGAAGCAATACAGCTATTTTTTTCTACTTCACCCAAAACTCTGTCTCTGAGATTCGATTTAGCACTGGTGTACAGAGAAACTGAGCTTTTGGTATCAGTCTTGGAGGCCTAAGAAGGGTACCATACAGCTATTAACAAATACTTGACTCTATAAAGAGGAGGCATTAGGGTCTGTGTAGCTCAAGACCAGACCAAGACTTACAAGAGGTAATATATATATGTGATACACATGCTTAGCTAAGTCGTGTTCAGCTCTTTGTGACTCCATGGACTGTAGCCCACCAAGCTCCTCTGTCCATGAGATTTTCCAGGCAAGGATACTGGAGTGGGTTGCCATTCCCTTCTCCAGGGGATCTTCCCAACCCAGGGATCGAACTCAGGTCTCCCACATTGCAGGCAGATTCTTTACCATCTGAGCCACCATGGGAGCAGCAAAGCAGATTCCAAAGTTCATTTGGCCCCCAATTAGGATAGGCTGTCCTGTAGATTCCCAATCACTGGCAGATGGCCCCTTGTCCAGACTGTCAAAGTGGATAGTTATTGCTCCTTAGCCCCTGAGATGAACTGCTCATCTTGTTTCCCTCCAACGCAAAGAAGCAATGAACTTTGCTGCATGGAGTCATCAGAGGGTAGACTCACCACTCTCCACTCACCAAGGTGGGAGGGAGATGACACCGGGTTTCACTTCCTGATACAAATTCTAGGAATGAACTGAGAACCCTCTGTCCCCACCATTACTGAGAGTCTGTGGGAGATGACCACCCTCTTTACCCCAAGTCTTTTAGGACTACATGCTGTGTATCCATTTCGCCAAAGGTAAAGCCTAAGGGAAGCTTTTTAGCTGGGCCTGAAAAAAATAAAGTTGAGTGCTCCCTCTCACCAAATCATTTCCACTGTGTTTTGGCTTCCAGAGGTAAGTGTTCATCTGCTCCATCTACACATTTTCTCTTTTGTGTTAGTTTCATCTAAAACTTTCAGTTTCAATCACAAATCACATCTGTCTAAACTCTGTTGTATCCAACACCCCCGAATGTGGAGACTGGTTTCTTTTGGATGCTTCTCCTTACTATGCTTGTCTATTTATCATTTCTGTTTGTTAAGCCTATGTCTGGTCTCTTTTTCAGCTCTCTATCAACTATGTCGGGGGGTACTATTAAAAATACTCATGGTTGGGGTTTCCCTGGTGGCTCAGTGCCAACGCAGAAGACAGAGTTCGACTGCTGATCTGGGAAGACCCCACATGCAGCGGAGCAACTAAAGCCAAGCACCACAACTTCTGAGCCCATGTGCTGCAACTGTGGAAGCCCGTATACCTAGAGCCTATGCTCTTCAACAAGAAAAGTCACCCCAGTGGGAAGCTCATGCACTGCAACTAGAGAGTAGCCCCCACCTGCCTCAACCAGAGAATAGCCCCCTCTAGCCACGAGAGAGTAGCCCATGCAGCAATGAAGACCCAGCACATTCAAAAATAAAATAAAGAAATACAATTATTTTAAAAAATACTCATAGTTGACCCTTCATTGAGCCCTTGAATGAGACACTCATCATGTAATCTATCAGATAATCCTCACTAGCCCACAACCTTGGAGCTGGGGACAGCCTCCCTCCACTCATTGTGCTTAAAGGAATCTTTTCATAAGACAACACTTATCACATCACCAATCACAGGCCTAGGTGGCTTCCAGGGCCCTGCTGCCCCCAAACCCCACTGTATCTCCTACCAAGACCCCTCACTCCAAGCTCAAGCCACATGGACCTATCGTTTCTTCCAAGTTGTCATACACTTTCCAGCCATGAAATTTCTGTGCATATTCTTCCCTATCCCTGGGGTTCCCCTTGTCCCATCTCTCCTTTCTATGCATCCTTTGGGCCTTGATTGATGTTATTTCCAGCCCTCAGTACCTCAGAATATGACTGCTTTTGGAGACAGAACCTCTAATAAGTTAAGTATGTTAAAATGAGAAAATTAGAGTGGGCCCTAATCCAATCTGGCTGCTGTCTTCATGAGAAGAGATTAGGACATCTGGAGAGAAGCCGTGGTTGCAAGTGCACAGAAGAAAGGCCTTGTGGGACTTCCCTGGTGGTCTAGTGGTTAAGACTCCACACTTCCACCACAAGGAGTATGGGTTCAATCCCTCTTCTGGGAACTAAGATCCCACATGCTATGCAGTATGGACAACTTAAAAAAATTTTTTTAAAGCCATGTGAGGATGCAGGGAGAAGGTGCCAGTCTGTAAGCCAAAGAGATAGGCCTCAGGAGGAACCAAACGTGTCTGCACCTTGATCTTGGACTTCCAGCCTCCAGGACTGTGCAAAAATAAATATCTGTTGTTGAAGCCACCTGGCCTGCGGTATTGGGTTGCAGCAGCCCAAGCTGACTAATACTATTAAGAAGTCACTCCCTCAGAGACCTTTCCCCCCTCCCTTCAGCACTACATTGCTTCTCCTCTGTCATGCACATCACAGTTTGTAATCAGTCACTTATTTGGAAGACTACCTGGATGTCATCTGTATCCCATCCTCAGGATCCAGACACCTGGACAGGAGGAAATGTGTGTTTAGGTTCTCCATAGTCTCCAGCAACTAGCAAGCACGGTGCTTGCTGGTCACGTGGGGGTGAGGTGCTCCCCGTTGCTGAATGAAAGTCTGAAGTATTATTTCACTGACATTAAGAATGAGGACGTGGAGGTTCGGTTAAGCTTCCTAAAGCAGCTAAGCAGCAAAGGAGGACTGGAACTCCTGCAAGCCCCTAAAGCTCTGATTGGTAACCCTACTGAACCCTCTGAGCTTGAAATGCATATTCACTGCTTCCTGAGCACCCATCACTTGCTGACTTCTTTCTAGGCACTTGGAATGCAGCCGTGATGGAATGGACAAAATCGCTGCCTTCACATGAAGAGGGATGTCAAATAAAATGAAGAAGTTATATGGTATTTTAGTAGGCAATAAATGCCATGAAGCCCAGTGGAAGTGTGGGATTATGTAACTGCAAATCAGAGTTTAGAGAATGCCTTTCTTTTCTCTGTCTCTCCCTCTCTCTCTCTTTCCCATGCCTTGAGAAAGGTATGTGGGATCTCAGTTCCCAAACTAGGGATCAAACCCACTCCCCCCCGCACTGGAGGCACAAAGTCTTAACCACTGGGCTGCCAGGGAAGTCTGAGAATGCCTATCTGAATAAGGACTGTTTGAGTCATGCCTTGATGGAGGTGAGAGAGGGAGACTTGGGGCTACTTGAGGACGAGCTCCAACCAGAGGTAAAAGCAAGTTCAGTGTCCTGGAGGCAGATGGAAGCCTGGCAAAATGACCTATATGGCTGAAGTAAAGGAAGTAAGTAAATTGATATTAGGAGAGGGGCTCAGAAAGCTTCCAGGAGTCAGGTGATGGAAGACATTTGTGCGTGTGTGTTCAGCTGCTCAGTTGTGTCTGACTCTGTGTGACCCCATGGACTGTAGCCCACTATGTTCTTCTGTCTATGGGATTATTCAGGCAAAAATACTGGAGTGGGTTGTCTTTTCCTCCTCCAGGGGATCTCCCTGATCCAGGGAACAAACTGTGTCTCCTGGGTTGGCAGGAGGATTCTTTACCACTGAACCACCAGGGAAGCCCTGGAGGACATTTGTAGCCATGGTCAAACTTTGGCTTCTACTTGAGTGAGAGAGAAGTCTTTGGAAGGTTTTGCACAAAAGGAGCCATGTGGTATGACTTTGAACAGAATTACTCAGGCTGTTTTCATGTGAAACACAGACTGAGAAAGAGATGGGTAAAGGTAGAGTCTGGGAGAACTGTTTGGAAACCATTACGATAACCCATTTACAATAATCTATGAGATATGAGGGGCTAGGTCTAAGACGGTGTAAGTGGAGGTAGGATTCTAGGTATATTTTTAAGAAAAAGCCAATAGGATTTGTTGACAGATTGGATGTAGGATGAAGAATTGGAGTAGGATGTAGGATGAAGAAGGTTTGGAGTCTGAGAGCTCGAAGGTCGGGTGTTCCATTCTCTGAGAGAAGGAAGAGCATGGGGAAGCACCTTTTGGTGGAGAGGCTCAGGAGTCCTGTTCCAACAGGATGAGTTTGAGTAGCTGAGTGGAACTCAAGTTTTGATTCCAAATAGATAGTTGTATATTTAAGTACTGGGGTTCAGGGGAGAGGCTCTTATCAGCATATAGATGGTCTCCAAGGTCCTGAAACTACATGAGATCACCAAGGTATAGTAAGTGGAAAGAAAGAAATTCAAGGAACCAGTACTCTGGGCACTGCAACATTGACAGTTCAGTGGAATGAGGAAGAACTAACAACTGAGACTGAGAAGTAGTGTAACTGAAAGTGGGGTTTGGTTGCTCAGTGCTCAAAAGCCATTAAAGAGGCCAGGTTGGTTGAAAGGGGCATTTCCTTTATTTTGGATGCCAGCAACCAAAGGGAGGGTGGACGTCTGTCCAAAGGCCAACTCCCTGCCACTGATAGTGGGCAAGAGCTTTTAGAGGCTGAGGGAGGGGGCTACATACAGAAACAGAACTATCAGCTGACAGTCACCTTGAAACTGGTCATCGGTGGTCTGACCAGTGTCATCTCGACAGTTTTAAGTACAGTTAATATTCAGTTCCAGGGTCAGTTTGTTTCCATTTCTTGCATCCAGTTCTCGGAATTCTGGTGGTTTATGTCATGGGTACAGTCTGGTCATGATGTAGTTAACTTCTTCCACCTGGGGTTTCAGAAGACAGCTGACAAGATATGGCTCAGAATATTATCTATAGCCCTTGAGAAGGAACTAAGAAGGAACTATGCTTAATGGTACATTATTATTATTTACTCTCCTTTGATTGTTTTTCTTTGTTTCTGTGTTTTCTCACTTCTCTGATCAAATTTATTCTTTGGCTAAACCCCCCCCCCCAGACAAAAGGCGGGCAGAGGACGTGGGGTACAAGGACCAAAGGGTCCTGTTCAGTTTCAGTAGGAAGAAGAAAACCGAGACTGAGCAGGCCTGCAAGTCAAGTGAAGAAAGTGTTTCTTGGAGGTGAGGTGATAAACTGTTTCAAATGATGCCGACAGAGCAGGTGAGAAAACAACAGGAAGAAACTGTGCAGTTAAAGGATTCAACAAAGAGTGGGGAGAGGGGGCCACTGGGACTACAAACACTCTTTCAAGGAGCTTTGATATTTGGAGAAAGGTAGAGAGTGGCGGTGTGAGTCCGAGGGAGAAAGGAATCAAAGAGTTTCTTAGGAAAAAATATTTTCATGCTTATGGGAAATTGAGGCCCAAAAAGGTTAGGTTACCCCCCAGGACTAAGTCGTCTGGTCCAGATTCTTCTTCCCATCCCTACGCTGCATAAGTGATAAATTTAAGCCTTACTGGGGTCTCTCTGCCCGGCCCACAATAGGATCTAGGGCAGTTTGAATTTTTACTTTACTTGGACCAGAGGTACAACCGAAATTTACTACCTTAAGTCAAGAAACCCTTCAAATTAAATTTTGGGCTCTGACTCTAATTTTGGGGGGTTCCTGGAAGTCGCCGGCGAACTTCAAGAAGGCGTCTAAGTTGCCAGGGGAACCCATGCACACAGAGACCTACAGCGCCGCCCGCAAGCTTTCGGAAAGCTTACCAACATCAGCTGACCCGCTCTCCTCCAATCTCGTATCGGGGACGGGGCTCAACGCCCCGTCTCCACAGCAACGCCTTTGTCTCAGCCCAGGGCTTGGGTACCGTGGGAGGCGCGTTCGGATGACGTCATGTACCCCCGGCGCTTGCATGACATCAGCTCCAGCGCAGAAGAGGGCTCAGCCTGCCCGCAGGTATGAAAACGAGCAAGACCTCGGACACTGCGCATGTGTTATTTCAGGTTGGCGCCTGTGTAGTTCTTAAACACCAAGTTGTGAGCGAGCACTCTTAAAGTCTGCGTGCCTGTGCTGCTATGCCTTTAATTTTAGCCAGAGAAACCATCAGAGATTTGCTTCAGTTCCATCTGGCTTTCTAAGGGGCTAAGGGTGTTGGAGAAGACTCTTGAGAGTCCCTTGGACTGCAAGGAGATCCAACCAGTCCATTCTAAAGGAGATCAGTCCTGGGTGTTCTTTGGAAGGACTGATGCTAAAGCTGAAACTCCAATACTTTGGCCACCTCATGCGAAGAGTTGCCTCACTGGAAAAGACTCTGATGCTGGGAGGGATTGGGGGCAGGAGGAGAAGGGGACAACAGAGGATGAGATGGCTGGATGGCATCACCGACTCGATGGACAAGAGTTTGGGTGATCTCTGGGAGTTGGTGATGGACAGGGAGGCCTGGCGTGCTGCAGTTAATGGGGTCACAAAGAGTCGGACATGACTGAGCGACTGAAATGAACTGAACTGAACTGAAGGGCAGATACCTGAGAATCAGACAGTTTGTCTCTCCTGTCTCTTACCGCTCCTGGTGCTGCTGCTGCTGCTGCTAAGTCGCTTCAGTCGTGTCCGACTCTGTGCGACCCCATAGACGGCAGCCCACCAGGCTCCCCTGTCCCTGGGATTCTCCAGGCAAGAACACTGGTGTGAGTGTGTGTGTGTGTGTGTTAGTCGCTCAGTTGTGTCCGACTCTTTGCGACCCTATGTACTGTAGCCCACCAGGCTCCCCCATCCCTGGGATTCTCCAGGCAAGAACACTGGAGCGGGTTGCCATTTCCTTCTGCAATGCATGAAAGTGAAAAGTGAAAGTGAAGTTGCTCAGTCGTGTCCCTGGTGCCGTTGCATCCTTAATGACACCTTGAATGCTTTTCGCTCAGTCGTGTCTGACTCTTTGCGACCCCATGGACTGTAGCCTACTAGGCTCCTCCATCTATGGGATTCTCCAGGCAAGAGTACTGGAGTGGGTTGCCATTTCCTTATCCAGGGGATCTTCCCGACCCAGGGATCGAACCCAGGTCTCCTGCATTCCAGGCAGACACTTTAACCTCTGAGCCACCAGGGAAGCCCTCAAAATGCTTTAGATAAATAATAAAGCAAATGTGAGCTTTTACATTTTTAACGAACTGACCTCCCCTTTTTCATTTGTTTTTAGTCTCTTGTTCACATGTTTTAAAATTACCATTAGATTTTGTGTGCCTCAGCAGGCACCGTGATTTTTGTACAGGTAGGTACTCAATAACAGAATCTGCCATGATGTGCTAAATCGCTTCAGTCATGTCCCGACTCTTTGAGACCCTTTGGACTGCAGCCTGCCAGCCTCCTCTGTCCATGGGTTCTCCAGGCAAAAACACTGGAATGGGCTTCCATGCCCACTGAATCTACTTTTTTACTAAACTAGGATAGTTGAAGTCCTGAATGGGAAAAAAATATATTATACTCCTGTTAGTAAACTACAAAATAAATATACACCTGAATGAGTTCCATTAATACACTCAACTGAATTACCTTTTGTAGCTGCGTAATATGAAAACTTTTACTTCATTTTATACTTACAGATTCCAAGCTCTCTTTTTTCATATTCAGTGAATCTAGCTGTTGCTGAAGTGTATCTAATTCCTGTAATAATTTCTACTAGTCTTGAAAATTCTAGTTGAATTCCCAGCTTGTGTTTCCAGCAAGTTTGCTCTAGCAGACCATCTCCTTTCTAAGCCAGTGCTTTGTAAGGTCAGCAAGCAGACTTTTTAACACTTTAACAAGTTTAACACTTGTTGTTCAGTCACTCAGTTATGTCTGACTCTTTTCGACCCCTCGGACTGCAGCAGGCCAGGCTTCCCTGTCCTTCACCATCTCCCAGAGTTTGCTCAAACTCATGTCCATTGAATCAGCGATGCCATCCAACCACCTCATCCTCTGTCACCCCCTTCTCCTCCTGCCCTCAATCTTTCCCAGCATCAGGGTCTTTTCCAATGAGTCCGCTCTTCACATCACATGGCCAGAGTATTGGAGCTTCAGCTTCAGCATCAGTCTTTCCAGTGAATATTCAGGGTGGATTTCCTTTAGGATTGACTTATTTGATCTCCTTGCTGTTCAAGGGACTCTCAAGAGTCTTCTCCAGCATCACAATTTGAAAGCATCAATTCTTTGGTGCTCAGCCTTCTTTGGAAATAGGTAAATTAAGGGTAACCCAACTGTGACTGAGAGCCTGAAAAGTTCTCTTGAGTTAAGTATTTGAACTTTTAAGGATTTGTGACTTCTGTTGACAGCTTGTGGTTCCTTCTACCTTCTTTCAGATTTTTAGCCAGGATCTAAGCAGTTGTCCTGGCTGGGTAAATGACCTCCAGGTAAATGAAATGTCACTGTTCAGGAACTTTGGAAGCACCCAGGGGTGCTGAGCCCCAGAGGATACAATGATGATGACAGCCCTTGCCATCAGTGATAGCTCATTTCATTGATTCATTCCAGAAACATCACTTTGAGCACCAGTTGTGTGCTGGGCATGATTACTGTTCACTGAAGAATAAAATGAGATCTAGGAGATATGGTGCAGCCAGGAGTCAGACTTGATTGAAACTTGGCCCTGCTCCTGACTTGCTGAATGATCCAGGGGTGAGTTATGAGCCTCCTCTGCATCTCAATTTTATGATTTGTAAAAATGAGCATAATCCTACCTCCTAAAGACAACAGGCCTACGAGGCAGACCTCGTGCTATGTGTTGGCTGAGGGGGCTTTTCTTTGCACTTCTTTATGTTTCTTCCTTTCTCAGTGCCTGTCTTTTCAGGCCTTACACATAGGACAACACCACTAGTGGGAAAACAGCCCTCTGACCAGCACACAGCCTCAGAGGTCATCCACAGATTCTGCTCAAGTTATTTCAGAGACAGCTGTCATCCAGGCGCAGCTTTTTGTGGGTCTGTATGCTGAGGCCATGACTGAGCAACTAACACACACAGTCATGCTGAGGCCAAGTTAGGTTTAAGCAGAACTCTCCCACTTCATCTGCAAACAAGTTCCTCTTAAACCACTCAAATCCAAAAGGAAAAAAAACAAATCGTTTTCTTGAAGTGTGTGGAGGCTTCACATTAGGTGTTGGAGGGTGGCCTGTGAGGTTAGGTCAGATCCTGGGTCACCGTCGGGGAGGGATGAGGCACCATAAGGGCTGGGGAGCGAGTGTCTGGCTCCCTTGTCACCACAAGACCTGTGGTTTCCAACCCTGTCTGCATCCCCGTCCCGCTAAACAACAGAGGGAGAGAAAACAGACATGCACACAGGCGGACACACACACACACACACACACACACAGCCTTCAGAGGAAGTAAAGCACCAGATGTTCTGGGTTTCCTGTTCGATGCTTCCACAGCTGGTCGAGTCTGTGGTTGTGGTTTGTCTGTCTCGGGCTCATGTGAGAGACAAAAGCTGGGCTGACGGGAAACCTCCCCTCTTGGCCCACCCCCTTCCTCAGCTCTAACTGATCAGTCACACGGAAACCTGGCAGGTCAGACATTTCCTGAAACACCCAGAGCCTGGATTCTCCCAGGAGGAGGCTGAGTCCCCCTAGCCCTGCAGATCAACCCTGGGGCTGATGGTCGGCTAGATCCTGGGGACAATAGAAATCTCTCCAAATATACTATTGATATAGATCTGCATTGCTGCAGAATAGAATGAAGCTGCAGAATAGAATAGAATGACACTGAGTTGCCACATTTCCTAAGCCAGTCTCTGGCATAGAATAACCATTCAGAAACACTCAGCACATGGAGGAATGAACGAGGGACAGGGAACTTTATCTTGGGGTTCAGTTCAGTTCAGTTGCTCAGTCATGTCTGACTCTTTGCCACCCCATGGACTGCAGCACACCAGGCTTCCCTGTCCATCACCAACTTCCAGAGTTTGCTCAAACCCATGTCCATCGAGTCGGTGATGCCATCCAACCATCTCATCCTCTATCATCCCCTTCTCCTCCTGCCTTCAATCTTTCCCAGCATCAGGGTCTTTTCCAATGAGTCAGTTCTTCACATCAGGTAGCCAAAATATTGAGGGTTGAATACTTTGGGGTTGAATTTAAAAGTCCTGGCTCACCATCATGTGTCATAAGTGGCTCTAGATTCAAATTGACAACAGATTGAAGCAGCACTGTGCTACTGACTTACCACAAGTTATTAAACTTCTCTAGGCCCATTTTCCTCATCTGTAAAATGGAGACAGTAGTATCTATTGCCAATAGTATGCCAAGAACCTGCCTGCCAGTGCAGGAGATGTAAGAGAGCCAGGTTTGATTCCTGGGTCGGGAAGATCCCCTGGAGGAGGCATGGCAACCCACTCCAGAATTTTTGCCTGGATAATTCCATGGACAAAAAATTCCACGGAGGAGCCTGGCAGGCTACAGTCCATGGGGTCATGAAGAGCTGGACACAACTGAGCCACTGACACTTTCACTTTCACTAAGGATCATCACCACATCGTAAGATAATGGCGATGCTTAAATGAGCTAATGTGTGTAAATCACTTAGAATGGCTGCTGGCAGTTGGTAAGGGATGGATAAATAGTAACTGTCATCAGTGTTCAATTGCATTTGATTCTGACAGCAACCTAACTGCAGGTAGGCTCTGTGAGTAGTGCCATTTCGCAGATTAGAAAACTGAAGTTCAGAGAGATGAAGTCACTTTTGCAAGTTCACCGAGGTAGTGAATAGTAAAACTGAGACTCCTCTCCAGTTCTGTCTGACTCTTTCTTGTGTGTGCATGTGTGTGTGAGGTTTTAACCGCCTCCTGCAGGTGCATTTTTTTCATCTCCTCCTGGGAGCCCTCCTCCCACCCCCACCACACAAGGCCCAGCCTCCTCCTGCAGACCTCCCTTCCTGCAGCCTCCAGCTGCATCCCTGCTTTCAGAGAAAGGTCTCGCTTCCCTGCAGAAATGTACCTTGAAGAGTGATGTCTTGCAGATGGTTGTGCCTAGCTGGGAAAAATCAAAGAAATGGCTCATTGGGGAGAATTTCACAAATAGCAGCCTGGCCAGGAAGACATTTTGTTGTGGTGGTTTTGGCTGGGGAGGTGGTCCTTTTCTCTACCCCTCAAATCGCGTTGCTCCTATGCTGGCCTCGTCTGACAGAAGAGGCAGTGGAGTATGGTGTGAAGTCTTATGCTCAGATTCAGTGAGCATCATTATTGCTGGAGGAGCTCTGAAAATGCAGATTCTCAGGCCCCACCTTAGAGTCTGTGAGCTACATTTTGAGAAATATGGTGTGGCAAGAGGCGCAGACCTAGATTCAAGTTCCTTAAATAGCTGTGCAACCTTAGGAGGATATTGACTCCTTCCGAGCTTCACTATTCTCATCTTTAAAATAGGAATTAAGCCACTCCCACCCACCTCACGGGGGACCACCAGTGATAGTGAAATGGGAGAGTGTGAGTGGGGACCACTTCTGTGTTCATGCTCAACCAAGTGCCGTGGAGAATTCCAAGGAAGGCATAGACCCAGGCCGAAACCTGAGAAGTTCCTTAAATCTTTGGTGAGACCGGGAACTGTAGGCCCCTGAACGTAATCACTTCTTTGGTGAAGGCTGTTGGCCAGAAGGGGAGGAAGTATGCTTTTCCACGTCTCCTACACTGGTCTCTCCCAGCGAACAACATGGCAAAGTGCACCAGAGCCTGAATCAGTCAGGGCATGCCAGGTAATGGGGCAGTAACGAACCAACACTGGGTCTCAGTGGCTAAACACAGTAAGGGTTTCTTTCTCTCTCTCTTTTTAATATTTCTTTTAATTTATTTATTTGGCTGTGCTAGGTCTTGGTTGCAGCATGTGAAACATTCAGTCCTTCTTGTGGCATACAGAGTCTTTAGTTGTAGCATGCGAACTCTTAGTTGCAACATATATGGGATCTAGTTGCCTGACCAGGGAATACACCTGGGATCCTGGCATTGGGAGCTCGGAGTTTTAGCCACTGGACACCAGGGAAGTCCCGAGGATTTATTTCTTGATCACGCTGTATATCCCAGCACATCGGCAGGTAGTTCTGCTCCACAAGCTCCTGCAGGGACCCAGGCAGAAGATGTTGGGCAGAAGTGTGCCATCTGGAACACTCTTCCATTGTCAGAGTGGACTAGAGGTGGGGGCCTGGGCGATTTACTGCCTCAGCCTGGCCATGGCATGCATCCCTTCTGCTCAATTTCATCAGCTGAAACTAGTCAGACGCATAGCTGGGAAAGGCAGGGGAGCAAATGGCATGTTTGGGGAGCACTGTTTACCCAATTGTAGGCTAATGTAAGTGGTCTGAGCACATTTCAGGTAAGTTATGGGCTTTCCAGGTGGCCCAGTGGTAAAGGATTCACCTGCCAAGCAGGAGACATGGGTTAAAACCTTGGGTCGGTAAGATCCCCTGGAGAAGGAAAAGGCAGCCCACTCCAGTATTCTTACCTGGAGAATCCCATGGAGAGGAGACTGGCGGGCCATGGTCAATGGGGTCACAAAGAGTTGGACACAACTTGGTGACTAAACAGCAGCAGCAACGGCAGCAGCATTGTTTTTGCTGCAGGGTACCTCCTGCTTAGAGTAGGGAGATCTGAAACTCTTGGCCCAGATTTCCAGCAAGGGCACAAAGACCAATGTTTCTCAGAGAGAAAAGGAAGAAAGATTTCTCTGTCGAGTTGCTTCTGCACCCTATATGCTGAGAAGCTCAGCTTTCCTGTCTGGTAGAGCCGAGTTTTATCTGTTTGAGAATGTAGTAGTTGTTTTGTTTTTTTTTTCCTCTCTCTCTTCTTCCTTTTTCTCATTCTTGCCTGCCCTCAAAACATGGGAAGAGAAATAGTCTGCCTTGAGCAGCCAACAGTCTGGCCCGGCTCCCTGGGCTGGAGGGGAGCCATCTCCCAGCAGGCTGAGAAATACCCAAGAGCTCCCAGGGTCCTGTGGGCGCTGGGTGGGAGGCTGACACAGCCTAGAGGCGGTGTGCCTGGCTGCCAGCCCCACCCTCCTCGGAGTGCTCTGCGCAGAGCAGAGCTGAAAGCAACCCAAATATCTTCGGAAATGGAGAACGCTGGACTGGAACCCAGCAATTTGGGGCAGCAGTTTTTCTGGAGCACGTAGCTGGGGAATTTGCCTTGAGAAATCTCATTCCTCGAGTGTTGGTGGATAAATGGCACTTATTTGTTTAACCTCAAATCAAGCCACAGTCCCCATTTTCTGGGCTGCTTTGAAAGGGTTGTTTTAAAAGAGCTGAACAAGCTGAAAATCACGGGTCTGGTGGTTGGAATGGCTTTGCAGAAAGTGGTGGGCTCAGAAAGTTCCTGAATTTTCTGTAGAATGTGACTGGCAGTGGCGGGGGTGGGGGGGGTGGGGATGTGGGTAGGGAGGGGAGGAACACAGCCTGGACCCTTGTCCTGCATATTGACTGGACTGTTTCTATGAGGGGTCCAGCCTTGTCAGGGTCAGTGTTCTCTTGACCCTGGGTTCCCTTGATCAGAGTTTCAGGTGGGAGGAAACCCTGGAAGATTGCTTTCTGAAATCTGTTCCGGCAGCTTTGTATAAAGTGGAGTTCTTCTGTTCTTTCTGTCTGACCAGTCTCTACTTCCTTCCCCTCTTTCATAACAGAAGGTGTTTTCCACCACCCCCCCAAGAAAGATTTTTAAAATTAAATTTATTTATTTTTAATTGAAGGGTAATTGCTTTACAATATTGTGTTATTTTCTGCCATACCTTAACATGAATCAGTCATAGATATACTATCTGTCCCCTCCTTCTTGAACCTCCCTCCCCATCCCACCCCTCTAGGTTGTTATAGAGCCCCATTTGAGTTTCCTGAGTCATACAGCAAATTCCCATTAACCATCTATTTTCCCATTGGCTATCTGTTGGAAGGATTGATGCTGAAGCTCCAATGCCTTGGCCACCTGATGCAAAGAACTGACTTATTGGAAAAGACCCTGATGCTGGGAAAGATTGAAGGCAGAAGGAGAAGGGGACGACAGAGAATGAGACAGTTGGATGGCATCACTGACTCGATGGACATGAGTTTGAGCAAGCTCCGGAAGTTGATGATGGACGGGGAAGCCTGGTGTGCTGCAGTCCATGGGGTGGCAAAGAGTCTGACACAACTGAGCAATTGAACTGTGCTGACTGATCTATTTTATATACAGTAGTGTATATGTTGGAGTTTCCCTTGTGGCTCAGTTGGTAAAGAATCTCCCTGCAATGCAGGAGACCCAGGCTTGATCCCTTGGTTGGGAAGATCCCCTGGAGAAGGAAATGGCAGCCCACTCCAGTATTCTTGCCTGGGAAATCCCATGGACAGAGGAGCCTGGTGGACTACAGTCCATGGGGTCACAAAGAGTTGGACGTGACTGAGCAAGTAAACCACAGTGTATGTTTCCATGTTACTCTCTCCATACATCCCACCCTCTTCTGCTGCCCCCCATGTCAATAAGTCTATTCTTTATGTCTGTCTCCATTCTGTGCTAAGTTGCTTCAGATGATGGTTGAAATTGGCCGTGGTGGGAGCACAGGTGGACCTCAGAGATATTGCAGGGCTTTCCCCACCCCCCGCCCCAGACTACCACAATAAAGCAAATAGCACAATAAAGCAAGTCATAGGCTTTTTGGCTGTGTTCTTAGGGCTGTCAGAGAAGACCATTTCTTTCCCTTGGCATTGTTAAAGAGGTAGGATGTCAGCAGTCATCTTGCCAGACACAGGGAAAGAATTTCTTAGAGATCAAGGGAGCAAAGGATACTCATGTCACTTGAATGCCTGAATCCAGCCATACCTGATGCTGGTATATTCCTGAATGTCCAGTTACATAGATCAATATTCCTCTTTCTTTGCCTAGGTAGCATGAGTTGAGCTCCTGCCACCTGTCAATAAAAATGCCATGAATAATACAAATGGGTCACCCATAGCCAATTAAATAGATTTGGTGTTTGTCTTGATTATGGTGGTGGTTTCATAGGTGTATTTATCTGCCACAACTCACTGAATTGTACACTTTGAGTGGGTACATCTTATTGTAAGTAAATTAAGATGCTACAAATGTAAAAAAAGAGGGGTGTGTGTGTGGTTGGTGGGAGTGGCTTTCTCATATCTAATTCTGCCAGGTAAAGACTCAGATAGGAAAAGAAGATGAAACCAGAAGGATGGTTCTGTAACTCGCACCAACCGGTTCCTGCTTCCACCTGTTACTGTGATTTTTATCCACCCACCCATTTACCATGGGCTTCCTTGGTGGCTCAGTGGCAAAGAATCCACCTGCAATACAGGAGACCACCTGCAATGCAGGAGACGTGGGTTCGATCCCTGGGTTGGGAATATTCCCTGGAGAAGGAAATGGCAACCCACTCCAGTATTCTTGCCTGGAAAATCCCATGGACAGAAGAGCCTGACGAACTACAGTTGCAAGAATCAGACATGATTGAGCGACTAAACCATGAACCACCACCACCATTTACCACCTGGGACCTCTTAGAGAAGAAGAAGGAAGGATGGAAGGAAACAGCCCTCTTGAAGGGGGGAGAAGCAGAACTGAAGTTGGGTCTTCTCTCTCCTGCCAGCCCTGGAAACCAGCCAAGTCACCGTGACCCTTTATCCAGTGATAAGAGCCTTACAGAGCAACAATGTGACCAAAGCAAACGGGCAGCCCAGCAGAACTTCACCTGCTGGTCCTCTGAGAGGGAGTTGAAACAAACACCTATGGGCTCATTCTCCTTTTCTGTCTCTGGGGTATGGGAGAGGGTGAGCTCCAGGTTGCAAATAAGGAAAAGCCTGGACCAGGCCTCGTGCTTGAATCCCACCCCTGGGTCCTGGCTCAGGGCCTTAAAGCTGCTATTCCCTCCTGAGCACCTGGCACAGCACCCTGTTTCCCACACGGCCTTGAGGGGAGTTAAGAAATAATATCAGGACTTCCCTGGTGGTCCCGTGGTTAAGAATCCTCCTTGCAGTGCAGGGGACACCAGTTGAATCCCTAGTCTGGGAAATAGGATCCCACATTCGGGGGAGCAACTAAACCTGCACGCTGAAACTACTGAAACCCGTGAGCCACAGCTAGAGAGTCCACGCGCTACAATGGATTCTCACAAGATGCAACAAAGGTCCTGTGTGCCCCATCTAAGACCTGAAGCAACCAAATAAACAATAGATATTTTTTAAAAAGAAATAACATCAATGACAGCAGCTACTTCTACTTCTTTCCTAGGAGACCATCTGAGTGCCCACCCCATGACTGACTCCATAAGCATGAGATGACTTCATCCTCAAATCCTGAAGGTAAGTTCTCTTAGCAATCGCCATCATACAGTCAAGGAAGCTGATGCTCAGAGAGGTTAAGTCACTTGCAGGGTTCACACAGCTAAGGAGAGGCATGGCTGGGCTTCAAACTCAGTTGTGTCTGGTCCCAAACCTGGCTTCCAAGCTGTACAGAGTACAAAGCAGCATAAATGACATTTGTCTTTCGCACCCGGTGACACTGAATTCATAATCAGCAGGCCCACACAAGGTGAGCCATCCTGGGCAGATGGATATCAATGCCTGCCGCCAGTGTGAGTGCTCCCTGGGCAATGGCCAGGGTGGAGATTTCCCAGTCCCTGGCATGGATCCCCACCTGCAGCCCATGGAACGGTCCTCAGGAGATTTCTGGGGGCAGAGGCAGGCCTCCCAGCTGCAGATCAGCCTGGGATGGGCTCAGGACTCTGCAGGAGTAGCTGGGCATTCATTCGTCTTCCCCTGGCTGTGGGCGTCTCTCCAAGAGTGACAGGAGAGCTATTTCAGAACAGGCAGGGGGCCTCAGTCCAGTCTGCCCAAACATGCACCCCTCAGATGACTGCCTGGCCCCAGAGAGTGCAGGGACTGAGCCAACAAGACCTCCACAGCCATCTGGGGCTCCCGGCAGGATGGATGCAGGTGTGGATCCTGTGCCCCGTTCACACCGGTCACGCTCAGTTCCGGTCCCCTGATGCTCCCACTGGAATCACTTCCTTCCCCACTGCCACCCTGTCCACAGAAGGACTGCTCAAGGAAGGACTCGCCTGGGCTGAAATTTTGGCTGGGTTCCAGGGAGCTGGCTTGGTCTGATTGGGTGGCGAGGATTGGGGAGGGGGAGGAGGTAAGGGGAAGCGGCTGCAGGTGTGGAGGGAGAGGGGGGAGGTGGGGGTGCACAGTGGCCAAGTGGTCAGGGCGGGGTGTGGACAGACAGGCTAGGGAAAGATGGAGCAGAAAGGGGCTCTGAGGCCAGAAAAGGGAGGCGGGCAGCATGCATCCCCGGACTGGAGGGAAGAAAAGCATCAGAATATTTAGAGCAGAGAAGCAGAGCCGAGTGGGTCGTGTGTGTGTGTTAGTCACTCAGTCGTGTCCAACTCTATGTGACCCCATGGACTGTAGCCTGCTAGGCTCCTCTGTCCATGGGATTCTCCAGGCAAGAATACTGGAGTGGGTTGCCATGCCCTCCTCCATGGAATCTTCCCAAACCAGGAATTGAACCCAGGTCTCCTGCATTGCAGGCAGACTCTTTACCCTCTGAGCCACAAGGGAAGCCTGAGGGGAGTTATAAAATCATTATAAAATGGTTATTGATCAAAGCCATTGGGCGGGAGGGGCTGGGGGTCCCCAGTTTGAGGGCAGAGATGCCCCAGTTTGGGGATAAGTGCTGTCTGGGTATGTCTGGCTGGCAGGAAACGAGGTAGGGCCAGGGTGCTGGGTTTCGGCTCTAGTGTCTGTGGGCGCAGAGAGCAGCTGCAGGGCGCTCAGCCCCGGAGCCCCAGCGCTGGCCTGGCAGCTAGACGTCTGAGGTGTTCTGGTCGTGAGGATGTTCAACTGTCTGTTTACAGTCCCTGTGACTTGCATAGCACTCAACCTGCTCAGCCCTTAGCACACGTTATGTCATTTAATCACCCAAGCCTCCTGCAGACAGGGAAAGAGGCCACGACCCTGGTCTCCTCCCAGGTAACGAGTGGAGGGAGAGGGTTGGGACCTGGGTCATTCCTCTGGGCATGTCACCTGGTGTCCAGGGACCTGGGTCTTTCCTCTGAACGTGTCACCTGGTGTCCAGGGACCTGGGTCATTCCTCTGGGCGTGTCACCTGGTGTCCAGGGACCTGGGTCATTCCTCTGGGCGTGTCACCTGGTGTCCAGGGACCTGGGTCTTTCCTCTGAACGTGTCACTTGGTGTCCAGGGACCTGGGTCTTTCCTCTGAACGTGTCACTTGGTGTCCAGGGACCTGGGTCTTTCCTCTGAACGTGTCACCTGGTGTCCAGGGACCTGGGTCATTCCTCTGAACGTGTCACCTGGTGTCCAGGGACCTGGGTCTTTCCTCTGGACATGTTACCTGGTGTCCATGGACACCATGGAGTCCTCCATGTGTCCATGGAGGGGGCAGGAGCTGAGGTGGGGGCTGCAGCTGCTGGGGACAGTGGATGCCAGCCAGCTGGTCCCGTTGGCCAGGCCCCTGCTTCTCTCGTGGGGCAGCATGGTAAGGTATTCTGAGTCAGCAGGAGGGTGGACAGGGAGTGTGAGTAAAAGTGGGAGTGAGTATGTGTGGGTAAGTGTGAGCATGCCGCTGTGAGGTGTGTGAATGTGGGATGGCCCTCTGCTCTGGGGCTGGACCAGCCAGGAGACAGGAGCCCCTTGGAGTCTGGCAGGGACAGGAAGTTGCTCACCCTCCGTGTATGCAGCAGCTCTCCTGGGTGGGGACAGGATGCTGTGGTCTCTGCAGAAAAACGGGAACCAGAGAGGGAGTAGAGGAGGCAATGGCTGAGAGGGTGGATGGGACATAGGCCTGGAGAGGACGGGGGAGTCCAGGGGATGGGATGCTTGAAAGGTGAAGAAACTTTGGAAATGCTCCAAAACATTGAAGAAAGAGGGGAGGACTTTGTCTTATGTCCCTGGAGATTCACTGGGGGACAAATTAAGTCCCCGCCCCCCTGGAACTGACTTGCCCCTCTGTCAGCCTGGCCTCTCCAGCTTTCTTACCTCCTGGGTTCCTCTTCATGCACCCTAACTGGGGCCCCAGCTCTGGGAGTGTTCTACCCTCTGCTCTGTCAGCAGGAACCCTGCCCATCTTGGAAGATGTAGCTGGTGTTTCATGGCTGAGAAGGCTTCCCACTTGTGGCACAAGGGGTTTCTCCCTCGTGGTCCAGGCAGCTCATTCCTAAGACCTTAGCTCCCCAACTCTGCTGGGGAGTCTTTCAATTCTCCTCACCCTCTGTGACAACCTGTAAAAAGCGGCAGGGCTGGGCTCACAGGGTTTTATTTACTGCTAACAATAAAATTGATGCTTTTGAACTGTGGTGTTGGAGAAGATTCTTGAGAGTCCCTTGGACTTCAAGGAGATCCAACCAGTCCATTCTAAAGGAGATCAGTCCTGCGTGTTCTTTGGAAGGAATGATGCTAAAGCTGAAACTCCAGCACTTTGGCCACCTCATGCGAAGAGTTGACTCATTGGAAAGGACTCTGATGCTGGGAGGGATTGGGGGCAGGAGGAAAAGGGGACGACAGAGGATGAGATGGGGGATGACATCACTGACTCGATGGACATGAGTTTGGGTGAACTCCTGAAGTTGGTGATGGACAGGGAGGCCTGGCGTGCTGGAGTCCATGGGGTATCAAAAAGTCAGACACGACTGAGTGACTGAACTGAACTGAACTGAGACTATCATGGTGTACTGTTTTCACACCGTAATCCGATATCTGGAAATGTGAGAATTTGAAGACAATAATCGCCAAGAAAATGAAAGACTTTTCCATACAAAGATGTTCACAGCAGTGTTATTTATAATCGTGAATTGGAAACTACCTAGATTTGCTAACGTGGGAGAATGGCCAGATGAATAATGGTATTAACATTATCTACTGCATAAATATTAGATAGACATTTTGAAAGATGGTTATGGTGATTCTGCGGTCACATGGAAAAGCTTTGTAGTAATCTAAGATGATCACGGATATGTTAAACAAACAGCCTTACATCAAAAATTTCTGCATGGGAGGAACAGTGAAAGAAAACACGATGAGATGTTAATGGTTGAAGTGCTTTGGTGATCTCTGATTTCTCCTTTCCACTTTCCTGTAACAAGCATGAACACTTATATCAAGATTAATTATACTTAAAAATATCTTTTTCCTTAAGAGTCTTTTTTAAAAAAATAAAATGACACCAAGAAAGAAGAAGAAAATAAGCATGTTAACATTTTGTGTGTTTCCTTCCAGTCCTTTCTCCATGCATATTTCCACATCTATAAATAGACACATAGAAAAAGAAAAGATCCCAAGGAATTTTGGAGGCGTTCTCTCTGGGCTTGGAGGTCCCAGTTCCCTGGAAATTTCCCTGTGCTTGTGGGAAGAGGTAGAGCATTGGCCCAGGCTCTTGGGGTGAGAACTGCTCCCTGCATGGAGTCTCAGGTCAGAGTGAGCCCACCACCATCAACCTGAGAGCTGCCCCTGTACCCCAGGGAGCCAGCTTGCTGATGGGCTGCCCCGAGACCCACCTTCTCCATTCTGGCCTCTTAATCCTGGTTGCATCCCCTCCACTGCCTTTCTAAGCACCTCGAAGCAACTAATTTGCTAATTAATCCTGACCTTTCCAAAGTCTGAAGTTCCTAACCAGTGAGAGACTTTCCCTTTTCAAGTGGTTCTGGCAGTTGTTGGCCACAGGCAGGGGGGTTTCCACCTCCATTCCATGGGTTGGCCAATCAATGGCGGGTTTGGCCCTGGAGGTTCGGTGGGGTCTGGGCTTGCTGGGCCTTGCCCTGCCTCACCCTGCTTAGGTGGGGACATTCGCTCCAGGGCTCTGTCAAGGCCACCACCCTGGTCCCCTGGAATCTGCTAGCAAGATTCAGGTGACTGTTGACTCATTCACCCCCAACAGACTGGGCCAGCTCACCCCTCCCAGGCCTGGGACCATCTCCACACCCTTGATCTTGGGAGAGTTGCTGCCTTCACCTTCCATGGAAATGCTATGCACTCTGGGGAGGTGGGGGGCATGAGGGAGGTGGGGGATATGGAAGTCTTGTTCTGTGCAGCCTGCCCCCACAGAGGACTTCTACTCCCCACCCTCACCCCATCCCACCCTGTGGCCACATGGGCTCCATGAATAAGATCCTGTGATTCAGAACTTCTCTATTCCCCCAACATCCCATCCTGCCCCCACCCTCCTCCTCCTGCTCCCCTCCCGCCCCGCCACTCCCAGCCTCTCAGTTGCTTTCTGATAACCACAGCTGGGTTTCTGTCTTGGTCAGAGGTGAACATGAATCAAGAGTTACCAGGTTCTGCCCTGAGCTGACTTTCTTTTTCAGCAGGCTGTTTCCACTTAGAAAGGCAAAACAGGTCAGGCTAGCCAAGCCCTGCTTGCTGGGTCAGGACGAGGACAGGGTGGGGAGGCTGGGCTTGGGACCAGGGACCAGGGCAGGCTTGGGTGTGGGGGACACGATGGCCAGGACCTGCCGCCTGCACTGCCCTCCAGAACCCAGCACGCAGAGGCACTGGTTTTGCATCATAGGTGCTCTTTCCCAAGGCCCAAGGGGACGTGGCACAGGATATGGCCATGTTTTTATTTTTCAGCAAGGGGAATTATTTTGGTTTGATTCTCTAACAGCCTACATCCATCAAAAAACATCTGCTAATCACCCACTGGGTGCAGAGTATATGGTTTGTTTTCAGAAGAAACCTCCATCACCCCACTGCTTATCTCCAGCCCAGACTTGGAGCAATGCTGTCTCTCACCTCTTGGCCTCCTGTCTAGACCTGGTGCATTGGAACTCAAGTGAAACTTCTTACCACATTTCCTTTGATATATTAGACATTCATTTTAGGTTGAGATTGTGCTTCTAACATCCATGTGGATGGTACCAGGGGGCCTCAGACACCAGGGTGCCCCAGAATCAATGGCAGAACCCACAAAGTCACTGATTGTCCAGGACAAGTGGTGACCTGGAGGCAGAGGAAGGAGGCCTGAACCACCCTCTGTGTTGTGATTGGACTCTTCTGGTTTCAGGGACAGAAAGGTCCTCAGAGACTAGGGGTCCGCTGGAAGGATCACTGCAGAGTTAAAGCTGGGTGGGGCCTCAACCAGGCCACCACAACCAGGGGCCACTGCTGTTTATGCAGGACCAGCAACCACCTCCCCTCCCCGTAGAAGCACCCACTATCACACAAGAGCTGTTCTCAGCATTTCTAAGACCCTGCCCTCCTCTTCTTTGGGGTGGGCGCATGACTCAGAACCTGCCAATCAGGGTACCCATTCACACCTCTGACATCAGTCCTCCTAGGCATTTTCTGCTGGGCAGGTATTCTCTTTCCTGTAGATGACCTTGGAGGGCAGCTGAGTGGTAAGAATGGCAAGTTTTAGGTTTCAGGTGACCCGCCCCATCCCCCACCCCCCAGCTAATCTGATCCTAGAGACTTTATCTTTGGGAAAGATGGAGGCCTAATGATATCACTTGACCTCGTTGATCTTGTTGTACCTGAACCTGAAGCTGGCCCAGTTTCTAGATCAAGGCTTATAGTTTTTCCCCTTAAGTGGGGATGACTTTGGCTTCTGGTACTATTAAGTAAGAGAGAAGCCTGCAGGGGTTATTGTTGCTTGCTTCACCCTGAAGGATATGGCCTGGGTCCTAAGGAGGAACCAATTCAAGTAGATTTTTTAACAACTAGACCTAGTACAGCCCCCAACACACACACACACACACAAACACACACACACACACAGAGCTTCTCTTTGCCCAACCTCAGTGTGCTAGGCCAAATGCACGCATGCAGGCATGTTCAGTCGCTTCAGTCATGTCAGACTGTTTGCCCGCCAGGCTCCTCTGTCCATGGGATTCTCTAGGCAAGAATACTGAAGTGGGTTGCCATGCTCTCCTCCAGGGGATCTTCCCAACTCAGGGATTGAACCGGGGTCTCCTGCATTGCAGGCGGATTCTTTATTGCTAAGCCACTGAGGAAGCCCACTAGACAGACTAGGGGCCCTCCAAAAATGGGCTTCCCTGGTGGCTCAGTGGTAAAGAATCCACCTGCCAAGCAGGAGATACAGGTTCAATCCCTGGGTTGGGAAGATCTCCTGGATAAGGAAATGGCAAGCCCCCAGTATTCTTGCCTGAAAAATCCCATGGACAGAGGAGACTGGCGGGCTACAGTCCATGGGGTCGCAAAGAGTTGGATACAACTTAGTGACTGAGCCCACAAAGATGTTCAGGTCCCAGTCCCCAGAACCTGTAACTATGTCCCCTCATGGGCAGAAGGGATTTTGCAGACTTGACTAGCGTTAAGGACCTCAAGACAGGGAGGCGATCCTGGATTATTCAGGTGAGCCTTCTGTCATCTCAAGGATCATTATCAAAGGGAAGCAGAAGGATCAGAGTCAGAGAAGGCGATGTGACAACAGGAACAGAGGCTGGAGCGAATTGAGGAAGAGGCCGTGAGCCAAGGAATGCAGGTTCCTCTAGAAGCTGGGAAAGGTAAGGAGGATTCTCCTCTAGAGCCTCTGAAAGGAGCAGCCCTCATGACACTGTGCTTTTTGCCTTGTGTATCATCTACTGGGTAAGCCATGGCAAAATGTCGTAGTCTAGGTGGTTTAAGCAACAGGGATCTATTTTCTCATACTTCTGGTGGCTGGGAGTCCAAGTTCAAGGTACCAGAGGATTCGATTTTGGGGGAGGGCTCTCTTCACAGCTTGTAGTGACTGCCTTCTTGCTGTGCCCTCACCTGACCTTTTCCCTGTGCCTATAGGAAATGGCAACCCACTCCAGTATTGTTGCCTGGGAAATCCCATGGACAGAGGAGACTTGTGGGCTGCAGTCCAAAGGGTCGCAAAGAGTTGGACAGGACTGAGTGACTGAACACACACACACACACCATATAGGAATCTGGGGGGAGGAACACAAGTTAGTCTATGACACTCAATGAGACTGATTTTATATTTCTGACCTCCAGTTCTTTAAGAGAATGAACTTTTATTATTGTAAGTGACTAAATTTGTGGTCACTCGTTGCAGCAGCAGTCCAGAAAATAATACACCCGAGCAGCAATGCTCTCTCGCTCTAGCTCTCTCACCTCCATGTCCTCCCACATGCTGTGCCTTCTGCCTGGCACTCTTAGCTGGCTGGCTCCTGCCAGTGCTTCCTCTCTACTCAGGGCTTCACAAAGTTTTCCTTGACCCTGTATGACTGTAGGTTTATGTATCTGTCCCCCAGCCACGCTGAAAATTCCCATCTCCCTTTCCTCCACTGAGCAGGTACACGTGGAACACCTGCTCTGGGTTCTGCAAAACCCAACATTCTTGCCCTCTCGGAGCTTTCATTCCAGAGGGGACAGAGGGCAGGGTCTGCTCCCCTCTCACCTGTGTCTCCCTGGCACCTGCAGCATCAGGCACACGGTGGACTCCATAGCTATTTTTTTAAGAACGTTAAAAAAATTAGTTAATTTTATTTTGGTTGCAGTGGGTCTTTGTTGCTGTGAGCAGGGTTTCTCTAGTTGCCGTGAGCAGGGGCCGCTCTCCAGTTGCGATGCTCGGGCTTCTCACTGTGGTGGCTTCTCTTGTGGAGCGTGGATTCAAGGTGCTTGGGCTTCAGCAGTTGCAGCACATGGGCTCAGTAGTTGTGACGCATGGGCTTAGTTGCTCTGTGGTATGCTTAATCTTGCCCGACTAGGGGTCCAACCCATGTCTCCTGCATTGGTAGACAGATTCTTATCTGCTGGGCCACGAGGGAAGTCCCTCCATGGCTATGAAAGTAATCAGAGACACAGCTGGTGAGTCTGAAAGAAGTCCACAGTTCTGGGCCTCACCCTCACACAAATCCGCATGATTATCATTCTAGAAAAAGCCCAGACTTCAAGACTCAAGGCTGGCAGTCCGTTGGAGTGAGTTTTGCTGGCTCTGAGAGTTCCCTGGGCTCTTCCACTCTGGCCAAAGCTTCTTGTTGTTCAGCCAGTGGCCCTAGGCCAATGCTGGGGCCCAGGGCACACGTAGATCGATCATCAGTCTGTCCTCCGTATGTCCACTCTGAGCTGGGTTCCCTTGCCCCTCTTTTCCTGAGCCTGACAGTTCTCAGCCTGCGGTGATTCCTCCCTCCTCTCCTCCACCCCTTGCCCAAGGACATTTGGGAATGTCTGGAGACACTTCCAGTCATTGTCATAACTCTAGGTTGGGCTGTTATGCCCACTCAGGTCATATAGTGGGCAGAGGCTGAGGGTGCTCTCAATATCCTCTGATGCCCAGGACAGCTCCCTTCCAGTATAACCAGGAAAGTCCAGTCCCAAAGGTCAGTAGTCTTGAGCTTGAGGAACCTTGAGGCCCGACCCCATACTTCTGAACTATTTTTGGCTGGAGAGTTTCAGCATATGGGCTGTGAGATTTGACCCCTGCATCTCTTTTTTAATGCTTATGCTCTTGTCTGTTCTTTCACCGCACTGCACAGCATGTGGGGGCTTTAGTTCCTTGACCAGGGGTTGAACCTGTGCCCCCTGCATTGGAAGTGCAGAGTCTTAATCACCTGAGTACCAGGGAAAGCCTTTGACCCTTCTTTTTTAAATTTTTTAATTAAAAATGGAAAAAAAATTATCTATTTGTCTGTGCCCGGTCTTAGTTGCTGCATGTGGGATCTAGCGCCTTTGACCAGGGATCAAACCCAGGCCCCTGCATTGTGAGCACAGTCTTAGCCTCTGGACCACCGGGAAATCCCTGACCTTGCTTCTTAGAACGCAATAGGCAAAGCTCCCCTGTATTATGTTATGGAAGGGAAAAGTCTGCTGCCATGTTATCTTCTCTTGAAGTCTGTTGTTAACTTTGTTTTTGTGGATTCTGCCTGCTGGGGCTGTGACGTCTGAGGCCACCTCAGACTGAGATAGTGTGTTCACAGATTCCTGACAGAACAGCAAACCCCCAAACACAGCTGTTGTTCAGTCCCTGTTCACATCAGCTGAGCGACAGGTGGGTGTCTAAAATCACCTTGGCATCAGAGCATCCTGGCTACAAGCACTTGACTAGTGGCCTCTGAGCCTCAACATCCTGATTTGTGAAACAGGGAGAGTAAAATCGGTTCTGCAGAGCTGTAGGGGAATGAGATCTGTACTCACTGGATTGTGGGAGCTGACTTGTGCTGCCTCATGAGAGTGGAATGGCCACTTTTCAGGAATTTTGTGAGCCAGTGGTTAAATATGGTCATCACTAACAATTTAGTTTTACAACTTACGATTCAATAAATTGCTTTTAAAAGAAAGCAACTACTCAAAAGTCATCACTTTCTTATTATTTTACTGTGTGTTACTATTGTCTTTGCCCTTGAGTTGATTTACATCTGGAAAGACTGCAGTGGCAGCCGCTGTGTGTCTCTTCTCAATTCCACGGCTGGTGACGCCGACTCAGTGGCTTGGAATCAGTTATGGTGGAAGATTCACACCAAGGAAGTTGGTAAACACTATTAATCAGGGCTTGCTTTGTTGTCCTGTTGATTTTATAGGTTTAAGAGAGTGATGGAGAATATGATAATGTAGGTTAAACTTGAAAGTGAGTCATGTCTCTGGTCACTGCACTGTGAATAGCACAAAAAAATTAAGAACGTATTCTTCCTGTGTTCAAACACTGTGATGTGTGCACGCGTGGTAAGTTGTCTCAGTCTTGTCCGACTATTTGTGACCCCATGGACTGCAGCCCACCAGGCTCCTCTGTCCTGCAAGAATACTTGAGTGGGTACCCATGCCCTCCTCCAGAGGATCTTCCTGACCCAGGGGTTGAACCCGTGTCTCCTGTATTGTAAGGGGATTCTTTACTGCCGAAACATCGGGAGCCCTTAAACACTGATGCAATTCAGCAAAAAAGTGAAGTTCCAATACACATCTTCACTGTTTCTCTCTTCCTCACTAAATGGAAATATTACCTTCATGTCAGAATGGCACTCACTCTTCAATGACATGAGTGATTTCTTTTGTTAAGGTGGATTTAGTAATCAAGTGTTTATTTGTAGTAAAGTTTATATTTAACTTATGCACATATATCTATGGACCCACCTCCCCCTCAGAGAGCCAGTTGTTAAACACTTACCAGCCCAGTGCAGAATGTGAGTGTGCATGTCAAAATTCTTAACATAGAGATGGTGTTCCATCTGCAGTGTCAGTTCAGCTGATGGCCCCACAGCCAGAGCATTATGGGAAGGTAATGTGTGTGTCTGAGCTGAGGTGGAAACTGGTTCTTGTAACCATGGCCTGGAGGGTCCATCTCCCTGCCCATCAAGTCACTTTTGCTGGGCATCCTTGGGGCTATATGGCACACAGGTATGTGTGCCAGGTGAGGCATTTGAGAACCCAGGGTGGGAGCCTCCAGGTTTGGGCTGGTCCATCCTGGAGATGACCCAGACAATGCAGGTGAACCTGGACTGAGCTGTTTGGAAGGGCTGGACTGTGAGCCTAGATGGCCCTCTGTGTGTGCGTGTTTGTGAGGGGTGACCTCGAGGGGCACGCTCAGGGTGAGTCCAGCCTAGCAAGCAAAATATTAGACACTGAGCCCTTCACACTGAGTCATCCATTTATTCACAAAACATCCTGTCTCTGCCAACTCTGGGCTAGGTGCTAGTCATCTATCTCATTGATCTTTCTTTCTCTTGTGGAGGCAATGTTCTAGGCAGAAGGACAGGCCCCAGCAGCTCTAGAGTGTGGCTGGAAGCGGTGGGGGTGGGGTTGGCAGCATGTGGGGGACTAGATGAGGAAGTGTCCTAGTTACTGTTGTAAATAGGAAGCACTAAGCCAGGCTCACATGTCGCTCTTGTACTAGTAAAGCTCATAAGCAAATGTGGGTTGAATGAAAGCCATCAGGAGACAGGAAGCTCACGCCTGAACTTCTAGGTGGCAGGAAGGAAAGGTTCTCGAATGTTTGAGAACCTGTGTGAGCATCATTCCGGGAGAGTGAGCCAGGAGGGAGGTTCAAAGGCTGTAAGGACCCCCCCACCTGACCAGGCAGAAGCTAAAAGCACGTCCCCCATGGCAGGACCAGTCTGCAAGTGGGGATGATTGCGGTAGTAGGTGCTTTTTTTTTTTACAAGTATAATTGCTTTACGATGTTGTGCTAGTTTCTGCTGCACAACAAAGTGAATCAGTGTATGTATACACATATCCCCTCACTCTTGGACCTCCCATTCTCCCACCCCCATCCCACCCCTTTAGGTCACCACAGAGCACCAAACTGAGCACCCCAACAATTGATGGAGTGCCATGAATCTTTGACTCAGGTCATGCACCTCCTGCCTGGCAGGCTTGGACAGCCCCGGTGGGACTGGCAAGGTCAGCCAGTAGCCAAGTCAGCTTTTCAGACTTTATATAAAAGGCCCACAGGTGGGGCGAGGGATAAATTGGGAGTATGAGATTAACAGATGCATGTTTCCATATATAAAAGAGGGAAATGACAAGGATTTACTGTGTACCACAGGGAACTATATTCAATGTCTTATCAGTTCAGTTCAGTTGCTCAGTCATGTCTGGCTCTTTGCAACCCCATGAATCACAGCACGCCAGGCCTCCCTGTCCATCCCCAACTCCCGGAGCTTACCCAAATTCACGTCCATCAAGTCGGTGATGCCATCCAGCCATCTCATCCTCTGTCGTCCCCTTCTCCTCCTGCCCCCGATCCCTCCCAGCATCAGAGTCTTTTCCAATGAGTCAGCTCGTCGCATGAGATGACCAAAGTATTGGAGTTTCAGCTTCAGCATCAGTCCTTCCAATGAACACTCAGGACTGATCTCCTTTAGAATGGACTGGTTGGATCTCCTTGCAGTCCAAGGGACTCTCAAGAGTCTTCTCCAACACCACAGTTCAAAAGCATCAGTTCTTCGGCGCTCAGCTTTCTTCACAGTCCAACTCTCACATCCATACATGACCACTGGAAAAACCATAGCCTTGACTAGATGGACCTTTTTTGGCAAAGTAATGCTCTGTTTTTGAATATGCTATCTAGGTTGGTCATAACTTTCCTTCCAAGGAGCAAGCGTCTTTTAATTTCATGGCTGCAGTCACCATCTGCAGTGATTTTGGAGCCCCCAAAAATAAAGTCTGACACTGTTTCCAATGTTTCCCCATCTATTTCCCATGAAGTGATGGGACCAGGTGCCATGATTAGTTTTCTGAATGTTGAGCTTTAAGCCAACTTTTTCACTCTCCTCTTTCACTTTCATCAAGAGGCTTTTCAGTTCCTCTTCACTTTCTGCCATAAGGGTGGTGTCATCTGCATATCTGAGGTTACTGATATTTCTCCCGGCAATCTTGATTCCAGCTTGTGCTTCTTCCAGCCCAGCGTTTCTCATGATGCACTCTGCATAGAAGTTAAATAAGCAGAGTGACAATATACAGCCTTGACGTACTCCTTTTCCTATTTGGAACCAGTCTGTTGTTCCATGTCCAGTTCTAACTGTTGCTTCCTGACCTGCATATAGGTTTCTCAAGAGGCAGGTCAGGTGGTCTGGTATTCCCATCTCTTAAAGAATTTTCCACAGTTTATTGTAATCCACACAGTCAAAGGCTTTGGCATAGTCTATAAAGCAGAAATAGATGTTTTTCTGGAACTCTCTTGCTTTTTCGATGATCCAGCAGATGTTGGCAATTTGATCTCTGGTTCCTCTGCCTTTTCTAAAACCAGCTTGAACATCTGGAAGTTCACGGTTCACATATTGCTTAAGCCTGGCTTGGAGAATTTTGAGCATTACTTTACTAGTGTGTGCTGCTGTTGCTAAGTCGCTTCAGTCATGTCCGACTCTGTGCGACCCCATAGATGGCAGCCCACCAGGCTCCCCCGTCCCTGGGATTCTCCAGGCAAGAACACTGGAGTGGGTTGCCATTTCCTTCTCTAATGCATGAAAGTGAAAAGTGAAAGGGAAGTCGCTCAGTTGTGTCCGACTCTTAGTGACCTCATGGACTGCAGCCTACCAGGCTCCTTCATCCATGGGATTTTCCAAGCAAGAGTACTGGAGTAGGTTGCCATTGCCTTCTCCGTACTAGTGTGTGAGATGAGTGCAATTGTGCAGTATTTTGAGCATTCTTTGGCATTGCCTTTCTTTGGGGTTGGAATGAAAACTGACCTTTTCCAGTCCTGTGGCCACTGCTGAGTTTTCCAAATTTGCTGGCATATTGAGTGTAGCACTTTCACAGCATCATCTTTCAGGATTTGAAATAGCTCAACTGGAATTCCATTACCTCCGCTAGCTTTGTTCGTAGTGATGCTTTCTAAGGCCCACTTGACTTCCCATTCCAGGATGTCTGGCTCTAGGTGAGTGATCACACCATCGTGATTATCTGGGTCATGCAGATCTTTTTTGTACAGTTCTTCTGTGTATTCTTGCCACCTCTTCTTAATGTCTTATAATAAGCTATAATAGAAAAGAATGGGGAAAAAGAATATAGATATGTACACGGGCTTCCCAGGAGGCTCAGTGGTAAAGATATCCATATGCCAATGCAGGAGACACAGGGGACACAGGTTCGATCCCTGGGTCAGTAAGATCCCCTGGAAGAGGAAATGGAACCCACTCCAGTATTTTTGCCTGGGAAATCCCATGGACAGAGGAGCCTGGTGAGCTGCAGTCCATGGGGCTGCAAAAGTCAGATACCACTGAGCAACTGAGCACACACACATACATACACAGGTTATTTATTATAATTGAATCACTTTGCTGGATACCTGAAACTGACATGATATTATAAATCAATGAGACTTCAGTTATAAACAAACAAGTGGCCCAAAGGTGAATCTTCCTGGGATGTTTCCCCCAAACCCATTTCCCGTGTTTTTTCCTGCTGGGAACGTCCACCTTGCTCTGCACCCCAGCCCCTAAGACTAGTAGATTTCACTAGTGGAAATAAGACTTCCAGTTACATTAGAATTTTAGATAAACAACCAATAACTTTTTAGTCTAACAACATGTGGCAACTCTGTGCCACCCACAGCTGCCTGAACTGGCACCTGGGTCCTCTGCTCTAGCCATCCCCCTGGGTGGTGTTGCTTGGAGCAAGGTGGTCAGTTGCAGCCTTGAGGAGGAGCCCAGGAGCTGAAGGATGCAGAGGCATCAGGCTGAACCTCTAGGTCTAGGGGCAGACCTAGACCAGGATCGAGTCTCAAGCTTCTTAACTCCCACCTACCGAAGGGCGGCTGGCACCTAGCTTCTCTGAGCCTGTGTTGTTCCCTCTGTCAAGTGGGGATATTACTAGTACACATAGGTGGTTGTGGAGGTTGGAGGAGGGCACTGGGCACAGAGCCTGGTGTATATGGAGTGCTCCATAAATAGTAGGCATGACCACGTGCTTACCCATTATTATCTGTATTTTGTTACTTATTTATCCCAATAAGAAATGATTATTAGTATAGCTCAACCTCTTGTTTTGCCTGCTAGTCTATTGCCAGCATCTAGAATGATGCCTGGAGGGACTTGCCTGGTGGTCTAGTGGCTAAGACTCTGCACTTTCAATGCAGAAGGCCTGGGTTCAATCCCTGGTCAGAGAACTAAGATCCCATGTGCTGCAACGAAAAAATCCTGCATGCCACAGTGAAGATCAAAGATCCTGTGTGCTGGAACTAGGACTCAGTGCAGCCAAATCAATATTTTCTTTAAAAAAAAGAATGTTGCCATTTTCAGTCTTCCAATTTTATTGAGGCTTTCAATGGCTAAGTCTAAGATCTCTCTTGGTAAATGTCACATTGCACTTGAAAATATGTGGGTAATTTTCAAATATCTTTAGATGTTGTTTTCTAACCTAATTCTACAGTGATAAGAGAACAGACTCTGTAGGATTTCAATACCTTTAGACCATCAAACTTTTGCACTTTGATCTTATGTCCTTGGATGTGTTTCAGTGTCTTCTAGTTTATAGTCTATGGGAACTTGAATAGAATTTGTATCCTACTGTTGTGTGAAAATTGTATAAATCTTAATTATGTTGAATTGGTTCATGGTGCTTTTCAGGTCTACTATATCCTCCTACTTTTCTGTCTATTCATTCTATTAATTTTTGAGGGCTTGATATTGAAACTCCAACTAAAAATCTAAATTTATCTACTCAAAAAGAATTGTAATATAAAAGAAGAATTTGAATATATAGTAGAACTATATGTAACTCTGTTCTGTCTTTTCCAGGTCTCCTGTAAATGTATTATTACACTTTCATAATTCAAAAAATAAGAAAGAAAGAGAGAAAAAAACAAATCTTCTTTGGTTTAAAAAAAAAAGGATGATGCTTGAAACACAGTAGGTGCTCAGTAATTATGTGCTGAGTGACTACTAAATAGTGGGGGGAGGTGTTCACCTGCAGGTAGCCAGGAAGAGCCCAGGCACACAGCCTGATTCCTGACATTGGCCCAGCCTGCTCCCATTTGATCAAAACTTGCCACAGCATTGCCCTGGTGATAAATAAACAAGACAAGTGGGAACACAGAAAGTCCAGGCTGAAGTGTGTGGCTTTGTTTCCACTGAGTTCTGGGAAATCAGACCCGTGACAGGAGACGGGTGGCCTCTGGGTGCATGTTGGGATCCTGGCTCCCGTTGAGAGCCCTGTGGGGATGGAGGATGTCACAGTCCCAGGGTCCCAGCCCCGCCCATCCCTCCAGGCAGATGGGGAGGAAACTGGGAAAACAGACCCGGGATGGGCAGTCACACATTTTCTGTTCTAGACGTCCTTGCATCTGTCCTCGTCAGGCTGGATGGCATTGCTGAAGGACACAGCATCGCACAGCCCATTTCTGAGGTCAGAGTTCTGGTTTCACAGTTTTTGGGGGGCAGTGCATGCTGTGCATGCATGTTCAGTCATGTCCAACTCTTTCCAACCCCATGGATTGTAGCCCGCCAGGCTCCTCTGTCCATGGGATTTCCCAGGTAAGATTACTGGAGTGGGTTGCCATTTCCACCTGCAGGGGATCTTCCCTACCCAGGGATTGAATCCATCTCCTGCATCTCCTCCATTGGCAGGAGGATTCTTTACCCCTAAGACACCTGGAACTCTAATTGAGATGCCCTACAAGCACCAAAGGAATCCTAAATGAAATCAGTCCTAAATATTCATTGGAAGGACTGATGCTGAACCTGAAACTCCAATACTTCGGTCACCTGATGCAAAGAACTGACTCATTGGAAAAGACCTTGATGCTGGGAATGACTGAGGGCAGGAGGAGAAGGGGGCAACAGAGGATGAGATGGTTGGATGGCATCACCAACTTGATTGACATGAGTTTGAGCAAGCTCTGAGAGTTGGTGATGGACAGGGAAGCCTGGCGTGCTGCAGTCCGTGGGGTCACAAAGAGTTGGACACGACTGAGCAACTGAACTGAACTGACAAGCCCCAAACTTGACAAGTCTGATCCGAGCCCAGACCTTCTCCCACTCCAAATCTGCTTCTCTCCAAGTCAGGTCTCTGCCTCTGACTGTGGTACCTCCATTGTCCTGGATCTCATGCCAGAAACTAGGAGGTCTCTCCACCTTTCCACACCCCCTCTCCCCACATACAATACAGCACCGTACGTTGTCAATTCCACCTCAGTTACCCCTGCTTCTCTCCACACCCACCACCACCATCCTCGTCCTGCCTTCTGGCTGCCTCCTGCCTGCCACGTCCTAGGATGTCCTGCCTCCCACGTGTTCTCCCTGCAGCCACTCCTGAGTGCTGGCCTCTGCCAGGCTAACCCCAGTCCTGTGTACTTACTCCCTACTTTTCTCAGCTAATTCCTGCTCAGCCTGCAGGTGATGACTCCTCGATCACAACCACATATTCAAGCCAATCACAGACACAATGACCCTCACTCCTGAATATTTATTTATAAAATTTATTTGGCTATACCAGGTCTTAGTTGTAGCATACATGATCTCCTTTGAGGCCTGTGGAATCTAGTTCCCTAACTAGGGATGGAACCTGGGCCCCCTGCATTGGGAGCTCAGAGTCTTAACCATTGGCAGGGTAGTCCCGTCTACTGAATATTTAAACAAGGGCCTTCTAAGATCAAGATCAGTCTCCTGCATGACCCAAATTCCATTTTTATGCCCAAACATTTAACTTTGATGCAGGAATATGATCCAATATGCAATCCATAATTTCATTCCCCAATAGTCCCTAAAATTAGTGACCAGCCTTATTTTGCTTTAATCCAGGATCCAAACAAGAATTACACATGGTGGCTGGTCACAGGCCCTTTTTGTCTTCGTGATCTCTGGTAGCATCTGAGCTTGCCCACCAAAGCCCTAATCCTTCTCTAAGCAGTAGCTTCTTTAACCATCTGCTTTGCTAGCTCTCTGAGGGCTGGGCTGAGTCTGTCTTGGGTTTGGTTGTGTTCCCCAGAGTTCCAGGCATATAGGTAGCAGGCAATAAATATTTTTTGAAGTTGAATCTAGGAGATGACAGGAAATCCCCTGTGCTCATAACTGTGTTGTCCTTTTGTGATAAAATCTGTACCCCGTAAAGAGGGTGCAATAGAGGAAATACTGCAAATTTGAACTCTTGAGTCTAAACCATGGAAAGTGAGGACCTTGAAAACCACAAGGGCAGCTTGTCTCTGCCCAGCCGTGTGGTGTCCATCTGTGACATGATATTGTCCATTCAGATCATGAAGGGAGACAAGGAACACCCAAGGCAGGGGTGCGGGGGGAAGAGCAGGATCAAAGTTGAATATCTTTCTGCCTCGGGTCCCAACTTCGCCCAACTGTCTGCATCCAGGTTCACAAATTCCCAGGCGATCTGGGGAGCTGTGGGTATGTGAAAAGGCAAAGCTGGGACACAGCACATGCTTCCTGGATTATCAGCTCAGCAGGGTCATTCATTCTCCGAGGCCCTCTCACTAGCCAGAGGAGTTACACACTGGCTGGAATAACAATGGCCTGGACTGGGTTTTTGGAGCAGGAAGGCCCAAACAGCCCTGCGAGACGGAGAGGTCATTGAGAGTCACCAATATTTATTGACACAGCCATGACTGTTCCTGGGACAGCTGTGAATCAGAGGAACTGCCGGGAATAGCACTCAAAGGCCAGACTCACACTGTCTGACCAGCTGCCTGCAGGCGTCTCTCCCCCACCCCCACCCCCAGCAGTGGGGCAGGAACCTCCGGCTTGGGCACTGGGGATGCAGGGTCTGGGCGGGGGTGGGGTGGGGGTGGGGGGAAAGAGAAGCACAGCAGGGTACCTGCTTCTAGCCAATGGCATCCTGCTGAAGATAAATCTCATTGCTTCCTTCATAGTGAGCTCCTGCCATAGGCCAGGCAAAGTTCTAACCACTGGATTTGGCTATTCAGGGTATATTTTTTGAGCACCAACTGTGTGCTAGGCATTGTTTGGACACTGGGTTCCAGTTATTTGTCCTTCATTATTATTATTTTTTTGGCTTCTTTTAAAAATTTTTAAAATTTATTTTTAATTGGAGGATTGGGCTTCCCTTATTAGTAAAGAAAACACCTGCCAATACAGAAGACTCAGGTTTGATCCCTGGGTTGAGAAGATCCTCTGGAGAAGGAAACAGCAACCCACTCCAGTATTCTTGCTTGGGAAATCCCATGGACAGAGGAACCTGGTGGAGTTGGTAATGGCAGGAAAGCCTGGCGTGCTTTCCTGGGGTGTGCAGGAAAGTGCTGCTGCAGTCCATGGGGTCGCAAAGAGTCAGACACGACTGAGCAACTGAACTGAGAACTATCACTAACACACTAACTGGAGGATAATTGTTTTCCAATATGATGTTGGTTTCTGCCATACATCAACATGAGTCAGCCATAGGTATACATATGTCCCCTCCCTCTTGAACCTCCCTCCCACTTCCCATTGTCCTTCATTATTTTGAGCACCTACCGTGCATGTGCCAGGCATGGTATTAGAATGCTAGCTCAGGGCAACCTAAGGCAATAAAGTAATTGCCAGTACCAGGCTCTGCCCTCATCCTTTTGGGTCCTGGCCCTGGTACCGTGGGTAGGAGAGGGCAGTGGTTCCTCAGCCCCACAGGGACCCGTGCTCCCCAAGCTCAGTCCCTCGAGGGGCTGGCAAGGGTGGGAGGCCCCAGCTCCAGCCCAGGGCAGCCAGGCCTGGCTGCTCACAGGCTGTGCAACAGGCTGGCCTCGGCTCTCACCAGCTCCCAGGGTGCCTCCCCACCATCAGAGTGGCCCCCGTTGCTGGGAGATACCAGTACAAAACAGTGCTGGCCGTTCTGCAAACCTGGCGTCGCCCCCGGCCCCGAGGGCCACTGCAAGGAGCCCAGTCCTCTAATTAGAACCGGCCGGCTTGGCCTGCACCCAGCCCAGGCCCAAGCTGACTTCAGTGGCCATAAAACTTGCAAACTCTTTCCTGTGGGCTCCCTCGAGATGCAGCCTGCAGGAGCCTGGGAGGCGAGTCACTTCCCCTGGCCACCGGCCGGGCAGGTGCAGCTGTGGCCTCCAGCCTCCGGATGACAGAGGCTTCGGATTAGGGGGCTATGCGCTGGCTCACGCCTCCCAGGGCCTGGCACGTGGGGGGCACTGGGAGAGGATGGCTGAACAAATGAGCCCCGGCCCCCCCTCACCCCTGCAGAGGCCACTCTCGGCATCCTCACCCCTTCCTGCTGACCCAGTCTCCCCATCGTGCAAGGCTCAGCTCAGGGGCACTTCTCCAGTGGTTCTCAGTGGCTTCTCTGGGCTTTTGTACATCTGTGATGCCATTTATCTGTCTCCTGGGAATTCCTCTAAGACAGGGACTGTTTTTGTCTATTTCCACATCTCACCACCATCCATGGGGCTTGGCAGAGAGCAGTGTTCAGGGATGTTTGTGGGCAGCTGAACTGGAAGCTTAGTTGCTGGTCCCCAAACCCCTTGTGTGTCCTGGCAGGAAGGAACCCACCCCTCTCCTCCAGGGGCAGAGATAGCAAAGCCAAACTCCTCCCTGCTCCAGACCCCTGGAGGCTGGCATGGCCTGGGCCATCAACATCTCCAGCCAGGTGGACCGGGCTCTTTCCAGCTCATAGGCCAACTTCTATCCAAGCCCAGGCCGAGGTTTTCACTTGGAGAAGATCCCCATGATTGGGCTGGCCACGGACCCAACTTGGAATCTCTGACTAATCATCGCTGCCCGCCCTCTAGGCCCGGGTACAAGGCAGCAGCTGGCACTAAACACTGCCCCCCCAACCCCGCCAGGTTCTCCTCAGTCCTGTCTGTGTAGGAGGTGGTCAGGGTGGGGCTTAGCTCGGCACTCTGAGGTCTTCTGGTTCCTCTTTGCACCCCGAAGCCCATGTCAGTTTGCAGAGAGCCATCGGCCCCAATGGGTCTAGCCCCAAGAACTGCATGCAGCGGCTGCCAGCAGGCCCAGCCTGGTTGCATGTTTTCTGGAAAGATGGCTGCACTTTTCGGAGCTCTGGGGGTGTTTGTCCACACCAGAGGCAGTGGGATCCCCTGGTAGGAGGCCACGGGGAAGGGCTGTCAGCCCAGACAGGACTTCAAAGGGCTTCTCAGGGCTCCCCGCTTGGGCCTCCAGCTGCAGGATGGACCAAGCTGCCAGCCGGCAGCTGGCAAAACAGGGCCCTGCTTGCTCGAAGCACCAAATGGCAAACAAGGACGGTGCCCAGAAACAGCCTGTGGATCCCAGGGACAGCGGGATCCTCCCAGGGAGGGGGCTTGAGGGTGGCTCCTGTTAAAAGCCCAGACAGGGGCTTGGTGGGGGGAACCCAGGCTGATTCCTAGTCACCTCTTCTGGGGTCATGGAAGGCAGCTCTTGCTTATTGTTACTAATTGTGAGGGACCCTGTTGGGGCATAGTGGGGACTAGAAAGAATCTGTGCCGTGATGCCAAGACAGAGATGAGAGTGGTGTTTACTGCCCTGCAAGGGCCTGCCTGGCTTGATGTTTGGGGCAGAGTGAAGGAGAAGTCCACGGGGGTGGGAGAGAGCGGGGGTGGGGTGAATGTGAGTCCAGGCTGCCCTGGGATCCGAGGGGAGTAGGGAGGCCAGTCCCCTGTCCTGTGGGTGGGGCCCGCCAGTGTGTCCAGAGAATGAGGTCTTGGTGGGCCACGTCCCTGGCCAGGAGGGAGGTGGGGAGGAGAGGAAGCAGCAAAGAGGCTGAAGCTGCAGCTGACCCTACTCTCCACCTCTTCCCAGCTTCCCTTGCCCCCTCCACACCGCCCTCCTCCTACCCCCACGGTGATCCTAGCAGGGAATGTGAGAAGGTTCCCATTCCCCGCAGCTCCCCTGCCCCCCTCCCCTGCCCCGGCCACCTGCCTCTGGTCTCAAACGTTCCCGTGTGACTCAGGAGGGTGGAGAAGCAGCCTGGAAGCGTCTCCACATCCTCTCCCATCCCCTCCCCGGCTGCCGGCCAGCATTCCCCACCTTTCCTACGGGACCCGGATGGCCTGCCTGACTCCTGGGTCCTGCAGAGCACATGGGATTTGAACCCTGCTTCCACTCAGGAAAAACCTGGCTTGTCCAAGGGTGTGGCTGGCCGGCCTTGGCCAGGGGCCCTGTGCCAGCTGAGCAGTGCCCGGGCTTGTCCGCTCCAAACAAGGGCGCTGCTCAGCCTCTGACTTCACCAAAGAGTCCTTTTCAATCTCTTCAGTTGCTGGTCACTGATGGCTGAGCAGAGGATTCTGGACTCTGGAATCCATTCCAGGGGAGAAGCCTGCCAGGTCCAGGAGCGCATCTAGTCCCCAGCCTGGAGGGACCTGTTCCTCCCCAGGACAGGAGCCTCAGGGCCCAGTGTGAGCAGGGTGACCTAAGCTATGGAGGCCTCAGTCCCCTGGAGTCCAGCTGGACAGGATTTTGGGGGGCAGGGCTGGGCTTTTACAGAGAGACCCCGAGGGTAGCAGAGAGCACCAGGGCATCAGCCTTGGCCAGGGTGCTCTACTGGGGAGTCCTTCCCCTTCCTGGGGTTTGCTGAGACCAGAATGCTTCTGCAGGCCCAGAGCCTTGTCCACAAACACCACTGCTGGGGTCCTAATGGCCGAGAGGAGGCTGTCAGGACACTGCTGAGTGTGGAGTCAGTCCTGGAGGTGCCAGCTTAGGGAAGTGTGACCATTTTGGTATCCATTGCCCTCTCCTCTCATAAATCACTCACTTTGGGGGAGTCTTTTTTTGTTTGTTTGTTTTTTAAACTTTTTGTTTTGTACTGGGGTATAGCCAATTAGCAAGCAATGCTGTGATAGTTTCAGGTGGACAGTGAAGGGGCTCAGCCATACATATACATGTATTCATTTTCCAAACTCCTCTCCTATCCAGGCTGCCACATAATATTGAGCAGAGTTCCCTTTGCTGTACAGTAGGTTCTTGTTGGTTATCCATTTAAAATATTTGTTGTTGCTGTTGAGTCACTCAGTTGTGTTCGACTCTTTTGACCCCGTGGACTGCAGCACTCCAGGCTTCCCTGTCCTTCATCGTCTTCTGGAGTTTTCTCAGACTCGTGTGCATGGAGTCGATGATGCCATCCAACCATCTCATCCTCTGTCGTCCCCTTCTCCTCCTGCCCTCAATCTTTCCCAGCATCAGGGTCTTTTCCAATGAGTCAGCTCTTCGCATCAGGAGGCCAAAGTATTGGAGTTTCAGCTTCAGCATCAGTCCTTCCAGTGAGTATTCAGGGTTGATTTCCTTTAGGATTGACTGGTTTGGTCTCCTTGCTCTCCATGGTCCATCACAAACTCCCTAACTATCCCTTCCCCCCATCCTTCCCCCTGGCAACCATAAGTTTGTTCTCTAAGTCTGTGAGTTTCTTTCTGTTTTGTAAGTTCATTTGTATCATTTCTTTTTCTTTTGGGGGAATCTTAATGCTCTTTTACTGATCTGGAATTCTCTCCTGAGTCCATGTAGGTGGGTCAGAAAGTTTGGGAGCAGTTGAGTCCCTCCCTCCTTCCAGCAGGTCCTTCCCTCTCACTGTGCCTTCTGTTGGCTTCCTGGGGCAATGGGTGACAGTGATGCTCCAGGTACCAGTGTCCTCTGGGCTTTCAGCAGCATTGGGCCTCGGCTTTGCCCTGCCCCCTCCCGATCAGGAGAAGGTTTTCTGTCTGCCACTGGACTGAGAGCTAGGTTCCATTTGCATAGATCAAAGGTCAGGGACAGGGTTCCAACTGCAGGATCTAAAAGGCTGTATGGTTCTTTGACGCAGGACCAAATAATTTGTCACTAGTAAGAGTTAAGACTGGCGTTAAGATGGACACAGGGCTAATCCTTGCAGGGGAGGCTGTAGAATAAGGGCTGCCCAGAGATGTCTGCTTCTGCATCCCCTGAACCTGTGATGATATGAGTTTGCTGGCAAAAGTCACTTTACAGACGTGATGAAAGACCTTGAGATGCAAGATTAGCCTATATTATCCAGGTGAGCCGCACATGGTCACAAGGTCCTTATAAAGGAGAGGCACGAGGGTCAGAAAGAGAGAGACAGTCATGAACTAAATGTTGTATCCCCCAAGAATCCACATATTTAATCCCTAACAACTCCCCCAACTCCAGTGTGGCTATAGTTGGAGATGGGGCATCTAAGAAACTCACTGAGATTAAACAAGGTCATAAGGATGGGGCCCTGACTAGACAGGATTAGTGTCTTTATAAGACGAGACACTGGAGAGGTTGCACTCTCTCCTTCTCCTATTTCCCTTGCCCATTTCCTCTCTCCCCCTCCCCTTCCTCCCTCTGCCCTCCTTCCCCTTCCCCTTCTTCTTCTTCCTTTTTAAAAAATATTTATTTATTTATTTGGCTGTTGGACTTCCCTGGTGGCTCAGATGGCAAAGCATCTGCCTATAATGTGGGAGACCCCGGTTCTATCCCTGAGTCAGGAAGATCCCCTGGAGAAGGAAATGACAACCCACTCCAGTATTCCTGCCTGGAAAATCCCATGGACAGAGGAGCCTGGTGGGCTACAGTCCATGGGATCACAAAGAGTCGGACACGACTGAGTGACTTCACTTTATTTGGCTGTGCTGGATCTTAGTTGCAGCATATGGGAGCTAGTTCCCTGACCAGGAATCAAATCCAAGCCCCCTGCACTGGGAGCAGAGTCATAGCCACTGGACCACCAGGGAAGAGTCCCTCTTTCTTCTTCTTCTCCTCTTCCTCCTTCTTACTCTTCTCTTCACCTCCATCCCCAACTTGTGTTTATATTCTAAAGAAAGACTATGTGAGGCCACAGTGAGGTGACCATTTTTAAGGCAGGAAGAGAATTCTCACTAGGAATTAAGCCAGCACCTTGATCCAGGACTTCCTGGCCTTCAGAAGTGTAACACATAGATTTCTATTGTTCAAGTCATCCCGGCAGTGCTATTTTGTATGGCAACCAGAGCAGAGAGAAAGAGGAGTTGGAGGAAGGAGCCATGAGTCAAGGGATGCAGGCGGCCTCTAGGCATTGGAGAAGGCAAGGAAACAAATTCTGCCTTGGAGCCTCCATAAGTCAGCTCTGCTGATACCTTGATTTTAGGACTATGGCCTCCAGACTGTAAGATAATACATTTGTGTTGTTTTAGGTGGTGCTAGCAGGAGAAGGGGACGACAGAGGATGAGATGGTTGAATGGCATCACCAACTCAATTGACATGAGCTTGAGCAAGCTCTGGGAATTGGTAATGGACAGGGAAGCCTGGTGCACTGCAGTCCATGGGGTCACAAAGAGTTGGACATGACCGAGTGACTGGACTGAACTGAACTGAGTGGTAAAGAATCTACCTGCAATGCAGCATACATGGGTTCGATCCCTAGGTCAGGAAGATCCCCTGGAGTAGGAAATGGCAACCCACTCCAGTATTCTTGCCTGGGGAATTGCATGGACACAGGAGCCTGGGGGACTATAGTCGATGGGGTCGCAAAGAGTTGGTCATGACTCAGCAACTGAACACACGCACACAAACACACACACGGGTCATTTTGTGACAGTTTGTTAGAGCAGCACAGGGAACTAACACAGAGGCCATTTGAGGTCTGCCCTGTCTGGCCCTCCTTCCCCATCCCCGGTGGCAGCTCCTGGACCTTCCTCTTGGAACCTCCCTTCCCTCCCCCTGTTGGGTGGAACTGACCCCAGCCCCTAGCCCCTGAGTGGACAGGTAACCAGAAAATGAAAACATCACAACGATGCATCTCTCCAGCCCCGGGACAGGTGGCCTGAGTCAATAAGGCTCCATCCTGGAACTTTCGAAGAAACCGTGGGGAAGAGAAAATCACTGAGAATGAACAGGAGCTGGGAGGGCTGGCAGTCATCGGCCACTGCGGGGGGAGGGCCACCCTGAGATGGAGCCCATGCAAACGATCCAGGACCCAGAACTGAGATGGGGCCCAGGTGCCTCCTGACCTCTAGGTCAAGCCCCGAGTAGCCCCATCCTGAACTTGCTGACACATGAACTGAAACTGTGTAACTCAGATCGGGACTTGAACCTGTGGTCTTTTAACAGATCACATCCCTGGTCTCAGGACTTAATGAAGCTCAGGTTCTTAACGTTTCATTGCAGAAAGAATTCAGTGAGAGACAAAGTGATAGGTTAGAAGTGGGCTTATTTGGAGAGAAACACACTCCACAGACAGAGTGTGGGCTATCTCAGAAGGTGAGAGGAGCACCAGGGCATGCCCTGGGGTTGTCGTTCTTATAGGGGTTGGTCATTTCATAGGCTAATGAGGGGGAGGCGTATTCCAGCTATTTTGGGGAAGGGGTGGGGATTTCCAGGAATTGGGCCACTGCCAACATTTGGACCTTTATGGTGGGCTTTGGAACTGTCATGCTGCCTGTGGGTGTGCCATGTAGCTTGCTGATGTGTACAATGAGTGTATACTGAGGTTCAAATCCTGAAAGATGATGCTGTGAAAGTACTGCACTCAATATGCCAGCAAATTTGGAAACTCAGCAGTGGCCACAGGACTGGAAAAGGTCAGTTTTCATTCCAATCCCAAAGAAAGGCAATGCCAAAGAATGCTCAAACTACCGCACAATTGCACTCATCTCACATGCTAGTAAAGTAATGCTCAAAATTCTCCAAGCCAGGCTTCAGCAATATGTGAACCGTGAACTTCCAGATGTTCAAGCTGGTTTTAGAAAAGGCAGAGGAACCAGAGATCAAATTGCCAACATCTGCTGGATCATCAAAAAAGCAAGAGAGTTCCAGAAAAACATCTATTTCTGCTTTATAGACTATGCCAAAGCCTTTGACTGTGTGGATTACAATAAACTGTGGAAAATTCTTTAAGAGATGGGAATACCAGACCACCTGACCTGCCTCTTGAGAAACCTATATGCAGGTCAGGAAGCAACAGTTAGAACTGGACATGGAACAACAGACTGGTTCCAAATTGGGTAAGGAGTACATCAAAGTTGTATATTGTCACCCTGCTTATTTAACTTATATGCAGAGTACATCATGAGAAACACTGGGCTGGAGGAAGCACAAGCTGGAATCAAGATTGCCGGGAGAAATATCAGTAACCTCAGATATGCAGATGACACCACCCTTATGGCAGAAAGTGAAGAGGAACTGAAAAGCCTCTTGATGAAAGTGAAAGAGGAGAGTGAAAAAGTTGGCTTAAAGCTCAACATTCAGAAAACGAAGATCATGGCATCCGGTCCCATCACTTCATGGGAAATAGATGGGGAAACATTGGAAACAGTGTCAGACTTTATTTTTTTGGGCCCCAAAATCACTGCAGATGGTGACTGCAGCCATGAAATTAAAAGACGCTTCCTCCTTGGAAGGAAAGTTATGACCAACCTAGATAGCATATTCAAAAACAGAGACGTTACTTTGCCAAAAAAGGTCCATCTAGTCAAGGCTATGGTTTTCCCAGTGGTCATGTATGGATGTGAGAGTTGGACTGTGAAGAAAGCTGAGTGCCAAAGAATTGATGCTTTTGAACTGTGGTGTTGGAGAAGCCTCTTGAGAGTCCCTTGGACTGCAAGGAGATCCAACCAGTCCATCCTAAAGGAGATCAGTCCTGAGTGTTCATTGGAAGGACTGATGCTGAAACTGAAACTCCAATACTTTGGCCACCTCATGTGAAGGGTTGACTCATTGGAAAAGACCCTGATGCTGGGAGGGATTGGGGGTAGGAGGAGAAGGGGCCAACAGAGGATGAGATGGCTGGATGGCATCACCGACTCGATGGACAAGAGTTTGGGTGATCTCCGGGAGTTGGTGATGGACAGGGAGGCCTGGCGCGCTGCGATTCATGGGGTTGCAAAGAGTCGGATACAACTGAGTGACTGAACTGAACTGAACTGAACTGAGGTTCAAGGTCTAATGAAAGTCAACTTGTCTACCACCTTGGGCCTATTTGGTTCTAATCAGTTTATGTTTTGTCCTTAGGCTATGTCATTCTTTTTTAAAATTTATTTATTAATATCTTCTCTTTGGCTGTGCTGGGTTTTCATTGTTGCAGGCTTTTACTACTTGAGGTGAGTAAGGGCTAGTCTCTAGTTGCAGTGAGTGGGTTTCTCATTGCAGTGGCTTCTCTTGTTGCAGAGCATGGGCTTTAGAGTGTGGACTCAGTACTTGTGGTGCATGGGTTTGTTGTTCCACTGCACATGGAATCTTCCCAGAGCAAGGATCAAACCTATGTCCCCTGCATTGGCAGGTAGATTCTCAACCACTGGACCACCAGGGAAATCCTATGCCATTCTTTTAAAGGTTGTGCCCTGCCCCCTTCTCTTCTGTTTCAGAACTACTAGGGCCCCTGTTTGGCTTAACCTGATTCGAGGTGAGATTCTGGCACTTGCAACTCAGAGTCTTATAATGATGTCATCTCTTGCTCTTTGTTCTGAGGTTGGTTTCCTCAGGTGGGAGAGAAAGGGCTGGAGTCACAGGGAGAGAAGCACCCCCTGCCCACGTGCTGCCTCATCCTTACTGCAGCCACTTTAGTACTTGTTGGGGGTGATCATGACAGATTGCACTATACTGCTTGGTCAGTTGACTCTGGAGCTTCTGTGATGACCAGAGTACTCCCCACTCAGATGTCTCCACCCATCACTGGGAGGAAACAGAGAATACCCCTCCACAGGTGGCCCCATCTCAGTCCTCCTGGACACCCTACTGCAGAGGAAGACCCTCTGCTGATGCTTTATTCCATGATGATTGTAACCACAGACTTGGGCCTGAGGCATGGGGAAGAAAGCATGTGGTGGCTCTCTGGAAAATCTCACAGTTGCCCAGGTGATGACAGACAAGGAGTAATGTGCCCAGATGCCAACGTTATCATCATCAGCACAGACATGGGCAGCAGGACTCCCTGCACCCCCAGGCAACCTGGGGTCCATTGAGGTCCCTGGGGCTTCTGTCTCCATGCCCCTGAGCCACAGCTCTCCTTTTGAGATCAGGTGGGATGTCCTATAATATTAATAATAACTCCCTGGTGGCTCAGATGATAAAGAATCTGCCTGACATGTGGGAGACCTGGGTTCAATCCCTGGGATGGGGAAGATCCCCTGCAGAAAGGAATGGAAACCCACTTCAGTATTCTTGTCTGGAGAATTCCACGGACAGTTCCATGGCGGGTTACAGTCCATGGGGTTGTAAGAGTCTGGCATGACTGAGCAACTAACACTATGACTTTTCATTTTCCACTTGAATAAAGAAACAAGTTCCATGAGGCTGTTACTCATGCAAAGCCTTGAGACTGAGAGGTGGGGCTTTAGGGCTTCTCTGGGCTTCACAGCCATAAGCAATATCCTCCTTCTCTCAGGATCCCAGTTCAGTTCAGTTGCTCAGTCGTGTCCGACTCTTTGCAACCCTATGGACTGCAGCTCGCCAGGCCTCCCTGTCCATCACCAACTCCCAGAGCTTGCTCAAACTCATGTCCATTGAGTTGGTGATGCTATCCAACCATCTCATCCTCTGTCATCCCCTTCTCCTCCTGCCTTCAATCTTTCCCAGCATCAGGGTCTTTTCCAATGAGTCAGCTCTTTGCATCAGGTGGCCAAAGTATTAGAGTTTCAGCTTCAGCATCGGTCCTTCCAGTGAATATTCAGGACTGATTTCCTTTAGGATGAACTGGGTGGATCTTCTTGCAGTCCCAGGAAAAGCCAATTCTGCCTCCAGGAGGGATCCTTCAGGGTGTGAAGATGCGGAGGAGTTAGGGCCTGAGCACCTGGACTGCTCTAATGCTTATCGTTGCCATGATAGAAACCCAGCTCTCGCTGGCTTCAGCAAAAAGAGTATTTATGGACTCATGTGCCTGAGACGCCCTTGGGAGTGGCCTGGCCTGAGATGCCTCTGATGTGCAAATGATGGTGTGGAATCTACCTGTTTCCATCTCTTGGCTCTGCATCCCCCGGTGCTAGCTCTGTCCTCAGCGACTCTGTCTGAGAAGGGCCAAGCTGGCTTTCATCCTTCCAGCTTTAGTTCCTCAGCAGGGAGAGAGCTTTCTTCTCGACAGAGCCCGCAGGAGCCCCAGGGGAGACATTGGTGGACTGGGTCTTGTGCCGGATAGGCACTTCCTCCCAAAGGGAAGTCAGGGTACCATGGAGACTTCTAGAAAGGGCAGTTGCAATGTCCTCCAGCTTGTAGAACTCGGTGGGCCAAGGTCTTACCTGTCATCCACAGCAGTGAGGGCAAGGCGGGCAGATGAGGGGCTGGGGCTCCTTCATCCTTAGCTCAAGGGTCCTTCCAGTCCAGAGATCTAGGGAGCAGGAGGTGGGCAGTCTGTCAGGGGCAGGGGGTGCAGATGGACAGGACTTCAACACCATAAACCCTCCTGAGGGATGGAGCTGCTTCTTCAAAGTCTGTCTCTATGGCTCCAGAGACTGTAGCTGCGCCCCACAAAGACTCTGATGTGGGAAGAGAAGGCCGGCACTCCATCTGCCTCATCCTTGCTGTGTGATCTTGGGCTGGCCTTTTGCTCTCTGGGCCTCAGTTTCCTTTGCTGTAAAAAGGTGGCCCACTCCCTTTTTTGAGAGAACCAAGCAGGACTTTGGACCAGAGGAGTTTGCCCAGGGCCTCAGCTGACGTTCAATGAGCACCCTGTCCTCATTGGGGCCGGAGTCGCATCTCCAGGCCTGTGATGAGCTGTCATGCTGCTCACAGGACCTGTGTTTCTTGTCCCCTCTGTGTCCCTTCTGTTCACTCTGTGCCCAGCCAGGTGGGAGGCCCGTAGAGCCTGGGCTGCTGATCCTCTGTGGTCCTTGCTACCCCTGGTGCCTTCATTGTGGGGAGGCTGAAGTGTGAGGGGCTAGGCAGACACAGCTCTGCTTTTTTCCAACAGGGGCATGGGATAAACATATCTCTGCCGACCCAGTGCCAGGCAGTGAGTGACATGGGGAAGCAGGGGACAGGGGGAGGAGGGGGGCCAGGTGGCCTGGAATCAGAGCTGCCATTGTTGTTATCGTTCAGTCGCCCAGTCCTGTCTGACTCTTTGTGACCCCCATGGACTGCAGCACTCCAGGCTTCCCTGTCTTTCACCATCTCCTGGAGTTTGCTCAAACTCAGGTCCATTGAATCGGTGATGCCATCCAACCATCTCATCCTCTATTGCCCCCTTCTCCTCCTGTCCTCAGTCTTTCCCAGCATCAGGGTCTTTTCCAATGAGCTGGTTCTTCACATCAGGTGGACAAAGTATTGGAGCTTCAGCCTTTATCCAAACCCAGACCCCGCCTCCTCCCAGCTGCGCATCTTGCTTTCAGCCAACCTTCCCCCCTGCCCCACTCCCTTCTGGGCCTCACTTTCCTTCTCTGTAAAATGATGACAGACAGCTTGGAAGTGCTTCCTATGCTGAAGTAGAATGTTCGAGGGCCTTGCAGGGGTCTGGTGCCTAAGCCGTAGGCTTCCAGGCTGGTTCATTGAACAGCCTGTCGTGGTTTGACTTTGCTCTAGTCGCTTGCCTCCCAGCTGTGCACTGTCAAACCACTCCTTCCTGGCCCTTGACTCAGATTTTCAATCACTTTCAGTTTTACAAAGTGGCTGCCTGTGCACTCAGACTCTGTGATCTCTCCCTTTGCTCTTCCCTCCTGCTTAACTGGCCTCAACGAGCTGGAAGCATGAGAATCATCCCATGGGGTGGACGAGCAGCCAGTCTCCCCTTCTTTGTCCCTCCCTTCAAGTTCCCCAGACCCTGTCCTTCCATGCAGCTGGGGAAGGAAGATGCCTGGGGGTGGAGTGGCCTCCCAGTTAGGTGAGGAGACTCCGGCCCTAGGGGTTGGAGTCTGTCTGTGTGACCGGAGGCCTGGGGCCACAGGAAGCATCTCACTGTCTCTTATAATGTGGTGTTACTACCAAATGCTTGGGCCAGAAATCCCCTTGTTCTGTGCCCGCTGTTGGTGTGAGGGGAGAGAGAAGGGGAGGAGGGAGAAAGCTCTCAGGAGTGTGCAGTCTCTTTGCTGAAGGTCTTCAGGGCCACCTTGGTCTGAGGGGGTCCAGGCAGAGAGGCCTGTCTGCAGCCAGAGGGACAAGGAAGGTGGTCCCTCCTCGTTGTGGAGCTGCTCTGCATGCTCTCGGAAATCACCCACCGAACATTCTGGTCTAAAGATGCCATTTAGATCTGATAGGCCGGGTCCAATTGATGTAGGAAAGACCCCCACACTCCCCTGGCTGCAGCTCTGGGGGCTTGGGGGTGGCTCAGGTGCATGAAGCTCATGGCGAGGGACCCTCCCATTCTACCTCTGACCCTCAGTTTCCCTACCTGGTGTGGCTGCAGAGGCGGTGTTGGAGAAGCCAGTGAGTGTGGGTGTGCCGAATCCCATCTGGGGAAACCCTGGCTTCCTGGACGGGCTGGAGCACAGGATAGGAGTCTGAAGGGCGAGATCTAGTTCCTAGGTCCCCCATAATGGAAGCAGAAGCTCTACTCCATTCACAGAAAGAGTCCTCTGGGTGTGCCAGGCACTTGGACACATGTCCTTTGTGAATCCAGCCCACAGCTCTCTGAGGCCGGGGTCCATCCCAAAGCTTCTGCCTCGTGTTTATTTATTTGTTGTTTAGTCACTGAGTTGTGTCTGACTCTCTGCGACCCCATGGACTGCAGCACACCAGACTTCCCTGTCCTTCACCATCTCCCAGAGATTGTTCAAATTCATGTTCATTGAGTCAATGATGCTATCTAACCATCCCATTCTCTGCCGCCCCCTTCTCCTTTTGCCTTCAATCTTTCCCAGGGTCAGGGTCTTTTCCAATTTCTGACTCTGTGTGACCCCATGGACTGTAGCCCTCCAGGCTCCTCTGTCCATGTGTTTCTCCAGGCAAGGAGACTGGAGTGGGTAGCCATTCTCTTCTCCAAGGGATCTTCCACCCAGGGGTCAAACCTGGATGTCTTGCGTTGCAGGCCGATGCTTTACTGTCTGAGCCACCAGGGAAGCCGCATTTATTTATTTATTATTTTTTCTGCACTGGATCTTGGTTGTGGTGTTCAGGCTTTCTCTAATTGTGGCAAGCAGGGGCTTCTCTTTAGTGGTGATGCACAAGCTTTCATTACTATGGCTTCTCTTGCTGCAGAGAATGGGCCCTAGAGCACACGGGCTTCAGTGGTTGCAGCTCATGGACTCAGTTACTGTGCAGTATGTGGGATCTTCCTGGGCTAGAGGTCGAACCCGTGTTCCCCTGCATTGGCAGGCAGACTCCCAACCACTGGACCACCAGAGAAGTTCCTGCCTCTTAGTTCTGTGTAAATCTTTCTTCTGCTCACCCACTGACCCCCAGGGCTCCTCCAGTGCACACCAGAGGCCCAAATAAAGTCTCCGCTGACCATGGAGGAGCTAGATTTTCTGTTATAGAGACTCAGTCTGGCTAGGAAGAGAGGGGAGGTGGCCCAGGCCTGCCTTATCTAGATGATGAGGTTGTGTACTGCACAAGGGCGCCTGGCCTGTGAGGGCAGTTGGCAGTGCAGACATGCAGTGTCCTGTATGAGACCACGTGGGCAAGTATGAGCATCCAGGCCTGTGACTTTGGGGGGCCAGATGAGCCCTTCTTTATGAGGCCCCTACACTGGCCACCAGGGAACATTTTGCCCAAAGATGGGCACAGTACAGGACATAAACAGTAGAGACCTATAGATGCTGAAGAGATCAAGAAGAGATGGAAAGAATACACTAAAAAACTACATGAAAAAAGATCCAAGTGAGCCGGATGGCTACAGTGGTGTGGCCAGTCACCCAGAGCCAGACATGCTGGACAGTGAAGTCAAGTGGGCCTTAGGAAGCACTGCTGTTAATAAAACTAGTGGGTGTGATGGAATTCCAGAACTATTCAAAACCTTAAAGATGACGCCATCAAGGTGTTGCATTCGATATGTCAGCAAATCTGGAAGACCCAGCAGTGGCCACAGGACTGGAAAAGGTCAATCCCCATCCCAAGTCCCAAGAAGGGTAGTACCAAAGAATGTGCTAATCATTGGACAATTGCACTCATCTCCCATGCTAGTAAGATCATGCTTAAAATCTTGCATGCTAGGCTTCAGCATTATGTGAACCAAGAACTTCCAGATGTCCAAGCTGGATTTAGAAAAGGAAGAGGAACCAAAGATCAAATTGCCAACATTCTCTGGATCATAGAGAAAGCTAGGGAATTCCAGAAAAACATCTACCTCTGTTTCATTGACTACACTAATGCTTTTGACTGTGTGGATCATAACAAACTGTGGGAAGCTCTTAAAGAGATGGGAATACCAGACCATCTTACCTGTCTCCTCAGAAACCTGCATGTAGGTCAAGAAGCAACAGTTAGAACCCTGTGTGGAACAACCAATTGGTTCAAGATTGAGAAAGCAGTACGACAGGGCTGTCTGCATGTCACCCTGTTTGTTTAATCAACATGCTGAGCACATCATGAGAAATGCAAGGCTGGATGAGTTACAAACTGGAATAAAGATAGGCGGGAGAAACATCAACAACCTCAGGTATGTGGATGATACCACTCTAATGGGAGAAAGAGAAGAGGAACTAAAAAGCTTCTTGATGAGGGTGAAGGAGGAGAGTGAAAGAGCTGGCTTAAAACTGAATACTAAAAAAACTAAGACCATGGAATCTGACCCATTACTTGATGGCAAATAAAAAGGGAAAAGGTGGAAGGAGTGACAGATTTTCTCTTCTTGGGCTCTAAAGTCACTGAGGATGGTAACTGCAGCCATGAAATCAGAACCGCAGCCATGAAACGTCTTGGTAACCCCAAGACGTTTGCTTCTTGGCAGGAAAGCTGTGACAAACCTAGACAGGGTGTTCAAAAGCAGAGACATCACTCTGCTGACAAAGGTCCATATAGTCAAGGCTATGACTTTCCCACTGGTCACATACAAGTTGTGAGCTGGACCGTAAAGAAGGCGGAGCGCCAAAGAATTGATGCCTTCAAACTATGGTGCTGGAGAAGACTCCTGAGGGTCTCTTGGACAGCAAGGAGATGAAACCAGTCAATCTTAAGGAAAATCAACCCTGAATACTCATTGGAAGGACTGATGCTGAAGCTGAAACTCCAGTATTTTGGCCACCTGATGTGAATAGCTGACTCATTAGAAAAGTCCCTGATGCTGGGAAAGATTGAGGGCAGAAGGAGAAGGGGGTGTTAGAGGGTGAGATAGCTGGATAGCATCACTGATGCAATGGACATGAACTTGGGCAAACTTTGGGAAATGGTGTGGGACAGGGAGGCCTGGCGTGCCACAGTCCACGAGGTCGCAAAGGGTTGGACATGACCGGGTGACTGAACAACAACAACAGCAACACTGGACTGGACATCCACCCTGCATATTCTTGGCACACACAGAACACACACATGCAGCTGGGCCATCCCCACCGAGCTTGGGGGTGTCCCCAAGGCCCCTCCACCTACCTGCTGCTCTCAAGGGTCCCTTAGGGCAGACCTCAATCAGAGTTTGAGGAACAAGCAGAGACCAAATACGTGAACGAATGCCGGAAGGGACAAGTGACATATGGGACAAGTGATGACAAAGGAGCGGGTGAGCGGCTGTAAAATTCTGACCTTGTGCCGTGACTTTCATGCTGAGCAGAGTCAGGACCCTAGCTGATTTCGGGGTCCCTGCTTGGTGGAGGATGCGCCCTGTCTCTCAGTTTAACCCCAAGTGGTTCTGGGTTTGGGCCTGTTGCCTCTTCCAGCCCAGACCCAGATCCACTGACCTTGGAGTCCAAGGTTAAAACCCCCAGTGGCTGCCTGGGTGTCTGCTACTCCAGTAGCCAGCCCACAGAGAGGGGAGAGCACCCAGGTCCCAGGGAGCCCCTCCAAGGGTGCCTGGCTGCCTTCCTCCCTCCCACAGGCAGTGGGGGCTTCTCAGCCCGCCAGGTGTGGGCCTGGGGTCTGGAGGCAGGGGCAGAGGCTGGCAGGGTGACGGGAACTGCATCCCGGCCAAGCCGCAGGGAGTCTGCTCAGCCCTCCCCAGGCTCCAGAGAGAGGCTGGAAGACAAAGCTATTTTTATTTATGACAGTGTCAGCGGGCTGGCCTCCGTCTAGACAGCTGGTGTTATCATTCGAGGCCATCCTGGAATGCGCAGCCCCATTTATTGAGAACAGAAGACAGCGTGCAGATTAAACAGCTCATAAAAATAAGCTGGGAACAGCTCTGGGCCGGGAAGACCAAGGTAACCCAGCGAGGTCAGTGGTCCTTGTTTGTGTTGGACCTGGGGGTGCTTTCAGAGAAAACAAGGGGAAGCCCGCAGTTCTGCTGGTGCCCTTCGGCAGAGATCACCGGGGGGTGGAGGTGGGGGGCTACAGAGTCTCTCCTTTGGGGGAAAGGGAGGACAGAGGACCACCACCAGGCTCAGGACCGGCCTCTGAAGCAGCTGCAGAAACCTCGGCCTCCCCAGGGCTGCCAAGCACCCAGCTGCCATCTCCTGGGGCTCCCACCCCCAGCACAGAGACCACTGCTGGTCACCCCAGCTATCTGGACTTGAAGAGTGATTGATCAAGGAGACACGTGTCCGGAGCTCATCTCACACGTCCATTCGTTCATTCACTGAATCAATTCACAAATACATTCTGAGCATTTCCAACACGCCAGGCAGCAATCCTGGGCTTTCCTGGCAGCTCCGGGGTGAAGAACTCACCTGCCAGTGTATGAGACATGGGTTTGATCCCCAGGTTGGGACGATCCCCTGGCAACCCACTCCAGTATTCTTGCCTGGGAAATCCCATGGACAGAGGGGCCTGGTGGGCTACAGTTAATGGGATTGCAAATGAGCTGGAGATGACTGACTAAACTACAGCAAGGCAGCAACTCTGGTCTTGTCTTCAAGATGCTTCTGAGGGACATGATCCAAAACAGATGTGAAAACACAGGTGAGTGTCCTGGAGCAAAATGCTGGAGGCCCCCCGGATATTCATTGGAAGGGCTGATACTGAAGCTGAAGCTCCAATACTTTGGCCACATGATGCGAAGAGCTGACTCATTTGGAAAAGACCCTGATGCTGGGAAAGATTGAGAGCAAGAGGAGAAGGGGGCGACAGATGATGAGATGGTTGGATGGCATCACTGACTCGATGGACATGAGTTTGAGCAAACTCTGGGATGTGGTGAAGGATAAGGAAGCCTGGCATGCTGTAGTCCATGGAGCTGCAGAGAGTTAGACACGATTTAGGGACTGAACAACAATAAACCCAGTGATCTGACCTTACCACTTCCTTAGTTGCAAAGTTACCTGGCACCCGTGAGGGAGAGGTGGGCACCCCGCCCAATCATCCTCACCACCAGCTTCATCTCTCCCCAGTTCCCTGCCCTCTGCCTGTCCACACCCTTCAGCCCTAGCTGGCGCCCCACCTTCCCCAGGACCCCCTTCTCCTTTTTCGGAACCACTCACAGGCTGCTCACTCTGTTCTGGATGGTGTTTCCCCAGGTCCCACCTAGGGCACCCATCTCAGCCATGCCCACCTCAGACCCCAGCAGTCCCCACCCTAGGCAAGGGTCCTCCCTGTCCCCTTTACCCCCTGAGGTCCTGGGAGTACAGGGTGGGAGCTAAGCACATGTGCATGGGAGCCCGACTGAACCTGCCAGCCCTGTGTGGGCAGTGTGGCCAGCTGCTCTGTGCCTCAGTGTCCTCATCTGTAAGATGGGGGTGAGCGCAGACATTGCACCTCAGGGAGAGGACTGCATGGTAAGAGAGCACTGGCATGACACAAAGGTGTCCCAATGTTCACGTGTGCTGTTGCTCTGTGCTGTCCCTTAATGGTTTTTCTACATCCCCAGCCTACCCCAAGCCTGTTACAACAAGCCTGCTCATTAGACACATGGTGCGGAGCTGGGGGCCCCAACTGGACAGGAGGGAGCAGGAAACCCTTCTAGGAAACTGGGGGTGGGGGATACTCAGAGGGGATCCCCAACTTCTAGGGATGGCTCCTGGCTGCATAAGGAGGAGCCATAGTACCTGACGGCCAGGTGCTTTCTGGGAGCAGCAGGCTTCTGTCAGATGCGTATCTTTCTCACTTTCTCACAAACAGATATGATACAAAGATCTTGGGCTAGCTCGGGCTTTGCAGCTTCTCAAGGCTCTGCCCACGCTGAGGGCTCATTTGATCTTTGCAGCACCATGAACCCAGCCAGTTTTTGTTGTTGTTCAGTTGTTAAGTCACGTCTGATTCTTCACAACCCTGTGGACTGCAGCACGCCAGGCTTCCCTGGCCTTCACCATCTCCTGGAATTTGCTCAAACTCATGTCCATTGAGTCCATGATGCCATCTATCTCATCCTCTGTCACCCCCTTTTCCTCCTGCCTTCAATCTTTGTGGCCGAAGTATTGGAGCTTCAGCTTCAGCATCGGTCCTTCCAATGAATATTCAAGGTTGCTTTCCTTTAGGATTGACTAAAGGAAATCCTAAAGGATTTAATCTCCTTGCAGTCCAAGGCACTCTCAAGAGTCTTCTCCAACACCACAGTTCAAAAGCTTCAATTTTTGGCGCTCAGCCGTCTTTTTTGGTCCAACTCTCACATCCATACATGACTACTGGAAAAACAATAGCTTTGACTAGACGGACTTTTATTGACAAAGTAATCTATCTGCTTTTTAATATGCTGTCTAGGTTGGTCATAGCTTTTCTTCCAAAGAGCAAGCATCTTTTAATTTCATGGCTGCAGTCACTGTCCACAGTGATTTTGGAGCCCAAGAAAATCTGGAATAAATCAATATTGCTGGGAGAAATATCAATAACCTCAGATATGCAGATGACACCACCCTTATGGCAGAAAGTGAAAAGGAACTGAAGAGCCTCTTGCTGAAAGTGAAAGAGGAGAGTGAAAAAGCTGGCTTAAAACTCAACATTCAAAAACTAAGATCATGGCATCCGGTCCCATCACTTCATGGCAAATAGATGGGGAAATAATGGAAGCAGTAACAGACTTTATTTTCTTGGTAATTGATATTCTAAATCTAAGCCCCAAATTCCAGCCTTTGCGTCGCCTTGCCTGGGTCTCTGCGCTTCTTTCGACTGTTGTGGGCTTCATCCTGCAGGGGGTGGGCCTGGGGACTTCCTAAATTCTGCCACAGGGAACCTGGGCTCTTGGAGAGAAGGTGCCCTGGTTGCCATCTCTCTTTCAAGTTCGCTGGAAGATTCAGAAGTTAAAAGCAAGCAGGGCTGGGAAAAAGTGGTTCGGAGGTGGGTCCCTGAGGACTGCTAGATCAAGCAGTCTGGGGGGGCTTCCCCTTGTAGAGGGGGAGGCAGGCCCCCCGCAGGGCCCAGTGAGCTGCCCCCACCCCCGCTCCACCCAGCTCCTCCCAGCGCGGCCCCAAGAGGCATTTCATTTAAGGGAGAGCCAGATTCGAGCGCTAGCCGTGGATGTTCTCTTGCTCAGTGGACAAAACATTGCTGGCACTTTCAGGAGTGGACTGAACACTGTGTCCACTTTGGCAGCCTTCGGGATTCCTGGATGGACACAAGTGTGCTTTCACATGCAACAAGATAATTGCACAACCTCCCTCCCTCCCGGCTCCTCAGCACCCCGCCCCTTGTCCCCACCCTTTCCCCTGGTTGCCTGCTCTGTCCCAGAGCAAGCTTCTGAGCAGCCATTCCAAGTGGCCTCAGGAAGTGAACACTTGAGTCATGTGACTCTCCCCACAGGCCTCCTTGGAGCGGAGAGGGGCTGAGAAGCAACGCCCCAAGCCCGAGTTTTGTGGACCCCAATAGTCTCACATTGGGACATCTTGGCGCACTTGACAAGGTTGGCCTCTGACCTGACACGGTGGCCTCAATCCAAAGATTGGTCTTACTGGTGCCTCCCTGGAACTTCCTTGGTTCACTGGAATTTCCAGAGGTTTGGGAACCCTCCAGAACCACCCCCCACCCCCAAATGAACTGTGGTCTCAGCTCTGGGCCCCTGTGGTTTTTCATGCTCCATTTGAAGAGGCTGGTTTCAGGTGGCCAAAGTGGGACCAGGATGGAAGAGCTGGGAAGAAAGAGTGAGGTCTGGGTCCATACCTCCCGGGGACAGCCCTGGCAGGCAAGGCCTGCTCCAAGGGGTGTTCATTGTAGAGCTGTCCATAGGGTCTCAAGGTTGGTTTTAGACCCTGCCTATCACTGAAAGGACTGATGCTGAAGCTGAAGCCCCAATACTCTGGCCCCCTGATGTGAAGAGCCAACTTGTTGAAAAAGACTCTGATGCTGGGAAAGACTGAAGGCAAAAGGAGAAAGAGGTGACAGAGGATGAGATGATTAGATAGAATCATGGACTCAATGGACATGAATTTGAGCAAACTCCGGGATACAGGGGAGGATGTAAATGCCTGGCGTGCTGTAGTCTATGGCGTCTTGCAGAGTCGGACACAACTTAGAGACTGAATAGCATCCCAGGGGAACATTCCACAAGCTTCTGGTGCCTTTGAGACACCTTGAAGTCAGGGCCATGCTGCCACCCCAGCCAGGTTGGATGCTCTGGGAATCAGGCTCCCAGCCTGGCTCCACTTAAGGCAGAGCAGGCCTGGGTTGTGCGGGAGGGAGCAGCAGGCCCGCTGAACAAAGGCCCATCGTGGGCCGGTGCCAGGGCCCCGAACCCGCTGGGGCAAGATGAACTCCGGCGGGAGGCAGGCTGCTAACCAGTAAGCAACTTGTAAAAACCCAACTCAGACACAACATCTGGCAGCTGCTTCAAATAGTTCTGTGTCTGAAGTTGGAGCTGCTCGCGGCTCTCCCGTAAATCAAGCCATGTGCAAAGAGGAGCCCTGGGCTGACCTGAGGCTCCCTGCCTGGCCGGGTCCCAGCCGCGCCCCCGGCTCTTGTGCTCTTTAAATAGCCCAGGGTTCGCATTCCATTTCCTTGTGTGGCTGCAGAGGCTGCAGGGTGGGAGTGCCTCCCTCTGTCCAGAGAAAGATGGGGAGGTGGGCAGTGAGAGTCCACAGGGCATGGCGCACTGGGGCTTCCTGGCCCGGCCTCAGTTTCTGATGACACCTGAACAAAGCCCATAACTTTCCAGACCACACCACCGGCTCACCGGAGCTGATCAGAGGGAAACCCAGAGAGAGGGGGCCGCGTCCTCTGTCCATGGTCGAATTACGAGTTCTCTCCACATTCTGGCCTGAGCCTGGCCTCGGGGCTTCCATGCTCAGCCTAGGTGCCCACTATCTATCAGTTCCACAGCCAACCTGCTCTTATGGGATAGGGCATCAGGGCTGGGGCAGGAGGGCCGTGGGGCTGTAGCTGATAACTCTGGGAATTCTCACCTTGCGGCAGCACCCACCACACCTAGCCCAGTCTGGCACTGGGCTATGTTTCCCACTTTTATTGTTTGTTTCATAAATCCTTATGGGCATCCTGTGTATATTCTTATGGGCATAAGTGGGTATCTTATGAACTCCATTCTAGGGATGTGTGTAGAGAGTTGAATAATGGCCCTTAGAAAGACAGGTCTTTGTTCCAACCCTGGAAACTGTCAGTGTGACCTTACTTGGAAAAAGGGTCTTAGGTGCCATTGCATTAAGGATCCTGGATAATTCAGTGACAATTGTCCTTATAATACAGACATGGAGACACACGGGGAGAAGGCCACTTGATGACGGGGGCAGAGTTGCAGGGATGTGGTCATCAGCCAGGAAAGGCTCAAGCCACCAGAAGCTGGAAGAGGCAGAAAGGATTTCCCTCCACGAGAGCCTCTAGAGGGAGCAGGGCTCTGTCCCCACCTGAAGTTTGGACTTCTGACTTCCAGAACAGTAAGACAATAAACACGTGCTGTTTGAAACCACCCAGGGTCTGGTAGCTCACTGTGGCAGAAACCAGAAATGAAAACTGTGGAGACTGGGGGTCAGACAGACTGAGCCGGACCATGCTGCTCTTAACTGCTGGGTACTCTGCCGCCCTGACAATGAGACTGATTTTTAGAAAAGTGACCTCATTTCCATCCAGAAGGAAAGAAGCTCGCAGGCCCAGCGAACTGCCTTGCACAATGCCCTCCAGGGAAAGTCTCCTTAGTCTTAGTGCCTTAGTGTCTGTGCCACTGGAGCCCAGACAAGGGTCTCTGGGCCAAGACAAGGGTCTCTCACACCCCTGGCAGTGTGCAAATAATCACATCGGTGGCTTTTATTGATCACTTACTGTGCGCTGGGCAGTGCTTTAAGTTTTTACAAACCTACTTAAAAAAATCATTTATTTATTTATTTTGGCAGTGATGGGTCCTCGTTGCTGCGTGAGTTTTTCTCTAGTTGCAGTGAGCAGGGCTACTCTCTAGCTGTGGTGCACAAGCTTCTCATAGCAGTGGGTTCTCTTACTGCAGAACAGGTTCTAGGCATATGGGCTTCAGCAGTTGTGGCCCGGGCTCTAGAGCACAGGTTCAATAGCTGTGGGGCATGGGCTTGAACATTCATTGGAAAGACTGACGCTGAAGCTGAATCTCCAATACTTTGGATGCAAAGAGCTGACTCATTAGAAAAGATCCTGATACTGGGAAAGATTAAAGGCAGGAGGAGAAAGGGATGACAGAGGACGAAATGGTTGGATGGCATCACCAACTCGATGGACATGAGTTTGAGCAAGCTCTGGGAGATGGCGAAATACAGGGAAGCCTGGCATGCTGCAGTCCACAGGGTCAAAAAGAGTCGGACACGACTGAGTAATTGAACAACAACAACAGGCTTAGTTGCTCTGAGGCATGTGGGTCTTCCCAGACCAGGCATTGAACCTGTGTCCCCTACATTGATAGGTGGATTCCTAACCACTGGACTTCCAGAGAAGTCCTCAGCTTAATTTTTAAAAAGAGCCAGTTGGAAAGTGGTGAGGCAGGAATGCCTGGTACCGGCTACCCTCATGTACCCTGCCCTAAGCGCACAGTGTCTCAGTGGACCTCCTCAGCAGGAAAGTATGGCTATTACTTCATAGATGGAGATAGCAAGGCTCCTGGGGCTCTTGTTGCCCTACAGGCGGTGAGGAGGAGAGCTGGGCATCAATCCTGGGCTCTGGAGTCTGGGCCCTTCCCCTGTCAACACATGGACCAGCGGGAAGGTGAGGTTCTCTACTTGGAGCCTGAAGTTGGCTCTACCTGAAGCTATCAGCAGCCTGATGGCTGCTTTGCTTAACAGAAATAATCGGGAAGATACTTCATAAATGGGCTTGGGTTGAAAATCTTTCAACAGGTGGGGCCTCGGGGTGCAGGTGTGAGGGAGAGTGGAATGCCTGCTCCTTATGCCATGAGGAGATGGGGGCATGTGGTCCTGGGTGGGCACCAAGGTCGTGGGAAGTAGCCGAGAGCATCTGTGGAGTGACCGGCCCTGATGGGGGGTGCTTGGGTCATGGCGCCTGTCAGCTCCTGGCTCAGCTTTCACAGGGCTGGTTTCACAGGCGAAGCCTAAGTTCAGGCCTGAGGTTTCCCCTTGGACCCATCCTGTTCACTCCTCCAAGACAAGCACCTCTGTGCCCGGGCAGGATGCTGGCTTTGCAGCCCCAGCTCTCTGGGGCTGTTGCTTGCACTTCAGAGTAGGTGGAGCTGATTCCCATGGAACCTTCCACTCTAGTGCTCACCAAGCTCCTCTAGATCACAGCTCCTTGCAGGTCTCTGAAGGAAAAGAGGGCCAGAGCAGGGTCCGCATGGGTCTCAGAGGACAATGTCTCCCAATCAGCTACAGGTGTTCCAAGAGGCAGATTCCCAGATCCCACCTGTGGCATCAAAATTTCTGAGGTTTTGCTTTTGCCTCGAGGTCACCAGATGATTCAGAAACAGGAGGTATTTGAACTTCAAGTTAAGGGTCCTAGACTAGGTCCTGTTATTCCTATGCTTCTATAAGACACATTCTTAGGGATGGTTGTGAGGTCTACTTCAGAAGAGTCAGGGAAGGGATTCATGGGGCCTTTGCCTTTTGTACCTTCAAAGCGGTCACAGAGGAGGCTTCTGCTGAGCTGGGTGAAAAGACAGACCCCAGAGCAAGGTCAATGCCACCTTCTATGCTGCCAGCTGCTCTTGGCCTCGGCTTTCCTAGTGGGAACATCCCTTCGGCCCAGGAATAGCATTATCAGACCAGCAGCTGTTCTCCAGACTAGGAAGAAAGGTTCCAGGGAGGTGTCAGCTTTCTCTTTTCTTGAAAGAAAGAAAAAGTAAGAGCAGAACCCCATGGACGGCAGAGAGGGCTGAAGCTGGGACAGGAATCCACCGATTCCACCAGGAGTACACTCGAGCAGTCCTGCCCGTCGGCAGCTGAACCCCGAGAAGCCCTCGGAGAGCCCTGAGCGGCTTCCTCCGGTCTTGCTCAGCCAGGACATCATTTGTTGATTCTAGAGTCCAATCCCTAGCTCATGATTTCCTCCTTGGTTGCCATGGCCCCGCACAGAAAACACAGCAAACTCCTGGCCCCAGGCAGCTCATTTATTTCAAATATTCCTTGCAGCTGGCCTCCAACCATGTTTGGGTGTCTGGACTGGAGCATGAACTAATTGCTCTGTCTTCGGCCCCCTCCCCAGCTCCCCCAGCATACTTTATGGTTCAGTAAATCCACATTCCTCATCTCGCCGCCGAGGAGGAGCAGGATGGAGGGCGGGTGGGGAGTCATGTGCAGAAGATGGACGGTGGAGGGAGGAGGGGGCTCTTCCCATCTATGGCCAAGCCCGAGAGCCTGCTACCTGCCTGAAGGCAGGGTATTAATTACAACCACATGGGCCAGTCTGCACCATGGTTTTATTAAGACCGCTCCCTTCAACACGAAACCCTGCTCCCCAGAAGTCTCTCGGTAACACAAAGGCCCTTATTTTCCCTCTGTGTCTGCCACCCACCCCCATCCCCTCTCCACTCCCTGACCCTTCTCCTCCTGCTGCCATCTCCTTCTAAGCAAGTTGGAGTGGCAACCCAGACATGAACTCCAACCTAAAAATAAGTTCAGCCCAACCCTTTCCTCCAACTGCATCTGGGGAAGGCATCTAGGGGTCCCTTCTCCCAACGCCCACCTTGATCTTTGAACTTTACCTGGGAAGAAAGCATATCTCTCAGGAAGTTGGATGAGAAATGTTTGGTCCATTCTCAGAGACCAGTTCCAATCTGGGAACTGTCATTCTCCAGAGGTGCAAGAGCTATGAAAGCATGTGTTTACACACTTGCTGATATGTCTGGCTCTGTTCTAGAGCCTTATGTCACAGGAATTCCCTGGTGGTACAGTGGTTAGGAATCCGCCTGCGGATGCAAGGGACACAGGTTCAATTCCTGGTCCAGGAAGATTCCACACGCTGTAGGGCAGCAAAGCCCTTGCTCCACAACCACTGAGCCCACGTGAAGCAACTGCTGAAGCCCCTGTGCCTAGAGCCCGTGCTCTGCAACGAGAGAAGCCACTGCCATGAGAAGCCCATGCATCACAACTAGAGTAGCCCCTGATCACTGCTGCTAGAGAAAGCCCACGCACAGCAACACAGACCTAGTGCAAACAAAAATAAATACTTTTTTTAAATATGTTTTTTAAAAAAATTAAAGACTTCTGTCACTCTTGCTACCCTCCTCAGAGACGGGGACCATGGTGACGCAACTTTGCAGAGGCTCACCAGGATCACACAGCTCATGAGGGTCAGAGAAACACTGGAACCCAGGTCTGATTCAGGAGGCCATGTGCTCCTTGCTGGTCCAACCCAGCCACACACTGAAAGGATTTCCCTTTACCCTGCAACTTTCCCAGGAATAGAGTTGACCTAGTCACCACCAGTGGTCTCCAAACTCTCACAGAAGGTCACCTGGGGAGGTGGAGGGAGTCACGCATCCCTGGACCTGGTCCCAGAAATGTCCATTCTGTCCATCTCAGGCAGGGTCCAGAGATGAGCATCTTAACTAACGCCCCTCAGCTGGGTCTGATGCAAGTGGTCTCAGGAAAGCTGGCCAGGAGGTTCTCAGAGAAAGCAACAGGGGCCCTTGGTCCCAGGGGTCTTGGGCCTCAGACCAGGGCAGTTTGCCCAGTACCAGCAGATCCCAACATGCCTTTAGAATGAAAAGTGCCCACAGGGAGCTGAGGGCTTCCCAGGGGGCTCAGTGGTAAAGAATCCGCCTGCCAATGCAGGAGACGCAGGAGACACGAGTTTGATCCCTGGGTTGGGAAGATCCCCTGGAGGAGAAATGGCAACCCACTCCAGTATTCTTGCCTGGGAATCCCCATGGACAGAGGAGCCTGGCAGGCTACAGTCCATGGGGTCGCCAAGAGTTGGACACGACTGAGTGACTGAGCACACACGTACACACGCAGGGAGCAGAATGCACTCTTGTTAATTCTTTGGAAACTAGTCATGATGTGTGGTTGTATCTAGTAAACTTCTTGACTCTTCACTTTATCAGTCACCAGTCGTCTAAGCCAGAACTTCCTATCTTCTCCGCTGGGGTGTGGAGTGGGGAGCAGCTAGCAGAATGGGCTCATTCAGCCTTCCTGTGTGCTTGGCATTGGGGATGTAAAGATGGGTGAAGGACCAGCTCCCTTAGCTGAGTGCCCAGTGCTTGGACTCTGAAAAGCCAACAGTCAACTCAACAATGAGCCAAGGGTCCTTGCTGATGTGCAGAATCCTTTCTACTAGCTCAGCGAGTCCCTAATTCTGAGCTACAGGCTCAAGAACTTCTGAAAAGGATGGGGATGTTCTAGGATCATCCCTCTGGGATTCTCTTCCTCCATCTGGGACCCCTGTTGACACTCCACCCTCCTCCAAGGGCTCTGGGGGGTCACCCCATTATCTGTTGTTGGAAACCATGGACCCGGGAGGGGTTCGTCATGCCCTTTCCCTTCCCCTAAAGATCAAAGTTTGGGAAGATCCCCTGGAGGAGGGCATGAAAACCCACTCCAGTATTCTCATCTGGAGAATCCCATGGACAGGGGAGCCTGGCAGGATACAGTCCATGGGGTCGCAAAGGGTCGGACACGACTGAAGCGACTAGGCACAGCACAGCACAGAGCTCAAAGAGGGACTCCAAAGCGCCTTTGTATTTTAATAAACTTTCCTTTATTAGGTTACTGACTATTATCAACCATCATAAAATAGAACAGGAGTTTCAAAACTGTACAGGCCACAAGGCTCTGGGCTGAGAGGAAAGACAGATGGGACTGAGGTTCGGGGAGCTGGGGTGTCAGGGGTGCAGAGAGACAACAAGGAGCCCGGGGGTTTGTCCAGCGTCTGTGGGAGACGACTGGGTCAAGGCGATAAGGCTGAGATCTGTCTAATGAGACCCTCTCATGTGTAACATTCATCAGAACATGGCCCACCCTGAAACAGGAGCGAGGACAGTCTTTAAACGTCTCAGGTTTGGTTCCTCCCACCCACTGGGGGAAAAACAAACCTCCGAATAGCAAGGGGACATTTACATTCCTCACCCAGTCTTGGCACCAATTTTGTGCTTTAAAAAATATACTCCACTGGAAGACTTTTTTTTTTAAAAGGTACCCTACAGCAGCTGTTTAAAACATATTTTTTACGGACAAATATATATGCATATATATTAAACATTTTAAACAAATAAAGTCATCTATTGTACCTGTACAGAAATGAACAGAAGGCAGATTCTAAGAGGGTGGACTTCAAGACATAAGAAAAGGTGACTTGGTGGCAGGTGCTGGGGTCTGCTACGTGGGGGAGTTGTGCAAGGGAGGGTGCTTCCCCCCCACTGCAGGCTGCCCGCCCCACCCCACCCTGCCCTACCCCACGGCTCTGGGGCACTGTGATGAACCGAGGCTATTCCACTTCAGCCCAGAGCCCGGACAGGGGCACCAAGCGGAGACAGGCACTGGCTTCGAGGACACACAACTCTGCTCTGGTCTCCCCCCCCGCCTGCCCTGCCCCTGGCCTCTCAGACCCACTCATCCCCCGTCTTGTTTCGGCAGGTTCTCGACAGGGGAAGCCAGAGCTTCCGTGTATTCGTGTGGCAAATCTCAGGTAGGAAAGCGAAAATGAAACCAAACCCACACCAAAAAACCCCACAGAAGACTAAAAAAATAAAACCACGTGCAAAAATGGATGAGCCTGAGTGACAAGTGGCTATCTGGGGGGACGCGGGGAGCTGCCACCGCCCTTGCAGACAGGTCCCTAAGACACTCATTATTGCACGTGAGGTGCCCTTTCAGGGGCCCGCTCGGGCACTCAGGAGCAGAGCCCCCTGGAAACTGTAGATCGAGGGGCCCACACAGAGGTCCCCCTGTGCCCACATGGGGACACATCACAAACATGACCCAGCGAAAGGGCCAGTGAGGCACACACATCCCAGGAAGGGGCAGGTGGAAGCAAAGCAACAGAACACTCCAGAGAGAAGTGACCCGAACAAAGTGTCCTTTCTAAATGGAATAAATAAATGGCTTTTGTTACTGTTAAAAGAATAAATACAGGGTTTGGAGGCTCCGGCAGCCAGGACTGATGCTGGGTGCTCATGTGCCTAGGGCAGGTCCCATTTTGGTTTCTGCCTCGGTGGCCATGGTGAGCTTCTGACATCCTGAGCTTCGTCCGCTGCGGCTGCCCTGCTGGGCGGGTGCTGGCCCTCATCTAAGCACCTCTTCGCACCCCTGGGATCTGTTCTCGGCACCGGGGGGTCCCGGCAGGTGTGGGGAGCACCCAGGCCACCCCAAGAGTAGGTAAGAGCTCAGGGCAGCAGTTTATCCTCTGTGTTTTTTCCAAGGAGGGGCTGTGATATGGCATGCGGGGGACTTCTGCCAAGGTCCAGAAGGGGAGCAGAAGGGCCCGTATCCAAAGCCGTCTGTGTCCGGCTGGGCAGCCAGGGAGGATGAAAAGGAAGTCGGGACTTCCTCCCACGCCTCGGACGCCGGTCCAAGGCTCGTGGCGCTGTGGTGGCTCAGTGAGTTGGCACCGGGGGGGTGGTTGTGCTGGCGGTCCCAGGCGGAGCATCACTGGTAGAGGAGGTAGGCCTTGAGGGAGGCGGGCAGTGGCAGCGCGTGGATCTCACCCAGGCGCCCCTTCCCCAGGGCCAGGCGCACCGAGCGACGGCAGAGATCCATGAGTGGTAAGGGCTCCGCTGCGGATAGGAGGAGAGAGAGGACGCCTGTTAGAATGGCTCTGGGTGGTTTGAGAGCAAACACCAACAACAGCAGCAACAGCATCACTTACTGATACCCGACGTTTTTTAAAAAAAAATGTTTATTGATCTATTGATTTGGCTGCACAGGGTCTTGGTTGATCAGACTCAGGCCCTGTGCATTGGGGACTCGGACTCTTTGCCACTGGACCACCATGGAAGTCTGGATACTAGTTTTCATACCCAGATGACTACAAATGAACTCCTTTTACTTTTTTTTTCTGGCCATGCAGTGTGGCCTATGGGATCTTAGTTCTCCAACCGGGGATGGAACCTGGACCCTCGGTAATGAAAGCGCGGGGTCCTAACCTCTGGACCACCAAAGGCTCCCCTCATTTTACCTTTTTTTAAAAAAAATTATTTATTTTTAATTGATTGATTATTGCTTTACAATATTGGTTTGATTTCTGTCTCATTTTACATTTTAAATGAGTTATTAATTGCTAACACAGAAAACTCACTGGGCCAGGCCCCCTTGTAAGCCCTCATTTAATCCCCATGATGGTCTGTTATGAATGATCTAATAATCACATACCATGATCATCATCCCCATTTTATTGATGAGGAAACTGAGGGATAGAGTCCAAATAACTAGCCCAGGGCCACACCACTGGCAGGACAAGGAGCAAGGGTTAGGATCAGGGTTAGCTCTAAGCCACTGAACTAGAGGCCCTCTTCATGGACTCTCCCCTGCATATATCCAGTCTCAGACCCCACTTGGTCTTTCAGGAGGAGAATCATTCTATGTTAACCTGACTGCTCACAGGGACGGTTCTCCTCTCCATTTTACAGCTGAGGGCACTCAGGTGCAGAGGGGGCTGAAGAAGCGCCAGGATTACAGGCTGGGGTCCAAACCCCTGCAGTCGGGGCCCAGTTCATGGTAGAGCTGCATCAGGAACCTGGATCCCAAGGGCCTTCTGGTAGCAGCCTGCAAGGGCACCTCTGCCCTCGTGTCCCTGGGAGGGCCTAAGACCTAGCTTCCTGCAAGACAGGCTCCACACAGCCTGCGTCTCAGATAAACCCTCTGCTCCAGAAGGAACCAGAAAGTCATGCCCTCCAAGGCCCCAGAGGCTGCTGAGTTGTCGTGGGCTCTGCTCATCTCCTCTCCCCCCATGCCTGACTCCTTGCTCTCCTGACCCCCATGGCTGACTCCTTGCTCTCACCCATGAAGCCAGGTACAGGTGAGCACAGATGAATGGCTCGGGGTCCCTCCCCGCCATGGGGTCCTGGACACACAAAGAGCTGAAGTGAGTGGATCTGTGACCTTGTCCACAGTCTCCCCAAACCTCCTTGTGAACAAAACAAAAGGTCAAACCGAAAAACTGAGAAAACCCCCAGCATTTCCCTTGAGATCCCATTCCACCAATTAAAAAGCGACAAAAGTTCTTTAATATTCACCAGTGTGTCTCAGAATATTAAAAAGAATATTTAAAAATTCAGTCATTGGGAATTCCCTGGTGGTCCAGTTCAATTCCTGGGCCGGGAAGATCCGCTGGAGAAGGGATAGGCTACCCACTCCAGTATTTTTGGGCTTCCCTGGTGGCTCAGCTGGTAAAGAATCTGCCAGCAGTGTAGGAGATCTGGGTTTGATCCCCAGGTTGGGAAGATCCCCTGGAGAAGAGAAAGGCTACCCACTCCAGTATGCTGGCCTGGAGAATTCCATGGACTGTATAATCCATGGGGTCACAAAGAGCTGGACACAACTGTGACTTTCACATATGTCACATACTAGTGGTTAAGACTTGGTGCTTATGCTGCCGAGGGCTTGGGATCAATCCCTGGTCAGGGAACTGCTGCTGCTGCTGCTAAGTCGCTTCAGTCGTATCTGACTCTGTGCGACCCCATAGACGGCAGCCTACCAGGCTCTCCGTCCCTGGGATTCTCCAGGCAAGAACACTGGAGTGGGTTGCCATTTCCTTCTCCAATGCATGAAAGTGAAAAGTGAAAGTGAAGTCGCTCAGTCGTGTCCAACTCCTAGCGACCCCATGGACTACAGCCTACCAGGCTCCTCCATCCATGGGATTTTCCAGGCAAGAGTACTGGAGTGGGGTGCCATTGCCTTCTCTGGTCAGGGAACTAAGATCCGGCAAACCGCGCACTGTGTGGCCCAAAATATAAATAAATAAATAAAAATTCAGTGACTGAAGACCAAATCCTAAGGCTGGTGGTTTTTGGGGAAATAGGGAATGACTGAGTAGGGGTTCCCTTTGGTGATGATGAAAGTGTTCTAAGATGAACCACACCAGAGGCTACACAGCTGTTAGTGAGCTAGAGGTCACCACACGGTGCAATTTAATGGGTGAATTGCATGGCATGTGAATTATATCACAGTAAAGCTGTTATTTAAAAAAAGAATACATCTTAGGCTTGACAGGGCATTTATGAAATTCCAGGCTTTAAAAGAAGACAGACAATGGCTCTTTATCTCCCCTGGGCAGTCCCAGGAGACAGGATAGTCCTAATAGTGTCATTTGCTCAGTCATGTCTGACTCTTTGAGACCCCATGCAGCCACCCTGCCAGGCTCCTCCGTCCATGGAATTCTCCAGGCAAGAATACTGGAGTGGGTAGCCATGCCCTCCTCCAGGGGATCTTCCCAACTCAGGAAGTGAACCCAGGTCTCCCACATTGTAGGCAGATTCTTTACTGTCTGAGCCACCAGGGAAGCCCAGGAGACAGGATGGAAGTGGTAGATGTTTTTCATGGAAAGCTTTGAAACGGGGCCTTTCCTGGAGGAAGGATTAACTAAATGATGTTCCATATGTTCGGGTCAAGGATCCCACAGACTCCTGGTGGGTCGGGATGGAATCATCCCACCTGCTGGCCTGCAGAGACCTGGTCTCCTTCACTGGACCTGCCTCGGGGACCCCAACCCCAGCCCCTCACCTTCACCTGCATAGCAGCCTGACCTCGAGCAAATGGCTCCCTTCCCACAGGCCTCAGCTTCCCCAGATGGAAGACGAGGGGTCTGGACCAGACGCTCCCCAGAGTCCCATTGGCTGAGCCTGAAGTCCAGCAATGCCAGGATGAGGAGCGAGTGGTCCTCTGAGCCTCTGAGTGGGGAATTGGGCTCCTCTCCTCCACTCAGAGGGCTTCCCAGGAGGCGCAGTGGTAAAGAATCCACCTGCCAATGCAAGAGATGTTGGAGACACAGCTTCAATCCCAGGGTCAGGAAGGTCGCCTGGAGAAGGAAATGGCAACCCTCTCTAGTATTCTTGCCTGGAGAATCCCAAGAACAGAGGAGCCTGGTGGGCTACGGTTCATGGGGTTGCAAAGAATCAGACATGACTAATCAACTGAGCACGCATGCCTCCACTCAGAAACTCTCCTCCATCCTCCTCCAGCACTGCCTCATTCAAGGATGTGGCTCAGCCCCAGAGGGGCTTCCCCTCATGTCTGAAGACACTTGGGAAAGCTTCAAAAGCCACTGACTATGATGGAGAGCCTGCTGGGCCGTGGGAAGGGCTGAGAGGGAGTTCCCATCCTCACCTCTTGGCTAAATGGGTATCAAATCAGCTCATCAACACCCTCAGGAAGAAATGTTTCTAAACAGCAGGTCATCCTCACCCCACCCATTGCCAATTTTGCAGGAGGCAAGACTATAATGCCCGGGGTCCTGGTCTGATTGCAGAGACCGAGTGCAAGGCTCCAGAGATGGATGTGGACATCATGCCAGGAAAAACATCTGTCCCACAGATTCTGGTTGGTCACTACCAGGACCCAGAAGGCCTTCCCGCCCTCAGTCCTTTTACCCAGGGTGGGGAGTGTGGGGCTGTAGGGTCTGTATCCGGCTCCATCCGCATGGAGTATGGCTCAGGAATCAGGAAGTGAAGCTGGCGCTATTTACGGGGGCAGAAGGACAAGGAACTGGACAAGGCCACGTGCCCACATCCACATCTCCACGACGAGCAACCACCTGGTAGACGATTTGAACATGCACAGCCAGGGTCACCTCCTACTTCTCCAAGAGATGCTCACCCGCAACCCCAGAGCCTGGTTCTGTGTCCAGTCCACGGGCGGTGAATGGACTTTGGGTCTGTGAGGTCATGGATGTACGTCTCAAGTCAGGAAGTGCCCAGTTCAGAGACGTTTCCACCCACCACCTTCACAGCTCCCAGGTCCTGGGAACCAGAAAAAGGAGAATTTGAAAATGCTGAACCTCCTTAATGGGAGGTGCCATTAAAAGCTGGGGGGAGAGGTGCAGGAGGACTCTCCTTTGAATGACAGCTGGTCTGCTGCTTGAAAATAGGCCTTTCCTGGGACTTCTCTGTGGTCCACTGGCTAAGACTCCATGCTCCCAGTGCAGGGGGCCCAGGTTCAATTCCTAGTCAGGGAGCTAGATCTCACAGGCCACAACTAAGACCCGGTGCAGCCAAACAAATAAATATTAAAAAAAAAAAAAAGCCTGGGCTAAGTGGTAAAGAATCCACCTGCCAGTGCAGGAGACACGGGTTTGATCCCTAATTCAGGAAGATCCCACATCCCGCAGAGACACTAAGCCTGTGCAGCACAGCTATTGAGCCTGTGCAGCACAGCTATTGAGCCTGTGCTCTAGAGTCGCAACTACTGAAGCCCACAGTGCCCTAGAACCCGTGTTCTGCAACAAGAGAAACCATCACAATGAAAAGCCCAAGCACCGAACCTAGAGAGTAGCCCCTGCTCACTGCAACTGGAGAAAGCCCTCACAGCAATGAAGACACAGCACAGCTTAAAAAAAAAATAGGCCTTTCCTTCTGATTCTCCAGGGAGTGGGGTGGGCAGGCCTAGGAGCCAAACTGGGCCCTGTCTCCCCCTCCAATGGCCATTGCTGCCCCTTCTTCCCAGAAAAGAGCAAGATGACACAGCAGCCCCTCTGGTTGCAGCCTCAGCCCCGGAGACCTTGAGCCCCAAGGAAGAGTCAGAACAAGTGGTCTGTGATCAGAGGTGGTTGGACAGTGGTGGAGGTCACACAAGGACACACAGCCTTTGCTCTGGCCCTGTCCAGGCCAGCTCAGCCCAGGGTCCCGGCACTGGGGCAGGGATTCTTCCGGGGAGGGTCCACCTGGCGTTCGGGGGAAGGCAGACTGGGAGGACAAAATGCCCACTGCAGTACCCAGGGTGGGGTGAGGTGGGGGAAGGGGTGAACAGGACTCTGACAACTCTGGCTGACCCGCTCTGCAAACAGCTGCTCCCTGCTGAGGTCAGCACCGGGCAGCTGGGTGAAGTGGGACTGGGTGGAGAAGGAGGGAGTGGACTTTCCAGACGACCCAGGGAGCAGTAAGAAGATTGCTCGAAGACTGCAGAGCCCAGTCCAGGCCTGACACCAAGAATATGTATCTGGTCAGACTTGGCCAGGGCTTCTGCCTGTCATGCCCTGTTCCCTGGGTGGACTCTGACATCCCTTCTTCCTCAGCTGCCTTGGGGAGTAAAGCAAACCCTCCTGGGCAGAGGACTTGGGTGCCCTTTGACCTCACCTGACAGATACTCTGGGCTCTGTCTCTAACTGCCTCTTCTTCCCCCGAAGGCAGCAGCCCAGGGAGGGGAAGGAACTGTGGGTGGGACAGCACCCCTCCCACCAAATTCAAGTCCATCTGAAAACCTCAGAATATGACCCTGCTGGAAACAGGGTCTTTGGAGATGTAACTGGTTAACATGAGGTCACATTGGAATAAGGCTTCCCTGGTGGCTCAGCGGTAAAGAATCCGCCTGCAATGCAGGAGCCACAGGAGACTCGGGTTCTATCCCTAGGTCGGAAAGATACCCTGGAGGAGGGCATGGCAACCCACCGCAGTATTCTTGCCTGGAAAATCCCATGGACAGAGGAGCCTGGTGGGCTCCTACGGTCCATAAAGTCACAAATAGTCGGACATGACTGAGTGACTGAGCACTCACACATACTGGAGTCGAATGAGCCCTGTCCTTATAAGAGGTCACAACCAGAGCAGGCCACATGACCACGGAGGCAGAGACTGAGTGATGTGTCCACAAACCAAGGCGTGCTGGGACAGGACAGACTCTCAGAGCCCTGAGAAGGAACTGCCCTGCCCACACCTTAGTTTCAGATACCTGGCCTCCTGAACTGAGATGAAACACCATTTCTGTTACTTTAAGCCTCCCAGTTGGCAGTCATTTTTTCCTGTGGCCCCAGGAAATAACCACACCCCCTCCTCTCTACACCAGCCCCTTCCTCAGGCTTTTGAACCCACCCTATCCAGATGACCCTCGTCAGGGTCACCAGCCATCGCCTCACCGCCAAAGCTGATGGACAAGTCTTGAGTATACTTGACTTGGCTGAGTGTACTTGACTTGGCATGACTTTGTCCTTCTTGAAGTCCTTTTTTCATTTGGTGTCCAGAACACTACTCCTCCCCCCAGCCTCTGCTACTCCACTTTTCCTTCCTCATCATCCACCCTAAACAATGACTCGCCCCAGGGCTGGGCCTCAGCCTTCTCCTCCTTCCTTTCCTTGGTGACCTCATCCAGGGTTAGAGCTTTCAGCTCCATCTCCACTGACCACTGTCCTGTCTCCAGACCTGCAGAGTCACTGTGACATGCTGAGTGAGCATCACAAATGTCACTTCCCCACGTCCACGGTGCCCACCCTGGCCCTCGTCCCCACCCGCACCTTTCCTCTGGACAACCATCAGGGCTCCTCCCTGGCCTCCTGGTGGCCCCTCGTGCCCCTACCATCCATTTCTACACAGCAGCCAAAGTGACCCTTCTAGGACATAAGATCAAACACCCTGCAGAGGTTGGGGTTGCTGCCTTACCCTCACAGGTTTTCCCACCCGGATCCTCCTAAGCCAGCCAGCAGTGCAGAGTGGGGCCCATTCATGTCTGATTAGGAGAGTAGAAGGCTAGAAGCCAATGGGGCCCTGGCACTGCCTGGCGTTATTGTGGGGACAGAGGAGCATCCTCATCAGACACCAAGAGTGTGGAGGGGACTTAAGCCTCTGGGCACTTCCAGTCTCCCCCCTCCACCCCGGGGTCCAGCTCAGGGGTGGCCTTCTCATAACACATGCCCTCTGCCTCCATCCCTTTAAGTTTCCCAAACAAGAAAAATTGCAAAGACATCTGACCTCCCATCTAATGCAGAGCTGACAGGGCATTGACCGATCACACCCATCTGGGCCTCCAGGACTGCTTTGGCAGAACCACCGCCGAGCCTTGTCCTGACTCAGCAGGGGAACAGTTCTGTTCGTGCACGCCCTGATTCGCCATGGGGGAACAGGCCCCTCCCGGCCGCTCTAAGGTCTGCCTTCTGTCCCAGAGCTGGGCATGTAAGCAGTAAAACTGTGCACTCCCGGCATCAGCACTGATGGACCTGTTTCCAGAGGGGCCAGGGCTGACCCGTTCTTGGAAAGACCAAGTCTCAGAAGCCTGGACCCAACAGTTCACTCCTCTGTCTGCACAGAGCAGGCATTAAAGGACTTCCCTGTGGTCCAGTGGCTAAGACCCTGAGCTCCTAATGCTTGGAGGTCGGGTTCAATCCCTGGTCAGGGAACTAGATCCCACATGCTGCGACTAAGAGTTCGCATGCTGCAACTAGAGATTCCATATGCTGCAATGAAGATCGAAGACGCCACATGCCACAACTAAGACTCAGTGCAGCCAAATAAATAAATATTACAAAAACGGGGGGATGGCACTGAACTCCCTGGGGCTGTAGTCACTCTCTACTAGGAAGAGATAAGCAGGACTACAGGCCAGGTTCCCCTGAGACCCTGGGTCCCGGGCTCCCAATCCCTGCCCATCCCTGCACAGGGTAGATGTGGCTGTGAACCTTCTAGCCTGATTTGTGGAGAGAGGGACTCACAGAACTTGCCCTGCTGGTTCCCTAGACCGGGTCTGAGTGACTTCCTCAGGGAGGTTACCTGCTGGATACACACCTGCCAGCAGTACCAGGAGGACCTACAGTGCTGGGCTACACAGGTGAGGGGGACACCCCACCTGGCTGTGGGCTCACTGCCCTCACCCTGTCAGAGCCTGCCAGGAGCAGCAAGGGAAAGATGGGCAGCGGAGGGTTCCAAAGAGAAACATCTGTACCCCATGGAGTACAGGGGATATCTGCTGTCGAATGAATGAGAGGTCACTGGCTTTCACTATGTGGGCAGCCCTAGTACCCCCAGGACGCAAAGCCCAGCTCAATAATACGATGGTTACTGTGCTAGAAGGTGATCAACTGCAGATCAAACCTGGAGGCAGGTCAACCAGAAACAGACCACATCTGTCAAAGACCATCCATCCACTGACCCTTTCATTCATTCAACCATCCATCCACTGACCCTTTCATTCATTCAACCATCCATCCACTGACCCTTTCATTCATTCAACCATCCATCCACTGACCCTTTCATCCATTCAACCATCCATCCACTGATCCTTTCATCCATTCAACCATCCATCCACTGACCCTTTCATTCATTCAACCATCCACCCACCCACCCATCTACTCCGTTACTTATTCATCCATCCATCCGTCCATCTGTCCACCCCTCCATTCATCCATTCACTCCTTTAGTCACTCACTCATTCAACTATCTATCCATCCATCCATCCATCCATCCACCATCCAGCCATGAGGGGCTGCCATGTAATCTGCAGACTCTAGCTAGAAATCTCATCTAATCTGAGGCAAGGCAAGAGTCTGAGGATCTGAAAGTTGGGGTGTCTACTTAAAGACATTTAAATGCAACAACTGTAGACTTTTAGCTGGGCCCAGCCAGGACCAGCAGGGCACAGGGAGGCCAGGGACACCACCACCAAAAACAGAGCCAAGGACACTTACGGTCGAGTCCATTCAAGTAGCGCATGCGGATCTCACAGTGGCCCCAGACAGCACTCACTACAGGATACAGTTTTTTGCCCTTGAGTCCCCGAAAAGCTACTCCCATGTACTGTCCATCCACAATGAAGCTCAGGGTCCCGTCGTCCATATCCAGGGCCACTAGGAAGGAGTCGGGGACAATGAACGTCTCGTCCGGCTCCAGAAAGGCCGGGTACGTCTTGCTTGGCTGGTTTTTGCCGTCGTGGTAGAGCCGGTTGCGCCCCAAGTCCCAGCCCCAAGACTCGTGGTTATTCCCAACGAGTGTTGTGTACCCCACGGAGTGCAGGGGGGCGTCTGCCGTTGCCACCCCCACCACGGCGTGGGTGCCCCGCTGCCTCATGGCCCACGTGATCTGCCATACGTGCAGCCCACGCGTGTACCCGACTTTGCCCCTGATGGCGTCCGTGCTCTGGGCCACCGGATGCCGGTGGAAGATGAGCTTATCGTCCTCTTTCACGAAGACGTTGAGTGAGCGGTCATTATTGTTCCAAGAGTGGAGTAGCTGGACGTCATAGGACACGGGAGGCATGTCCAGCAGCAGGTCCAGGCGGGTGGGCTTGCAATAGTCCAGACCCTGGAGCTCCTGCTTCAAGGGCCGGTACGTGGGGTCCCTCATGTCCACCGTCTTGATCCCTCCAGTGACCTTCTGCCCCATGTCGGCCTCCCGTTTCACCTGGTCACCAACTCCCAAGACAAACTCATCAATGGCGGGGCCACTTCTCCAGTTTTCAATCAGGCCGGGATGGCACTCCTGAGGGAGGCTGCTAGGTGATGTGGAGCATCCGGTGCTGCCTAGTGGGTGGGAGGAGAAATAGGAGGTGAGCTGGGGGTGCAGAGAGAAGGGGAGAAATCCACTAGGTTCATACATCACACAGGCATGTCCCTCCCATCACATCTGATTCCGGGCAGACCGGAGCCTCTGCACCGAGTGACATTCCCTCTGCCCCTGCAGCTAGGTTAGCATAAAGGAGGGGGCCGTGCACCTGGAAGTCTGTGTGGAGAGGTGGCCTTGGGGGCAGGTGTTACGCCCAACTGTGTCAGGTGTCCAGCCTGAGGCTTGCGAATTCATCACTGTTTCTCAGGGCAGAAGGCCAAGTTGGCCTGATCACAAGGTCAGCTCAGGGCAGTGGGCGTCTCCTCTGGTCAAAGCAATGGGAGGCTTACTCCCAGCACCTGCTGTTTGGAGGGCAGGTGAATCCCTGCATGGCAGCAGAAACCGTTTGAGGTGCTGATTCCCAGTCCCTCCTCTCTCTTCCAGCACAGCCACCTCCGAGGATGTACCACCAGTTCACACTAGGGAAGGGAACCCCAGGGTGGGCATAAAACTCCTGGCTCAGTGGCTCCAGGGGGCACATCAACGCCCCCCCCCCCAGCTGGCCCAGAATCAGGTGGGCACAGGGCTCTCACTACCACCCCTGAGTGGTTCTGGACCCACGTTTAGACAGCCATCCTCTCCCACCCACATTCTTCAACTGGTGTCTAGTGTTTGGCTCCTCCAGTCCCCACAGCCCATCTGGGAAAGAAGTCCGACTCCAAGACGACTCATTTCCACCCAGGCTACACCATCCCTGTGTCCTTTAAGGGAGATCAGAGCCACAGGCCGGAGGGGAGAGTCCACTGTCTGTCCTCTCTGTGGGCAGCACTGGGAGGAGGGGCTGAAATGTGGGACAGATAGGACTCTGGTCACCCCCGCCACTCCAGTCCCCATTTCCTGAGCCTCACTCAAGAGAGAAGGTGCTTCCTGCCATCACAACCACTACCTCCCACTCCCCTGGCCCATGGGAGGGCCTCTTGGCTGCCTAGTTTGGGGGACAGGCTCCGAGGACTGGCTTCCCAGGTGACTCAGTGGTAAAGAATCCACCTGCCAGTGCAGGAGATGCAAGAGACATGGGTTCAATCCATGGGTAGGGAAGATCCCCTGGAGGAAGACATGGAAACCCACTCCAGTATTCTTGCCTGGAGAATCCCATGGACGGAGGAGCCTGGTGGGCTACGGTCAATGGGGTCACAAAGAGTCGGACATGACTGAGCATGAACGCTCTCATGCTCTCCCAGGACTGGCCAGACAAGGCAGCAGGCAGACTCCTGGCTACATAAACAGGAGTAAATGAGGACACAGAGGAGCTGGGCAAGAGGCCATGGGTGCCTGGCTGCTGGAGAAGCATCACAGGGTCACTTGTTCCCAGGAGCACGATGGTGCCTGGGACAAGGACAACACAAGGGAGCCCAGTGTGGGGCTGCAGTTAGCGTGTCATTTTCCCTCCAAGGTACAAGATGAAGCGTCTGCCAGGGGATGAGGGCAGGGACTGGCTGCCGAAGATCTGGCAACCTGGGACCACTGGCCTCCCCACTGGGCACCCAGGGACCCACAGGACCAGGAGGACAGGAGGGATCTGCAGTGAGATTGGCTTCCGATCTGGAACTGTTTTCTTCTCATCAGCTGGGACAAGATCTCCAGAGATGCCCCATCCTCAAGGCGGCCAGGGGTCCTGGGAGGCAGGCTCTTGGCAAATGCCCATGTGGGAGTGCTTGGACCCCCTTATCTCAGCGAGTAGGTCATTCCTCTCACCCTCCAGGCTATCACCCTCTTGTCAGCTGGCTCAAGCCTCAGAGCAGGAAGAACCTCTCTCCCTGAATCTCATGGGGTCAAAGATCCCACCCCACACCACCCATGAGAGCAGATGGAGAGAGTGAGGGGGAGGCTAGGGATGGGGTAGGGGGAGAGGAGACCTGGGCAGGTGGGAAGGAAGGGTGGTGGTGGGAAAGTCCTTCCAACACATTAATTTAAAATATTTGGGGAGAAATGAGTGGGAATGGAGAAGGACCATAGCAAGGAGGTTGAGGTCAAGTCAGAGATGGAAGGAGGGAAGGGCTGATAGGGTGGTGGGGGGAGAGGGGGAGAGAGGGACAGAGAGAGCTCGTGGGCTAGTACATCTGGGCCTGTGCACACACGTAACCCCTACTGTAGCTGGATCAAACCAGTCAGTCCTAAAGGAAATCAACCCTGAATATTCATTGGAAGGACTGATGTCAAAGCTGAAGCTCCAATACTCTGGCCATCTGATGCAAAGAGCTGAATGACTAGAAAAGACCTTGACGCTGGGAAAGACTAAAGGCAGGAGGAGAAGGGGATGACAGAGGATGAGATGGTTGGATGGTATCACTGACTCGATGGACATGAGTTTGAGCAAGCTCCGGGAGATGGTAAAGACCAGGGAAGCCTGGAGTGCTGCAGTCAATGGGGCCGCAAAGAGTCGGACATGACTAAGTGATTGAACCACAACACAGCTGGACCAGGATCAGCAAACTCTCTGTCAAGGGGGAGCTGGTAAATGCTTTAGGTTTTGTGGGCCCAAGAGTCTCTGTGCAACTCCTCAGCTCTGCCTTGTCGCCTGAGAGCAGCCACAGACATCACATAAATAAAGAAGCCTGGCTGAGTTCCAATAAAACTTTATTTACAAGAGCAGACCAGGAGGTAGTCGGCCAACCCCACACACGGATCAGGGCAGCAGGAAAGCACGAGATGTTTGCTGGGAGGAATCGTGTGGCAGCAAGGTCAGTCCAGCCCCAGAATGAGGGGTCAGAAAAGACAGTGTAACCTCTCAGCAGCTGGTCAGCTGTCTGTCCGAATCAGCCAACTGCCTGCTCTCCATCTCCTGTCTACTTTCAAATGTGGCCGCAGGGACCCACTAGCCCTCTTTTTTGGGGGCCGCAGGGACCCACTAGCCCTCTTTTTGGGGACTATGGCCTGCCAGGGTGCTCCCCCCAGGCTCCTTCCCATCCTAGCCTCCAGACTCTGCATCATTCCTCTGCCAGCCCTGCTCCTGCGGCTTCTCATCTTCAGCCCTCTGCCTGAGACTCATCCGACGCTTTTCTGAGCCTCAGTTTGCTCTTCTGTAAGATGGGTGTCAAAGAGGAAAGCCCGTCCCCAGGATCAGAGCAGAGCACGTGGTTGTGAGGGTTCCATCTCCTCTCATACCCTGGGGGGTATTGGGGTGGGAGTGGGGGGGTGGGAGGAGAAGGGAAGCAGGAGTAGTGGGCAGTCACAGTCACAGGACAGGGACACTGTGATTCACACTGGTACTGCAGATGGACTCGCTTTCCCCCGAGGAGGGACACAGAGGGATACAGCTCTCACAAACACGGGTGCATACACACACACACACACACACACACACACACACACACGTCACACTAGAAGCCTGGCAAGGCCTCATGGAGTCTGCATTTACTTTCAGGAGAGGGAATGAGATAAAAACTTCTGAGATAGGGACTTCCCTGGTGGTCCAGTGACTAGGACCCCACACTCCCTATGCAGGGAGCTGGGGTTCGATCCCTGGTCAGGGAACTAAGATCCCACATGCCACAACTAAAGATCCCAAGTGCTGCAACAAAGACCTGACACAGCCAAATAAATAAATATTTAAAAAATTAAAAATAAACATTAAAAAAGAAGCTCTGGAACAGAGGGGAGGGACATCTTCAAAGCCCTGTGGTTGACTGGCTTGGACGTTTTCCACCTACCATGAACACACCCCTCCCACCGGATGCCACACCCATCATGCTGGGACAAAAGTCAGCTCATGGTTCACCGTGAAAAGGGATGTGTCTCGGACCCTCTAATGGGCAAGAGCCTTCCACATAGTGTCTTTCCTGGGATGGGGTGGCCCGGGACTCTAAGAACCCACCAGAGCTGCCCATTCACAATGGAATTCCAGGTGGACCCCCAGCGCTAAGTGGATGAACCCCTCCCACTGTCACCACCAGCAGCCAATTACGTGCTCTTGGCTTAGGGTCTGGGGAACAGCACTCCTATCCCAAAGCCTGGCTTCAGAGAGGATTTGCTGGGGGCCACAGCTCTCCACCGAGAGGAAGACCAAAGCCTCACACAGCACCTTCCCTCCAGCTTCTTGGGCTCCTCCAGTGGGCTCTCTGCTCTCAGAGGGCAGGGGAACCAGATCTAGAATTGGAGGACGTGCCGGGAAGGAAGCCCAGAGCTGGACAGTGACCCCCAGTGAGTGGGGAGGAGTCAGAAGCACCTCTGAAGCCCACTGTCTGGGAGTCCAAGACCTGGGCCGGAGGAAGGGTACTCAGCCTTTGCTGATCTAAGGCAGCAATCCTCTCTGAAGCGGGAGGGAAGGGCACACTGATATCTGTCTCCTGGGCACACATGGTTGAGAACACATACACCCACGGTTTTCACTATGCAAGAGGAAAGTAATGCCGACAAGCTTCTATCGCTGATGGAGGGACCAGCGAGCCTTGTGGGATGCACAAGGAACAGGGGAAGATGTGGGGGAAAGGCTGTTTGTGTACAGGTGTGGGCATGTATCCCAGACAGACAGACTCCACTGGGACATGCTTCTCGTCATATAGGTGCCACGTGACAGTCTCCAGTAAGGTGTAAAACATGCTGCAATCACCCACTGACCACGCTTCCAGGGGTCTTGTCTGTAAAACCCTGCAGCCCTGCACACGGACATGTGGGCAAAGATGCCCACTGCACCATGAACTCCAGCAGCTGTGGAGAGAAGGAGGTGGCCCCTCAGATGTGCTGACTTAACGTGACATGTAACATGACACTGTTATATTTTAAAAAACAAATTGGAGAACAACATGCAGAGCACGAACTGGCGTTTGTAAGAACAGAATTTTTAATAGGCATAGAGAAAGGTCTAGAAGAATAAACACCAAAACTGTCACAACAGTTAATACTGGAGAGTGGGGGGTGGGATGCATTAACTTTAAGGACTCTTTGAATTGAAAAAAAATTTAATGCATGTATTCTGTTTTGCAATGAAAAGGATGTTTAAGCACACAAAAACAGAATAAAAAGGTGGACATACACTGATTTAACACACTACATTCACAACAGAAAATTGTTCTCAAAGCAACTCCTAAAGTCTTTCCACATGTGTCACTTCTTATAAAGCAAACAGAGGATAAATACTTAATTTACACAGGAAGATATACATGAAGGAGACAGCAGGGCATTTAAAATACAGGACAAGAATTCCCAGTTACAGCTCTGGAGCCATCCCCCCAAAAGAGGACAGTATTTCTACAATAAGTTTTCCCAAGACTTCTAATTGCACTGCTTTTACATCTCAAATTTTATTTTTTCCCAGCAAAAATGGGGTAGCTATTTGTTAATCCTAAAGGAAATCAACTCTGAATATTCATTGGAAGGACTGATGCTGAAGCTGAAGCTTCAATACTTTGACCACCTGGTGTGAAGAGCTGACTCACTGGAAAAGACCTTGAAGCTGGGAAAGATTGAAGGCGGGAGGAGAAGGGGCAACAGAGAATGAGACAGTCGGAAGGCATCACTGACTCAACAGACATGAGTTTGAACAAACTCCGGGAGATACTGAAGGACAGGGAAGCCTGGCATGCTGCAGTCCATGGGGTTGCAAAGAGTCAGACACGACTGAGGGACTGAAAAACAATAATCTGTTTCCGTGGGCTCCGAACAAGAAAAGACCTGCGCCATCCTCAGATGGGAAACCCAGCCATGGTGGCTATACGGGGCTCTGTGTTCTGCCAAGGCCAGGATGAGGAAGGAGGACCTCTAGGGGGCAGAGGCTGGAGAGGGGCAAGACCACCAACCTTGACTCAGCTGGGACAGCGCCCTCAGCACCTGCTGGGAATGCAACACTGTCCCTTCAATTAAATCAGCAGCTCCGCAGTTCCGCCTTCCAAAACAGCACTTTCGGATCAATTGGAAATGCTAAAAATTACCCTTTTGTTTTGTTGTTAAAGACAAAAAATGTTTGTTGAGCGAGCAATACCCTCTGTTGGAGACACGTCCAAGGTGATAGGTGACAAATGGATGGGACGGCGTGGGGAGGCAGGGGATACACAGAGGCGGTCGCTGTGGCCTGGCAAGCGAACACCCAACCCAGCTTTCAGCTCAGTTCCCCCTCAGTGCGTCCGACTGCCCCCAGAACAGTAAAACCATTGTTTCAACACGTGATGGGGAAAGAATAAAATTCAGGATGTGGAACAAGGTGACCTATTTATAAAGCCTCCTTTCACCTGCAGATCAAATAAGCTCCCTCCCTCCGCCTCCCCGCCTCACACAGCGCTGGCTGCAGCCGAGGATTTTGCAAGAGAAGCAGGCCTGAGCAATGGGCTATTAGATCAGGACACAGCTTCTGCAGCTGGGCTGCGTGGCAGAGAGCACAAAACTGGGGATTTGTGCTTCGTGAGTAGGGGCTCACGCTTTGGTGGTGGGAGCACCCAGGGAGGGTGTGCTCCGTGCAAGCCTGACCACAGAGCCTGGGCCAACATGCCACCAACCACAGGACAAAAGCCATGTTATGTGGCCATTACCACCTCTACTCTGTGCACCTATAGCCTTGAGGAGAGACACCCAGGAAGATACATGAAAGCTGTCTTCTTGCTCAAGCAGGGCTAGAAAAGTCAGCATCTGCCCCCAGAATCAACAAAAAGGATTGGAGCTTTCTGGAAAGTTCTGATGAGTGGTTCTGGAGAGAAAAATCCCACACGGGCTGGAGCTCTAGCCTCTGACCTCAAAAGACCAAAAGATGCACCTGCCGTAAACACCTACGGAAGGACCCAGATTACTCATGGCACTTTCAGAAAGGGCTCGAATCAGTTGAGCCTGGCCTCTGGGAAACAGCATTCACATTCATTCAGAGACTAAAAATCATGAAAAAAAAAAAGTCACGGCTGCAGCCGAGTTGAGGTTATGATGACAACGGCTCCGTTCACATGAGCAGCTCTGCTCCTGGGAGGGAGCTGAGTGACAATGACACACGGTGATCTTCCAGAAAGCTTTCTGAGACAGCAGCAGATGCCCAGTGAGGAGGAAGGCTAGTGGACTCCCCACGTCACTCAGGCTGGGAGGTCCATCACACTGGGTCTACCCGGGCCATGCAGGAACTGGACGGGGGAGGGGTGTCTGTGGGAAGAGGGCAGGAAGGGAGCATGGAGGACAGTGTCACAGCCACTTCCCAGGGGAGAGCCCATGGGTGCCCAAGGGGGAAGGCTCAGGGATGCAGGTCCCTCCTCGCCCCACCCTGGATGGTGGCAGAAGCCCAGAAACCTCGGTGGACTGTTGGTCCCAGGGAGTGCACTCCAGCCTCAAGAGAAGTGGGGTTCGCCTTTCCCTGGATGAGTGCTGGGACAAGGCTCCCCAGGGAAACAAGGGTCTTCTCTGCACTGGCCGCCTGCAGCACACACGCTCACCTGTTCACTCCAGCTCTGTGTGGCCTGTGAGGAGGCCTGGGACAACTCCACTCGCCTGCATGGGGACCCCCAGAGCGAAGCCTGACCACGTCCAGGCTTTAGGGCCTAGAGACCTGAGTGCGAGCAGGTGACACTCTGGCCTCTTCCAATGGGACGTGCCAACTGGGAAAGGTAACCTCTGAGAGTGGCCCCATAGGTCACCCCATGTCCCTCCAGGAGGAATAAGCAGGAGGGAGGCCAAGGAGAGATGTGAGGCTGTGAGAGGAATCAGTTCCCAGAGATTCGAGGGGTTGGCTGCTGAGAGAGCTAGAGGGGCCTGTGTTTGTTTATCCCACCTGTAGGCTCAGGTGATGCTCTCAAACCACCTAGGGTGTAAAAGGAGGGGGAAGAGTGGCATTCGGCATAGCTGAAGCACTTCACATAGCACTGGGGGTACACGGTAGGTGTTTAATACCTGCCACTCCCTGCCTTCTCCCACCTCCCTTTAACAAGGCTGTTCTTTAGTCGCTAAGTTGTGTCCGACTCTTTTGTGAGCCCATGGACTGTACCCCACCAGGCTCTTCTGTCCATGGAGTTCTCCTGGCAAGAATACTAGATTGTGTTGCCATTCCCTTCTCTGGGGATCTTCCTGACCCAGGGAATGAACTCACATTTCCTTCATTGCAGGCAGACTCTGAGCCACCAGGGAAGCCAGAGGTTCGAAGGAGTGGTTCTCAAAGCAGGGTCCCTGATCAATAGATCAGTGTCATCCTTAGAGACAGCAAATGCTTGGGCCCCACCCTAATCTGAATCAGGCATGCTGGGGGTGGGGTTGGCATTCTAATGAGCCCTCCAGGGATTAGGACACTGCTAGTTTAAAGGAATTACAGCTCAAGATTTTGGAATCTCAAATCCACATTGAGAACTGACAAGCTTGGACTGAAGACTACTATTTTTTAAAATTTCTTGTTCTGTCCTGATTTGAAATATTTCAAATGTTATATATGCTCTTTTTTTTTGAAAGTCGCTCAGTCATGTTGGACTCTTTGTAATCCCATGGACTGTAGCCTGCCAGGCTCCTCTGTCCATGGAATTCTCCAGGCCAGAATACTGGAGTGGGTAGTCGTTCCTTCTCCAGGAGGTCTTCCCAACCCAAGGATCGAAACCAGGTCTCCCACACTGGAGGCAGATTCTTTACCATCTGAGCCACCAGGGAAGCCCAAGAATTCTGGAGTGGGTAGCCTATCCCTTTTCCAGGGCATCTTCCTGTCCCAGGAACTGAACCAGGGTGTCCTGCATCTCAGGCAGATTCTTTACTAGTTGAGCTACCAGGCAGGTCCATTCTCATAAGAAATCCATGCTCACAGAGAAATAAAATATCACCCTCCTACTCTAGCACAGATGCAGGGACTGTCCACTCACAGCAAAGGATCACACCACACACACTACACCCAAGTTGCTTTTTCTAAGTCATAATATATTAGCTCCAGCCTACATCAACTTTATGCTTTAGTAGCTATGTAATATTCCATTATCACAATTTTGGTAACTTTTCTTTTTTTAGCTGTGTCACATGACTGTGGGATCTTAGTTCCCTAACCAAGGATCAAACTCATGCCCCCTGCAAAGGAAGCATTGGAAGGAGTCCTACTTACTGGACTGCCAGGGAATTCTTGTGTGCCTTCCCATTTAGTTCACGGCCACCTTTCCTCTCATTCCCCTCAAAATCTTGGACCTCAGAACCTCCCACCCCACTGTCTATTTTTAGAAGAAGAAAATCCAATGTGAAAGTAACCTACCATCAGGCTTCCTGCTGTTGGAACTGTGGGGTCTGAAGGCACTCACAAGTTTCTGCACTCACTGGGCTGAAGGTTTGTCCACTGGACCTTGAATGGACCACAGCCAATGAACTTGGGCAAGATTCTAAAAGGAATGGGGCAGTGCGTCTCCTACTGCAACCTAATCATGGTTCCCTGGATGAGATTTCACAGAGGATTTCACAACAGGATGCCAAGGAAGAGGCAAATCCCTGGGCCTCACAGGCCAGTTGGTGAAAAAAAGGGACTTAAATATCCTTTAAAGATACAATGGCCTGCAGAAACTTCCTCTTGTAGGCTATTGGCCTTCCTCCTCCAATCTTGTCAGCCTGGAAAGACCTGAACACCTGCACTGATAACTCCACAAGGGAGACCACAGCAGGCTCACAGGTGGCAAATGCATTCATCCTGAACTTCCAGGCAAGCACGAGGGTCCGGGCACCAGATTCCCATGGTGCCAGCTGGTCACATGAGGGATGAGGCGAGGAGGCAGGAAGGGGTCTCCCCAGCTGGCAAATCTATGGAGATGGACACAGCTGTCCAAGATGCTAGCTGAAAGGATCACTGTACGAGGGGCAAGGGAAAAGGTCTGCTATCTTAAGTGACTGCAGCCACGAAACTAAATGATACTTGCTCCCTGGGACAAAAGCCGTGACCAACCTAGACAGTGTATTAAAAAGCATAGGCATCACTTTGCCAGCAAAGGTCCATGTAGTCAAAGCTATGGGTTTTCCAGTAGTCATGTACGGATGCGAGAGTGGGACCATAAAGAAGGCTGAGCGTCCAAGAATTGATGCTTTTGAACTGTGGTGTTGGAGAAGGCTCTTGAGAGTCCCTTGGACAGCAAGGAGATCAAGCCAGTCAATCTTAAAGGAAATCAACCCTGAGTATTCATTGGAAGGACTGATGCTGAAGTTGAAGCTCCAATAATTTGGCCACCTGATGCAAAGACCCGACTCATTGGAAAAGACCCTGATGCTGGGAAGATTGAGGGCAAGAGAAGAAGGAGGTGACAGAGGATGAGATGGTTGGATGGTATCACCCACTGACTCAATGGACAAGAGTTTGAGCAAACTCAGAGAGAAGGACAGGGAAGCCTGGCGTGCTGCAGTCCATGAGGTCACAGAGAGTTGGACATGACTTAGTGAATGAACAACAATCTAAAGTGGAAGGAAGGACACAACTGTATCTGCCCTACTAGTAAAGTCTAGAAAGAAGTATACAGGCACATGTGTGAAAAGAGATGAAAATAAGCAGCAAAAATTGTTTCTATGTTTAGAGTGATGAGTTTATGAGCTTCCCTTTCTTTCAGAGTTCCTTACTGTTGTCCTATGGGTGTTGCAAAACCGTAAATGGATGAATCCTAATGTCCATCAGTGCATGATGGCACAAACAAACGGAAAACATATATAATGGACTATCACTCAGCCATACACAGGAAAAACGGACTGCCATATGACACCTGCCATAGCGTGGGTGGACCTCAAATCCTTCATGCTGGGAAAGAAGGCAGATCGAAAAGGTCACACAGCGGTGCTCCCACGTCTATGGGATAGCCGGAATCAGCAAACCCATAGAGACAGAAAGCAGCCTGGTGGTTGCCAGGGGCCGGGGGTGGGGAATGGGGAGTGAAGGCTAAGGGGTCAGGGTCTCTTTTATGGGGGGTGGGGGGTGGGTGAAACATTTTACAACTGGACAGAGGTGGTGGCTGCACAGCATCGTGAAGGTACTGGATGCCGTGGAACTGTCCTCTTGAAAACGGTTACTGTTATGTGAATGTCACAACAAAGGAAAAAACACAAATGTATGAAAACTGTGCACTTCTCCAAAATCCTCATGGCAGGAGGTAGGTGTGGGAAGGGCCGCAGAGCAGAGATGAACCCAGAGCTTGTGGAGACCCGGTGGGCAGAACCAGGCCCCTCAGCCAGGGTTACACAGGGAGACAGGGCTAAAGAGCCTCATAGTGAGCAGCAAAGAGCCTTCTAGAGCTGAGTTCTCCACTTCCCACCCTACCCCCTTCCTTTCCTAGGAAAGAAAGAGCTCAGAGCTGTGGTTTGGCAGCCCCACTGCTTTGAGACGGCACCTGTGGACAGAGTTTTTCTGGGGGAATCCAGAATGCGTGCCTGCATTCTGGTGCCTGCATCTGTGATGTGGTGCGGGAAGGAGACAAATCGACACACACACACATGTGCCCCTGGCTGGAGGAGGAGGATGTACGAGAACCGAGGTCACGCGGACCCTGCATCCATACATCCTCCACTCTGGGAAGCAGGCAGGTTGAGGAGAGACAACACCCGGAGTTCCAGGTTCTGGCTTGTTTCCGGAGCAGCTCAACGCCCCGAGGCCACTACAAACTGGCAAAGGCTACTGTGTTACAAGGCCACTCAGCGCCTGCTCACTCCCCATCGATGACATTGGTGCCCACCTGCCAGCCATGATGATGCCACAGCGCAGGGCGCTGGTCCAGGCCAGACAGGCCCCAGGCTAATGCACAGTGTGACTGGACCTGCTGCCACATGCAAACCCGTTCTCATGGGTGGAGTTTCTGTGTTCCCGTGTGTCTGTGTTCCCGATCATAGCTCACAGACTTGGAGAGACCTCAGTTTCTCATGCCAGGTGCTACCTTCTCCCACAAACCCCTTTTGGCCAGATTCACTCCTGGTAAACACGGAAAAATGGGCCCCAAAGGGCCATGCTCTAGGCCTATATACGTATATACTTGATTGATTCAGTCACTAAGTCCTGTCTGACGCTTTGCGACCGCATGGACTATAGCCAGCCATGCTCCTCTGTCCATGGGGTTCTCCAGGCAAGAATACTAGAGTGGGTTCCCATTTTCTTCTCCAGAGCATCTTCCCAGACCAGGGATCGAACCCATGTCTCTGGCATTGGCAGGCAGATTCTTTATCACTGAGCCACCAGAGAAGCCATATATGTATACAGTCAGATCAGATCACATCAGATCAGTCACTCAGTCATGTCCGACTCTTTGCAACCCCATGAATCGCAGCATGCCAGGCCTCCCTGTCCATCACCAACTCCCGGAGTTCACCCAGACTCACGTCCATCGAGTCAGTGATGCCATCCAGCCATCTCATCCTCTGTCGTCCCCTTCTCCTCTTGCCCCCAATCCCTCCCAGCATCAGAGTCTTTTCCAATGAGTCAACCCTTCGCATGAGGTGGCCAAAGTATAGTAGGTGCTCATAAATACCTGAGTTGCTTTCTCACCCATCCCACAAGCACCTGCTAATCCCCCATAGGGAAGCGTGAGCTTCCTGAGACCCTTTCTTTGTTCCTTAGTCCAAGGAATTCAATAAAGTGGATGATTCAAAACTGGGAACTGGCGCCTGGGAAAGCTAGAGAATGTTCCACCTACTCTGCCAGAAAGCATCTTCCCCAGGTGGAAGCTGGAAAAACTTGACGAAACCTATAAGACAGACAACTGCAGAAGTGATCCAAACTGAGGGGTGGCCTGCAAATGTTCAGCTAATGAGCATTTGGGAAAGCCAAGTCCAAATTAGGTGCTTTAGGGCTGGAATTCATTACCAAAATATTTGTTAGACACCTACTATATACATTATACATATACATACTATAGGGCTTCCCTGATGGCTCAGTGGTAAAGAATCCCCCTGCCAATGCAGGATACACAGGTTCAATCCCTGGATTGGAAAGAGCCCCTGGAGAAGGAAATGGCAACCCACTCCAATATTCTTGCCTAGAAATCCCATGGACAGAGGAGCCTGGTGGGCTATAGTCTAGGGGGTTGCAAAAGAGTTAGACATGACTTAGCAACTGAACAACATACATACTATAGAAGTAGAAATCATTGCCCTCAAGGAGCTTACAGTCTGATGAGGGAGACATAGCCATTGTAACAATCTTCTGAACAGTCAATGTGAGCTTCGGGACACAGGTTTTTATCTATTGTGTTCAAGATGGGAGGCCCCATGCCTAGAACATTGTCTGAAACAAAGCAGGTGCTAAACAAACAAGCCTTGACTGAATGAATGAACACTGTTGTAGTTGTTCAGTCACCAAGTCGTGTCCAACTCTCTGTAACCCCATGGACAGCAGCTCACCATGCCTCCCTGTCCCTCACCATCTCCTGGAGTTTGCCCCAATTCATATCTAGCATGGGGCCAGGTAATAAGTATCAAAGAAAAATGAAGCAGAGTAGCAAGGACAGAGAAAGGGATGGGGGAAGGTGGTGAGGAAAGACTTCTCTGACACAGTGATACATGGACAGAGACCTGGAGGAAGCAAAGGAGAAAAGCATGTGAGTATTCAAAGGGAAGGGTGTCCTGGGCAGAAGGAACAGGATGTGCACAGGCCCTGAGGTCTGAGCATGTGTGGCAGGTCAGGGGAACAACAGAGATGTGGTGTGGCCAGAACAGGAGGAGGAAGAGGCTGTGGAGGGAGGTGGTGCAAGGTGTGCAGAGGGCAGGCACACCAGGTCTTGAGGGTCACAAGGAAGAACTTCAGATTTTGTCTTCAGTGTCATGAGAAACAAGCAGAGGGCTTTGTGCATGCAGAGAACACAATCTGACTTCCCTTCTAACCAAGTCTCTCTTGGCTGCTGTTTTGAGAAGAGGCTGTTGGTAGCCAGAGACCAGCTAGGAACTCAATGCAAGGACGCAGCTTGGATGGGGGAGTGGTGGAAGTGGTAGGATCCAGAGTGTAACCTGAACTAGATATAACCCCACGTGAGTGCATGCACACTAAGTCACTTCAGTTGTGTCCGACTCTTTGTGACCCTATGAACCGTAGCCCACCAGGCTCCTCTGTCCATGGGATTCTCCAGGCAAGAATACTGGAGTGGCTCTGACATAAATCACAGCAAGATCCTCTATGACCCAACTCCCAGAGTAATGGAAATAAAAGCAAAAATAAACAAATGGGACCTAATTAAACTTAAAAGCTTTTGCACAATGAAGGAAACTATGAGCAAGGTGAAAAGACAGCCTTCAGAATGGGAGAAAATAATAGTGAATCAAGCAACTGACAAAGAATTAATCTCAAAAATATACAAGCAGCTCGTGTAGCTTAATACCAGAAAAATAAATGATCCAATCAAAAAATGGGCCAAAGAACTAAACAGACATTTCTCCAGAGAAGACATAGATGGGTAACAAACACATGAAAAGATGCTCAACATCACTCATTATCAGAGAAAAGTAAATCAAAACCACAATGAGGTACCATTTCACACCAGTCAGAATTGCTGCTATCCAAAAGTCTACAAGCAATAAATGCTGGAGAGGGTGTGGAGAAAAGAGAACCCTCTTACAATGTTGGTGGGAATGCAAACTAGTACAGCCACTATGGAGAACAGTGTGGAGATTCCTTAAAATACTGGTACTAGAACTGCCATACGACCCAGCAATCCCATTGCTGGGAGTACACATCGAAGAAACCAGAATTGAAAGAGACACATGTACCCCAATGTTCATCGCAGCACTGTTTATAATAGCCAGGACATGGAAGCAACCTAGATGTCCATCAGCAGATGAATGGATAAGAAAGCTGTGGTACATATACACAATGGAGTATTACTCAGCCATTAAAAAGAATACATTTGAATCAGTTCTAATGAGGTGGATGAAACTGGAGCCTATTATACAGAGTGAAGCAAGTCAGAAAGAAAAACACGAATATGGTATATTAACACATATATATGGAATTTAGAAAGATAGTAATGATGACCCTATATGCGAGACAGCAAAAGAGACACAGCTATAAAGAACAAACTTTTGGACTCTGTGGAAGAAGGCAAGGGTGGGATGATTTGAGAGAATAGCACTGAAACATGTATATTACCATATGTGAAATGATCACCAATCCAAGTTCAATGCATGAAACAGGGCACTCAAAGCCGGTACACTGGGACAACCCTGAGGGATGGGATGGGGAGGTAGGTGAGAGGGGGGGTTCGGGATGGGGGACACATGTACACCCATGGCTGATTCATGTCAATGTATGGCAAAAACCACCACTATATTGTAAAGTAATTAGTCTCCAATTAAAATAAATTAATAAATTAAAAAAAAAGAACACTGGAGTGGGTTGTCATGCCCTCCTCCAGGGGATCTGCCTGACTCAGGGACTGAAACTGCATCTCTTATGTCTCCTATGTTAGCAGGCGGATTCTTTACCACTAGAGTTCCCCTGGTGGCCCAGCTGGTGAAGAATCTGCCTGCAATGCGGGAGACCTGGGTTCAATCTCTGGGTTGGGAAGATCCCCTGGAGAAGAGAATGGCTACCTACTTCAGTATTCTGGCCTGGAGAATTCCATGGACTGAATAGTCCATGGGGTCGCAAAGAGTTGGACACAACTGAGCGACTTTCACTTCACTTTTTATCACTAGCGCCACCTGGGAAGCCCATAACCCCCTAGGAGACATCATATCATACCTTGTCTAAGCAAAAGGCTGCTTAAGCTTTAAAGGTGGTGGTGAGTGAAGACACAGATGCAGAGCCCAGTGACCCAGTGGTCTAATCCAAGGCCCATGACTCCAGCTCTTGTTCAGTCTACTCCTGGCCTAACAGGGATATCAGGCTACAAAACTTGAGGCACGAATCATGAGGGCCACTTGTCAGTTTCCCTGAGCTCTGGTTCGGTGTCTCCCATTTGCTCCTCTCGGAGGCAAACATTAATGCGACCTGAGTGGCCTGCCTCAGGTTTATACATCAGTCTCTTGTGAGTTTGGTAGGTATGTCTAAACTGTATCAGGGATTTCCCAGTGATCCGGTGGCTGACTCCATGCTTCCAATGCAGGGGGTCAGGGTTTGATCCCTGGTCAGGGAACTAGATCCCACACGCTGCAACTGAGAGTTTGCAACCTCATCTAAAGATCCTGCATGCCACAACTAAGACCTAGTGCAGCCAAATAAATAAAGATATTTTAAAATAAATTAAAAAACGCTATCAATATTAGATACATTGTTGAAATTCAGTCACTAAGTTGTGTCTGACTCTTTGTAGCATGGACTGCAGTATGCCAGGCTCCCTGTCCTCCACTATCTCCTGGAGCTTGTCCAAATTCAGGTCCACTGAGTTGGTGATACTGGATATATTGGGGGGAAAATCCCATTCTTGAACATGCAAAAGGTAGGTTAGCCATAATGACCCCAATGAAGGTGGGCCGTGACGACCCCAGTGTAGGTGGGCTGTGAGGACCCCAATGAAGGCGGGCCGTAATGACCCCAATGAAGGCGGGCCGTAATGACCCCAAAGGCCGGGCCCAGCACAGCCCCTTGGCATCCTCATCTGGGTAGCTCTGAGGCTTCTACTGAAGACTTCTTGGAACTAAAACAGGGTGGATCAAGGAAAAAGGGAGAAGACTACAACAGACAAAGATGGAGAAGGCTGCAATCTGAAGTCGGGCTGCCTGGGTTTAAATTTCAGCTCCACAAGCTGGGCAACCTTGGACAAGTGCTCCAACCTCTCTGAGCCTCAAGTTCCTCATCTGTTGACATGGGGATGATGACTGTTCAACCCTACTGATTTGCTTTAGGGATTAAATGGGAATGCCAACACTTAAAAAAGCTCAGCACTTAATAAAGAGCCACAGTGGCCATGTATGTGTAGTTTAATGGTCTGAGGAGAAGGAGGGAGGGAGGGAGAGAGGGAGGGAGGCAGGGAGGGCTTCTTGAGGAGGCATCTCCTCCCCAGGGGTGGAATGCAGCCATGCGAATCCTGACACCCATCCTCCACTGCAAAATCAGTACTCTCCCAGAGAACAGCTGCCTTGGGGTGTCCACGACCCAGCTCTGTGGCCGCCTCTCACCATGTCAAGCTCACTAATGGTGACAGAGAGGTCTCCACTGGAAGCTCCCAGGTGATGCTGAAGCTGAGGCCGCTCAAAGTCAGCCATGGTTTTGTCTGCCCCCATCTCATCCCCGTGCCGCTCCCCCGACAATGTGCCGGTTCCGGCAGTGGTGGTGGGTCTGCCGTGCCTCTGTGCTCTCTGGGGCCAGAGGGCCAGGACAGACACGTCTGGAGAAGTTTCTTGGGAAAGCAACTTGGAACTGGGGTGAATCTGGTCCGCTTATCACATTTGAAGATACAAAAGGAGGAAAGAGGAAATGGAAAAAAGGGAAATTGGTCCAATAACCATTTAATGGGCTGATCCAGGATGGCAATCGGGGCAGAGGGAGGAAGAAGCCAGATGGAGGCACTGGTTTTGCCCAGCAAGCTTGTCAGCCATACTTCAGAATTAAGCGAGCCCAGGAAGGGCCAATGGAGCTGGACCAGGGCCTCGGTACCTAGCAGAAGTGAGGGCTGCACACGCCCGTTTCATGCGCTCGCCTCTGCAGGGCTGCACTGTGACTCCAGACAGAACACGCTCAGAAAGCTATTTCCCCTGCAAGCTGGACCTTCCATAAAATCATAGCAGCAGCATGTCACCTTCACAGGCAACACGGGGAGCGGGGGACGTGTCCCCCACACCTCAGTGTCAAGGAAGGCAGCCTCGTCACAACTATGGGGGCACAAGACCACAGACCCAGGTGTGGGGACCCCTCCCTGGCGCCCAGCTGGGGCAGCCAGCCCCGGGGCAGCGCCATCCTGTAACAGAGGAGGACCATGGTCCCCTCCCACCCAACACACTGCGTGTTTCTAAGGCTGTCCCAAGTTTCCGTTCCCATATCAAAAGCACCTCTTTTCTGCTGAGGCAGCAAGACCTGCCAACAAAACAAGCCTCTGGGACCCACGTTTCTGTAGCACGCCTTCCCTTGAAAAGCACTTCAATGAATCACTGAGGTTAAATAGTATCGGCAGCTGGGTTGGTAGAAGAAATCCTTGTGAAAGTCAGACAGAGGTGCTTGGGCAGAGCACCAGGGCAGAGGTGCTGTGCCCTGCCCACCCCCCAGGTACCCCGATCTTGACTGACAGCACTTCTTCTCCAGGCCCCCAAATGGAAAACCAGACCTACCTAAGATCCTGCACATGGAGCCGGATGATTCCTTCCTTGGGAAGTGATCCTTTTAGCAGTGAGGGAGCCAGTCACCCCAAGTGCCCTGCATCTGGTCACGCCCCCCACCCCCCGACCCCTCCCGGGGAGCCCATGGGTCTGCCGCTGAGGCATCGCCTGGGAGCTGGTTGGAAATGCAGAGTCTTGGGCCTGGCCCCTGCCTCTGAGCAGCCGTATCACAGGTGATCCGTGTGCCCAGGTGGGTGGGGGCTGGGCCTGGGTCCTCAAGGCAGAGGCTGGCAGGAAACACATCAGAAATAAAGAAAACAGAGGCTCGTCCAGCCCGTTCCAGGAAGCCAGTCCTGAAACATAACGGACTCCCAAGAAAACAAATCTAGAAGCCGACAAGTTTAACAGAAGTCACAGGCAGAGCCTGGCAGGGCCCCGTCCTCGCCAGACCCACAAGGGCGAAGGGCACACAGAACAGGCTATGGATTCCTTAGCCCCAGACGTTCTAGAAGCCCTTGGTCAACTGGGGTCTTGGGAAGCCCAAGGCGGTGGCAACACCTCTTCCAGGCCCTCCTCTGTGCCCCAGCTCTCTCTGCTCCTCCAGATAGCCCCGATTCCCCGACTAGCCAAGCCAGCCCGCAGCCTCCAGGAGCCTCATGCTTTCTTGCAGCCACACCTGCAGCCCTTGCTTTCACTTCAAACAACCCCACCCGACCAGAATCCGGGCCATCCGAGATCAATCCTGGTCCTCTCGGCCACGGAGCTGTCCCTGGCTGGCCTCCACGACCTGGGCTGTTTCACAGCAGGTCTCCATCTCCCTGCAAAAACCTCCCCCAGAACTAGCTCAGGACCCTGGATCCTGCCGGAATCTAGAATGAAGGTCATCCCTGGCCCCTAGCAGCACCCTGGCCCAGGTCCACAACCCTGGCCAGGACCCACTCCCACACGGCCTGCCTGCAAGTATTGGCCTCACGGTCTCCCGGACACCTACCGGAGGATTGGCGGAGTTCTGGAATGTTTCGGGCCAGTGCCCAGAGATGGGGGAGCTCCAGGAGGGAAGCCCTCGATCCCCGGGCCGGGGGAGACGGAAGCAGAGTGCAGGCAGCTCGCTGGTGCCCCAGGAGCAGGGAGCCTCCCTGCCAGTGGCCGGGCCCTGCGGGTCCCCAGGCCTCCCTCGCTCGGCTGGATCAGCCCTGGCCAGAGTGAGCTCCACCGTCACCAAGGGGAAGCGGCCCTTGGTTACCGCTGGCTGGGAGAACACAGAAGGCAAAACAAACACTGGACTGGCTCCTCACTGCTGGGAACAATTACAAGGTAATCGGCCAGTTTTTAAAAGCCCTCCAGAAGGGAGGCTGCTGGCCCAAGGGAAGGCTGGTTTGTAACCCATTCCCTCCCTCCTGCTGCTGCTGCATCCTCCTCAAGACCCAGGGACCCTCTCTCCACCTGGCGCAGGGACCCCCGGCAGAGCAAGGCTGGAGCCTCAGAGGAAGCGGGGCACACAGTCCCAGGTGGGCAGTGTGCCACTTCAGTGCCCAAAGCACGTTCCAGAATCCTGGCCAGCCTGCAGGGGCAGACTCACCTCATCCCCCTTCCTAGATCCCCTTCTAGCAACAACCAGCTCTCTTGTCCCCAAGCAACTTGTCATGAAACTAACAGAAACTTACCAGCGAAGAGTTAAGAGCTCGTTTGCCAGGTTCCAGCCGGGGCTGGTGGACCATCTGCCAGGATAGTGCCTGGGCCATGGCCACCCCCCAAGGACTGTACCCAGCGAGGCAGGGGGGTGCTTCAGGTACAGCCCAGGCACTGATCCCCAACTGTTGCCTGTCAGCAGATCTGGGACCTTCAGCCAGTCACATACCTCCTCTTAGAAGACATCCTGGAGCCCGGGGTTTTGGTTGTGACCCCAGACCCATAAGCAGAAACCGTGGGGAGCCCACAGTGGAGAGGGGGAGGGCTGAGTGACACCCAGCCCCATCTCCAGGTCCCCCAAGGTGGGGGCACGTGCAGGAAGGTTTCCTCCGCCCCCACCGCGGATCCTCCACGTCCTCCAAGCACTGGTTTCAAGCCTCCCTCTCCCCCTGCTCCCTCACAGTGAATGTGTGGCACCTTTCTGGGGCCAGATGGCTGACCTCAGATGGGGAACGTGGCCGTAGGTCCAAACCCCAGACAAACAGGGCCTGTCTCACCCTCTTGAATTCCCCTACCCCACCCTGCAGAGGACACTGGTCAGTTCTCCCATCCTGTAGAAGCCACAATGGTCTCAAGAGAGAAGAGCCTGCTTTGGCTTTACGGACCTCCTAGGGGACAGAGATTTGGAGAGACAGAGAGAAACAGAGAAGCAAAAAGAGAGACAGAGACACAGAGAGAGAGAAATGGAGAAACAAGGACAGAGACAGAGACACAAAGAGACAGAGAGTGAGAGACAAAGACACAGAGAGAAAATGAGAGGCAGAGACACAGACAGAGACTCAGACAGAGAGCAGAGAAAGAGAGACATAGAGACAGAGACAGACAGAGACAGAGAGACTCAGAGAGACAAAGACACAAAGAGAAAATGAGGGGTAGAGACACAGAGACAGACAGAGAGCAGAGAAAGAGAGAGACATAGAGACAGAGACAGACAGAGACACAGAGACTCAGAGAGACAAAGACACAGGGAGAAAACGAGAGGTAGAGACTCAGACAGAGACTCAGAGAGAGAGCAGAGAAAGAGAGAGACATAGAGACAGAGACAGACGGAGACAGAGAGACGCAGAGAGAGAGCAGAGAAAGAGAGAGACATAGAGACAGAGACAGACGGAGACATAGAGACTCAGAGAGACAAAGACACAGAGAGAAAATGAGGGGTAGAGACTCAGACAGAGAGCAGAGAGAGACATAGAGACAGAGACAGACAGAGACAGAGAGACGCAGAGAGAGAGCAGAGAAAGAGAGAGACATAGAGACAGAGACAGACAGAGACAGAGAGACGCAGAGAGAGAGCAGAGAAAGAGAGAGACATAGAGACAGAGACAGACGGAGACATAGAGACTCAGAGAGAAAGCAGAGAAAGAGACAGAGAGACAAACAGAGAAAGAAGCTGGAAAGGAAGCATAGGAATGGGAAGCAGGAGGGTGGAGGCCCCACAGCCTCAGCAGACTCGTGTTGGCCCAGGGTCCCCATCAGGAGGGCGGGCTCAGGCTCTGAGTGGGAGCTGCACCCCCCTCCCCCATGGTACTCAGTGGGGGACACTTCTCCGGTAAGGCACCCAGAGGAGCGGGGCAGGGTGGGAGGTTGGGGTGCACCTCTGCCCACCTCCAGCCTCACCCTGGCCCCTCCCAAAGAGAGTGTCCTGTCTCCAAACCAGGGAGGTCTTGAAGCTAAAGCAAGTCAGCAACCTCACTGACCAGCTCAGCCAGTGGCCCCAGGGAGGGAGCCTGGGCTCCTGCAGGTCCAAGGACCAGCCTGGGCTGTGCTTTGGAAGCGGAAGGGGGACCGACAGTGGTGACAGCAGCAGCAGTGGCAGCTTCACCGGACAGGCTGAGCACCATGAGGAGGCCCTGCTTCCTAAAAAATCAAATCAGCACATTTGGAGGTAAAGACCTGGCTCACCGGAGTACCTGGTCACCCTGCTGCCCGGCCTAGTCTCTCAGAGGGACCCAGGGGCCAGTCCCCACCCTCACCAGCCCCAGAGGCATAGAGCTGTTATTCAGGGACTGCTGAGTGGTGGGAGTTAACACTGGGGTTAGAGTCTCAGACGTGGCTCTGAGATGCTGAGAACTGAAATGGAGCATTTCTGGGACAACTGGATAGAAACTCTCAGAAAGACCCCTCCACCTCTCACTTGAGTTGATGAAGTTTCTTCCAGACATCCAGGTTTGACTTTGATCCCAGACAGGGAAGAGAAGGGGCCAAGCATCCCTGGGCTAAGATACCAGACCCCCACTTGGCATCCCCACCTCAACACATTCCTGCCTCCCTTTGAGGACCTGGGCATGGCACACATGGCTGCTGTACCCACCAGGAGCCTGGTTGGCTAGGGAAGAGGTCACTCAGTGCCGCTTTCTGTTTAAATATCCACAAACTGGCATTCTCCTGTAGTCTTTCTCCTCACATGGTGAAGGAAAATTTAAGCCATCAGGAAAAAGTAAAGAGCTTCTTAACACAGCCCTGCTCTTCTCTTACCACTAACGATCCATTTGGTAAATTTGATGGTCTGTCCCACAAGGCAGAGCCTGGTGGGAGTGGTGGGGAGGAGACAGGCCAGCAAACTGCCTGGTACCCACTGCTTCCCAGCAGAGATGATGTCTTCAAAGAGCTTCAGTAGAAGCAGGATGCTCAACCTCGGGGGTTGCTGAGATAGGTGGGGGTGGAGGTGGGGTGGGACTCTCGGGGACATCCCCTTTGAGGGGTTCTGACCAAGGCTGGGATTTTAGTAGCAAGGGTGAGCTGAGGGAAGAAGCAGACAGACACCACCCTTGCTGTGAGAGAACCCTTCCCCCGTCACAAACAGAAGTGAGGAGGTGTATTTGGGACCCAAAGGGTGGTCAGGAGATTAGAATGGCATTTGGGAATTTTGAGCAGTAACTGGAGAGAGGGAGAGAGAGGGGCGGGGAACATAGTCCGGATGACAAAGACCTTGAATGTCATGACGAGGAGTCTGGACTCAGGCACAGGCGCCAGATGGAAGGCAACAGATCAGAAAGCCCGGGACCTCCCTGGTGGTTCAGTGGTTGGGAAGATCCCCTGGAGAAGGGATAGGCTACCCATTCCAGTATGCTTGGGCTTCCCCCGTGGCTCAGACAGTAAAGAATCTGCCTGCAATGTGGGAGACCTGGGTTCCATCCGTGGGTTGGGAAGATCCCCTTGAGGAGGGCATGGCAACCCACTCCAGTATTCTTGCCTGGAGAATCCCATGGACAGAGGAGCCTGGCGGGCTATAGTCCATGGGGTCGCAACGAGTCGGACATGACTGAGCAACTAAGCACACACCAGTGGTTAAGAATCTGCCTGCCAATGCAGGGGGCATGGGTTTGATCCCTGGTCCAGGAAGATCCCACCTGCCTTGGAGCAACTAAGTCCGTGTGGCACAACTACTGAGCCTGTGCTTTAGAGCCCGGGAGCTCATGTGCCACAACTACTGAAGTCCTTGCACCAGAAGAGTCCATGCTTTGCAACAAAAGAAGTCACTGCAATAAGACTGAGCACTGCCACTAGAGAGCAGCCCCAGCTCGCCGCAACTAGAGAAAAGCCCACAAAGCACAAAGACCCAGCACAGCCAAAAATACATAAATATAATTAATTTTTAAAAAGAAAGCCTGCTCCTAAGTTCAGCCAGCACCCCACTGGATTTCCGGATAGAACCAGAAAATACTGGGAACAGAGAAGTGACATCCCCTCTTTCCACAGAGCAGCTGCCCTTGCATAGCTTAACGAAAAGAGCTGTGGGTGCAGACGTTCCATAAGTACTTCGGGGGAGGCAGGTGAAGAACCAGGAAGAAAGAATTAGAACATTTCTTTTACATAAACAGAAAGCTTGGGTGTGTTTACATTCTGAGAAATATCGCTTTAAATCAACACCATGAGAAAGCAACCATAATTTTTCACCTGAAAAAATGAGATGATAAATACCTAATCTGCAAAGAGGATAATAAGTATACCTGAAGAGGCCAAAAAGTTCCCAGAACGTAGTAGGTGCTCAGACAATACCTGACGTTTACACGTGTATTCAGGGTTTCGGTGGTGGCTATAATTACTACTGTTGTTGTTCAGTCACTCAGTCGTGTCTGACTCTTTGCGACCCCATGGACTGCAGCACACCAGGCCTCCCTGTCCTTCACCATCTCCCGGAGTTTGCTCAAACTCATGTCCATTGAGTCGGTGATGCCATCCAACCATCTCATCCTCTGTCATCCCCTTCTCCTGCCTTCTATCTTTCCCAGCATCGGGGTCTTATTGCTACATGACATTTGGGTAAGCAGATCTTAACTCTGAAGATCATCTTCCAGCCACTGACCACAGAACCAGAGAACCATAACCTTCTTTTAAAGTGCAAAAGGGGGACTTCCCTGGTAGTCCAGTGGTTAAGAATCCCACTTTGCAATGCAGGGGATGCAAGTTTGATCCCTGGACAGGGAACTAAGATCCCACAAACCTCAAGGGGTGGCCAAGAAAAGGAAGGAAGGAAATTTTGATACACACTGCAAAGTGGACACACCTTGAGGACATGATGCGAAGAGAAGAAAGCCAGTTACAAAGGTGGATGATGGTGATGGTTGTACAACAGTGCACTGAATGCCACCACCATTTAAAAATGGTTAAAATGGAGTAGTGTGGAAGCATGGTGATGGTTTAGTCGCTAAGTTGTGTCTGACTCTTGCAACCCCAGGAGAGGCCAGGCTCCTCTGTCTGTGGGATTCTCTAGGAAGAATACTGGAGTGGGTTGCCATTTCCTTCTCCAGGGGATCTTGCCAACCCAGGGATTGAAGCCGGGTGTCCTGCACTGCAGGCAGATTCTTTACCCAGTGAGCTACGAGGGAAGCATAGAAGCATATACACTACCATATATAAAATAGATAGCCAATGGAAACTTGCTGTATGACTCAGGGAACTCAAACGGGGGCTCTCTAACAATCTAGAGGGGTGGGAAAGGGTGAGAGGTGAGAAGGAGGTTCGAGAGGAAGGGGACATATATACACTTATGACTGATTCATGTTGATGTATGGCAGAAATCAAACCAAAATTGTAAAGCAATCATCCTTCAATTTTAAAAAATCTACAAACAAACAAACAAAATCTAAAAATGGTTAAAATGGTAAATTTTATGTACACTCTACCACAATTTAAAAAGTGCTTCATTTTATATGAAAATAAGGAAGGAAAAAAATGTGAGACACAAAAAGTGATGAAAAGGGGAGTGGGTCCCTTTATTCTGACGCTACGGGAACATGTGCTGGACAAAGCTAAGGTGTTTGACCACCACCCCTGGACCCGCCTCATCTGCATCTCTAAGCCAACCGATGGCCAAGGCTGTCCACACACAGAGCTGTTGTCCCAGAAGTCATGCTGGAAAGTCGGCAGAGACAGAATGCCACCATTTACTTGGCTACTGGGTTCCTTAGAACCCCCTGGCCAATCTCTCTTATTTTTCATTTGGAATAAGGAGGACTTGAATACCCGTGGGGGTGTTCATATGCTGTTTCTCACTGCAGGTGCCTCACAAACCTCATGAGGAGGCAGCACTGGCGGGAAACAGAGGTGGACTTAAAAAGGAAAGGCCAGGCCTCAAACGGCTAAGAAGCTGGGACAGGTTGCTATCCAGGAAATGACTCATGTCTCCCTTGGTCCCTTGAGGCTGCTCGGGAACAGACGCTGAATAGCACACACGGAGATACTTGAGATTCTCAAGAGGAAGGCAGCTTCTGGCGGACTCCCCCGAGGACCCTGGGACACCTGGGGTGGCAGGTGCCCAGCACAGCCCCCAAGGGCGGCTCAGTCCACACTCATGGGTGAAGCACCATTGAAACCAAACCAGAATGGCACAGAGCTGGGTGCCAGGGCTCTTCTCCTGCAGCCACCCACACTTCCTGTGACCTCGGTCACCCTCTGTGCACTCAGGCTGCAGAAACCAGCAAGCTGACTTCAGGCCCCAGACACTTCAGGGAACGTGCTCTTCCACATTAGGACCTCCTGATTAATACATTGAATGGCCTGAAAAAGCATCTACCTTGCAACTGCATTTGAAAACCCTGACTGTGACCTTGACCTTGAAATACTGATTTCTGTGACAGTGTGCTCCCTGTTCTGCAAGGCTCCCACCCAGCTCCTTCGCCAGTTTTTCCTCCTCTCCTTAATCACAGATGTTCCTCTCTCTGTGGGCTTCTCTGCTCTCACGGCTCCAGGGAGCATCTCCCCTTGAAATTGACACATCACCCTTATGGCGACGGCATCATTGAACAGCATGACTCTTACAGCAACCCTGCCCTGCATCCCACACAGCTCCCTGCCAGACTCAAACATGGCCCCCTCCCACCCTCTACATCTCTGCCAAGTTCTGTCCTTCTCCTGGTCAGTCACCCAGATTCAAACCCCTCATCTTCCTGGATTCCTCCTCTTCTTGGCTTTCCACATTATCATCAAATGGTAGAAATCCCACCCCCCAGAGTTGCCCAAATCTGTCGCCCACTCTCATGGTTCAAGTCATCATCACCTGCAAAGTTAGTGTAGGAGTCTCCAAAATTGGTCTCCCTGCCCACAACACCTCTCTGACCCCGTCGGATCTTCCTAAAACACTCTCATTTAGATATTAGTCTTTTTTTTTTTTTTTTTCATTTTGAAAATATGTAACTCAAACGTGTACAAAAGAGACACATATTTTCAGCACCTAAAATGAACCACTGTCAACAGCCTGTCACATTTGCTTCTGGTCCTTTTACTGCATAATGGTCAAATGGCCAGAGGACCTGATGAAGCAACTCAGGAACAAAAACTAAATGCAAGTGATAAGCAAAAAACAAAAACAAAAAACCTGACCTGTTTGGTAAACAGGGAAACAAAAAATTAAGTACTAAGAAGTGATCCATCACCTTGCACCCCCTGCCCCAGATTTCTACACAGTCAGTAGAGAGATGGCACCTCCTACCGATGGGCAGGGGAGGAAGTTGTGCACCAGTGTGGCTCGTCGACTCTGAACCTCGCAGCTTTGGGGAGATGAGCTGAGGGCTTAGCCAGCCATGCTGCTCCTGGAGCGTGGGCCACAAGAATAAAAGCACCTGGACAGAGGACATCTACACAGGTGCTTATTACAGAGGCTCTGCCATTTTCTGCCAGTCTAAATTGAGTGTTGCCATCATGTTCAACTGATCAGGTGGCAGGTGGACAACTCTGTCACATCTATACCATGAACCATTCATCACACAGCAATTAAAAGAACAAGGTAGAACCACACTGAAGCCTGGGGGCATCTCCACATGCGTTCAGTGAGGACAACAGGGTAGACTATGAAAGGAAAGCCCATTTTAATCAGTGGTGTCCCCTGATTTTCTGATGGTCCAGTGGCTAAGACTCCATGCTCCGAATGCAGGGGGCCTGGGTTCGATCCCGGGTCAGGGAACTAGGTCCTACATGCTGCAACTAAGAGTTCGCATGCTACAACTAAAGATCCCGCTCGCCCTAAGACCTGGTGTAGCCAAATATTTTTTAAAAACACAAAGAATGGTGTCCCCAAAGAAACATACATATATGCCTGGGCAGGAAGGTAGGTATGAGTTACTCAGGGTGTCTTATCCTTCCATAAAAGGTTTAGGTTAAAAGAATTAGAAAAGAAGGGATGTTGGCAAGGATGTGGAGAAATTGGAACCCTTGTGTACTATTGGTGGAGACGTAAAGCAGTGCGGCCACTATGGAAAACAGTATGGAGGTTCCTAAAACATTTCATTTCTGGGTATAGACCCAAAAGAATTGAAAGCAAGGTCTCAAACAGATATCGTACACCTAGATATTCACAGCAGCATTATTCACAATAGGCAAAAGGTGGAAGCAACACAAGTGTCCATCACCAATGACTGGATGAACGAAACGTGGAGATCCATTTGACCTTAAAAAAGGAGGAATTCCTATCACGGGCTACAACATGGATGAACCTTGAGAACATTATGATAAGTGAAATAAGCCAGTCACGAAAAGGCATATACTGTGTGATTCCACTTGCATGAGGTAACAAGAATACCTCAAATTCATAAAGACAAGAAGTAGGATGGCAGATGACCAAGGCTGAGGGAGCGGGACATAGGGAGTTGTTTGTTTCTTTAATGGAGACAGTTTCAATTTTGCAAGATGAAAAGAGTTAGGGAGCTAGATGCTGGTGATAATTGCCCAACACTGTGAAAGTACTTAACACTACTGACCTATACACATAAAAATGGTTCAGATGTTGTCATGCTAGAGCATGACTTGAAAAGACACATGCAACCCAACGTTCACAGCAGTATTATTCACAATAGCTATGACAAGGAAACTGAGGCCCATTGACAGAGGAATGGACGAAGAAAATGTGGTACATAAATACAGTGGAACATTACTCAGCCATAAAAAGAATGAAACAATGCCATTTGTAGCAACATGGATGAACCCAGAGATTATACTAAGTGAAGCGAGTCAGACAAAGACAAATACCATATGATATCACTTATATGTGGGATCTTAAAAAATGATACAAGTGACCTTATTTATAAAACAGAAACAGATTCACAGACATGGAAAACAAATTTATGGTTATCAAGAGTTGGGGGAAAATTAGGAGTTTGGATCAACAGATACACACTACTATACAAAATATGTAAACAAAGACCTATTTATAGCACAGGGAATTATACTCAACACCTTGTAGTGACTTATAGTGGAAAAGAATTCAAGAAAGAATTGTGTGTGTGTGCGTGTGTGCTCAGTCGTGTCCAACTCTTTGGGATCCCATGGACTGTGGCCTGCCAGGCTCCTCTGTCCACGGAATTTTCCAGGTAAGAATACTGTAGTGGGTTGCCATTTTCTACTCCAGGGGATCTTCCCCACCCAGGGATCAAACCTGCATTTCCTGTATTGGCAGGCAGATTCTTTACCACTAGCAACACCTAGGAAGCCCTAAGAAAGAATAGTGTGTTCTTTCAGATATATGGCTACATCTGAGTCACTTTGTTCTACACCTCAAAACTAACACAACATTGTAAACCAGCTATACTTCAATTTAAATGAAAAAGGAATAAAGAATGAAAAAAGATGTTATGGACTGAATGTGTCCCCCCAAAACTCATATGTAGAAACCCTAACCCCTCAAGTGATGGTTTTAGGAGTTGGTTCTCTGAGAGGTGATTAGATCATGAGGGTGGAGCCCTTGTGAATATAATTAGTGCCTTTATGAAAGACACAGGAGAGGGATGATCTTCTTCTCTGCCACATGAGCACACAACAAGAGAGCTGTCTGCAAACCAGGAAGACGGCTCTCGCCAGACACCAGCGCTACCAGCTCCCTGACCTGGGACTTCTCAGCCTCCAGAACTGTCTGCTGTTTGAGTCACCTTGTCTCTAGCGTTCTGCTTAGACCACCCACGATCACAAGGACAAACATCTGAGACGGGCACCAAAGGCTGCTCCCACACTGACCTCAGCCCACTTTGCCACAGAACTGCTTTCTCTAGGAACATTCCCTCCTTCCTCCAGCTGCTCCCTTCCCCCAGTCTGGCTCACACACGTGTCCATGCTACTCCACACGGTCCACTCACCTGGAAGGCTGTCACTACAGAACCAGGCAGACCCTCCAGAGCCCTCTGCACGTTCTCCATCACCTTAAACACCTGCGCCCATGGGCACAGTCCCTTTCCTTTCCATAATCATTAGACCTTTTTTTTTTTCAGTCTGGCTGCACCAGGTCTTAGTTGTGGCATGTGGGCTCCAGCTCTGTGACCAGGGATCAAACGCAGGCCCCCCTGCATTGGGAGGGAAGAGTCTTAGCTACTGGACCACCAGGGAAGTCCGTCCTGTCAGGCTTTGAAACAAGCCCTCCCTGTGTGACTGGTGCCCTAATGCAGATACCCAGGAGCTGATTAAAACCTTTAGTGAGATAGGATACCTTGTGTACCCCAAACGGTGGTTCAAGGCCCACTCAGCCTGTCAGGTTTCTCCTTCTCTCTGCACACCTGTTCCCAGACTATTCTGAACCAGCTGTCCGTCATCTGGATCAATTTTCCTCCCTGGACTCTAAGGCATCAGGCCCCCCCCCAAAAAAACTCTAAAAGCTTCAGAACATCAAAGTTTCGAGAATAAAGTCTGTAGGTGATACTACCCACAGAATGTTCTCCACACACCTCCCATCGCACACATTTGCACCCAAGCCCATTGTCCTCCAAGGCCGAGGTCCAAGAGGTCGCCTGGACTCCAGCTGACTTCCGATTGGCTGTCAGGCTCACCTCCTGAAACAATCTCCAGCCCACTGTCTTTTGCACCCCCTCATCTGTCCCCTCCACCAGCCTCATCACCTTTCCAGAATACTCGCTGCGTGCAGGGTCATTCCCCTCCAGTGCTGCAATGAAGTCCACTGACCATAGGGCACGCACCCTCCATCCATTTGGGATCTCACTTTTGTCTTCACCTGACCCTAATGCAGAACTGAACCACCTCTTGTTCCCTCATCTTGCTTTACACACTCAGGACTCTTCCAGCAACTTGCCTGGGACACTTCCCCCACTGCCCAATCCACCCCCCACCCCCACCCCAGCCCTGAGAACTCTCCTGCACTCCCACAAATCTTTCTAACATTTATAACAACTCCAGCAAATGTAGGCTCCACACATGTTGGCTCAGTGCATCTTAACCAGAGTGGTTTTACCCCCACGGGACATTTGGCCAGGTCTGGGGACATTTTTCGTGGTCACAGCTGGGGTGACATGTCATGGGTGGAGGCCTGCTACAAAATGAATCTGCCCATAAAGTCAACAGTGCAAGATTAAGAAACCCAGAGACAGAGCGGGCTTCGGATGGAAGAATATAGTGCATCCTTGGGACAACATCATCTTCTTGTGGCCAGAAGCGCAACCTGGGACACCCATACCTGTGACTTCAGGTCAGGGTAAGGCCACGCCAGGAAGAAGGTGGCTGAGTAGGAAGTCAGCACCCGTTCCAACACTGTCACCAGCCTCCTGTGTCACCTGGAGCAAGACATTCAGCCTCTCTGGACATTAGGTTTCCGTTAGGTCTATAAAACGGAGGGTTGAAGGAAAGCAGCTCTTCTCTAAAGTGATCTGGACAGATCCTGAAAAACTGTTTCTAAGTCTGGGGAAATATTATATTCCCTCCAAGAGAATCAGAAAACCCATCAGCATCTTCAAGGCTCTGAGAAGTCCTGCAGGTGAAGTCCAGCTTGGCAGGTTTCAACTCTAGTGGTTCCCACCCTGGAAGAGAAGGGGATGTTCTTTCCACACTTTTCCCCTCCACATCCCTAGGGACTCCAGCTTGGAGGGCCTCCAAATCTCTCTTGGCTCTGCTGCATCTCGATTCTAGGATGGGCAGGGCTCTGCCTCCTCCCAAGGCCACACTTCTCTGGCTCTAAAGAAGGTGTGAAAGCGTGCTGCCAGCTGAGTGCTCTCCAGTGGGATGTTAGGGGCTGCTTACTGCTCCACTGACTCTCTGCTGGGCCACACCCTGCCCCCAAGTCTCCTGAGGGTGGGTCCAGTGGAGCAAGGTCAGAGGCGTGCGTGCTTTTTGGTGGGTAATCTTGGCTGGTTCTGAGCCTCCATTGGGTCTCTCCTCTTAATCTAGACGAGAGTTTGACAAACAATGACTCCATGGGCCAATCTGGCCCACTGCCTGGTTTTGTAAATAAAGTTTTATTGGCACGCAGCCACTCCTTTTGGTTTACACATTGCCTCTGGCATTCCCACTCACCTGCTGTAACAGCAGAGTCAAGTAGTTCCAACAGGCCTAAATTTTACACTCTGGCCCTTAAGAGTTTAGGAACCCTTTATCTAGGACTTAAGAAGTGGTATCCACCAGGACTTTCCTGGTGGTCCAGTGGCTAAGACGCTGCTCCCCCAGTGCAAGGGGTCTGGCCGCAATCCCTGGTCGAGAACTAGATCCTGCACACCACAACTTAAGACCCCATTTACCGCAATGAAAACTGACGACCCCGCATGCTGCAAATAATATCTGGTACAGCCAAGTTAACTAGTAACTTGAACAAATAATTAAAAAATAAAAGAAATGGTGTCTATCATAGTGTCTACAGGAGCCAAACTTCTCCCACAAACTCCTCCAAGAGCCTGTTGTAGCAGGCCCAGGCCTCCGTGTGTACCTGAATAACACACAGTGACCAAAAACCAGGAAGGACCCAAGAGCCTACAGTCTGCCCACCCCACAGCCACACCCTCTGTGCCCCGCACCCGCAAATGCCCCAGCACAGCCCTCCCTGGACCCCAGTGATGCCCCCTCCCTTCACAAACCAGAGCTCATTTACAGCAGAATGAATCAGCCTTCTTTTGGTTATGCACCCCGTTTGCTAGCTTTAAAGCAGGTATCTCCCCGAAGACATATATTGGGCACATATTATACTCACATACTTCTGTATCAATAGATGACATACATTATGAAACACACACCAAAAACCCCCAGATATTCAACAAGAGATGATAAAAGTAAAAACAAAGCTACTAATTTCTACCCATAACCCTGCAGACCATCTTAGAAACAGCCACTCTGGAGGCAGCTAGCTCATGGAGCTCCCTGGTACCCTCTACATGTTCAGCATGTGGACACAGGGGCGCTGCTTTCTCTGTATTTGTTGTTTCCCTTTTTTATTTTTGGCCATGCAGGGATCTTAGTTCCCCGACCGGGGCTTGAACTCAGGCCCTCGGCAGTGAGAGTGCAGAGTCCAAACCACTGGTCTGCCAGGGAATTCCCAACAAAGGGGGCTGGGCTGGTCCACAGCCAGCGACATCCGATAAGGATGGGGAGTCATCCTGACACCTAGCCCTGAGCTTCTGCCCCAGAAGATGCATGGAGGTGGGAGGAAGGGAGGTGGAGGCCTGGGATCTAAAGACCCAGGAGCCTCGCCCACCTGGCTGCGGCAGGAAGGGAAGGATTAGGGACCCCCCCAGAGATGGCGCCAGTGGCTCCCAAGGCAATGAACACCACAGCACATCCAAGGAGATTTTTATGTTTTGACTCAGAGGCAACAAGTCTTTCAAATTAAACCAACGCAGACTAAACTGCAGTAAAGAGGAAAGCCCCTTCCGAACAGCCGGCCGGGGGTTACCACCGCCAGGCGAGTGGGAGGGAAGACGGCTGGCTGCGGGGCTGGGGAGGTGGGGGCGGGTGGAGCAAAGGGTGACCTTGCCCTGTGGCCCCTTTCTGGAAGGTGGGCACCGCAGTTGCAGGAGAGCCTGTGGGCACGGCAGCTTTGGGGTCCTCAGACTCAACCCCCAGTTCCAGGGCTGGGCCTCCCAACCCTCATTCCCATCCTCCCAGGCCAGCCCGCCCAGCAGGAAACACTGGGCCGGAGGCAGGCAGCCACCGCAGAGGAGCAACGTGGCATCTCACCTTCTTAGCCACTGCTCAGGGGCCATTTGGACCCCACCCACTGACTTTCTTACAGGCACTTTGGGTGACTGAGCGGTGATGCTTCGTTAGCCAAGAAATCTCATGAGCACCAAAGACCCAACCAACCAAAGTCAGGGCAGAGCAAATTCAGCCCCATGGAGAGCATTCCACCAGATGGCTCCAAAGCTGCTGCTGACCCAGCCACACTCGTGGGAGCAGGCAAGGTGCAGGGTGGAGTGGGTGGGTTACTCTGACCTCACAGACCCCAGGCCCCCTGAAGCATCATTTCTGCTCCCGGGATGAGTCAGGGCGGATGAGGGGACCTGAATGTATCTTCCCTTGAATTTTTAAGGAGCAAAAAAAATTCAACCGCAGGGAGTTTTATGCCAGCCCAGGAAGCCGGGCCACCCAAGTGAAAAGGCGGCCTCACCGGGCAGCCGGCTGCTTTTAGAAACACACCCTGCTCATCCGCCACAAACATTAGCCGGCAGCTAAAAGAGGGAAGTGAACAAAACAGCTCTCCGGATAAGAAGAGGGCTGAGAGGATGCTGGGGGCAAAGCTAATGATAGGATCCAGCTCCACCACCCAAACTTGTCCAGACGGCCTCGTATGGAGAGGGGCGTGGGGGCCAGCGTGACAGGCTGCCCCAGGAGGAAACAGGAGTGGGAGGGGGCTCCCCACCCCAGCCCTGGGGGCGGGGGGGTGGGGGCCCAGGCTCTGTCCTGAGTCTGCCCAAGGCCCTGGCCGCACGCCCCCTCCCAACCAGCCCCCAGCCCGGCCCAGGCTCTGCCTTCTCAAACGCTCATTTGATTGTGCGGCTTCCCAGATTGAAACCACCTGGGGGGCATCCATTAGACACACAGGTCACCTCGGCAAGGTTACCAAGTGCCACTATGTACCGGGCACAGAGGCCCCTCAAGGAAAGGCTCAAACCCTCGCGTGCATTGTTGTTCAGTCATCCAGTCATGTCTGACTCTGTGACCCTATGGACTGCAGCACACCAGGCTTCCCTGTCTTTCACCACTTTCTTAAAGAAGGTCAGGCATCCGTATGTCTGCCCTCGACCTGCTCTGGAATCTCCCCACAACTAATGTGCAGACCCCTCATTTCTTGAAAACTCAGTTCCCAAATACCCCAATAGCCCACTCCTACACAGCCCAAACCATCCTCAGTGGGCCCGGCTGACTGGTACCCAGAGACATGGCAGCCTGGACCACTTCTCTCCTGCACTGGCTGTTCTTTCCTGGAAATCCCAGGAGCAGCAGCAGCAGTTCGGCCACATACTGCACCCTGAGCCCTGGGGCCCCAGCGTCAAGTGTCTACACAAGCCCTCTATTCAGGGGGCAGCAGCCGGTGGGGGGCAAGGGAGGAGCTGGCTTCCAGACAGGGATCCCACGGCCCCCTGCCGCCCACTGGCACAGACTGGCTCACGAGGTGCCTCCTATCATAGTCCTGTCCTGGCAGCCCCCCACCCACTAGGTTTTCCAAGAAAGAATGTGTCTGGTCTGGTCCCAACAAGGCTGGCCTACAGACACGGAGAACAGACTCGTTGTCCCCAACACAGGGACTGTCTGGACATCATCTGGCCCAATGTCGGCTCTAAGAGGTCAAGGGTCACAGGAGTTATCATTGCAGCGACTTGTGGCTCCGAGGCGGTCACGCCCATTCCCAGGGAGCGTCTGGGCGCCGGGCGATGCTGGCTGCCTCTGCCGCCAGGAGCCACACACAAAGTTCCCTTTATGGGAATGAGGTGGGCCGGGCACTGGCAGTTTCGGCTGCAGGGAAACCCAGGTTTGGGTTTTCTCCGAGGGCACAACTGGGCCTTTGTCTTGACTTTGCCCATCCCCAGCCGAGCTGGCCTCCTTGCTGGGTACACAGTGTCCAGGATCCAAGCCCTTCCAAGCTGACCCTTCCAAGACCAGGCACCTAGACACACCACAGAAGACAGCAAGGGCCATTCCCCACTGAAACCTCCCAGAGGACCATCTGAGCCACAGAATCGCAGTGGAACCTGCCACAAAGGAGGCTGGCAAATGTGATGAAGCTAATCAGGCCACAATTCACCAATGCCAGGAACTGGAAAGAGCCCCACAATGTGCTGGTGCTGAGCGTGCAGTGGGTCCATGGCACAGCACGGTCCATCTGGAGCCCGTTCCAGCTGCATCAGATGCGCCAACCAGCTCGGAAAAGCATGAACATGTGATTACCCAGCAGGGATCCAGTCCCCTGCTTTGGCACACAAAAATCACATGGCCTAAAAAACCTAGGAAAAAAAACTAGGGACTGATAGAACGGAGCAACCAGGCTACCCCGAGGAGGGATTCAGGCAGCCAAGGGGAGATGGTACATCAAGCCTGCACGTCACCCACTCTTTGGGTCTGTACCCTGATTCTTCCTTCCTGAAGGAAAGAATTTCCTGAATTTCCCACTGGCCTCAGGGAGAAAGGATCCATGAGGAGGAAGGATCCGAGAGGTGGGAGGGAAGAGGCCCCAAACCAGCCCCCTGGTTTTGAAATCCTGTGATTCCGAGACCCGACAGTCAACCCCTGAGGTGTGCGAGCATCGCAGCAGACAGGTACTGCTTGTCACCAGGGGGCCCCAGCATTGGGATGTCAATGGTGTGGACAGCGTCCACTGTCTTCGCTGAGGCCCAGGAGGCCTTAAGGATTGGCAGAGGCCACTTTCCAGGAATCTGGTGCCAGCGATCCAGGGCAGCCAGGTGTGAGAAGGACACCGCCTCCTTGGAGGGTGATGAACCTGGTGTTCTGTATCTGCAATGGGCATGTCTGGGTTCCATGAAGCCGAATAATTAAGCCCAAATTAAGCCCTCTGTGGCAGACAGGGTTCCAGGCCCAGGTGAGGGGAAGTGCTGTCCAGTACTGACTCCAGACATTGGTCAATGCCGAAGTGCAGATCTTCGGGGTCAACTTTGTGCCCAGGGCCACACAGCAAGCTCATCTGAGACCCACCACGATCTCTGAGGGACGGTTCCCCAGGCCAGCCACGGGGAGAGACAGAAAAACCCCAGCAACTCTGCAGAACGCACATGCGTGCGCGAGCCAGGCAGAGGGGCTGGGGGCCGAGGAGGGGCCCAGTGGAGCCGCCAGCCCCCTCGGCTCCGGTTCAGCAGGCATCCAGTCAAAGCTGCCGGTCCAGCCAGGGCTCTTCATGGAGCGGAAAAGGTCGGATGCTCAGACAGAGGGTCGGGAGTGTTGGATTTCCCCTGTCCGATATGACCAAGGGAAAGAGGGCCGCTGCCCGGCGCATCCGGCAGGCGCATCCGGCGGGCGCTGGCGCTGGTGCTGGGCGGCAAAGTCCTCGACCGCCGGCGAGGGGAGGGGCGGCCTCCCTGCCCCCACTCATTCACTGCCCCTCCACAGACAGCATCAAAGAGTGACGGCCAGACACTGTCACCACGGGGAAGGTCACATGTGGGTCAGCGCCGGCGGCACGGGAAGGGAGTGACCTATTTCCAAGGCCCATTCAGGAACCTCCCAGCAAACCCAGACGTCTGACGCAGCCAGACAACAAAGGACAGGGGGCTGGGGGAGGGCTGGAGGTGTCTGAACGTCCAACGCGGCGCTCCCCTCCCCTCCACACGGGGGCCTCCCGCTGACCACTGGCATGGCTGGACCAGATGGCTGGACCCTGGCCACACTGGCTCTCTTGACCCTCTGAATGACTCTGCCCATGTTCACCCTCAGGGGAACCAGAGGCGGTCCTGGCCTCTCTAGAATTCGGCCCAGGAGCCCATAAGTACCTCTCTCACCAGGAATTATACCACTTCTCACGAAGTTCTGAGAAACACTTGCCACCCTGGGTCTTACTCACAGATGCCCCTTCTCACTCAGTCATCAAGTCAGGGCTTTGACATCCCACTTGCCAAAAGGTCAAGGCATGATACAAACTGGGAAAAAATAACAAATGAGCATAGGTTGACAATTTGTGAAAGTGAGGGACAGGCAAGGACTTGGGAGTTGCCAACCCAGATTTCAAATCCCATCTCTGACCTGAGACCTTCTGGACCTCAGTTTCTCCAGCTGTGAAATGAGGACGATAACCCTCTGTCTCACCAGGATGGCTTGAGGGGTAGATGATGCACATGCACCCCAGGGCCTGGGACATATGGAGCGCTCACTCAAGACAAGCTACAGGGATGGGTCCAAGACAAAGAAGCAGGAGCCTAGGCACCAGGCTCTAAGCCCCAGAGGTTTGGGTCTTTAATAAAGAGCCACTCAGGGGGTTGTTTGTTGCTGTTCAGTCGCTCAGTTGTGTCTGACTCAGTAACCCCAAGGACTGCAGCACACCAGGCTTCTGTCCTTAACTACCTCCTGGAGACCATAAGGAAGGCTGAGCGCCAGAGAATTGATGCTTTCGAACTGTGATGCTGGAAAAGACTCTCGAGAGTCCTTTGGACAGCAAGGAGACCAAACCAGTCAATCCTGAAGGAAACCAACCCTGAATATTCACTGGAAGGAATGATGCTGAAGCTCCAATACTTTGGCTACCTGATGTGAAGAGCTGACTCATTGGAAAAGACCCTGATGCTAGGAAAGACTGAAGGCAAAAGAAGTGGGTGGCAGAAGATGAGATGGTTAGATGGTATTACTGACTCAATGTACATAAATCTGAGCAGACTTGGGGAGATAGTGAAGGACGGGGGCCTGTGTGCTGTCCTGTGTGCTGTCCTCAACGGGTGGAGAGGAATAAATAGGGAGATTGAGATTGACATATACACACTACTATATATAAAATAGATAACTAATGAGAACCTACTGTATAGCACAGGGAGCTCTACTCAACACTCTGTAATGATCTGTATGAAAAGAAATCTAAAAAAGAGTGGATACATGTATATGTATAACTGATTCACTTTTCTCTACAGCAGAAACTAACACAACATTGTAAATCAACTATACTCGAATAGAATTTTTAAAATGATCAGTGATATTTAATCTGGAAAAAGTCCAAAGACTATTTAAAAAAAAAAGAGAGAGAGAGGGACTTCCCTGGTCCAGGGGAGCCTGAGTTCGATCCTTGGTCAGGGAACTAGACCTCACATGCCACAACTCAAAGTTAGTAGGCTGCAACTAAGACCCAGCACAGCCAGATAAATAAATAAGTATTTTTTAAGAATAAAAAAGACCCTCCTGGGATGGGAGCTCAGGGAGAGTGGCACTGGAATCCCCTGCCTGATGCTATTCCCAGCTGTGAGTTACCTGGGCCCACCTTTGCCACTTGTACAGCAGACTTATTGCGGCTGCTCCCCCGAAGGTAAGAGGCTGCGGTGAACAAATGAACAGTGAGGGCCCAGAACAGGGCCACACGTTGGTCAGCGGTGCCCACTGGCATTGATCTCACTGCTGCTGCTGTATTCCTAGCCCTACTCTGCCCAGAAACTGCCCCCACCCCGAGGTACCTGCTGAAGCTGAATGAACCTCTCCATGAACTCAGTGATGCCCTTGGCTAGGCCATCCTGTCACGGTTTCTCCATCACGATTCAGTGTGATTCACATCTTAACATCACTGAAATCGGGCTGGTTCTGGAGGTGACAGTTCGTTACAGTGACAATGGGCAGCTCATGACAGAATGGTGGACTTTCCTCTGCATGCGCCATACGTGTGATGAAACACAGCATCAGCTAGTTGCCCGTGTCTGTCTCCTGCCCCGGTTCATGAGCTTCTGTGACAGCCCTCTTATCCATTTTTGGCTAAACATTAAGTGTTCACTAAAAGTCTGAGAAGCAAACTGCTGAAACACGTCTCTTGAGGGTACCAAGGGGATGGCTGACAGGTCAGGCCTGCTCTCCCCTGAGAAAGGGCCCTGGCACTTGAAGGCCACTCTGCGCCATCCAGAATATTTGGAATTCCACTACACACACACACACACACACACACACACACACTTTCTTTGTCAAGACTTCTGGCTTTACCCTCCACGTACCACTAACCCAGAAACTCGACACTCCAGAGAATAGGCTAAGCCCAAGGAATGCAAATGTTTAAGGCCTACCGTCTGCAAGGCCTCAGCAGACTAAACTGAGGAGGTTTAAGAGCTTTTTATCAGCTGTGTGAGTGTGTGTGTGTGTGTGTGTGTGTGTGTGTGTAGAAGGAGAAGGTTCAAAGGGAAATAGGACCATAGCCAGTACCTGTCAGCTGTGTGTGTGTGTGTGTGTGTGTGTGTGTGTGTGTGTGTGTGTGTGTGTGTGTAGAAGGAGCAGGTTCAAAGGGAAATAGGACCATATCCAGTACCTGTAACCACACTGCAGCCAGTTCCACTGCCTTGGCCTGGGGAGGGGGCAGAAACTCAGGAACTGAGACGCGATGGAGCAGAGGAGAAGCAAGAGGCCTATTTTTAAAGGAGGGGAGGGTTTTCCACCAAAGCCTGAGGGGTGACTCCTCCAGGTCACACCAGTCTTTCACCACCATAGCTTCCTATAATTCCATTCCCTGAAAACCAGCCATGATGGGAGATGGGGCTTCAAAAACACCAGTGATGTAATGAAAAGTCCTCACAAGAGAACAAGAGACACGGAGCCCACCCTCCAGGGTACATTGAAAGGAAGGACATGATCAGCGGGAGTTGGGGGGCAGCCACTCGGGGGTGCCTACAGCACCCTCTACAGCCCAGATAAAGTGATGGCTAAAAAAGAATTGGCTGAACAAGCCCCACCGTGTTCCAGGTATGGTCTTAAGTACCTTGGCTGCTGAACTAGTTAGATGGAGCCCCCACCTTCATGGAGACAAGAGTCCACAACCAACCATGGAATATGAGCGGACTGGATCAAAGATGCTAACTTTCCTACAGTCAGTGAAGAGGTTGGCTAGCTCATTCATTCACTCATTCCTCCAAGTTCTTCCCACTACCCCGGACCTGGTCCTAGCTGGTGTGCTAGGCAGACACCAGGACCTGACCAGAGAGAACCAAGATCTCGCCCTGGAGGAGGTTTCAGTGACTAACACCACATCCCCAGGACTTCCACAGCACCTCCTGGATTCCTTACAAGCCCTCAAGCCAGGTACTGAGCACAGGGGCCAGCCCCAGTTCTATATCACCAGTTCCCAGCGTGACATGAAATGAACCCACCTAGCTGGGGGTGGGGGAGGAGGAGGAGCCGTTGCCAGTGGACCCTGAAGATAGAAATGCACCCAAATCACAGAGGGTGGTCCTGGCCTGACAGACGGTAATGGTTAATTATCACCCTCCAATCTATCCTGTTCCTGCTATAACCTCCCTGCCTAGAACAATGGCCATGACATAGTGGGTGCTCAGTAAATATTTATAGAAGGAGGTAACTGCTATGTAAATTTAAGAGGGAGGCAAAGACAAACCAAAGGAGGGAGAAGGGTACCCAGAAACAGTGAGACGCGGACACCAACCTGGATATCTGGAGGGCTTGGCAGAGAACTCTGACCCTGTCCACGCAGGTGGCCCCACTGCCACAATAGAAGTCACTTGACCCAATGGGTTTGGAGCGTGAATCCCCCTCTGCCCTTCTGAGAAGGAGAGTCCTACCTCTGACTCCAGGACTGGGCAGACAGGTGGCCAACTCAAGGCCAGGTCCAGCCAGCGTCCTCCCACGAGATCCAGGAGACGGGAGAAGTGGGGAGTCAGAAGCTGGGGCAGCCACAGGACCAGTGGGTGTGGACTCAGGACCTCATGTCAAGCGGGCTATCCTGTCTCCAGGACAAGACACCAGGCTGGATGGTGCTTTGAAACCCCACCCTACCAACATCACCGCCCACCCAAAACCACACCGGACACGCCTGTGTGGGAGGAGCCTGAACATCAAAGCTACAGAAATCCATCACCTGTTTCCATTGCAATTCAGTTTCACTCTGTCCGTTCCCAGCCTGTGACCCCTGCCTCTGATCCAAGAGGACACCTGGGACTGCTCCATGGTTAGGTCTTCTCCCCAGTCACCATCAGCCGCACAGGCCAGGATTTCCCCAAGTGCCTAACCTCAGGCATCCCCCATCTCTTCCTAAACTCCAGAGGGGACCAGCCTCCACCCAAGCAGGGAGTGGAGCAACAGGGCCCCAGCACTGTCTCCATCCCTGCAGATAGCCTCCCCTCCGGCTCCTGCATTTCAAGGCCCCAGAAGAGGGACAGCCACTGCGGGGTGCCCTGAGGGTAGGTGGGGCTTGTCCCACAGTCAAGGTCAACAGCATGTGGCTGGGGTGGCCCCGTCTGCCTCTGTCGCCAGCCTGCCGTGTCCACACTCAGCCTGTAGCCCACAAGGTGCTTCTGCTTGTTGCCCTCTCCGCAGCAGTCCCTCGGCTCCCACCTCCCAGCCCCACCTGCTCTCTAGGACTCACTACCGCAGCACCCAGCAAGGTGGGCTTCCTGGGCTAGGGGGCCCTCCTCGGAGCTGTGCACCACACCAGTCACACTGTTCTGTCTACAGCTCACATGACTGTCCCCACCACGGACAGAGAATCCTCGAGGGTCCCCACTGTGTCCAGAGCCCCGCCGAGGCACTGACCTGGACGAGCCGCCTGAACTGCTAGATGACAGAAGAGCAGTTCTCCGAGGCACCACGTAGTTCAGTCCTTGCGGTGATCCTCACACCCACTTTATAGACATGGAAACTGAGACTCAAAGAGGCTAAGTCATCTACCCAGGATCCAGTTCGAAAGTCAGAATCAAAACTCACAGTCCTGAGATTTCCCTGTTGGTCCAGTGCCTAAGACTCCACACCCCTAGTACAAGGGGTCCAGGGTTCGATCCCTGGTCAGGGAACCGAAGATCCCACATGCCACAAATAAAGATCCCGTGTGCTGCGACTAAGACCCAGTGCAACTAGATAAATAAATAATCAATAAACAAATATTAAAAACAAAACCTCCCAGTCTTCCCAGCCTGCTGAAAGCCTGAGACTAGAGGCGGGGGTGGCCTCAGGGACAAAGAGGGACATCATGTTCTGCCTCCTGTACCACCGATGCCTGGAGATGCTGCGCATCAGGCAGGGCCCACACTGCAGGGGAGGAAGTGTAAAAAGGAGGCAGGGGCCAGGGAGGATGGACAGTCTAGGTGGCACAGACCTGGAGGGACCAGACAGGGGAGGCATGAGTGGCCATCTCCCAGGCCAAGGACCCAGGGGCATCATGGGACTCTTGGTGCTTACACCTATCTTCACCCCTCACCCTGCACCCCCAGAAGGCCACAGGAAGCGCAAGCCCTCCCCATGCAGCATCAGCCCAGAACAATCTGCCCGGAAAGGGAGAGGAAGGTGGCGGCTTCCTCTGGTCCCCACCTGGCTGTCAGAGGCACGGTGGCCCACAGCATCCCCTGGCTCCCAGGGGAAGCTTGGTCAGACCCTCACGCCTGTCCGGGAGCTCCAGGGAAGGCCCATGGCTCAGGGAAGTTCCAGAAGAACCCAGGCACAAAAACCAAACCAAGGTTGGGACTCCCCTCAGGTCTTCACCTGGGTCCTCATTTCCTGTCTATGCGGCCAGGGCAGGCCAGAGCCAGCACACGGATCAAGGCCAGAAGGTCAACAGAGAATAAAAAGCATCCACCCAAGAAGCCCACAGAACTGCGGGGGCTCAAAAAGATCGGCCCCCTTGCCACAGGAAATCAGCTGCACACAGCTTCAAAACTGTTTTCTCCCACCTGGTGGCCTGACACTCTCCAGCCCATGCAGGCGTACATGTGCACGCGCGCACACACACACACACACACACACTTCACCTCTTGGCCCAGGAAGCCAAGGCAATGAGTTTAAATTCTGCCTTCCAACCTGGATCCCAGACAAATGACTTGGCTTCTTTGAGCGTCAATTCCCACATCTATAAAAACATCTTTGAAAACCCTGGAGTCCTGCCGATTTTGATGATGGTATTTATTAACACTGGGGACCATCTGAGCGCTTAAGCATATGCACATTCCCTCTGCCCAGTGAAAGATCGCTTTCCTTCTTCTCTTCCTCCTCCCTCTCCAGTTTCTACATATCCTAAGGTCTAGCTTCAGTGTCACCTCCTCCAGGAAGCCTTCCTGGATTTACTTTCTAAACCTCATCAAAATCCTCCAGAACTCTACTTGCCTCTCACTGCCTTTATTACCCTCTGTCTAACATGATATTATTTCAGAGTTATCAGTATATTTGCCCTTCTTCCCTTCCAAGCAAGCTCTCAAAGGCCAGGACTAAGGATTGTAAATTCCAAGGCATGTTCCCTCCTCAGAGAAGGAAGGTGCATGAACAGTAAGGCCCCGCCCCACCCCAGGCCTTAGAGTTCAGTTACAACAAGGACAGTACTGGCAGCTCATCCATGTCAACTTATTCCATCCACAGGGTCCTCTGACATCCCCATTTGATGGATGGAAACTGAGGCCCACGTCACAGAGGCAAGAAGTACTACAGCAAGACTCTGGCCACCTCCATCTGACTCCGAGGCCAGGTTCATAACTGCTCCAGCCCCCAAACCCAGGCTAGATGCACACCATCCTCCAGAAAAGCCAGGCTAGATGCACACCATCCTCCAGGGATGAAACCCTGGGCCAGAGATGCCACCCAGCAAAGCGCCTGCACTTGCGCCAAGGCAACACGTGGCCTCTGAGATCACACAACCCCAGACCTGTTGATAAATAGCAACTTCCCTGAGCCCCTGGAGGCCCTCTCCATCAATCAGCCCCTTGGCCCCAAGCCACGGCCCCTTATCATCCAGCAACTAAAGTGGTCATGCCCAGCATGGCAGGACCCTCAGGGCCCAACATCAAGGTTAAGTCTGCTCGGCTTGGCCAGTGCCCCCGCCAAACCAGCATGCAGACATCACCTGGTGAAGCCTGTGGGGGCAGACAGACACATACACATACTCCCTTGCCCATGGGAGCTGTCTCTCACTCCTTCCCCAACAAAATCTACTGTTCCCCAGGCACACCACCATCTCCAACTCACCTGAAGCAGGTGGCCTGGCCAGCTGGGCAGTGTTTCTTTCCCAGGCCCAGTCCCTTGGGAGGTGCAGCCAGCCCCATGGCAAGCAAAACCGGCTATCTCACTTACCTGGCACCTTCCCTGGGTCCCCTGCCCCCGCCCTGGGGGACAGGGCTGACTGGGGAGGAGCACAGGGCCCCTGTTCCTTCTGCAGGACCCAGTGGCCGCTGCACCTCCCCAACCTCCCGCACCTGGCCCCCGCGGGTAATGACTAAGCGATTCCCACCTCGGAGCTCGCCTGGCAAGGGGCCCCGCTGGCTGCCGACCGGCACCATGATGCCCGGAGCCGCACGCAGTAAACCCATAATTGGCGAGTCCTCTTCTTGGGAAAGAAAACCCCCTCCGTGTTTTGTTTTGTTTTGCCCTTAAATGAAACAAATCCACCCACGTAGTTACTGGAAACTCAAGCATGTGAAACCGAACCGTTTGCAAAGAGAATTAGTCAGCAACCTTGTGAGCCGAGGAGTGGTCCCTCCGTGGGTGGAGCCAACTGTGCTCTCGAGGTTCCCAACCAGGAGGGCAGCAGGGTGGCACCGACCTCCACACCAGGTTCCCCAAAGTCCAGGGGATGCCCTGGGGGGTGGGTCAGCTTGAGAACACATTGCCATCTGTGGGAGAGTCCCCCGGCTCCAGGTGAAGGGTGAAATGTCCTTCTCACTGCTATACACGGGGGATGGTTACAAGCCGAGGCTCAGGGTCAGGCTCACGCTCAAATCCCCACTCCGTGAAGTCAGCTGGACTTGCAGGTCTCAGTTTCCTCATCTGTAAAATGAGGACAACAGATCTCCGCCAGTGCCAGAGATCCCCAGGGTCAATCTAAAGGAAGTTCTCTGTGCCTGGTGCCAGAGAGGCAGCCATAAACACACCTTTTGTAGGGGAGCAAAAGAGAGCAGGGATGCAATTGTCTTAAGGCTGTGTACCTCTTGGTGCAGGGGAATTTACTGAGCTGGTTCCCAGCCCTGCTGCTTTATCCAGGATGTGGCACGCCAGGGGGAAATGGGGCCAGGCCAGGTACCAGCAGGTACAGGTCTTGTCCCAGCGCCTTAAGCCCCAAGTTGTGTGACTCCACCAGGCTCCCTGGCCCTGCCCTTCTCATCTGTACAGAAAGGGCACAGACGTTCTATTCTGTGTTGTTTCTTTAAGAACAAACAAAAAACCCTGTAAGCTTTTTTAGTTATTTGTCTACTTAAAAAAAAATCCAGATTCCTGGCCTCCCTTAGGAGAGAAAAAAGCAGACGCTGTAGTTCCCTGGACTCCACATCTCCAGGTAAGACAGCCACCCCCTCGTATGGGACACCCGCATGCCGCTTTGCCACAGTCCTCACCCTGCCCTATAGCCTTCCACAGGCTGCTTCATTTGTGCCTCCTTCCTGGCCCCTGGGGGCATCTGAGTTGGTGACCTAGTTTAAAAGTCTAATTTTACTTAGAAGCATGACCTTAGCCACTTGTCACTCAAAATATCCACAGGAAGTGTCCTTCGAGAAGGTGATTAAAATCTGAGGCTTAAGGCTGATTTTTCTCAGAGGAAAACACAACAATGTAAGAAGACATTTGTGCCAGTCTTGTCGAGGGAAACCCAGGCAGGGTCCTTTGGGGGGGCGGTGCCAGGATGGCTGCTCACAGGATGGGGAGCCCCAGCTATCCAAGCTGACTGGCTATTTTATTTAAGGGACAGGGGAGGTAGGAGTCAGCAGACACAGCTGGACCTACTAACAGCTCAGCAGAGATGCTGAAACTGTCCAGTGGAGTCTGAGGACATTTTCAAGTTGTCTGGGTCCCTCCTGAAGGGAAAAAATCAAGACTCAGGATCTCTCGTTTCCCGGCCTCACCAATGACTCTTGGCACATTCAGCCTCCACTGCTAAGGGCTGAACATGGTGACACAGCAAGGCCAGGTTGGACCCACCTCGATCCCACACTGCAGCATCACATGAACCCCTTCTCCCCTCCCCAGCTTGGCTCCCTCCTTTGCCTGGCTACGGTCTCCTCCAGTGACTGTTGCTTCCAGACCCACTCCCCACCTCCTCCAGATCACGTGCCTCCTCAGGCTCAGACACTGTGTGCAACAGTGATTCAGACCACAGGCTGGGTCTGTATCTAACATGGCTGTGTGTGGTCCCAGGCAAATGACTTCATTTTTCTGTGCTTCAGTTTTCCCATCTGTGAAATGGGCACAATTACCGCCCCCCACCTCCGCCCCGCCGACACACATACACACACACTCAACACTCAAGACTCCTGGGAGCAGGATAAGTTAATGCACAGGAAAGGGCTAAGCATGGTGCCCGGCATATAGCAGGTGCTCAATAAACATTAAGCAAAGTGGTCTAAACCCAAAAGGAAAAGGTGATCCTCGTATGCAGGTCCGCCAGGAACACACACAGCCTCCAGTCCCATTTATACAACTGGCACTGGCTGTTGCTGATCCCCTCACGTTTGCATCCTCCATAGCCCCAGACTCCACCTGGGCAGCTGTCAGTAGGTGCTTCCCCCAAACCGTCCTGCTTCTATGAGAGGGCAAGGGCTGAGATCACCCAGTCCTCAAAATTCAGCCCATGAGCGGCTCACCTAAGAAACCTCTATGACTGTATCCACCTGCATCTCTACCAGCACCCAGGAGACTTGGCAAACTTATGGAACTTGGCAAAACTGCAGTTCCCCTGCCCCAGTTTCCACCCTCAGAGAAGCGAATCCACTAGCCCCGACCGTTTACACTCTGAGCCTCCCACTGCTACAGTATCCAGAAAGGTGGGTACTACCTGCTCTGTCTTACAAAAATTCAGGGAAAACAGGTAACCCAAGGAAAACTTGGTCCTCAAGGGGTGCCCATGATGGAAGGAGGGGAAGCCAGCTCCACTTTTCTGCTGTGTCTAAACACAGTGACTTCATCTGACTAGGACTTATGTGTGGTTCAACCCGAGGAGAAAAGTCCCCGTGGATGTTCCAAATGTACCTTCCTGGTGCATTTTGAAAAAAAAAAAACAAAAACAAAAACATTTTTTTATTGTGGTAAAAGTTTCCCTGGTGGCTCAGTGGTAGAGAATCCGCCTATAATACAGGGGATGCGGGTTCAATCTCTGGGTCGGGAAGATCCCCTTGAGAAGGAAACGGCAACCCACTCCAGTATTCTTGCCTGGGAAATCCCATGGACAGAGGAGGCTGGCGGGCTATAGTCCATGGAGTTGCAAAGAGTCGGACTAAACAACCAACCAACCAAAAGTCACATGATATAAAAATACTATTTTAACCATAGTTAACTGTACAGTTCAGTGGCACTAAGTATACTCACATTGTTATGCAATTCTCACCATCATCATCTCCCGAATTTTTCACCTTCCTAAATTAAAACTCTGTCCCCATCAAACACTAACTCCCCAACCCCTTTCGCCTTGCCTCTGGCATCGACCATCCTACTTTCTCACTATGAATTTGACTACTCTAGGTACCTTGTGTAAGTGGAATCAAACTGTATTTGTCTGCATCTACTGTATCTGAAATGCATTTTTAAGGTGAACTTAATATATGTCCTACAAACAGATTGTACCTTCTGTTTTTTTAATCCCTCTTCCTGTGGCTAAAATCACACCTTGCACCAAACACCAGAGAACTCAGTATCTCAGGCAGAACCATCTTGGGTGCTGCAATTCATCCTGGTCCTCACCTTTATCTATTCCTAAGAGTTTACTGAAGTATGTTGTGGGGAATGGCAGGGGCAGGAGAGGGTGGAGAAGACCACCCCTAATCTGCCTCTAAGAGAGGAGACCCCCAAATTATTTCCAGCAGCTAAAATAAGTTTCCCCCTAAATTGAGCCTCGTATAAAACCCCACCCTGCTCAAGAAAAATGTTGAAGTGCTCTATTCAAATGGCCTGTCTTCCCGCTGCTCTCTGCGGCATCCCTGAGGCTCAGCAGGAAATCAGGGGCTGAGATGATGGGGTCCACACAGCCCCGCCCAGCCTTCCTTAGCAGGTGGTCATGGGACGCCCATGAGATGCCCAGCGTCCCCTTCTCAGAGCTGCCTAGGAAACAAGAACACAGTTTCAACCCTCCAAAGCACAAGAGCCCCACCTGACCCTCCTGGAACTTCACGGGCATCCCTTAGTCCAATCTGCCTAGAAAGGAAGCTGTCCACTGCGTGCGGTCGAGCCCAGTGATTGGCTGGCGACTGCTCCCCCACACCAGCCTCTGCTCTGGCTTGTGTTCACATTTTTCCATTTAAAAAATACATGTAAACACTGACTACAAACCAAAACCTCAGTGGGGTGAGACACCCTGGGGGCGGAGGGGAGCAGAGAGAAACCCCAGTCATGGCTCAGGACTTGGCTCGGATGCGCCTCTTGGGTTGGAGCTGTGTGGGCAGCTCTCAGTGCAGGCCATGGCAGCTGAGACAGAGCCGGCATTCAGGGAACACTGGCTGGATGATGAAGGATTAAACAAAAAAACCCTTTATCCCGAGCTGTCTAGACACCCCTGAGAGTGACACAATGGTGTGGAAGATACGCTCTCTGGGAACCTGGAGGGCCTGAGGCAGGAGGTGGGGGGCAAAGGGACAAAACATACAAAACAGCTCATACTGGCCCCACAGCCTGGAACTGGAAGGAAGTGGGGAAAAGCCCTATCTTTTGAACATCAAAGTTCTCCAAAGATGAGGACGATTTTTTAAAGGGACCCTGACATTTATATATAATTTATACGTAATGAGAACAGTTCACATTGGTGTTGCCCTTAAGATGATCCTGCCCAGCTTCACAAAGGCAGGGCAACGGTCTCATTAGAGCTTCTTAAAAGCTCCAAATTGAGAGACCCTCAGACAAGCAAGAACCCTCCCTCCCCCAGAAATCCACTGAAGTGCCCCCAATCCTGCACTTGGCAGGGCCCCTCACCCTCCACAAAAATTGCCTCCCTCTGAGTCCTGCACTTAATCTCAGGGTTGTGTGAGGTTTCCTGGGATCAACCCAACAGGCAGGTCCAACAACATGACCCATTGCCTGTGTGGCCCTCCCATGGCAGGTGCAGGAGCTCCAGGGGTCTCCCCAGGAGCCCCTATACCCGAGGGAAGGTGCAGGGCCACAGAGCAGTGGCACCACCCCAGCCAGAAACCCCAGTGTCCGTCAGCCCTGCAGCCAGATCGCCAAGCAGACAGTAAATGATCTGCTCACCGAGTGTCTAGCACATCCAGGCAAAAGGACTGGGGCGCTGAAGTGATGCTTCCAAGAGGTACTGGTCAGAGTGCTGACCACAAAGCAAACGGGGACAAGATGTCTAGTTTGTGCGGGCATCACAGGAGCAATGTTTGGGGTCAATAGGGGGAGCTGACAACTCCTGAGTCCGGTGTTCAGGGCTCCCTGCCACAGGGCAGCTGGCCCGTGGGCGTGATCCTCCTTGTGAAACCTGTCCCTCCTCAGGGTCACTCTACTGCAGCCCACCATGAAAACCCCCCAGTCTAGAGCAAGGCCCCCTAGACAGTCACAGAAGCCCCCCACCAGGCCCACTAGCATACCTGGCAGCTAACTAGTGTCTCCAGCACACGTCTCTCATCTCCACCTGCTCGATCCCAGATCCCAGAGGGCCCAGAGCTGCTTCCCATCCCTCTAGCGTGGTGTCTGGGAAACAGTGCCCAGTAAACGATGCAGTGTGCTCAGCAGGCACAGCAGAAAGAACACAGCTGTTGATCAGGCCAACCCTCTATCACCCACAGAGCCATGTCACCTCTGTGGTTCAGAAGACATCTCTGATGCTCACTTTTCTCCTCTGTGAACAGGGAGGTCATGCCTGACTCACAGGCTGTGAAATCCATCTATGGCGGCAGGCACGGTGCCTGGCACACGGGGGTGCTTGATGCAAGCTAAGACCATTTCCGGCAGAGTCGTACACAGAGCAGAGGGGCAACGAGACACCCTCAAGGAGGTGTTGGTCCAAGAATGGGAGGAAAAGGCAGGGAAATGTTGTCAGAGGGCTCCTATGACTACCAGGCCAGTGTGCCCTCAGGTGACATCTCAAGGTCCCCCCCAGGCCACCGTCCCCACTTCTGGGCCTGTCAACACATCGTCTCCCTACCCACAGTCATGGCACCATGGCTGCTGACTGAGTCAAGGGTGGACACAGAGCAGATGACCCCACTGCCCGTGGACACTGGTCAGGACATCACCGACCCAGAGCAGGGCAGAAGCTCTCGGTCACACCGCAGATGAGACAAAAACAGTCAGGTCTCAGAAAACTGGGAGGAAAGGGGAAGAGAAAATACCTGGCTGAAGCTAAAGCTCTGCTTCCAGACGGGTCAACAGGATTCGAAAGTGGCACCAAACTGCAACACTATCAGAGACCAATCCTGGAAAAAGTTCCCACCCCGGGAGACCACCACCCCCAGCCTTGGAGCTGGTCCACAAAAGATACAGGCGACACTGCTGCTTGAGAGGGAAGGAGCGGGGCAGGAGGGCCGCAAAGTGAGGTCAGACCAGGCCGTGCCCTGAGGGCTGTGTCACGGCTCTGGAGACTCACCCTACCGGTGACAGTGGCTGTTGAAGGGCTTTAAGAAGGGAGCTGAGACTGCAGGTGCTCACTTTTAAAAGATCACTGGAAAAAAATTCAGAATAATGAAGAAGTCCGCGGACTGCAAGAGGACAGTGTCTGGGTCTTTGGTGGCAATGGAAAAGGAGCCAAAGGCAGGTGTCTGCTGTTTCCTGCATTTTCCAGGTGGATGTTTTAGACAAGCTCGTTTCTACCTTCGAGTGACCCCCAAGCGAGTCAGGAGGGGAAATCCAACTTCCTTCTAGGAAACACTTCAATCTGCTGTGCCCCACGTAATTAGCCAGAAGCCGGACACAAAAGGCCCCAGAGTGGATGGTTCCATGTATAGGAAATATCCGGAATGGGCAAATCCATAGCGACAGGACGCAGACTGTGCTTGCCAGGGGCTGGGGGAGGGACACGGGAAGGGACTGCTTAATGGGCACAAGCTTTCTCTTTGGAGGGAAAAAGTTCTGGAACTAGATGAAGCTGGTTGCACAATACTGTGAGTGTACTAATTGTTACTGAGTTGCTCATTTTAAAAATGGGTAATCTGGAGGACTTCCCTGGTGGTCCAATGGTTAGGACTCCATCCACATTTCCATCGCAGGGGGTGCGGTTTTGATCCCTGGTCGAGGAATTAAGATTCCACATGCCATATGGTACGGCCAAAAGAAAAGAAATTTAAATGGTTAGTTTTATGTTTTGTGGACCTCACCTCAATTAAAAAAAGAAAACTATAATCAGCTAGTATCACAGAGCATATGGACACATCCTGGAGTTAGAACTACCAACCCCATTTACATGTGTGTGTGTGTGTGGTGGGCATCATTTCCCCTCAAACCTAGGGCCACTTCTGATTCTTGTCAGCCCCCATCAGTCAATGCACCAGGCCACAGGTGACATGTAACCCTCTAGCCTGTCTCACAGCTCACTTGTTTCTACTGCTCCCCTTCTCTGTGGCAGAGCGTGGTATTTAAGTGTGTAGACCCGGGAGCCAAGGCTGCACAGTTCAGCTCCTAGCTCCCAGCAGCCCTGAACTGGTCTCAGTTTCCTCATCTGTAAAATGGGGTAACACGTACCTATTCTACAGGCCTCACTGACATTATGAAGGCTGAGCCACTTGGCCACACACAGCCCCTGGGAGAGCATCCAGAGAAGCCAACCTCCATTAGGTGGCTGTGGGTGGCAGTGCTCTGAGTCCAGCACTGTGCGTGCATTCACGCTGCCCGCTCTCCTCCTGATCTCCTGTGTGTGGTTCTTCTTCCTACAATGGTGACTCCATCACATCCAAACTGTCCAGCTTGGCGTTCAAGCATCCCCAAGCCCAACTTGCCTGCCCACCTACGCCCACATCCCCCACACTCCCTTCTGCATCTGGGCTGGAGGGTAAGAAGCATACCCCAGGAGAATGGGTTCTCCCCTGCCTCACACACCAGTTCTGTGGTGCCCAGAGGGCTCTCCACAGTCAAAGCTACCTAGTGAAAATGTAATGAGCTGGAGCAGGAAGCAACATGTACCCCACCACGATGGAGGCCCAGGACTCAGCCACCCTGCTGTGGGGACTCATGGCCAAGAAGGTGGAGACAGCCAACAGAACCAGTCATTGCCCTGAAACACTCAGTCACTGCCTTGAAGAGTCCACACGAGAGCCCATCCTCCAGGTGCATCCACTGGGTTCTGCCCCTCCCGGTGTGAGCAGCCCCCAAAGTCCCCCCTCCCCATGGGAACACCCTCCAGTGTCCTCCCCTCCCCATTGGAGTATCCCCCGGTGTCCTCCCCCTCCCTGTGGGAGTGTTTCCTAATATCCTGGCCCCTCTCCCCCACAAACTCACCTCCTGGTGTTTTCCATCCTCTCTGCCCTCGTTCAGCCCCACTCCAGCCACACACTGGCCCACACTCACCTTCCACACCTGCCATCCTTCCACCTGAAAGGCCCACTTGCCTCCTGACGACCTTCTCTCTGTCAGTATCCCTCTACGCCCCAGGGTAGGTCATCAGGGAGACAAGCCTGCATCTCCCACTCGACAGATAGGACCCGGAGAGCTAGGAACCCCCCTCAACTCCATCATTGTATTCTCAGCCCCAGCAGACTGGCCACACACGACAGGGGCTCAACAAAAGTTTGAATGAAAGAATGAACACAAGTGGGTCAATAACAGCACACGAGAAGAGGCTTGTTTTGGAGTTCCTGATGGTCCACGGAGCCGTGGGGAAGATGCCGATCTGGGAATTGAAAACTTGGCAGTCAGGTCCTATGACGAGAGTCCAAGGGGTGGGGGTAGTCAGCAGGATTCAGATGCTGGTGACTGAAGCTAGGAGGGGGCGAGGGGGGCCGGCATGAGGAGGTGGGTGGCCCAAGAGAGATGTGAGGAGGGGTTGTGGGTGGGGGTGGGAGGGGTCTGTGGGGGAGACAAGGTAGAAAGGGCCAAGAGGCAGCAGCAGTGGTCCAGGTGGAAGGGGGCGGGGGAGAGTGCTCTGTAGGCGGAGAGGGGGCCACGGCGCCAAAGCAGCAGGATGGTGAGTGGACATGAGCTAGAAGGTCCTGGAGAGCCTGGGCAGTTAGCACGGGGACCTCCAGGAGCTCCTGGAAAGACCTTCCAGTGCCAGGGGAGTGAGGGAGGGGAAACCAGGTGTATGTTGCCCTGGGAACGAGAGGCTGGATGGGGCTGGAGGGGCCGCTTCTCCCACCCGAACAGCAGGTCTGGGAGCTCTCGGCCAAGTGAAGCCTGAGTCCTGGGGCCCCTCCCCCCGGCTGTGACCCTGGCTCCCAGGTCCATGCATGACCCCATGAGCAGCCTCATCTACCTCTGACCAGCTGGAGGGCACAGCAAGCTGTGAAGCTGGGCCAGTCACATTGGGGAGGGGCAGGAGCCCCAGAGCCCACCATCAGAGCCCCCTTACTCTGCATTCCCACAGGGACCCCTAAGGCCCACGATGAGGGCTCCTTCCCGGGAGCCTATAACTCTCAGGGAGAGCAATGAAAAAGCAGAGACCGAGCGTCCAGCCTCGCATGAATGGATAAGCAAGATATGGTCCATGCATACAATGGAATGTTATTCAGCCCTAAAAGGAAGGAGATTCTGACGCGTGCTACAGCACAGATGACCCCTGAAGACATCATGCTAGGAAAAGTAAGCCAGTCACAGCAGGACAAGCACATGTAATTCCAGTTATCTGATGGGCCTGGAGTGGTCTAATTCACAGAGACAGAAGGTAGAATGGTGGTTGCCAGGGGCTGGAGAGGGGAGGTGGGGAGCTAGTGCTTAATGGGGATAGAGCTTCAGTTTCACAAGATGAAAAGAGTTCTGGAGATGGAGGGGGTGATGGTGGTAGAACAAAGTGAAGTACTTAATACCACCGAGCTGTACGCTTATAAATGGTTAAGATGTGGACTCCTGGTGATACAGTGGATGGGAGTTCACCTGCCAAGGAAGGGGATACGAGTTGGATCCCTGGTCCGGGAGGATTCCACATGCCACAGAGCAGCTATGCCCGTGTGCCACAACTACTGGGCCCAGGTGCTACAACTATTGAAGCCTGTGCACCTGGAGCCTGTGCTCTGCCAGAGAAGCCAGGGCAATGAGATGCCCTGTGCACCACAAGCAGCCCCGCTCGCCACAACAAGAGAAGGCCCTCGGGCAGCAACAAAGACCCCGTGCAGCCAAAAATCAAATAAAGAACTTTTAAAGGTGGTTAAGACATAATTTTGATGTTATGTACATTTTACCGTGATTAAGATAAGAGAGAGAAAAATCAAACCCTTAAGCCAAGAGAAGTCTTTCCAGATGGCCTTTGGGCATCCAGGTGCCAACTGTGGAGACCCCAGCACACACCCTCTTTGTCGGGGTGGACTCTCCCAGGACACACAAGCCAGGTGGGAACACTAGGCTGAGGGTGCTAGTGCCAGGGTCTCTTCCCCAGTTCTAGCTGAAATGCTGGGAATGAGGGTTCCATGCCCCAGGCATGCCTCACCTCATGCCAAACACTCTCTTGTGGGATGGCACTAACCCGCTTTAAAAGAAGGTTCCAAAGTTTCTGTCTCCAGCCCAGACCTCTCTCTTGGGCCCTAGGCCCACCTGCCATCTGGACATATCTGCAGAGACCATCTCCACCTGGGACAGGTTCAAGGCACACCCATGTCTCCTTAGCCCCCAGCCCTCCCTAAAGGGTCACCAGCCACTCTGACCTCTCAACAGACACCTGCAACTCTTCCCACTTCTTCATGCCCTACGCCCAACAAGTCACCAAACCTGCCAATTTCACCCTGAAAATGTGGTCACTGCCATCCGCCCGGCAGGAAACAGATGTGACGGAACCCAAGGCAACATTTTGAACAACCAGAGGCCCCGAGGGCAGAGCCGGCAGCTGTGTGTGACCACAAGCAGCTTGTCCAGCGAGGGCTGTTCACAGCTGGGGCACCTGTCAAGACCGTGTCACCAGGTTGATCCTAGATTTCTACTCAGTGTGGCATTGACATCCCGCACGTCCACAGCCTTGGGACCGCATGACCCACCACCTCCTTCCTCCTCCAGAGGTACCCCGAGGGCGGCCGAGGCTCTCACGCCCACCATCATCCACAGGGGAATTCAAGACGGTTAAGCTCAGGCTTAGGTCTGGCACAGCACTTGTGGATCAACCACTTCCACATTCCTGCTGTCCAGCCCTGCCTGAAAGCCCAGGCCTGCCTTGCCCAGGCCCAGCCTTGGTTGGGGGGCGCAGCTAGGGTTGTGCCTTGGCAGCTCCTCCAACGGAGGCCCAGGGAGCCTGTGTGCTATGTCTCCCAACCAGCAGACGCACTTCTTCATTATGTTGGGCAAGGAATAGAACTTTTAAAACACAAAACAGCAGGAAGTTTCCCAAATGTTTTTTGGGTTGCAGCGGGTGGTGCGTGGCAACAGGACAGATCCCTCTCTAGAGCCACCCTCCCCTTGGCCCAGCCAGGAAGGACCCTCAGCTCCAAGTCTGGAAAAGTACCTTTACCCCAGCTCGCCCTCCAAAGTCCACATCTTGGATATTTACGTGCATGAAGTCACTTCAGTCGTGTCTGACTCTGTGACTCTGTGGACCGTTGCCTGCCATGCTCCTCTGTCCGTGGGATTGTCCAGGCAAGAATACTGGAGTGGATTGCCATGCCCTCCTCCAGGGGATCTTCCCGACCCAGAGACTGAACTCATGTCTCTTCTGTCTTCTGCATTGGCAGGTGGATTCTTTACCACTAGTGCCACCTGGGAAGCCCCTTGGACACTTAATGCTTCCTCTAACAGCTTCTTAGGAAGAACTCACAGGTAACCTGACATTACGTCTAAGATTTGTTTCCCAACAAGCCAGGAAAGGGCTTCCCAGGTAGCACAGTGGTAAAGAATTTGCTGCCAATGCAGAAGATGCAAGAGATACCGGTTCAAACCCTTGGTCAGGAAGATCCCCTGAAGGAGGAAATGGCAACCCACTCCAGTATTCTTGCCTGAAGAATCCCATGGACAGAGGAGCCTGGTGGGTTACAGTCCATGGGGTTCCAAAGAGTCAGACACGACTAAGCATCCGAGCCATACACAAGCCAGGAACAGTACGTGTGTGTGATGTGTGTTTATGTGTGGGTGGGGGCGGGCGTGCATATGTGCATATACATTCATGTGTGTGCATGCTGACACTTGAAGCTGGTGAGGGAACCTTATATTTCTCTCAATTTGGGTATATGTTTGAAATTTTCCATAATCATAACAATTTTTTACTTAAAAATTAACACATGCTTCCTTAAGGAAAGGCTACGGTGATGGAGGTGGGAGGCTGTACTGATTAAGGGCTTAGGTGCCAAAATCCTAACCTTGGCCAAGCCATGTGGACAGCGGAAGAACCCACTTGCTGCCCTGGGTTCTTAGGAAAAAGACAAGGGTTAATGTGTCAAGGACTCAGATCAGAGCCTAGTAGCAGATAACATTATTTCTCTTTAATATTCTTATTCTTACCATCATCAGTGTCAGACAAGATCTCACCCATAAAGCACTTAGCAGCACAGTGTCTGGCACCTACTGGAGCAGAATTTTTACTCTTAGATTGGGGAGGTGGGAGGGAGGCTATCAGATAACCGAGATACAGGAGAGCACTCAGCTGAAAGTCCAAAATAAAGGTCCTTTTAAGCCTGAATTTCATTAGTCAGGCCTGTGGAGGAAGGATGAGATTATGCATCCCTAGGTGGATCGAGGCATACCCTGTGCTTCTGTCCTGATTAAGAAGCTCATTCTCAAACTTTTCAGGAACAAAGATAAATCGATCATGAACAACAGCCAGAACCTAGCTCTTGGGAGGAATTGTTGCAAAATTCCCAGACGAAGCTCGTGAACACAGCTCACAAACTGTATGAATCAGAGGTTTTACTAAATGTGAAAATACAAGGCAGGCAAGTCTCTGCTCACCCAGGAGGAGAGGGAAGGTGGGAGAAGGTATGGCCCTGAGGGAACATGCAGCCATCATTCTCAGCTCAGCAGCAGGCAGTGTGGGCCTCCACCAGCTGGACACCTACCCTCCTCCCCTGCTTCAAAGGAAGATGACTGCCCAGGCCATGTCAGAGTTTTACCAGGCAACCCAAGGGAGCCCACTGAAGGGTGGTTTCAGACTTGCTGGAGCAGCCCAATGAAAGTAGCCTCTCCCAGCTCCAAAGTGACATCATCGGGGACCCCGGGCAGAACCACTCCTCCCTAATAAGCCCCAGAACCCACTGATTCTCCCTAAAGCTCCAACCTCTCTGACGCCAGGCCTGCCCTGCTCGTGACTGTCAGAGCCACTGCGGTCAATGTGCCTCTGTTTTTATTCTCTCTGCTTCCCTAGTGGGAGCCAGACTGGGAAAGGAAAGGAAGTTTGTAGAGTTATTATTGCATTAGGCCATGCCACCCCATCTCTCTCTCTCTCTCTCCATCTACTGGGTAAAGCTCGCTCTGCAGAAGACAAAGCAGTAAAAGAACAAGAAAACTGAAATGATCTGATCCAGCCCATCACTTGACATCTGGGGAGACACGAAGTGCCTGGCCCATGATCTCAGCACTAGCGACAGTAACCAATGACAGTAACCAACCAGTAACAGTTAGGGCTCCCGAGATTTGGTCCACAAGCTCTGGCTGTGCAGTCTGGGTAAGCCAGCCACCCTCTCTGGGCTTCTGCAGGAAAGGAAGGGTCGGCCCAGATGAATGCCCCATAAGTATTAATAAGACACGGCTTCCCCAGCTCTGTGATTCCCAGTGGGGGAGCCACTGGGAAGGGGGTGGTGTCAGGAATGGGTTCATCAGAAAAGGGAGGGACAGCCCCGCCCCCTAGCTTGCTTCCTGTCCTCACACCCAAACCAGGATTCCAGGTTTGCCCCCCCTAAATGTTCTACCCAGGAGAGAATTCTTTCAAGGACACCAGGCTTTAGTCACCAGAGATGCTTTTTTACCATCAACACCTGTTAAAACTCAACTCATGACCAGTTTCTGATGCTACTGGCTGGAGCATTTAATTAAATATTACTCACTCAGGAAGCGGCCCCTGCCAACTCACCCCCGAACTGTTCAGTTCATTTTCAGAGAAAAAGAGAGAGGGAGGGAGGAGCCTGCACCCTCCTCAGCTGGTACCAGGCGCCCTGCCCTCCTGCCCTGTACCCTGGTTCAGGGCAGCCCTGTTTTGAGAACCAAGCAGGGAAAGGCGAGTTAAGCGGATCCAGGAGCCAGCGATCCTCACTGCCAGGTTACCATGGATGGCACACACACACACACACACACACACACACACACTCAAGCCACACAGACACACACGCACTCAGAGATGCACACACATTCACAGAGACACACTCACCACACACACACACTCAGAGGGGCACACTAACTCGCACAAACACACACTCAGAGACACACAGGCACACACACACAAACACATCACACATACACATTCATACACTTATTCACGCACACACGCAGACGGGCTCACAAAGACACATACTCAGCACACACCATACTCACACACACAATTCGCCGTCCCTCCCCGGCATACCAAGCCATCGCCCCGCGGGGCCGTTAGCATTGCCGGGAGCCTCTGCCTTGAACTTGAACAGGACAGCTACCACCGACTGACCCGGGCTGCTCTGGATTTTCTGTTTTAATCGATTTCCCGACAGAACTCTCGGCTCTCCCCTGGTTGCCCGAGCAGCCGCGGCGGCTCCGGGGCGGCGGGGAGGGCGGCGCCGCCCGGGGTGTCGCCCGGCGGGCTCCCCGGGGGAGGCGCCGCCGGCGGAGCTGGGGACCCCCGATGGTGCTTAGTTGGGCCGTGATGCGGATCCCGGCCCCCACCGGCGGGAAAAGCGACAGTAACTCCGTGGAGTGGGGTGGCGCTGCCCCTGAGCGGAAGGGGCAGGTCGGCGCCCCCGCCTCCGCCGTAGGGACGGTCCCGAGCCCCCCCCGCCCGGCGTCTGGGCAACTAGAAGTCGCCGGGGGCCGCCGTGCGTCCCGGGCTTCTTCCTAGGTCTGCAGCCGCCAAGGCTCAATCCCGGGTCCGACGGTCTCCGGGGCCGCCTGGACTCCCACCCCGTCTCGTCCCCGCAGGTGGGGCCCGGGGCCGTGCGACCTGCCCGCGCCTGCACGGGCAGCAGCCGCAGCAGCGCTGGGCGGCGCCCCGGGCCCCTCTCCTGGGACCCGTGCCGAGAGAAGGGTTCCCCACGCACCCGTACCGGGTCTCCAGGCGGGACGCCACCCCAGCCCCGCGCCCGGGTGCCCACTCGATCCCCAGGTGCTGCGATTCCAGCACGCGCCTGGCCGGGACCCCCACCCACCCAGTCCCCGCGCCCGGCCCTGCCTACCGCTCCGGGGAGGCTGCCGCCGCCGCCCGCTCTCCGGGGCCGAGGAGGCTTCTCGCCGCAGGGAGCGAAGTCGCCTCCTCCCCGCGGCCCCGGCGCCAGCGCTGGAGCCTGGTGCCTGCCGCGAGCGCGCTACTTCTGTGCACAGAAGAAAATGCAACCAAAGGCTTTAAAGTGAAAAAGGAACGCGCTAGGGGCGGGACCAGCCCGCCCCCGCCCCGCCCCGCCCCGCCCCTCTTCTTGTTGCCTCGCCCCTCCCCCGGCTGGGGCTCAGGCGGCCGCGCGGGGGGCGGCGTGCACGGCTGGGGCGGGGGGGGCGGGTGGTATGTCACGTGCCCGGCGGTCATTCCACCGCCTCTGCCGCCGCCCCCCTCCTCTGCCTGCGCCATCGCCCCACCCGGAGGCCATCGGGGCGCTCCGGGCGGCGCCGAGGCTGTGGTCCCTCCGGAGGCGTCTTTGGGAAACGCTGGGCAGCCTCCGCTGGGTAAGAGGCCTTGGTTGCAACACCCGGAGGGCTGCAGCGGTGCTGGGTCAGCGTAGGGGCGGGGTGGGGGGGGGGGGGGCTTACTAATAATAATTTTTTTGGTCTCTTGGGAGGGTCAGGGTTATTTCAATAACCCTGGCAGCAAGGCTTTGCTTGTTTAGTCGCTCAGTCCTGTCCGGCTCTTTGTAACCCCCTGGGCTATAGCCCACCAGGCTCCTGTGTCCATGGGATTTTCCAGGCAAGAATACTGGAATGGGTGGTCATTTCCTTCTCCTGGAGATCTTCCCACCCAGGGATCGAACCCACTTCTGTTGCATTGCATGTGGATTCTTTTCTGCTGAGCCACCTAGGAAACCCTCATCTCAAATTATCAGAAACTAAAAGTTCTGTACGTCTAGGGCACAGGAGAGCAGTTCATTGGCCAGCAGATAATCCAAGGACTGCCAGTCCTGCTGGAGCCCCGCCCCCCCCCCCTCCCCGACTGAGGCACTTCCATCTAGGTGGACCCAGGGAGGGTGTCTTGGGATTCCTAGACCCTGAGGGGCCAGTACCAGGGCATCACCAGCTTCTTGATGGCGTTGAGCATACAGCTGGTGGTTCCCCATGAATGTTTGTTGAATGAATGAAAGAGTGCCAGGCGGGTACCCACCACCCCCACCCCACCAAGACTTGTCCATATAAAAGTGTCAGCTGGCTCCAAGCCACCAAAGGAGTTTTCCTCCACTCCCAACAGAGCAGTCACTTGCCCTCTAGAACTGGGAAGATTTTAAAGAAAGAACTTTTGAAAGATCAAATCTCTTTACATTCCTCCACCCCCAGTAGTGTGTAGTGTTCACTGAAGGGCATGGAAGATTCACATTGGAGAAGCTGTTAAGAAAAATGTGGTTCCATAGTAATTTCATCTTTACCATAACTATAAGGGCAGAACTGTTACTGACTTGTAGAGATCAGGCAGTGAACCCTGTAGGGGTTCCTGGGCACAGGGAGCCTTTCCGTTCAGCCTCCAGCACCTCCTGGGAGTTCTAAAGGGCTGTTTCAGGCAGTTGCATATCCAGGAAGAGGGGTGATGCAGAGTCAAGGGAGGAACAACCAAGAAACAGCCTTGGGGTAGGGTCCTCATTCTGCCTCAAGGGACACACTTAACAGTATCTTAAACCCTTGATGGGGCACGAGTGGTAAAGAATCTGCCTGCCAACGCAGGAGACACAACAGACTCAGGTTCCATCCCTGGCTGGGGAAGATCCTCTGGAGTAGGAACTGGCAACTCACTCCAGTATTTTGCCTTGAAACTTCTATGGACAGAGGAGCCTGGTGGACTGCAGTCCATGGGGTCGCACAGAGGCGGACACGACCGACTACACTGAGTACATAGATTTGAAACCCAACAAATGGAAGATGTCAGCATTCTCGATGCCTTGGGAGGACCACCTGAGGCCAGACTGAAGAAACCAAAGTTCATCACAAAGATTACCTGGTGGACTTCCCTGGCAGTCCAGAGGTTAAGACTCCTCTGTTTCACTGTAGGGGACTTGGGTTCAATCCTTGGTCGGGAAACTAAGATCCCACATGCCTGACTGTGTGGCCAAAATTTTAAAAATAAAGATCACCTGAGAGCAGATCAAAGGACTGCAGGCCCTGCACACAGCCTAGTCTTACCAGCAACCCCACCCTTGTACTATTGTTATAAAGCTCCTCATCAAATCCTCCAGTGTTGAGACACACAGTTTTCAAAGACAGGAGCCCACAGAGGCCTCCTTTGCCTGGCAAAGCAATAAAAGTATTCTTTTCTATGTCACCCAAAACTCTGTTTCAGAGGTTCAGTTCGGCACCACTGCCCAGAGGCCAAGATTCCGGCATCAGCAGGAGTAACTGGTGAAAGGCCTCGTGGTAGCAGAGCTTGGAGTTCAACTTTGTTGTTGTTCTTCAATCATTAAGTCATGTCCAACTCTGCGACCCCATGGACTGCAGCACACCAGGCTTCCCTGTCCTTCACCATCTCCCGGAGTTTGCTCAAACTCATGTCCATTGAGTCAGTGCCATCCAACCATCTCATCCTCTGTTGCCCCCCTCTCCTTCTGCCTTCAATCTTTCCCAGCATCAGAGTCTTTTCCAATAAGCGGGTTCTTCGCATCAGGTGGGCAAAGTATTAGAGCTTCAGCTTCAGCATCAGCCCTTCCAGTGAATATCCAGGGTTGATTTCCTTTAGGAAATTTAGACTGAGGCAGACCAAGGTATAATTCAAGTGGCAGTCCATCCATCTGGGACCTGAGACCCCACCTTTGATACGAGGACCCTGAAACACACTGTTCCAGGTAAGACAGCCTCAGCACTCCCACATATCAGCTCTGATCCAGTGGGTAATGAGATCGCACTGACCTAAATTTCCCAGAGGAATCCCTGGGGAGTGAGCCTTCCTCTCCTCCACGACGTGGGCAGGTAGACCGATGCTGGGAAGCTGGTCATCCCGCAGTGACTGGGAACAGTGTTGAGCAATAGTGGAGTCCAGATTGTATGAAAGGGGTGTATACTCGTCCTATCAGCACGAACAGTATTGTTTTGTTAAAAAGATACATGTTATTGTTCAGTCCCTAAGTCGTGTCCAACTCTTTGTGAGCCCCCTGGACTGCACCATGCCAGGCTTCCCTGTCGTCCACTATCTCCCAGAACCTGCTCAAATTCATGTCCATTGAGTCGGTGATGCCATCTAACCATCTCATCTTCTCCCGCCCCCGTCTGTCTTGGCCTTCAGTCTTTCCCAGTATCAGGGTTGTTACATATTGTGACATCAGCAGATAACCATCCAGGAATTAGAAGACTGACTCAAGTCTTAAACCACTTATCTGTCATTCCATGGGGGTGAGTAGGGAGGGGGCATGATGGGCTTCTGGTGGTGTCATCTCCCCCCTCAACTGCACCTCCACCTCCACTTACATTTCATCACTTGCATAAACACAGTTTGTTCCCTTCTCTGTTTTGGGAAAATTATGGGGAGAAATTGTTAGATAACAAATTAGCTGTCGGCTGCTTTTTCTTTTTTTTTTTTTCTCTTGTGGCCACACCACACAGCATGCCAGATCTTAGTTCCCTGACCAGGGATCGAACCCATGCCCCTTGCAGTGGAAGCTTGGAGTCTTAACCACTGGACTACCAAAGAAGTCTCTCAGCTGCTGTCTGTGATGATAAAAGGTCTGTCCAGAGCTATCTCAGACACACTGCAAGCCTTTAGAGCAGACTTCTGCTGCCTTCACAAGCTCCCGCCTCCTTGGGGCTCCCATTGTCTCTGAGTCCCTTTTGGTGTTTGAAGGGAATGGACGAGAGAGTTGGTATTAGACAAGTAATGCAGACCCCAGCTGCCATTCACCAACTGTGTAGTCTTGATTGTTGTTGTTCAGTAGCTAAGTCACGTCCGACTCTTTGCAATCCCATGGACTGCAACTCGCCAGGCTTCTCTGACCTTCACTATCTCCCAGAACTTGCTCAAACTCATGTCCATTGAGTTGGTGATGCTATCTACCATCTCATCCTCTGATACCCTCTCCTCCTGCTGGCAATCTTTCCCAGCATCAGGGTCTTTTCCAGTGAGTCGACTCTTCCCATCAGGTGACCAAAGTATTGGAGCTTCAACTTCAGCATCAGTCCTTCCAATGAATATTCAGAGTGGATTTCCTTTAGGATTGACTGGTTTGATCTCCTTGTAGTCTCAAGAATCTTCCAGCAGGCACTGTCATTCACCAGCTGTGTAACCTTGGGCGAGTTACCTAATCTTTCTAGGACCCAGTTTCCTCCTCTGTTGAATCGTTCTACATGTTTCCCAGAATTTGGTGGTGGGGGAAGGGTAGCAGTCATGCCACAAATATTAATTGAGCACAACATGTGCAAGGTATTGTGTTAAAATGAAATGCAGAAAGTTTTGAGGAGTGTCAAGATAATAGACACATTTTAGATATTATTACTTTATTATTGGAGTATGATTGTTTTTCAGTGTTGTGTTACTTGATGCTGTACAACAAAGTGAGTCAGAGATACTATTATTGACAATAAAAAAAAAATAAGTTTTCTAGAAAATCATGGGATCCATAACACAAAAGTGTGACAAGATCCACCAGAACAAAAAGAACTGAAACATATTTTTCGAATTTAGACCCATTCTGCATCCTTAATACGAGATGTCATGAAGTAAAACTGAAGTAGAGTAGACCTTACCTTTCAGAACTTTGATCTTAGAGCATTCATGAGTTAGTGCGGGCCTGCTCAGTCAGTCGTGTCCAGCTCTCTGTGACCCCGTGAAATGTAGCCTGCCCTGCTCTGCTCATAGGATTTCCTGGGTAAGAATACAGGAGTGGGTTGCCATTTCCTACTCTAGGGGATCTTCCTGATCAGAAATCGAACCCAAGTCTCCCATGTCTCCTGCACTGGCAAGTGGATTCTTTACCACTGTGCCACCTGGGACTTGGTAGACATTCTCTTCTTTAACTCTTCTGGGGTTCACTCCGGATCACATAATTAGCAGACAGTGACACCTGCTGTCAGAGTGTGATATTGCAGTGTAGCTCTATCAGACACTGCTGGTCATCAGAACAAAGGGGTGATGTTGAGCAAAGTTTCCGCAGGTTAATTTTTTTTTTTTTAATTTTTTTAGCTGCATCATGTGGCATGTGGGATATTAGTTCTCTGACCAGAAATCGAACCTGTGACCTCTGCATTGGAAGCATGGAGTCTTAACCACTGGACCACCAGGGAAGTCCTCAGCTACTTTAAATGAGATATTGGGTAGCAACCAGGCTTGAGGAGAGTTCCTATGACCTTGAGAAGAAATGAATAGATGACCTTGGATTTGTCACAATAATTATTGAAAAGTTCTTCAAAAACACTTTTAGTGCCAGGAAGTGAGCTGGCTGAGACCTTGATGCCTATCTTGACTCTCCCGTGGACATTTTCAATAGTCTTTCAGTGTATTTTTCCCCCATGGGAACATCTTCACTATTATAGTCAAATGCCAGTACAAGTGAAGCACCTCTCCAAGTATTTATTCTTTTACTAAATATTGAAGAACCAAATGAATAAGTATTGAACAGCACTATTCTGCAGGCTGGAGAGAGAGCAGTGAACAAAATGGACCAGGCTCCTTACCTCAGAGAATTTCCATGGGAGGGGGAGAGACAGAAAATAAACAGTAAATGAGATCATTTCAGAGACTAACTGATAAGAAAGAGTCGTTTTATATAAATTTGCTCTGTGGACTATTTTTCTTTAGGAACAAACGTGTATTCAAGTGGACTCAGTTCGACCGTTAAGACTCTACATAGGGGACTTCTCTGGTGGTCCTGTGGCTAAGACTCCGTGCTCGCAGTTCAGGGGGCCCAGGTTTGATCCCTGGTCAGGGAGCTAGATCCCAGATGATGCAACTAAGAGTTCGCATGCCGCAGTTAAGAGCTCACGTGCTCCGATTAAGATTTGGTACAACCAACCAAACAAATATATACATTTTTAAATCTCTATGAAAAGGTTCTAGAAAGGTCACCCGTCGTCCCAAATGGCAGAGCAGAAACCCCTGATAGTCAGGGACTCATATTTCCTTCCCGTTCCCCCACAGCAGTTTGCCATGTTTGGTCGACCCCTTGAAAATGAGTCCGGACTCAGCTTTGACCTCTGTACTCCATGCTCATCTCTGGATACCCATTCTTCCAGCTAGAGGCTCTACTACCACACTCATTAAGCAAGCATTTTAGTGGGAGTGAGCTCCCATTCTGTGCTGTGAGCTTTTAAGGTTTAGCATTGATTCCACAAGAGACCAGTTTGGAGAAAGAGATGAATCAGCTCCCATTCTGCCTCACTGCTGGCAAAATGCCTCCAAGACCTTACAGCATCAGTCCTTTCACTTTTCTGCACAAAGCCTGGCACTTTCTGGCTGGGAATTGGTGATGCTGGTTCTGTATGCTCATTGGCAATGTCCTGAATATGTCTCTCCAGGAGAGAGCAGGTTGGAAGAAGAAAGAATTAAGGTATCCAGGGGCTTCCTTGGTGGCTCAGTGGTGAAGAATCTCTCTCACAGTGCAGGAGGCACAGGTTCAATCCCGGGTCTGGGAGGATGCCCATGTGCCATGGAGCGCCTGAAACTAGGCACCACATGCACCACGACCATTGAACCTGTGCTACAGAGCCCACGAACCGAAACTACTGAAGCCTGCATGCCCAAGAGCCTGTGCTTCACGAGAGAGTAGACCCCAATCGCCGCAACTGGAGAAAAAGCCTGGACAGCAACCGAGACCCAGCACAACCAAAAGTAAACAAATAAACTTTAAAAGAGAGAAAGAATTAAGGTATCCAAACCTATTGTATGATCGTGGAGGAGGATTCTGTGAGTAGAGAAGGCTGCCCAGCTGAAGTTCCAGGCTGAGCAGGGAAGCTTCGGTCAGCCTCCTGCCTGACCCTGGGAACAGGTTCTGAGAGGTAACTTCCAGACATGGGAACACACCGTCTGTCATTGAGAGCAGAAGGGGGAAAGCAGGGCACTGCTGGGTGTGGCCAGCAGGGCAGCACGCTCTCTCGGGCAGGGCACCCAGGGCTGACCGCTGGCTGGCTGTGGGCTGTGGGGCATCTACAGGGTCGGTGTAATGAAAGGATAAATCACTAGAGCGGTTAGGGAAGTGAGGAGAGAGTCCACCCCAGGATTTCCCTCTGCGGCCATGATGAAATTGGATGGGCATCTCTATGCTCTTCCATGGGATCTTAATGTTGACCTTTGCATTAAATCTCCCAGACACTTTCCTGAAGGCCAGCACTGGGCCTGTCAAACTTGCAAAGCATGCAGGACCCTCCTGGAATTCTGCATCTGTTTATGCCCATATGCTTGATCTTGCTCAAGCAAATGCTGACTGAAAACTGCTGGAGAGAAATACTTATTGTCCTCTACCCCAGCCGCTGGAGATGGTCCTTCCCCACCCCGTGACCTGGAACTCAGACTTGTTTAGGCCAATGGGATGTAAGCAGTGTGTGGTGCAACCAGACTGAATGAGCCTGCACCGCTGGGCTCTACTTCTTGGCACCTCTGTGATCATCAGGAGAGCTTCTCAAGAGTCTCTACTACCCCTTCTTCCTTGGGATGAACGCATAGAACAGAGCTCTGAGCCACATCAGGGAGCCTTAGATTCCAAAGCAAAGTCACCCAGTCAAGCCTGGTGGGAGCAACTGGCCCCCAGCCATCCTGCAGAAATGTGAGTGAGAACAGATGATTTGTGGCTGGAAGCTACTGTGTTTTAGGGTGGTTTTTTATGCAGCAACAGCCGACTGATGCAAGAGCCTACAGTGCGCGGAGCTCAAAGTAAAGTTAGAGTGAAAATAACTCCTGTGACAGGTCTACAGAGGAAGGGGTACATAGGAGAGCGTGCAACGGGAAGACAGAATTGGGTCGGATGGGATGAGAGCTGGGAGCTGGAGAAGAGGCAGAGGATGACTAGCAGGCAAGGAAGGAAAATCCAGGCAGAGAGGCCCTGGGACGATGCTTCACGCAGGTGGGAGCTTTACACTTGGAGGAGCTGCAGCAGGGAGTTGGAGGAGCCAGGAGAGATGGGGGAGGGGGCATTCATGTGGGCTGAAGGGACAGGCAGAAGGCATACTGCCTAGAGCCTTGTGAGCACGATAATTATTCCGATACACATTTTGCATATATCACTTCCACTGCTGAGTGGGAATCAGATTGGAGGAAAACAATCAAGCAAGGTAAAATAATCATAGTTGAGCCATTAAACAAAGCCAGGGACCTTTAGTTGCTCCTCAAGGACTACAGATAATATGCTTAGCCATGTCCTTTGACATCAAAAAAGCAAAAGAGTTCCAAAAAAATCTGCTTTATTGACTATGCCAAAGCCTTTGACTGTGTGGATCACAACAAACTGTGGCAAATTCTTAAGGAGATGGGAATACCAGACCCCCTGACCTGCCTCCTGAGAAACTGTATGGAGGCCAAGAAGCAACCCTTAGAAGTGGACGTAAAACAACAGACCGGTTCTAAATCGGGAAAGGAGCACGTCAAGGCTGTATACTGTCACCCTGCTTACTTAACATATGCACAGTACATCATGAGAAACGCTGGGCTAGACGAAGCACAAGCTGGAATCAAGACTGCCGAGAGAAATATCAGTAACCGCAGATGACACCACCCTTAAGGCAGAAAGCGGAAAAAGAACTGAAGAGCCTCTTGATGAAAGTGAAATAGGAGTGAAAAAGTTGGCTTAAAACTCAACATTCAGAAAACTAAGATCATGGCATCTGGTCCCATCACTTCATGGCAAATAGATGGGGAAACAGTGGAAACAGTGACAGACTTTATTTTGGGGGGCTCCAAAATCACTGCAGATGGTGACTGCAGCCATGAAATTAAAAGACGCTTGCTCCTTGGAAGAAAAGTTATGACCAACCTAGACAGCATATTAAAAAAGCAGAGACATTACTTTGCCAACAAAGGTCCATCTAGTTGAAGCTATGGTTTTTCCAGTAGTCATGTATGGATGTGAGAGTTGGACTATAAAGAAAGCTGAGCACAGAAGAATTGATGCTTTTGAACTGTGGTGTTGGAGAAGACTCTTGAGAGTCCCTTGGACAGCAAGGAGATCCAACCAGTCCAACTTAAAGGAAATCAGTCCTGGATATTCATTGGAAGGACTGATGCTAAAACTGAAACTCCAATACTTTGGCCACCTGATGCAAAGAACTGACTCATTTGAAAAGACCCTGATGTTGGGAAAGATTGAAGGCAGGAAGAGAAGGGGACGACAGAGGATGAGATAGTTGGATGGCATCACCAACTCAATGGACATGAGTTTGGGTAAACTCCAGGAGTTGGTGATGGACAGGGAGGCCTGGTGTGCTGCATGGGGTCGCAAAAAGTCAGACGTGACTGAGTGGCTAAACTGAACTGAGCTGAACCTTTGAGCTATTTTGCAGATACTAAAATCCCCACCATGACCTTCCCTGATGGAAAGTGAAAGTAAAAGTCACTCAGTCATGTCCAACTCTTTGTGACCCCCATGGACTATAGCCCACCAGGCTCCTCTGTCCATGGAATTCTCCAGGCAAGAATACTGGAGTGGGAAGCCATTCCCTTCTCCAGGGGATCTTCCTAACACAGGGATCAAACCCAGGCTCCTGCACTGCAGGCAAATTCTTTACCATCTGAGACACCAGGGAAGCCCTCCTCGACAGCTCAGCAGGTTAAGAATCCACCTGCAATGCAGGAGACCCAGAAGACTTGGCTTCAGTCCCTGGGCTAGGAAGATCCCCTGGTGGAGAAAATGGCAACCCATTCCTGTATTCTTGCCTGAAAAATCCCATGGACAGAGGAGCCTGGCGGGCTACAGTCCTAAGGGTGGCAAAGAGTTGGGCAGGACTGAGTAACTAAGCACACGCAAAACCCACAGCACGTGGAAGATAACTATATACTGCCCATAAGCATGCAGACCCCAGGCTGGTTGGAACCAGAAGGTTAATGATGCTGACTCCCACTTACCTCACCACTCACCAATCACAACCAATCAGAAGAATGTCCACAAACTGATCACAACCCCTCTCCCCTCCCCTATCTTTTTCTGGGTCTTCATTGCTTTGCCCTAGCTTTCTCTAGTTGTGGCAAGTGGGAGCTACTCTCCACCACAGTGCACGGGCTTCTCATTGCCATGGCTTCTCTCGTGGTGGAGCACAGGCTCTAAGGTGGGCAGCTTAGTTGCTCCGAGGCATGTGTAATCTTTCCGGACCAGGGACCAAACTCGTGACCCCTTCATTGGCAGGCAGATTCTCATCCACTGTGCCACCAAGGAAGTCTCACTCCAACTCTTTGTGACCCCATGGACTATAGCCCACCAGGCTCCGCTGTCCTGTCTTCTTAAAAAAACCTTTCCCTGAAAGCTTTTGGGGAATTCAGGCCTTTTATGCACCAGCTGCCTAGACTCCTTGCTTGGTGCCTGCAATAAACACTGAACTGTCCTTCACCACAACCCAGAAGCAGTAGACTGGCTTTACTGTGAGTGGGTGCGTGAACTCAAGCTTGGTTTGGTAACAGTGGAAACACTGCTTCTTTCACCAGCTCCCAGGGCACTGGCGACCAAGCTTTTCCTCCAAAGACGAGAAACTAGAGGGATCTTTCTGGGAAAAACTAAACCGTCCAAGAGCAAAGACCTATAGATTCTCACAGTTGAGGGCCCTCAACAAACAAGTGCACTCCACTCGTGGATAAGCACCACTCCCACCCTCCCATGCCCCTACTCAGGCTTCTCATCGCAGTGGTGGCTTCTCTTGCTGCGTTGTGGCATTTGGGCTCTAGAGCACGGGCCCAGTAGTTGTGGAGAAAGGGCTTAGTTGCCCAAGGCATGTGGAGTCTCCCTGGACTGGGGTCGAACCCATGCCCCCTGTATGGGGAGGCAGATTCCCAACCTCTGGACTGTCAGGTTAAGTCTCTCCATCCACTTTCTAAGCCTCTCTTTCAAAGGTGAAGGGGAGCCAAGGATGGCAGATATTTGAGCAGAGCCTCCAAGCTGGTCAAGATAGGTGAGATTATGATGGTACCAGTTCCCCAGAGCTCAGAGTTTTGACTTATCATCCACACTCCAAATTCATCTCACATATAGGGAAGCCCTGCCTCCTCTTCACTCAGGGACCCAGACTAGCAGCATCTGCATCATCTGTGAGCTGCTATAGCAAAGAGAAGGTACGACCTTCCCTAACAACTCTCTACTTTTACTAATAATTTTGCTGTTGTTTTTCAGTGACCTGAAACTCACAGGAAAGTTGCAAGAACAATGTAAAGAATTTTTTTCCTTGGACTTCCCTGGTGGTACAGTGGATAAGAATCTGCCTGCCAAGGAAGGGGACACGGGTTTAATCCCTGGTCCAGGAAGATTCCACATGTTTCAGGGCAACAGCAGCATGCGCTGTAATCCCATGCACCACAATTGAGCCCATGTGCTGCGACCGCTGAAGCCTGTGCCCCAGCAAGAGAAGCCACTGCAGTGAGAAGCCCATGCACCTCAACTGGAGAGTAGCCTCCACTTGCTCCAACTAGAGAAAGCCCTCAAAGAGAAAGCAGCAATGAAGACCCAGCCAAACAAAAATAATAAAATAAATAATAATTTAAAATTATTGAATGACTTGAGAGTTCTGACATGATCCCTCAACATCCCCCAAAACAAGGCTACTCCCGTACCTAAGCACAATACATCCCTTCAAATCAGGAACTTCACTTTGGGATGTGAACATATCTAATCCTCAGACCCTACGAGTTCTGCCAGTCGTCCCAATAAAGGCCTTCAGAGCAGAAAGACCCATTCCACAATTGCGTGCCACCGTTGGTGCCTGTCCTTTCCTACACGGCGAGCTGTTCCGGGCTCATTTTATACTTGCCCTGCTACAGCCATGTTCCCAAGGAGCCCTGATTCCTCTTGCTGGAGAGGAAGATTTAGAAGTCAGGACCTGGGTGTTCCTTCTCACGGCCCTTGCCCGTGGTGGACTCTTGTTCGGGGAGTAACCAGGCAGGGTTGGAGCTGAGGCCACAAGGCTCCAGAAGCGGGACTGGTGGATGCCTGTGTTGAGGGGAGTCACAGTTTTCTCGGGGATTTGAGGGAAGAATTAGTGATAGAAAATTAAAAGACAAGGCAATAATTAACCACAGGAAAAACAGAGCAAAACACACACCAGAAAAGAAATTTAATCATAGTATACTATGTGGCTCGGCTATAAATGATATTTAGATGTATGTGTATGTATGTGTGTTTAGTCACTCAGTCATGTCAGATTCTTTGTGACTCCACAGACTGTAGCCCACCAGGCTGTTCATGGAATTCTCCAGGCAAGAACACTGCAGTGGGTTGCCATTTCCTTCTCCAGGGGATCTTCCCAATCCAGGGGTCGAACTCTGGTCTCCTGCATTGCAGGCAGATTCTTTACCATTGGAGCCACCAGATAAGTCCTTACAATAAACACAATAAATGTTTATTTAATCAAAATGGTGGGGACTCCCCTGGTGATCCAATGGTTAAGAATCTACTAGCAATGCAGAGGACTTGGCTTGGATCTCTGATCAGGGAACTAAAATCCCACCTGACGCAGGACAACAAAGCCTGTGCACCACAACTCCCAAGCCTGTGTGCTCGTGCTGCAAGTAGAGAAGCCCAAATGCCACAACTAGAGAGAAGCTCCCAAGTGCCGCAAATAAAGCCTGAGTGCTGCCGTGAAGACCCAGCACAGCCAAAAATTAAAAAAAATAAAAACATAGTGATGTAACTATCTTATGAAGTTGGAAGGAGTGTGGATTTTTATCTCTCATAAAAGGATGTTAATAATAAATGATGTTGACGGCCAACACTTATTGAGAGATTATTTCATGCCAGGCCCAAAGTACATGTGTAAATTATCTACTCCTTACATGAGCCCCATGGGACAGGTATTACTATCCCACATTATAATAAGAAATCTGAGGCATGATGAGATAAATAACTTATTCATTCTTGTGCTACTAGTAAGTGGCAGAGTCTAGATTTGAACCCAAGTAATCTGGCTCAAAAGTCAGCATCTTAGCCATTATTCGATATGGTTTCTTACATTTGGATGATGTCATAGTGAAAAAATAAACAAGCTGTTGAGAAATACAGCTATGAATATCAGAAGAAATAGCTAAAAAAGAATTGTAAGTAGCCACCTCTTGGGTATAGCAACTGGGCGTAGGGAGGGGTGGGACAGGAAATTGCTGGGGAATTTTGCTTTACTTGTTTTACTTTACTCTGAAATGTTAAAAACTACTTGCGTGCGCTATTTTGATTAAAACACAAATCGAGTCCAAAAAAGGAGCTTCAAATGGTACGAAGGGATCCCCCGTCCCCTCTCCCCAAGGCATCCCGCTGGCCAGCTTCCTGTGTTCACCCAGACCTATCTGTGCTCTGACCTGGGGGCCATACTCCTCCACACATGGTTCTCCCTTCACTCCTCTCTTGGAGACGGTCCAGTCTGAGCACAAGCATCTCTCTCAAGTGTTCCATGGTGGCTCAGAATCCAGACAGGTATCCTGTCTGGAGGGGGCCCTGGGACAGCTCTTCCCCATGTGCTGAGGACCCACCTGAGCCAGCCACCGAGACATGGGAGCGGGGCTGTCAGGCCCAGGCAGAGCATAGAGCCCCGGGGTCTGAGCCAGAGGGAGAGCTCCTGCCCGGCCGCCAGGTGCCTGGAGGATCTAAAGGAGACCAGGTCAGTAAGCCAGGTGTCCCGGGGCATCAGGGGTCGTTTATGACTTCATCCTGTGATTTCTAGGTCACAGAGATGCCCAGAGCCTCTGGACTTATGGTGCTTTGGACATTGGATCTGTGACTTTCCTGATGGTCCAGTGGCTAAGACCCCACGCTCCCATTTCAGGCGGTGTGGGTTCCATCCTTGGTCAGGAAACTAGATCCCACATGACGCAACTCAGGGTTCGAATGCTGCAACGAAAAACACTGCATGCCGAAAGAAACTAAGACTTGGTGCAGGCAAATAAATGTTTTTTTAAAATGTCAGGCCCTCCCACCCTGCCCCAGGAATCTGCCCTCAGGAGTGGGCGAGTCCCTCCCTGTCCTCCACCCTGGCCTCGCTCCATCTCCCAGACCGCCATAGCTGCTCAGTGTCGGGGAAGCTGAGTCTGGGTGAGGTCTCCAGGGTGCCCACTCACTACCCAGGAGGAGGAGGACTGGGGTGGAGTGAGCTGAATTTCCTTTCTATTTAAAGAAAAAAACCCAAGTCAATATTTTTAGGTGCCCGCTAAGAAGCTGCTTCCTCTGAACAGGGTCTTCGTCTGCCATGTGGCGGGGAGGTGACTGACCCAGCCTGCAAGTTAGGATTGGAGGGGGGAGGAAGGGGGGAAAGTGGGGGGAACCTGCTTCCTGGGCTGGTGCAGTTCAGTTCAGTTCAGTCGCTCAGTCGTGTCCGACCCCATGGACTGCAGCACTCCAGGCTTCCTGGACAGATGCTAACATCTGGTTTCAAGTGAAGGGTCTGTTTTTTTCCTACTCAGCCAGTAGGTTTGCCTGAAGCTCCACAAGGAACTTGCCGGAAATTGGTGGCAACTTGAACCCAGGCTCCTTCTGGCCTCTGGATTTCATTCTGATACCAGACCACCCAGGCAGCTGGCGTGTACCAAGAGCGGGCTGAGCTCTGTCTGGAAGCCGTATCTGAGAGACTCTGCTGCGGATGCCTGAAGCCACATGTGGGATTGTCAACCTGTGGTGGTTTCTCTCTGCCCGACAGGGACAGTTGCAAGAATGTTCCCCAATGACTCTGTAACTTGTGCCTGTGTGGAGTGAGCGCATGCTCCATCATGTCCGACTCTTTTCAGCCCCATGGACTGTAACTTGCCATGCTCCTCTGTCCGTGGAATGTTCCAGGCAAGAATACTGGAGTGGGTTGGCATTTGCTACTCCAGGGGAGAAGGGAATGGTTACCCACTCCAATATTCTTGCCTGGAGAATTCCACGCACAGAGGAGCCTGGCAGGCTATGGTACTTTCACTTTCTCTCCAGGGGATCTTTCCGACCCAGGGATTGAACTGGTGTTTCCTGCATTGGCAGGTGGATTCTTTACCGCTGAACCATCTGGGAAGCCCTGTGCATGTGTGGAGGTCCCCTCTGTCCCCCAGAGCAACTGGGAAGGACAGCTAAGACCCAAGAGAGAAGATCCGTCTCCCCTTAGGGGCTTCTAGGTTCTGGTTGATCCCCGGGAGGTGGAGCTGAAGCCTGGGCACGTTGGCAAGTGCAGGAGGAAGGACTAACTGCTGGACGGACAGCTTTGCTGGTAAATCGGCCTCCCCAGCCACACTCTCGAAGATTCTGCACTTCCAAGGGGCTTCCAGGTCATCAGTAGGCCCCTGGGGAGGGAGACCTGGGAGTCACATCCCATCAGGGCTGCCAGGACCCGAGAGAGAACTGTGGTGCCCTATACCAAGGTCACAGGTGTGAAGCCCTGTACCAAGGTCACAGGATAAAAATCTCTGGGACTGACCAAGCTCCATAGCAACTCTTGTCATGAGCCTCTAGATCTAAACCAGCCAGTTCCCTGATCCCACATTAGGTAAAATATCCACCCTGTAGCATCCTAACCAATTACTTAATGCCACCATTCCAGTAGGAATTTCTCTATCTTGAAGCTCTGAAAATTTGGCTACTAGCCTGTGAAAAGATTCGACTCTCCCTTGAGCGGGCCTGCTGTTCTAACAGCGTCTCCCACTCTAATAAACTCTGTTCGCCTCTCATTCTGCCTCATGTCTGGAAATTCTTTTCTAGCCTGTGCACGGACCACGACAGGAACCATCCTCTGGGGTTCTGGCAGCTCCAGTGCCCTCTGCTTGTGGACCATGAAACCAAGGCCAGCACACGGGAGGGCCTGAGCCGAGACCCACAGCAGCCTTTCCTGACCTCCGCACCCGGCCAGGCTCTCCCATCGCCTGAGCCTCGTCTCTTCCACCACCAGATGGGAAGCCCTGAGGAAGGTTCCGTCCCATCCGAAGCCCGTCGCACAGTGCCTGGCACACAGTAGGTGCTCAGCAAACATGGTGGGTGGGTGTGACATCAGCAGTGTTTCCTCAACACCTAATTTGAGGCTCCCCACTTGTGGAGTGTTTCCTGGCCCCCTGGCCTGTTCCCCAAAGCCCCAGAACTGCCGCCTCTTGTGAACTCCTGCTGCTCCCGCCCCAGGTCAGCACTTGAGAGCCCACTTTGTGTAAGACGAAGGCCCCAGCACCCGAGTGACCCCTACTGTGTGATGAATGGGTGTGATGGGGGACACACTGCCTGCTCTCGCTGGAGCCCGTGCCTCTGGCCATGGGTCTCTCCTGAAGGGCCCAGGAAACCACATGAAACCCAGGTTCAGGGCCTCCTCACCTGAAAGCTGGGTTGAGTCTCCCAGTCAGCAGAAGAGACGGAAGTTCACAGTGGTAAAACTGGGCTGTCACTCTGCCCCTGAGCATCAGGGCTGGGATCTGAACCCAGATGTTTCTGACTCCAGAACCCAACCCTTAAGCCCATAGCGTGCTGTCTCTTCCCAGGGGACCCTGGAGAGGCCCAGGACGGTAGGATCTGCCTACTTGCTCCCAGCATACTACCGAGGGGCGGAAACCATACCACAGGCTACGTTGCACACCCTTGCTGTTTGGACAGGCCTCGGGCCCTGAAGGAAATCACTCTTGGCAGGAGCACCTCCCGAGGGGAGCTGCTGTGTGGGCAGAGTCGGAGCCGGGACCTCTTGGAGCCAGTCCTCTCTGCTGATCCAAAACACAGGTCCACACAACCTCACGCAACGTCCTGAGGCAGTACTGACTCAGTCAACAAGCACTTAAAGGGCGCCAACTGTTTACAAGGCCATGGAGATGAGTAGTTGACCCTTGCTGGGCTAGTGAGGAGGTTATGTGTGTGCGCGCTCAGTCATGTTTGACTCTGTGACCCCATAGGCTGTATCCTGCTAGACTCCTCTGTCCGTGGGATTCTCCAAGCAAGAATACTGAAGTGGGTTGCAATTTCTTCCTCCAGGGGATCTTCCCAATCCAGGGATCGAACCCATGTCTCCTGCATTGGCAGGTAGATTCTTTACCACTGAGCCACCAGGGAAGCCCACTGGGGAGGGCCCATCACAGGACAGATCACATGCTGGTGTGGAAGAGGGGACCCTGCCTGCCTTGTTCACATCTGGGTCCCCAGCATTCACCACAGTGATGAGTTGTGTGTGGGATAAATGGACGGATGACGGATGATGGATGGATGACTGCAGGGCCAGGTGGTTTGGGTGATACCGGTCTCGCTGAGCCTTCACACCACAGCCAGACCTGGCTGGACCCCTCTCCAGTTAGAAGCTGCCTTGATGACCCCACTATTCCAAGAAATAATGCTCCAGATTTCCTCCCCAAATCAGCCTGACCACCATGAGATGTCTTTGGAGTCTCGTGCTTTATATTGGGAAGGGATGGAATTTTACTTTCTGCTCTAGATTTGTTTTAGCATAAAAATATTTTCCTTCAAGTCCTGGAGCGCAGATTTTGTCCTAGGAGGTGGTGCTGTTTGTCCTGTGGTTCAAGTTCTCCCAACTCTGTGTAGTGACGTTTTCGAGAAATCTGAAAAGCTGAGATCGACCTGGGGTAATGTCCACATTTCTTGGCTGGCCTTCAAGGCCCAAAGGTCTGGCCTCTGTTGCCTCTGCTGCCCACAGTGGTCACTTGGACTGTCACCCTCGACAGCACAGGACTCTGTGTGGCCCCCCCGAACCCAATTCAGGTTGCTGCATCTGAACTTGTACTAACCCTCAGGATTCAACTCGGCACCTCCTCCTCCAAGAAGCCCTCCTGGCTCTGCCATGGTCTCCATCATGTCTCTCATCAGACTTCCAGTGTAGTGTTAGAATAATCTGTCCACTATACAATGCAGCGGCTGACAAAAATCCAATCCATATTATCTTAAGTTGGAAAAAGAGGTGGGATGGATTGGTTCACAACACTGGGAAGACACGGGTGGAGCAAGCCTGGGGGTGACGGGGATGCTTGGAACTCCGTGCCTCTTGTTTAAGTGGCTTCTTTCTCTGAGACAGGAGGCCTGGCTGCCTGCTCCCCAGGCAAACACACCAACAGCTCTGAGTCACAGGAAAAACACTCTTTTCCACCAGCTCCAGGTAGAAAATTCCAGGGAAAGTGTATCAGTCCAGGCACCAGCCCAGTCCAAGCTCACACAAACTAAGACTAATTTGAGGAGAGCTGCAAAGGGGGCTCTTTACAGACACCTGGGTCTACGAGGGGGCAGTACTGCTTTCGGACCGGGTGGAGGGCTGACTCCATCCCTAGACCTGAAGAGCTGGTGCCAGGGAACAAGCGCTAGAACCTCAAGGGGGAGAGACGCGGGGAGTCTGGCTGCACAAGCACTGTGACCTTCCTTTAAGGACACGGCCAGCCCAGGGGACCCTTCACAGCTGGGGTAATAAATTTCTCTGTCGCTCCTGTTCCACTGATGGATCCAGCTGGAGCCGGGGGGCCTAGGGAGCATAAGATGCAGTCCATGCAACCTCCTGGGGCCCAGACCAGGGTGGGGGTGGAGAAGGATGCAGAGGTGGGCAAACAGAAGACCCTTCGTGTATCACCTCCTCTCCCTGGACCTCTCCGGGGTTGGGGAGGGGGCCTGGCCTCCTCATGGTGGGGGGTGGGGGAGGGAAGAAAGGGAGAGGGAGGTGAACCCCATAGTGTTAAGCCCACTCAGCACCCCAGGCCTCAGGCCAGGGCCTGCCACGGGCCTCCTCTCTCCAGGGCTCAACACTGAAAACTAAATGTTGAAACAGATAAAAGAGGATGTTGCAAAGCCTGGTGCCCACGCCTGCTAGGCTGTGTTCAGCTGCTTCCCAGGCAGTGAACGAGGCCCCAGGTCCCAGCCTGGAGTGCAGGTGAAGCAGGCAGAGGGCATCCCTGCAGGGAGCTGCTGGGTAGATTCTGGGGGTCTGGAGAGGGAGGGGGCAAGGAGGACTAGACACTGTGGAGGAGAGAAGAGACAGGCTACAAGACTCCCTTTTTAGGAAAAATGGAGCCTATTTATGAGTCACCAGGCCATCCCAGGGCAGAGGCTGTGACACGGGCAGACCATGCAGACACGACCCTCAGAGGGGAGGCTGCAGTGGGCCCTGGGCCCCAAACTGCCTCCGGGGTTGCCTGAGGTCCAGCCCAGGGACCGTCCCGCCGAGGGTGACTAGCGTATGGCACCTGCAGCCACTCATAGCTCATCTGTTCAGTTCAACCAGCTTGGACAGCAGCTCAGATTCAAGAACTGGCCTGAATCTATAAGCCGATTGCATGTGTCTCCTCTCTCTAACCTGACTGTCACATATAGGAACCAGGATCAGGTCTTCCTTGACTTTTGTCCACTTCACGTAGCACAATGCTGCACATAGTAGGTGCTCAGCAAATGACTGATTAAGAACTCATGAATGTTCTCTTTGGACAACGAAAACTGCTTAGAAATAGTAAAGAAAGTTAAAGAGAGACCATAAGCTCACAAGCTGGAATCAAGATTGCCGGGAGAAATAGCAATAACCTCAGATATGCAGATGACACCACCCTTATGGCAGAAAGTGAAGAGGAACTAAAAAGCCTCTTGATGAAAGTGAAAGAGGAGAGTGAAAAAGTTGGCTTAAAGCTCAACATTCAGAAAACGAAGATCATGGCATCTGGTCCCATCACTTCATGGGAAATAGAGGGGGAAACAGTGGAAACACTGGAAACAGTGTCAGACTTTATTTTTTGGGGCTCCAAAATCACCGCAGATGGTGACTGCAGCCATGAAATTAAAAGACGCTTCCTCCTTGGAAGAAAAGTTATGACCAACCTAGATAGCATATTCAAAAGCAGAGACATTACTTTGCCAACAAAGGTCCGTCTAATCAAGGCTATGGTTTTTCCTGTGGTCATGTACGGATGTGAGAGTTGGACTGTGAAGAAGGCTGAGTGAGGAAAAATTGATGCTTTTGAACTGTGGTGTTGGAGAAGACTCTTGAGAGTCCCTTGGACTGCAAGGAGATCCAACCAGTCCATCCTAAAGGAGATCAGCCCTGGGATTTCTTTGGAAGGAATGATGCTAAAACTGAAACTCCAGTACTTTGGCCACCTCATGTGAAGAGTTGACTCATTGGAAAAGACTCTGATGCTGGGAGGGATTGGGGGCATGAGGAAAAGGGGACGACAGAGGATGAGATGGCTGGATGGCATCACCGACTCGATGGACATGAGTTTGGGTAAACTCCGGGATTTGGTGATGGACAGGGAGGCCTGGCGTGCTTCGATTCATGGAGTTGCAAAGAGTCGGACACGACTGAGCGACTGAACTGAACTGATAAGCTCTGCTCTAATGCAGGATATTTTCTGTAGCACTTATCTAAGAGTGGTTACAACTCATACATATCAGAGATTGTCTTCAATTTAAAATAATAAAAGTGTCTTTTAATAATAAAAAACAAAATTCAAGAGCTGGGCAACTGCACCTCTGCTGTCTCTGGTGTCTACTCCACCTTTTAGGATTTTGTGAAAACCTTCCATGGCAGCCCATGAAGTCATAATATTTGCAAGGAATCAAACCACGGCTAAGACTGGGGAGGCTGTGGTGGCCCTGGAATTTTTGAGGCACTAGGAGTAATTTTAGCATTTGCTGTGGGGGTGGGGGGGCAAGTAGAGCATTCTGGTCAGGTTTATTTTCAGGAGTGAGGGGACACCCGTGGACACGCCCTCTCGCCTCACCTTCTAACTTTGCTCCCGAACACAGGTGGGCGGCGGAGCGGATGGCCTGCAAAACTGGTTGTAAACACAACCCTCGGCTTGGGTTTCTTGGGGGATGACTTGCTTCTGAAATAGCTTGATAATTAGAAAAACTTTTGGGTGGATGTTCCCTCTCCAGAACACAGAATAACAACTGCTAAAGTGGTTATTTCTGTTCACTAGGCGGCCCTGATTTCTAAGGCCTGGGGAGCACCAGGTGAAAAGTCTGAAGCTCTCCAACGTGCTTTCAGCTTGAGTGGAGGGCCACGTGGGTCTGGGTGCAGCTGTTTCTCCTTTTGGGAAAGATCCTCGTGCTGATCACAACACTCCAGGGATGGACATCTGCCCCCCCACCCCCACCCCCCACCACCCAACCTCATCCAGGGATCAGTCCAGAGCTGGGTGCTACCTGAATTCCCATGAGCAGGGGCTTTGGGGCAGGGGTCTGATTAGACAGGGGAGCACAGGATTTGATGGTCAGTGGTTAAGGGGGCTTCCTCAGTGGCTCAGCAGTCAAGAATCTGCCTACGAATGCAAGAGACACAGGTTTGATCCTGGGGTCAGGAAGATACCCTGGAGAAGGAAATGGCAGCCCACTCCAGTACTCTGGCTTGGGAAATCCCACAGGCTAAAGTTCACGGGGTTGCGAAAGAGTTGAACATGACTTAGCAACTAAACAACAACCACCACCACAACCAGGGGTAAGAATCTGCCTGCCCAAGCAGGGGACACAGGTTCGATCCCTGATCCAGGAATACCCCACGTGCTGCCAAGCAACTAAGTCTGTGAGACATAACTACTGACCCCACATGCTCTACAGCCTGTGCTCTGCAACAAAAGAAGCCACTGGAATGAGAAGCCCGAGCACCACTAGAGAGTAGCCCTCGCTTGCTGCAACTAAAGAACAGCCCTCGCGTTGCCACAAAGACCAGAGCAGCCACATACACACACACACACACACACACACACACACACAGAAATTACCAAAAAGGGGCGTGTAGTCCTTGCCTAGAGGCTACATCGATTGCACAGCACTTGACAAACATTGAGAAAACCCCAACTGTTCATATCCAAGAATCTACGGGGTGTTCCGATGAGGCGGAGGGACGTGAGTGGGCCCTCCAGGCACCTCCTGGTGCTGACACCACAGTGACCCTTGCTGGACCCAATAAAGTCCTCCCTAGGGTGTCCCAGGCAGAGCCATGAGCCCTAGGTTCTCTCTCCCCTGGGCATCCCAGGTCACTGAGATGCTGTGAACTGTTGGCAGCCACGATCCCTCACAGGAAAGGTCATGTATCAAGGCAGGAACGAGGCCACCATGCACAGTAGAGTCGCCAGATGAAACACAGGACACCCTGGGAAATCTGCGTTTCCTGTGTGCACGTGCGTTTAGTCGCTAAGTCATGTCTGACTCTTTGCGACCCCGTGGACTGTGGCCTGCCAGGCTCCTCTGTCCATGGGATTTCCCACAAGAATAGAGGAATGGATTCCCATTTCCTTCTCCAGGGGATCGTCCTGACCCAAGGATCACACCCACATCTCCTGCATTGGCAGGTGGATTCTTTACCGCTGAGCCACCTGCATTTCAAGTGAACAAGAATAATGTCTAAGTCCATCCCAAATGTTCCCTGGGACATACTGCTACTAAAATGACACTCGGGGACCTCCCTGGTGGTCCAGGGGCCCAACTCTGCACTCCAATGCAAGAAGCCTGGGTTTGATTCCTGGTCAAGGAACTAGATTCTGCATGTCACAACTAAGACTCAATGCAGCCAAATAAATATTAAAAAAAAAAATCTTTAACAGTCAACTAGCAATTAAAAACATTTTTAAAAATAAAATGGTTATTTGTTCTTTACCTGAAACACAAACTTCCCTGGGTGTCCTGTGGATCTATTTGCTAAATCTGGCAGCCCCAATGAAAGAGCAGCCTAACGGCTTACTGGTGACATTGGCTGACTTCCCTGACTTTGGTCCCACTGAATGTGCCCCACCCTGGCCCTTCCGAAGAGTGGAGCCAGGATGTCCTTCTTTCAGATCTAGTTTGAGTTGGGTTTCTGTCACTTGCAACCGAAGGAGTCTGGGTTAAAATAGAGATAACTTAAATGTTCAACAGCAGAGGAGGGGACATGCTTCCAGGAGGCTTCCCGTCAGTGGATCTCACACTTGTGTGGAAACCAAGATTGAAGACCACGGGGATGCGTGGAGAAGGCTCACAATGAAGTAAACTAAAAAATAAAGGCTACAAAACCGTGTGACACAGAGATAGAGCATCTACCTGAGAGAGGGAGGTTGCTGAACATGAAAACTACTAGGTGGGGTGGCAGGCACTGCAGACAACTTCCTGTTTTTCACTTTTTTGGCCATGCTGTGCAACATGCAGGATCTTAGTTCTCTGACCAGGGATGGAATTTGTGCCCCTTGCAGTGGGAAGCAAGGAGTCGTAACCCCTGGACCCACAGGGAAGTCCCTTAATGGTGTCTTTTTTATACATAAATGAAAATCCAAATGAGAAAATTCAGTTTTTCCAATGTGCCTCCCCTCTCGATTGGAAGTGAGAATGGGGACAGACCTCAGCTTTGGGGTCCCCCCAGTAATGAGGGACGGGGGATCCTGGTGGGCTGCCATCTGTGGGGTTGCACAGAGTCAGACACGACTGCAGCGACTTAGCAGCAGCAGCAGTAATGACAATCACAAAGAGAATCAAGGAAGATGAGGAGACAGCAGTGAAAGCCAGGTCCCCCAACCCCAGCCAGGTCCCCCGACCCCAGACTCTGTCCTGGCCCCCCGATTTGGTGGTAGCCGACAGGTCTTGACGACAGTTACCTCTTGACCGTCAGTGAAATGAGGTCTCCTGCCCGGGCTGTGGTGGCCAATGCTGTGGAAGTGGACTCTTAGCAGTGTGTGGCAGCCACCTTGAGGTGTGGCTGTGTCCAGTGGATCAGAGGTGACCTTGGAGACCACTTCTAACAGAATGTGGGGCTAGAAGTGACTGGAAGGCTACTGAGAAGTCTGCTAGTGAAGAGGACGCGGACGAGAAAGAGGAACTTGAAGAGGGGTGGACAGTGGACCTCCCAAATAAAGGGCAGATGGAAGGGTCAAGAACACGAGGAGCAGAGGCTCAGTGAGGACGTGAGCTTCGGGTCACCTCTGCTAATATTGCTCTGCTAACACTTCTGCAGTGGAGGGGACTGGACTGCAGTGATTTAACATTCATTTGTGTACTTTTTGGCAATGTATGAATTCACTTATAATGAGTATGCATTATTTTACCAAAATACTGATGCTTCCAAAGGTGCCCCGACCGACACCCACCTCAGACATCACAGTGAATGCCCTCCAGGCGAGGCCTGCTCCAAGAGTGATCCGCCAGGTAGGCTGATGGGAAGATGACGTCCCTCAGGCTGCTTATGAACTTAGGAAACCCAGTTGTCTTGCCCCTCACTGTCTCTCCCAGGAGCCCAAGGGACCCTCAGGCAAGTGGGGACTGGCTGGCTGCTCAGATCCACCTGTGATAGGTGCGGGGTAACTGGGTCTGCCTCGCCATACCCCCTCTGAGCACACACACGGCCCATCACACTCCGTCTCCCAGAAAAAATAAAGGGCAGGGATTTGGGGGAAACAATTTTATTGTTTAAAAAATAGATGGTACATTTGACATACAAAAAAGGCATTTTAAAAACTCTGATCTGAATATGTCTCATTGTCAGAGGCATCGTTAAGTGTCCAGTGTTTCCATAAAAGCCAGGAGCAGTTGCTCTTTCTGCAGAAAGGTGTGGCATGTTCACGCCATTGGCCGGGGTGGGGGGTGGGGGGGCAGAGGGGGGGTCATGGTCATGGTCTTCCACCACCTGGGGGAACAGACAGTCCCTCCAACCTAACAGCTTGCTTGTCTCTCTTCCCTCCCAACAGAAATCCTGTTTGGATTTCTGTTTCTCTGCACGGGACAGAATGCATGGACATAACCCAGATTGCAACACACCATGATTTCAGAGCCCACACCCCCCATCCAGGGGGAGCCCCATCCAGGGCTCTTCCTGGCAACAGCTGCTAAACACAGCACCAAGAAGTCTGGAAACCTTCACTCGGGCTCGGGAAGCGGTGGCTGTTGGAGCCGGCGGAGGCCCCGTGATGCCTGCTCTCACCCCGTCCTTCCAAACCAAGGAGGGGTGGGGCAGACTGTGCAGGTCGTGTCTCAGAGATGCACCTTCAGCCTTGACTACCAGCTTCTCCAGGGTCCTTCCTCTTATACGCAAGTACCTCACACCACTTATAACGACCTTTCTAGACGTCCGTGGGGTACAGCTAAGGACCCAAACTGATGAACATACGTAGTTCTGTTTACACTTCTGTTTCTAAAGCTACCAGTCGCTCAACCATATTCCATGTGACTTTCAGTGAATGGAAATGTATTTATCCCTTCCCATGCCAGAGGGACAGAAAAGATGCAGAGATTTCCTTTAGAACACCTGAGAGCAAGGGAAAGACTATCACGAATAAAGAACCACCAAGAATAAAAGCAGCATACTTAATTGAGATCTCCGCCCCTCCCCATCTATGGGTCCCATGCAGTTACAGCACTGGCGTCTGCTTTACAAAAGAGATGGGCTCCTGAAAGTTGGCTGGAGAGGACAGTTCATCAAAGGGATCATTCCCCCCAACTCCTCCAGCTCGCTGTAAGGTCAGAAGTGCCTCCTCTAGTCTCAGGCTACTTTTCTCTTGTGCTGACAGTGTTCGTGAGTGTGCACCTTGCTTTGCAATGAGCTGAGGAATCCTTAAGAGTTCCTTACTCTGGCCCCACCTGGAGTGCTGACAGCCAGAGGCCAGAAGCCTGAACCTCTGGACAGGGGTCCCGGGATGCCCTGGAAGATGCACATCTTCCAAGAACACAGGCTGGTGTGGGTCCCCATGGGCTTCCTCTGGTGAAGATGCCTGGCACTGGTAAGGCCTCTAGAGCAGGAAGAGCAGGAAGCGGGATTTTCATCTCACGTGGAGGAAACACAGTGTGCAGCAAAGGACCACAGAGGACACGCTGGTGCCCAGCTCCAATCTCCAGTGAGCAAGGGAAGATGGACTCTGGACTGGCAGGCTGACGCCTATAGGTCAATGCAGGCCCATCAGTGGGGCACAGTGGGGAGACAGGTGAGGTTCTTGGAGGAATGAATCCATGACCTCAGTCAAAACACTCGGGGCCTCCTTGAGAGCTGACCTCACTGCAGATCCCTCCTGATGCTCTCCCTGGGCACAGACTAGCTGCCAAACAGGGATGAGGCTGGAGGACCCACCCTCTTCCTCATGGGAATCTCGACTGCCACGGCACAGCTGCAGCCTTGAGGGGAAGTGGGAGGTTCCCAGAGGGGAGGTGGGAGGGCTGGGAGAGGGATGCTCTTCAGTTCAGCGAATCGATAAGAGGGGGCGCGGATGGCCCCTACTGGGCCACACAGGCGGCCACCGCGAGACACAGCCGCCTCTCAAGCCTCGGCCCCGCTGAGTTTATCTTTTGTGGGGCGGGCAGGCACCAAGCTCGGGGACTGCCACCACGGCCCCCTCACTCTTCTGTCACCACTGGCCTTTCCTGTGGCTTGTTCATTCTCAGACACAGACACACTGCCCGGCGTGGACTGAGGTCCGTGGGTCCCCGTCTGCTTAAGATAAAAATAGAGCTGGTAAAGCTGATGCAGAGGCTGCTTCTGTACGACTGTGTGTATTTTTGTCAAGAAAAAAAAAATCTGTTTCTGAAAACTGACTTGTAGGAAACCGCCCCTTAAGTTTCTGCGGAAGCGTCTCCCTCCCTTCTCAGCCACACTGTCTGGTTCTCTACACAAATGGGGAGGAGGAAGGTCCCAGACCGGGGAGACTGGGCCTGCAAGCTCTGGAACAAGAGCCCCCACGGGAGTGTTCTGAAATCCCGCCCGCTGGCAGAGCCCGGGGTGTGCTGGTCCCCAGGAGGCCCGGGACTGGGAAGAAAGCACTGTCGGCAGAGGAACGAGAAGTGGGGCAGGAGGACAGGACTGTCCTAACTTGCGGTTGGCAGGAAACTTTGCTCCAGGAGCAACATCAGAATCTAGCTTATAGCAGCTGGGAAAGTCCCTAAATCTCTCCCTGCAGCAATTGGTGATAAACCTGCTTTGGAGAGGAGGATGTGAGCCGGCCTCCAAGAGGAGGGGCTGGCCTCCTTTCACAGGCCTGCAGGGCCACTCCAGCTGCCTGGGCTCCGTCTGGGAAACTCTGGGAGCCGCGCTGGGCTCCCTGGGAAGGAGGTGGTACCGCAGGATGGCTGGGAGCACATGTCTACAACTCTGCGGCCCACATCCAATTTAGAACTGGCCTGTTGTCATTAGACAACTCCAGTTTCAACTTCAAAATCATCGGTCAATCAGGATCCCTCCACCTCCTCACGGGGTTATTGTAAAGATTAAACAAGACCATACAGCAGAAAATGTTTAGTACTGAGCCTGCCACCCTCTGTATAGAACCCATCACCCCTCTGTATAGGACACATCATCGCCGCTTCCAGAAGCCCTGGGGCTCTGATTGATGTGTCTTCCATCACCCACTCCTCCCCTCCCTCGTGATGGGAGCAGTGAGCATCCCACCACAGAGGCTGTAGCAGCATCAGCTGAGACCAGCCTGATGCATGAAGCTGCAGGAACAGGAAGCCTGGGTACCAGTTCCAGAGTGCTCATGAGCACCCGTGTGTGAGCTGGGTGTCCGTGCTCCCTTCCAACCCTTGGGACCTCGGTTTATACAACAGGGTAAAGTCAGATTAGAGCAGCGTGTTTCAAACTATGGATCAGCTTGATTTAGTGAATTATAAGCAGTATTAAAAAAAAAATTTTTTTTTTTTAAAGAAGGTATCCAGAATTCTCAGGATGAGAATTCATTTATGGAACTTTTGCTTGAGATGCAGATTCATGCATGAGTCTGAGCGCTGACTCATGATGTAAAGTGTGTTTCTTGCTGTGGATCATGACCCAGAAAGTCTGAAAACCACCAGCACAGGATAGGAGAGAGAAAAGGGGAAGGGGAGCTGGAGGAAGCAGGAATATGACAAAGGGCTCCCAGTGGACTACGCTGGTGTAACTTTATGACAGCGCTTCCTAGATGGTGGGATGGTGGGGTGGGGGTGGGGGGGCGGGGAGCTGTGAGGGAGGTTCAAGAGGGAGGCGCATGCGTGCATGCTCTCTGCAACCCCATGGACCGTAGCCTGCCAGGCTCCCTGTCCATGGAATTCTCCAGGCAAGAATACTGGAGTGGGTTGCCATTTCCTTCTCCAGAAGATCTTCCTGACCCAGGTATCGAACCCACATCTCCCATATTGACTGGTGGATTCTTTACCACCGAGCCACCAGGGAAGCAGCACAAGAGGGAGGGGATATGTGTGTACAAAGAGCTGATTCATTTTGTCATACAGCAGAAACTAACATTATAAAGCAACTGTACCCCAATTAAAAAACAACAACAACAACAAAAAAAACCCAGAGCACTTGATTCTGGGAAGGAAACCCTTGCACTTCCTGCCCCCGCCTGGCCCCTACACATGTTCTCCAAAGATGAAGGTGCATTTTGAGGCAAGGTGCTCCTCTCAGAACAGGACATGCCTGGCTCAGGCCCGTGGTAACTCGCTGTTACTCAGAAATGGTGACATCAGAAGTTTGCTGGCCCCTTATCCTGCAGTGACACTTGGGCACGAGCAGGTCCCTTTCTTTCTCACAGAAGAAGTTCCTAAGGAACAGATCGGGGAGGGGGAGGGAAAGGGGGGTCCTCAGTGCTACAGATCCAGGGAGGCTCAGGAGCCTGGGGCGGGGAGAGATGAGCATCTTTGTAGGGGTGGTCTGAGGGCGCCCCCATGTGGCCAGATGTGACACCTGCAGCAACGTGTCCACTCCCAAAGTCCACTCCCATCAGAAGCCTCAAAGCTAAAAACGCTGATTTTCAGAAAGGGAGGAAACTTTCCCACCTGGGAAATGTGCTCTGATCGGCCAAGGTGAGTCTTCTGGGCATTAATACTGATGTCCTGTCTGGATGGGGTCTTTGGAGGCTGGGGGAAGCCAAATGTTAATGGGTACCTTTATGTGCAGAGCCCCCGGCCAGCGCCCACCTCACGGGCAAACATCTCCAAAGCAAGAATTCTTGTAAATTCTTGAAGAAGTGTAAACGGCCTTGAAGAAAGTGCAAACAATCAAAAGTTGAAAGACACATTTCATGATGCTCCTTCTTGTCCAGGAAAGCCCTTGGTGTGACCTTGACACTTTGTATCTGCCTGATCTGATACAAACTGTGCCTATAAGATGGGGAAGCTGTTCCACACAAAACCCTGCTTTATCCTTCACTGATGTAACTTGGGCTCTGCAGAAAGCTGAAATTAAGCGTTTTGAGAATTTTCACTTTTTTATAAAAGAATTTTGTAGATTCCTCCCACCACTTGGGGGTTTCAGAGAAACAGCTGTTATTGGCCCAGGGCTTCTCAGGAGCACCCGTTTACTCTAAATGAGAAGCTTGACCAGGACCGCCTCCCCCAAGTCCTCAGTGTTGTGTTAGTGGTGAGGTGAGCGGTGGCAGGAGGGGCTGGCACACAAGAGGCCATTGCCTCCACGAGGTAGTGTGAGAGGGTGGGCAGCAGTTGCCCTTTCTCGGCACTGACAACCAGCGAAGGCCCTGGGACGGCGGTGGACTGCCACTGCTGACGTGGGCTGCAGCCGCCCTGCCAGGGAGGCCTGGCTCCAGCTGGGTGAGGGTCAGAGCCCCTGGATGGTCTGGGTGCCCTGATATCACATCTCACTCCCCCCAGATGTTACCAAAAGAGAAAGATTTAACTGGATCTTTTCAGGTAAAACAAGAGGGGACGCTGAGAGCAGAAACACTCACTGGGGAAGTCCCCTGAGACAAAACAATCTTCTTCAGTGTGGATCCCAGGAATGGTCTGACCAACTCTGTCCAGTGTGTTTCAGTGTTTCACGCACAGCTGTCTGGCTGTGGTGGCAGGTCCACGCTATCGGCGCCCGCCCCCCACAAGACAGGCTCCAGCGGGGCCGAGGCTGGAGACAGCGGCACATGCCTGGAGCAGGGCTCCTCCCTGATGGAGCCGGGGAACCTGTGCCTCCTGTCATTGGTAAAGTCCACCTACTGAGAAAAGGAGCCCCACAGCACAGTCGCAAGATTCCTGGATCCGTTCCACATCCTAGAGTTTGTTGCTAGGGTGTCTGAGGGACAGCAAAGAAGCAGAGTGGGTGGGAAGACCTCCCTGGTGGAGGTCTAGGAAGACGGGACCTGAGATGCAGAGCAGGTGGAGGTGGCCCTGGAGGGGACAGGACAGCAGGCTGAGCTGGAGGCTGGAGAAAAAAAGGACGGAGGAGGAAGCGGCAGGTCCTAGCAGGCACTCGTGGCTCCAGGTGGGCACCTAGGCTCCAGCATCCACACACTGCTTTTCTGCTGGAGGCAGTCCAAGGCTCCTGGCCCACAGGTACCTCCTGGTTAACCACCCCCCGACTGCACTCCTGCTCTGGCGGGGAGCTTTCAGACGGTCCTGTTTGCGCTGGTGGATGCCCACATGTAACTGCTGCAGGTTTTTTCTTAAAGTGGACATTTCTCCCGACTTGGATCTTCGAGAGCAGAGCTGCCATCTCTTCCTTGTTCCATGGGGACCCGCCACCACTAGACGGGGACTGTCACAGGATTGGGACGGGGTCTTGTCCTTCCCTGCTGAGGGCCTGACCCTGAGGTGTCAGATTCCAGAGAGGAAGGCACGCATGGGCAGGGGGCAGGACTGAGAGGGTAGAGAGAGGGCGAATGAAGGGAAGCACGGGGGTGAGCAAAGGGCCAAGGTTCCATCACCCCAGAAACGCATCATAATCCATGTACCACACGAGCTGGCCAGAGTCCGGCAGGACACCCGAGATGGGCCACTTCTTGGGGTCACGGCCCACGCGGCTGACCAGCATGGCAATTTCACGCTTCATCCTGCCCATGACCAGCACGGCCACCTTCCGGGCACGGTTGATGAGGGGCAGGCTGAGGCTCATGCGCCGGTGCGGGCTGGAGGGGCTCGTGGTCAGCACTACCAGCTGCTCGCCGTCCAGGCCGGCGGGCGACTGCGGGAAGAGGGAGGCCGTGTGCCCGTCAGTTCCCATGCCCAGCAGCACCAGGTCGAAGCTGCCGTTGGTCACAAGGGCGGAGATCTCCTCGGCATAGGCCTGGGCGCCCTGGTCCTCCTCGGCACAGAGCCGCTGGCGCCGGTGCACGGGCATGGGGTGGACGTTGTAGTGGGGGACCCGCACGTGCTGCAGCAGGTGCGTCTGCAGGCCCTGGAAGTTGGACTCGGGGTCCCAGAGAGGCACGCAGCGCTCGTCCACCAGCCACAGGTGCGTGTGGGCCCAGGGGAAGCTGTAGTGCCCTGTGGCCAGCTGCTGGAACAGGGCCACCGGGCTCGAGCCACCCGAGAGAGCCAGGTGGAACTTGCCAAAGCGCCGCACAGCCCGCACAGCAGCGGCCTCGATGTCACCCGCCAGCCTGGCGATCAGCTCCTCGGGCCAGGCCGAGATCAGCGGGCTCTCTCGGTACTTGGCCCTGAGGACCTGGAAGTCACTGGGCAGCGGAGCAGAGTCCGGCCCCGGCACCAGCTGCTCCGGCAGTGGCTGGGAGAAGGACAGGTGGCCGCCGCTGAACTCAAAGTCCAACAGCTGTCCGTTCTCTGCTCCTCCTGGGTAGAAGCGTGGGACCTCGTGGGCCAGGCTGTCCAGCAAGGGCGTCCAGAAGACCCAGGAGGCCAGCAGGTTCTCCGTGGTGACAAAGGAGTCCTTCCGGCAGTGGAAGATGTGAGAGATGAGCAAGGAGTAGGCGTCCTGCTCCCGCACAGGGCTGTAGGCATAGTAATCAGAGAGTGGGAGACCGAAGAGGTGCAGCCCGGGCCGGCCCTCCACTTCCTTCCAGCTGGCGGAGGGCAGGGCCGGCTGGAAGAGGTTCCTGCTGACCAGCACGGCAGGGCTGCCCAGCTCGCCATGGCCGATGTAGAAGATGATCTGCCGGGGCAGGCAGCGGCTCTGGGCAGCGACCCAATGCTTCTCGCTCTGGACGCAGAACGCCTGGTTCTTGAACAAGATCCGCACGTAGCTCACTCTCTCGTCCAAGGCTTTGCCCGACATCAGGATGAACGGGACACCCTCCCAGCGGAGGTTGTCTATGTGAACGAGGATGCCTGGGGTGGGTGACAGGGGGACCGCAGGGGTGACGCTCCAGCACAGGACCCGGGACCTCCCGGCTGGCTCACCTTCCCCTCTTTCGTTCCTGCTGGCCACCCTCCTTTTCTCTGATTTCTCCTCTGGGAACCTCTGGCCTTGCTATGCTAGCCTCACCCACACCTCTCACCTCTTCTATTATCTTCTCTTCCCAGTCGATGCTCAAAAAGCAGCCTCATGGGCCACCTCAGACACCCATCGCCCTTGAGGGGCCTCTCAGCGCCATTGTCCCCTAAGGGGAGCTAGGCTGAGGGGCTCCAATTGGGAGATTCTGCGAGAAGTCTCATGGAGCAGGGGTGGGGTTGCAAGGTGGCACTGATGCTAAATGGGGGTGGGGGGAGGTATTCCTAGGGAAAGGTGCTTCCTTCCTGTCTGTAGAGCACTGAGGATGTGCTGAGGCTGTCAGATATGGGGGGTGCAGGGGAAGGAGAGGGGGAGCCAGGCATCTCAGCTACAGGCTTGCAGGGAACCGCTGTGCAGCTGAGGAGGCCTGCAGGGGGCCGTGGCGGTGAGAGTCAGACGCAGAGCGCCCTCCAGACTGAGCTGCAAACCTGGTTTTCCCACGGCCTATCTCTGCGTGACCTTGGGCAAGTTTCTAGCAACCTCGCGGAGCCTCACAGCTGTTCACCTTTAAGTGAGGATGACACCGACACCTCCCTGATGTGTTTGCACGGGAGGATTAAATGAGATGACGTGCATACAGTGCTGGCACGTGATCAGCGCCCGACCAGCAGCTGCTGCTCTGGTGCTGGGGGTTGTGATGTCAGTGTTAGGGAGCCGGCCATCCCCAGAAAGCTCTGAGCCTGTGCAAGTGCCCCAGTGGGCACCTGCCTGCTTGGCGTGCTGCGTGCCAGCCAGGTGTGTCCCCGGCCTGCAGCCTCTCTGGGGGCTGGATAAGCTCCTCCAGGGCAGAGCCAGGTCTGAGCCCAGCTGGGCGAGCCCTGGAAACATCCATGGACTGAACAGAGATCACCACTGAGGTGTCTGTCCCTCTGTCCAGAGGGAGCCAGCAGGTGACCTGCTGCTTTAGGCTGGCAGAAGGCCAGGGAGGCAGGGGCATCTCTCACTCGCCTCCAAGCACTTTGGTAAAATCCCACTTCCAGCCCCTCCCGACCCACCCTGAAGGGGTCTGTGTTGGGAGGACTGCTTCCACCTGGGGATGGGGGGGCGGCCCAGCAGCCCGTGCCCAGTCCTGGGGGCCCACCTGCGAAGGTTGGCGTCAGGCTGTGGAAGCTGTCTGGCTTCTGCAGCTCCCTGCGCACCTGCCCGCTGTAGGCCTGATACTGGCCCAGCACAGCACTGTGCCTCTGCAGGCTCCGCAGCGCCTGGAAGGCCTGGAGCTTGTGCTGCAGCACGGACTCTGGGCTGCTGACATTGACGGGCAGCTCCATGGCCACCAGTGTGAGGACCTCCGTCAGGTGGTTCTGCAGGACGTCTCGGATGACGCCGTACTCCTCGTAGAAGCTGGTGCGGCCTGGCGGGGGCGGGGTGCGGGAGGAGTCATAAGGACCAGGCACGTGGCTGACCTCTGCCTGTGCTTCCTGTGCCCACAGCCACACTCCCTAGTCTGAAGTGCCAGAGCAGAACAGGGCAGGAAGGGGGCGGGTGGCCCTGAGCCAATGAGACCTACCCCACCAGGAGGTGTCAGACCCCGTGGGCCTCTCCAGGCCTCTGCCTGGGGAAGGCTCTGGTCCCGGGAAGCTAGGCATCGCCGTGAGGGCCTGGGCAGCCTGCTGGTGCGTGACCCTGGGTGAGTCACCTGACTTTCAAGTCTCTGCTCCTCATCCTGCCATCAAAGGGGGCTCACTGTCACCCCCTACCAAGCCCACAAAGGTGCCAGGTCCTTGCCCTCGGCTTATAGTCAGGGGGAGGGGGGGAAGATGGGAGAGAGGAAAAGCCAATAAAGACATTATAGACAGAGTTCATGACAGAGGGTAATAAGGAGTCCGCTCTGAGACATGCAAGGGCAGTCCTGCAAGAAGCCAGGCAAAGACGAAGGGAGCTAAGAGAGGAAAAGCCTGAGGCTGGTCGAGCTTGGCTGCCAGGTGCCAGAAGAAGGGGAGCAGGAGGGCGAGGCTGGGAGGGCGGGGCTTGCAGGATGAGGGGCCAAGGCTGCTTTGTCTCCAGGCTCAGGGGAAACAGTGCAGGGGCTGAAGCAGGAGATGTCAAGACCTCCGCACAGTCACACCCCCCGGCCTGCTGTGGTGGGGGCGACCGCAGGAGACCACGTGGCGGCCCAGAGGCCGGGGGTGGGGTGGAGGCGGCGGGGGCGGAGGGAGGTGATGCTGGGACCTGGGGGTGGTGATGCTGGGACCTGGGGGGGTGATGCTGGGACCTAGGTGGGGGGTGATGCTGGGACCTGGGGGAGGTGAAGCTGGGACCTGGGGGGTGATGCTGGGACCTGGGGGGAGGTGATACTGGGACCTGGAGGGGGCTGATGCTGGGACCTGGACGAAAGTGATGGGATGCAGTAGCTGGAGAGGGCGGATGGCACTTCTGGAGTCAGAACTGACTGGAACCGCTGACCCATGTGGCACTAGAGGTAAAGAACCTGACTGCCAATGCAGGAGATGTAGAGATGCGGGTTCCATCCCTGGGTTGGGAAGATCCCCTGGAGAAGGAAATGGCTATGCACTCCGGTATTCTTGCCTGGAGAATCCCATGGACAGAGGAGCCTGGTGGGCTATGACCCATGGGGTCACAAAGAGTTGGACATGACTGAAGCAACTTAGCATGCAAGCTGACCCATGCGGGCGAGCACCAGTGAAAAGGTGAAGCCAAAGCCAGCTTCAAGGACTCGGGGCGGTGGCGGGGGGAGTTGGCTCCTGGGAAGGTGTCTGCTCAGGCCTGAGCAGAAGACGGGCATGGTGACATTATCTGAGATGAGGGGACTGGGTAGAGGAAGGGGTTGATGGAGGGGAAACCAGGTATATTTAAGCTTAAAACACACAGGTGGAAATGGCAGGTGGCCAGTGGATGGGGTTACCGAGAAGGTAAAAGAAGGTGACCCATAGAAAGAACACCGACCACAGAGCTTGGCAGTGACAACAGTGCTCACTGCGCCTGGCACAGCGTGGAGACGCCAGGCACCCCTCCTGTTACACCCACAGGGTCTGGCACGGCGGGTCCATGACCATCCCTGTCTACATGAGAGGAAGAAGTCAGAGGCCCAGGGCTGGGGTGAGCAGTCAGGAGCTGGTTAACCACACACGTCACACTTCCTCCTCCAGGGCTCAGGACCACCTCTGACTACCAGTGACTCAAATACATACAAGCCAGTGGTCAAACGCCACAACCCCTCACAAGGCACGGCTCACATTCCGCTGACTTGCCGAGACTCGGGCCAATTCACAGCCTTATGTACAGAAAAAGGTGACATCACCACCGGAAGAGCAGCTGTTTATCGAAGGTTTGAGCGCGTCACCTGTAACATGGGATCAGCTCTGTCACCCAGCAGCTTCTGCTCGTCTTTCAGGTCTTGGCTTCTAGAAGATTCTACCAAACTCTCGGCCTACCCTCCTGGAGGGCCCTGTCTTTGGCTGCTTCCCCTGACTAACTTGGTGCTGCCTGTTATTCACTCTTCCTGCCACCCTGATGCTCCATCAGGTTAGGACTGCATCTGCCTGCTCCCTGCAGCATCTCAAGCATCAGATACAGTGCTGCAGTCACTCCGCAGAACACTGTGTGGTTGGGAAGCTGAACACACACACCACCAGGGATCCACCTCGGAGGTTCCATGTTCAGAAAAATAAAGCTGATGATGTAATATAAATACATAAACTGCTTTGAAAATATAATACGACCAGGACAAACAGAATTTAAAATCAGTGAAAAATACAAGGGGAAATAAGAAATTCCATAGACAGGTTATACGGATTACGAAAGGTCGGGGGAAAAAAAGTCAGTTATTAGAAGACAGATCCATGCAGATTATCCTGAATGCAGGTTAAAGAGACAGAAAGACTCAACACACACACACACACACACACACACACACACAGCATGATGACTCTTCAAAATTAAACAGCACGTTTTCAGGCAACTGGATCCACACAGAAATGATAAAGAAGCATAGGGCAAGTCCACCTAAAACCTGGAATGTGGAGAAGAGGAACTGGGATGGGACTAGGGGAGGGACCCAAGGTTGGCAAGTTCACTGGCATCTGTTATATGATAGTTCTGCATATGTTACCTAGATTGTGTGTGTGTGATAGTTCTGCATATGTTACCTAGATTGTGTGTGTGTGTGCACGTGCCTGCCCAGTCATGTCTGACTCTTTGTGATTCCATGGACTGTAGCCCACCAGGCTCCTCTGTCCATGGGATTCTCCAGGCAAGAATCCTGGAGTGGGTTGCCATGCCCTCCACCAGGGGATCTTCCTGACCCAGAGCTTGAACCCGGGTCTCTTGCATCTCCTGTGTTGGCAGGTGGATTCTTCACCACTAGTGCCACCTGGCATTGTGTAATCATTCTTTTTTTATCTGATCAATACTTAATTCAAACCAACACAAAGAAAAGGCCCCTGGTTCAGACCTGCCTGGCCCACCTGCCCTCGGGCCAGCTGGACGGTGAGCAGGGACCACCTGGCCTGAGTTCAGCCCTACAGGCCAGGCGTGGCAGTGGCGCCAGAGTCATGGGGCAGGAAGTGAGACCCACAGTCGGCTCCTGGGAAGGTGTCTGGTCCTCGGGAGTGGAGCGTGAGTTCGCAGCTCTGGTCAAGGAGGCAGAACCTGGGACACACAGGACAACCAGCCGGGCCGTTGCCGCTGAACTACCCTAAATGCCCCCAGCTGGGAAACCGAGGCTCAGCTCCTGGCGCCACGGGGGTCTGGTCTCCAAAGTCCTCACAATATCACTGAGAAGACATCAAGAAAAAGATAACAGATAATAGCAATAACGGCGGATGTATATCAGTCCATTTACCCCTCACAGTAACAACATGTACAGAGGTCCTGCTATTACCCTCATTTTAAAATGTAAAGAGGAACTTCCCTGGTGGTCCAGTGGCTAAGACTCTACACTCCAATGCACGGGGCCCGGGTTTGATCCCTGGTTGGAGAACTAGATCCCGAATGCCACAACTAAGAGTTCACATGCTGCACTAAAGATCCTGCCACAATGAAGACCTGGCACAGCCAACCAAACAAATACATATTTCAATATGTAAAAAATAAATACAATGAAAGGAAATTGAGGTTCAGAGAAGTCAAGCGACTTGCCCAAGGTCGCACAGCTGGGAAAGGGGTAAAAATTAAATTGGAACCTAGGCAGCTGGCCCCAGGGGCTTCCCTGGTGGCTCAGCGATAAAGAATCCACCTGCAATGCAGGAGATAGAGGAGACACAGGTTCGATCCCTGGATCTGGAAGATTCCCCCGGAGCAGGAAATGGCAAGCCACTCCAATATTCTTGCCTGGGAAATCCCATGGACAGAGGAGCCTGGTGGGCTATGTCCCTGGGGTCGCAAAGAGTCACAAACAACTTAGCGACTAAACCACAACAAAGCGGGTCCCAGAGCCTGCCACTCTCACCACCTTCCGGGCTCCCTGTAACTTCCCACCCAAACAGCCACACGGCAGAACAGGGTGCCTGGCATGGGCTGAGCAGCAGGGCTCTGGTGGCTTTCAGAAGTGGAGGCTGGTGGCTGAAGCAGGAAACCAAGCTGGGCTTTTTGGTTGGGTTGGGGGTCGACGCAAGGGGCCAGGGGCTCAGCACCTCACAGGCCAGGAAAGGTGTGAGGAGGAGAAGGCAGGGCCGTGTCCCTCGGCTGCAGTCAGGCGGGGAGTGCCTCACAGGTATGTGGGCCCACAGTGACCAAACCTTGTCATTTATACAGAGGACATGAAAAACCGGATCATTAAGTACAATCTTACGTGTACAAATAATTCAGATTTTTTAAATTGCTGTGCGTCTCAAAGAACTGTGGGGGGCCGACTCTGCCACTGAGCCACATCCTGGTTGGGGTGAGAAGCGTAAGCAAGAGGGCGGACGTCCCGACACACAGGTCAGATGATGGATGGGGGTGAGCCTGGCTAGTCCGGCAGAAGCGGCCAGTCTGTGATTCGCAAGAGCAGAGATCGAGAACAGATGGAAAGGGCTTTGGAAAGGAGGGTGAGGGGCTTGAGGAGCTATTAAAAGTCCTCGTCCTCACCAGTTAAGCAGAGTTACTGCACAATCCAGCAGCTCCAATCCCAGGTGGACACAAGAGAGAAAAGAAAACATATGTTCTCAAAAAACTTGTACACAAATGTTCACAGCGGCCTTATTCATGACAGCCAAAAAGAAGAACTCAAATGTCCACCAACTGATAAGTGGATAAATAAAATGTGGTGAATCCATCCACACAGCAGAATGTTATCTGGCAATAAAAAGAAATGAAGCGGGTGGCACTGAAACATATACATCACCCTATGTGAAAAAGACAGCCAGTGGGAATCTGCTGTATAACAGAGGGAGTTCAACCTGGTGCTCTGTGATGACCTAGAGGGCTGGCATGGGGTGGCAGTGGGAGGGGACATATGTATACTTGTGACTGATTCATGTTGATCTATGGCAGAAATGAACACAATATTGTAAAGCAATTATCCTCCCATTAAAAATAATTAATTAAAAAAAAAGAAATGAAGCACTGACACAGGTGTGGATGAACCTTGAGAACATTACGCTCAGTGAGAGAAGCCAGACCCAGAAACTCACATACTGTACATCCTATTTACACGAAATGTCTGGAATAGGCAAATCCACAGAGATGGGGAGTAAGTTTATGGTTTCCAGGGCTGGAAGGACGAGGGGCGCAATCAGAGGGTGGCAGCTAATCAGGGATGGGGGGGAATACAGAGCTTCTTTTGATGAAAATGTTCTACAACTGATTGTAGTGATGGATGCACAGCTCTGTGACTATACCAAAGCCCACTGAACTCTATCCTTAAGTAAGTGAATTATATGATGGGGGCTCAGCAGTAGAGAATCCACCTGCCAGTGCAAAAGACTTGGGTTTGATCCCTGAGTTGGGAAGATCCCCTGAGATGGAAACAGCTACCCGCTCCAGGATTCTTGCCTGGAGAATCCCATGGACAGAGGAGCCTGGTAGACTACCGTCCATGGAGTTGCAAGGAGTCAGACACAACTCAGAGGCTAGACAACAACAAATGATATGTGAATTATCTCTCAATAAAACTCTTTTTTTATTAGAGGTGGAACCCTGAGAGAGGTGCTGTGAGAAGATTAAGCCATCTACGATTTGCAAAATGAACAGAGAGGGGACCAGTGGGAATGAAGTCAATGAACAGCTTTGGCTGCAACTGAAGGAAGTAACGAGGGCTACAGCAAACAGTGAAGCATAAAGACACTGAGAGGATGAGGGAGAACTGCATGACAACTGGCTGGATCCACGAAAGGCCGTGCAGGGTTATGGTCTGCAGTCTCTGCAACCAGGCTGCGTGGGTTCAAGGACCTGCTGTGCCTTCTTTCAGCCCTGTGACCTCGGGCAAGTGATTCTACGTCACATATAAAAGAGGACTGGCCGCAGTGCCTGCTCTGTGGGGCTGCTGTGAACACCAACGAGCATGGGGCGTGGAGCAATACCTGGCATGCAGAAGGCACTGATACACACTGGCTAGCATTTTTATTATCACAGGGGCTGCAAGAGAAGGTCTGTCAGAGACAACTGACAACTCAGAGAACAGCCACTATTTGAAAATGAAGAAGATAGAGGGCTCTCCTGGTGGCCCAGTGGTTAGGAATTCACCAGGGGACACAGGTTTGATCCCTGGTCCAGGAAGATCCCACATGCCGTGGAGCAACTAAGTCCGTGTGCCACAACTCCTGAGCCTACTCTCTGTAGCCCACGAGTCTCAACTACAGAGCCCACACCCTGAAACTACCGAAGCCTGCTCGCTCTTAGAGCCCACGCTCTGCAAAAAGAGAAGCCGCTACGGTGAGAAGCCTACACACGCAATGAAGAAAAGCCCCTGCTCACTGCAACTAGTGAAAGCCTCACACAGCAACCAAGACCCACCACGGCCAAAAAAAAATTAGAAAAGGCAGGCAGTATTTCATGAGAACAATGCAGTGGTGGTTTAAGTTCTACATCTGCTGGGTCTGACATGGTGATATACATCCAGTGAAAATATCAGTCTCTCAGAGGTAACTGGAGATTATATATGTAAGACCAGGGCTTGGAAAGGCAATGAATGCTGGAGATAGACTAAATTCCATCAAATCAAAAATGAGACAGAAACTAAGATCTGGCTTGAAGGAGTTCACGTTTTAGCTTCCCAGGTGGCTCAGTGGTAAAGAATCCGCCTGCCAATGCAAGAGACAAGAGTTCTATCCCTGAGTCAAGTGATCCCCTGGAGAAGGAAATGGCAACCCACTCCAGTATTCTTGCCTGGGAAATCCCATGGACAGAGAGGAACCCGGCAAGTTACAATCCATGGGGTCACAAAGAGTTGGACACAACTAAGCGACTGAAACAACAAGATGGAAACAGGCTGCCAATTCAATTCTATCACCCCATCCATGGTAGACCCAACTTCAGAGAGGCTCGAATATGTAAAAACGTGTATCTTGGAATCAATGAATTGGAGGAGATTTAGGAGCGTAAAGAGGACAGTTAAAGCTTTGAGAGCAGATGAATTTTTGATGGAGAGAACACAGCAGAGTCTTAAAGAGTCCTGTTATCTGCTTACTAGTCATTAGCTCAGCAAATCCCTAAGTGGCCCTTTTCCTATTTTTATCAGCTCTCACTCCTGGAGAGGAGGCATTCTTAGGTTTACTACCCGCTGTGTAAAAGAGAGCTTCCTTCATTCCTTAATTTCCAGCTTGGGGGTGGGAGGGGGAGTGAGCATGTGTTCAGCACAGCCCATATATTTGTGGACTTGGATCCTTTCCTGCTGAGCTGTCTTTCCAGTTAAAGTGGAGTGATCAGGCCCAAGGCTGGCACCTCATGGGGGAAAGGCAGGGCAGTAAAGCCCAGGTGGGGGCTGGTCCTCCTGACAGCACCCAACAAGGTGATTTTTTTCTGGTTACCACCAGTTATTGTGGACTGACTTTTCCTGAAAGTGACACATATGACTCCTAGTATCTTTCCTAGGTTGAAAATTGAGGGGTAAAATCCCACCGGTATGTGAACAAGGGGGACTTCCCTGGTGGTACAGTGGGTAAGAACAGTGGATAAGAATCCACCTGCCAATGCAGGGGCATGGGTTCAGTCCCTGGTCGGGAAACTAAGATCCCACATGCCGAAGAACAACTAAGCCCAAGAGCCACACTGCTAAGCTTCCGTGTCCTAGAGCCTGTGCTCCGCAACAAGAGAAGCCACTGCAACAAGAAGTCCACCCACCACCACCAAGAGCAGCCCCTGCTCACCACTAGAGAAAGCCGGAGCGCGGCAATGAAGACCCACCGACACCAAAAAAAACACTGATTTTTAAAAATACGTGAACAAGGATAGAATAAAGCATGCATGTGCATGCCAAGTCGCTTCAGTTGTGTCTGACTCTTTGTGACCCTATGGACTATAGCCCACCAGGCTCCTCTGTCCTTGGGACTTGCCAGGCAAGAATCCTGGAATGGGTTGCCGTGCCCCACTCCAAGGGATCTCCCCAACCCAGGGATCAAACCCCCATCCCTTAAATCTCCTGCATTGGCAGGTGGGTCCTTTACCACTAGGGCCACCAACCAGCTTCATGGAAGACAATTTTTCCATGGACCTGGGGTGGGGGAAGATGGTTTCAGAATGATTAAAAGTACATTACATTTATTGTGTGTTTTATTTCTATTATTATTACATTAGCTCCACCTCAGATCATCAGGCATTAGATCCCAGAGGTTGGGGACCTCTGGAACAAAGCACAACCAGACTGGACAACTGGGAGAAAAGACCAACTTGGCTCCTAAACTGTTCAAACACTGAACTCATCCGAGTTACAAGACTGCAGGTATGGGAGACTCATCACTCTACTCCTGGGTCATGTTCCCCTTCACAATCTCCCGGGCAGCACCCCATGCAAGGTACCCTCAGAAGAGTAGCTGCAAACCCACCAGAACAGCAGGAACAGGGAAGACGGGGGCCCGATGTGGACAGAGTGTAGGAATGTCACCAGTGACGAATGCAGCTGTTGCGAATTTTCTGATAAACAGTCCAATAAGATGTAAAAACAGCCATAAGGTCGTGTTGACCCATCTGGGCTAGTCATTCCACTTCAGAATTACACTTAAAGATAAAATACTTCTTAGAATGCTCATAAGTGTTCTATAATTAGATAATGGTTGCATGACTGTGTGAATATATTAAAAACTACTGAATAGTACACTTTAAAAAAGGGTAAATTTTACGGTGTGTGAATACCTTAATTTTTTTTAAAGCTCACAAAGTACTATTTAAAACAGCAAAGAGTGGAAACAACATGCCTAATAATAGAATGACTCATATTCTGTAATATAAACAGGACTGAACAGAAACACAGAGAGACTGAAAGGGATACATTATGCAGGCTGTCAATACACGGAAATTTAAGTACATATATAAGTGTGAGAGAGAGAAAATGGACATGAGAGAATTGGAGATCAATTACCATCTTTATATAACCCAACACAAGTCACCTACAAGTCACCTGGTGCCCAGAGAGATGGAGAGACGCTGCTGCTTCCCCCCCCAGCCCACTTGGAAGGAGAACAGCAGTCTCCATTTGTAGAGCATTTCCATGCACATTATCTTACTTAATCCTTAAAACAATCCCAAGGGAGAGGCAACAGGGGTGGCCATCACTGCAGATGCTGCTGAACATGCAGTCTTCAGATCTTAGACCAGAACCCCCTCCCGGTTGTCTCCCTTCAGTGGGAGATTTGGGCTTTCCCAGCAAAGCAAAAACAAAAACAAAAGCTGGCTGCAATCTCTACCAATAGGCTCTGGGACCGCTAAGAATAAAAACAGGGAGAGGGCCGAGGACAGAGCAGGCCCACAGGCTGGAGGCCCAGCAGCGGCTCTGGGCTCACCTTGCGGACGCCGGGAGGGGCACTGGCCCTGCTGAGCAAGCTGCCAGCAACCCCCTCCACCGCCCCCCCAAACACCAGGCCAGGAGACAGGGCAGCTGTCGTGTACCTGGAGATGCTGGCTGCCTCAGCGAGGGGTATGGAATGGTCACTCCAACCCTCAGGGTGATCAATGTCAGAACAGGGAGCCCCCCGAAGCAGGGACAGCCACACGGTCCATAGGAAAGCTCCCTCCTTCCTCTTGCCAAAAAAAAGGAGAGCCTTCCAGCCAGAGGGGAACAGGGGTGGCAGAGAGATGCCTGGGGCACCTCCCGACAGGAAGGCCAACTGCTGAGGGCTTGGACAGACTGAAGCTGAGGGCGTAGTGGTTAAGAGCCTGGGTTCTGGGGTGCCACAGACCTGGGACCCCCTCCCTGCACTTCTAGGTGGGGGGACGGCAGCCAGGCCTGACAGCTGCACCTCAGTCCATGAGGACAGCCCCCCTTCCAGAAGAGCCCATCCCCATGGCTGTGATGAGGGCGGGCAGGGGTCACTTCCACACAGGGGCTAGTAGCCCAGACATGGTCACTCCCTGGATGGCCCAGAGGGCTGCCTTGGGAGACCCCCCCAAGGGAGTGGTTGGCCAGGGCTTCTGGTGACTCTCAGGACAGGACTTCCAAGAGGGGTGGCCCAGACAGGGTGAGAAGGAGCTGGGGCGGTCCTCCTGCTCCCCTCCCCCACCTCCTTTATTCCCCTCTCCTGTCTCTGCAGCAGCCTCGACTGCAGCGAACTCCTCTGGGCCAGAGGCTGCGGCACGAGAGGAGAAAAAAGCTCTCACAGCAGGGAGGGAGGCATGGAGCGAGGGAGCCAGGGGATGGGTTGGAGTGGGGCGGGGGGGTAGAGGAGACATCCAAACCCCCGTGCTGCTCAGAAGCCCCCACTCAGGGTCTGTCTGGGACCAGGCCTGGCCCGTAGCCCCCTCCCTTCCAGCACTTAGGCCACAGTCTAGGAGCAGGGTCCCTCCAGGGCCTCCTGGCACAGGAGTGAGTGAGGGGGGCGGGGGAGGGGAGAAAGGCCCCCACACTCTGCCCTTCTGCTTAACGGCCAGACCCTGGGGCTGGGACTCCTGCCTGGATGCTTGCTGGCCTCACTCGGCCTCACTGCAGCACCTCGCCGGCTGAGCTCACGGGACAGCAAGATGCTGTGACCTCCCGCAGGACGGGCAGCCTTTCCTCCTGCGGCTTCCCACCCCCAACCCCAGGGGGAGGCACAGGCACGGCCCTGGTCTGCTGGGCACAGGGTTACTGGCCATGGTGGGTGACTACAGGGTCCCCAGCTCCTGTCCTCTCTCTCCAGCCTGAGCTTGAGTCCGGCAGGGCCCTGAAGCAGATCAGGAGGGGAGAGACAGGACCAGTGCTGCACGAGGCCCCTCCCTTGGGATGCAGAGAGCGCGTGTCCTTCTGGGTCCCCTAGGCCCAGGGAGAGAGACAAGACTGAAGGAGAGGGAGGGCAAGGCAGAAACAGAGGCAAAGGGAAGAGAACCCCCAGTTCTGGCTGTTCCCGAGGACCCAGGTCCACAGCTGAAGGGATGAGCACAGATGCAGGGAGTCACCCCACCCTACACCGTCAGGCCTGTGTGCGCACCTGGCCAGGGAGATGCAGCACCCTGGACAGCTGCTGTGCCACTGGCCACCTCTGACAAGGAGAGCGGTCTGAACCAGCCCCGCCCTGGCTGTGAGCCCTGCACAATGGGTGGGTCCCCGAGGCCTGCCCTGCTCTGGGCCCAGTGAAGCAGCATGTACTCGAGCTGGCAAAAATAAGACCCACTGCTTGGAACCCACACCCTGAAGGCAACCAGGACAGTGCTTTGGTCCCACACAGCAGCCCTGAAGGCAGAGCCATGGGCCGCCCTCCGCTCTAAACCTCAGCCGTCATACTAGCAGCCAAACCCAAGATTCTCCCTGCCATGGGCTTGCCACGGCTAACAGATCTGCTCAGGCCTCGGCCTACCTTTCTGTCTTCCTTTCTGCTTTCCTTTCTCTGACATTCAAAGGTACCTTTGCAAGGAAGGGCCTTTGCCCAGCTCCTGGCTTCATATAGATTCTACAAATGACATCAAATATCAAGAAGGATGGTTCCAACACTTTGGCCACCTGATGCGAAGAGATGACTCATAGGAAAAGACCCTGATGCTGGGAAAGATTGAAGGCAGGAGCAGAAGGGGATAACAGAGGATGAGATGGTTGAACAGCATCACCAACTCAATGCACATGAGTTTGAACTAACTCTGGCAGATAGTGAAGGACAGGGAAGCCTCGTGTGCTGCAGTCCACGGGGTCAAAAAGAGTCAGACAGGACTTAGTGATTGAACAACCCCGAGAAGAATGATGTGGCAGGGTGGAAAAAATAAGAAGCAACAATACCAACTGGTGACTCCAGACATCACGGGGTAGGACTGGGGAAGGGGCTGCCAGAAATGGGGGAGGAGAGGAGACCCAGTGTCACATCCAGGCAGAGAGGGACTGGCTCCCACCCGCCCCCAGCCAGGTGCTTGGCACCAGATCTGTAGGTCATCTCTCTGCGGATGAAGCCAGGGCACGGCCCAGCCCTCATTCCTACCAGGACAGGAGGCACACACAGGTCTCAGGAGGAAACCCACAGCCTGAGTCCCTGCTGAGGACAGGAGAGGAAATCCAGAAGGCTTGAGGAGAGCCATGAAGGCCCACTGCAGTGAGGAGGGCAACTTTTTCTCACACAGGTTCCAGACAGAGAAGCCCAGCTCCTCTTCAGGACGGCAGGGACCCTGGAGGCTGGCTCCTGTCTGGTACCCTAGCCCACTGTTCCTCCCACCTGGCCCTGACAGCACCACCTGCAATATTCATTCTGGAGTCTGTCCTGATATATATCCCCAGGTGAACCCATGAGGCATCAGGGGACAGCAGGCAGCTGGGTCCCCATCCCTGAAACCCCCCCCCACACCCACTGAGAGCTTCTAGCACTAAACACACTTCAAAGGGGAAAGGGGAGAATGCTGAGGGGAGGAACAGAGTGGAAAAGAGACACAGACCTCCTGGGCCCCATCCAGGACCAAGGGATCTGGGGCCCACCTTTCTGCCCAGGCCCACACCAATGGGTGGGACAGTGGCCTAGGGCTGCAGCACGCAGTTAGGGGATGAGCTGGCTGCAATGGTGCAGAGCCCGGGGCCGGAGCCAGACTGCCTGGACCGGGACCTGGCTACACCATATCCGGCCATGACCTTGGGCTCATCACCAAACCTCATCCGTAGGTGGAGGCTAATAATAGCGCCCTTCCCATTTGGCTACTAGGGCCTCAGGACACGGTAAGAATTAGCTTTTATCATTGGGGTAAAAAGAGTCAAAGCTCTGAACACATACAGCCAATGCTCATGAGATGTGATGGGAGTCACAGAAAGCCAGGGCTCAAGGGGCCACAGCTGCTGTGGTTGACACTCAAGATGAAAGCAGAGGGGGCCGCTGCTGTAAGCAGAAGCCTGGGAGCCCTGCACGCTGATGGTCTCCACCACACTCAGCAAGGAAGCCAGCTTACCTCCCAGGGTTTACTGCCAGCCAGCGTTTTCAGTGCCTGGGCCAAGTCTACATAATCCAACTACATGCTCCCTTAGGGCAGCTGTCACCATCCGGGGCTTGCCTGCGGGCACCCTGGGGTATAGCATGGCACAGAACTGGGCACACACAGGCTCTGAAAGGAGACTGCACACCAGCAAAATCTTCTCTCTAAGCAAGCACTGGAGGAGAAAATGGCAACCCACTCCAATATTCTTGCCTGGAAAATCTAATGGACAGAGGAGCCTGGCGGGCTACAGTCCATGGGGTCTCAAAAGAGTTGGACACGACTTAGTGACTGAGCGTGCACGCACGCAGCACTGGCCCCAACGCAGGGGCCAGGTAGGCCCTCCAGCCCTGTGGGCCGATGCCAAACCACTGATGCAGGGCAGGGACGCTCACGCACCTTCCGCGTCCAGTGTCTCCTTCATGACGATCTCCACCCGCTCCACGTGGTGCCGGTTCCAGAGGCCGTCCAGGGCTGCACGGTTCTGGTCTCGGAAAGGCAGGATCTGGGCCACTACCTGCCAGGGAGGAAGACTGCAGAGCTGTGGGCTTCTCCTGGAACCAAGAGGGAATCCCGACCCCACGGAAGGGCCCGCAACCTCTCTAGCCCGCTCAGAGGAGACACTCTCAAGAGCAACAGTCCCCAGATGCCAGGCCTTCACAGCCCAGTAAGGACTCGAGAACCTCTCAGTGACCTCCACAGGGTTAGCAGCCTTTTTTTTTTTCTTTGCCAAGAAAGAAAACATTTAAGATTCTCTACCTTCTATTGATGCTTCTGAACCGTGGTGTTGGAGAAGCCTCTTGAGAGTCCCTGGGACTGTAAGGAGATCCAATTAGTCAACCTTAAAGGAGATCAGTCCTGAATATTCATTGGAAGGATTGATGCTGAAGCTGAAACTCCAATACTTTGGCCACCTGATGGGAAGAACTGACTCACTGGAAAAGACCCTGATGCTGGGAAAGATTGAAGGCAGGAGGAGAAGGGGACAACAGAGGATGAGATGGTTGGATGGCATCACCAACTTGATGGACATGAGTTTGAGCAAGCTCTGGGAGTTGGTGATGGACAGGGAAGCCTGGCATGCTGCAGTCCATGGGGTCACAAAGAGTCAGACACGACTTGAGAGACTGAACTGAACTGATCTTCTGTTACCATCCATTTTTAATAAAGAAAGTTATTTTAACACTAAAAATGGAGCAAGAAAAGTTTCAAATTGAATACCATCCAGTATTTTTTTTTCCCTAATTTTCCCCTAAACAAGTGAAAACCTACCAGGACAGGCACTGGTCTAAGGGCTTATCTTTGGAACACTGCAGCTCCAACCCCCATGGAACATGGTGACCCCCATGTGGCCCTGGGCCCATGGCCTGGTCAGGGCCAGAAAACACACGTGCTTGTGTGTTTTCTGCTCTGGTTTCCAGGAAGAGGTGTCCTGAGGGGCCCTGAGGGTCTGTTCAGATTGAACTGGCCAGCTGACCAGCCTCACCCAGGAGGCCAGCCCCTTGCTTCACCACAGGGCCTGGATGAGAAGCAAGGACTCAAAGAGTCCCTATCCTGTTTTAAGATCTCATTACCAGGCTTCTGGCTCAAAACAGAACCCGGAAAGGAAAAGGTATTGAGAAAAGGCAGATGGGTGCGGAGTAACATGGTTAATTCTAATTCTCACAGCATGCCCACCCAAAAGCCGGGCCCTCTCAGGGCCCCCTCAGTACAGAACACGGGGCCAGGCTGGGAAACAGAAGCCATGACACACAAAAGAACAGGATGCATGGACAAGGGCCAAGCAGTCCTGCCGTTGCCACTCGCCTCCTGCCCAGAGTCAAGATGACCATGGGAGCCCAGATCTCACAATGCCTTTGGGGCCAATTCCACAGTCAGTGGTGCTGCCCTGAGGACGGCGTCTTACCTACCCCAGCTCCCTTCACCCTGTAGGCTCCAGGCTGCGGCTCACCTGCTTGCCCAGGTAATGGTCCACCCGGTACATCTCCTCTTCCTGGAAAAAGCTCCCCAGTTCTGTGGCCAGCTGTTGGGCGGAGTGGAGGTCATGGCCAAAGGGTTTCTCGAGCACGACGCGCAGCCAGGCACCGGGGCCTGGCCGGCAGCTGCTGTTGATATTGCGGGCGATGTCCACGTAGGCAAAGGGCGGCACCGAGAGGTAGAAAATTCGGCCGGTCTCCCGGAGGCCTTCGTGCTCAACCTGGGCCTCAATGTCCTTGCTCAGGGCCAGGTAGTCCTCGGGCGTCTTCAGCCGGCGGTACTCACTCAGCTGCTGGAACTGAGCCTTTAGTTCAGCACAGTGACCCGAGGCCATATCCCCAGGGCAGGACAGGGACTCCAGGACCTTGGCGATGACCTCCTGGCCCTGCTCGGTGCTCGTCAGGGCAGTCCCGTGGAAGCGAAAATGGTGGCCCTTCCCCACCTCCTCCAAGTACAGATGGAACAGGCCCTGCCACAGGTACTTTCTGGCCAGGTCCCCGGTGGCTCCCAGCAGGATGATGGAGACCTGTCTGGGGAGATCCTGGGCTTGCAAGCCGCTGAGCAGGGCCACGCACATAGCCGCCATGAGCATCTTCCAGACGCCTGGGCGCCTAGGAAAGACAGAGAAGCAACGAGGAAGGATCAGACATGGCTTGGTGGCTGCGATGTTGCGGGGGAACACATTCCTAGGTTATCAAACATTTCCTGCCTGGCAAGAACAGCCACCTGTTTCGCAAGAAAATGTTTCAGTTGCACAGCTTCCCTCTCCCTCCTCACAGCCTGGCTTCTGTGCCAGGCAGCCAGTGGGCCGGGAGCCTACCCTGTAAGCAGAGATAACGCCACTCGCTGGAGGGGGGCCGTTCTGTGCAGGAGCGGCAGCCCCCAGGGAGGCCCCAGCGTGGTCGTGTGCTTGAGCCGTCCACTCTACGACCAACACCAGTCTCGTCCACTAACACGGGTGGCCGGGGTCGTCAGAGCAGCAGGCCATGGTCTTAGATGACGACCTGGAGATGGGGGGACATCGTTGCCCCGTCACTTCTCTGTCGGCTCTTCCCATATCTATTGGGCTCCAAGCACAAAATGACCACTAACATTTTTGTTTTTTGGCCACTCGGCATGCAGGATCTTCCCTGACCAGGGACAGAACCCATCCCCCTTGCACTGGGAGCACAGAGTCTTAGCCACAGACTGCCAGGGAAGTCCACAAAATGACCACTAATCATTGCTGCAGCACTGTGATCAAAAACTCGGATTCTGGAACCAACTGAGACCTTGAACAATTATTTAACTTCTCTGTACCTCAGTTTCCTCATCAGAAATGAGGGTATTCATGGTACCTACATCAGAGGGCTGTTAAAAGGAGAAAATGACTGACTGCTGAGAAGGTCTTGGACAATGCCTACCACCTATTAAGCACTAAATAAGTGGTAACGATCATTATGGGACTAGAATGGGTTAGCATACATTATAGTGTATGTTAATAGCAGCAAACACTGAATGCTGGCATGTGCCAAACACTGAGCTAAATACTTCTGTGCATCAGATTTCCCTGAATCCAGACAAGAGTCTTGCAAAGAACCAGTAGAGGGGGGACTTCCCTGGTGGTCCAGTGGCTAAGACTCTGAGCTACCACTGCAGGAGGCCCAGGTTCGATTACTAATCAGTGCACCAGATCCCACACATTGCAACTAAGAGGTCACATGCTGCAACTAAAACTCCTGCACGCTGTAACGCAGATCGCAGATCGCATGTGCCACAACTAGGACCCAGCGCAGCCAAATAAAGAAATATTACAGAAAAAAAGAACCAGTGAAGGAGTACTATCACGGTCCCCCACTTCTAGAGACAGACAAGCTGAGGCTCAGGCAGGTGAAAGTCCTGTGGTGAGAAAGGGGGGGAAGCTGGGCAGGCATCTGGCTCCTTGGCTCCAGGGCTAATGGGCAGGAATTACACACTACGGTCTCCCTGAGGTTAGTCTAACTTATTGGCTAGTTTTCAGTCTCATCTGAAGCAGCTGAGATGCAGGAAAGGCGAGGCCCTACACCGGTCACTGATGCACCAGAGGGTTTGCTTTCTCTGGCCTTCTGCTCAGACTGAGGCTGTAGAGCTGGATAGGTTCAATTCTTACTCCCTGGCTCTCCCATTCTCCAAATCCCTGCCAAGGCCAGTGCTTTGAAGGAAAGACAGAAGGAATTGGGAAGAATGTGACACGGCTCTCAGACCTAGGCCAGGGGCCTGGGGCCCAGCCTGGGGTGTGGGAGGACTGAAGAAGAAACGAGGATAACTGGCTTGGCACAATTATACGGCAGGTGTTCTCCCAATAAACGGTTAACACAGTCTTCAACAATGAGGCACTGGTCTAGTTATACAGATGGGGAAATTGAGTTTTAAAGAGACAGAAGGAATTCTGAAAATCCCCTCACCCCAACACTATCTGCTATATTGAAGGACCAGATCTGCCCCCACTCTGACATCAGACCTCTCCCCTCAATCTGCCCTTTCCTTCTTTCCCCACCTCTCTTGAGATTCATCTCCAACATGGCCTCGGTTAGTGGCCAAACCAAGATGAGGACCCAGCAACAGCATCTGCACCAGAATCTACAGGCACCAGAGCTTCCTGTCATGGGAGGTCTAACTGAAGGACCACGGGGCCACAGGTGTGGCTCCCCCAGCCTCCTCTTCACTGTCCATTATAGGCACTTGTGCCCAAATTTGGACCAAGGGGCCATTCAGCTTTCTTTGCCTGCTTTCCGATCCCGATCCCTCGCTCGTCAAGCACTTCCTTCTTAACTGGCAAACCACCCCTGTCTGGAGAGAAGGAAAAGCTGCAAGGTCAGTGCGGGAAAGAGGCAGAGAGAAATCTGAAGCCCACGTAACAGCCTGGAAAAGGAGAAGCAGCCAGCTGGCAGCTGTGTCTCGGAGCTCCTGATCGTACACGGGCAGCCAGAGGTCTGGACAGGCCTGTTGTGGCAGGTGAGGGAGCTCTGAGGGCCAGCACTGCTACGCCCACCCCAGGAGACAGCAGAAAACCTGAGCCGACCCCCGGGCCTCCATTTAACCCTGTTCTGACTCTGAAGTCTGCTGCAGTCCTCTCTGACCAGCCCTCTCTGGGCTCCCAGAGCTCAGGTTAGATGCCTTATCTCTTGCTTACGTCCCCAGCCTCCTTTAAACAAATACACATCAGAAATATCAGTTATTGCAACACGGCTGCTTACTCTGTGGTTGCTAAACAACCAGGGAACTCTTTCCTAAATGAGTCAGGAGGGGAGCAGTCCTGAATGTTTGGTTTTCTTATTACCATGTCTTTTAACCTTAACAGTGTTTCTCAAACTTCAGTGTGCTTATACGTGTGCTTATGAATCTCTTGGAGAACTCTATCAAAAATGCAGACTCTGGGGCAGAGGGTCTGGAGATGGGGCCTAAAGTGCCAAGAGCCCACCGTGAGAAGCAGGGTCTGGAATGCTGAGTGGTGAAGCCGAGTCAGGGCCAGTGTCAGATGGGAGCATCAGGATGATTCGGCTGCAGGGCTGTTCAAAATGCATGTGTGTTATGTGTGTTAAGTTGCTTCCATCATGTCTGACTCTTTGCAACCCCATGGACTGTAGCCTGCCACTCCTCTGTCCATGGAATTCTCCAGGCAAGAATACTGGAGTGGGCTGCCATGCCCTCCTCCAGGGGATCTTCCCTGATCCAGGAATCAAACCCGGGTCTCTGGCACTGTAGGCAGATTCTACAGGGAAGTCCCCTCAAAACGCACATTTCTGCCTCCTACTGCCTTCACCAGGGCAGTGAACCTCTGACCCCAGTGGGCCCAGGGCAGGCGCACACATGGGCATTTCAAAGCCACCTTGAACGCTGGTGATAGACCCATCCCCCTGCAAAACCTGGTTACTAATGACCTCGAGACTAATAATGCCTGACATCTACCTAGCAGTCAGTGTGTGCCAGACGATGTAAATGCACATTCTCAACCTTCCCTCCACACAGCGCTGGGAAGGAGTCCTGCAAGGATCCCATTTCACAGATGAGCAGACAGCAGGCCAAGTCCACTGTCCAGTTCCAGAGCCCGAGGCCCCAGGCGCTGTGTGAAATGGCTCCCCAAGTTGAATGGAGGAAGGTGGCCTTTGAGTCAGAGGACCTGGGCTTAAGGCCATGTCTGAGCTTTGTGTGGTCCAATCAAGTGGAGGAAGGTGGCCTTTGAGTCAGAGGACCTGGGCTTAAGGCCATGTCTGAGCTTTGTGTGGTCCAATCAAGTCACCTCGTCAGTCCTCACCTATCAAACGGGCTAACACCCCCCAAACTAAATGGAGGTTTGCGAAGACTAGGTGAGATGATACCAGTGACAAAAACCCTATACAAATGCGCAATTAGGGACTTCCCTGGTGATTCAGTGGCTAAGACTCCTCACTCTCAAAGCAGGGGGCCTGGGTTAGATCCCTGATCAGGGAACTAGATCCCACATGTCACAACTAAGACCCAGTGCCTGTGTGCGTGCTCAGTCGCTTCAGTCTTGTCCGGCTCTGTGTGACCCCATGGACTGTAGCTCGCCAGCTCCTCTGTCCACGGAATTCTCTAGGCAAGAATACTGGAGTAGGCTGCCATACCCTTCTCCAGAAGACCCAGTAAGCCCAATGTATATATATATATTGGTTTCCCAGGTGGCGCAGTGGTAAAGAATCCAACTGCCAATGAAAGAGACCCAAGTTTGATCCCTGGGTAGGGAACATCTTCTGGAGGAGGAAATGGCAACCGACTCCAGTATTCTTGCCTAGGAAATCTCATGGACAGAGGAACCTGGTGGGCTACAGTCCATGGGGTTGCAAAGAGTCAGACATGACTGAGCACATACACACTGCATGCATACACATACACACACACAAACCCAACAAAACAAAAGGCAAATGCTAAGTTAATTATGTACAGTGCCCCCTGCCCCTGCCCAGCATGGCATCAGGTTGCTGCAGCTGCAGGAAAACCTGTGCTGCCCCCTCCTCTCCGGAGCTCCAGAGCCCAGCCCTGCAGACAGTACAGGACACGCCCAGACGTCTATGTAACACCCCCCTGCTTGCCCTTACCCCCTGAGAAGGAGGGTATACGGGTATACAGATGTTCTCTCTGTTGCCCCGACAGAGGAATAAACAGGCTCCCAGAAGTCCAATTACATCAAAGTCAAGACCAGGCTCCCAGCCCCTGGAGAAGAGGTAACAGGGATCGAGACTCCACGGCCACCTGTGGCCTAAACCGCTCTCAGGCTGTAAGCCTCTCCTTCTGAAGGATTTTCTGAAAACCTTTCTCCTGCTTCCTTGCCTCCTCTGAGAGCAATGGGCTGAGAAATACTCTCCTAAGATTATATACTTGAACTTGGCCAAAAAACACGGAAGTGGCATTCCAACGCCCAATCCTACTATCAACTGCATCTATGTTTAATTAATAAATAAGAAAACCATGAGTGCGATGTATGAGCCACTCCAGGACAGGAGGACAGTGTATTCAACTGTGGACTGGAACACGTGGTGATTAGTACACAGAAGAATCTAAACACCTTGTAACCTTGAACTTGCATGTTCCTTGCTGGGAACTGCAGTTTCCCCACCTGTGAAGAGAGGCAGCTAGAGGAGCTTGACAGCACTTTCCTCCCAGTAAACTGTTTTCCAAGGAAAGGAGATAACCTCTCTATTACACAGGAGATGGCCATCACCTTTCTGAAGGCAGTTTAGGCCAGGAAATACAGGACTGAAGTAGGAAGCATGGAACTGATAACTGAGAGTCACTCAGAAGTTAAAAGACCAAGCTCCCTGAAGCTCTAATTTCAGTGTGTAGAGGATGTGATCTCATTTACAATTATTATTCCAAATACTTGCCAGCAGCATGCACGTTCGTGCGTGCTAAGTCACTTCAGTTGTGTCCACCTCTTTTTGACCCTATGGACCAGACCCTGCCAGGCTCCTCTGCCCATGGAACTCTCCAGGCAAGAATACTGGAGTGGGTTGTCATGCCCTCCTCCAGGGGATCTTCCCAACCCAGGGATCGAACCCACGTCTCTTACGTCTCCTGCTTTAAGCAGGCGAGTTCTTTACCACTAGCTCCCACCTTGCTACAAAGTGAGGTGTGGCAGAGGCTTCTTCCAGGGTGTGACAGGTTCATCCAAGAGTCGGGACTGGCCGGCCCACGTCCAAAGTCAAGGGCACCTCTCGCTGCCCCCAGCTCCAGGGTGAGGGGTTCCTACTGGGCCTCCTGGGAGACTCACCTTTTAAAGTGCGGCTCTGCTAACATCCCCAAAGCTGCGAGCACGGACGTGGCCAGCCACAGGGTATGGGCCAGAAGTGGGGTTCCCAAGCAAGAGAGGCAGACGTGGGGCACACCCAGGACCAGTCTCAGCACAGCCCTGGCCTGGGCGGGCCCTCGGATGGCAAAGCCGGTTCTGGGAAACCACAGGAGGAAGCAGCTCTGACCCTCTGGCCCCAGCAGGCAAGGGGCGGGAGAAAGGAGCCGGGAGGTGGACGCCAGCAACTGTTGGCACTCTGTCCCTTCCCTGGTGCCCTTCCCTGGTGCCACATCCACACTTTTGACCTCTGCCTTCTGTTTCCAGGCAGGGGGAAGAGGAATTTTCTTCAAATCACAGCTCATGAGCTTGGTATTTTTTACAAGAGCATGTGGAAGTGAAATAAAGGTTCAAAGTGAAGAGGAGTTTTTGCTGAAGCACAAAGGGATGTGCTGGTCCCCCCTCCACTCACCAGCTCCAGTGTGCTTCCCAACTCCCCTCTGTGCTCTGGGCCTTCTGCACAGACACCCCCATGTGGAGGCGAGTCAAACCCGTCATCGTCAACTGTGACCTGGGGCTAGACAGGGGACAGAACCCCAAGATCAGCTCTGAGACCATTTCCCCCGCTGAACACATAGAATCCTTATTACCATCACCTAGGGGGTCAATATTTGGTCCCAACAATTCAAATGGTATGTGAGAGCCATCACATATCTGCATGAGAGATTCAATTCCTAGATTTTCAGGAATTTGTCAAGTCAGTTGTTAAACACGGCCCCTATTAAAACTGAATTACACGAATTTAGAATCAAATAAGCTATATTAAAAAACAAAGATATTAAACACTCAATACTCCCTAATTGATTTACTTCATATTACTATTATCTCTGCTCTTGACATTATTTAATCTATTGCATCTGTCATTGTTCAGTCACAAAGTCGTGCCCAGCTCTTTGCGACCCTATGGACTACAGCACACTAGGCTGTTCCGTCCTCCACTCTCTCTCGTAGTTTGCTCAAATTCATGTCCATTGAGTCAGTGACGCTCTCTAACCATCTCATCCTCTGCTGCCCCCTTCTTCCTTTGCCTTCAATCTTTCCCAGCATCAGGGTCTTTTCCAAAGAGTCAGCTCTTCACATCAGGTAGCCAAAGTATTGGAGCTTAAGCATCAGTCCTTCCAATGAATATTCAGGGTTGGTTTCCTTTAGGATTGACTGGTATCTATAAGGTGAAGATATTCTGTAATGGTGTGCTTGAAACTGGCTGGCGTGGGAACATTTATTTATGCGGCAGGTGTTGGCAAATGCTATCAAGCTGGCTCCTGGCCACCAACCGCCATCCCTTCCAGAGGTTGTTAAACATCTACCAACACACAACTGCCTGTACACCAAGCTGCTATTTCTAGTCTGGACTTTCTCCCCCTAAACTCCCGTCTCACACAGTCAACTGTGACTGTGACACCAACAGCTGGATGTCTACAAGATGTACCACGTTCAAAACAAATTGACTTATCTCCCAAATGCTCCAAACGCAGGTCGCCCATCCTCAGTAAATGGCAACTCCCCTCTTCCAGGGGCTCAGGCCAGAGATCTTGGGGCATTCGATCTGACAGCAAATCCTATGGTTTCTATCACCAACATTTACCTAGAATACAGCTACTCACCATTCTCACCGCCTTCCATCTCTCCACTCTGGTCCTAGCCACCATCACCTTTGTGTGAAGCCACCTCCCTGGCCTCTCATTTCTATCTTTGCCTGAACCCAGGAGTCGGAGTGCTCTGTTTACAGCATCGGTCAGATCCCGTCCTTCTGTTCAGTGGCCGGCAGGGTCTACACACTCTGGCCTTCCATCTCTTACCTCTTTGATCTTTTCTCCTACACTCTGTCCCTCTCTGGGCTCCAGCCATCCATCCTCCTGCCCCAGGGCCCTTGTACTTGCTGTTCTCGCTGCCTGACCTACTTTTCCCTGCAGATGTCCACGTGGCTCACTCCCTCACTAATTTCAATTCTTTACTGAAATGTCACCTCAGTGAGGCTTTCTCAGCTGACTCTGTGTAAAACTGTAAACCTCCAACCCTCATCTCATCCCCTGCTTTATGTCTCCCCATAGTACATACCTACATATGATAAGCAGATTTATTTTATCATCTATCACCCCTCCCCTCAAGATCCTATAAGTAAGTCCCTATGAGGACATGGGTTTTTCTGTTTTGTTCACTGCCTATCTCCAGTATCCAAAACAAGGCCTGGGGCTTCCCTAGTGGGACAGTGGATAGGAATCTGCCTGCCAAAGCAGGTGACACAGGATTCCATCTCTGATCTGGGAAGATTCCACACGCCTGCAGGGCAACTAAGCCTGTGCTCCACAACTCCTGGGCCCTCTCTCTCTAGAGCTCGTGCTCGGCAACAACAGAAGGCCCTCGCCCAGCACTGAAGACACAGCACAGCCAAAATCAATCAGTTAATTAATTTTTTAAAAAAGCGGGGCCTGGCCCACAGAAGGTACGCAATAAACATTTGCTAAATGAACAAATAAACCCCATTTGCCCAAGACCACTGTTGACTCTGTATGGGCGGCCTGTGTGGATGATGAATCTCTAATGGCGACTTCAAGCACTGTGACACAGCACACATTAGCAGCAGCTCACTATCTGAAATGATACTATGAATAATAAAAGAGATATTTATAGAGCACTTAACTAAATGCAAAATCCTGGGCTAAGAGCTTCACACGTGTCACAGCATTTAATTCTTGCCACAGTTTACGAGGTAGGTGGCTTCCCAGGCGGTGCAGTGGTAAAGAATCCACCTCCCAAGGCAGGAGACACAGGAGATGCGGGTTCGATTCCTGGGTTGGGAAGATTCCCTGGAGAAGGAAACAGCAACCCACTCCAGTATTCTTGCCTGGAAAATTCCACAGACAGAGGAGCCTGATGGACTACAGTCCATGAACAAGGTCGCCAAGAGTGGGACGTGACTGAGCGCAGCGCAGCACGTGGTGGGCACTGTCACTATACCAGTTTCTAGAGTGAGAAGCAGGAAACTAAGGGGCACAGAGATAAATAGCTCAGAGGGTCAGGCGCTTACAGGCGACAGCACTTGAATACAGGCAGTGTGCTTCCGGCACCTTCCCACCTACCTCTAAAACGTGTGACATGCAGTAGGAAACCAACCCACTCCAGCTGTCTTGCCTGGAAAATTCTACGGACAGAGGAGCCTGGCAAGCTACAGTCCATGGAGTCAAAAAGAGTCAGACACGACTGAACACAAACGAACAAGGGCCCACCCTACACCCAGGGTGATCTCATCTAAACATCCACAATTATGTGTGCAAAGACCATTTTTCCAATCAAGTCACCTTTGCAGGTTCTGGGGTTATAAACTGGGCACACCTTTGGGGGCCACTATTAAACCTGCTGCAATGTGGTAAGAAAAAAAAATGTGTGATTACAACCCCAAATGACAAATTTAAAACACTGTTTTAGAGGAACTTCCATGGTGGAGTGGCTAAGACTCCACAGTACCAATGCAGGGGGCCCAGGTTCCACCCCTGGAAGGAAAACTAGATCCCACATGCTGCAACCAAGAGTTCGGAGGCTGAGATGAAGACTGAAGATCCTGCGAGCCACAGCTAAGACCCAGTGTAGTCAAATAAATACATAAATACACATTTTCCAAAAAGACTAAAAAAAACAAAACAATAACAACACTGTTTTAGTGGACACAGATTCTGCTCCCTTCCAAGATTAGAATTACAGTGGTCTAAATGCTCCCATAAGTGACCCAAGCTGGTCAGCAGCTCTGCTTCCTGAGGTCAGGTTGCCCTGACAATGAACTGCTGTAAATGCCCTTGGCCCTGATGTCCACTGTAACAGTGATTCACTCACCTTACTTCTGACAACATGTGAGTGAGTGAAGTCGCTCAGTCGTGTCCGACTCTTTGCGACCCCATGGACTGTAGCCTACCAGGCTCCTCCCTCCATGGGATTCTCCAGGCAAGAATACTGGAGTGGGTTGCCATTAGCTATTTAGTAGCTGTGTAACCTTATATAAGTTATTTAACTTCTTCCAACCTCAACTACAGGTTATACTTAGGCCAAAGGAACTAATGCATGGCAAAGCCTGATGCCATCCACAGGGGGAACACTTATGCTGCTAGATATCTGTCTCGTTTCAGATTGTGGCCGTGTCTGTGTCATGGGAGACTTCTGCAGAGGTGTCCTGGCGCCATGGCCCCCTTCCCCAAGTCACATGAGAGGCATGGGAGAAGAGAAACTAAAGGCAAAGTAGAAAAGGAAAGATATACCTATCTGAATGCAGAGTTCCAAAGAATAGCAAGGAGAAATAAGAAAGCCGTCCTCAGTGATCAATGCAAAAAAATAGAGGAAAACAACAGAATGGGAAAGACTAGAGATCTCTTCAAGAAAATTAGAGACACCAAGGAAACATTTCATGCAAAGATGGGTACGATAAAGGACAGAAACAGTATGGACCTAACAGAAGCATTAGATATTAAGAAGAGATGTCAAGAATACACAGAAGAACTGTACAAAAAGATCTTTATGACCCAGATAACCATGATGGTGTGATCACTCACCATCCAGAGCCAGACATCCTGGAATGCACAGTCAAGTGGGCCTTAGAAAGCATCACTATGAACAAAGCTAGTGGAGGTGATGGAATTCCAGCTGAGCTATTTCAAATCCTAAAAGATGATGCTGTGAAAGTGCTGCACTCAATATCCTTGCAAATTTGGGAAACTCAGCACTGGCCACAGGACTGGAAAAGGTCAGTTTTCATTCCAATCCCAAAGAAAGGCAATGTCAAAGAATGTTCAAGCTACCGCACAACTGCACTCATCTCACACGCTAGTAAAGTAATGCTCAAAATTCTCCAAGCCAGGCTTCAACAGTACGTGAAACTAGAACTTCCAGATGTTCAAGCTGGATTTAGAAAAGGCAGAGGAACCAGAGATCAAATTGCCAACATCTGCTGGTTCATCAAAAAAGAAAGAGAGTTCCAGAAAAACATCTACTTCTGCTTTAATGACTACACCAAAGCCATTAACTATGTGGAACACAACAGTGGAAAATTCTTCAAGAGATGGGAATACCAGACCACCTTACCTACCTCCTGAGAAATCTGTGTGCAGGTCAAGAAGTGACAGTTAGAAATGGACATGGAACAATGGACTGGTTCCAAATTGGGAAAGGGGTACATCAAGGCTGTATATGGTCACCCTGCTTATTTAACTTATATGCAGAGGACATCACGTGAAATGCCAGGCTGGATGAAGCACAAGCTGGAATCAAGATTTCCGGGAGAAGTATCAGTAACCTCAGATATGCAGATGACACCACACTTATGGCAAGAAGCAAAGAGGAATTGAAAAGCCTCTTGATGAAAGTGAAAGAGGAGAGTGAAGAAGCTGGCTTAAAACTCAACATTCAAAAAACTAAGATCATGGCATCCGGTCCCATCATTTCATTGCAAATAGATGGGGAAACCATGGAAAACAGTGACAGACTCTATTTCCTTGGGCTCCAAAATCACTTTAGCCATGAAATTAAAAGATGCTCGTTCCTTGGAAGAAAAGCTATGACCAACCTAGACATCATATTAAAAAGCAGAGACATTACTCTGCCAACAAAGGTCCGTCTAGTCAAAGCTATGGTTTTTCCCGTAGTCATGTATGGATGTGAGTTGGACCATAAAGAAAGCTGAGCGCCAAAGAATTGATGCTTTTGAACTGTGGTGTTGCAGAAGACTCTTGAGAGTTCCTTGGAATGCAAGGAGATCAACCCAGTCAATCCTAAAGGAAATCAGTCCTGAATATTAATTGGAAGGACTGATGCTGAAGCTGAAGCTCCAATACTCTGGCCACCTGATGTGAAGAACTGACTCACTGGAAAAGGCCCTGATGCTGGGAAAGACTGAAGGCAGGAGGAGAAGGGGACGACAGAGGATGAGATGGTTGGATGGCATCACTGACTCGACAGACATGAGTTTGATCAAGCTCTGGTAGTTGGTAAAGGACAGGGAAGCCTGGCATGCTGTAGCCCATGGGACTGCAGAGTTGGACACAACTAATTAACCAACCTCAACCACAGAGTGGGAAAACAAGTCAATAAGAAGCACAAAAGTAGACAATCCATACAAAGCACCTGGCACAATGCTTGGCATATAGTAAGTGTCCAAAAACTGTTAGCCACTATCATTATTAAACCAAGAGCATCATGAATAAAGTGGCGTTTCTTGCTTGTCTCTTGGAACTGCTGGGAAACCAAATGACTTCGCACAGCAGGAAAAAATGCCAAGGAACAGCTCACTGACAACTTCATGACCTTCCAGTCATACTGATGAAAAATCAAAGGGCTATCGAGCTGAGAGGGCTTCCCAGGTGGCTCAGCAGTAGAGAATCTGCCTGCCAGTGCAGGAGACGTGGGTTCAATCCCTGGGTCAGGAAGATCCCCGGGAGAAGGAAATGGCAACCCACTCCAGTATTCTTGCCTAGGAAATCCCATGGACAGAGGAACCTGGTGAACTACAGTCCACGGGGTCACAATAAGTTGGACATGACTTAGCAACTAAGCAGCAACAGCAGCATAAACCTAAGATGGTTAAAAAAGTCTCCACCCCAGCCCATAAGGGGTTTATAATCCAGGCCAAAGAATACAGCAATAGAGTAATCCTCTAACTCTTCAGCCCTGGGACTTTCACTAACTATTCAGGGCCTTTTCTCCAGCTGCAAGATGGGGAGCATTCACCTCGTTTTAATGTCTGGCCAAAAGAAAAAAAACCCAGATGGTGGCTGTGAAAATACTTTGGGAGGTAAAGGTGGTAAGGTCTCCTAGACAAAGAGCCACCCAGCTCCCATTTCAGGGCAACAGAAAGCAAAACCAGACTTCCTGCTCTGCCTGTGGGTTAGGGACTGGCAGAATCCATGGTGAAATCTGGCAACAAGCAATGACATTTTGCCTTGTTCAAATTCCATCAATAAAATGAGAAGTGGGTAGGGACTTTCCTGGTGGCCCAGTGGCTAAGACTCCACACTCCCAATGCAGAAGGCCACAGTTCCATCTCTGGTCAGGGAACTAGATCCCACATGCCATGACTAAAGATCCAGCATGCTTCAACTAAGACCTGATGCAGTCAAATAAATATTTTTTTAAGAAAATGAGAAGTGGATTGGCCACAGATGACCAAAGGTGCCTCTTGGTTTCCCTTTGCCCAGATTTGACGGTTTCCCCTTTAAAGAGCCTAAAACCATCCCACAAGCCTAAAACCATCCCACAATAGTAAATTTTATTAGTCTTCGAATAAAATAACTTGAATGCCTGCCTGGAGTGTTTATCTGCTGAGCAGGTATGTACTTCAAAGAAAGGGTTACATTAAAAAACATTGCCTAAAAGTGAGCTCTGTTCATGCCAAACACTGAGCATTTTCCTCTGAGGTGCTCCTAAAACTTGCCAGAAGATTAGCCTCCTAAACTCAAACACTCTATCCATCATTATAGAGTATGTACTAACTAATGTGTCTTGACTCTTTTGTGACCCCATGGACAGTAGCCCACCAAGTTCCTCTGTCCATGGGACTTCCTAGGCAAGAATACTGGAGTGGGTTGCCATTTCCACCTTCAGGGGATCTTCCCCACCCAGGGATCAAACCCTGTGTCTCCCGCACTGGCAGGCGGATTCATCACCACTGAGCCACCTGGGAAGCCCCAATTAGTGTACAACATAGTTTAAAATACAACCAGTCTTTGAAGGTTTCCTGTTTTGACTACCCTTCAGGAGCCACAGGCATGCCTGGGGACAGTGGGGTGGGTGGGCAAGGAATTTCAGGTTATGACTTCTCCAGAAGTTCTCACTTCCGTTTAAACACTCAAATTTGAGTGAGCTGATTTTCAAAGACCCAGACAGGTCTGCTTCTGGAAAACCATTCATTGGATGGATGCATTTGAAACACTGATGGAAACCTAGGCTCTAGTGCCAAAGATTAAGCAGATCCCCAAGGGAAGTGGGGCGGGGGGGGGAGCCTCCAATTCCTCCTCTCACTGAACTGAATTCCAGAAAGTCCAGGAAAAGGAGACGCCGCTGGCCCCTCCGGACCAGCCTCGACGGGGCCTGGCTGCCTCCAGCCAACCCGCCACCACGCAGCACTGCCGCGCCAAGGCATCTGCGGAGCAGGAAGTGAATAATTTATTTTGCGGAAGGAACGCGGGGAAGGAAATTGGGGCGGGTGGGTGGTGGCTGGGGTGACTCTTCCCAATCAAACGCCCGAGGATTTTACAGCGACGCGGGGCTGGCCTCCGGGGCCTGCGGGTTCGCAGGGGCGCGAGCGCGCAGCCGCCATCCGGCTGTAAAAGACTCCTCCTGCGGCCCAAGAAGCCGGAGAGAAAGCGGGGGAGGCAGCTTACTTCATCACGCCCGTCAGAGCCGGCCGCTTCTCCGGGAAACGTCGGGGGCGGCGCGTGCCGTGCGGTGCTGCTGGCCGGGCTCAGGCCAGGTCGGGGCCCGGCGCATTCTCTTCCGTCAGCGCGGCCAGCCCCGACAGGTGCGCGTCACGCGGCCCCGCGCCTAACGCGCGCTCGGGTTTCGCCAGCGACGCCGGGGGCGGCGAGCGGGGGAGGGGGAGCGAGGTCGAGTCCAGCCCGACCGCCCGGTCCCGGCCCAACCCGAGACGCGTCAGTGTCCGGAGGCGCGGCTGACCCTCTGGGCCTGGGCGTCAAACCCCCGCGGCCTCGGCGCGCGCGCAGTGGGTCGCGCGCGCGCAGTAGGGCCGGGCCAGGGGCGCGCGCAGTGGGGCGCCCCCGGGCCTAGGACGCGCGCGCCCGCGCGCAGCAGGACCGGGCGAGGGGCGCGCACGGTGGGGCTGAGCAGGAGTTGGCGGCGGAGGCGGAGGCGCAGGCGAGACCACGCCCCCTAGCTCGGGTCGTTAGGGGTTAGCGGGCGGGCCCCTCTCAAATGTTTCCCTGGTTCGCGTGGATGGGCTGGTCTTAAGAGCAAAGTGAGCGGGCCTTTTTCTGCGTCTCTGCAATCTCTTGTGCGTCGTAGGGGCCGGGCCGCCTTCCTGGACACGGGAGGGCCGAGGAAAGTCGTTGTGTTGTGGAGCCGAGTTGCTGGCTCCTCGTCAGATTCTGGCACAAGCCGTGGGACCTGGAACTGATCACTTGACTTCCCTAGGCCTCGCATTTCTCCATCTGTAGAAGGAGCGGTGTGGTGCCCCCAATTTTTAATCTCCAGAAGAAGTGATTAGGGGTGGGAGAACAGGCTATGGCCGTGTCTCCACCAGACAGCTTCAAATCTCTGTCTATGCTCGTGTGACCTTGAAGACACTGCGTGCTGCGTGCTAAGTCACTTCAGTTAAGTGCAGTTCAGTCGCTCAGTCATGTCCGACTCTGCGACCCAGTGAACCGCAGCATGCCAGGCCTCCCTGTGCATCACCAACTCCCGGAGTTCACTCAAACTCATGTGCATCGAGTCGGTGATGCCATCCAGCCATCTCATCCTCTGTCATCCCCTTCTCCTCCTGCCCCCAATCCCTCCCAGCATCAAAGTCTTTTCCAAGGAGTCAACTTTTCGCATGAGGTGGCCAAAGTACTGGAGTTTCAGCTTTAGCATCAGTCCTTCCAAAGAACACCCAGGGCTGATCTCCTTTAGGATGTTCTGGTTGGATCTCCTTGCAGTCCAAGGGACTCTCAAGATTCTTCTCCAACACCATAGTTCAAAAGCATCAATTCTTCGGCGCTCAGGTTTCTTCACAGTCCAACTTTCACATCCATACATGACCACTGGAAAAACCATAGCCTTGACTAGACGGACCTTTGTTGGCAAAGTAATGTCTCTGCTTTTTAATATGCCATCTAGGTTAGTCATAACTTTCCTTCCAAGGAGTAAGCATCTTTTAATTTCATGGCTGCAGTCACCATCTGCAGGGATTTTGGAGCCCCCCAAAATAAAGTCTGACACTGTTTCCACTGTTTCCCCATCTATTTCCCATGAAGTGATGGGATCAGATGCCATGATCTTCGTTTTCTGAATGTTGAGCTTTAAGCCAACTTTTTCACTCTCCTCTTTAACTTTCTTCAAGAGGCTTTTGAGTTCCTCTTCACTTTCTGCCATAAGGGTGGTGTCATCTGCATATCTGAGGTTATTGATATTTCTCTCAGCAATCTTGATTCCAGCTTGTGCTTCTTCCAGCCCAGCGTTTCTCATGATGTACTCTGCATATAAGTTAAATAAGCTGGGTGACAATATACAGCCTTGAAGTCACTTCAGTCGTGTCCAACTCTTTGGGAACCTATAGACTGTAGCCCACTAGGCTCCTCTGTCCATGGGATTCTCCAGGCAAGAATGGACTGGCAGCCCTGGACTGGGTTGCCATGCCTGCCTCCAGGGGATCTTCTTGACCCAGGAATCGAACCCGTGTCTTTTGCGGCTTCTGCATTTCAGGCGGATTCTTTACCGCTAAGCCATCCACCTGTGATAAGTGCTCAGCAAGTGGTAGCTTCACCTCTGGGGCTTTATTAGCAAGACAGTGGATGGGAAGAACGCCTTATCTGAAGGATGATGGGGTGATGATAAAGGAGATGACCTGTGAGCTGCCTCTCAGCACTCAGTGGATGGTATGCCAGTCCTTTGCCCCATTCTTCGCCATGATCGCATGGTGCCTACCCTCACCCTCACCTTGGTGATCACTTTTCTCCCAGCTCTACACTGCTGCTAGTGCCCCCAGTGGGGCCATGGCCATCAAAAAAGCAGCTGCTTCTTCCTACTTCTCAGCTGACCCTGGGTGACCTTGAGTTAATGCACGACCACCCAGGACCACCTCCCAGACATAGCTCCCCCATCCCATGCCCATTCCTGAGCATCTTAGCTCTTTCCCTTCTTCAGACCCACCTTTCTTCCATCCCAGACACAGGAGATTACTTGGTCACCTATGCTGAGGAGTGTGGGACCACCTAAGAGGGGGCATTCTGACCAGAAAGAAAAAACTTTTAGTAGCTTTTTATTTCATGAGGGTTCCACTAGAGGTAGGAATGTCAGGAACTAGCAGAAGGAACTTGGCAGTGGCCAGCAGGACTAAGGAGGGCCAACAGGCACGATTACCACACAGGATATTAGGCAAGAGGGTTCCAGGAAGGCTGGGGAGCCAAGAGGGGCTGGGCTCCACTGCCACCAGGGCCAGGGGCCATGTGGGGGCCTGCAGGGAGCTGCTGGATGTCAGCAAAGACTTGGCCATGCTGGGTGGGGACTGCGGGGAGAGTTAAGGAGCCAGGTCCCCGCCAGACTGCCTCCACAGCTGGAAGTGGTTAGTAGGGTCTAGGGGCAGGGGCCAGCCAAACTATATTGTACAATGCCAGGACTCAGTCAAGAGCTCTTCCCATGTTCATGGCCCTGGGCGCACTGTGCACTCACATACCACATAAACCCAAGCCAAAGGAGGTACAGATGGGAGAAGGCAGGTGCCCAGAGACAGAGATGAACGGAGGGGATGTTTCCCAGATCCCTGTACAGACATCATGAGAGTGATCTTCAGTTACCTCCAGAACATCTTTAAAAACACTCCATGGGCTTCCCTGGTGGTCCAGTGGTTGAGAATCCAGCTGTCAATGCAAGGGACATGGGTTTGATCCCTGATCGGGAAACTAAGATCCCACATGCAACAGGGCAACTGAGCCCACATGACCTAGAACCTGAGCTCTGCAACAAGAGAAGGCACCGCAATGGAAAGCCTGAGCACTGCAACTAGGGAGTAGACCCTGCTCACTGCAACTAGAGAAAGCCTGCATGCAGCAGTGAAGACCCAGAACAGCCAATAGTAAATACATTCATTAAATAAAATTTAAAAATTTTAAATAAATGAAAACATCCCAAAGCCAAGTCACCAAAAGCAGCTTATTAAGAAAATGCTTGTGTCCACATAGGTGTCAGTGGCGTGGATCAGGGGAGTAACATGAAGTGAGTCTAGAGCATCACAGCACTTCTCCCTAATGAGAGAATTACTTCCACACCCACACATAGTTGAGATGTTTTCATTTCTCTGCCCTCCTCCCTGTCTTGGAGTCCTATCTCAGTCTCCTCCTGACTCTGTTCTTCCTAGTCTGATCTGAACCATTACTTTGCTTTATTTCCATCATGAAAACAATTTGGTCCCATGATGCTTTCGAACTGTAGTGCTGGAGAAGACTTGAGAATCCCTTGGACAGCAAGGAGATCAAACCAGGCAATCCTAAAGGAAATCAACCTTACATATTCATTGGAAGGACTGATTCTGAATCTGATGTTAAATACTTTGGCCACCTAATGTAAAAAGCCAACTCACTGGAAAAGACCCTGGTGCTGAGAAAGATTGAGGGCAGGAGGAGAAGGGGGTGACAGAGGATGATTTGTTTGGATGGGATCACCAACTCAATGGACATGAGTTTGAGCAACCACCAGGAGGTAGTGAAGGACAGGGAAGCCTGGCATGCTGCAGTCCATGGGGTCACAAAGAATCCGACATGACTTAGCGACTGAACAACAACAAGGTGTGAGAGTATTGCTACCCCCAAACCAAAAATCTCAAACTTTGTCCATAGGACTTTGTGATGAGCTTCAGCACCTTTGGATACCTGAAGCTTCTCTCACTTCTGTGCTAACAGCAGCTGCAAAGCCACATGACAAGGTACTCCACATCCTGAGGAACCAGGTGTGCCCAAAATGCTCTGAAGGAAGCCAGAATAAAGGAATGATGCCCCATGGAGGGGAGGGTGTCCTGTACCCAAACTGTGTCTGCCAACGAGTGCCCTGGAGCTCTGAAGCTGAGTTTTGTTTTTTGGTTTTTTTTTCTTTCTAAACTGTTGGGTAGGCAGAAGTCAGGGTTAATTCGCCCTGCTTCCCAGATGTGGAAAGTGAGACCTGGAGAGATGAATGACTCACCAGATAGGGCAGAGGAGTTAGAAATAAAATCATGTTATAGTTTCTATATTGGGGCTGCTGCTGCTGCTAAGTTGCTTCAATCATGTCCAACTCTGTGCGACCCCATAGATGGCAATCTACCAGGCTCCGCTGTCCCTGGGATTCTCCAGGCAAGAACACTTGAGTGGGTTGCCATTTCCTTCTCCAGTGAATGAAAGTGAAAAGTGAAAGTGAAGTCAGTCAGTCGTGTCTGACTCTTCAAGACCCCACGGACTGCAGCCCACCAGGCTCCTCCATCCATGGGATTTTCCAGGCAAGCTATTTTGGGGCAGCAGTCACTAAGTGAGCTCTATTCCTTCGGTCTTTGCACGGGGTAGGGAGGAAAGAACAGGTGTTGTGGATTTTCAGCCACGAGTATACCTTTTCCTCCCCAGCCATGAGAATGACTAGCACTCTTTTCTTGTTTTAAATATTGGCTTATTAAAGTCTACATGAAGTAACAGCTACATGTTGGTTTTCTATTGCAGCCATAACAATTGACTACCATTTAGTGGCTTAAACCAAATATATTATCTTACAGTCCTGTAGGCCAGAAGTCTGATGTGGATCTCACTGGGATAAAACCAGAGTTGTAGTGCTGTATTCCTTTTATGAGGAGCCCTTTCCTTGTTCATTTGGGTGCAGAAATCAGATCCTTGTGGTTTTAGGACTGAGATTCCTGTTGCCTTGGTGACTGTTAGCTGAGGACCATTCCTAGCTTCTAAAGACTAGCACATTCCCTAGCTTATGACCCCTTTCCTTAGTCTTCAAAACCAGCAATGGCAGGTCAAGTGCTTAGCATCTCTCATCCTTACTGTCAGGCTCATTTCTCTGATGGATCTGGGATTGGACTTCTGCTTTTAAGGATTCATATGATTAGATGGCCCATTTGTGTAAACCAGGATGATCTCCCTCAACTCAGAGTCCATACCTTTAATCATACCTGCAAAGTTTTTTTCACCATATAAGGTGACATACCCACAGACTCCACACACTGGGGCCTGGACAGCTTTAGAGAGTCACAATTCTGCCTACCACAAATTATGAATTCACAGATTCTCAAACCCTCTTGATTTTCCAGGGTTTTCATCACATGATTTTTTTGGTAACAGTTTTAGTGTTATATAATTCGCATGCTACACAATTCATCCATTTAAAGTGTACAATTCATTGTTTTTTAATATAGCCACAGAGTTGTGCACCCATCACCACATCAATTAAGAACATTTTAATCACCCCAACAAGAAATGATGTACCTGTTGGCACTGACTCCCTCAGATCAGATCAGTTGCTCAGTCGTGTCCGACTCTTTGCGACCCCATGAATCGAAGCACGCCAGGCCTCCCTGTCCATCACCAACTCCCGGAGTTCACTCAGACTCATGTCCATCGAGTCAGTGATGCCATCCAGCCATCTCATCCTCTGTCGTCTCCTTCTCCTCCTGCCCCCAATCCCTCCCAGCATCAGAGTCTTTTCCAATGAGTCAACTCTTCGTATGAGGTGGCCAAAGTACTGGAGTTTCAGTTTTAGCATCATTCCTTCCAAAGAAATCCCAGGGCTGATCTCCTTCAGAATGGACTGGTTGGATCTCCTTGCAGTCCAAGGAACTCTCAAGAGTCTTCTCCAACACCACAGTTCAAAAGCATCAATTCTTCGGCGCTCAGCCTTCTTCACAGTCCAACTCTCACATCCATACATGACCACAGGAAAAACCATAGCCTTGACTAGATGAACCTTTGTTGGCAAAGTAATGTCTTTACTTCCCCTCAATTCTCTCAGCCCTAGGGAACCACAAATCTACTTTCTGTACCTGTGGATTCTCCTACACTATATATTTCATATAAATGGAATCATATAATATGTGGCCTTTTGGGCTTCCCTGGTGGCTCAGCTGGTAAAGAATCTGCCTGCAATGTGGGAAACCTGGGTTTGATCCCAGGGTTGGGAAGATCCCCTTGAGAAGGGAACAGACTCTAGTATTCTGGCCTGGAGAATTCCATGGACTCTACAGTCCATGGGGGTCCACAAAGAGTCGGACACAACTGAGCGACTTTCACTTTCACATGACATTGAGCATCTTTTCATATGCTTATTGGCCATATCTTATTAGAGAACTATCTAGTCATATTCTTCACCCATTTTCAAGTGGGTTCTTTTACCATTGAGTTGTTAGAATTCTTTATATATGCTCAACACAAGCCCCTTACCAGATTTGCAAAAATTTTCTCCAATTCTGTGGGTTATATTTTCACTTTCCTGATGATGTCTTTTGTAGCATGAGAATTTTTTTTATTCTGATGTCCAGCTTATCTATTTTTTTTTTTTTTTTGGTTTGTTGCTTGTGCTTCTGGAATCATATCTAAGAAGGCTTTGCCTAGTCCAATACCATGAAAATGTATGCTTGCATGTTCTTCTAAAGTTTGTTTTAGCTTGTACATTTAGGCTTTTGATTCATTTTTGGTCAATTTTTGTAGATGATGTGAGAGGAAGGAGGTCCAACTTTATCCCTTGGCATGTGGCTATCCAGCTGTCCCAGAATGCTTTGCTGAACTGTCATATGATGGGTTCCAAACACATCTTCTTGGATTGCTCTACAATATGGACATGATCCAAGTCCCTCCCCAGTCCAGTAAGCGAGACTCCAGCGGACCAATGCCTGGCAAGCAGCAGATCCTTAAAACATGTTCGTCAGATGAATGTGGTGAAGGTGGGGAATCAGAGCCCCATGTTTAGGGGTTGGAGTCCCCTTCACTCTGCACTTGGCTGTGACCCTGGCAATATTTTCTCCCAGCGGCCACGTGGCCAGAGTCTAAAGAGGTGCCTTGGTACCCTTGAGTGAAGAGGGCAAACTAAGCTGAGTCTTTTTGTTTTGTTAACTTTAGTCATGCCATGTGGCACAGCTGGCAGGATCCCAGCCACGCAACCAGGCCAGGCAATAACAGCACCAAATCCTAACCATTAGGACACGAGGGAACTCAAGGGGGCATACTAGCAGGGCTCCTACTGCCTAAACCCAGATCTCAGGGAGAAAAAAAATTCCCAAAGTTTGTTTCAGGGCTGCCAGGGAACAGGGAGGCCAAGGGAAAGGAAGAGAGAAGATTGGGAAGCAGCTGGCTTGAATGTGAACCAGGGCAGGGAACCTTGAGTGACGAATCGAGAAGCACCTGTACTCAAGGTCAGCATTCCTTGCCTTAAGCTTCAAGAGGCAAGAGCAGGAAAAAGCTCTTGGCTGGCAGATGAAATGAAAAGATAAAAGTGTTGGCAGCCACCCCAGACATCTCTGCAGCAGCAAAAGCCGCATGAGATCCTTCGAGCCAAATGAAGCTGCAGCCTGGGGACAGCCAAGCCTCTGGAGCGGGCGACAGATGAACCTGGGGTCTGCGGAAGGACAAGGCACCCTTGCTGGGGAAATGTGATGGTCAGCAGAACCTCACGAGACAGAGGCCAGCTTCCGGTTGGCTTCTCCAGGAAGCAGATGCTGTCTGCCTTTCCCAGCCCTGACTCTGCAGTGGCCTGGTCTGGAGCCAGGAGCTGGGAGCCTCTGATGAACCAGCAGCTCCCAAGTGGCTGCAGGGTCATATCAGGGGACAATTGCTCACCCCTCAGCCCCTTCCACTCCCCTCTCCAGTCCTGGACACACAGGTAAGGTACCCCCTGTTCATTCATGCATCCAATACAACATGCCAGGCTGTCTAGGCTCGGGGAACCTAGCCATGAACAAGGCTCCTGTTCTCAAGGAGCTTGTATTCTACTCCAAGTCGGGGTGTGTGGTGGGGAGACAGAAGATTAACCAGTGAAAGAATAATTGTGTGCATTCTCAGTCACTTCAGTCATGTCTGACTCTGTGTGACCCCTGGGACTGTAGCCTGCCAAGCTCCTCTGTCCATGGGATTCTCTAGGCAAGAATACTGGGGTGGGTTGCCATATGCTTCTCCAAAGGATCTTCCCAACCCTGGGATAGAACCTGTGTCTCTTGTGTCCCCTGCATTGGCAGGCAGGCTCTCTACCACTAGCGCTGCCTAGGAATCCCAAAAGAATAATTGTGCTATGTTGAGCTTAGTCTCTCAGTTGTGTCGGACTCTGTGCGACTCCATGGACTGTAGCCCGCCAGGCTTCTCCGTCCATGGGATTCTCCAAGCAAGAATACTGGAGTGAATTACCATACCCTTCTCCAGGGGATCTTCCCAACCCAGGGATTGAACCTGCATCTCTTACATCTCCTGCATCAGCAGGCAGGCTCTTCACCACTAGCTCCACCTGGGAAGCCCAAAAGAATAATTACAGAATCACAATTGTGATGAAGAAAATAAAACAGAATAATGGAATAGGATGTCTGACTGTATGGTTAAGGAAGGCCTCTCCAGGGGTGACATTGGACTGAGACTAGAGGGAAAAAGGCCAGTTGCACAAAACCGAGAAGAGTGTTCCAGGCAGAGAGAACAGCACGTACAAAGGCCCCGGGGCAGGAAATAGCTTGGCGTCTCTGAAAGGAGGCCAGTGTGGCTAGAGCACGAAGCAGGGGGAGGCCTGAGAACAGGTTGTAGAAGCTGGGACACGAGAGGCCTTCTAGGCCATGGGAAGGAACGTGGGTTTTATTCTAATTTGCAGTGGAGGCCCCTGGGGAATTTTAAATAAGAGAACTGACAAAATCAGTTTTCATTTCGGAAAGTCGCCGGGTTCACGGCTGCAGGCCTGGAGGAGAAGCATATTGAATAGGTGGGGGTTACTATAGAGTCCAGACAGCCTAGGGCCACAACTCCAGGATGGATTAAAATGTAGATGCAATTACTGTTCAGATACAGCAAGGCAAACAAATCAAAAGAGAACTGCTGCTGAGAAGGTAGTCAGTTGCAGTACCCAAGAAGAGTGGGCATGCCCTGCCACCCATGCAGGGTCATGAGGATGCACCAGGGTCAGCCAGGGGACAGAGGGAGTGAGGGAAAATGTGTACAAGAGCCTCAATAGTGGTTGCCATGGGAAGGCGTGGGTGAGACAGGGTCAGTAGGCTTAGGACTGGCCAGTTTGAAGAGTATCAGCAGGCTCTGGGGCGTAGAGGCTGCCCCCTACTTGTCTGTCGTTGGTCCAGGGTAATGGGGGCAGGTCGATAGTGGCCCAGGGTGTGAGAGCCTGATGGAGAAGGAGGTTGGAGCTTAGGGATTAGATCAATTTGTTCGCATATGAAAGGCACACTCCAGAGTGAATCACTATATCTAGGAACTGGCCAGCCTTGGGAGGGGCAGTCCCTCCACAGTCAGCAAGGCCCCAGACATCAAGGGATCAGAAACACATGGTTGACACCCAAGGGACACCTGTATTCTGTGGGGAGAGGCTCTGGCGAGGAGAGGAAATTGATGGGATTAGCTGATGTTTTTAGATGTAGGTGATGAAGGAGGAAGAATCAAGGATGTTGTCTGGCTGTTTGGATTAAAGCCACTGGTCCCCAACGTTTTTAGAACCAAGGACTGGTCTCGTGGAAGACAATTTTCCCACGGACTGGGAGCTGGGAGAGGGGATGGTTTCAGGATGATTCACGCGCAGTAGGGTTCAAGCTCCCTTGAGACTCTAATGCTGCCACTGATCTGACAGGAGGCGGAGCTCAGGCGGCAAGTAAGCAGTGGGGAGTGGCTGTAAAGACAGATGAAGCTTGGCCAGCTCACCTCCTCCTGCTGTGCGGCCCAGGTCCTAACAGCTCATGAACTGGTACCAGTTCATGGCCTGGGAGTTGGGGACCCCTTGGCTTAGGCAATTGGGTCCCCTCATTCTCAAGCAAGTCTCTGAAGGCTCAGGAGACACGGCTACCTTCAAGGAGCTTAAACTCTCATAGGGGAGCCAGGCTACAAGTAGGGACAGTTTCAAATCAGTGGCATTAGGCTCCCTGAAATAAGAATATGCCTTGCCTTAAGTAACAAATGTTACTGAAAAACAACATATGACTCAGATATTGCGCATGAGGGGAATATTGTATCTGAATTATATGTTGTTTTTCAGCAACATTTTTGTCACTTAAGGCAAGGTATACTAATCTGCGTTTTAAGGCAAAGTATACTTATCTGCCTTAGAAAATCTCTTCATAAAAATTTAAGATGAAGGCTTTTAAAAATATATGCTCTTTTGATTGTATAAATAATGGCCTTTTAACTTTTTTGTTTTGTAAGATCTACTTCTGTTAAATTCAGTGGTATATAACCGTAAATAACTTTTATTATTATTTTAAAATTAAGGCTAAGAAAAGAGCGCATGCATGGAAGCATATACACTAACAAATGTGAAATAGATAACCATGGGAATTTACTGTGTGACTCAGGGAACTGAACCGGGGCTCTGTGACAACCTAGAGGGGTAGGATGGGGTGGGAGGTGGGAAGGAGGTTCAAGATGGAGGGGACATATGTATACCTATGGCTGATTCATGCTGCTCTGTGGCAGAAATCAACACAATATTGTAATCATTCTTCAACTAAAAATAAATTTTTTTTAAAATGATCTAACCAAATAAGAAAAGAGAGCACTCGTGACATAAAAACAGGCTTCCTTGATGACTCAGTGGTGAAGAATCCGCCTGCCAATGCAGGAGACTCGGGTTCAGTCCCTGGGTTGGGAAGATCCCCTAGAGAAGGAAATGGCAACCCATTCCAGTATTCTTGCCTAGGAAATCCCATGGTCAGAGGAGCCTGGAGGGCTACGTCCATGGGGTGGCCAAGAATTGGACACAACTTAGCGACTAAACAACAATAAAATTACATAAAATAGGCACGCAATAAAAAATGTTTCTGCAATTTTGATGGTGTAGCCTCCATGAAAGGAGGGACTGGTGGTGTATTTATATCTATTGCAAAGCTACAAAGAAGCTCTAGCCCCAGAATATAATCATCTTGACCTGGCTAGGGACTAAGCTGGGGATGTTGTAACACCTAAGGTTAATGTTCCCAAGTTCTTGCTAGTTTACATGTCACCCATCACCCACTGTGAGCATGGAAATATTGACTGCTGTTGAGAAATGTGATTGTGTGCCTCCAAGCAAGTGATGTGAAGTTGTGTGGCTTTCCCTGACCACCCTCCCTTGCTGCAGGAGCACTCCCATCACATCCGAGTGGAATTTACACGTTTGAAATGATCATATGTCACCTGCAAACATTCATTGTTGTTTTCCAGCCTCTGGGAAGTGTCTTGTCAACTAGGCTATAAATACTTTAATGAGGAGCTGCCCAGTGGCTACTATATCTTGTAAATATAAACCCCAGAACAAGGCTCTCTTTATTACATGCATACGTGTGAAGTCACTTCAGTCATGTCTGACTCTTTGCAACCTTATGGACGGTAGCCCGCCAGGCAGTTCTGTCCATGGGTTTCTCCAGGCAAGAATACTGGCATGGGTTGCTATCCCCTCCTCCAGGGAATCTTCTGGACCCAGGGATTGAACTCGAATCTCCTTTGGCTCCTGCACTGCAGGCAGATTCATTACTGCTGAGCCACTGGGGAAGTCCTCCTTAATACATACTTGTTAGTTAAATAAGTGAATAATTAATATTACATAGATGCCTGGTGGGCTACAGTCCATGGGGTCACAAAGAGTCAGACATGACTTAGTGACTAAACCCACAGCAACATAGCTGCCAGCTGGCAGATCTTTGTCTGATCAAACTTTTTTTTTTAATATATGTAAAAAATCCTACCTGATTGTGCATCAGAGGACACTAGTGAGTGAAAAGACAATCCACACAATAGGAGAAAATATTTATAATATTTAGAATATATAAAGAACTCTCTCAACTCAACAACAAGGAAACCAAGCAACCCAGTTGAAAAATGGGCAAAGGATTTAAATAGACATTTTTCTAAAGGAGATCTACAAATGACCAAAAAGCACATAAAAAGATGCTCAACATCATTAGTCACTAGAGAAAGTCAAGTCAAACCACAATGAGACACCACTTCATACCCACTAAGTGAAAGTGAAAGTCGCTCAGTCCTGTCTAACTCTTGTGGGACCCTAGGGACCCGGCAGGCTCCTCTGTCCATGGGATTCTCCAAGCCAGTATACTGGAGTGGGTTGCCATGCCCTCCTCCAGGGGATCTTCTCCACCCAAGGACCGAACCTGCATCTCTTATGTCCCCTGCATTGGCAGGCTGGTTCTTTACCACTAGTGCCACCTGGGAAATCCTATGTTGTGTATACTTTTCACAACTTTAAAAATCACAAAAAGAAAAAAAAAAAAAAAAGATCACATTGGGGCGGCCTCCTGTGGATGAAGATCCAAGAAGTGTCTAACTTGTGTGGTGTTGGTTAGGCTGTGATACCCTGCCTACCTGGCTCCCCTGTGTCCTAGGATTAGGACAAGCTGGTCATCCTTTTTAAAATGTATTTTTGGTGGCATTGGGTCTTTGTTGCTGTGCACAGGATTTTTCTAGTTACAAGTGGGGGCTACTCTTTGCTGCAGTGCCTGGGCTTCTCATTGCGGTGGCCTCTCTTTTTGCAAGCTTCAGTGGTTTGGGCACTCAGGTTCAGCTACTCTGAGGCACATCGAATCCTTCTGGACCAAGGATGGAACCTGTGTCCCCAGCATTGGCAGGTGGATTCTTCACTGTACCAGAGAAGTCCCGGTCATCCTTTTTGATCTTTGTACGGGGAGTGCTAGACACACAGAAGTTTATCCCCAAGGCTGACACTTGTCGGAGCTGGGATCGTAGCCGATGTTCACACAGCAAAAGCCTCTCCAAGGGCCCAGATCTTCTCTCTTACTTCTGTATCCCTTTCAACACCTCCTCAACTGTCCGATTGCAATCTTATTGTAAAGGTCCATTATGTGTTAGCTAAAATCAGACACTTCATTTTGATCATTAGTCCAATTTGGGAGAATGTTGAGTATGTGAGTCCTTGTTACCAAATAGAAGGCAAATGAAACTCAAACATATGCCAAGGTATCTGAAATACTTTGTTCTCAGAGCCCATGCAATGGGGTGTGTGTGTGCCCAGTCCCTCAGTCCAGTCCGACTCTTTGCAACCCCATGGACTGTAGCCAGTCAGGTTCCTCTGTCCTTGGAATTTTTCAGGCAAGAGTAGTGGAATAGGTTGCCTTTCCTCCTCCAGGGGATTGTCCTGACCCAGAGAGCCGTTGAACCTGCCTCTCCTGCGTTGACAGGAGAATTCTTTACCACTGAGCCAAGTGGGAAGCCCCCATACAATTGGGTAACACGCTAATAACATCCTCCTAATTCCTCTAGAATTAAGTGCCAGATGGATGAGACCCCAAATGAGTTTATCTGTATTAAGTTCCAGAAAGTTGGGTAATGTTAGAGCATGGCTCCCAGGTACTTAAAGAAAATCCGAATTACAAATACAGCACGAATGAGGCAGCTGTTAGAAGAACCAGTGCCACATAAACAAGTATTTAGAGGTGAGACAGGAAGTGTTAAATGGAGCCCTAATTAATGCACTGCTTATTGTGCTTTCTGGCAACTAGGAGATTAACCCTGGGATATTTTTAAAGCTTTTGCGTGTAGCAAAAGTTGCATTGAACAAGTAGGGCTCATTGGATGCAAAAGACAAAACTTCATCTCACCTTTCTGTCGATTCAAATCTGCTGGAATGTTTCCTCCACCTTTGGATGAAATCTGAAATAGAAATCTGACTTGCCCAGCCTTTCTCTCCAGCCAGGATTTTAAACGTCCTGTTGTTCAGTTGCTAAATCGTGTCTGACTCTTTTCGACCCCATGGACTGCAGCATGCCAGGCTTCCCTGTCCTTCACTATCTCCTGGAGCTTGCTCAAACTTATGTCCATCAATTTGGTGATACCATCCAACCATCTCATCCTCTGTCATCCCCTTCTCCTCCTGCCTTCACTCTTTCCCAGCATCAGGGTCTTCTCCAATGAGTCAGCTCTTCATACCAGGTGTCCAAGGTATTGGAGCTCAGGTTCAGCATCAGTCCTTCCAAGGTACAGCATCTTCCCATGCCCAGTTCCTGTTTTCCCACTTGGGCAGCCCTGCAATTGCTAGCTGGGATCTCTGCCTGCTCCAAAACTGCAGGAAGAAGACATGAGAAGGTGACAGACAAGGTTTACCTGGACTGGGAGGTCTGGGTGCTGGCATAGCTGCTTGCTGGGCTCAGCGAATAATCAAAGCTTCTCCGACCAGGCACTTTGGAGAGTCTTTGGAGATTTCAACAGGGAAGAGGTGACACCTGCTGTTCTTTTTGACTACTGTGAAAACACCTTCTCTGGCTGGTGTTTTGTTATTTGTAATTCCATCCTCAGTCCCCGGAGATCAGACCTGTCCCTCTGAGGTCTCTTTTCCCCCCAGGTGATCCCTTGGGAGGATCTAAGACTCTCCCAGATGCACAGTGGTCCCCAGAAGCTCCCACCTTGCACTGGCTCTCAAGGAAAGAATGTCACCACCAGGGGGTGCTTTAGTCAGGTGCCTCCTCCCCACCTTTAGATTTCTCAGATGGGAGTTGCACCTGGACTTGGGAGTCAGGTGGGGGACCTTTGCCAACAAAGGTGTGTCTAGTCAAAGCTATGGTTTTTCCAGTAGTCATGTACGGATGTGAGAGTTGGACCATAAAGAAGACTGAACACTGAAGAATTGATGCTTTTGAACTATGGTGCTGGAGAAGATTCTTGAGAGTCCCTGGGACATCTAGGAGATCAAACCAATCAATCCTAAAGGAAATCAACCCTGAATATTCATTGGAAGGACTGATGCTGAAGCTGAAGCTCCAGTACTTTGGCTACCTGATTTGAAGAGCTGACTCATTGGAAAAGACTCTGATTCTGGGAAAGATTGAAGGCAGGAGGAGAAGCGGACGACAGAGGAAGAGATGATTGGATGGCATCACCGACTTGATAGACATGAGTTTGAGCAAGCACCTGGATATAGTGAAGGGAAGCCTGCAGTGCTGCAGTCCATGGGGTCGCAAAGAGTCGGACACGACTGAGCAACTGAAAAAAAAACAACAACTAGGGTACTTGTGTTGTCCCCTGAGTTGTCTCCATAAAGATTCCTTCAGCCAGCTGGAGATAAGAGGAAGCAATTCCCCGATCCTCCACGTGGGGGCGATACTCGCAGGACACCGACCACTGACAAGTTTTCTTCTCTGATCTCAAAAGTGCTGCAATCTTTTGTCTCCTCCAAGTAGTTGTTGAGCTGATGGATGCAAAGCAGTCGCTTGACCTCTCCTTTGCATATTTGCACCCCCTGGAGTTGGGAATTCTGGCCTCTCAGGGCTGGACCCGTGGTTGAAATCAAGCCCGTGAGTCCCTTTTGAACATCTCAATACACACTTTTTTAATGACTGAGGGCAAAGCAGAGATTTCTTCCCTACCCCTCACCCATCTTTTAAGAGCTTTGCTTCCTACTAAATCTAAAAGGGGAAATATTCTCAGCAGAATTCAAGAGACTCATGCAAATCACAGTGATTTCAGGAGACAGAAAATTGCCCCAGGGGCTTCCCAGGTGGCTCACTGGTGAAGAATCCACGTGCCAATCCACGCAGATTTGACCCCTGATTCGGGAGGATTCGAGCTGAAGAGCAACTAAGCCCGTGTACCACAACCACTGAACCTGTGCTCTAGAGCCCAGGAGCCACAACTACTGAAGCCCAAATGCTCTAGCTAGAGCCTGTGCTCTGCAACAAGAGAGCTACTGCAATGAGAAGACAGCACAGTGATGAGGAGTAGCCCCCACTTGCCGCAACTAGGGAAAAGCTTCAGCAGCCACAAAGACCCAACACAGCCAAAAAATAATAAATAAAATTATTATTTAAAAAGAGGAAAAGAAAATTGCTCCCAAACGTGAGTCACTAGGAAGAACTCCAGTAGATAATGAAGATCTTTACAGCCTACCTGGAGTATCAGTAGACCAGAATTCTGCCCCACTGTATGAGTTTTGTCAGGAATGTGAGTAATTTCCCCATATAATCCAACCAGGAAGGAACCCAGGCACCATCTCAGACCATTTCATTCACATATGTAACCTCCATGAGCAAGTAACCCATTGATGGGCAACATTCCCCCCTCCTTTTATCCCTTGGGCCTGCACTATGCCGGGCATAGTAGGATCTATCTGGGCAAAGCCTGAACTGAATCATAATCTAAGGATAAAGTGGGGAGATCCAGAGAGACCTGGAATTTATTCTTCAAGGAATTTGCTCTTCTACTTTAAAAATTCTTTTTAATTAGATTTGAGATATAAAAAGATCAATCTGCTGCTTTATTTTATTACTCTTCTATTATATTAAATTGTAAACCTTGGTGGCTTAGAATTATAATGAGTAAAGTCTATAAAGCAAGATATCAGTCATGTTAAAATTGCCTATATTTTTCAAAAGTAGGCCCTTAAAGTCCTTCTACAGAAAGGCCAGGTGCCCTAATATGTAAGGAAAGAGGATATAGTGTTTTATGGTCTACCTGCCTACCTAATATCCATTCTCCCCTTCTTCTACTAACAAATCCTTAATTTTTTACCATGTGGCAATGTATGTAATTATTAACACATTTACAAGCTTCTCTTGCTGCTAAATATGGCCATGTGATTATGTTCTAGCCAATGAGATACAAGTAGAAGTTGCCAAGTAGAATTTATGAAAAGGGGGATAGACAGTTGGCATACGCTTTTTTCATATTCTTCCTCCGCCTGCTCCTTGCTTCTTTCCTGGAATGCTGATGTAATGGCTAGGGCTCCAGCAACTCTCTTGGCTCATGAGGTGACAGTAAGACTGAAATTCAGGTGCCAAGAATGGCAGAAGAGAAAGGTGGGAAAAATCCAGACTCTAGCTGACACTGTAGACCTTTGACACCTGGAATTTCTTATATGAAAGAGAAATAAAACTCTATTTTAAGTCTTTATTTATGGCTTCCATCATTTACACAAGTCTTATCTGTGACATCTGTTATAAAGAAGAATCACTTAAGTACCCATCATTTTATTTTATCCATTTTGGAAGGAAATCCCTCTAGGATACATTGTGTACCCTCTTCCTTTTTAAAATCAAGCATGTAGTGTATGTAGTAAACAAAGTTGGGAGATAAAATACAGAACACCAAATCAACTTGAATTTCAGATAAGCAAGAAATAGATTTTGAGTAAAAGCATGCCCCAAATATTACATGGGACATACTTATACTAAAAAATAGTTAGCTGTTCATCTGAAGTTCAAATTTAATTGAGAGTTCTGTATTTTTATTTGCTGACTCTGCCAGTCCTAACTGAACAGGCTCTTTTCATGCTGTTACCTAACCTATGATGAGGTATATGGTGATGCACTGGGACCTACTGAGGTGTGGAAGGCTCTTAGGCATTGTGGAAATAGACCCAGATTGCCACACTTTTTATTCCTTTTTAAAATATTTTTATTTAGTTAGTTATTCGGCTGCACCAGGTCTTCATTGTGGCATGAAGAATCTTTTTTTGTTTTCGTTCTGTTATTTTTTTTTTTTTTTTCGCTGTGGCATTTGAACTCTTAGTTGAGGTGTGTGACATCTAGTTCCCTGACCAGGGATTGAACCCCAGGTCCCCTGCTTTGGGAGCAGAGTCTTAACCACTGAACCACCATGGAAGTCCCATGCTTTTTATTCTCATTCTGCTCTTTCTAATGTTCCCATTTCTTATCGATCACCCTGTCTTTTGCTCTCTAAGTGAGTCTGCCTGTCTCAGCCCCTCTCCCCGTGGATGATGTGCTCTGGAAATCTGTGGGCAAACACGGCATTTGGAACACGGAGCTGGAAGTCTGGGTCCCACTCCAGGTCCCCTCACTTTCAATTCCATGACCTGGGGCAGCTCATTTGACCTGTGTGAGCTTGGTTCCTGCCTGTAATACTGGGGGTAGCCAGAGCCGCCTCCTGTGAGGCTTAAACGTGGGCAGTGCTGGGGCAGCACCCAGCCCTGAGTAAGCACTCAGCAAATGGAGTAATTGCTGTGTGGTGGGCTGAGCAACCGGATAACCAAGCCTGAGAAACAGGATCTGAGGAGAAACCTTCTATGAGTAAAACATGAGCAACAGGGATGCTAAGGTCACCGAGAGGAGGGGTGGGAGCGAGACTAGGGCCAAAGGTCAAAGTCAGAGGAGAGTGGGAGAGCTCGCAGAGGGCACCTGATGACAAGGGCCGGGGCAGGGGGTGGTTCGAGTGCATAGCCTATGTGCTGCTAGGTGTCCCCCACCAGATTTGTATGCTGATATCCCAACCCACAGAACCTCAGAGTGTGACTGTACTTAGAGACGGGGTCTCTAAAGAGGCAACTACATTAACGTGAAGTCTTTAGGGGTCCCTGACCCGATCTGACTGGTGTCCTTAACAGATTAGAACACAGGCACAGGGGACTTCCCTGGTGGTCCAGTGGTTAAAACTTCACCTTGCCGTGCAGGGGGAATGGGTTTGATCCCCGGATGCGGAGATAACATCCCACGTACCTCTCAGCCAAAAAACCAGAAATAAGCAGCAGAAGCAGTATTGTGACAAGCAATGGCACCCCACTCCAGTACTCTTGCCTGGAAAATCCCATGGACGGAGGAGCCTGGTGGGCTGCAGTCCATGGGGTCGCTGGGAGTCAGATACAACTGAGCGACTTCACTTTCACTTTTCACTTTCATGCATTGGAGAAGGAAATGGCAACCCACTCCAGTGTTCTTGCCTAGAGAATCCCAGGGAGGGGGCAGCCTGATGGGCTGCTGTCTATGGGGTCGCACAGAGTCGGACATGACTGAAGCGACTTAGCAGCAGCAGCAGCAGCAATAAAATCTTTAAAAGTTGTCAGAATCAAAAAAAAAAACAAAAGCACAGACACAGAGGGAAGACCAAGTGAGGACCCAGCACCAAGGAGAAAGACCTCGGGAGAAATCAACCCTGCCTACACCTGGATCTTGGACTTCCAGCCTCCAGAACTGAGGGAACACATTGCTGTTGTGCAAGCCACTCAGTCTGTGGTCTTCTGTTAAGGTGGCCTTGGCAGATTCAGACAGGTGTGGAAACAGAAGTCTGTAGGAACATGGCACCAAGCGCCTGGAGCAGTCATGCAGCCCTTGATTCAATGGATGTTCTTGATGTCGACATCGGTGGTGGTATTGACCCAGGAATTTTTCCTGCACAGAGAATCAGGGATGAACGCTGTCATTCTCCCGAGAGAACAAATGTACCGGAGAATCACAGATGGTGACAGACACCAGGCTGAGGTGACTGACTGGGAGGAATCATGGAGCTGAGAGCTGCTCCAGGGAGCCCATCAGAAGAGGCTGTTCAAAGAGGGGAGCTGGGCTGACACTTGAAGAAGAGCCATCAGGGGGATTTCCAGAAAGACCACAAGGAGGCTGGGGGCTGCTGGGTTGAGCAGGAGAGAGAGGTAAGCCAAGAGGAGAAAGGAGGCTGGAGGCAAGGGTCCAGGCTGGACTTCACAACCTCCTGGGCCTTGCTACGGTGTTTGCAATTCATTTTAGGATGAGAAGGCAGATCCAAGGAGGTGTACGATCATAGAGAGATGGCCAGCTCTGCTAGCCCTTCCTCCTGGCCTGTGTCTCCAGGAAGGACAGCCGTAACTTCCATGAGCCATGATGTGCAGAGCCATCCTATGGGCTTGGGGAAAACCAGGTTTCACTGATGAGGGAAAATTAGAAGTCCCCAGGTGCCGACAAAGGTCCATAGAGTCAAAGTTATAGTTTTTCCAGTGGTCATGTACAGATGGTGAATGTTGGACCATAAAGAAGGCTGAGTGCCAAAGAATTGATGCTTTCAAACTGTGATGCTGGAGAAGACTCTTGAGAGTCCTTGGACTGCAAGGAGATCAAACCAGTCCATCCTAAAGGAAATCAGTCCTGAATATTCATCGGAAGGACTGATGCTGAAGCTGAAGCTCCAATACTTTGGCCACTTGATGCAAAGAGCCGACTCATTGGAAAAGACCCTGATGCAGGGAAAAACTAAGAAAAGGAGGAGAAGGGGGAAGCAGAGGATGAGATGGCTGAATGGTATCACCAACTCAATGAACATGAGTTTGAGCAAGCACCAGGAGATATTGAAGGACAGGGAAGCCTGGCGTGCTGCAGTTGATTGGGTTGCAAAGAGTCAACTTAGCGACTGAACAACACAATGTGGTGGTGATTATAGGTTTGCCCGAAATTGAAGAATCCACTGGGTGCAAATAGAAAAGAAAGGGGGTGTGTTTGCTCGTCTATTCATTCATTTACAAAAATACAGGGAGTCTCTCCTGCCTGCCAGGCTCTGTCCTTCGTGCTGGGGACACAGCCGTGAGCCAAAGAGCCAACCTCTCTGCTTTGGGGGAGGTGGCCTCCCAGCACGGGGAGACAGATACTAACAAACAAGTGGACAATGTCAAGTGCTGATATACCTGCTCACAAGGCAGGGAATAGAGTGAGGAGGTGGTGCTGGTGTGCTGTTTTGAAGAAGAGAGTGACTCCGAAAAGGAGACATTCGGGCACAGGCCAAAAGAGGCAGATCCCATGGACACAGTGAAAGATGTTCATGGCTGAAGTGACCATTTCAAGGATCCCAGGTAGGCTTCCTTACACTGGAACTATGTGTCATCAGGCAGCCAGGGCCTGAAGATGCCCCCATCATCACTTGGCAGTTAACACAGACATCTTGGGGAAGAATCTCAGCTCAAGCTGTGAACCTCTGATGCCTCAGCAAAGATACATTAATGACCTATGGAGCGCAAGCTCGCCTTCAGCCCAGTGTTGACAAAATGTGTTTCTCTCCACCACCCTGCACATAGTAGGTGCTCAATCAACACTTTTTTTTTTTTTTTTTGGCCATGTGGGATCTTAGTTCCCCAACCAGGAATGGAACTCTCACTCCCTGCAGCAGGAGCACGGAGTTTTAACCACTGGACCACCAAGGAAGTCCCTCAACCAAGAGTTTTTAAAGAAACAACTGAGAAAACCTACAAAATGCGTATGTAAGCTGGCAGATCTGATATTTGAGCATTTATGGTTTTGTTTAAATAGACTCAGAGGCAGATCAAGAGGGTAGGAGACTGCTGTTCCCCAGCTGACCGTGAAGAAGCAGGAGGAGGGAACAGTGTGACCGTGTAGGGTGGAAGTGTTCTTCCTAATCGTAAAACGCACTTGACTCTGCCCTCCCTGTGCCCTCACGTGGCATTGCTCAGAGCAGAACAAGCTGCGCTCAGTGCAGCTATCAAAGCTGTAGGAAATTCAAGGCAGGCAAAGACTTCGTCTTCCGCTGAACACGAAAGCCACCCTCTTGGACCCCTCCCTGGTGATGGTGGTTTTGTGTTGATAGATAAAAGGCCAAGCACATGGAAGTCATCACAGAAAGCTTTACTCATCCGGAAAGAAAAGCCACTGTGATGCACTCTACAATGTTCTCTAGTTCCAACCCAGATGCTCTGCTATGTAAAGGTCAAGGGACTTTTTATGATGTAAGAGGCAGAGAATCTCCTGAGTCAGATGGCCATCTAGAGTTTATCTCCAGGCAGCTCTGGGCCTTCAAGGGTTCTGCCTTCTCCTTAAAAGGGAAAGATTGGGGACCTCCCTGGCGGTCCAGTGGTTAAGACTCTGTGCAGCGGGCATGGGTTTGATCCCTAGTTGGGGAACTGTCTTAGTGCAGACAAAATAAATAAATTAAATACAAATAAAATTGTATTTATAAAAAAAAGAAGGGGAAGATATGATCTAGAGTAATATTTTAGAACCTAATGTATTTAGCAGTATTTGGAACCTAGACTTCTATTACTGCTACTGAACACGTAAGAGACAGTGGGACTGTTGCATATTAACCCCACGTAAGGCAGCCAGTGAAAAAAACTGGAACTGTATTTGCTTTTACCCCTGTGCATGCAAACCGCTCCATGCCAGTGTAGGAAGCCCAAAGAGGAACTAGACAGCCCCAGTTATTTCTCAAGGTATAAGTCATAGCCAAAGCTATGAGGACTTAAGGGCTGAGAAGAAATCTAACGGGGGTTAGAACTCTAGAAGAAAGGGAAAGGCTCACCAAATTAACTAAAACAGCCTGAGAAAGAAGACCCAACGCGAGGACCCACAGTGTTGGCAGCTCCCAAAGACCACTGTTCTTACCAAGTTTCTTCTTTCTTGTTGATTTGAAAGTGGATGCTTGTTTCGTGTTAATTACTGACCTGACAGATGTTTTGTTAATCAGGAGTGACAATTTTAGATGTGCATTCCATTCTTAGGATGACCCCTTGGGCTTATCCACATAGTTAATGTTCCTGAGTCCCTCCAGTGTGTCTAAAGGCTGCAGAGGTGTTCCTGGTTGTTGTTATGGCTCAGTCGTGTCTGCCTCTTTGCCACCTCATGGACTGCAGCACGCCAGGTTTCCCTGTCCTTCACCATCTCCTGGAGTTTGCTCAAACGCATGTTCATTGAGCCATCCAACTGGTGATGCCATCCAACCGGTCTCATCCTCTGTCACCCCCTTCTCCTGCCCTCAATCTTTCCCAGTACTAAGGTCTTTTCCAATGAGTCAGCTCTCCACATCAGGTGGCCAAAGTATTAGAGCTTCAGCTTCAGCATCAGTCCTTCCAATGAATATTCAGAGTTGATTTCCTTTAAGATTGACTGGTTTGGTCTCCTTGTTGTCCAAGGGATCCTCAAGAGTCTTCTCCAGCACCACAGTTTGAAAGCGTTATTTCTTTGGTGCTGCTCAGCCTTCTTCACAGTCCAACTCTCACATCCATACATGACTTTTGGAAAAAACACAGCTTTGACTATAGGGGTGTAGGGATGACAAAAGACATTGACCGGAAGATGGACCAGCACAGAGCACACATCCAAACATGCCCAGAAAATATCTGTAAAAGAAACCAACTGGAGATGCAGACTAGACAGAAAATCATTGATGTCGAGCCGAGAGAGAGAAGAGTATCTGTAACCCCAGCACAAGGGAGCAGAAGTGTGATCAAGAGTAAGAGTTCTGAGCCAGATGGTCTCCATCCTGCTGCTCAGTAGCTTGTGTGACCTGAACCTCTTTGTGCCTTAGTTTGCCTCATAGTGAAATAGGGTGATCAATCCCGGGGTTGGGAAGATGCCCTGGAGAAGGGAATGGCAACCCACTCCAGTATTCTTGCCTGGAGAATCCCATGCACAGAGGAGCCTGGTGGACTATGGTCCATAGGGTCACAAAGACTCAGACACAACTAAGCGACTTAGCACAGCACACAAAATGGGGTGATAATGACAGTACCTGCTGCAGAGGGTTGTTGAAAAAATTAACCAAATTGACACTTAGAGGCCAAACATTCTGTACACATAGTTTTTAGCTTCTTTTTTCAAGAATTTAATTAAAAAATGTTTTGATGCGGGCCATTTTTAAAGTCTTTATTGAACTTGTTACAATATTGTTTCTGTTTTATGTTTTGGTTTTTTGGTAAGTCATGTGGGATCTTAGCTCCCTCACCAGGGGTTGAACCCGCACCTCTTGCATCCGAAGGCGGATTGTTAACCACTTGACTGTCAGGGAAGTCCCTTAATTTAATTTTTATATATATTGCAGCATACTTGATTTAAAATATTGTGGTCAGTTTCAGGTGTATAGCGCAGTGATTCAGTTATACATATACACCTATCCAATCTTTTTCATATTCTTTTCCCATATAGGTTATAACAGCATACTAAATATAGTTCCCTGTGCCATACAATAGCTCCTTGGTTGGTTATCTATTTTATAAATAATAGTGTGCATATGTTAACCTCAGATTCCTAATTTATCCATCCCTCCCTTCCTCTTTGGTAACCATAAGTTTGTTTTCAAAGTCTATTTTGTAAATAAGTTCATTTGTATCCTGTTTTTCAGATTTCACACACAAGAGATAGGACATGATATTTGTCTTCCTCTTATTGACTTAGTAGGATAATCTCTAGGTCCACCCACGTTGCTGCAAATGGCATGATTAACTTCTCATAACTTCTTATTGATGCCTTATAACCAAAAGGCTCTGTGTTATGGCTCCTCAAGCGATTGGGGTGGGATCAGCGCTGTGATATTCCATTGCTGTTGGGTCTCATATGAAAATTTTCAGCGGACAGTGCAGAGCGGTGGAGCATGGCCCTTCCCCCCTGAAAGATGTAGAACCTCTGCAGTTGACCTTACAGGAGCAAAGTGTCTTTGAAGATGTAATTAAGGATCTCAAGACAAGATGATGTTGGATTAGAATGGGGCCTAATTCCAATAACATGTGTCCCTATAAGAGAAGAGACAAACAAGAAGGGAAGAAGTTACATGGAGGAGATGCCACTCAAAGACAGAGGCAGGGGTTGGAGTGATGAATCTACAAGGAAAAGACCCTGATGCTGGGAAAGATTGAAGGCAGGAGAAGGGGATGACAGAGGATGAGATGGTTGGATGGCATCACCAACTGGATGGACGTTAGTTTGAGGAAGCTCTAGGAGTTGGTGATGGACAGGGAAGCCCGGCGTGCTGCAGTACATGGGGCTGCAAAGAGCTGGACACAACTGAGTGACTGAATTGAACTGAACTGAGCAAGGAAGGGCCAGCATCACCAGTAACCAGCAGAAGCCAGGAGAGATGCATGGAATGAATTCTCCAGAGGGAACTGCCCTGCTGACATCTTGATTTTAGACTTCTGGCCTCCAGAACTACAACACGATCAGTGTCTGTTGTTTGAAGCCACCGAATGTGTGGCACTTTGTTTCAGTAGCCCTAGAACGACACAGATGGCCCTGTAGGTCTCAAAATTGGAGAAGACTGAAAAAACCCTCGCTTTGGTTCCTAGGCCTTAAGTATGGTCTTGCCTCTGAAAGTGAGAAAATGACTTGGGAATTTTCCCGCTTCCAGAGAGTTGAAACTCCTTGGCCTAAGTCTGCATACCATCTAGGGAGGGGAGACTGACCACAGAACAGAGAGGTGATCCTCAAGGTCACGTGAGGAAGGGGCAGAGGAACAGGGCTCCTCTACAGGGCAGGGGAAATGGCAAATAGGGTGAGAAACTCACAGGACAAAGGATGGGAGGACCCCAATTCTAACCCTGGCTCTGCCTCTCATTGGCCAGGTGACCTTGGGAGAGGTCCTACCATTTCCTGGGTCTCAGGATTACCCGTCTGTGAAATGGGGGCATGGGGCTGCCTGCTCTCTGGGGTCCCTTCCACTGGGACCCTCCATGAGTCTGTGGCCACCCCCTGCCACAACCAGGGCTGCACCGTGGAGGGGGCCCCTAGCCTGACGGTGGCAGGTCCTTGGCTCTGTCTGCCAGCATAGCCCATGGTGCACAGCCCTACGCGTCTCTGCCAAAACCCGAGAGCCAGGAAGGTGGGTGAGGGCAGCCGCGGATGTGGTGCACACGGCGTGGCTGGTGCACTGCAGCAGTGTGGCCCTGTGTGTCCCTGGGCAGAATGCCGGCTGCAGAGCCTTCCCTCGGGGTCTCTTTAGAAACCAGTTACACACCAGGCTTTACTTTGGTAATGAAGTGTATGTGAAATTGATGCAGTCGGTCCTTCTGACCAATTTATTTAGAATCTCTGTTCCCCTCCCGTCCCCCAGCCTTTCTCCTTAATTGACCTTTCTCAGACTCTGAGTTTGCGTTAAATGCAAAATCTGGGAATTCCTTTTTCACCCCCCACCCTGCTCTCCTTCTCAGTTTACTCTTCTGCTTTATCTCTTGTGGATTATGTTAGGATGTGCTGTTTTAAACATATCTGCATTTAAAGGGCTTCTTGCTCCTGGAATTTTCCCAATTAAATCTCCATCTCCATTTTAAATATTAACTTGCACGGAGGTAGGAGCAAAAACTTCAAGAATCCCAGACGTGGCAGGACAAAATTTACACTTTTGTATCTTTTACATTTTAGGTGCCTGCTAATTTATAAAATGGGATTTTCTTGAAGGAAAGCAAAAATAGAGATTTCCCAAACTGTTGAAAATTTGCCAGCAGACAGAGAGGAATTTTCCTATATTTTTCACCCTAGGTCTACCTCTGTCCCTTTTTTGGGTAAAGTGACGGTGTAGACTTTCGCCTGAAGCAAAGCGGGCTTGTCACTCACTGCTTCTGCTTCTTCCTGGGCATCAGGCTGCGATTCTCAAACTTCTAAACAAGTCACACCTCCTCCAAAATGTAGTCCCAAGAAGGAAAGAATTAAGGATTCTGCAGTCCCTGTCTTCTTCTTCTTTTTTTTTGCCAGAAAATCATCTTCAGGTGAACAAACGCAGAAGGTGGAGCAAAAGCCTTGGACCTTGTGATGAGGAGGCTTTTTGGAGATGTGACTCTGTAGAAGCAGGCATCTTGCAGTGTCAGGGGTTTAAATTAAAGCCGGGTCGGGGAGGGAAAAGGGGAGAGACCATCCCCGCGCCTGCAGCGTTGACTCCTGGCATCATTTCGGTGCAGGGACCCAGCTGACACTTCTTATTTTGGGTCCTGCCTCCCCAGCAGCAGTCTGCAACTTGCCGGCATCCTGGCAGGACAGCAGCCGGCAGCCGCTGAGCAGAGGAGAGAGAGGTAACTTTCTGGGAGGGGTGTGTGGGTTTCTGGATGCTAGATCAGTTCATTTCACCCCACTCCCTAGATGGCCAGGCAGAACAATCCCCTTTCCTTGGGGGTTTAAAAAAACTTTCTTTTCTAAAAAGCTGAAACCCTCTCCCTGCACTTTGAGGAAACTCTGGCTCCATGAAGTTCATCCAGGTCTTTCGCCGCATGGCTTTCTGTGTAAGGAAAGCTGAGTCAGTTGCTCACAAGAGTAGATTTTTCCAAAACAATTGTTAAATGAGGTGCGAATTCTTGTTTTAAAAAAAAATCGGATTTCTTTCTTAATTTGGTTTCATGTTTGCACCTTGCGTTTTAATTCAGCTACAATAAATATAAGTTTGTGGGGAAATTTTTGGTGGGGGTTTGGTGATTTAAAAAAAAAAAAATTACTCCATTGCAGTCTGCTGCAGTCCCAGCAACCTGGTTTAACTGCAGAGGCTCTCACAGTGCAGTCTGCCTCTCCTCTTTACCCTTGCTAGAGTCTGAGTCTCTGATTCCCACCTGCCTGGCTTCTCCAAGCCTCCTATCCCATGTCTCCTGGCCCACCCACCCTCTGCAAAGGACCCCGGTAAGTGAGTGGATGTCTGTGACACTTGGGGTTTGAAGGAAAATTTGGACACTGCAGCTTTAAGAATGCCGTACTGCGAAATCTTTCTCCTTCAAGTGACTGCAGAACCTCAGCGGCAGGAGGAGGCAGCAGAAGGAAGAGGAAAGAGAGGGACTCCCACTCTCGGGTCAGCCCGTTGGGTAACTCAGCCTGGGGAGCGCTCAGCCCTGGGCAAAATCCAAAGTGCGTTCAGGATCTGACTCTGGGTTGGTCCACACGCTTGGGCACACGGGGAGACCCCACAGACTCACTGATGAGTTTCAGCTTAGTCCTTGCCTCCGTGCGTGCCTGCGTGCGTGTGTGCGTTTGTGTCGGGTTAACTGGCTCTTTAAACCGTGTGGAGAATTCTGGTCTGATCTCTATTGTGATCTTTGCAGCCTGGCTTGAACCCTGGGAACACAGAAGCAGCTTTCGCTGCCTTGTTCATTGGGGATGGAGGTTTTCTTCTTGTGGGTTTGTTGAGATGAGCTTTGGTGGGAAACTCAAACGATGATTTGCGACCGCAGGGCCAAGGTTGCAGCATTTAAGAAAGGATGTGTTACTGGTAGTAGTGTTGAATGGTGATTGATGCACAGGGTGCCAGGCAGTTGTGGGGGTCCTAGAAACCTCATTTAAATGAGGAGGGGGACTGCACAAGAGCAGCTTAAAGCACTCTTGGGGCAGCAGCTCTTTCTGGGGAGATACACAAGGAGCCCAAGGTGTCTGAGCTCTGTCTCCAGGACCAGACTCCTCCCTGTCTGGCTGAAAGGCCACCCCAAAGGCAGTTGCTGCCTCAGTAGGTGCCGGTTGGAGGAGTGCCAAGGCTGGCACTGCTGGCATGGCATTCTGGGACATGGAGTGCCTGGATCCAGGTCTGCACTGGGGGTGATGTCACGCAGGGCCAATGTGCCTAGGTGGTCCTGGGTACTAGACAGGCTGAGCTCCTATGTGGTTCTTCCCAAAGCAAAAAGGTATCTTTTTACAAACAAACAAAAATAACTTTAAGTCTGGCAATAAATCTGCTCTAACAAGGTGCAGGAAACCTCTCAAATATAAAGTATCCAGGCAAGTCCCTGAAGCAGCAATAGGCTAAGGCTGGCCATGTGCCATGACCTCCTTGGGTTGCTGGGTGTCAGAGTTGGGGGCTCATCTTTAGAAAATCCTGCCTGTACTGTGGCAGCGGCTGTACCAGCCATAGCTCTTCAGGATGTGAGAGGTGGTCCCATCAAACCCTCCATAAGCCTTTGGGGAAATTTGGGCTCATAGACAAACATTTTGTAGGGTCTTAGACTATATAATTGCCTAGACTGGAAAAGCCTTCTGTAGGTGAAAACAGCTCCCCCTCCCAAATTAGGGGCATCTTGATACTTCTTCACTTTCAATACCCCCGTCCCTCTGTCTTGCTCCAACCATTTTTATACATTTCCTGTATATTTAACACCATCTTTGACCTCGGCTCATAAATCTGTAGTGTGGGCTTGCAGAACCCTCTGAGATATACAGCTACTTAATTTTTCCAGACTAACATCCTTGGATGTGAAAGACTTCGAGCCTGGGGGCACCCAGATGAGCCACAGGGGTCCCACACACTAGGGTCTTTGATGATCAGCATCATGTGGGGCTGACCCTGGAGCCTCACTGGTGCATCAGGCAGAACTTGCGTCCCCACCCCCCCACCCCCCCCACAGCCCAGAAAGCTGCTAGGATGTGCTGTTTGAACAAACCTTGATGAATTTTTCCCTCATCAGTGTCATAGAGGTGTCAGTGGCCTTCCCACCCTGCGAAGCAAGAGACTAGAGTTGGCATGCCCCAGGCAAACTCCTCTTCAACTCAGTGCCTCCCTCCCCTGCCTGGATTAAAAAACAAGCATCCTTTACATCTGGAATTAATTCCTTTGTATCTGGAATTAGCCAAGAAGAAGGCCACCCCTCCATAGCTACAGAGAAAATGCCACTGTTGATCTCAGCATCCCACCCATGTCCACTGGTCTTTGGTTCCCAAAGGGGAGGTCAGGTGAGGCAGGAACTTCACAAATGTGCCCTGAGGGGAGCAGATGACCCAAGAGCCACGCACATAACTGGGGCTTGGAAAACAAATGACATGTGCTGCCAATACAAGATGAAATGAGGGGTTTCTACAAGCTTCTCATGGTGAGAGCTCTTCTTCCCTCACGTGGGTGCAGTCAGGGCCGAAACGACTGAACCGAGGCAGTTGGGGAAGAAGTAAGCAAAGTGACACTGAGAGCCTCTGGGATGGACAGGTGTGCAGGGTCTTAGCCCTGGCAGGCCCCCGGAGGCCCTCATCTCTCAGGAAGTAGGATGGGGAAGCCAGCTGCTGAGGAGCTGGTATGGAGAAAGCTGGCCTCACTCGCTGGACAGCCAGGGACCAGTTTCTGCAGGAAGAAAATCAGTGCCGTTGGTGAGGACCACCACCCTGCCTCCATCTCCCCCACTGTCAAACCCACTAGCCCAGGGGCTGCAGGAGGGTGGGAACAGGAAGCAACTCTCCCCCTCCCTGCCGGTGGACAACTTCCAGGATGTGCCATGGGACTGGGCTGATCTTTAAAAAGAATTCTCTTTCCACCTCCCAGACCACTTACAACAGGCGCATCCCGGCCCTGTAATTGTTGCGGGGAAACAGTAAAGCCAGAGCTGGTCCCTAAGTTAGGTGGTGGAGGCGGGGGTATGGGGGGAAGGGTGCCTGGAGGGGCCGGGAGGGTGGTGTGCGTCTCGGTCCCAGGCTCCCCGGCGGCTCGCGATGCACCAGTGCTGACTCAGGGCTTCCCTCGCCCTCTTCTCTCCCCCCGCCATCACCTGCCCCGGCCTTGGCCCGCGGAGCCCGCGTTGCTGGTTCTCCGGGTCTCCTTGCGCAGGGGCGGTGGGGACCCAAGCCGCTGCAGGCCCTCCCCCACCCTCCCCGCCGCCCGGGGCCAAGTCAGCAGTGCTGGCCGCCGCCGGGGCTGCAGCAGCGGGCGGCGCAGAGGCCCTGCACCACTGCTCCGGGCTGGCGGGCGGCGCGCCTCTGCCGCGCTCTCGTCCCGACGGCCACCTCCCGGCGGCTGCGCGCAGCCAGCGCCGAGACAGCACCCGGCCTCTGATTGGTGCAGTGAGTGAGTCTCGGGCTTTATTTATACAACCTTTTCTGCACGACTCGACTTCCTCGGAGTTGAGGGCTGGAGCCGGAGGCAGCCTTCCTCCCCGGCTGGGAAGGATGACAAGCCGGGGTCTGGTACCAGCGACTGTCTTCGTGAATCCTTGGATGGATCATTTTCACCTGCTTCTGTACGGAGCAGCCACCAAGTGTGGGGCGCGATTTGCGGAAACCTCCATAGAAGAACAAGACTGTGTGGCACCTCGGTAGGGCTGGGAGGGTGAAGGCTTTCAGACGAGCCCAGGGATGCTGTGTTTGGGCCCTGGCTTTGGACCTCCTGCTCTGAATCGTGGACACCGGTCTGGAAAGTGAGGCTGCCTTTCCAGCTGGGGGGTAAGAAGGGATTCTCAACTCCGGCATCCTCTTGGGTGATGGCAGAGGAACCTTCTCGGACCATATCCTTGAATGCTCCACTCAGGATGTCTGGGAAAGCCCATGGAGACGGACTGAGGCACAAAGGTGATGGGAGAAAGGTTTTTTATTCCCAGTGTCATGGAGTTAGTTGAAGAAGGTTAAAGTTGGATGAGGAGGGAGTCCAGCTCCCCTGCAGAGGGAAGCTGAACCAGCAGGTATGGGTGGTGTCTGACCGCTGTGGACCCTCCTGGATGAAGTGAGGGTTGAGGGGGCAGGAGTCAGGGACCCGGGGACAGAGAAGTTCCCCAGGGGGTCTGGGCAGCACTTTCTGCTCAGAATAGAAGCCTCCCGTGCAGGTCTTCGTTTATACCAGGGGCATGAAAATGCTGCCCAACTCGTCCCCTGGGACCTGTCTCCTGGCAAGATGGGAAGTGATGTCACGCTGCCTGCTCTTCTGGGGCTGAGACAGTTCGGAGACTGATGCCTCTGACTGTCCTGGGCCCTGGACTTCTGCAGGGAGAGCCTGGGTGCTGGGGGCCGCTCCCTCCCATGGCTCACTTGAGCGTCTCCACCTTGGAGACTGCCCTTGAAGCCTGCATTGCGCTGGGAGGAGGAGGAGATGGCAGAAGAGGAAGAGGAGGGGGAGATGTCAGGGGTCGAGGGGGAGATGGCCAGGGTCGAGGGGCCTGCAGACCCTGCTCCCTGCTGATGTCATCAGTCTGAGGGCCTGCACCAGCTGGAGGCTGCCCCAGAACTGACACCAGAAGCCTTCCTGCTCAGTCTGGGACAGGCGCAGTGCTGCGGCTGCCAGTATTCCTGCCAAGGACGCAGGGGCAGGTAGCTCTCCAAGGGATTGCCTGTACCCTCCAGGCAGAGCCAACTGGCCAGCCGAGTCCCCGGGCCTCCTCCAGGAACTGAGGTGTAAGGCAAAGGTGAGGGCCATGAGAGCCAGTGGTGGGCTTGGATTTCAGCTGGAAATGGGACACTGGTGGTGCCCAACTGGTTCCGAAGACGGGGGTGGGGGGGATTGGGGGGGCAGGTGGAGAGGACAGGAAGAGGCTCCAAGGTGTTGCTGGGATCATGGGGTCCCAGGGCCAGATCTTGGCTCAAGGTGCTTTCTCCACTGACCACTTTTGCTTTTCCCCCAATGCAGAGTCAGCGGTTTCTCTGCTGTGCCCATTCTCAGCAGATCTGGTTAAGGATCAGAAGCTACCTGTCCTCTTATGCATGCGAACTTTAGCCCCACACATGAAAGATACTTTGAAGTCATCTGATGGCAGCCCAAGCTCAGAGACAAGGATCGTGAAGCCGAGAGGTTAACTGACTTGCCCAAAGGAGACAGGAAGCACAAGGGCACGTCTGTGAGTCCCTGGGATGTGTTTCAACCAGCACGTCAAACAAGGACAAAGTCATCAGCGCTGGACCCATCGAGCACCCTGACTCCAGTGAAACAGGACAAGGTAAGTAAATTGGGGACCTGGAGGTGACACTGATCTCAGGTTCTAAAGACCATGAGCAAAACTTACTGGACATCAGGCAGTGTTGTTCTGGGAACTGAATGTTGCTTTTGAGCAGGTTTGCAGCACCTCTGGTTTACAGCTCTCACTGGGCAAAGTGTCCAGGGGAGAAAATGTAGGACTTCTTTTCTAGTTGTTTCTCTTTGGAGTTCTGGGAATTTGGGGCCACTGAAGCCTGGTGGCTACCAGTTCAGTTATTAATTCTGTAGCTCAGACTTCCTCCAGCAGAGGGCAGCCCAGGACTCAGGAAGAAAACCCAGCCTCTCACTGCGGTCCTGGCGGTTTGGGGAAATGGGGATATGAGTTTTTATTTGGTCCCATGCATTCAGGCCAGAGAAGGAAATGGCAACCCACTCCAGTATTCCTGCCTGGAGAATCCCAGGGACAGAGGAGCCTGGTGGGCTGCCATCTATGGGGTCGCACAGAGTCAGACACGACTGAAGCAACTTAGCAGCAGCATGCATTCAGGCAGAAGTTTTTCAGGATTATGTTTTGACCAATAAAACAGAAAGTTTACCTAGAAATTTCCCTGCCATTCAGGATGTGTGTCATCTCCTGGGTCCTCCCACATTTCATTTGGCTTCTTAGAAAGGTCTTGGGGAATTCAATACAGAGGGGTATGCTGTGGTTTTCTTTGTTCACAGTTCTTAGAGTAGGCTTAATGAGTCATTTGTGCCTCTGTTATCTGAGGAAATCTCACAAAATTCGCAGGGAGACCTGGCCATCCTTGAACAGGGTGGCAAAGGACAGATGGCTGGACCACCAGCAACTCTGCACTGGGCATGCTGGTCCATGTGCAGGAGGTTCAGCCCACCCTGGGATTTCAGGTGGGTCCTTATGCCCACCTCTTGTTTGAGGAATGTTACAGAAGGACAGTAGCAAACCCAGACCGGAGTCCACGTGAATCAACCACTGGGTTTGGCCTCATTTTTTCCCCACTGATCTCCCCCCGATGGTCTGTCTTTCTGTCCTTGTTTGGGGATTTCTATTCGGCATCTCAGCTCATCATCTCACGCCCAGTGAGTTCCCTGTTTCCCCCAGTGGTCCCACTTGTTTAATGCTGATTTGCAGTTGTGAGGAAGACCAACCTGAACACCCTTGAGACTAAAATTTTTCTTGCTAATAACCTTCAGCTACTCAGAGGTGAATTACTGCAATTATCTAAAAGACAGCTCATTTTCTTGTGTCATGAGATGACCTTTGCTCTCTGTGGTAAAATATGCTTTTAGATGGCATGCTATCCTGCCCAGGGGTTCTGGAGTTCTTGGTTCTCCAGTTTGGGGTGGGTGTAAGACTGTGTCATTAGCTCACTGCATGGGCCTGTCAATGTAACTGCTGCAGAGCAAGGGAGCTGCCAGACCCCTGGTTAGGTGCAGGTAAACTTGACAGAAGTGGAGAAATTTAACCAAGAAATGTGACTGGGGGCATCTCAAATAGGACCAGTAGACAACACATAACTTTTTTACTCTAGTGGTATAAATTATTTCTCCCAAAGAATTCTTTGATAATTTGGTTCAACCCAACAAGCATCCACTGACATGAAAATCTGAGCTGTGAGTAGGTACACACAACAGAGGGTATGATCCTTGCCTTTGCTTACTTATTTTTAAATATTTACTTATTTGGCAGCATGGAGTCTTAGTTGGGGCACACAGCATCTCTGTTGGCCTCGTGCAGGATCCTTCGCTGGGGCGCTTAGACTAGTTGTGTTGTGCGGGATCCAGGGCACGAGGCCTTCAGTGGTTAACATAAGAGGGCTTAGTTGCTCCGAGGCTTGTGGGATCTTAGTTCCTCGACCAGGGATCAAACCTGCACCCCTTGAATTGCAAGGCGAATTCTTAACCCCTGGATCACCAAGGAAGTCCCCTGATACTTGCCATTAAAAAAAATCAATAGAGGGACTTTCCTGGTGGTCCAGTGGTTAAGACTCTACACTTCCAATGCAGGGAGAAAGATCAATCCCTGGTTGGGGAACTAAGATCCACGTGCCGCTCAGCCAATAAATAGATAAGTAAATAAGTGAAATGCTGGTTCTGAGGCTCTTTGGGAAATATTTTTTAAAAAGTCAATAGAATTTAGGGGGGAGGGATAAATTAGGAATTTGGGATTAACAGATACACTCCTATATAAAAAACAGATAAACCACAAGGACCTACTGTATAGCACAGGGAACAATATTCAATATCTTGTAATAACCTATAATGAAAAGTGAAAGTGAAAGTCATGTCCAACACTTTGTGATCCCATGGACTGGAATTCTCCAGGCCAGAATACTGGAGTGGGTAGCCTTTCCCTTCTCCAGGGGATCTTCCCAACCCAGGGATAGAACCCAGGTCTCCCACATTGCAGGTGGATTCTTTACCAGCTGAGCCACCAGGAAAGCCCTATAATGGAAAAGAATCTGAAAAAGAATATATATGTGTATAACCGAATCACTTGGCTGAAATTTGGAAATCCAATGCTGAAACATTGGAAATCAAGTATACTTCAGTTAAAAAAATCAAGAGCATTTCAGTGTATGACAATAGGGTGGCAGGGCACTGAGGGACAGGGTCACTTCTCAGTGACACCTAATGGTTCCAGGTCTACCCTTTGCTCCTTCTTCCTTGAGTCAAGCCTGGTCAAGAGTGGGCACTCAGACATCTTGCCAGTGTGCCAGGTCACTTGAGTTTATAAGTGTGCCTAGAAGTTGACCTGTCCTGTCCTGGGGCTCAGATGCCTGCTGCAGTGCCTCGTCAATACCTGTCACTTATTTTCTTGGGGCAACTTGCTCCAGGGTCTGTCTGCTGGGGCTGAGACATCTGGCCTCGGCTCCATGTTCAAAAAAGATGCTTAGATTTTTAAAAATAATTTCTAGTATACAGTGCAATTCTCTTATATTTGAGTTGTGTGTGTGTTGAAAGCATTTGACTTTACTGTATTATTTTTTTAATTTTATTGGAGTATAATTCATTTACAGGGTTTCCCTCATAGCTCAGTTGGTAAAGAATCCACCTGCAATGCAGGAGACCCTGGTTCAATTCCTGGGTTGGGAAGATCCACTGGAGAAGGGATAGGCTACCCACTCCAGTTTTCTTGGGCTTGCCTTGTGGCTCAGCTGGTAAAGAATTCACTGGCAATGTGGGAGGCCTGGGTTCGATACCTGGGTTGGGAAGATCCCTTGGAGAAGGGAAAGGCTACCCGCTCCAGTATTCTGGCCTGGACAATTCCATGGACTGTATATTCCATGAGGTCGCAATGAGTCGGACACGACTGAGCGACTTGCACTTTCACATAATCATTTGCAGTGTTGTATTAGTTTTAGGTGTACAGCATAATGATTTGGTTATACACATTCAGGCTTCCCTGATGGCTTAGACGGTGAAGAGTCCACCTACAATGATGGAGACCCAGGTTCGATCCCTGAGTTGGAAAGATCCCCTGGAGAAGGGAATGACTACCACTCCAGTATTCTTGCCTGGAGAATCCCATGGACAGAGGAGCCTGACGGGCTATAATCCATGGGGTTGCAAAGAGTTGGACATGACTGAGAGACTAACACTTTCTCTTTCACTGTCATATATTCAGGGCTTCTCTTGTGACACTAGTGGTAAAAAGACACCTGCCAATGCAGGAGATGTAGAGACGTGTGTTTGATCCCTGGGTGTGGAAGATGCCCTGGAGGAAAGGGGATGGAAAGGCATGGCAACCCACTCCAGTACTCTTGCCTGGAAAATTCCATGGACAGAGGAGTCTGGTGGGCTACAGTCCACAGGGTCATAAAGAGTCAGACGTGACTGAAGCGACTTAGCACACATGCACACACATACATATTTTCATTCTTTTCACATATACGTTATCACAGAATATCATTATCTATTTTATATATAGCAGTGTGTGTGTGTCAATCCCAAGCTCCCAATTTATTCCCCCCTACCTTTCCCCTTCGGTGACAAGATTGTTTTTGAAATCTGTGAGTCTGTTTTATAAGTTCATTCATATCATTTTTTATCAGATTCTTCATATGAGTGATATTATAGGACATTTGTCTTTCTCTGTATGACTTACATCTAAGAGCATTAAATTTTAAATGTTTAAAATGCATTTTTCTAATCCTGTCTTGACATCTCTCCATCCTGTAAACTCCCAGGTTGCCTTAGACGCGGCATTGGCCTGGATGCCTCATGTCCTCTGACTGGCCCCACCGCACGCAAAGCACTGCCCTTTTGTGATCTGAAGGTCACCTTGTCCTGCAGCCCCAGTTTTGTAAACAGTCCGTTCAAGTTCTCAGAGATACCAGGCTTCCGTCTGTGTGATAAATGTGCTTATTTGATAACAGGGAGTGGACCAGACATAAGTGGTTTTTAAAGAAAAGTACAAATTAGGTTTTTCTTCAAAACAGGAGGAGTAAGATAGGGCGGATAAAAATCTGAAAATGGGTCCAGATTGTCTCTGATGCTCCCTCCCCTCTGGCCTTCACCCCACAGGTCTCCCAGGCTACCTTGGAAGCTCCGAGGGACTCCAGGTCACTAAGCCTCCGCTTAGCACTTGTGCTCAGCCTAGCGGCCTGAGCACCACATTCGGTTGCATCTGCCCATCTCTATCTTCCCCTCTGGATGTCTGTACTAATAGATTCTGTTGCGGACACCAGTGCCCACGGGTCTCTGGAAGGTACACGCTCTCTCAGGCATCTCCTGAGGAATGCAATGCCTTAACTCGAAGGAGAAGTCCCTCCCAGCAAAGTCCCTTTTTGGAGAGAAGGCTGGTGAAGGAGACTGAACAGCCTGCCAGGCACCTGCAGGCCACCTCCCTGCACACCAGGTGCTGGAATTGCATTGGTTTTCACAACTGCTTTGCTTCTTGGCTTCCCCAGCTCCCTGGAGGCCCAAAGCAGCTGCTCTCCCAAGGCGTTCCTACCAGGGAAGGAGACCCAGCTCCAGCAAAGATGTCCTGTGAGTGACCTTTATCTCTTCAAGATGCTTGCTACACATGATTTTCTGAAGGCTGTGCTAAGCATTCTTTCTATTTATAGAGAGATAGAGGTGATGCTAACCTGACAAACTAAGGGGAAAGGGGTGATGGCTGCAAATACAGAAGTTGGTAACATCCGCCCAAAGGGTTGAGGACGGGTGTTGGTGTGGCCGGCCAGAGAAGGGGTTCCAGTAAGTACAGGGGCCTGAGGCATCATTCATAAGCGTCATCCCCATGGTCCTATGTTGGAATGTCTATATATTCTAGGATCTGGGAGGCTTTCCAGCTCTCTCGTTGACTTCAGCATTCCTTTGGGGGTAGACTTACTTTAGGTGGGTGGCTCATTCCACCAATTACTGTATCTCTTTAACATCTGTCCCATTTCATGGGGGTCCTAACCTGTCCTTGGCATTTTTTTCTTTTTTCTGGCCATGCTTCGCAGCATGTGGGATCTTAGTTCCCCAATCAGGGAACAAATCCACGCCCTTTAAATTGGAAGCACAGAATCTTAACCCCTGGACCTCCAGGGAAGCCCCATGTCCTTGGCATTTCTATAACATTCCCCACTCAACAACCTCAAAGCCCAGGCATGGAACTGTGTTCAACCAACCCTCCAAGGATGACCCTCTCTTCTATAGGACAAGCCACTTTTCCTTCTGGCATGGGTTGACTTTTCTTTTTCTTCTTCTTCTTTTTTTTTTTTTTTTTGTTTTCCTTTCTAATCAATAGAATAAGGTAGTTATCTACATCAGAAATAAAATGCTTCTGGGAATTCCATGGCGGTTCAGTGGTTAGGTTGGGGCTTCCCTGATAGCTTAGTTGGTAAAGAATCCACCTGCAATTCAGGAGACCCCGGTTTGATTCCTGGGTTGGGAAGATTCTCTGGAGAAGGGAAAGGCTACCCACTCCAGTATTCTGGCCTGGAGAATTCCATGAAGTCCATGGGATTGCAAAAGAGTCGGACACAACTGAGTGACTTTCACTTTCACTTTCCAGTGGGTAGAACTCTGTGCTTCCACTGCAGGAGGCCCAGGTTCGATCCCTGGTTGGGGAAACTAAGATCCTGCAAGCCATGCAGCACAGCCAAAAAAAAAAACTAAAAAAGAAATAAAGTGCTTGATCTATCAATCAATCAACTGCTCCATAGGGCTATCTCCTAAGAATAATTAGACCTCTCTCTGTCCTCAATTAGAAAAAAAGGTGAATTTGATGCACAAGCCACGGGGCAACTTTAGGAGCTGGAGAAACGTAAAGCTGTATTTAGTTAAAATGCCCAGTCAGCATAGCCATGAGTAAACACTTAAAGTAATTCTCCCCTTTGTACAGCATTTTGACTTCTTACATTTATTTGCTATTTTTAATTCAGTGGAGATTTCTTCACCAACCCAACAAGTCAAGTTGCGCTTCCTTATTCAGAAGTGGGGTTTTGAAGAGTGTGCTTGCTGACACAAGGGCTTTGCAAGGGCTAGGCAGGCTCCCTGGAGCACCCCCACAGGTTACACATAGGTCCCCACACTGGCCCATCCACCATGGGCCCACCAAATGACTTTCCGATATATCAACTGAAAAAAAAAAAGCACGACCTCAGAGCTGAGAGTTTTGTTTTATTTGGCGGACATCTTTAAAGAACTTAAGCCCAGGACATAACCTCTCAGATAGCCCTGTGGGACTGCTCCAAAGAGGCAAGCGAGGAGCCAGGATACAAAGGAGTTTCTGCAACAAAGACCAAGTAGTCAGAACATCAAAATATTGCTGCTATTGTTGTTGTTGAGTTGTTCAGTCATGTCCGACTCTTTTGCGACCCAATGGACTGTAGCCTTCCAGGCTCCTCTGTCCATGGAATTCCCCAGGCAATACTGGAGTGGGTTGCCATGCCTTCCTCCAGGGATCTTCCCAACCCAAGGATCGAATCCTTGTCTCATGCACTGGCAGTCGGATTCTTTACCACTGAGCCACCTTACTGTTAAAGAACACCAGACATTTCAAGTTAAGGAATTTAGCGCTTGTCTATGCATGGGAAAGTTGCAAAAGTCTGGGCTTGCTGACGTCATTCCTTGGTATACCCTCTGCTCTCTGGGCCAGAATACCGTGTTTTCTCATCCTGAGTCTCCTCAGGGTACCCCCTGGCGGTGGCTGCAGCGGCTGACTTCTAGCTGGGGAGTGGATGCTTCCTGCCTCCATCCTGAGTTCCCTCAGGGCTTATGGTCTATGTGGCTGGTAATGTGGTGGCTTGAAAGTTGCAGCATCCTTGTTTACCAATATGGCAGCAACATCTGTCATTCACAGACGCAGGGTTGCAATAGGCAAGTCCTCCCCACCACCAAGCCCCCTTTCTTCTGCAGGGTCCAGTCTCAGATCCCGTGTCACCACAGTCCTGTCTTCGAGGGCATAAAAGACAGGCTGCTTTGGACTTGTCAGTACCTGCCAGGGTCCAGGCAGAACAGCCACAGGATGCCCGACTCCCTTGTGTTACCTACACCAGGATTAGATTTTCTTTTGTATCTTGGCCCAATTTATTTATTTCTTTTTATGGTTTCCTGTGGCATACGGGATCACAGCTCCCCAACCAGGTATCAAACCCACAACCCCTGCAGTGGAACACAAAGTCTTAACCACTGGACCACCAAGGAATCTTCTGAGTCAGGGGAGTTAGCATTTATCAAGCGTGCTGGAGTAAAAAAAGAAAAAAAGAGTTATGGGGCTTTCAGAAACCTGCTGGGTTCATGCCATTTATTTTGGGCCACTAGGAAGAATGGTGCCCCCCTTTTTTCCCTCTACTGAGATATAACTTACATGCCGTAAATTTCACCACTTAAAAGTACAGTTTGGTGGGTTCCAGTATACAGTCACCCCTCTGTATCCATGGGTTCTGTATCCATATCAGTTGCATGAATTTCACTGACAGTTGACTGAAAAAAATTAAACTATTTCCAGAAAGTTTCAAAACGCAAAACTTGAATTTGCCAATGGCCAGCAACTATTTACCTATCATTTACGTTAAACTTAAATGGCTACCCAATCCAGTATTCTTGCCTGGAGAATTCCATGAACAGAGGAGCCTAGCAGGCTACAGTCCTTGGGATCACCCAGAGTCAGAAACAACTGAGTGACTGACACAATGCTATACTTATTTACATTGTATTTATATTGCATCAGGTGTTATGAGTGATCTAGAGATGATTTAAAGGATACAGTAGACTGTGCATAGGTTATATTTAAATATAATATTACCTTATTTTATGTAAGGAACTTGCGTGTGTGCTGAGTCACTTCAGTCATGTCTGACTATTTGTGGCCCTATGGACTATAGCCTGCCAGGCTCCTCTGTTCATGGGATTGTCTAAGCAAGAATATTGGAGTGGGTTGCCATTTCCTTCTCCAGGAAATCTTCCCAACCCAGGGATCGAACCTGAGTCTCTTAGGTCTCCTGCATTGGTAGGCGGGTTCTTTACCATGAGCATCTTCAAATTTGAGGATCTTAAGAGGGCCCTGGAACTGACCCCCACTTAGATATGGAGGGAGACTAGATTCACAAAATTGTGCAACCATCAGTGTGATGTAATCCTAGGATATCACTATCCTTTTTTACATTTAATTTTTAAAAATATTTATTTATTTGGCTTTGTCGGTTCTTAGTTGCGGCATGCAGGATCTTTGGTTTCAGCATGTGGGATCTAGTTCCCTGACCAGCGATTAAACTTGGGTCCTAAGCACTGGCAGCATGGAGTCTTAGCCACTGGACCACCAGGGAAGTCCCTAGCCTTTTTTTTTTTTTTTTAAATTCACATTTTTGGACAAGATCAACCTCATAGGCTGATTCGGAAGTAGGACTTCTTGGGCTTCTGTGGTTAAATTCAAGACATGAATGCCTCCCGAGTGCACTGTTTTGAAGCTGTGTCTGGGTGGGGGCCATGAACTGAAGCTTGTGCATGCTACCTCTGTAGCCCCCTTTCTCTATAGTGCCCTTGCTTGCTAGTCAGGGGTGTGTGTACATCTGCATCTGGGTATGGGATGAATTCTAGGGGAAATACAGATGGGCTGAACACCCTTGGTGAGACAGACTGACATATGGAGATGCCTTTATAAACCAGTCCTCACTTACACAAACATGATTAAGGGGGGAAAAAAAGAGGCCTGAATGTGGTTTGGCCTCTGAATGGAAAAGTGGATATAAATCTTATTTCAAGTCCTCTAGTTACCGGAGTCTGGAGTCTCCCAAATGTACTCCTTCATCTGTCAGCCGCCCAGGTCAAGGCGTTTCGGTGGCTCTGAAAGGAAAGGGAGAAGAAAGGACCAGTGAGGGTGGAGGTCTCAGCTGGAAATGCTCCCAAACGTCCATAAGTGTGGAGCAGGGAACTATAGCTTCCTTGGGCCCAGGGCTCCAGAGGTTCCTTAGGTAAGCTGATGAAGTGCCTGCTGTGTGCAGCAACTCCATTTACTACAGTCTTTACAACCACCTTGAGGGGTGTGGGGGTCGTTCATTCATTCCACCAACACATATTGAGTCCATACCGTGAGCCTGATGCTGTCTGTACACACAAGAACACCAAGGTGTGGAGAGGCTAAGCAATTTGCCAAATTGAGGCCAGATGCAGCTGCTTAAGGAGTGAGGCTTGGGAGTCAGAAAGGAATGAATATGGGTCCTGGTTCCACTTCATTCTCCCCCTCGTGATGGTGGCCAAGTTTTACCTTTCTGGTCCTCAGCTTTCTCACCTGGAAATGGGGTAGTACTGGTATGTATCTCACAGGACTGTGTAGAGAATTGAAAGAGATTATTATCTAGGGTGGATTTAGGTTGATGCCTGGCACACAGTGTCTCCCGCACTGCAGGCAGACAGAGCCACCAGGGAAGCCATCCCCTGGAGAAGGAAATGACAATCCATCTATGGGATTTTCTTGTCTGGAAAATCCCATAGACGGAGGAGCCTGGAAGGCTACAGTCCATGGGGTCACAAAGAGTCAGACAAGACTAAGCGACTTCACTTACTTTCTTTCTGGCACACTGAGCACTCAGTGTGAGTTAGCTTTATTATTATTATTCCCCGAGGTCACACACAGAATCAGAATTAGAACCAGCTTTTCCCTTCTGTCGCCTGTGCCACCTCCAGAGCCACTGACCTCATTGAAAAGAAAGTGTTACTTGCTCAGTCTTTGTGACCCCATGGATCGTATAGCCCACCATGCTCCTCTGTCCATGGGATTCTCCAGGCAAGGATACTGGAGTGGGTTGCCATTCCCTTCTCCAGGGGATCTTTCCGACCCAGGGATCAAACACGGGTCTGCTGCATGGGAGACAGACTCTTTACTGTTTGAGCCACAAGGGAAGCCTTGGCCTCATTAAATCCTCCTGAATCTTTGAGGATCTGCAAAGACCTTCCCCACTCAAGCTACCGTACAGTGATGGCCACCCTGGGGGGAGGGTGGGTGGGAAATGGTCCTCTGCCCCACTGCCCATGTGGGGAAAGGTAGCTATCCAGTGCATCTGGGCATTCTGACCGGCTCTTTCCTTCTCTGGGACTTTTCTAGAATCCTTGGAAAAGGCTGGGAACGTGGGCTCCATGCAGACTCATCCCTGTGAGCTAGGGACTGTCATCTGTCAAATGGGGTCAGCTCACAGCTGGCCTCACTTGCTCCCCGCAGTGTGCATGTGATGACATGCTTGGGGCAGCAGCCACTTCCCGCCAAGGACCAACTTCTCCCAGTGCAAGATGCAGGTGTCTCATGGGGCCAAGAAGACCCTAGTCCTTCAGTTGTGTCCCTGTGGAGGAAACAAGTTCCTGCAGGGTCTCGGTGCATCACGTGCAGAGTACCGCCAAGTGTGAGTTTGCTAAGAGGGTTTGCCTCGGAGGAAGCAACAGCCCTGAGCGCAGAACTCTTGCAGGGGGAGGCCTGGGTAACTCCTCTTCCCTTCATACCAGGCCGTGAGGGCCGCAGGGCAGTTTGTCTCCCAAGGGTCCCAGGTCCAAACCTGGTCGGATTGGGTAGGATCTATGGTGGCTGGAGGCAGGGTGGTGGCTGGGGAGTCCCCTCCCCACAACTGAGAAGGGCGTCTTCGGGGCCACCGCTGCACATGTGTCCCCATCAACCCCAGGGGCGTCCCGCGACATGCGCAGGGCAGTGTAGAAACCGCGAGGAAAGGGAGGCGCGTACCTCACCACCTCACGGGCTGCCCGGCGCCTCGCCGCGTCCGCATCTGTGCCTCCGGGGACCTGTAAGGCAGATGCTGGGGGCTGCACCTGGCCCCTCGGCTCAGCCGAACCCTGCCCCCGCGCGGTCCCGCCCGGCGCGCCCAACGCTCCAGCGCCGCATCTCGGCGATGACCACCACCCGCCTCTGCGCCCCTGAACGCGCGAGCCGAGCCACCTCGGCGGCAAGCAGCGCCGGAACTTGGGGGCGCGGTGAGTGGGGGCGGGGCGCCGGCGGGCGGTGGCCCCTGCCGGGTGTCTGATTCTGGCGCTAGAAGTCCTTCCCCGGCTCCTCGAATCGGGGCTGTTAGGTCCTTCCCTGCTTTCTAGGCTGGCTATGTCCCGGACACGACAGGTCCAGACCTGGGACACCTCCCTCATCCGCGCTCGGGACGCGGTTTCTCCTTCCCTCTTCCTGGGGTTGAGGCCCGCGGGTTGGGCATTGCGGCGAGCGGGCCCCATGGTTTCGTTTGCTTTCTTACAGGCCACCCTCGGCCCGCCTGGGCTTCGGTCCCGCCGCGGAGCGGCGAGAAGCTCCCGGAAGAGTCGCGATGGCCGTGGAGTCCGGTCGTCGGCTCCGGGAGCGCGCCCCGGGAGGAGACGAGGGGCGCCGCGCTGTCCGCGCTGTCGCAGAGGACGCACCAGTCCCCGCAGGCGGCAGCGGTGGAGGGGCCGGGACCCGATGCCTGTGGGCGACCGGCTCCACGGCGGAGCGCGCTCGGTGCCCCGGCAGCGCGCCCCGCCGCGGCACCCCGGTCTTCTGTCCTAGAGCACACCCCACCCCGACGTGACTCGGGTGGTTGCCGCGCTCCCGCCCCGTTCCCTGAGGGCTGGCGCCGCCCCCACCCGCCCCTCCGCGCCGTTACCTGCTCCCTTTTCCTTCTCAGGTGGAGGAGAGGGCCAGCGCCCGGTCCTCTGGAGAGAGACGACTCCACGGATCTGGGGCCAGAGAGACGCGTCTCTCGCCCCGGGGCCGGGTGGTTCGCGCAGGAGGAAGGACCGCGAAGCGGGCTCTGCCTGGGCTTGCCTGGGCTTGTTCAGAGCCGGGCTGCTTCCCTTGGTGGCCGCGCCGATCCGGGGTGATTTCGAGATTTTGCGGGAGCCTTGGAACCAAACCCCAGGGAGGAGGAGGCCGGAAGCCTGCGCGACCCGTTCGCCGTCCAAGGATGGAGCCCAGGTAAACGCTTGCGTTCTCGGTTGGTGTGAAAGTTAGTAACAGAGGCAGGAGATAGAGCAAGTACTTTAACAACAATAAAGAGATGTCTGTTGAATTGTGCGGCCTCAGAGTAGTAAGAAGAACGTCCAAGAAACAACAAAATGCTCTTTGATTTCATAATCTTGAAAGGATTTTTTTTTTTTTTTTTGGGTTTTGCATGGCTGGTTATTTTTCTCCTCCTCAGTCTCCGTCGTGGGTGCAGGAGGGCTCACTGGTCTAAGAGTGGAAATGGGGATTCTGATTTTACTGCCGCTGCTCAGCCACGTGCTATCTGAGCAAATACCTTGACTTCCTGAAAGTGGGGACATTGAAGCTAGGTCCCCAAGGTGGTTGTGACAAGTGCTTCAGTCACTAAAGGAGTGTTATATAAGAAGTCCAGCCCGCCAGTTTGTGTTTTAAAGAGAGGATTTCAAACTTCCAGTCCGGAGGGTTGTCTTCCTTCTCCTCCCCATCCCAGTCTCTCCTTACTCCCCACCCCCACCCCCACCCCACCCCCAGCTGGTGGAAACGCTGTCCAGGCTTGGGGCCGCAGGTCAGGATGGCACTTCCGGGTCAGGATGGCACTTCCGGTAGTTATTTCACCTTCCTGGTAGGCACAGGAGCCATGCTTGGACGCCCACCCTTAGTTTAGGTGGATGAGGCTGGCACCTCATAGGGGACCTGCCAGTGCTTCACGGTTTCTGTGCTGCTGGGGCACAGGGAGCAAAGGGACCGCGTGCTGGGCAGACAGGCCCAGGGCGTTAGCGCCCCCAGGCCCCCATACACCCTCGCTGGTCTCCTGCAGCAGGAAGTGGCTGGGCGTCCTGGATAAGTGCCTGTGGAGCTCTTGTGGCCAGAAATCGTGTCAGGAAGGCAAAATGGCTCCCTGTGAGGTATGTGGGGCCAGTTCTGCCTCTGTCCCCAGATCTGAGAGACCTCCACGACAATGGCCGCTCCCCTGAGCCTCTGTATGGCAGTGGCTGAAATGGGAGGCCTAGGGAGGAGGGGGTTCTCCTGTACTCCCTGTTATTCCCCTTGAAGATCTATCCAAGAGCAGAGAGCTGATGGGGACATTGGCTGGTGCCCTGAGGCCACTGGCATCAGCTGCCCTGTGGGTTAGTGGCTTGTTTCCTGAGCTTCCCAACCTTGAGGACTGGCCAGGGCAGTCCTGCTCCACCTGCCAATCCATCTTTCTCTGGCCCCAAGAACCCCTTGGTTACCAGGCTGGGTGTCCCCAAGAACTGCACTTTTACGCCCCACCCCTTGGCACCCATCACAAATCAATGATGCTAAACCTAGACTGGCTTCGGGTCCTTCTCTCCACCGCAAGCCAGGCAGCACTTACCGTTGATGGTACAAGCAGGTCTTCCCCAGCCCTGAACCTGCCCTTGTAACTGGGCCCTGGGCTAGCAGGTACAGGAAAATGAAAGCATGTGCAAAATGCTGCCCCTGGTTAGAGGCTGCTCAAGCCTCGGGTTAGAGGAGGTCAAAAGTAGGCAACAAGAAAATGACTTGTCAGCACCCATTCATTCACTCATTCAGCAAATATTATTGAATCCTTGCTGTGTGCCTGCATCATCTAACACTGAGAATACCCCCATGAGCCAGACAGGCAGACCCTTGCTTTGGTGGCGCAGCTGATCTGATGGAAGAAAGAGGCAATAAATGAACAAAATAAATATTTCAAATAATGTTAGGTCATGATAAATGCTGTGAAGGAGTTGGAGGGTGAAGTGCTGGGAGGGGTGTTGTTTCCCTGGGAGGGTGAGGTTAAGTCAGTGAAGTGAGGGGAGCGTTTTTTAGGTGGGAGGGTCAGCAAGTGCAAAGGTGCGTTTGAGAAATTTACAAGGAAGCCAGAGAGGCTGGAGGTGAGTGGTAACTGTTTCAGTTGGGCAGGGCTGAGAATTTAGAATGAAATCCAAAGGGTGATGTTCCCCAGCCTTTGGAGGGTTTTGAGCTACAAATATCATGATCTTATGTTTTGAAACAATGGCTCAGGCTGCTGTGTAGAGAACATACACAGGAGTGGCAGCTAGGGAGTACCTACTAGAGGCAATTCCTTGGTCCTGCTAGAGACCACAGTGGCTGCAGGAGGCCTGTAGCCCAGAGGGGATAGAGGCCATAGCTGTTGAAGGTAGAGTCAACTGAGTCTGTAGCTGGATGGACAAGGGAGGATGGGCAGGGAAAAAAGAGACGAAAATGACTGAAGTTTGTGGCTTGCACAGATGGGTGAATCATTTATGGAGGCGGGGAGAACTGGGAGGCACAGGCTACAAGCTTCTGATCTGGCTACAGTAGGTCATCTGTTAGACACCCGAGTGGAGATGGTATTGATGCTGGCAGCTGGAGCATAGGAGAGAGTTTAGGGTAGGGGAATCTTAGTGACTACCTAATACCTTGAGACTGGGTGAGGTTGCTGAGGGGGGTTTGGGGAGGCTTGGGGGAGAGCTTGAGAACAGGTAAAGGAGTCACCTTGGGAGATGGAGAGAGAATGGACAAGGGAAGTGACAGAACAATATGGCACATGCTTGATAAATGTTTGTTGGGTGGATAGACACATGAAATGTCGTAGGACTGCTGTGCAGTGCTGAGTACCTAAAGGCCCAGCGGGGGATGTAACAGGATTTTAAATGGGACTCACAGGGCTGGGGAGACACCAAGGCAGTCTGTGGAAGTGGAAGGGATATGATCTGAGCCTGGGAGAGCAGCCAGGATTCTGCGGAGAGGGAAAAGTAAATTGAAGGGAATGGCATTAGCAAAATTAGGAATCCATGAGACATATTTAGGAGTCTGATGCAGTTATGGCATAGTTAGACTGGGTGGAGAGTTCTTATGAAAGGGGTGGGTGGGGTGGAATTGGCTGAAGCTCTTTGCCCCCCAAGGGTGGCTGGAGGACAGAGAGCCTGTCCCCATGCCCTGTCTCTGTCCCCAGGCCTCCACCTGGCCAGATCTTGGGTAACCAGGCCCCCTCCCGCCACCCAGCCACAGTACAGTGCCTGACAGTACATCCTCTGGTCTCTGTGGGGTAGATAGGTCGAGGAGATCAGGATCTTCATTTTTGTTGTTTTGATATCAATCTTGGCAATATTTTTTTTGGTTTCATTTTGATTGAAGTATAGTTGATTTACAGTGTTGTGGTAGTTTCAAGTGTACAGCAAAGTGATTCATTTGTACATATATATATGTATTTTCAGATTCTTTTCCCTTATAGGTTATTACAAAACATTAAGTACAGTTCCCTGTGCTATGCGGTAGGTCCTTGTTGGTTATCTGTTATGATCCTGGTTTTTTTTTTTGGCTGTCCTGGGTCTTTGCTGTTACGTGAGTGCTTTCTCTGGTCGCAGAGTGGGGACTACTCTCTGGTTGCTGTGCTCTGGCTTCTCATTGCAGTGGTGAAACACAGGCTTTAGGATGCTTGGGCTTCAGTACTTGGAGCTCCCGGGCTCTAGGATGTGGGCTCAGTAGCGGTGGTGCACAGGCTTAGTTGCTCCGGAGCATGTGGAACCGTCCTGGACCAGGAATCGAACCTGTGTCCCCTGCACTGGCACGGGGATTCTGTACCACTGAGCCACCAGGGAATCACTGATCATCCTTTTTAATTGCTGAAAAGCGACAAGGACCTCGGAATTTAGGTCCCTAGGGAGTGGTGTGGGTGTAGGCTCCCCCAGAGCTCTCTAGCAGTTCCTGCCGAGTCTGCAGTGGTGGCCTTTGCTGTCGGGGTTGCCTGTGTCTCACAGGAAGAATACAGAGACACCCTGAGGAAGAGAGTCCTGGCTCTAGCACCCACAGAATCGGCATCATTTTGTTTTAGGCTGTCCGACCACCAGGGCTGATGTGTGTGTTAGTCAGGAGGACTGGTAAGAACTACTTTAAATCCCAGTTTCAATGACAAAAGAGTCCTTAGGAGTGAAAGCTTTGGATGGCTGACCTTGGGTGTCCGCTCCCATTCAGGGTCTGGCTGTAGATGCCATGCAAACGCTGCCAGATGCTGCAGTCCATTAGCAAGTATGGATCTTTTCTCTCCTTTCAAAGGCACCTCAGTTCCCCCTGGGACCCCAAAGTCCATGAAGCTCATGGCATTTTAGTCAAGGACTTGCCTGCCAGGCCCATCTCTGTCATTGGCTGCGTGAATCTGCAAATACAGCTTAACCTGCCTGGGTTTTGGTTCCTCATCTGTAAAGCTGAGCTTGTGTTAGGACCTACTTCACAGTGTAAAATCAATTAGATAATGTACATCAGCCATGCAGCAGGGCACTGTGGGGGCTGTTAGGTATCAAGCATGTTTAATCTTTGACTAAATCAGAAGAAACTTCCTCTACACTGATAGAATGTAGTGAGGTTTTTGAAGTTTTTTGTTTGTTAGATTTTTGCATTGCAGATATCCCTTTCTTCCCCTTCCCCAAAATCGCTGCTTTCCTTTTTGTTGTTGTTAACTAGTGTTGCAGAGATTTAAGTGGAGCAGAATGCCTTGGGTGGATGCAGAAAGAATACTCTCTGCTCCCATATCCTTTATATCCTTGGCTGTGGGCAGGTGGTAATGGGCTTCCCAGGTGGCGCTAGTGGTAAAGCACCCACCTGCCAGTGCAGGAGACGTAAGAGATGAGGGTTCGATCCCTGAGTGGGGAAGATCCCTTGGAGAAGGGCGTGGCAACCCACTCCAGTATTCTTGCCTGGGAAATCCCATGGACAGAGGAGCCCCGGGGGCTACAGTCCGTAGTCATAAAGAGTTGGACATGACTGAAGCGACTTAGCACACACGCACTGGAGCGGTAACCGAGCTCCAGCAGCTCCCATAAATGGCGTCTATGGTCAACCAGTCTAGTCCTGACCTCTACTGCCCCGTCATTTGATGCTCGTCTTGTCCCTTCCTGCCAGTGATGCTGAGTCACTGCTACCGGCCTCCCTGCCTCAGCTTAGCACCAGTCTGGGCAGCTCCTGCCCAATTGCCATCACCTCCTCTGGACTGGCCCATCCTCCACTTGGCAGATCAGCCCCAGGCTGATCGCAGCTTCCTATGAGGAAAGTGGAGTTTCGACACTCAGTAGATGGGAAAGTGGGCGGAGGAAAGGGAGGTTCCATCCAGAGGCGAAAGAGCTGGCCTGACTGTAGTGGGGGAGGGACGTCCACACTGGAGGAGGGGTGTTAGTTGACTTGAGCCGAATTGATTCCTAAACCTGACGTTAAAACATTTTCTGAGGTTGTCACATCATCTCACAACAAAATTATTTAAACTAGACTTGAAAGTGGGTGACTACTGCCGTTGTAACCCCCTTTGATTAGGAAACCCACCACCCGTGATGGGGTGAAGCAGGTTTAAACCTGGCCCATGACATCAGCCACAGAGCAGTTCCTCCCCCGGGATCACCGCAAGGCGAGTGGTGGTTCCCAGAATTACCTGCCCAAACCCCAAGCAAATTCAAAGCCCTTGCCTCCAACCTGGAGATGCAGAGAAACACTTTTTCATAATGTGCAGAGAAACAGCTGGTTGGGGGTCTGTGTTGAATTTCCTTCCCCTAGGGACCACCTGGCTGTCTTCTTGCCACTAACGCCCACCTCCCTGATCAGGGGCCGAGCCAGTGGAGGAATGTGGGCTGGGATGTAGAGAGACCCTGCTAGGGTAAGCGGGCAGCTGTGGTAGATTTTTAGCAGGGGAGAAGGGAGGACGGACCCAGAGTAATATTTCAGATCGAGCCTGCACCTTGGGGCCTGATATGTCTCCAGAAACCCCACCACCACCTTGGCCCCCACACTGAGGACTGTCCCATCCCCTCAAAAGCCATTTAACCCCAGAATACTTCAGAAACTTCCCTTCATGCCACTCCTCAGCCACATCCTCCTACACCAAATTTAAAAAAAAAAGGACAGCAAACCCTTCCTAGCCTCTCAGTCTCTCCTCTTTACTAGAGAATCACACCTTCTCCCAAACACTTCCAGAAATGCAAACTCGAGTGTGTACACACAGTGCTAATTATGTTCATTTATGTGAATTGTTTCCATTTAAGCCTAATTACTGTACTAGAGGCTAGCACTTATCCTTAAATATGTGTCAAATTAACTTTGTTAGAAGGCGTGCTGAAGGCGGTGGAGAAATAGAAAGAACATTGTTTGGGATCCAGACGGCCCTTGTTTTACCCTCCATTTCCTCGGTGCTTTGGGGCAAGAATTTAACATCTCTCAACTCACTTTCTTGGAATAAAAACATTCCCGTCCTGCCTGCCTCACAGAGGATGGCATGGTTCACACGTACTCTGTGATCCACCCCATGTTCAAGGCTATGTGCCACAGCAGGCAAGACAGACCATTGCTGCCCACGTGGACTTTACGGTCCAGCCAGGACAACAGAGGTGAATAAGTAATGCACCAATAGCAAACATTTGTTGAGTGCTTACTGCATGCCAGATGCTGTGCGAAGCACTTTTCAAAGATTACCTTATTTAATCCTTACAGCAAGGCTGTGAGGAAGCTACTGTTGTACCCATTTTACATATGGGGAAACTGAGGCTTAGCAGGGTTTACCTCCCTGGCACAAGTGTGGTTATGGCTTGAGTGCAGGTAGCATGACTCAGTCTGCAGCTGTGATCACTCTGCTGCTTCCCCCACCCCCACAATGTGGGAAAGACTGCAGGGCATCCCAGAACCCAGATGGTGTGAAGGCACTTTTAAGATCCATGATCCACCACCTTAGTCCTCTTCTCGCAATCAGAAGTCCCAGGTCCCGTCCACACCCAAGGGGAGAAGATGGCATTAGGGCCTGAGCACCAGGAAGCCACCCTCATGGGCCCTGAGGGATCTGTCCACCACCATTTCTTTCTTTTTTAAAAAGTACATATTTTATTTATTTGGCTGCCCCAGGTCTTTGTTGGGGCATGTGGGATCTTTAGCTGCAGGATGTGGAAACTAGTTTCCCAACCAGGGACTGAACTGAAGCCCCCTGCATTGGGAACTTGGAGTCTTAGCCACTGGACCACCAGGGAAGTCCCCCCAACCATTTCTAATTCTATTTGTGGGCCTTTTGTCCTCATAGTTTCTTGTCATGCCAGCTATTTACAATTTTTTTTAAGTTAGGACACTAGCAGCATTTCTGACATTTTTTCCTGATCCCCCTGGATTTTGAGGACCTGCCCTCTGGGCCATTCATATCGTCATGGCTGTTTCCATGGTTAAATGGTCCCAGGAATTTTCTAAAAGAGAAATGGAGCCGCGGGAGTTTGAGGCAGAGTCAGCAGAGAGAAGGGCCAAGCCCAGGGAGGAATTCAGACATTTAATCAAAATCTGAAGTTCACCCATCTCTTCTTGTTCCTTTATCCATCCATTTATGTGTCCCTGATCCTGGCTCGCTTGGTGAGCCCCTTCTGGGTCATGTGCTCAGCTCTTCACCAGTCCCCTCGCTGAATCCAGGGCAGAGTTAACAAGAGGAGAGGGTGGGATGCCCTCTGCCTGGGAACGTGGGCGGGGGGACCAGCCTGGAGTTCACTGTGGGGACAGGCGGACAAAGGGAACAGTATGTTTCTTAAAGCAGAATAAATACCATTTTACCTTCTGTTAGCCAGATCATCACTCTGAAGATGCAAGGCTGTGCTGTGTAGTATGGAATCATGGCCTGAAGGCCCCAGCCTCAGGGCTCCTGGCTCTTTTATTTTTTATTCATTTTTTAAATTGGAGTATAATTGTTTTACAAAGTTGCATTAGTTTCTGCTGTAGAGCAAAGTGAATCAGCTATATGTGTACTCATATCCCCTCCCTCTTGAACCTCTCTTTCACCCCCACCCCTTCCCACCCCTCTAGGTCTTCACCGAGCCCGGAGCCGTGCTCCCTTTGCTCTTTTTAAGTGTTGGTGAGTGTGTCTTGGAGCATCTCCACTTCTTCTGCTCTGCACCCCTCATTTGTCTCTGCTTGGTGTCACCAGTGAATCCAGTTTCAGCAAACCTTTTCCTGCCGTCTGAGTGGCTGCTTCTAAATTACTGTGGGGCACGAAACCCCCCTATATCTGATTACATTGTGTGTAAAGTGTTAGTCACTCAGGTATCCGACTCTTTGTGACCCCATGGACTGTAGCCTGCCAGGCCCCTCTGTCCATGGAATTCCCCAGGCAAGAATACTGGAGTGGGTTGCCATTCCCTTCTCCAGGGGATCTTCCCAACCCAGGGATCAAACCCGAGTCTCCCGCATTGTAGGCAGATTAAAGAATGAGCTAATAAGTGGATCTCAAGGACAATCCTGCCCCCACCCCAAAATCAGAATAAGGGCGTGGGTGTCATTTGAAAACAAAACTTTGATTCACTGCTTTCATTTAATATTAGTCATATCACTTACTTGATTTTGAATTTCAGCTAGCTGTAAAGTTGGGGTAACTAGGTTTATCCAAAGAAAGTATTGATTAACAGAAAGTGCACAGTATTGGGGGTGACAGTACATCCTGAGGAAGGGCAGGAGTTCAGGCTGCTCGGGGGCCTCTTCTCGACCACAAGCCCTGGCCCCCTCCCTCTTCCTGTTGCAGTGAGTTCACTGATGACCCCAGGGACATATGAGTGTCCTGTGGCTGCTGTAACGAATGACCACAAACTGGATGGCTTAAAACAACAGCAATATATTCTCTCACAGTCCCGGGGGCGTTTCTGGATGCCTGAGGTCTGGTCTGAGCACTCAGCTAAGTGGACCACCCCAGCCTCCCACCCGCTACCTCTGACCCGTCTGGGTCAGTGCACCTGCCTGGGCTGACTGAGTGGTTCCTTTGGGCTGCAGCATTCCTGGTTTCAGGCACCAAACTAACAAACTTGTGAAGAGCCCAAATCACCGTTAACTTGCTGATTAGGTGCGCTCAGAGGATCTAACGTGTAAACAATTCCTTACACTTAAAGTTCTTGAACCACTTTCCCATCTCCTGCGTCACCTGTGTCGTGCCTCCTCATGTACAGCCAATGCACCTGCAGCCCAGCCTGGTCGTTAACAAGTGGAGCATGCAAACTCTGACTCTGAGAGCAGGCTGAGGGTGCTGATGGACGATGCTTGGGGTGGGTGCGGGAGCCTACAGCCAGGGCAGGTACCATGCCTCCCCCAGGAGAGGAGGGCTGACTGAGACTTGAAGGACATGTAAAGTCGTTTGCTGAAGCTGGAAAGAGGGTGCCCAAGATAGAGAGGCTGGCCAGTAAGGCACGGAGGCAGGAGAGCCTGCAGAAGGGTGAGCAGAAGGTTCTGGTGTGTAATCTCAGGGAACTCTCCCCCCTGCCTGCCACCAAGACCCAGTCTCCTTGAGAGAGCTGGTTTGTGGCTGAAATTTACAAATTAGAGCTTCATTCTTTTGGCTTAAGCCAAACAGCAAATTTATTCTATACTCAGATGCGAAATCCCCTGAATGGGCTGAGTTTCTTGCCCAGCCAGCCAGTTTGCCTGTCAGCATGTCTGATTCTTCTAACGACAGGGTTATTAACTCAGGGATCAGGGATCAGGCATGGTTTGGGGGCATAGGTGAAAAGTGAGCCATTAATATGTGGGGACAAGAGCAAAGTGGATGGACTGGGGTCCACAAACATCCCTCCTTTATAATTCCTATTTGGCCAGCCTTGAGCTAATCCTTGGCTTCCCTAGTGGCTCAAAGAGTAAAGAATCTGCCTGTAATGTGGGAGACCTGGATTTGATCCTGGGTTGGGAGGAGGACATGGCAACCCACTCCAGTATTCTTGCCTGGAGAATCCCCATGGACAGAGGAGCCTGGCAGGCTACAGTCCATTGGGTCACAAAGAGTCAGACACAACTGAGTGGCTAAGTACAGCACAGCACAGAGCTAACCCTGGGTTGGGAAGATCCCCTGGAGTAGGAAATGGAAACCCACTCCAGTATTCCTGTCTGGGACATCCTGTGGACAGAGGAGCCTGTCCATGGGGTTGCAAAGAGTCAGACACACTGAGCAAACACAGGTGGTGTGGTGGGTGAGCTGTCTGACCATGTTGGTTCACTGAGTTCTCCTGCCCGGCCTCATAAACAACCTCGATCCTGAGCCTTCTCTTTGGGCGCGGGGGTGGGGGGCAAGGAGTAGGTTCCTCCATTAATTTACTGCCCAGAGCAGTGAATTAATGTCTGCTTGGCTTCTGTATCTCTTCCACTCTCCCCACTGAAACCCAGACCCCCAGTTAACTTCCAGAGTCCAGATCCCAGACTGGGTCTTCAGGGAGCTGCTCCCTCCTTATGGAAACCAATAGGGCAGCATTGCTATAGCATCCGAGTGACTTTTCCTTTTAACTCACTGGGAATACTGGTGCTGTTTACCTTCTCACCTGTATATTCTTTTTTTTTAGTTTTTAAATAATTTTATTATTGAGGTACAGTTGGTGTACAATATTATGTTAGTTTCTGATATACAATATAGTGATTCAGAATTCTTATATATTATACTCCATTTAAAGTTATTGTAAAATACTGATTATATTCCCTGCGCTGTATATCTCTGTAACTTTTTTACATAGTAATTTGTAACTCTTAGTCCCCTCCCCCATCTTGCCCCTCCCCCTTCTTTCTCCCCAATGTTAACCACTAATTTATATCTGTGAGTCTGCTTCTTTTTTGTTATATTCATTTGCTTATTTTTTAGATTCCACATGTAAATGATGACATACAATATTTGTCTTTCTCAGTCTGACTTCCTTCACCAAGCATAATTCCCCCTAGGTCCATTTGTGTTGTTGCAAAATGGGAAAAATTGCATTCTTTCTTATGGCTGAGTAGTATTCCGTTATATGTTTATATACCACATCTTCTTTATCTGTTCATCTGTTGATGGACTTTTGGGTTGCTTCCGTATCCTGGCTATTGCAAATGATGCTGCTAGGAACATTGGGGCGCATGTATTTTTTTGAATTAGTGTTTTTCGGTTTGGGGGTATATATACCCAGGAGTGGACTTGCTTGATCTTATGATAGTTTTATTTTTATCTCTTTTGAGGAAGCTTCATACTGTTTTCCATAATAGCTGCACCAGTTTGCATTCTCACCAACAGTGTGCAAGAGTTCCTTTTTCTCCACATCCTCATCAATATTTGTTATCTGTGATCTTTTTGATAGCCATTCTGACAGGTATGAGGTGGTATCTCTCGCCTGTGGTTTTGATTTGTATTTCTCTGATGATAGAGATGTGGGGCATCTTTTCATGTGCCTGTTGACCATCTGTGTGTCTTCAGAAAAGTTATCTATTCATGTCTTCTGCCCATTTTTAATTGTATGTGTTTTTTTTTTTAGCTAAATGAGCTATTTATATAGTTTGGCCATTAACTCCTTATTGGTTATATCAGTTGCAAACATTTTCTCCCATTCAGTAGGCTGTCTTCATTTTGTCGGCGGTTTGCTGTGCAGGCGCTTTCACCCCCAGAACTGGGGGTTGGAGAGTAGTGAGGGGCTGAACGGTGGTGACAGTGCTGGCTCCAGACCAGAAACTGATTGGACCTGGAAAAACCAGATCTCGGGTTCCGTGGGTCTGAAGTGGGGTGCATGAAGGTCAAAATGGCATTTCAGGGAGTCTGGGCCTTGTTCCAGTTGCGAGCAGACTGGGTGGGGAGAGACACTGAGCTTAGAGGTGTGAGGGGGGCAGGGGTGGAATGGGGTGTGGGAGACACATTTTAACCGAGCACAGCTTTCCTCCACATTGTGGACCTCGGGGTGAGCAATGGATCCAGAGCCTCGTCTTGGTCTGAAAGACCATCATGGTGACAGTCAACTGCTCAGGGAGTGTCGCAGGAGACGTGGGGTGTCGTGTCCTCAGCCTCCTTCCCACCCAGGCTGCTGACCTGGCTGGGCTGTCTTTTTTCCCTGCAGTTGTCAGAAGAGAGCTGCCCTCGCTCACTGCCTCTGCCCTTTCTCTGTGGTCTTCACAGAGTCTCGCCAGGGCAGCTCTCTGGGATCTGGCGCCCGGGGTCCAGAGTCCCTGCAAGACGGCCATGCAGAGAGCCCTGAGCAGGCAAAGTGTGTTCCCACAAAAGAGGGCCTGGACGCCAGATATTCAGCTCTCAATCATCTTTTTTCATGTTCTTTTAAAATTATAAAATTAATAGTAATGATCATAAAATGTCAAACAGTTCAGGAACTTCCCTGACGGGGTCCAGTGGTTAAGACTTCGCCTGCCAATGCAGGGGGCACAGGTTTGATCCCTGGTCTGGGAGCTAAGATCCCACGTGCCTCCTAGCCAAAAAACTGAAACAGAGAAGCGATAATTGTAACAGATTCAATAAAGAGTTTAAAAATGGTCCACCTCAAAATAATTTTTTAAAAAACCGTTTTAAAAAAAACAGTCAAGCTGTTCTGAGGTAGATGAAGTTAGTGGGTTGGGCCCCCTACTCCCTGAAGGCGGCCACTGTCAGCCTGGGCTTGGTCCTTCACGCCCACCCAGCCCTCAGGGTGATTTCCATTGACTGTTGGCTGAGCATCGCGGTAGAAAAACCTCCAGGAGTGTGATGAGCCTCTGTCTCTGCTGGACTCATATCCAGACCCTCGATTGCGGGGTCTGCAGCTCAGAGCCAGGGTCACCCCCAGATGCCGGGTGATCAGCCCAGCTCCAGTCTCTGGAGGCTCACCATGTGACTGGTAACTACTACTCAGGTACTCCCAACCCTCAGGCTATCTGCAGAGGCAGAGGATGGAGTCTGGCTGGACTCAGCTCAGGGTGAGGGGCTCGAGCTTCTCAGCTCCCAGCTTCCCTCGGTCCCCTGCCTTCCTGTGAGGTCCCCATCCCTCTGCACCCTTGGACATGTGGCTCCTGGGTATCCCACTGGCCAGGCAGGTCAGGAACGCAGAAAGACTGCTTTAATGGGCAGGGCTCTTATTTATTTGGGCGTGACAAAGTATGTGAAAGGTCGTTGATGCCCGAGAAGCACCTGTCACCGGTGAGGTTGTGTGCTGTGACCAGGAGGACTGCCACCACTCCCTCTCCATGGCTTCACTGGGAGGTCTCTGCAGCTGCACAGTAGGAGTCAGTTCTGAGGATGGGGACCCTTGGGCTGGGGCAGCCAGGCAGCTCGCCCAAGCTGGGGTCTGTACGTAGAGCTGCCTGCAAAGATACTGATCCGTGATCACCTAGCCTAGCAGGTAGCAGGTGGCCCTCTGGGTTGGGGACATGTCCAGTGATTAAAGGTGACCGTTTGTCCAGGACTTTTAAAGAAGAGAGGAAAGTCTTTTTTGTGGTATTAGAACTGTTTCCCAGTCCCAGCATTGTTGATATTTGGGGCGGTTCATTCTCTGCTGTGGGTCTGTCCTGTGCAGTGAGATGGCATCAGTTTGCCTGGCCTGTACCCACTCGTTACCAGTAGCATCTCCACCTCTGCTTGTGACCACCAAAAAGGTCTCCAGACGTTGCCAGATGTCCCCCGGGGGACAGATTCACCCCTACTGAGAGCCCCTGGACTCGAGAACTCAGATTGGGCTTCCAGCGATCACTGCCTTGGCATCATGAGCGGCTTCTCACTCGGGTGCAGTTTTCTTTGTTCCTTTTCCAAAAGGCTGACCTCATCGAGCTCATTTGTTTGTTTCGTTGACTCACCCAGCTCTAACCACAAGAGCCTTCCTATGTTGGGGGATCCCAAATGACTTATCATGGGACTCTGTACGTAAATCTAAAAGATTCTCGTCTGCTAAATTGGAGGCAGACACTTCTCTTTTAGCTCTGCTTCTGAAGTCCTTGCCTTCAGCATTCAAGGACATGCAGGGCTCCTGCTGAAGATTTTACTGTGAGTACCCTTGCAGTTCAGTTTTCTGAAATCACCAAGCATTTTTCTCCCATTCATTTGGGCCTTAGCCCAGTGACTAGCAGATGATCTAAGGGCCAGAGCGGTCTGGAGTTGGCCAGTGCTTGGGGGATTTTCTTAAGGCTTCTGACCTAGGACTGGCTGGGGAGGAAGGCAGAGGAGGAGTCAGGAGGGGGAGAGGGAGGACGAGGAGGAAGAAGGAGGAAGGAGAGACAGGTTCCAGGTGGACCCACCCACCCAGAGTCACACCCCACTGCTGTGCATCAGGACCCTTGGGCAAGGCCTGGCCTGTTGGGGGCTCCTCTTGAGGCCCTGAGAAAGCTACTGCCTTTGAGGTGGGGCTGCACAAAGCTCAATGTAGCCCTGAGGACTGATGCAATCCTGAGGTCAGAGACCACGCCTTCTACCCACTTGGTGAGCAAGGCTGTAACCCCGAGGAAAAAGGCTGGGTTCTGACTGGTCCTCTCTTTGGGCTCCTTTTCCTGCCTCACTGACTCCTTAGGGAAATGGGTTCTGGTTTCCAAGTGGGGGCTTTAGATCTTAACACCTGCCTTGCACTTGAAAACTCTAGTTATCGGAAGATCTCGTGTGCCCACAGCTCTCCTCTCGGGCATTGGTGCTTCTGTTCTGCTGTGGCTCCCCGAGGCTTGGCTCGATTGGCTACCTCCGAAGCACACAACTGAACTTGAACAGCAGTTGGGATGCCCAGGCCCACCCCTCTGGCGCCACCTGTGACCTCACATTCAGCCTGTGCGGAGAGCTCCATGCTTGCTATTGACTTGGGCTGGACTGGCCAGAGAACAGAAGGGACCAGAAACTAGATCTGGCTGCCAAGAGCTCTTCATCCTGGATGGCAGGACGCTAGCCGGCTGCACCAGATGCCACCAGCCCCGCCAACTTGTGCCCATCCACCCCCGGTTAGCACATGAAGCCAGGACCTCCTCTCTCAAACCAGACAGTCAGTACTCCAGGTGCCCAGAGATGCTTCCTGAAGGGCTGGGACCAAGACAGGTGAGTGGGTTTGTGTGCAGTCAGAGCGGAGTTTCAGGGGCACCCTTTATTACCTGGGGCTGTTCTCCCTGCCCTTACCTGTGCCAGCTCTGAGTTTTCCGGATTCCAGCCTCCGTGGTAGCCAATCTGTCAGCGGCTGCCTGAAAGCTACTTTCCCAGAATAGCCACCCAGTGGAAGAGAGCAGCCCTGGAATTTGACCCTGATGATCCCTGCGAAGGTCTTGCCCAGGCTCCTGGTCCCACCTGGCTCCACCTCTACCCATCACCGGGGCACTGTTGGCGGGTGTGGGGGCTGGGTTTTTCCTCTCTCCTCCTCCCTTCTTCCTCTCCCCTTTTGTCTTTTTCTCCACCAGCTGTAGATTTAGGATCCAGGTGACTCAGGAGGGATGTTCCAGTGCTTGAGAGACTGGGCGGGTGGAGGGGGTAGGTCACACGGTGGGGGCAGAGAGGGGAGGGGACCCCGGGTGCCAGCACCTCTCCTCAGGTGAATGCACACCTAAGGCAGGGCCTGGGCACTGGCAGTGAGCCCAGGCCCAGAGGTGGAGGCGAGCCCGGCAGGTCGGACAGGTGGAGCAAGTCCAGTGGCTTCGGGGCCACAGCTGAGGGTCCCATCCCTGGTCCTCCCTCAGCCCACAAACCAGGTAATCCATCTTTTTATCTTTTCTGCTGGTTTAGTTCACTGTCAACTTCAGGCAACACTTATGCCTTGGGGGAAAAGAAAGCCTTTGAGATTTTCAAGGGAAATCATAAGTTTCTTTGGAGAGTACTTGCCGTGTTCGTATGTAGGAAACTTGGCCTTGGCCTCAGAAAAGCACATCTGATTGTCTGGTCCTTGGTTCTGAAAAGCAGGTTTCTTACGGAGCCTAGATTGTTGTTGTTGCTGTTGTTCAGTCGCTCAGTCATGTCTGACTCTGCAACCCCATGGACTATTCTGTCCATGAGATTTCCCGACCCAGGGATAGAATCCGTGGTGGATTATTTACCTCTTAGCCACCACAGGAGCCCTTAAATCCTCCTTATGGAAAAGGAAAACAGCCCACCTAACCACAACAAAGCCTTCCTTCCACAGGCTCCTCATTCACAGTTACAAAAACAATCTCTCGTTTGTGGACCTTGCCCTCCTGATTTGCCATTCCGCATCCAGGCTCCTTGGGCGTCCCAGGTGGCTCACAGTAAAGAATCCGCCTGCCAATGCAGGATATGTGGGTTCAGTCCTTGGATTGGGAAGATCCCCTAGAGAAGGAAATGGCAACCCACTCCAGTATTCTTGCTTGGGAAATCTCGTGGACAGAGGAGCCTGGCGGGCTATAGTTCATGGGGTCACAAAGAGTTGGACACAGTTACTGACTAAACAACAACAAGTGGATTTGGGCTGAGCTGCCTCACGCCGAGTCTCAGCTCAGAAGCATGAAGGGTGCTGGGCTCCTTCCAAAACTCAAACTTACATTACAGCCCTTGGGCAGAGTTTTATTTTGAAATTGTTTGAAGTTTCACGTCACCCTCTCCTGCTAAGGTGGAGTAGACTTGTGAGAGCCAGTGTCCAGGTTTTCACCCACATTTTATTTAGCCCGGAAGTTGTCCCCTTAGTCTTTGGGGTGGGAGCGGGGAGTGGTTCTGGCTTGAGGGCAGGCAGGGAAAAGCACAGATCTGAAGAACAAAGCCAGGACTCTCAGCCGGAAATGGGGACTGATTTTGTCCTGTCTGGCATCATTAAACTTACACATTGCTTCCTCTCTGCGGTCCATGCCCTCCTCTATCTGCCAACATCCGGGAACATCACCCAGGTGCTCAGAGCAGATGCCACGTTTGTCTCAAATTGCCCTTGCACTTTGCAGGGAGAGGACACAGAAGCTGCTTCTGCTGTTGAACCTTTTGTAACATACACATTTTTTGTGAAGTGGTTTGCCCTTTTTTTTTTTCATTTTTAATTCCAAGGTAATTTGTGGTGTTCAAATTGCTTAGATTATGGGATATATCAGTTAGGATTCCTTCTTCTGTAAGTAGGAGAAAACACTACTCAAAATAACAAATGATCAGAACATTAAAATTTTTATAAAACCTAAGTGCAGAGATAGAGGAGTTTTGTGATGGGTTATGTATCCAGGACTCAACAAGGTCAAGGAGTTAAGACTTTGTCCCTATTTCTGCTCTGCCATCCTCCACATACTGACTTGTGTCCCACCAGCTCACCTCCTGCCTAACTCTTCCTGGGGTCTCTTATTGTAAGTGAGGAAACTTTTCCCAATGCCCCGTCCAGCCCCAGCCAATCAGTGGCAAGGAGGAGGGGGTTACTGTGATGGAGTTCTTGAGGCCCATGTGACCAGGAGAGGAGGGTAGATAAACTGCATCAAACCAGTCTATGAGTAGGTGGAGAGAGGGTGTGAATTTGGGGCCGTATTGCCACATCAAAAATTTATGTTTATTCAGATCTGTGACTGATTTGGGGGCAGTAACTCTTGCTCCTAAAACACATGTATTTTTTTCAATACGCAGTTCTTAATGCAAGAGCAATTTAGGTAATCATGGTATCCACGCTTAGCCTTTCACTTCCTAGGAGGCCCTCTTCCTTAAACATCTGGGCCAGTGGTTTTTAAGAGTTCGAGCTTTTCTCCTTTTAAAATATATATATATATATTTATTTATTTTTGACTGTGCTAGGTCTCCGTGGCTGCTTGGGCTCTTCTATAGCTGTGAGCAGGGGCTATTCTCTAGCTGCGGTATGTGGACTTCTCACTGTGGTAGCTTCTCTCGTTGTGGGGCACAGGCTCTGGGGCACAGGCTCAGTAGTTGTGGTGTGCAGGCCTAGTTGCTCCAAGGCATGTGGAATCTTCCCTGACCAGGGATCAAATCTGTCTCCTGCATTGGCAGGGCGATTCTTAACCACTGGACCACTAGGGAAATCCTTCCTCCCACTTTTGACATCACTTTGAAATGCAAGAGGACACTTATGGTTGGTATGAAATGTCTTGGATTCCTTGCAAAGCTTTGCAGAGGCGCGCATGATGCAAAGCCGTGACTCTTTGAGTACCTTGCTTGTGCCACCAGGCCGGGCTCTTACAAAGCACTTGTTCCTGTGGTTCAGCACTGCTCACAGTTATGATTTTGCACATCTGTGATTTCCTCCCCATATCTCTCTCTCTTACCAGGAGTCTCCCAAGACCTAGGACATCCTCCCCATTGAGTCTTCAGCACCCAGTGAAAGTTAATATGTTATGGGTTCATGAAGGGGACATTCATGCTTTCTGAAAGATGCACTGTGGAATTAGGAAGGTTTCCTGAGTGAATTTCCACATCTCCGTGGATGGAGAACAGGTCTTGCTTTCCCAGGAATGGTGACATTCAAGAGCCTTGTTCTCAGAATCCACTTTTTCTTTAATGCTTAAAATTTAAGTGCCAGGAACTTAAAACGCCCCTGGTGAAGATGACTTCTGGTTTTCTTGTATTCTGGTTCCCTGTATTTTCTTGTATTCCTGGTTCCCTGGGCCGGCAGCTCTAGCTCTATAGCGAGATGTATCGGGCTTGGGGCTCAAAAGGGCCCCTGTAAGAAAAGCAGGGCTTCCCAGGTGGCACTAGTGGCGAAGAACCCGCCTGCCAAGGCAGGAGATGTGGATTTGATCCTGGGGTTGGGAAGACCCCCTGGAGGAGGGGATGGCAACCCACTCCAGTATTCTTGCCTGGAGAATCCCATGGACAGAGGAGAGGAGCCTGGTGGGCTACAGTCCATAGGGGTCACAAAGAGCAGGATACGACTGAAGCGACTTAGCACACACGCAAGGAAAAGAGTAGCATCATCACAGCTCTGAGCGGAACTCCGGGCCTTTTGAACATCTTGTGTTAATGCAGCAGAAGCTTGCCTGGCAAGTGGACCAAAGCGTTTCAGTAGAAAGGAAAGTACATTGAAAAAGTATGTTCACATGGGTCGTGACTTTCCAGTAAAGTCTGATTCCATGAAAGACTGCTAACTTGGTGTGTTTTGTAAATATCATGGAATGCAGTCAGATTTGAGGCACTGACTGATTATTCACGCTAGCCTCCTGTCTCTGATGGGAAAGATTGTTCCTCAGGTCCTGGCCTCCTCTGTCTGGAAGATTGTCCTCTCCATCTGAAAGCCCTGACTGATCAGCTGTGGTGCCTGGGGTGGGGACGGAAGGAGGGGAGTGAGGCAGCCTCCCTAGGTAGACCTCTTCATCAAAGTTGCTGCCTAGATTCAGAAAATGGGGTTCCGCATGGAAATTAGGGGGCGGGGCTGGCTTGGATACCCCCAGCCCCCCATCTTGCTTTTTGGAGCCATCTTTCTTTTGGAGGGTTTTTGCCCTGAGCTGCTTGTAGGGTCTTAGTGCCCCTCCAACGAGGAATCTAACCCAGACCTGAAATCTCTAAGTCCCAACTACAGGACCACCACGGAAGTCATTGAGGCATCTTTTCTTCCAGACTGTTTCTGAGCCTGAGAGTGGGCTGGACCCGGATCTGACAGGCCCCTCGTCTCCATCCTTCCCACACCCTGTGACACCTGCTCTAGACCTGTGCCAGAGATGAAGACATGCCCTGTCCCCGTGAAATGCACAGCCCTCCCACCCTCGGTAATGGCAGAGCCACACTCGGGACTGCAGCCAGAGAGTGCCCACACTGGCCAGGCGTGCCACTGCCCCTTGGTCTGCACGTAGTCATCTTCACAGTGGGAAGCCTGCCTCTGCTTCCAGTTTCCAGGGTCCTCTGCCTGGGCCGGCCTAGGCTGGGGGTCCAGGGAGTGGGAGACTCAGACCCCTCTTGTCCCTGTGCTCACGGGAGGGTATGGTCGCTGCAGGAAGTGCTTTTGGCCCCTTCCCAGACCTGCTGGATCAGAAGCTCCACTGTGGGGCTGGGAATCTGCCCCTTTCCAAGCTCCCAGGCAACTCAGGAAAACCGATGCTTAAACACAGGAAAACTGGTGCTCTAACCTGATGAATGTGTTCTGCCAGGACTTACTTTTGGGGTAAAACTGGACACATTTGGGGCATTTTCCCGCACTAAAAGATAACGCCTGGCTTGCTTTTATTTTACTGTTTTTAAATCTTCATTTCTTTGGCTGCACTGGGTCTTAGTTGTGGCACGCGGGGTCTTTGATCTTCACTGTAGCACGTGGCATCTTTGGTTGTGGCATGTGGGGTCTAATTCCCTGACCAGGGATCAAACCTGGGCCCCCTGCATCGGGAGCAAAGAGTCTTAGCCAGTGGACCACCAGAAGTCCCCTGCCTTGCTTTGTTAGAATACAGACGTGTTCACCTGTTTGGGGGCAGAAGACTGAGGTAAGCAGTCATTCCCTCAGCCCCACTGGACATTTTGTAGCCAAGAAAGGATAAGCCTGTGTGCCCTCCTCCTGCAGCGTGTGTGTAGGACACCCTCCCAGGGGCTTTCTCCTCTCGGGCAGAGAGATTCCTCTGGCTGGGGAGCTGCCTTCCTCTGTACCCCCTTGCCTGGAACACAGGTTTCTGGGACTTCCCTTGCTGGGGTAGAGAACACCCGCTGCTTGTCCCCCCACACGCACCTTGGGTGGTCTGCATCCAAAGCCGTGAGTCACGCTATCTTCAGGCTGCCTCTCTGTGATGGTCAGTTTGAGGCGTCTGCGTGAGCAGGCTGTGGGACCCAGGAACCCAGCCAGACCCTAGGTGCTGCTGTGACGTTTTGCAGGTGGGTCGTCATCCACCATCAGTTGACTCTGAGTGAAGATCATCCAGGAGAGTTGGTGGGCCTCATCTAGTCAGTTGAAGGCCTTAAGAGTCCAGCTGGGACCCAAGAGGAAGAAATTCTGTGGTTGGATGGCAGTGTCTGCTCTGGCCCAGGAGTCTCCAGCTTGCTAGGCTGCCCTGCAGACTTCAGCCTGGCCTAACAGCCCCTGTGAGCACATGAGCCCACTCCTTGACATAAATCTTCATCTGTATCTCCTTTGTCAGAACTCTGATGGATCCACTCTAGACTGTGCCTGGGATCTGGGAGCAGTCACTGCTGCTTTATTTTGTTGCTTGCTTTTTTTTTTTTTTTTGGCTGCCCTGGGTCTTTGTTGCAGGACAAGGACTTCTCTTATTGGAGCGTTTGGGCTTAGCTGCCCCCCAAGTCATGTGGGATCTTAGTTCCCTGCCCCCGCGAATCAAACCCACATCCCCTGGGATGCAAGGTGGAGTCTCAACCACTGGGCCACCAGGAAAGTCCCCATGAATTTTAAACTACTGTCATTTTCTAACTTCTCATCCAGGGAAGCGCTGGCTTGTTTTTCCTTCTGATCAGTGTGGGTCGTGGGCCAGCCCTGCTGGGATCTTTGCGATCTCAGCTTTCTCCTCCATCCTCTTTCCTCCCCTCCCCATTTCTTTCTCCGCAGGTTTCAAGCAGAAGCAGGACAGGCCTGCCCTCTGTCATCGGCGGGGCCAGCTGTGAGTGTTTCTTTGGCAGTGTCTTAGCTGGTTGTTGTGAGTAATAATGCAGGAAGCAATCAGCAAGTATACTGCCCTAGAAGTGCTGCACGTTGTGGGCCCAGGAGGGAAGAAAGGGGCAAGACACTCGAACCATCATGGGATGCTGGGACAGGATGTTGGAGGCTTTGCCCTGCCGTGGCAGCTGGTAAGGGCTGCTGGGGAAGCAAGCTCTTGGGCCCCTGGAGCTGCCTGCTTATAACTGTTGCGGGGAAAAGGTGCACAGGCTGGGCCATGGATGGTTCCTGGCTGGGAGGAATTTGCACATAGGAATGATAATTGCCAATGTTTATGGAGCACTTACTATGTATGAAGCCCTGCATCCTAGGGCTTAGGTATTATCTCAGGAGCAAGAATCTGTTGTTACCCTGCCTTTCAGAGAAGAAACAGAAGTACCAAGAGCAAAAGTAACACAGGATGGGACTTCCCTGGTGGTACAGTGGTTAGGGCTCTGTGATTCCACTGCAGGGGGCACAGGTTTAATCCCTGGCTGGGCAACTAAGATCCCACAAGCCACATAGTGTAGCTGAAAGCAACAATAATAATAAATTTTAAAAGTAACAAAGGATGCAGTTGATAGAAATGGGAGCCAAGCAATCTGGCTCTGAACTCTGTACTCCTAACTGCAGGCTCGTGTCCTTAGAGATGAGCCTGGGATGGTGTCACTGACCTGTGGGGACCCCCTTTGCCGAGTGATTTGAATGTGAACACCCTCTACTCTCTCTCTCTCCCTGCATGAAGCAAATTTCAAATGCAATCATATGCTTTGGAGAAGGTACCTGTGTGGGCATTAGGAGATGTGTCTGCCTTGGGGAGAGTTTTTCTTTTCATCTGAAGCCAGGCCCAGGAAGTTGATGGGGAGGAGAAGCTGGTGGTGTTTTCTGCGCTAGTGGCTGATAAGAAGGGTTGCTCCAAGGGAGCTCAGCTGAGATGAGAGTGTGGTTCTCTGGGTCCCACCAGTTCCACCTACCGATGCCAGCTTTGGGTCCAGCGAGCTGTGAGGCCTGCCAGATTACCATGGCAACAGGAACTGGATCCAAGCCACCAAAGGATGGAGAGCCAAGACAGCAGTGGCTTTTCCAAGTCTTGGATCACCAGGCACACCCCATGGCCTCCAGCAAGCCTGGGATAACCCAACAGCAATACAGGCCCTGTGTGTCCCCAGAGCCTGCCAAACCAGCTTGGGGTCCTTGCCTTCCTGCCGTTGGTATCTACTTGCTGACACTGAGTGGTGAGTTCCCCAGTTCACTGTCCCGCTGATTTTCCCCATTGTTCTCCAATATAGTGCTTATAGGTATTCACCCGAATCCCAGAGGCAAAGCCATGTGCCAGTGGCTGACTCCTCTGACCCCAGTGACTAAAGTAAGACAAGCTTCCAGGGTCTATGAAGCGATGGGTACTGTTGATGCAGTCTGAGGACAGCACCTACTGTGACCGGCCCTCCTGCAACCTCTGCGTGTCATCTGCTGCTCCCCTTCCAGCCACTGCCCAGGGCCCCTCCCCTGCTCATGCCCACCCAACTGGATCCCATCTCTTAGCTCCGTCTTGTCTTTGTGCTTCTAAACTCTGGAAGGGAGAGGAGACTATTTCCATTCTGACCACTTTGTAAGAGTCAGAAGAGCCTTAGGGTTTTCTGGGATTTGAAATTGAACCTTGGCCTTGACTCACTCTGCCTGATAGCCCCTCCTCCAGGCTAAGCCAGTCCCCTTTTTCTGATTGCTGGAAAGCAAAGCAGGCAGCCAGATCTGTTCCCGTGGGAATGGTCCGGTCCTCCTCTGCTCAGCGGGCTGGCTTCAGAGAGGATCCCTTTGTCATGCACACTGCACTGGCCATGCCTGTGGCCGCCTGGCCGCAGTTCCTCTCTGCTCCCCAGAGCCTGTGTGGGCTGCAGCAGGGTCACTGCGTGCCTGGGATGCTGGCTGCAGTGACAGAGCCAGCCCAGAGCCCTCACGGGAGTTCTGACCAAGACAGCATTTGGGATCGATTATAAGCCGAAGTCTTTACATTTTTTCCCCCAGTTTTAGGCTGAAGTAAAGAATGCCTCTGCCTTCTCCAACCACCAACTGATTTGGGGGCTTGAACTTCTCAAATAAAGGGACCAGACTCCTCTGTCCATGGAATTCTCCAGGCACGATTACTGGAGTGGGTTGCATTCCCTTCTCCAGGGGATCTTCCCGACCTAAGGATCGAACCAAGGTCTCCTGCGTTGCAGATGGATTCTTACCGTGTGAGCCACCAAGGAAGCCCAAAGGGACCACAGGTTTGGATTATGATTTAACTAGACTGTTAATTTGAGTTCAGGTAAAATCATTTGCAAAGTAGCCTTTTCCTGTCTAGCTTTGCTTTTAGTTATGCCGGCAAGGAGCATCCTTGGTGGCCCAATGGTAATGAATCCGCAGAAAGTATAGGATACCTGGGTTTGATCCCTGGGTCGGGAAGATCCCCTGGAGAAGGGAATCAGGCAACCTACTCCAGTATTCTTGCCTGAAGAATTCCACAGACAGGGGAGCTTGGCGGGCTACAGTCCATGGGGTCACAAAGAGTCAGTCGGACACGACTTAGCGACTAAAACATGCACAGTTATGTCAGCACAGAAACATGATCTGTTTCTCACATAGAGGTCACTTATCTGTGACCTGTCTCAGATAGAGGTCACCTGTAGACATCCCTGGATGATCATTCAGGAAACAAAGATCAGGTTGTCTCTGGTTCCGTTTGGGTCTCGGATAAAACTGATATCTTCATGGCAGTTGAATTTACTCCTGCAGTCTTTAGAACGGATGGATAGAATATTTCTGTCATCTTTATATCTGATGGTGACAGAAGACATGTACTTGGATATTCATCTAGCTCTTTATCTCCTCTCCTGTGGAGACGTGAGGGGGTGGTGTTGGCTTCACAGGAGTGAGTTTAAAATAGACTGGTAAAGAGGGCTACTTCCCTGTCTCTGTCTGTCTCTCTCACCCATACTAACATACCTGCGTGCACGCACACACACATGCACGCATGCACATTGGCCTTGAATTTGGGGAGTTCAGGGTCCTTAAGTTGAGCATGTCCGGCCCTGGGGCAGAGTGCACTTCTTCTTTGGGAATGAATGGGCAAATCCTAGTTTGTAGCTGGTGGGTTGGAGAGAGGGACCAAGAACTTCATGACTGGACTTAAGTTTGGAGGCAGGTAGAGTTAAATGCAAGTTTTATGTTTTTTGGGGAAAGTATCTGTTCTTCTTGACTGAGGCAAAGTAGAGGTTAAAACATATATTTGGTTAAAATGTATAGGCAGGTATTTCTCTGGTGGTCCAGTGGCTAAGACTCCGTGCTTCTAAGGCTGGAGGTGCAGGTTTGATCATGGTCAGGGAACTCGGATCCCGCGTGACATGACGTGAGGCCAAAAAAACAAAAAACCAAAAAAATCACTTAAAAAAAAAAATATATGTCAGCCTGTATATTTAATAAGCTCTGTGGATCAGTGATATCCATTTCCTAGTTTCAGTATTGTCCTACAGTTACTGAGAGAAACTGACTCAAAAGTACATAGGATGTCTCTGTATTTTTTTTTTTTTGCAATATTCTGTAAATCTATGGTTATTTCAAAATAAAAAGTTACAACATATATTTGACTAAATGCTGTGTGGTGTCCTCGATTGGATCCTGGAATAGAAGAAAGACATGAGTACAGAAACTGGTGAAACCCTAGAAAGATCTTTTAACATTTACCAATGTTAATTTCTAAGTTTTGATAATGGTTGTGTAAAATGTTAACATTTAGAGGAAACTGAGTGAAGGGTATGAGGGAATTCTCTTTGCAACTTTTCAGTAAATCTAAAATTATTCCAAAATTTAAAGTTTATTGAAAACAAAAACGTGTGTATGTATATATATATATGTATGCATGCACACATATGTATTACATTTATATTTAAACACATCCACAAAACCAGTGCCCTTAAAAATACACTTTCTTTAGGTGAAGCATCAGATGGTGCCTCTGAGGTGAGGCAATAATTAAGGGTCCTTTCAACAAATGAACTGCAAGGTCATTTTGTTCCCTAATTTGTCTGTATGACCACAGGGACCCTACACAGCTCTTAAAACCCAATAGGAACCTGAATTGTCCCCTCTCTGAATCATATGTTAGGGAAAGTTCATTGTAGTACAATCTCATTTTCCAGATCAGAAACTGAGGCCCAGATAAGAACTGATGTAATTATGTAATTCCAGATTTCCTGGAATATTTAAAACTGAATTTCTTACTTTTTCTGTCTGACCAGCCTGCACTTGGACATGTACAAAATAATCTATAAACTGTAGCCTTTATACATTTAAGGGAGGGGGGCAGGTGGGAGGGAAATAATCTTTGCCACTCTTTTCTGGGGCTCTCTCCCCCCAGGATCAGTGGTTAAAATTGGTGGGTGTGGTGAGGAATCTGGTCAAAATGAAAGCTTTAATTCAGCACCTAGTCCATGCCCTACACCAGACAGGGTGCTAGTAGGGATGCCCAAGGACTAGGGGGGATTGGGGGAGTTTTGCTCCCCAGAGGCCTTTTCTAGCAGCAGCTGCTGGATCCTTGGGAAAACCTCTCACCCCACTAGATGCAGTCAGGGGCTCCCCTGATCAGTGTGAGTCGTGCGCTCAGGGTGCAGATGAGATGCACTTGCAGTTTGCTGGTCCCAGTACACACAAAGGGGGATGCTGTGACTCTGGCCCCCTGGATCCCCCAGCTCCCTGGTCCCATCCTGCCTAAGTGCCTGCCATCCTAGGAGCTGCCTTGTTTTCATTAGACATGAGTTCGCCAGAGCCCCATTTATTGTTTGAAACACACAAATAAATGATATGCCTACACAGAGGAAGGAGGGGTTCCCTCACTCTTCATCTCCTGCATGTCTCTCTGGACATTACCTGGAGCCACTATGGACAAATCCATCCTTTGCTGGAACTGGAATTGCCAAAGTAAACAGCCAAATACATAGGCCCTTGGACTCTTTAACTAAGAGGTGCCCTGTGCCCCTTTGGTGTTTCTGTAGTAATTGTTCAGGCTGGTACCTCCTCACTCCATCCCCAGGATCCCGAGGCATCATTCCAGAACAGAGCACCAGGCCTTAGTCTAATTTCCATAATGCACAGATATCACAGATTATCCTGTCTCTAAATGACAAACTTTAAGGATTGTCTTTTTCCATTTGAAGTCACTGCTAAAACATGGAATCCAGATAGGAGAGAAGAGATGAAACTATTAACTTTTAATATAGAAGCCATCTCCCCCAGGTCATGGTCTGGAAGCTTCCACGAGGCTCAGATCTGAAGGGGCAGGTGGCTGATTCTTGGTGCTGGTGACAAGCAGTGACTCCTGGTGAGGTTGCAGTGCCCTGGACGCTGGCCTCGCTCCTCCCTTTGCTGTTCCCTAAGAGCCAAGGTGGCTTGAGGGGATGCAGTCTGTGCAGGCATCACAGGACCCTGTGCTTAGCAGGACCTGCCCCTGGGCTGTCACCAGTGGAACTTGGTAACGACTTTGGAACAAGGACCTGCAATTTCACTGTGCACCTGGCCCATGAATTGTGTAGCCACTTTTGTCTAACACCTGCCATAAGCCTTCAGGCTGGAGGTCATGAGGACTCTGTTGTCCCAGGTCAAACTCATGACCCGGTTTGGGATCAGGACTTGGTGACCACTTCCTGAGACAGCCTGGCACAGAGCAGGTGCTGCAGCAAAAGATGGTGACCGACCCACCCAGAGAGTCGGGGCGAGGGAGACTGGGTGGAACCAGAATTCTCCTTCTGGCTGAACCCAGGGCCTCTCAGGGGATACACACAAATACAGAACCTGGGTCCGGTGCTTGGGGCTGCCTCTGACAGTCATAAGAAACTGGTTCATCAGAACTCAGGAATGTTTCTTGTTTTGTGACTTGTTTCTGCTTGGGGGTTGTGTTACTCTGCTAGGGCTGCACTAACAAAGAACCACAGAAAATATGTCTTCTCACAGTTGCAGAGGCTGGAAGTCCAAGATCAAGGTGTCGGCAGGGCTGGTCCCATCTGAGGCCTGTCTCCTTGGTTCATGGATGGCCCTCCTCTCCCTGTGTTTTCACATGATCTGTGCCTGTCTGTGACCACACCTCCCCTTTTTATGAGAATGCCCGTCATACTGGATTACAACCCACCCTGATGACCTCTAACCTGATTACCTCATTAAAGAAACTATATCCAGGGACTTACCTGGTGGTGCAGTGGGGTCCCAAGTTCAGTCCCTAGTTAGGAAACTAGATCCCACATGTCACAACTAAGATCGAAGATGCTGGTGCCACAGCTAAGACCCAGTGCAGTCACAGATAAATGGGGGGGGGGGGGGGGCCTGGAAACCCAGTCTCCAAATTCAGTCACATTCTGAAATCCTGAGGGTCAGGACTTCAACTATGGGTTTGCAGAGTGGGGGCGGGGTGGTGGTGACACAGTTCAGCTCATCACTGAGATTTTACTGAACACTTCACAGTCAAGTTTTAATAGCTTAGCAGTATCTTTCCAGTCTAGAAATGGTGGACTCGGGGGCCTGTTCTCTGTCCATAGGAAGAGGCAGCGAAAGACCCAGGAGCCAACAGAACGTAGCTGCCAGAGATTGCTCAAGGGTGTGAGGTGTGGTCACTTAGTACTGGCTCTCAGATAGATGCAGAAGAGCGACCATACAAAGGGCAGGGACCAGCTGTGCCGGAGTCCTGTGGGGCCTGAGCGAGAGGGGTGATGGGAGCCACAGGACTTGGGTCAGAGATGGGAGAAGGCCCGCAAGCTCGGGCTGGGGGCTGGGGGGCAGAGCCGGCATCCCAGAGGCGGGGCCAAGTTTGTGAAAGTGGTTCCCAAAGGGCGGCCTGGGAGCTTCCTAAGCCCTAAGACTCTGACTCCCCCATCTTGGGTGGGACCTGGGTATCTACATACTTAGAAAGTTCCCCAGGTAGGAGGTAGGTGAAACAAGATTGGTCATGAGGCGATAATTGTTGAAGTTGACTCATGGCATCCGGGGGGTTCGCATATACTTTTGTACATTTTGAAATTTTCCGTTATAGAAAGTTTTATTTTAAGAGAGAGTGGATGGGGGAGAGAAAGAGAAGGGCGTGGGGGAGCGGAGAATGAGAACAGGAAAAAAGTTGCCAGGAGGTTCCGTTAACCAGCCCTGATTAGGACAAAGATGGAGGGAGGAAGCCCTGTATCTGCCCCTGGGCTTCCTCTGACACGGAGGAAGCAGCGCCTCCTGGTGGCGAGAGGTGCCCTCACAGCCGGGTCAGGACGTGGAGTCTGGGTGTGAATCTGGATCCAGTACCCGTGTGTCCCAGGGATGAAGGCAGAGGGGGAATGGAGACAAGCCCTGGGAGCAGCCTTTTGACTGTGGTTATATCGTGACCCCTTTGCTCATCTACCAGTGCCTATAGACCCAAAGATGGAAAAAATACATGGATTATATAGCAAATATAGTGTAACATGGGCTTCCCTGGTAGCTCAGCTGGTAAGGAATCCGCCTGCAATGCAGGAGACCCGGTTCAATTCCTGGGTCAGGAAGTTGCCCTGGAGAAGGGATAGGTTACCCACGCCAGTATTCTTGGGCTTCCCAGGTGGCTCAGATGATGAAGAATCCGCCTGCAATGCGGGAGACCTGGTTCGATCCTGGGTTGAGAAGATCCCCTGGAGGAGGGCATGGCAACCCACTCCAGTATTCTTGCCTGGAGAATCCTCATGGGCAGGGGAGCCTGGCGGGCTACAGTCTATAGGGTCGCAAAGAGACACGACTGAGCGACTAAACACAGCACATGGTGTAACATAATTATCAAAATAGTTGATAAAACCAAATTTGTTAGAGTAATACATGTGCCCCTGGGCTTCCCTTGTGGCTGAGACAGTAAAGAATCTGCCTGAAATGTAGGAGACCCGGGTTTGATCCCTGGGTCTGGAAGATCCCCTAGAGAAGGGAATGGTTACCCACACCGGTATTCTTGCCTGGAGAACTCCATGGACAGAGGGTCCTGAAAGGCTACAGCCCATGGGGTCCCAAAAGGTTGGATATGACTGAGTGACTAATACACAAACATATGTGCCTCTATTAGCACATTAAATATGATCCAGCAGCAGCTGGCCAAGTAATGACCATAATTTAAAAGCAGTGATGAGCATGAGTGGTATTTTGAGAAACCTGCAACATGATAGGACATCTGTGATTTCTGTTGTTGGCGCTGCTCAAACAAACAAAACACCGAACTCCTGGGCCTTGTCTTCCACGGTGGTAAGGAAAGGATTTGCTCGATTCCTGTGGGAAGTTGATGAAAACAGACTTACCTGGTCCCCTTCCAGGTTACTGCCCACAGGTAAGATCCTTGTCCCTTGCCAAGGGGCCACTGTGTGTCCCTTGCGACTCCAGCAACTGTCATCTGGCTGCTCCGTTTGTCCCACAGACATTGACTGAGGACCTGTTGTGTGACAGACACCACGCACAAGGCCAGCCAGGTCCCTCTTTATCGAGTGTGTGTTCTGTGGAGAAACAGGTGTTGAACAAGACATAGCATAGCTTGTACATGCTCCACATTTAGGTCCCATGTTCCTATTGAGTATATGTGTAATATATTTCCTGTCTAATTGAGATTTAATGCGTATGGATAATTTTCTTTTAATCCCATTTGTTTTAAAGCTGTTTTCAATCAGTTTAGCCCATAGTCCTCTTTTATAGAGCCAAATAAAACCCCTGGAAGACTGTGAAGGGCTTCTGGGAAGGAGACATGCTCATAGCTTTTATTTCTTCCCCAAGCCCACATTAAGAGTCACTGCTTATTCACAGCAGCATTATTCACAGTAGCCAAGAGGCAGAAACAACCCAGGTGTTCATCAACAAGTGAATGGATAAGCATCATTCATCCAATGGGATACTACTTGGCATAAAAGGAAATAAAGTGCCATTACGTGATACAACATGAGTAAACCTTGAAGACATTATAGTAAATGAAAGAAACATATAGAAATAACCACATGTTGTCTGAGCCCATTGATGTGAAAGGTCCAGAAATGGGAACTCCTTAGAGACAGAAAGTAGATATTGCCAGGGCTGGAGGGAAGAGACAATGGGGAGTTATTGCTTAAGGGGTACAAAGTTTCTGTTTTGGGTGATGAAAAAGTTTTGGAAATAGTGGTGATGGTTACAGAGTCCTATGAAGGTCATCAATGCCACTGAATCACATACTTCAACATAGTGAAAATTATAATTTTTATGACATATCAAAAAAATTTTAATTTTGCCACAATAAAACAATCACAGCTGAAAGACATCTTTCTGGTTCCACTGACTCATCCTCCCACTTCTAGTTTGTAGTGCCCAGGGCTCCCTCTGCAGATGTTGGTCTCATGGCTTAAACACCGTCTTTATGCTGACTGCCTCCAGATTTCTGTTTCCAAGTAGGACCTTCCCCAAGTAGGACTGCTTGGCTTGTCCAGTAGGAATCAAAGGCATCCAGAACTGAGCTCCTTCTGTTGCCTCCCCATACCTGCCCCTCTAGGCAAGAGCAACTCTGCCCTTTCATCTTGGAACTCTAGAATCTTCCTTGACTCCTCATTTGCTCACACTCACACCCGACCCCTCCACATATCCTATCATCTCTGCATCTGGAACTACGCATCCTTGATTTCTGCCTCCATCACCCCTCACCTCAATGACACAGTAGCCCCTAAGCCAGGCTTTACTCTGTACATGGAGTTCAGAGCACCCCACTGCTCAGCTCTCCAATTGCTCCTCCTGTTCTTAGTCTAGACTTAGTCTTTCCCAGCATCAGGATCTTTTCCAATGAGTTGCTTCTTTTCATCAGGTGGCCAAAGTATTGGAGCTTCAGCATCAGTCCTTCCAGGGAATATTCAAGGTTGATTTCCTTTATGATTGAGTGGTTTGATCTCCTTGCAGTCCAAGAGACTCTCAGAGTCTTCTCCAGCATCAATTTGGTGGCTTATAAAACAGCCAGTTATTATCTCATAGACCTTTCAGGTCAGAAGTCTGTCATGGTTCAACTGGGTATTCCATTCAGGGTCCCACAGTCCAGCGTTAATGGCTGTATTCTCAGCTTGTTCAAGGATTGGCTGAGTTCAGGTCTCTTTCATCCCTAGTAGCATTTCACAGGCCCTCTCATAAGAGAAGACTCTTGAGAGTCCCTTGGACAGCAAGGAGATTCAACCAGTCAATCCTAAAGGATATCAACCCTGAATATGCATTGGAAGGACTGATGCTTAAGCTCCAATACTTTGGCCACCTGATGGGAAGAGCTGACTCATTGGAAAAGACTGTGATGCTGTGGAAAGATTGAAGGCAGGAGAAGGGGGTGACAGAGAATGAGATGGTTGAATGGCATCATCCACTCAATGGATATGAGTTTGAGCAAGCACTGGGAGATAGTGAAGGACAGAGCCTGGCGTGCTGCAGTCCATGGGGTCACAAAGAGTTGGACACGACTGAGTGACTGAACAGCAACTCACACCATCACTGCTGGCAGCTGGGTCCTCACGCCAAATCTCCCTCTGATGGAATCTCCCTCACTCTTCAATGCTCTCTGACTTCTTCCTCTACTCCTGGCCAAAGAAAACTTTCTGCCTGTAAAGGGTTCAGGCCAACCTGGATCATCTTTGTATCTTAAGGGGCCACCTGACTTAGCTCAGGCGGCTATAACAAGATGCTGCAGACTGAGTGGCTTAAACAGTAGACATTTGTTTTTCAGGGTTCTAGAGGCTGGGAGTCCAAGATCAAGCTGCCAACAGATTCGGTTCCTGGGGAAAACCTGCTTCTTGGCTTGTAGACAGCTGCTTTCTTGCTATATCCTCACACAGCGGACAGAGGAAGCTCTGGTGTTTCTTCCTCTTCTTCCAGAGACACCAGTCCCATCATAGGGGCTCCATCCTCACGTTACATCTAAAACTAATCACCTCCCAAAGGCCCCGCCTTCTAATATCACAGTCAGGTTTAGGGTTTCAGTATATAAATTTGGTGAGGCGTGGAAGTGCGAGGGAGTGTAAACACTCAGATCATAACAAACCTTTAATTCCATCTTCAAAATCTCCTCAGAGGAATACGTAGATTGGTGTTTTATGAGATGACCAGGGCTCAGGAATCAAGTGGGAGCATTTTTAGAATTCTGCCCACCAACATGGCCAGGACCGAGCAGCAGGACTAGAACCTGGGTCTTCCACTAGGAGAGAGAGACCTCACTCCTGGTGCCAGCAATGTACTTTCAGCCACTCCCACCTGCAAAGTGAGTCCCCAGGCAGAGGTATAAAGGAAAGTGGGCTTTCCCTTTAGTGATTTATCTATTGTTTTAAGGTGTTTTTTTTTTTTTTGTAGACCATTTTAAAAGTCTTAACTGAATTTATTACACTATTGTTTCTGCTTTATGTTCTGGCTTTTTGACTGCAAGGCATGTGGGATCTTAGCTTCCCGACCAGGGATTGAACCTGCAGCCCCTGCAATGGAAGGCAAAGTCTTAACCACTGGGCCGCCAGGGAAGTGCCCCCACTATTCTTTAATTTGGCCCAGGCAGCTGGGAACCACAGTAGTGGTCACCCTGGGAGCTGCTGCAGTATAAGAGCTTGGCAGAGGCAGGGTCTTCAGGGCTTCCACAGGCAGGAGGGCCTGGTGCACGGCAAGCTGGCAGCAACAGCTTTTAGACTTTGGGGTAAGGAGAGGAAGGTTCAAGGTAATGGGGACGGAGGGGTGAGGGTTTAAACACATCTTCCTGAGCCCTGAGGGTCTCTCTGGTAGGAAAATACACCCACCAGCCATGCTCCTTGAAGAAGAGGCCCCTGACTGTGAGACAGGCTGGGACCTGGGAGACTTCGCTGCAGTGTTTGCACCTGGACAAACTTTTCCTCCAACAACAAAATACAAGGAAACTATAAGAGACTAAAAATAACTATGCATCCAGTTATAAACAAGAAGATATAAAAACTCAACTGCCAAGTCTGAAGAGCCAGGGAGCAAAAGCAGGCTGGTGTACTGTACATGCCCCCTGCATGTAACACCACCAAAGGGGTGGGAAAACCACCTAAGCCACCCCTTTGGCCTCCGTCGCCCCATATAAGGAACACACCCTCCCCTCACCCCATATAAGGAACCCTCCCTTCACCCCATATAAGGAACCAGCTTGCCTCTTCTGTACCCCGCACAGAGAGCGAGCAAGCAAGGGAAACTGTTGCTTGTTATCCATCCCTCCTGCTACACCAGACACTCCAATAAAGTTTTGCCTGAATTTCTTGTCTGGCCTCTTAACAACTTCTATTGATCAAGGAGGCCAAGAACCCTGGTCAGTTACAACTGCACAACTGTGGCTGGTCAGCTTGCCCTGGTTTTCCATCTGTGTGGCTCAGTGGTCACGTGAGCATGTCAGGGTTTGCACTACCTCCTTTGAGGATGCCGGGAGGGGGAGAGTAGGGAGAGGAACCCACGTGAACCAGGTTTCTCTTCCACAACTGTTGCTTACCATGTTACCTACATAGAAAAGGGCAAAATGAGCCATATTCACCTTCAAAGAGGGAAATGAGAATGCTAGCCAGCCCATATTTCTACCAACAGCATGACGAAAAGTCCCTCTTCTGTTCTAGTGTTAAAAATCAAATACATAGATTACTGCTTAGGTTGGAGTTGAGCTCAGAAAATCATTTAGGGTTCCTTCATTTGAGAGACTTCAGATTGCCATCCCCTTTGCGGTTGACAGGGGAGAAGAACCTTGTGCCATTTCTGGGGTGGGAGGACAAGGGAGAAGCAAACCCAAGCCAATCTGTTCCTGGGCTGCTGGCCATGGCTGTGGGGCCTTTCGGGGTCTGGGCCCCTAGTTCTGCAGCCAGACAACTGCAGGGCAAGGAGGGCTGTCATGATGTGCCAGGACCTTTAGACATGACCCCTTTGGACATGGGCGCAGCAGACAACTGCCAGCTGGCTTGGCGGAGATGCTAGAGAGATGACGCAGGGTCAAATGAAGATTCCATCTGGATTTTTACCAATTCTTCTAAGGAGGGAGAGGGAGGGGGAGGACTGAGAGGACAGGCCTCTTAAAACATGGCTGATGGGACCCTGCATTCCATGTGGGTAGGAGCTGTCAGCAGAAGCTTGGAGCCAGGAGTTTCTCTGGGTTTGCTGTCTGGGTCACACCTCCTTGGAGGACCACCATTTCCTGGGATGGAGATGGGAGAAGCAGAACCCAGCACCTGTGTTGAGAGGCAAGGTGTCCAGAGTCCTTGGCTCCTTTTCGCAGAGACCACATTAGGCAGCTTAAGATCACCCAGCAACTTGGGAGTCATGATTCCCACACTTCTGCTTAGTCCCCGGACCCATCTGGGCAATATCAGTGCCATCAGACTGGAAAATTGGCCTCAAGCTTAAATCTAAGTGATTTGAAGCTATTTCATTACATGTCTTCCCCATTTTTTTACCCCTGTAATGAGAAGTATGAATGTTGTTTGAATGTCTTCCAGTGCAGAGAATGCCAAGGGTTCTCTTGCTCAAAACTGCATGTAAAATAACCAACCGCTATACTTACCTGAAGGGCTTCCCAGGTGGTGCAGCGGTAAAGAATCTGCCTGCAATACAGGAGACCTGGGTTCCATCTGGCCTGGGAAGATCCCGTGGAGAAGGGGATGGCAACCCACTCCAGTCTTCTTGCCTGGAAAATCCATGGACAGAGGAACCTGGCAAGCTATAGTCCATGGCGTTGCAAAGACTTGGACAGACTGAGCACATGCTTACCTGGCTGGAGAAATACCATGATCTCAAAAATGGTTTTCCCAGGACAAGGTTTATCCATTGCACTTCAGATGTGCTGACCCCTGCAATTTCCCCAAATGAAGGAAACTTTACTGCAAATTGTGGTAGTGGGGGAGGGGCACTTGTGCTTTTCCCTAAAAACATGAAGTATAATAAAAGCCTGGGGAGGTGGGTGAAGGGTTTTCATGTCAATAAATGGGGAAAGGTCTAGTCGATTTGATCTGTGACAGAGATGCTCGCCAGAAGATGTCTTCTGTCCTCCCTTGTCCTTCAAAGACCTTCTGAAGGATTAAATGACTATGATCCGGGGAGAGTCCATTCCGGGCTCTTGCGTGGCCATGTGCCAAAGCCAAGGCTGGTTGCACAATCCAAGCTTAGAACTATTCACACCAGTAAAAAGCCGAGCAGCTTCATTGACAGCCTGGGGTTGTTCATGATCTTGGGCCCTCTCAGAAGGAGGTCAAGGCCTTCCTAAGTGACTCAGAAGGAAAGCAGCTGCTCTTTGACCTCTGCAGAGCAAAGTTCATGAATATGCTGTTCCAGCTGCTGAGAATTGTTCTTAGTAAACTTTTTTCCTGATTAAAAAAAGAATGTATGCTTATTCCAGCATTGCTTATCCAACAATCCAACATGTCCCAAAACAGTAGATGGGATAGATATTTTATTTATACGATGGAATACTGTATGGCAGGCAATGAAATTGAAAGAATTGCGGCTTCACTGAGAACATAGATGAATCTCACAAAAATAAATTCAGCAAAAAAACAAGAGAAAATGACACAAGTGAACTTATTTACAAAACAGAAATAGACTCACAGACACAGAAAACAAACTTATGGTTACCAAAGGGGATCGGGGTGGGAGGGGTAAGATAGGTATTTGGGATTAAAATATATACACTCCTATATATAAAAGAATCACGATGGTGTGATCACTCACCTAGAGCCAGGCATCCTGGAATGTGAAGTCAAGTGGGCCTTAGAAAGCATCACTACGAACAAAGCTAGTGGAGGTGATGGAATTCCAGTTGAGCTATTTCAAATCCTGAAAGATGATGCTGTGAAAGTGCTACACTCAATATGCCAGCAAATTTGGAAAACTCAGCAGTGGCCACAGGACTGGAAAAGGTCAGATTTCATTCCAATCCCAAAGAAAGGCAATGCCAAAGAATGCTCAAACTACTGCACAATTACACCCATCTCACACGCTAGTAAAGTAATGCTCAAAATTCTCCAAGCCAGGCTTCAACAATACATGAACCGCGAACTTCCAGATGGTCAAGCTGGTTTTAGAAGAGGCAGAGGAACCAGAGATCACATTGGCAACATCTGCTGAATCATGGAAAAAGCAAGAGAGTTCCAGAAAAACATCTATTTCTGCTTTATTGACTATGCCAAAGCCTTTGACTATGAGGATCACAATCAACTGGAAAATTCTTCAAGAGATGGGAATACCAGACCACCTGCCCTGCCTCTTAAGAAACCTATATGCAGGTCAGGAAGCAACAGTTAGAACTGGACATGGAACAACAGACTGGTTCCAAAGAGGAAAAGGAGTACGTCAAGGCTGTATATTGTTACCCTACTTATTTAACTTATATGCAGAGTACATCATGAGAAACGCTGGGCTGGAAGAAGCACAAGCTGGAATCAAGATTGCTGGCAGAAATATAAAAAACCTCAGCTATGCAGATGACACCACCCTTATGGCAGAAAGTGAAGAGGAACTAAAAAGCCTCTTGATGAAGGTGAAAGGGGAGAGTGAAAAAGTTGGCTTAAAGCTCAACATTCAGTAAACTAAGATCATAGCATCTGGTCCCATCACTTCATGGGAAATGGATGGGGAAACAGTGGAAACAGTGGCTGACTTTATTTTGGGGGGCTCCAAAATCACTGCAGATGGTGATTGCAGCCATGAAATTAAAAGACGCTTACTCCTTGGAAGGAAAGTTATGACTAACCTAGATAGCATATTCAAAAGCAGAGACATTACTTTGCCAACAAAGGTCCGTCTAGTCAAGGCTATGGTTTTTCCTGTGGTCATGTATGGATGTGAGAGTTGGACTGTGAAGAAAGCTGAGCGCCAAAGAATTGATGCTTTTGAACTGTGGTATTGGAGAAGACTCTTGAGAGTCCCTTGGACTGCAAGGAGATCCAACCAGTCCATCCTAAAGGAGATCAGTCCTGGGTGTTCATTGGAAGGACTGATGCTGAAGCTGAAACTCCAGTACTTTGGTCACCTCATGCGAAGAGTTGACTCATTGGAAAACCCTGATGCTGGGAGGGATTGGGGGCAGGAGAAGGGGACGACAGAGGATGAGATGGCTGGATGGCATCACTGACTCGATGGACATGAGTTTGAGTGAACTCTGGGAGTTGGTGATGGACAGGGAGGCCTGGCGTGCTGTGATTCATGGGGTCACAAAGAGTCGGACACAAGTGAGCGATTGAACTGAACTAAACTGATATATAAAATAGATAACTAACAAGGACCTACTGTATAGCACAGAAAGTCAAAGTGAAAGTCATAGTCGCTCAGTCATGTCCGACTCTGCGACCTCATGGACTGTAGCCCACCAGGCTCCTCTGTCCGTGGGATTTTCCAGGCAAGAATATTGGAGTGGGTTGCCCTTCCCTTCTCCAGGGGATCTTCCTGACCCAGGGATCAAACCTGAGTCTCCTGTACTGCAGGCAGATTCTTTACCATCTGAGCCTATTCTCGATATCTTAACAATAAACTGTAGTGGAAGAGAATGTAAATAAAGAATATATATGTGTATGTGAATCACTTTGCAGTACACCTTAAACTAACACAACATTGTAAATCAACTCTATTTCAATTAAAATTTTAAAAACACTTTAAAAAATAGAAGACACAAAAAGGATCATAGGGTGTGATTCCACTTATATAAAGTTCAGGGAGGTCCCTGAAGGTTCAACACTTTCACTGCTGAGGGCCTGTGTTCAACCCCTGGACAGAGAACTGAGAATCCACAAGCCACATGGTGTGGCCAAAAAAAAAAAAAATTAGATGACAGGCAAACTATACTACTATGTTTAGGGACGTATACTTGAACAGTTTTTAAAAAGCAAGAAAATGACCAAGGAGGAAGAAATAGGCCTGGGAGCTTTCTGGTGTGCTGATAATGTATTTCTTGGTGGGTATTTGCTTTATAATTATTTATCAGATTGTATATCTGTGTTGTAACTGCTTGTCAGTATGCATAGTTCATAACACAATGTTTTTAAAAGTTAGATGCAAAAAAGATAATCTATCCAGATGATAATCTCCTTTTATGAGTTACTTGCAAAATCAAATCTAATGTAAACTGAAAACTATAAAACATCATTGATGGAAATTAAAGATGACCTAAATAAAAGGAAAGACGTCCCCTGGTCATAGATAAGAACATTTAATATTATTAAGACGGCATCAGTCCCCTGAAATTTTCATACAGATTCAATGCAATCCCTATTTTTTTTCCAGAAATGGAAAAACTAATTCTCAAATTGATACTGAATTGCAAGGGACACCAAAGAGCTAAAATAATAGTGAAAAGGAAAACACTGTGGCAGGACTCACACTTCCTCATTTCAAAACTTACTGCAAAGCTACAGTAACCAATGCTGTGTTACACTGGGAAGAAGAGAGCATAGGTGTAAATCTTTCTGAACTTGGATTAGGCACTGGCTTCTTAAATATGACACCAAAGATGGTAAACCAAAAGCATAACAGCCAGAGGGAGAAAAAAGAGGTAAACTGGACATTGTCAAAATAAAAACTTTTGTATTTCCTTGTATACTATCAAGAGATTGAAAAGACAACCCACAGAATGGGAGAAAATTTTTGTAAATCATGTATCTGATAGGTCTAATATCCAGAACATATAAAGAACTCTTACCACTCAATAACAAAAACACAACTTATTTAAAAAAAGCAAGGGATTTGAACAGACATTTCCCCAAAGAGGAAATGCAGGTGGTCAATAAGCATAGGAAAAGATGCTCCATATAATTATTAATTAGAGAAATGTAAATCAAAACTCTGGGAGATGGTGAGGGACAGGGAGGCCTGGCGTGCTGCAGTCCATGGGGTCACAAAGAGTTGAACACTGAGCAACAACAAATCAAAACCACAATGAAACACCAACCATTCTAGGATGGCTAGAATCAAAGAGTTAGGAGACTGTGGAGAAATTAGAGCCTTCATACATTGCTACTGCTGCTGTTAAGTCACTTCAGTCGTGTCCAACTCTGTGCGACCCCATAGACGGAAGCCCACCAGGCTCCCCCATCCCTGGGATTCTCCAGGCAAGAACACTGGAGTGGGTTGCCATTTCCTTCTCCAATGCATGAAAGTGAAAAGTGAAAGTGAAGTCGCTCAGTCGTGTCCGACTCTTCGAGACCCCACGGACTGCAGCCTACCAGGCTCCTCCATCCATGGGATTTTCCAGGCAGGAGTACTGGAGTGGGGTGCCATTGCCTTCTCCTCATACATTGCTGCAGGAATATAAAATGGTGCCACTTTGGGGAAAAGTCTAATAGTTCCTCAAAAAGTTAAAAAGGTAGTAACCATATGACCCAGAGAAGACAGAGGAACCAGAGATCAAATTGTCAACATCTGTTGGATCATAGAAAAAGCAAAAGAATTCCAGAAAAATATCTACTTTTGCTTCATTGACTACACTGAAGCCTTTGACTATGTGGATCACAACAAACTGTGCAAAATTCTTCAAGAGATGAGACTTTACCTTAGGAAAGACCAGCTTACCTGCCTCCTGAGAAATTTGTATGCAGGTCAAGAAGCAACAGTTAGAACCGGACATGGAACAACAGACTGGTTTCAAATTGGGAGAGGAGTATGTCAAGGCTGTATATTGTCACCCTGCTTATTTAACTTATATGCAGAGTACATCATACGAAATGCCAGATTGGATGAAACACAAGCTGGAATCAAGATTGCAGGGAGAAATATCAATAACCTCAGATATGCAGATGACACCACCTTTATGGCAGAAAGTGAAGAGGAACTGAAGAGCCTCTTGATGAAAGTGAAATAGGAGAGTGAAAAAGCTGGCTTAAAACTCAACATTCAAAAAGCAAAGATCATGGCATCTGGTCCCATCACTTCATGGCAAATAGATGGAGAAACAATAGAAACAATGAGAGACTTATTCTCTTGGGCTCCAAAATCACGGCAGATAGTGACTGCAGCCATGAAATTAAAATACGCTTGCTCCTGGGAAGAAAAGCTATGACCAACCTAGGCAGCATATTAAAAAGAAGAGACATTACTGTGCCAACAAAGGTCTATCTAGTCAAAGCTATGGTTTTTCCAGTAGTCATGTATGAATGGAAGAGTTGGACTAGGATGCTTTTGAACTGTGGTGTTGGACTCTTGAAATTTCCTTGGACTGCAAGGAGATCAAACCAGTCAATCCTAAAGGAAATCAACCCTGAGTACGCATTGGAAGGACTGATGCTAAAGCTGAAGCTCCAATACCTTGGCCACCTGATTCAAAGAACTGACTCATTGGAAAAGACCCTGATGCTGGGAAAGATTGAAGGCAGGAGAAGGGAATGACAGAGGATGAGATGGTTGGATGGTATCACCGACTTGATGGACATAAGTTTGAGCAAGCTCCGGTAGTTGGTGATGGACAGGGAAGCCTGGTGTGCTGAAGTCCATGGGGTCACAAAGAGTCGGATGCAACTGATCTGTACTGAATTGAACTGAAATGACCCAGGAATTCCACTCCTGGGTATATACCCAAAAAACTGAAAATAAACGTTCACACACAAACTTGTAAATAAATGTTGACAGCAGCATTGTTTATAATAGCCTATTGATAAAATAGAAAAACAAATAAGGGACACCCATACAATGGAATATTATTCAGCCATAAATGAAATACTGATATATGCCACAATGTGGATGAATTTTGAAAATAAGCTAAGTGAAAGAAGCCAGTCACAAAAAACCACCTACTATTTGATTCCATCTCTGTGAAATGTCCAGAATAGGCAAACCCATAGACACAGAAGGTGGATTAATAGTTGCCAGGAGCTGGGGAGAGCGAGAAAACGGGGAGTGACTACTGTTATAAAACACAGTTCCATTGAGTAAGTGGTAAAGATCTTCCTGGCTTTATTCACTCATGAATCATGTAGCAGCCCGTCTAGCAAACAGAAAGGAGCTCTGAAGAACCGGACAAAATAGAAGACTTTTACAGGCAGAAAGAGGTGGGACAAGGAAATTAGTCAGCAAAGAGCTGATTATGTCAGCTGAGGTGGCCTTCCTTTGGGGGATTGCAGGGGTCTATCAATGAATTACTTCACTACTGCAGAGCAGGAAATTCCAGACTGACTGATTAAGACTGCATTCCTATAATACAATTATGTAAAGTTTAAAAAAAAAAAAAAAAAAAGACTGCATTCCTAGAAGAGGTTGAAACCACAGTCAGGTTAGGTATGAAGTCCTGTTTTTGTCCCTTGAGCTTAGCATGTGATCCCATTTGGGACTTCTTACCTCTCTTTTGACCCTGTGGGATATGCTCAGTCGTGTCTGACTCTCTGCAGCCCTATGGACTGCAGCTGGCCAGGCTCCCCTGTCCATCAAGTTTCTCAGGCAGGAGTACTGGAGTGGGTTGCCATTTCCTTCTCCAGGGATCTTCCCTACCCAGGGATCAAACCTGCATCTCCTGTATCTCCCGCACTGCAGGTGGATTCTTTACCTGCTGAACCATCGGTGTTTCTTTTTGAGGTGATGAAAATGTTGTGGAATTTGACAGGGAGGATGCTTGCACAAACTTGTGTATACACTATAAATCACTGTACATGTGTTTAGGTGTCAAGTTGTGACTGCGTGGACTATAGTCCGCCAAGCTGCTCTGTCCATGGTATTCTCCAGGCAAGAATACTGGAGTGGTTGCCATTTCCTTCTCCAGGGGCTCCTTCCAGCCCACGGATTGAACCTGCCTCTCCTGCATTGGCAAGTGGGTTCTTTTAACACTGAGCCACCAGGCAAGCCAACTGTACGCTTACAAGGGCCAATTTTATGGTACACGAATGGTACCCCAATTTTTTAATGGAATTTTCAGGGGAAAAAACACTAATAAATTAGAAATTGTTTCCTTTCTGTAAGACTTCACCCACTAAACTTAATTAAAAAAAAAAACCATATCAGTGATCGTGCTCATTGTAAGAAAAATTGGAAGCATTCCCCTCGGGAACCACCACCCACTTCCAAACTCCCACCTCTGTTATCATTGCTTAAAGAACGAATCACTTCGAGTGTTGCTTTTGTTACCAGTGGAAAGAATGCCTCCACCCCTCCCTCCAGCATACCACTGCCCCCTCACCAACCCCCCTCCCCCATACACAGGCTGGCAGTAAAAAAAGGAAGGAAATATTAGCCCTAAAAAAATTGCCGATACATCCCTCCCCAGGACGTCCCGCAGACCTGCGGCCTGCAGGATGGATCATGCAGGGTACCATGAGTGTGGTGTGAGCAGAGCGGCGGGGACTTGGGGAGCGTGCCGCGGAGCTGTTGGGCAGCCTTAGGGGCACGCGCGCCGGGGCCAGGGTGGGGCTCGTGAGACAGTCTAGGCGCCGACGCGGGTCCGCCGTCCGGACTTGGGGGCCATGGGGCGGGGCTTGAGGACGAAGGGGTGTGGCGTCAGGACGGGGGCGGGGCGCACCCGCTGTCTGGACCTGGGGGCTAAGGAGCGGAGCGTGGAGGGCGGGGGGGCGTGGTAGGGGAGGGGCGTGGCCTGGGGCAGGGGCGGGGCGTGGGCCGCGGGCCCCGAGGGCTCTGGAGGGCTGGACGCGGGCGGGGCGGGTTCTGGGACGCTAGCAGCTCGCGGGTCTGTGCCCAGACAGCTGCGGCGGCGGCGGCGGCGGCCACACGCGGATCCCCGATCCCAACCCTCTCCGCGCTGGGCCATGCCACTTCCCGTGCCGCCCACCGAGCTGGTGCCGTCGGAGCGCGCCGTGGTGCTTCTGTCGTGCGTGCTCTCCGCGCTGGGCTCGGGCCTGCTGATGGCCACGCACGCCCTGTGGCCCGACCTGCGCAGCCAGGCGCGGCGCCTGCTGCTCTTCCTGTCTCTGGCCGACCTGCTCTCGGCCGCCTCTTACTTCTACGGGGTCCTACAGGACTTCAAGGACTCCTCGTGGGACTGCGTGCTGCAGGGCGCGCTCTCCACTTTCGCCAACACCAGCTCCTTCTTCTGGACGGTGGCCATCGCCCTCTACCTGTATCTCAGCATCGTGCGCACGGCGCATGGGTCCGAGACTGGCCGCCTGCTCTGGGCTTTCCATGTTATCAGGTGGGTGACGGCGACGCCGCTTTCCTTCAGGTTCCCTGATCCCTGCCCGGATCCAGTGTGCTGTCCCTGTGGCCCTCGCCACTCTCAGGGCCACGCGTCTTGGTCGGACCTTTGGCCGGTCACCCAGCCGGCAGTGTCTGCTCATGTCCCGGGATAGCCCTGGGCCAGCGGAATGATGGTCTTGATGAACTAGTTCTATATATTGCCGCAGGGGTCGTCCCTTTGAGGTGGCCCCAGCTCGAAGCTCCCAGGGAGGTGGGCGCCTCAGCGAAGGCCCTGGAGCGTGGGGGACTAGAGCTCACCCTCAGAGCCAGACCCTAGTAACTTGGAAGCACCTGGAGAACTGGTGAGGCCACTCTGGACCTTTGGCCACCTGTTTCACTGCCTTCTGGCCATTCTGCTGCCCTTGGGCATAGGGACAGGCACCTGAGAGATGAGTTAGGTGCCCCAGGATGGAAAAGTACATGTAATTCATCTGGCCACTCTCAGGCTGCCCTTCACCCAACCCTCTGCCTCAACGCTAAAATTTAGGAAGGACAGTCTTGTTTATTTTATCTTTACTCATCTCTAAACCTCAGGCACCAATCTCTTGTTATCTATGTTCTAAATAATCTTTCTTTCCAGAGTTCAGCAGCTCTGAAATTGAGGTCAGAGGCAGAGGCTGGTCTGGAAGACAGCTGCCAGCTGCCTGGAGTCTCTGGGTAGCGAGAACCAAGGCCTTGTCCTGCCCTGGCATTGTAGTGTCTCATCCAGGTAACTCACCTGTGAACCAAGGTTGGCCCCTTCCCAGTGTAATCTCAGGATGCAAACATCTGGTGAGGTCCTGTGCTGAACCCAAGGCAGGAATTTTATAGAGCTTCTTTCCTCTTCTCCCTCCTCCAAATAAGAGCACCAAATGCTGCCCTAATTATAGGTCCTCTCTGTTAAATACTTGAGTTCTTTCCAAGGGACAGAGGATGGTCAGCACTTTTGTAGAGACAAGTCACCTGGGTGTCACAACAGTAAGGTCACAAGCCTGCAAGAGTCACTTGACCTCAAGGTCTCACGGCTGTTGGAGGGAGGCCAGCTGGTCCCTGGGAAATTAAATGGTCTGCTTCTCAGCTGTTCAAGTCAAAATGTTTGCAGTGAGCCATTCAGACAGGGTCAGGTGCTACAGAGACCCACAGAGAAGGGGCAGCCTTTCCTTTCTCTCTGTCCCACTGGATCTCTGCATCCATTTCTGGGACCCTGTTCTTGGGAGCCTGGTTGGGTGTGGGCAGCGTAAAGCTCACGTGTACCTGGGAAGGAGCCCAAGACTTCCTTTGCAAAGTTCTCTTCTCTTTTCCCCCCTCTTTTGAAAAGTACTGAATGCAATGTATTTTTTAAGTGATAAAGAGAACCTGTGCAGCTTCTATAGAAAAGACACATTTCCTAAGAACCTTTCTTTTCACTTCTAGGGACGTTTTCTGTGATGCTTAGGGAAAGCCTTCTAAGAAAGCCCGTGTGTCCTTCTCTGGCTGTAAGGAACCAGATGGTTCCTCTTGTCTGTTGTATGTGATCCACCTACTTTATATATATATGGCTACATTGGGTCTAAAGTTGCAGCGCACAGGCTCAATAGTTGTGGTAGTTTAGTTACCTCACCAGGGTTCAAACCCAAGTCTCCTGCATTGGAAGACAGATTCTTAACTACTGGACCACCAGAGATGTCCCTATCCACTTGCTTCTTAAAAGAAAAAAGACATTTTTCCTGTCAAAGGGACTTTGACAATTTTTTCTCTTCCAGAAATTAGCACTCCCTTTGCTAGTCTAAAACTTGGTAAAAACCTGTCCAGCAGGTTCATATATTGACCTGGATCCTCCCAGATGATATTGCTAAGGATTCTTCATTGTCTTTCTTTGAAGGATTAGTTTATGGCTGCTGAATGACCTCTTCAGTTCAGTTCAGTTCAGTCACTCAGTCATGTCCAACTCTTTGCAACCCATGGACTGCAGCATGCCAGGCTTCTTTGTCCATCACCAACTCCCGGAGCTCACTCAAACTCATGTCCATGGAGTCAGTGATGCCATCCAACCATCTCATCCTCTGTCGTCCCCTCTCCTCCTGCCTTCAATCTTTCCCAGCATCAGGGTATTTTCCAGTGAGTTAGTTCTTAGCCTCAGGTGGCCAAAGTATTGGAATTTCAGCTTCAGCATCAGTCCTTCCAGTGAATATTCAGGACTGATTTCCTTTAGGATGGACTGGTTTGATCTCCTTGCTGTCCAAGGGACTCTTTAGAGTCTTCTCCAGTACCACACTTCAAAAGCATCAATTCTTTGGCGCTCAGCTTTCTTTATAGTCCAACTCTCCCATCCATACATGACTACTTGAAAAACCATATCTTTGATTATATGGACCTTTGTAGGCAAAGTAATGTCTCTGCTTTTTAATATGCTGCCCAGGTTAGTCATAGCTTTTTTTCCCAGGAGCAAGCGTATTTTAATTTCATGGCTGCAGTCACTATCTGCCGTGATTTTGGAACCCAATAAAATAAAGTCTGTCACTGTTTCCATTGTTTCTCCATCTATTTGTCATGAAGTGATGGGACCGGATGCCATGATCTTTGTTTTTTGAATGCTGAGTTTTAAGCCAGCTTTTTTACTCTCCTATTTCACTTTCATCAAGAGGCTCTTCAGTTCCTCTTCGCTTTCTGCCATAAAGGTGGTGTCATCTGCATATCTGAGGTTATTGATATTTCTCCCGGCAATCTTGATTCCAGCTTGTGCTTCATCCAGTCTGGCATTTTGTATGATGTACTCTGCATATAAGTTAAATAAGCAGGGTGACAATATACAGCCTTGACGTACTCCTCTCCCAGTCTGTTGTTCCATGTCCAGTTCTAACTGTTGCTTCTTGACCTGCACACAGATTTCTCAGCAGGCAGGTAAGGTGGTCTGGCATTCCCATCTCTTGAAGAATTTTGCACAGTTTGTTGTGATCCACATAGTCAAAGGCTTCAGTGTAGCCAATGAAGCAGAAGTAGATATTTTTCTGGAATTCTCTTGCTTTTTCGATGATCCAGTGTATGTTGGCAATTTGATTTCTGGTTCTTCTGTGTTTTCTAAATCCAGCTTGAACATCTGGAAGTTCTTGGTTCACATACTGTTGAAGCCTCGCTTGGAGAATTTTGAGCATTGCTTTGCTAGTGTGTGAGATGAGTACAATTGTGTGGTAGTTTAAAGAGTCTTTGGCGTTGCCTTTCTTTGGGATTGGAATGAACACTGACCTTTTCTAGTTCTGTTGCCACTGCTGAGTTTTCCAAATTTGCTGGCATATTGAGTGCAGCACTTTCACAGCATCATCTTTAGGATTTGAAATAGCTCAACATGAATTCCATTACCTCCACTAGCAAGGACCTCTTGGCAGTGGGAAGTCTCATCTTCAGACTCAGGCTACACAGTGACCCAGTCATTAACCATGTCAAATGACTGGAAATCAGTGCTCTTCTTCAGACCTTCCAGTCTCCAAAAATATTTTAAAATATGAATACACAAAAGGTCAATCTCTATTCTCTAAAGAGTTCTTATGAGTTGATTTTTTTTTTAAAGAAAACTGACAAATATCTTCAGAAATGGACAGAGGACATTCTGACAAAGTAGTAAAAGCATGAATACTCAAACAAGCAATAGCAAAGAAGTATCATTTTCTCTTTAAATTAGAAGGAAAAAAGTAGTAAGGCAGGATATTAATGTGATATGCAGATGACACTGGTGTTTTCCTAATTATTTTTGGCCATGTAAATTGGAATAATCCATGTAGAAAGTATTTGGTTCATACCTCTTGATCCCAGAAATCCTATTATAGGGATCTAGTCTAAGGAGATCAACCAAATGACATGCAAAGCTGGATGTACAAAGGAGTTTGCATGGCACTGTTAGCCAGTGATGACAATTTGAATGTCCAAAAAATAGGGGATCAGTAAGTTATAGACTATAACCTACCTGGAAGTGTTATGCTGCCATTAAATACTGGCCATGAAGTCTACAAGTAATATATATATTTTTAAGTGGTAGGACATGATAAGTAGGAAAAGCCATCTATAGAGCTGAATGCAGCCATACACCGCAGGAGGCTGGAGAGACTAGTACCCATGAAGTCCCTGCATGCCCCCTGGGGCTCTATCATAATGCCTGACATAGTTTCCTTTACTGAAAGACTTAAAAAAAAATCTCATTGGGGAAGGAGGGCAGCTTAAACTTTATCCTCAGAGGTCAGGCTCCTGAGGTCTTGCAAAGTGCTGTCTTGATTCCTTAGCGCCTTGATCCTCCATAACCCAGGGGACTCACCCAGGGTTGATCACCCTCCAGCCACAGCTGATGAGACTTGCCTGAGCCACAGAGCTGTGAGCAGGAGGCTCCGAGTTAGAACTTCAAGGTCAGTGCCCCTTTAGGATTCCGTCTTGTCTCTTGGCCTTGACAATAATTTTTTAAACTGAGAGGTAATTCGGCAGTCATTTATTTTTAGCATTCTGGATTTCCCCCACTATTAATGTGCAATTAAATACATTAGCTTTATTTATCTTTTCCATTAATTTTTTTCTGGAATCATTTAAGAATAAGTTGCAGACCTGATGCCCCCTGCTCCTAATCCTTCAGGGTGTATTTCCAAAAGGCAAGGGCAGTCTCTTGCATGACCATGTTGTTAGTGTTGTTCAGTCGATAAGTCATGTCCGACTCTTTGCGACCCCATGGACTGTAGCCCACCAGGCTCCTCTGTCCATGGAGTTTCCCAAGCAAGAATAATGGAGCGGGTTGCCATTTCCTTCTCCAGGGAACCTTCCCAACCCAGGCATTGAATCCACATCTCCTGCATTGGCAGGCAGATTCTTTACCACTGAGACACTTGGGACTAGTACAGGCACCCTATTTTGTAGGATATCTCTCTCATCCAGGTTACCTGATGCTTCCTGGTGAGTGGAATTGTTGCAGAAAGGCGGACCCCCTTTAGGGCCCAAGAGTGGATGCTTGTCTAACATCTGGAAATGAATTGTCCAAAGAGGCACACGTGCTGACAAAGCAAGAGACTTTGTTGGGAAGGGGTGTCCACAGGGAAAGCAGTAGGTAAAGGAACCCAGGAGGACTGCTCTGCCACGTGGCTTGCAGCCTTGGGTTTTATGATGAGGTAATTCATTTCCAGGTAGTCTCTGGCCAATTGCTGTGACTCAAGGCCCTTCCTGGTGGTGTGAGTATTGCTCGGCCAAGATGGATTCCAGTGAGGAGGATTATGGGAGGATATATGGACTGGAGTCTCCTGTCTCCTTTTGACCTTTCCCAAATTCTTCTGGTTGGTGGTGGCTTGTTAGTTCTGTGTCCCCTACCAGAATCACCTGGTGAAAAATTACTCATGCAGATGGTTACTGGGGTGGGTGGGTTCAGTCAGTGTGTCCCTGAACAGATTCAGAATCGGCACTTTGGGCTGAAATCTCACAGAAACCGGTTCTCGCTTGCTACCTGGGGGTGGCTGGCAACTGTGACTTGTACGTTTCCTGGTGATGTTCACTTTGATCACTTGGTCGAGGTGTTATCTACCAGTCTCCACTGCAGTTACTCTTTTTCCTTTTGTAGTTAATAAGGATTTTGTCTAGATAAACCTCCTGGAAGTCTCAAGCTCTCCCTCAAGGGTTTCATATCCATTGATTCCTATAGCATTCCAAGGTGAATCTTCTGGTTGTTACTTCATTTTTAAGTGAAGTGAAAGTTGTTCAGTTGTGTCCAACTCTTTGCGACCCCATGGACTGTACAGTCCATGGAATTCTCTAGGCCAGAATACTGAAGTGGGTAACCTGTCCTTTCTCCAGTGGATCTTCCCAACCCAGGAATCGAACTGGGGTCTCCTGCATTGCAGGTGGATTCTTTACCAACTGAACTATCAGGGAAGCCAAGGTGTGAGAATGTTCCACGTTCAAGGGCAAGTCCTGCATCAGGTCCCTTCGTACTGTGTCTTAGCAGTGGCAGCGGCATCATACCGACACCACATGACTGATCGATTGACTGAAACATAGTTGACTTACAATGTTGTGTTAGTTTCAGACTCAGTTATATATTTATATTCTTTTCTAGGTTCATTTTCCTTATAGATTATTAGAAAATACTGAGTAGAGTTTCCTGTACTTTGTAGTAGGTCCTTGTTGTTTATCTATTTTATATATAATTGTGTGTATGTGTTAATCCCAAACACATAGGATCTTAAATTATCCACCCACTCTCTCCCTTTGGTAACCATAAGTTTGTTTGTGGTCATGTTGTACATGCATGTGGATAAGCATCTGTGACCATCTGTTTGCAGTTCTCACCTATGAAAGTGCTGGGCAGCTCAGTGGCCACGGGTGGGGTCATTTCCCTTTTGATAACATAAGCCTGAAACCATCTCTCTCGCCCTGCAGAAAGCAATTTGCCTTTCAAAACAGCCCCTCTTCCCCCGCAAGGTGGGGTGGGCTCCTTCTGAACCAAGATGGCAGGGTCCTTAACTGTCTCCAACCTGCGTACCCCAGGGCCACCTGTTCCAGGCATCCACTGGTGTGTCCTGTGATTGCGGGGGGAGGTTGGGCCAGGGGTGCCACATCTCACCATGGGCCCGGGCCAAGCTGGCTGCCTGCAGCAGCCTTAGGATTTCTTTGGGCTCCACTGAAGTGGGAATAGATGTGGGCATGACCCCTGGCCCACGTGCCCACCCACCCTCTGGCAGTGGCTGGGAGTTCTGGAGGAAGAGAGAAATCTAGGGCACCGCAGAGTCACCATAAAACCCCCTGCTGTGGGGACGGGGAAGTTCCCGTGCAGAGAAAAGGTGAACCGTGGGCCCTGAAGGGGAGAGCCTGTGAGCTCTCTAAGCAGACACCGGCTTGCTCACCGAGGGCCCAGTGACAAGGCCCCAGGCGACCGTGCCTGAATGGGGATAGATGCAATGGCCGCGTGAACAGCACCCCACGCCAGGTGGTGCTCCCCAAAGTGACAAGAGCTGAACTGACTTTGTTTTCTGAGAGCCCTGCTACAGTGAGGTCTCTGCACTGCATTTGCATGTTCGTGGGGGCACCAGGGGCTGCCCCTCGACCCTGCTGGGGCACATGCAGATGCCGCAGGCCTTACCTGGGCCCAGGTGGGCAGAAAAGCATCCCTGTGTGCTACAGAGCGCTCCTTGATCCCCCAGAACCAGGACTGCAGAGCCCGGCTCTGGCAGGGAGTGTTTCGCCTCTGCAGCCAGGGCCACAGAGCAACCTCATGGTGGCCTGGCCAGTGGCTGACGCCCTGAACTCCCACGTCCTGCCTCTCTGCCCAGCGCTTCACACTAAGAGCCCATTGTCCGGGCAGAAACCTCCAGGCCTCCTCAGGCCTGGATTCCTTTCCCCAGGCCCTGCTCCCTGCAGCTGCCTCCCTCTGGGCCGGCTCTGTCCTTCTCCCAAGATCTTTCTAAATCGGCACATTGTTGCCTGGTGGTTTCGTCCTCAGAGCATCTCAGGGTCACGTTCACAGTCATGGCTTTCCGTAGGGCACAGGCACAGGGACCAGGCTCTGCTGTTTGGGGAGAAGACCCTCCTGTGGCCTCCCAGCAAGGGCCACCCATGTAGCAGAGATCTGTAGGAAGGGTGAGGTCTGGTGAGGGGCAAGTGCAGGAATCCACAGTGGACTGAGGAGATCTGGAGCCCGTGGGGCAGAGCGGGAAGGGTCTTTCCACCCCTGAGTCACCCCAGGCATTCCCCACCCTGACTGGTGGGACAGGTTTCAGAAGATCCCCAACTGGGCAAACTGGGAACTCTGAGGGAAATCCAGAGTGTTGCTCTTGTGGGCACCGGCCGCCTCTCGTGGGACTCTAACAAATGCCAGGGAATTCAGGTGTGGGAGGTAGCCTGCTCACTGCCCAGCTGATCCCTCGTTGGTTCAGCTTCTCACTGGGCAACCAAAGAACAAAGTGAATGCCGAGTTCCACAAGCCAAGCTCGTGTCCAGGCTGCAGGACTTTTGTCAGTTTACACCTCCCCCAAGCTTACTGAGGGCCCCCAGCTCTGCTGGTCTGGGTGTGATGAGAGGGGAGGTCCCCAGGGCTGGGCTGCGGTCCCCTGCCCCTGCATGTCTCTCCCCTACAGTTGGTAAGACAGCCTCTGCCTTAGTCTGCTCCAGCTGCCCTAACAAAGCCCACAGACTGGGTGGGGCACTTACTTAAACAACAGACATCCTTCCCTCCGGGTTCCAGAGGCTGGAAGTCTGAGATCCAGGTGTGGGCAGGGCCTCCCCTCCTGGCTTGCAGAGAGCCGTCTGCACCCCGTGTGCTCACATGGTCGTCCCTCAGTGAGTGTTTGCATCCAGATCTCTTCTTACAAAGCCATTTCTTGTTCAGTCTCTTAGTAGTGTCTGACTCTTTGTGACGCCCAGGAGTGCAGCATATCAGGCTTCCCTGTCCATCACCATCTCCCAGAACTTCCTCAAACTCATGTCCATTGTGTCAGGGATGTCCTCATCTCCTCCGGTCCTCAATCTTGCCCAGCATCAGGGTCTTTTCCAATGAGTTGGCTCTTCCCATCAGGTGACCAAAGTATTGGAGCTTCAGCCCCCATCTCCTTCTACCCTCAATCTTGCCCTGCATCAGGGTCTTTTCAGTGAGAGGGCTCTTAATATCAGGTGGCCAAAGTATTGGAGCTTCAACATCAGTCCTTCCAAAGAATATTCAGGGTTGATTTCCTTTAGGATTGACTATTTTGATCTCCTTGCAGTCCAAGGGACTCTCGAGTCTTCTTGCATGGACACCTGTCCTATTGGATTAGGACGACCCAATGACTTCATTTTGACCTCATCACCTCTTTAAAGACCTTATCCCCAGATACAGTCCCATCCCAAGGTTCTAGGGGTTCAGACTTAAACACAGGAATCTGGGGGAGATGGGGAGACATACTCACCCCATAACTGCCTCTGAAGGGGGAGGTAGCCAGCTTGGAGTGTGGCCTTGGTTTCCAGGCAAACACAGGTGAGAGCTGGGGCTGGATGCCTCTGGGAGAAGCCCTTGGTGCCCTTCCAAGTAGGGGATTCTGCTCACAGATGGGCTTCTGTTGTTGTTCAGTTGCTCAGTCCTGTCTTTGCAACCCCATGGACTGCAGCACACCAGGTTTCCCTGTCCTTCACCATCTCCTGGAGTTTGCTCAAACTCATATCCATTGAGTCAGTGATGCCATCCAACCATCTCATCCTCTGCCATCCCTTTTTTTGGTGTAGTCTTCAGGCGCCTTCCATCTAAGTGACCCCAGCCCTGCTTCTCCTCGGCCTATATCACAGGTTTGGAGAGAAGGGGTCACCTGCGCTAACCATGTCCCTCCTCAGGCCTTTTCACAGCATCCCCTGCATGTGGTCACATGACTTCCTTCCCTTGGTGGGAGCAGGGAGGGGAGAAAGCTGCCAGTTCAGCCCCCTGCTTTGGGACTTGAGCAGCATGCCTGCCTTTTCTTTCCTCTGTCCGCGTGATGGCTATTGCACTCACCGGCCCTCCTCAGAAGTCTTTCAGCACTCAAGGCCCAGTGCCTCCTCACATGCCTGCTCTGGTGCCAGCGTCACAGGCTCAGGTTTAGAATATGGGTCCCAGGTGTCCACATGGAGGCAGGACAGTTTGCTGGCCACTCTCCATCACCCACATCTGAGCATCAGGGAGACCTCTCCGACCACGTGACCTTCTGGGCCACGATCAACTGCAACCCTTGGTCTGTTTCATGTGTGCTGTTGTTAAGCCATATCTTACTTCTTCTGGTTTTGTTTACTTTTTGATTGATGGTGTTTTTTTTTTACAGGGATAAAAAAGAAGCCTGTTACGTGGTATTGGGTAGGCCAAAAACTTCATTCGCATTTTTCTGTATCATCTTACAGAAAAACCCAACTGAATTTTTTGGCCAGCCCTATACTTGTCAGAAATTAGCAGTAGACATTTCTGGAAAGTGGCAATTAGGTCACACTTGTCTTTACAGAGTCCCTTCCAGGGTCGCATACCACCAACAGCTCAGGGTGATCGCTTGGCCAGAGAGCAACTTGGCTTATCTGAGGTTGCCAGCCTTTCACCTCGCTCTGTAGGTGAGAACCCAGTGCAGTTTCAGCCCCCCATCCCTTTCTTCCCTTGTCTAGTGGTGACCTGGAGCCAGTTTGTGGAACCCAACTGTTAAATTTCAGGGTATTTTTTGGGCTGGTTGTTAGCTAGAACTATCATTAAAAATTAAACTATTTAAACGTACAATTAAGTAAATTATATGAAAAACAAGAACCCCTTTGGTCCTAATTATAGTTTTGTTGATTTGTAAGCAGATGTCAGCAAACTTTTCCTGTAGAGGACTGGATAGTGATTATTTTCAGCTCTGCAGGCCATGTGACGTCCCATGCAATTGCTCAGCTCAGCTCTGGTAACTTGCAAGCAGCCATAGGTGACATGTAACCAGTGAGTGTGGCTGTGTGCCAATAAAACTTTATTTTAAAGAACATACAACAAATTGGGAGATTGGGACTGACATATATACCAGTATATATAAATATATATATTTATATATATATTTTAGTTGCTAAGTCATGTCTCACTCTTGCAACCCCATGGACTGTAGCCCACCAGGCTCCTCTGTCCATGGGATTTCCCAGGCAAGAATATTGGAGTGGGTTGCTACTTCCTCCTCCAGGGGATCTTCCTGACCCAGGGATCAAACCCAGGTCTCCTGCACTGCAGGCAGATTCTTTACCAACTGAGCCACCAGGGAGGAGATTGCTAATAAGGACCTACTGTGTAGCACAGGGAACTCTACTCAATGCTCTGTAGTTACCTACATGGGAAAAGAATCTAAAAAAAGAGTGGAAAATACTGTATATTAACACATGTATGGAATCTAGAAAGATGGTACTGACGAACCTATTTATAGGGCAGCAGTGGAGATGCAGAAATAAACAGACTCGTGGACACAGTGGGGGAGAGAGAAGGTGGATGATTTGAGATAGTGGCACTGAAACATACACATTACCATGTGTAAAGTAGGTAACCAGTGGGAATTTGCTGTGTGATGCAGGGAACACAAAGCCGGTGCTCTGTGACAGCCTAGAGGGGTGGGCTGGGGAGAGAAGTAGGGGGAGGTTTAAGAGAGAGGGACATATTTATACCTATGGCTGATTAATGTTGCTATATTGTGCTATATTGTGATGGCAGAAACCATCACAATATCATAAATTACCTATTCTCCAATTAAAAGACTGTAAGAATAAAAAGAGTGGCTATATGTATATGTATAACTGATTCACTTTGCTGTACAGCAGGAATGAACACATTTTAAATCAACTATACTCCAATTTAAAATAAATAAAATGGAAAAATAAATTTAAAAATCAGACTTTGGGCTGGATTTGGCCTGAGACCCCTAGTGTTGGACCCCTGATCTAAAGTTAAGAAAGTGATTAGGAAATGTCATGTCCAACTCTTTAAGATCCTATGGATTGTAGGCCGCCAGGCTCCTCTGTCCTCGGGATTCTCCAGGCGAGAATTTTGGAGTGGGTTTCCAGGCCCTCTTCCTGGGGATCTTCCCGACCCAGGGATAAAACGCATATCCTTATGTCTCCAGCAATGACAGGTGGATTCTTTACCACTAGTGCCACCTGGGAAGCCCAGGAAATGTAAGTAGTAAAGATAAAATGTAAAAGTGTTTCTTGTCTCTGAACCTAAGCCCAGGTAGCAGCCACATCAGGGCAGGTGGGAAGCTGGACATTCAGGGGAAGGTGATGAGAATGGGCCAGGTCCCAGAGCAGGGAAAAAGAAGAAATATCTTCTGGTGTTGGAAAAGTGTTACCTGAGTCACAGAGAGGTTGGTCATGTCAAACATCATATCAACTTCATATCAAGCCAGTAAAGTTCCCAGCACTTGTCTGGTGCCCCAGGTCTTCCTCATTTCACTTCCATCTTACTCGTTAAGGAAAATGAAAATAGCATCCACCTTCCTGTCAGGGAACTACTCTCATTGGCTAACTGCAACCACAGGTTGGCTGCGGATACCAGTTTGGAAAAAGTCAACAAGAGCATCCTGTGAGAATCAATTGGCTGTATGGAGTACACAATGAGTATTGTGTATTTTATTATTATTTACAGATTGTGTGCCTCGCCTCACATCGTTTTTTTTTTTTTTTTTTAAATAGTGAAGTATGGTTGCTTTACTGCAAGAAATAAAGAACTTTATTAAAGTGGTCCATTTTCAAGAATAGCTAGTTTTGAGTGACAGCTTGCTGATGCAATAGTTACAAAACTAGAAAGTCCAGGCAAACAGAGAGAGGGCGGGATGCCTAGGATTTTCATGCTGGCTCATTCCATTGGTGAATTCAAAACATAAGAACGGAAATAGGTGCGGAGGAAAGGAGGAAACAAGATGTCAGTGAGGGGCCAGCCCATAAAGAGAGAGGAAGTAAACCGAGGTGACACCCAGGAAGATTGTTTGCTCCACAGTGTTCAGCCAGTGAGGAACTGGAGGAGGGGCTTGCCTGCTAGGGATAGCTTGCGGATAACATGATCCATGTAGCGACCCTGGGTGAGCCTGCCCACCAGACACCCGATCTTGCAAGACCATCATTAAAGCCCCGCTTCCCGCTGCACCTTGTTTCTCCAAGACCGTTCATTTGAGTTTGGGCTGCTGAGCGTGTTTCTCACATTACGATTGATGTGTTAGTTTCTGCTGTACAGCAACATGAATCAGCTCTAAATACACATGTATTCCCTCTTTTTTGGATTTTCTTCCCGTAGGTCATCCCAGAGCACTGAGTAGAGTTCCCTGAGCTATACAGTAGGCTCTCATTAGTTATCTATTTAATGTGTTGTTGTTTAGTCACGAAGTCCTGTCTGACTCTTTTGCAACCCCATGGACTGTATGTTAGCCTGCCAGGCTCCTCTGGCCATGGGATTTCCCAAGCAAGACTACTGGAGCAGGTTGCCATTTTGCTCCAGGGGTTCGACCCAGGGATCAAACCCATGTCTCTGGTGTCTCTTGCATTGGTAGGTGGATTCTTTACTGACTGGGCCACCTGGGAAGCCCATCTATTTTATACATAGCATCAATTGTGTATATATGTAAATCCCAATCTCTCAATTCATTCCACTCTCCCTTGCCCACCTAGGTTTCCATACGTTTTACTTTATATTAGTAAAACTCATAATCAGTTTGTGTGTGTGTGTGTCTGTATGCAGACGTCTTTCTGATGTTAAAACATCACCAACACACCAGTGTCTTTACCTATAAATTACGCATCTGTTGGAGCCTGCTTGGCGGGGTTATTAGACCATCCCGCCCATTCTGTTCCCACGCTCCCTGAGGTTACTCCTCTGAGTGGGAGGTACACTCAGGTACCTCCCAGGCAGCTTCTGGCTCCAGTAAAGCTGCTGTCTGTGCTCAAGTTCAAACAGCGACTCTGATTGATCAACCCACAGTCTCAGCCCTTTTAAAACCTTTTGTCTATTTGGTCTTCCCTCTGGCTGTTTTCCAGCACAGACTCAGCTCCAGGCACACCCATCACACAGAGGAGAGACATCGCGTTGTAGCTTTTGTCCATCAGACCAAAAGTTGTAAAACCTGGACCACGGTTGTCACCCTGTGGTCCCTGGGTTTCCTTTGGGGGCCCTGAGGATGCTGAGGAGGGAAGGAGGCAGCTTCCTCCTGCCAAGCCTGTGCTCTGCCTTCCCCCCAGGATGGGAATCCCTGGCTCCCATCCTGCCAGCTGATGGTCTCTACTCACTGCTCTCCCACCTCTAACTTCAGATTTCTGGTTCAGCCCTTTAACAGGGGTCCCCACCCTCTGGGTTCTAATGCCTAATGATCTGATGTGGAGCTGCTGTAACCATAATAGAAATAAAGTGCACAATGCATCTAATGTGTTTTGTTGTTGTTCAGTCGCTAAGTTGTGTCTTGACTCTTTGCGACCCCCCATGAGCTGCAGCACTCCAGGCTTCTCCATCTTTCACTATCTTCTGGAACTTGCTCAAACTCTTGTCCATTGAGTCAGTGTTGCCATCCCACCATCTCATCCTCTGTCATCCCCTTCTCCTCCTGCCTTCAATCTTTCCCAGCATCAGGGTCCTTTCCGGTGAGTCAGTTCTTCGCATCAGGTGGCCAAAGTATTGGAGCTTCAGCTTCAGCATCAGTCCTTCCAATGAATATTCAGGGTTGATTTCCTGTAGGATTGACTGGTTTAATCTCCGTGCTGTCCAAGGGACTCTCAACAGTCTTATCCAACACCACATCCCCAAGCCATCCTCCCCCACCCCTCATTCTGTGGAAAAAATTGTCTTTCATGAAACCAGTGCCTGGTGCCAAAAAGGTTGGAGACTGCTGCTTTAAAAGCCTTTCACCTCCTTTCAGGAATGTCCTTGCAGTGAACATTTAATTGGGAAAAGCTGTCTTGGCCGCTGGGCTCATGCTTCATTCATTCAGTAGGTCCTAGTTTTGCCCCGCCACACGCCGGGCGCTGATGTGGATGCTGAGGTGGAGCAGTGAGCCCACATGGCCATCGCCTTCTGGAACTCATAGTGGACACATGTTGTCCTTTACTAGGATGGTGTGCGGTTGTTTTTTGAAAACTGGAGGATAATTGCTTTACAATGTTGTGTTGGTTTCTGCCATACACCAGCGTTCAATGCAGCGCTATTTACAATGGCTTGAGTTTTAAAGTGGGAAACTTTTATAAAGACAAAATAGTTTGACAATAATATATATTAACTTAATAGATCAATAATTCTTCACAGGACAAGCATTTGGCTTCCCTGGTGGTCCAGTGATTAAGAATCCTCCTGCCAATGCAGGAGACATGGTTTGATCCCTGGTCCAGGAAGATCCCACGTGCCACGGAGCAACTAAGCCCGTGCACCACGACCACTGAGCCTGCACTCTGGAGCCTGCACTCTGGGGCCCTTCTCCACAAGAGAAGCCACTGCAATGAGAAGCCTGTGCACCACAACTAGAGAGTAGCCCCCGCTAATCACAACTGAGAAATCCCTCTCCCAGCAACCGAGACCCAGTGCAGCCACAGATAAAGTTGAAAAAAAATAGCACACTCCATTGTAAGTGTAACATAATAATCCCATAGTCCTTTCATTTGGGTGGAGTTTTGGCCCCTCCTGTGCCTCTGTGCCTTCAAGGGGGACATGTCGCTTCCGCCTCCGGACAGCCGGAGCTGCAGGGCTGTGGGGCCCTCCTGCAGCGGTCAGTGGAGGATGGACACCAAGCCTTCCCCAGGCCCAGGGAGCTTTCTCCTATGCATCACCATGCCTGCCCTGCCTCCTCCCCCATCCTGCAGCCTTTGGAGACCCAGATAGAAACACCGCTCTTCTAGCCTCCTTTTGGTAACAGACCAAGTGCAACTGGGACCACATGTTCTATGACTTTCAGAAAGAGCTGGCATCCCTTACACAGAGCCCTTGAGGTAGAACCGCTTTCCCGCTTTCCGCACTAAGTGTTTTCCTAATGACACTGTCCTGGTCACTTACTACTTGTTCTCTGGGCAGCTGACCTGGGACATAGGCTCGTGTGTCCTCCTGGGGTCACAGGCCTCACACCTCCCTGGCGCCTGCACCGCAGGCCTGGATCCTGGATCCTGGGACCTAGGGATGAGCCTGCCTGACATAAACACGGACACACCCTGTCCTGTGTGCGGACCTCACGCTGATCAGTTCATTCTGGTAATGACTGACTGCAATGCTCTGCTCCAGGCACCGTGATCATCCCCATTTTGTGCAGAAAAACACTGATGTGTTGCAGCCATGCGGGGCAGGCCCGAGACTTGGACCCAGCCTGTTGCATCGCTGTCCAAGCTCTTAACCACCCTGAGGGCCTCCACATTAGCTTGTTTGTGTCCCTCTCACCAACTTGAAAGGTTTTGGGGGGAGACTGGTGTGGGGACTACCAGGGAAGGGCCCTGGGGCTCGGCCCTAATCTTGGCTGTGTTGCCATTGTGCTAAACTCTAGAAAAGTCCATCCAGCACTGCCTTGAGAGGGGGCCCTACCCCGGCTCTATGCTTTAAAGTGTCCCCTTGGGTTCTCTGGTGGCTTAGATGGTAAAGAATCTGCTTGCAATGCAGGAGACTTGGGTTCAACCCCTAGGTTAGGAGGATTCCCTGGAGAAGGGAATGGCTACCCACTCCAGTATTCTTACCTGGAGAATTCCATGGACAGAGTAGCATGGGTCGCAAAGAGTCAGACAGGACTGAGTGACTAACACATTTGGATCCTTGCCAGGGCCCAAGAAGACATGTCTGCCTAGAGCCTACCCCCTCTTCTAGTTCCTGCTGCAGCTGCACGGGACCCTGACAGCCGCCAGTGTATGTATGCACTCCCGGACCCAGGCTGGTCACGGGGGCCTGTCTGCTAGTGGGGTGTCTGGATGATGTTTGGCCACATGGGCCGATGTTTGCAGGTTGGTGCCCAGGCCTCCCGAAGCAGGAAGGAGTTGGCTGTTCCGGTGCTATGGTGTGTGATTTTAGTCACTCATTCGTGTCTGACTCTTTGAGACCCCATGGACGGTAGACTACCAGGCTCCTCCATCCACGGGATTCTCCAGGCAAGAGTACAGGAGTGGGTTACCATTCCCTTCTCCAGAGGATCTTCCCAACCCAGGGATCGAACCCGGGTCTTCCACATTGTAGGCAGATGCTTTACCGTCTGAGCCACCAGGGAAGTGAGAATGCTATGGCATCCTAGTCTCCGAGGAGCCTGGCAATTCTGAGTTAGAACCCAGCCTCCGAGCGCTTGGGAGGATGTGTGTGTCCAGGTGGGAGGCCAGGACAGCCCCTGTGTCCCCTTTCCTGGGCTTAGGCAGAGCAGAGCTGGGTTGGGGGCTTTGAGGACTCCAGCCCCCCTGTTCTCCAGGGACACTGTCTGCTGTGGGCTTGGGAGAGCACTGACCTTGTCTGCACAGCATCCCGGTCGCTTCACCCTTGCTGGCTTTGCTGGGAGCTGGGTCTGACCTCACCGCGGTCTGTTTGCTCCTTACTCCTCAGCTGGGGGGTTCCGCTGGCCATCACCGTGGCAGCTGTGGCTCTGAAGAAGATCGGCTACGACGCCTCGGACGTGTCGGTGGGCTGGTGCTGGATCAACCTGGAGGCGGAGGACCGGGTGCTGTGGATGCTGCTGACCGGGAAGCTGTGGGAGCTGCTGGCCTACGTCACTCTGCCCGTGCTCTACCTCCTCATCCGGAAGCACATCCACCGGGCGGTAGGTGCCCCGGGGGGCCCGCCCAGAGCTCTGTGTGGCCAGTGTGTCCCCGCAACAGGGTCGGCCATCTCAGGGGAAGGACGAGTGGCCGGCCAGAGTGAGGGAGGGCTTGCTCTGCATCACTCACCGTGATGCATGCCGAATTTTATAAGCACTGTGGGTTGTCTGGTTTGATAATTACACAGCCCCGTCGGGGCGGGTCCTTTCATTCCTTCATTTGTGGATGAGGAAACAAGGCTCACCAAGGTTAAGGGGCTCCGCAGACTCCCAGTGAGTGGAATCAAGGAGGCATACGAGCTCAGCCTGCGGTCTGGGCCACAGCTCTCTACTGCCCCCTCCTGGACAGATCCATGCAGTTGTTTAACCTTGAAAGGAACCTGGATGAAAGATGCTTACGTGCAGATCAGCACTAGCCAAATAAGAATTGACCTGGCAGCCCCACCCCCACCCCCCGAGTTGGGGAGGGAAGGCCACAGACTTCCCTAATCAGTGGTACAAATAATTCACTTCTTATTCTTGGTGATTAAAATATCCTAAGTGGTAGGTTTTTCGGGCTCTCAGGAATTCAATAGACTGGGCTGATCAGAAGTCTGCTAGACTTCTGGCCAGAAACTCTCAGAAAGAATGCTTTTCCTCTGATCATCTGACCGAATTGTTCCTTGTGCTGGACTACCGGTTCGTTTCTGCAGATGTGAAGTACGGGCTTTCTCCTAGCCATGTACAAGTCGTTGCTGTGATTGTTTAGTCACTAAGTTGTGTCTGACTCTTTGGCAACTGTAGCCCGCCAGGCTCCTCTGTCCATGGGATTTCCCAGGCAAGACTCTTGGAGTGGGTTGCCATTCCTTTCTCAAGAGGATCTCCCCAACCCAGGGATCAAAACCACATCTGCATTGGCAGATGGGTTCTTTATTGCTGACCCACCAAGGAAGCCAGCCATGTGCAAAGGGCTACCCCAGAAATGCTCAGATTAGCCCATCCATTGATCTGCTCAAGCATTTGTTCAGTGCATTTTTATTGAGCATCTACTATACATGAAAGTTCTGAGTGGCAGTGGGAGTTTCTAATGAGAATTCAAGCATGGTTCCTGCACTCCTAGGAGGAGGCAGAGGTGCAATTCCGATGGAAGGTAAAATATGGCACCTGGCTGGAGTGGTAACAGAGTGAAAGCTCTGGGGACAGGCTTCCTAGCTTATCCTGCTGATGTGGTGTGTGTCCTTCTGCTCTGCGTTTTCAAGGCTGAAATTGTAGGAGAGAATGCCCCCATCTTTCGAGTGTGCTGCAGGCTCAGCAACAACTTCCAAGTGTGTAAAATTCTCCTTGCAGCTGTCTGAGACCTGATCCCCACCCTGTGCTCCTGTCTGTCTCCTGAAACACACACTTCGGGTTTTCTTTTTACTTGGAAATCTACCTGATTCTCACTCCTCCCTGCCGCCCTCTTGTGGCTTAACTTTGAGTCACTGACAGAGATGCTGGCAGGAGTACCAATGGGTCTGAGATCCTCTCTGTCTTTGAAGGGCTTTTTAGTTGGTCTTCTGTCTGGGCTGGGGGTGCCCTTCTCACCTCCTCTTTCCTCCTGCCCTAGGAAGATTCCAGGGCTCCCAGATGGAAGTTCCCAAGGGCCCCACCAGGCTCTGCCCAGGACTACCCCCGTCCCCCCGCCCCGCCGCCCAGCTGCAGCTCTTGCCTGTGTCTTTTTTTTTTTTGGCTGTTTGTCTACCTGATGCAAAGAGCTGACTCATTTGAAAAGACTCTGATGTTGGGAAAGATTGAAGGCAGGAGGAGAAGGGGACAATAGAGGATGAGATGGTTAGATAGCATCACCGACTCAATGGACATGAGTCTGGGTAAACTCTGAGAGTTGGTGATGGACAGGGAGGCCTGATATGCTGCGGTTTATGGGGTCACAAAGAGTCGGACCTGACTGAGCGACTGAACTGAACTGAACTGATGGGGCACGTATGCGGGAGGGAGCTTGTGCAGAGACCCGGGCGTGGGGTGTGCCTGGCATGTTTGGAGGATTAGGAGGTCTGTGTGGCTGGAGCAGAATAAGCATGAGGAATGTGGCAGGAATGAAGTCAGAGAGAACTAGAGTTGGGGACTTTTTAAGGAACGGATGAAACGAGGAGTCACCAAGAGCTTGGAGTGGAAAACTGGCTTGATCTGACTTAGGTTTGTTGTTGTTTTAATTTTTACAATGTTGTGTTGTTTTCTGCCATACAACAATGTGAGTCGGACATAATTGTACATACATCCCCTCCCTCCATGGCCTCCATCCCTGCCCTCCCGTCCCCCTCCCACCCACCCCCCACCCCCCGCCCATCCCTCCAGGTCATCACAGAGCACCACACTGGGCTCCCTGTGATACAGCAACTGCTCAACAGCCATCCATCTTATGGGGGCTTCCCTGGAGGCTCAGATGGTAAAGAATCTGCCTGCCATGCAGGAGATCTGGACCCCTGGGTCAGGAGGATCCCCTGGAGAAGGGAATGGCTACCCACTCCAATATTCTTGCCTTGGGAAATCCCATGGACAGAGGAGCCTGGTGGGCCACAGTCCATGGGGTCCCAAAGAGTCAGATGTGGCTGAGTGACTGGCGCTCTTGTCTGCCTTACGCGTGATAGTGTACATATGCTGAGCTACTTTCTCCGTTTGTCCCACTCTCGCCTTCCCTCTCTGTGACCACAAGCCTCTTCTCTGTGTCTTTGTCTCCATTGCTGCCCTGCAAATGGGCTCATCAGTACCATTTTTCTAGATTCCATATACATGTGTTAATATATGATATTTGTTTTTCTCTTTCTGACTTACTTCAGTCTGTATAACAGGCTCTGGTTCATCCACCTCACTAGAACTGACTCAGATGTTTTTTTATGGCTGAGTAATATTCCACTGTGTATATGTACCACGTCTTCTTTATCCATTCATCTTCCAAAAGACATCTAGGTTGCTTCCGTGTCCTGGCTGTTGTAAATAGTGCTGTAACGAACACTGGTTTTCAAGGAACCATACTGCATTTGTGTTGAGAGTGACATTGCAGTGGAGAGGGGGTTGGGGTGATCAGGGCGATGGAGGGAGACCAGTGAAGAGGCAGTGGCAACCATCCAGCGAAGTGCTGGCGGTGCTTGGACCTGGCTGGTGGCAGTGACTGTGGACAGAGCTTCCAGGTCTGGGTCCGTTTTGAAGGCAGAACCTGCGGAGCTTGCCTATGGGGCAGATATGAGCTGTCGCACGGAGACAGGAACCAAAGACCACTCCCAAGCTTGGGGCCCGGGCAGCTGGAAGGACAGGGCTGAGATGGGGAAGCAGGCAGTAGGCTTGGGGGTGAGGTCAGCCATCTGTTTTGAACATGAAAAGCTTCCGACATGTTTTAGACATCCATGTGAGGATGTGGAACGGCCAGTGGATGGATAAGACGGGCCAGAGATGGAACCTGGGCTGCCAGTGTCAGGCACTGCACGCCTCACATCCTCCCACTCCAGCCAGTCTGTCCCCAGGAGGTGCGGGGAGACAGCAGCCCAAGGGCAAGGGAGGGAGTGGGGAGGAGGGCCCCCATCTCATGTCGCTCATCTCACGTCTGCTCTCTGCCTTCCCCGCACAGCACGAGGAGCTCTCGGAGTACCGGCCCATCCTCTCCGAGGCACACCAGCTCCAGCGCCGCACCTCCGTGGCCAATAAGAAGCTGGTCCTCATCCCGCTCATCTTCATCTGCCTGCGGGTCTGGAGCACCGTGCGCTTCGTCCTGACCCTCTGTGGCTCCCCGGCGGTGCGGATGCCGGTACTGGTGGTTCTGCACGTAGGTCTGCCGTCCCCTGCCTGGCCGGCTGCAGGGTCAGTGGGGCAGGCAGGCCCCAATGCTCCGGCCAGCGTGGGCATGTGGGGGACCTGCTCCTCTGTGCCCTCCTCCATGCCCTGCCTGACAGGGAGCCTTGAGGAGAAAAGGTTGAAAGTCAGCGTGGCTCCAGGGCAGCCCGTGGGTGTTGAGTTGCTGTCCCATGGCCTAGGAGGAACCCCAGGAAAGTGGACCGACCCTTAGCCCTTCCCAACCCAGAAGACTCGAGGCATGCCTTCAAGTTCAGGCCTGCCCGGTGCTGTCAGAGGTCCTGGTGGCCAGGGTCCCCATGGACCAGCCCCCAGGGGTGGAGGACAAGGTCCTGGGTCCCCTGCTCCTCCTTGCATGTGTTGCTCAGGCCCACTCAGCCCTGGCACTCACGCCTCTTCCTTTCTCCCCACCAGGGCATCGGGAACACCTTCCAGGGAGGTGCCAACTGCATCATGTTCGTCTTCTGCACGCGCGTGGTCAGGACCCGGCTCCTCTCCCTCTGCTGCTGCTGCTGCTCCCCTCAGCCTCCCGAGGCCCCTGCGCCCTCCAAGAGGGGCGAGTCTCAGAGGCCCAGGCGGACCCCAAACGAACTTCCCAGCACCTGAGCTGCTGCCCTCCGGTTCCAGGCGTGGTGCGGCCGACCTGGGGCAGACGACTCTGAGTCCCCAGTGGGCATGCCAGGTGCCCTATCAGCCTCCTGCCGTTGCAGCTCCTGACCCCCGTGGGGAGCAGCGCAAACTCAGCTTGTCTACCTCCTTGACCCTCAGGCACATCCCTCTCACGCCGTGTCCTTCTGCACTGGGGGGGATTCTGTCAGCACGAGGGCTGCACTGAGATTCAGGGAAACCAGTGGTTCGTGAGCACTGCCAGGTCACCTTGGGGTCCAGGAGTCTGGGGCTCCTGACTACACGGCACTATTTACAGTCAGAGGGACCCACACTGGTGGGAAAGGCACCAAAAGATACATGTACAACCGTGCACCCATCCTCAATAAACTGCCGGGGTGCCAAAGACGGGGCCCCCACCAAGATACACACAGCAGATTCCTGGTTTGTCAGGGCGTTGGAATTCCCCTGAGAGCCTGGCTTTTCCTGGATGGCTTTGCTGGTCAATGCAAGGGTCAGTTACCTTGAACCAGGAGGTTCCCTAGTGACCAGCATGGGCACAGCTGCACACAGCTGCTCAGGATGGCCGGTCTCCAGGGGCCTCCTGAATTGTGTCTATGGGCTCCCTGCCCTTGATGGAGATGGTGTGGCCAGGATCCAGACTCCTGCCTCTATGAGACACTTAACATTGGGGAAGGATTGGGCTTCCCTGGTGGCTCAGATGGTAAAGAATCTGCCTGCTTTTATGCAGGAGACCCAGGGATGGAGCCCTGGAGAATGGAAGGGCTACCCACTCCAGTAATCCTTGCCTGGAGATTGCTGATTTATTCACTTCCTAGGTTAATTTTTTACAGGAAAGGCAACCAAAGAGTTAGGAAATCACCCAAATACTGATTCCTCCCTGAAAGGGAAAGTTAGGGGGATTGATTGGGAGGCATGACACTTGCATCCTGGGGTGATATGAAAGAAAAAGGATTTAAGAGAAGCATCCATGTCTCTATTGTCTATGACTCGTCCACCAACCCTTTCCTCTATAGGTCAGAAAACAGTTTCTCTGTTAAGTCACAGAAGCCACTGGCTAAGAAGGGAGGTGTACCTGTCACTGGGATGGGGTGGGGGGGGCTTGAGGAGGAGGAGTTGAACTCAACAGGTGCTGCCCCTCCTGTGGGTCCCACAAGCACTCTGTAACTGCAGTGATGTTCTGAACCCGTAAAATGGTTCTGGATTAAAACCAAAGCCACAGCTACTGTTGATCCCTCTTTTACTCTCAAAAGCAAAATCTGTAACAGGAAGAGACTGAAAGGAAGAGTCCTCTACAGAACTAGGTCGAAAACGCTCTTGTTGGGTTTCCTTTTTAAAAAAGATTTTATGAAAATCAGCAAGGGGATGAACATCCCTTTAGGATTCAGAGAAAGTTCTGGGCTGCTTGGCAGGAGGGCAGTCTGCTTACAGAAATGGCCTATGTCGGGGGAGTTGGGGTTCCTCAAAGAATGTTACAGCACACCTTGGGCGCACAGATGGTAACGAGCCTCACATTAGCTTCTAGAATGGAGCAGAAATTCAGGAAGTTGCTGCTGCAAAGGAGAAAATCAGTCACGGCTGAGTATGGGCCCCAGGGAGAATGATGCTAGACTACATCTGTTCTCAAGGGGGCCCCAGAGGCCTTGGATCAGATGGTGCAACACTGCTGCCTGACCTGGATTTCCCCAGACCAGATGCAGCCGGGAAACACCTGCAGAGGGAGTCAGGGCACAGAGGAGAGCACCTCTGCTGTGCTGTGCCTCTTCTGAAAACCACCCCAAAGATGCACCTATTTCCATTCTCTCCCTCTGCTCCCCACCCCATCTCTGTAGACAGGTGAAAATGTTCCTGTGAGTGGGGAACAGGTGTGGGCAGGGGAGGGACTCGTCCTTGTACTGGCAAACAGCAGCATCTCCTCTTTCTCACTCAGGTCAGTCTAGCTGGGCGGGTGGAGTTCAGAGCAGTAGAACGAGTGGAATAAAGCCCCTTTCTGAACTCTAGGAGGGTTCCTGCCTCATATCAGAGCAAGACAGAAGTGCATTCTTCCTGTGGGTTCTCTCTGTGTGTCAGTGTACTCAAAGATTATCCACCCTCATTCCCTGGGCCCCACCGTATGACCTCAGCCTGCACAGGGGCTGCAGGCTCAGCCCCGAGCCCCTCTCTTCTCAGGCACTTTTTGAACCTTGGTCTTTTTCTCAGGTTTACTAAGCACTTTCTGCCGCTCTGTACTTCTGAGCTTCTGAATTGTGTCTGTTTTTGTTTTGTGTGTGTGTGTATGTGTTTGTTTTTTAATAAAGATTATGACTTTAGTCTCGGTCGAGGGTGCAGACAGAGCTCTGCATGCATCCATGACAAGAGAAAGAACATTTTTGCAGACTTCCTGTAATGGAATAATGACATTGAGAGAGGTTTTTTGGCATGTGCAAAGTTGTCATGAAAACCCTGACTGGTCAAGGCCAAAGTGGCTATTTTAAATAAAATATTTTTCTTTTGTGTCTTTGGTAAACTGATTGCCATTGATGTGGGTGGAGCTGGGCAGGGTGGGTCAGACTGATCTGTGCTGTTCAGCACTTTCCACACTGTTGGGCCCTGGAAACAATGTCTGGGTCCTGTCTGTGGGCAAAAGCAGTCAAGTGGGAGGCCACTCGGTTGGCACAGCCAGCTGCTCCTGAGTTTGCCTGATAGAGAGACTGGTGTCGGTGGTGGTTGGGGGACAGGGGTAGTGGTGTTTAGAATACAGATTCCCAGGCCCCATCCCATCTGAGGATCAACAGATCCAAGTTTCAAGGGCTCACAGCTTGAGGCTAAACTCTCCTGAGTGACACACTGCAGACACTGAGCCACCAACCCTGTCTCCCTGCATGATTTTATCATGATACCCAGTGACCCACTGCAGTGGCTGCTAAGGTTCCCTGGGGGCTGGGGACTGCTGGAGCACAAGGGCTCTCAGCCTTCCAAAAGCAACCATCAGAGCCCACTGTCTTGCTCTGTGCAGACCCTCACAGCCCATGCAGCCCTGCCTTCAAGTCTTTTTTTTTTTTAACTGCTGTATCTTGGGGAATTTTGCTTCCCAAAGTGCTGCTTGTCTATTTGTTTGATTTCCTGGATTTTGTCAGCCTAAAAATACATTAACTATCAAGAGGATGAAAAGACAAGCCACAGACTGAAAGAAAATGTATGCAAAAGACACAATGGATGTTAGCTTATTGTCATCATTTCACAATACTGGTGAATCAGCATCACACTATACACTTTGATACAACTTAGGGATATGTGTCAACTATTTCTCAGTGAAACTGGGAGGAGGGGGAGTCACGTCTGTACCTTCGCAACATACACAGTGGGCTGTCTAACACTCAGGAAGAAGAAAACAACCTGATTAAGAAATGGGCCAAAGACCTTAACAGGTGCCGGCCAAATAGTAATAAGATACATGGGTGGCAAATATGCACTTGAAAAGATGCTCCACATCTCGTGTCACCAGGTAACACACATTAGAACAAGGAGACACTACTACACACCTAGGAGAATGGCCAAGATCCGGAACACCGACACCACCAAACGCTGGCAAGTACGTGAAGCAGCAGGAGCTCTCATTCACTGCTTGTGGGAATGCAACATGGTGCAGCCACGTTGGGAGAGAGTTGTGTGGTTTCTTAATGAAACTAAACATGCTGTTACCATATAATCCAGCCATTGTGCTCCTTGCTATTTACCCAAGCAAGTGGAAAACTTATGTCCTCACAAAAACCTATATATGAATGTTTGTAGCAGCTTTATCCATAACTCCCCCAAACTTGGAAGCAATTAAGATACCCTTCAGTAGGTGAATGGATAAATAAACTGTGGTGCACCCACAGTGGGGCTTCCCTGGTGGCTCAGTGGTAAGGAATCTGAATGCCAATGCAGGAGACGAGGGTTCGATCCCTGGGTCAGGAAGATTCCCTTGAGCAGGAAATGGCAACCCACTCCAGTGTTCTTGCCTGTGAAATCCCATGGACAGAGGAACCTGGAAGGCTACAGTCCATGGGGTCACAAAAGTGTCAGACACGACTTAGCAATTAAACAACAATCCAGACAGTGGAACATTACTCAGCACTAAATGGAAAAGAGCTATCAAGTCATAAAAAGACATAGGAAACGTAAATGCATTCCTAAGTGAAAGAAGCCAGTCTGCAAAGGCTATATCCTGTATGGTTCCAACATAAGACATCCTGGAAAAGGCAAGAACTATGGAAACAGTAAAGACTAGTGGTTGCCAGGGGCTGAGGAAGAGAGGTGGAGCACAGGGAGTTTTTAGGGCAGTGAAACCACTCTGTATGACCCTGGTTCAGGAAGAGCCCCTGGAGGAGGAGGGCATGGCAACCCACTCCAGTATTCTTACCTGGAGTATCCCATGGACAGAGGAGCCTAGTGGACCATAGCCTATAAGGGTTGCAAAGAGTCAGACACAACTGAAGCGACTTGCCACAACATGGACCCTATGATGATGGATACTTGTCAACCCAGATTTATCTAAACACACAGGTGTCCAACACCAAGAGTGAGCCCTGATGTAAACTGTGGACTCTGGGTGATAATGACGTGTTAGTGCATTTTCATCCCAAGTAACAAGTGAACCATTGGTGGGAGGTGTTGATGATGGAGAGGGTTGTGCAAGAGTGGGAGCAAGGGTCACATTGAAAATCTGTATCTTCCCTTCGATTTTGCTATAAACCTAAAACTGCTCTAAAAATAAAGTCTTAATATAATTATGTAATTGAAAAATACATAAAGTAGCCCCTAGAAATGGCTTGCATCTTTTTTATATTAATTTTGTTATTAAGATGCAACATGGGGGGAAGGATAGATTGGGAGTTTGGGAAGATAACAAGGACCTATGGTATAGCACAGGGACTCTGGTGAATATTCTGTTAATAACCTAAATGGGAAAGAATTTGAAAAAGAATAGATCCATGTATATGTATAACTAAATCGCTTTACTGTAGACTTGAAACTAACAACATTGTTAATCAGCTATGCTCCAATATAAAATAAAAAATTTTTTAATTAAAAAAAAATAAAATTGTTAGGGGAAGCACACTGATTGAAACCACCCACCCTGGCCAGGCACCATAGTAACCATTTGCATGAGTTGTTTTATGACAGGAGATCCTGATAAGGAATAGGGAACTAATAAGCCACCACCAACCCGAAGAGTTCGGGAAAGGAGACACCGCGTGTCCGTCCACTTCCCAGAATCCCTCTCGCTAGCATCCATCTTGGCTGAGTGATGCGTGCACCACCAGGAAAGACTCTGAATTAGAATGCTTGGCCAAAGACCACCCGGAAACTAATCCCATCACCATAAAACCCGAGACTGCGAGGCACGTGGCAGAGCAGTTCTCCTGGGTTCTCTTACCCTACTGCTCTCCACCTGGGTGCCCTTTCCCAATAAAATCTCTTGCTTTGTCAGCAGATGTGTCTCCTCGGACAATTCATTTCCGAGTGTTAGACAAGAGCCCAGTTTCAGGCCCTGGAAGGGGTCCCCCTTTCTGCAACAAAATTATCAAAAACAGATGCAACACACACAAACTTCAACAATACAGAATTAGCAATGTCCTGCTTCTTCCAGGCAACCACTTGGGAGAGTTTTTTAGCTACTTTCTCTTGCCTTGGTCCCCACATCTTGAACCAGACACTAATGCGCTTACCTTCGAGAAAATGGAAAAGCCTTTCCCAACTGGTGCTGAGAAACCTTTCAGAGACCCTCTGCTCCTTATTAGGTGCTGTGTGCCTCTCTCCGTCCATCCCGCCTCCTCTTGATGACCCTTCATCACCCTTCTCTGATCTTCCCACCAGCCCCCTCATCTGGCTCAGGGAGGCTCTGAGCACCACCTGAGGCACAGTCTGGCCAGGCAGCCCAGCCTGAAGCACTCCAGTGGCTGGGAACAGTCCAAACTCTCAGGCCTCCTCCAAGCTGCACCTATCGCCTCTTCAGGTTTCCCTCCATTCTTCTCACCCCAGCGACAGCACACCCTTTCATGCTAGTGATGCTTGCAGTTTTTCCCAACTCCAACAAGCAATTCTGTGACCCTAGCTGTAGGACCAGCTGGGTGTTCCACCATTCAGCTCTACCTGGAGAGCATCACATCCACAGGTGAAGGGCTCAGTCCCAAAGATTGCCTCCCCGCTTCAGACACCAGCTCAAAGTCCAGGTTGTCAGCTATGCTTCTGATCAACCATCTGTAGATGGGAGGTTCCAAGATCCCTTCTTTGGGTCTGATCCATTTGCTCAATTAACTCACAAAAGTCAGAGAAACATTTTACTTATCAGATCACTGCTTATTACCAAGGATACAATTCAAGAGCAGCCCGAAGGCAGGTGTGCACAAGGCCAGGTGTGAAAGGACACAGGTCTTTCTTGCCTCTAGTCCTACTTTCCCCAAACCTCTGTGTTCTCCTGTCCTTTGTGTTTTAAATGGAGGCATCATGCATGATTGATTAAATCATTGCCTACCAGTGGTCGATTCAACCTCCGGCCCCTTCCTCCTCCAGAAGATTGAGGAGGGGGGCCTGAAAGTTCCAATCCCCTATCTTGGAGCTGGTTCCCTTGGCAACCAGCCCCATTCTTTGTTTACACAGCGCTTTTTCAAAAGTCACCTCATTGACATAACAAAGACACCCTCAATGCTGAGGAAATTCCAAGTATCTTAGCATCTCCAGGAACAGATGAAGGTGAAATACAGATTTCTGATTATAAATCATGATATCATAATGCTGTTCCCTCTCCCTGGAAAGCCCTCCTTTTCCCTCTTGACTCCCTACTTCTGGCAAGTATTCTTGCCCTCAAGCAGCAGACACCCTGAAGAGCACCTCCCTCTGCTCCATAGCCTTCTAAGCAGACCTCTGAGATGCCATGGTGTCTGTAGAGACCAGAAGTTCCATGGACCACTTTGTTGGGCCTGTTCCCCCAAAACCAGTGGGGTTCTGGGCACAGAGTGAGACCCTGGCACCAGCCCAGCATGTACATGGGGCCTAAAGCTTTCACATCTGAAAAGTTAGAAGTTTGGGGGGAAGAGACGAATGACTTTCTGAATGAAGCATGTGGGATCCCCCCTACCCCACAAAAAAAAAAAAAAAAAAACCCTCAAACTCAGAATCACTTATTAGAACGGAATCCAGGTTCCATGAAGAAAAAGTTTTCCTGGTGTTATGGGGTCAGGACATTGATATGAGTTAGCTAGTGTTTAGTGAAAGTGAAGTGAAGTTGCTCAGTCGTGTCCGACTCTTTGTGACCCCATGGACTGTAGCCTACCAGGCTCCTCCCTCCATGGAATTCTCCAGGCAAGAGTACTAGAGTGGGTTGCCATTTCCTTCTCCAGGGGATCTTCCCGACCCAGGGATCGAACCCAGGTCTCCCGCATCCCAGGCAGATGCTTTAACCTCTGAGCCACCAGGAAAGCTAGTGTTTACTGAGATCTTATTACAGTAGGGCCAAATGAGATTGCCTTTCTCACAGAGTCGCTAGTGACTGCATGGGTTGCAGGTCTGCCATTGAGCCAGCCCTGCCTATTGATAAGACAAAGCCATGCATTGCTGGCAGGATAAGGAAAAGCATTCTCAACAGGGCCTTAGTAGGTCTCAGCTGGTAAAGAATCCGCCTGCAATGCGGGAGACTTGGGCTCGATCCCTGGGTTGGGAAGATCCCCGGATAAGGGAACGGCTACCCACTCAAGTATTATGGCCTGGAAAATTCCATGGACTGTACAGTCCATGGGGTCGCCAAGGGTTGGACATAACTGAGTGACTTTCACCTCACTTTACAGAGTGGGAGGGACATTTAGTGGAATATTTAGTGACATTTTTGTTTTTTGGCTGCACAGCCCAGCTTATGAGATCTTAGTTCCCTCACCAGGAATCAAACCTGTGCCCCCTGACCTGGAAGCATGGAACCTTAACCACTGGACAACCAGTGGCACTTTTTAAAAATTCTGGTTGGACGCAGGGGCATTTGAGACCTTAGTTCCCTGACCAGGAATCAAACCCACCATCCCTACATTGAAAGGCGGAGTCTTAACCTCTGGACTGTCTTAACCTCTGGAAGTTGCACATATTTGAAGTGTGATTTGAAGCGGGTCTTTTAATATGCTTGGGATTGGGCAAGGATTATGATATCACAGTTTGGAATTAGAGGGTATAGTGAGGTAAGGCTCTGAAGGTAAAGAATTCTCTGGGTGTAAACTGTCACGATGCTTTCTGTTAAAGAATGTTTAGTGTTTCTTGAAAGTTCTTGGAGGGAACTAGATGTTATTTGTGGAAATGAAAAAATGTTGCCCTTTCTTCCAGTTCTACAAGTCATTAGCCTCTGCCTGACAGCACACCCTGAAAGGAATTCAGGATGAAGCACCCTGTGTTCTGGGTACATGGGCCTCTAGACAGTTAAGATGCATATCTAAGGAAGAATTTCCATGACCCCAGATTCTCTGCACTTGCCATGTAGAACAAAGCACTAAAATCATTAACTGGAGATATCTGGTTTTTGTGATTGGCAGTCATCTTTTACTAAGACGTAGGCTTCCCTGGTGGCTCAGTGGTAAAAGAATTTTCCTGCCAATATGGGAGATGTGGGTTCAGTCCCTAGGTTGGGAAGATCCCCTGGAGAAGGAAATAGCCACCCACTCAAGTATTCTTGCCTGGGGAATCTCATGGACAGAGGAGCCTGGCAGGCTACAGTTCAAGGGGTTGCAAAAGAGTCAGGCGTGATTTAGCAACCAAACAACAACAGCAAGGCTTGACTACATGTATTTCCCAGTCAAAAAATTTCATATACATTCTCCTCCAACTCCCAACTCTGGCAGTTTCTCAGAGCTAGCTGAGAGACTGTCTCCCAGGCTATAGTCCTCAGTATGATAACTGAGTAAAATTCAACTTACAGCTCTTATGTTGAGCTTCCCTCCCCCCCACCCCCCACCCGGTTGACTCTTGCAACTTACGTCTTTCTGGGCCAGTCTCCTGGGCGTAGTAAACCACTACTGATGAGGTCAGTCAAGTCTTCACCCAGCCACATCTTGGCAGGCAAGCCTTGGTCCAAGGAATGTGGCCAGGAGAGAGACAGGTGTGAAAAATGAAGAACCGAAAGGAGAGAAACTGTCAAACAAGACTCTGCCATTCCTAATCATGTGACTCTAGGCAAATAATCATTACCTCTCTGCATTTCAGTTTCATCAAAAAAGGAGGGAATCACGAAATTAATGCGAGACCCAGTGCTTAGTACAATGACTGAGCCCAAGGAATGCTCTGCAAGCCCCCTCCCTCCCATCACTGTGATCAGTTAGCTTGTCTGTGTTCCTTAAGTCCCTAAGTGCCACAGAAGATCCTACTATTTTCTGCCCCACCCCCACAGCTGGATCCTCCCCTCCTTCCAGTGCCTCAGGCCCAGCTAGCTCCAGATGCAACAATCTCACACTCACTCCTGCTGAGCAGTCCCTATTTAACAAGTGTTTGGGGAATTTCTCAAGACCATTATGTGGGAGATGAGAGCAGACTCTCCCTTCTTCTAATCTTTCTGCAGCTTTTCTTCTCCCTGGAACACAGCAAATCCCTGGATTTGCCTGGACCTGTTGCACCCGGGAGAGCTCCTTAAATACCAGCGGCCAGCCTTTGTCTTGTCCCTGTCTTCATCCCCACCACCCCGGCAGGAAAAGCAGGCTGAAAGCATCGTGGAGAGTCGGAGGGCAGGTGCCATCTGAAGTGAACCAACCATCACTGAGATGAGAGACATGAGTGACGACGAGAGCACTGGGGATACTGTGTCAGCCCTGGGGGTAAGCCTGCCCTGGCCGGGCACAGAGCCTGGAGGACTCTGGGCTGGGTGTCTGGGGAGAGTCGCTGATGCCACATTTGCTTTCGGGCACAGCACGGAGGGGTGCTTCTGACCTTCCTGAGAGCCAGGACCACCTGGGCTTCTGGTTAAAATGCAGGTTCTGATTTGAGCAGGTCTGGGAACTTCTCACAAGCTCTCAGGTGAGATGGCTCCTGCCAGTCCACAGACCTGGGAGACCTAGAGAAACTCTGGTTGCAGGGTCTTCAAGACAGTGGTCAGATGCTTGCAGAGTTTGGCTTCCAGGGGGACTTAAGCAGCTAGGCAGCACCCACTAGGCTGCTGGCTTCCATAATATGCTCCTCAAGATCCTAGTTGTGTTGCTGGACAAAATCTTGGCTTTCTCTGCCCCCTGAAGCCGAATAAAAAACATGGAGACAGAGTTTGGAAGAAATAGAAAGGTGGCTTTAATTCTCAGCCAGCAGAGAGGAGAACACAGTAGGTTCATGCCTCAAAAACTGTGCCCCCTGCTTGAGAAGTCTAGAGGTTTATATAAGATGAGGGCTTGCAGTCAGGAGTCTGTGACGAGGAACAAAGGTGTTAGGACCTTGATTTCTTTCTCTTGCATTGTTTCCAAGACAGTCGTAGGCTGGCGCCAGTAACCCAGTAATTGAGTCTGGCAGTTTGGTGGCTCTGCGGCCTTCTTTTTGATGTGTAACTACCAGGGGAAGGGTGTTTTAAGGGTAAACATCAGGATTTAAGGATAAATACAGGATGTATTTAGCATAGAGTCAAAGGATAATAGGTGCGAAATGTAACTCCTGCAGAGTTAGGGAGCAGAAAAGCAAACTTAGTTACAGACATACAGTTAAGAGCAGTTAAAGTAAAAAAACTAGGAATGTTCTGGCCTGCTTACCATTGTCTTGACCTTCTTTGTTCTCAGGAATGGGAAAGAAAAAAACTCATTCCTCTTTTATCCTTTTCACTGCAACGGTTAGAAATGTAAAACGTGTTATCTTGTCCTGGGACATCAGTGGCACCAGATTCTGGGGGATGCTGTAACTGCCCAGCCACAGACCAACTGGAGGCGAGGGTGGCACTGATTTAGAGACTTTGCTGATGTCGAGTAAAAACTACACTCACAACCTGAAAGTAGAGTTATTCTATTTGGTGAAAATGTTTAGGACTCCGAGCCTGGGAGACAGCATCTCAGTAGCTCTGAGAAAACTGCTCCAAGGAGGCAGGAGGGGAAGTCAGGCTACAAACAAGTTTGTAACAAAGGGAGCAGGCAATCTGAACATCGAAGATCAGATATTAAGTTAAGGAGTTTAGCGTTCTATACACGGGAAGCTGCAAGCCTCTGGGCTCACTGAATTCATTCCTTTCGTATGCACCTCAGCTATCTGGGGCTAAATCCTATTTCCTTGTTCACCTTAAGGAGTGAGGATGTGGCAGATGGCTGCTTCTTGCATTCCCCCAGCTCCTCAGCAATCACCGTGGGGGGTGCGGGGCAGCATCCATGGAGCCCTCATTCACGTTTGGAGGCCAGTAATCGCTGATGGCTGGGACATTTCTTGTTTGTTGATATGGCTGGAGATATCTTCACTTCACACTGTTATCTGTGATGCTCCCACCAAGGTTGATTTCAAACCACTGTAGGAAAAACCACGTGCTTCAGTGTAAAGTCGTGCGTTGCTCAGCGTGGACTTCCTGTTGGCACAAGGCTCTACCCCTATACTACTTTGAGCTTACAGTTCTGCGAGTTGTAGGTGCCTGATGCTGGAACTCACACAATTCAACATCCAAAAAAAAAAAAATTCCAATACCAAATTTTCAAATGGGCAGAGGATCTGAATAGACATTTTATTTCCAAGACATACAGATGGCCAACAGACACATGAAAAGATACTCAAGGTTGCTGATCATCAAGGAAATTCAAGTCAGAGCCACCAGGAGATATCACCTTATACCTCTCAGAGCAGCTATTAGCAAAAAGACAACAAAGAAGTGTTGATGTGCATGTAGGGAGACGGGAACCCTTGCACTGTTGGGGGGATGTAAATTGGTACAACAGTTATTGTTGCTGGCTGAAATCTTGGCTTTCTCTGCCGATCGAAGCTGAATAAAAAAAATACAGAGTGTGGGGGAAATAAAAAGGTGATTTTCATTCTCAGTTGGCAGAGAGGGGAACACAGTGGGCTCATGCCTCAAGAACTGTGCCCCCCACCATGGGGCACCTAGGGGCTTATATCAGATAAGGGCTCACAGTCAGGGGTCGGTGATGAGGAACAAAGGTTTTAAGATCTTGTCTCCTTCCTCTTCCATTGTTTAAAAAGCAGTCTTAGGCTGTCAGTAACCCAGTAATTAAGTTTGGCAGTTTGGTGGCTCTGGAGCCTTCTTTATGGTATGTAGAAAAGAAGAACTACAAAGGGAGGAGATAATAGCTGTGAAATGTAGCTCCTACAGAGGAGGCAGAAAAAGCAAACTCAGTTACAGACATGCAGAGCTTGGAGCAGTTAAAGTAAAAAAACTAGAAATGTTCAGGCCTGCTCACTGTTCTCTTTATCTTCTTTGTTCTCAGGGAAGAGAAAGAAAAAAACTCATCCCTCTTTTTCATTTTCACTGCAACGTTACGGAAAACAGTATAGAGGTTCCTTGAAAAATTAAAAACAGCACTACCGTATGATCCAGCAATTCTACTCCTGGGTATTTATCCAACAAAAATGAAAACACTAATTTGAAAAGATGTATGAATCTTTTCATATGTGTATATGTGTATATATGTGTTTATTATGGGATTTCCTGGTGGCTTGGTGGTAAGGAATCTACCTGCCAATACAGGAGACGGGAGTTCAATCTCTGGTCCAGGAAGATCCCCTGGAGATGGAAATGGCCACCCACTCCAGTATTCCTGCCTTGGAAAATCGCATGGACAGAGAGGAGCCTGGCAGGCTATAGTACACAGGGTCACAAAAGAGTCAGACACAACTTAGCAACTAAATAGCAACAACATGTTCACTGCAGCATTATTTACAACAGCCAATATACGGAAGCAACCCAAGTGTCCACTGATAGATGAATAGATGAAGAAGCGGTAGGAATTCGCTGGTGTTGCAGTGGTTAAGACTCCGCACTTTTACTGCCAAGGGCTTGGGTTCAATTCTTGACCAGGAAACTAAGATCCTGCAAGCCTTACAGCATGGCCAAAAAGAAGAAGTGGTATACACACACACACACACACACACACACAATGGAATACTTCTTAGCCATAAAAAAGAATGGAATCTTGGAACTAGACAATAATACTGTAAAATTAAATTTCACTTAACGCTAAGTGAAACAAGTCAGACAGAGAAAGACAAATCCTCTTATGATTTCACTTACATGTGGAATCTAAAAGGTGAAACAAATGAAGAAACATAAGAAAAGAGAATCAGAGTCATAGATACAGAGAACAAACAGGCAGTTGCCAGAGGAGGTAAAAGGTGGGAGGAAGAGAGGAACAGGTGAGGGAGAGTAAGAGTTAAAAAATGAATGACTCACTGGCATGGAAGGTACAATGTGGAGAGCAGAGTCTACAACTATGTAATGTCTTTGTAGGGTGACATACTGTAAGTAGATCATTTTGAAAAGTATAGAGATAGTCACTGGGTTGTACACCAGGAACAAACACAATGCCGTAGTTCAATTATGCTTCAAAAACAAACAAACTCATGGGGAAAGAGATGAGATGAGTGGCTGCCAGAGGCTGGAGAAAGAGGAATTGGATGAAAGTGACCAAAAGGTACAAACTTCCAGTTTCAAGAGAAATAAGTGCTAGGGGTGTAAAGTACAGCAAGGTAAATAAAATTAACAACACTGTATGTTACACATGAAGGTTGTTAATTGAGTAAATCCTAAGCGTTCTTATCATAAGGAAAATATTTTTTTTCTTTTTCTTTCATTTTGCATCTGTATGAGATGATGGATGCTCACTAAACTTATTGTGATAATTGTTTCATGATGTATGTAAGCCAACTCGTTATGCTGTACACTTTAAGCAGTGCTGTCTGTATGTCAACTCCATCTCAATAAAACTGGAAGGAAAAAAGTCATAATTTTCACTTTTTTTGAAAAGTTTCTTTTTTTTTTTTTTGGCTGCACAGCATGCAGGATCTTTGTTCCCCACCGAGGGATCAAACCCTTGACCCCTGCAGTGAAAGCGCAGAATCTTAACCACTGTACTGCCAGGGAAATCCCTGAAAATTATCCTTTAACACTATTAATATGAGGTCAAAACCATAGAGTCAGAGATGGGCAGTGGCATACCAAGGAATTTCAGCATTTATTCCCTTGCTTTTCATTTTATTTTAAAAAATTTTGTATATTTACTCACTTTTGTCTGTGCTGGGTCTTTGTCGCTCCGAGGGCTTTTCTCTAGTTGTGGTGAGCAGCGGTTACTCTCCAGTTGTGATGTGCAGGATTCTCATTGCAGTGGTTTCTCTTGCTGCAGAGCATGGGCTGTAGGGCGTCCGGGCTTCAGTAGCTGTGGCTCCTGGGCTCTAGAGCACAGGCTCAATAGTTGTGGCACGTGGGCTCAGTTGCCCCGAAGCATGTGGGATCTTCTCGGATCAGGGAAAGAACCCTTGTCTCCTGCACTGGCAAGTGGATTCTTTACCACTGAACCACCAGGGAAGTCCTATTCCCTTTTTTTTTAAAGGAGAAATTCACATAAAATTAACCTTTTTAAAGTGTACAATTTAGTTGCGTTTAGTACCTTCACAATGTTGTATAATCACCACTCTATCTGGTTCCAAAGCATTTTCATCACTCTCAAAGGAAAATTCACACCCATTAAGCAATCATTCCCCCTTCTTCTCTCCCCTCAGCCCCTGGCAACCACCCATCTGCTCTCTGTCTCTACGGATTTACCTTTTCTGAATTTCCAGTATAAGTAGAATCCTACAACATGTGACATTTTTGTGCCTGGCTTCTTTCACGTAGCATAATGTTTTCAAGGCTAATGTGGCTTGTGTCGGTACTTCATTTCTTTTTATAGCTACATAATCCATTGTGTGTATATATCACAATCTGTTTATTCATTCATCCATTGGTGGAAGTGTGGGCTGTTTCCACCTTCTGGTTATAGTAAATAGGGTTATTATGAATATGCATATTCATATCTCTGCTTGAATGCCAACTTTTTTTTATTCTTTTGGAATTAAAATATATTTAGGAGTAGAATTGCTGAGTCCTAAGGTAATTCATTTTTAACTTCTTAGGAAACCACCAAACTGTTTTCCAACAGCAGTTGCCCCATTTTACATTCCCGCGGGCAGCCTACAATGGTTCCAATTTCTCTGCATCCTTGCCCACACACAAATGAACCCTGAAGACAGTGTGCTAAGTGAAATAAGACAGTCCAAAAGACAAATCCTCCAAGATTCCACTTACATGAAACAACTAAAGCAGTCAGGTTCACAGAAACAAAAAGTAGAATGGAGGTTGCCAGAGCTGGGGAATGTTAGTGTTTGTTGGATACAGAGCTTTAGTTTGCAAGATCAGAAAGTGCTGGAAGTTGGTTGTACAACAGTGAATATACTTAGCACGACTGAACTGTACACCTAAAAATGGTCAATTTTATTATATGTTTGCTGTTTTGTTTTTATTTTTAACATGATGTGGGAAAAAAAGAGTTGTTTACCCAGGGTAATGTGTAACCAACAGAAGCCACTCATGTCCCTGAGAAGCCTCGTGATCCCCTGGCTTTCACCCATCTCCGTGATTCCCAAGGGTCACTCCCTTTAGAGCATGGGCACCCTAATAGGTGAGGTCAAATTCTGTTCTTGGAAAGAAAACTTAGGAACCTTGTAAGGTCTCTGAAGCTTACTCACCAGGTGAGTCAGCATGATTGGCAGCCTTTTGCCTTGCAGGCATCTGATAAAATCTTGGGCCTGATTCAATGACGGCAGAATCTGGCCTGAGGAGAGAGAAAGCTTGGATCGGGCATGTTCTCTCCTTCCTCCTTCCACCCACGTTGCAGAGTTGGGTTCCAATGGCCAGAACCCAGCAGGCCTGGGCAAGGTGTAGTTGACCCCACTGCGCACCAGGCTTGGGAAGTCTTGTGTCAACCTCTCAGACCCCTGCACCAGGAGTGCTGCCTGTGTGGAGGGCTGGGTGCAAGCCGGGACCTGTTAATTACTCCTTCCTTACCTAATCCTGGAATGGGGATGACCCAGAGCTGTCTCCTGCCTTCCTGCCCCTCCTTCCAATCAAACAGTGCACACACCCCTTGGTAGCAGCCTCGCTTTGTGTCCTCCAAGACATGTGCAGGTACTCTAATGCGATACACATGTTTCTAAGGAAACCCACCTTCTATAACATAGCATATAAATAAAGTACGGAGCTTAAGAGGAAAACAGGGTTGAGGCGGACCACCAGGCAATTTTAACATCTGAACACAAACAAAAGCAAATGCAGTCTAAAAGACAACAGCCTGAGTAAATCTCCACTGTTGTTTGTACCCAGCAGGCCACAGGGTTCTTGCTCGGTCCTTTAAAATGAGGGTCCTTAGGTGGTTTGCTTCTAGTAGAGAGCTGTTTCATCACAATTTAAAATCTGATTGAGAATCCACGGTGGTCCACTGGTTAGGACTCAATGCTTTCACTACCTGGGGCCTGTGTTCAACCCCCTAGTTGGAGAACTAAAATCCCACAAGCTGCACAGCTCAGTCAAAAAATCAAACAAACCTGATTTTGACTGTAATCAATTAAAGCAAACAAATATATCAGTTCAGTTCAGTCACTCAGTCGTATCCGACTCTGCAACCCCATGGACTCCAGCAAGCCAGGCTTCCCTGTCCATCACCAACTCCCGGAGCTTGCTCAAACTCATGTCCATCAAATTGGTGATGCCATCCAACCATCTCATCCTCTGTCATCCCCTTCTCCTCCTGCCTTCTATCTTTCCCAGCATTAGGGTCTTTTCCAGTGAGTCAGTCCTTCATATGAGGTGGCCAAAGTATTGGAGTTTCAGCTTCAGCATCAGTTCTTCCAATGAATGTTTAGGACTGATTTCCTTTAGGATTGACTGGTTTGATCTCCTTGCAGTCCCAGGGACTCTCAAGAGTCTTCTCCAACACCACAGTTCAAAAGCATCAATTCTTTGGCACTCAGCTTTCTTCATAGTCCAACTCACATCCATACATGACTACTGGAAAAACGATAGCTTTGACTATATGGACCTTTGTTGGCAGAGTAATGTCTCTGCATTTTAATATGCTGTCTAGGTTGGTCATAGCTTTTCTTCCAAGGAGTAAGCGTCTTTTAGTTTCATGGCTGCAGTCACCATCTGCAGGGATTTTGGAGCCCCCCAAAATAAAGTCTCTCACTGTTTCCATTGTTTCCTCATCTATTTGCCATGAAGTGATGGGACCGGATGCCATGATTTTCATTTTTGAACGTTGAGTTTTAAACCAGCTTTTTCACTCTCCTCTTTCACTTTCATTAGGAGTCTTTTTAGTTCCTCTTCACTTTCTACCATAAGGGTGCTGTCATCTGCATATCTGAAGTTATTGATATTTCTCCCAGCCATCTTGATTCCAGCCTGTGTTTCATCCAGCCTTCATCCAGCCAGTACATCCATTTTGCATGATGTACTCTGCATATAAGGTAAATAAGCAGGGTGACAATATACAGCCTTGATGTACTTTTTTCCCAATTTGGAACCAGTCTGCTGTTTGGAACCATGTTTGGAACTATGTCCAATTCTAATTGTTGCTTTTTGACCTGCATACAGATTTCTCAGGAGGCAGGTCAGGTGGTCTGGTATTCCCATCTCTTGAAGAATTTTCCAGTTTGTTGTGATCCACACAGGTCAAAGGCTTTGGTGTAGTCATTGAAGAAGTAGATGCTTTTCTAGAAATCGCTTATGTTTTCTATGATCCAATGGATGTTGGCAGTTTGATCTCTGGTTTCTCTGCCTGTTCTAAATCCAGCATGAACATCTGGAAGTTCATGGTTCATTTACTGTTGAAGCCTGGCTTGGAGAATTTTGAGCATTACTTTGCTAGTGTGTGAGATGAGTGCAATTGTGCAGTAGTTTGAACGTTCTTTGGTATTGCCTTTCTTTGGGATTGGAATGAACACTGACCTTTTCCAGTCCTATTGCCACTGCTGAGTTTTCCAAATTTGCTGGCATATTGAGTGCAACACTTTAACAGCATCATCTTTTAGGGTTTGCAATAGCTCAACTGGAATTCCATCACCTCCACTAGCTTTGTATGTAGTGATGCTTCCTAAGACCCACTTGACTTCAGGATATCTGGCTCTAGGTCATTGATCACACACCATAGTGGTTATCTGGGTCATGAAGATATTTTTTCTATAGTTCTTCTGTGTATTCTTGCCACCTCTTCTTAATATCTTCTGCAGCTGTTAGGTCCATACCATTTCTGTCCTTTATTGTGCCCATCTTTGCATGAAATGTTCCCTTGGTATCTCTAATTTTCTTGAAGAGATCTCCCATCTTTCCCATTCTACTGTTTTCCTCTATTTCTTTGCATTGATCACTAAGGAAGGCTTTCTTATCTCTCCTTGCTATTCTTTGGAACTCTGCATTCAAATGGGTATATCTCCTTTTCTCCTTTGCCTTTAGCTTCTCTTCTTTCTCAGCTATTTTTAAGGCCTCTGCAGACAACCATTTTACCTTTTTCCATTTCTTTTTCTTGGGGATGGTCTTGATCACTGCCTCCTGTACAATGTCACAAACCTCTGTCCATAGTTCTTCAGACACTCTATCAGATCTAATCCTTTGAATATATGTGTCACTTCCACTGTATAATCGTGAGGGATTTGATTTAGGTCATACCTGAATGGTCTGGTAGTTTTCCCTAGTTTCTTCAATTTAAGTCTGAATTTTGCAATAAGGGGTTCATGATCTGAGCCACAGTCTGCTCCCAGTCTTATTTTTGCTGACTGTATAGAGATTCTCCATCTTCAGCTGCAAAGAATATATTCAATCTGATTTTGGTGTTGACCAACTGGTGATGTCCATGTGTAGATTAGTCTCTTGTGTTGTTGGAAGAGAATGTTTGCTATGATCATGCATTCTCTTTGCAAAACTCTGTTAGACTTTGCCATGCTTCATTTTGTACTCCAAGGCCAAACTTGCCTGTTACTCCAGGTGTCTCTTGACTTCCTACTTTTGCATTTCAGTCCCCTTATAATGAAAAGGACATCTTTTTGGGTGTTAGTTCTAGAAGGGCTTGTAGGTCTGCATAGAACTGTTCAACTTCATCTTCTTCAGCATTACTAGTTGGGGCATAGACTTGGATTACTGTGATATTGGGTGGTTTGCCTTGGAAAAAACAGAGATCATTCTGTCGTTTTTGAGATTGCACCCAAGTACTGCACTTCAGACTCTTTTGTTGACTATGAGGGCTACTCCATTTCTTCTTAAGGGATTCTTGCCCACAGTATATTCAGATATAATGAATAATTATAATTCAGATATAATGGTTATCTGAATCAAATTCACCCTTTCCAGTCCATTTTAGTTCACTGATTCCTAAAATGTCGATGTTTACTCTTGCCATCTCCTGTTTGACCACTTCCAATTTGCCTTGATTCATGAACATAACATTCCAGGTTCCTATGCAATATTGTTCTTTATAGCATCGGACTTTATTTCCATCACCAGTCACATACACAACCGAGAGTTGTTTATGCTTTGGCTCTGTTTCTTCATTCTTTCTGGAGTTATTTCTTCACTCTTCTCCAGTAACATATTGGGCACCTACCGACCTGAGAAGTTCATCTTTCAGAGCATATCTTTTGCCTTTTCATACTGTTCATGGGGGTTCTCAAGGCAAGAATACTAAAGTGGTTTTCCATTGCCTTCTCCAGTCGACCAAGTTTTGTCAGAACTCTCCACCTTGACCCATCAGTCTTGGGTGGGCCAGTGAGTTAGACAAGGTTGTGGTCCATGTGATCGGTTTGATTAGTTTTCTGTTATTGTGGTTTACATTCTCTCTGCCCTCTGACAGATAAGGATAAGAGGCTTATGGAAGCTTCCTGATAGGAGAGACTTGACTGTAGGGGAAACTGGGTCTTGTTCTGATGGGCGAGGCTGTGCTCAGTAAATCTTTAATTCAACTTTCTGTTGGTGGGTGGGGCTGTGTTCCCTCCCTGTTGTTTGATCTGAGACCAAACTATGGTGGAGATGAAGATATCGGTGACCTCAGTCAAAAGGTCCCATGCACTCACTGCTACACTCAGAGCCCCTGATCCTGCAGCAGGCCACTGCCAACCCATGGCTTCGTCGAAGACTCCTGGACACTCACAGGCAAGTCTGGGTCGGTCTTTTGTGGGGTCACTGCTCCTTTCTCCTGGGTCCTGGTGCGCACGAGACACAAGAGTCTGTTTCCCTGCTGCTGCTAAGTCACGTCAATCGTGTCCAACTCTGTGCGACTCCACAGACGGCAGCCCACCAGGCTCCTCCGTCCGTCCCTGGGATTCTCCAGGCAAGAACACTGGAGTGGGTTGCCATTTCCTTCTCCAGGACTTACACAGGACTCCCTGTGAAAGTTCGTCTGCTCAGCGGCTCTATGATGGGGTTAATGGCAACCTCCTCCAAGAGGACTTATTCCACACTGAGCTCTGCTGCACCCAGAGCCCCTGCCCCTGTGGCAGGCCACTGCAGACCCATACTTCCACAGGAGACCCTCAAACACTCAAAGGCAGGTCTGGCTCAGTCTTGGTGGGGTGTCTGGGCCCTGGTGCACACAAGGTTTTGTTTGAGCCCTCCTAGCATCTGAGCTTCCCTCATAGTTCAGTTGGTAAAGAATCCACCTGCAATGCAGGAGACATCGTTTCGATTTCTGGGTTGGGAAGATCCACTGGAGAAGGGATAGGCTACCCACTCCAGTATTCTTGAGCTTCCCTGGTGGCTCAGCTGGTAATGAATCTGCCTGCAACGTGGGAGACCTGGGTTCGATTCCAGAGTTGGAATCCCCTGGAGAAGGGAAAGGCTACCCACTCCAGTATTCTGACCTGGAGCATTCCATGGACCATATAGACCATGGGGTCGAAAAGAGTCAGACACGACTGAGCAACTTTCACTTTCAGAGTATCTCTGCAGGGTATGGAATTTGATTCTAAATGTGATTTCACCCCTCCTACTGTCTTGCTGGGGCTTCTCCTTTGCCCTTGGACATGGGGTATCTTTTTTTCATGGGATCCAACATTCTCCTGTTGATGATTGTTCAGTAGCAAGTTGTAATTTTGGAGTTCTCACAGGAGAAGATGAGCGCATGTCCTTCTACTTTGCCATCTTGAAAGCAAAACCCCATTTGTTTATACACACACACACATATATATACATGCTGCTGCTGCTAAGTCGCTTCAGTCGTGTCCGACTGTGTGACCCCATAGACAGCAGCCCACAAGGCTCCTCTGTCCCTGGGATTCTCCAGGCAAGAATACTGGAGTAGGTTGCCATTTCCTTCTCCAATGCATGAAAGTGAAGAGTAAAAGTGAAGTTGCTCAGTCGTGCCCGACTCTTAGCGACCCCATGGACTGGAGCCTACCAGGCCCCTCCGTCCATGGGATTTTCTAGGCAAGAGTACTGGAGTGGGGTGCCATTGCCTTCTCTGATATATATACATAGGCTTATATATATATATGTATACATAGGCATATATATATATATATACACACACACACACACACACATATATATATATAGGCTTATATATGTAGCAACCCACTCCAGTACTCTTGCCTGGAGAATCCCTTGGGCAGAGGAGCCTGGTGGGCTACAGTCCATAGGGTTGCAGTCAGTCACAACTGAGCGATTGACACATACCCACACACATATATATAGGCTTCCCAGGTGGCACTAGTAGTAAAGAATCCACTTGCCAATGCAGGAAACCTAAGAGACACAGGCTCGATTTCTGGATCGGGAAGATCCTTTGGAGGAAGGTGTTGCAACCTACTCAAATATTCTTGCCTGAAGAATCCTATGGACAAAGGAGCCTGGCAGGCTACAGTCCATACCTCGCAAAGAGTCAGACACGACTGAGTGTTCTCTTTTCACTAGGGCACCTACAGCAGTCTCTGCAATAAAGGCCCACAACAAAACTTTAAACACTCCAGAACATTCCTAGTAGAGATGACATCAGCACTGTTCTGAAGCCCTGGTATCATTGTCTGATCTCAGAATGATACCTAAAACTCAGCCTCTGCACTAGTGCTGAATCTCAGAGACAGAGTTTTGAGTCAAGTAGAAAACAATAGCTTTATTGCTTTGCCAGGCAAAGAGGGAGAGAGAGGACTCATGCCCTTCACAAACTGTGTCCCAACCCAGGAGCATTAGATGATGAGTTTTACAGCAATAGTTCAAGGAGGGGATTGCTGATAAGATTAGAGTGTGTGCCTAAACTCCTTTAAACTAGTCTCTGGTAATCTGATGGGTTTCTGTGGTTCCTTTAATCTAGAGAGCTTCTCTGGAATGAAGAATGCTGACATCTTCCATTTGTTGTGGAGTTTTGGTTCTACAAAGAGTTTAAAGATATTATTATGTGTATCCCTTGAGGCAGAACCAGGACCCCACCCCAAGGCTGCATTGTTATTTGTTGGCTGTTTCTTAAGGACTTTCTTTAAATCCCTTGTGGCTCAGAGGTTAAAGCCTGCAATGTGGGAGACCTGGGTTCGATCCTTGGGTCAGGAAGATCCCCTGAGAGGAAAATGGCAACCCACTCCAGTATTCTTGCCTGGAGAATCCCATGGATGGAGGAGCCTAGTGGACTACAGTCCATGGGGTTGCAAAGAGTCAGACACGACTGAGCGACTTAACTTTCACTAACTAACTTTCTCTTGTCTCTACTTTCCCTCCCTTCCCAGATTAGTAACAGCCCAATTCTACCCTTTGGGACTCAGGGAAAGTCATGGAGGTTGGAGTCTGTTCCCTACAAACAAGAAATGGGGTACACAGAAAGGCTTCTGTGCCTAGGAGCTGCACAGGGTCCTGTTCAGTTTCAAGAACAGCCCAGGGATTTGCCACTCTGCTGCGTGATGCTAATTCAACATCTCACATCTTGGTTACATTTTCCCATATAAACTTTTTCTTTTCAATTTCTGAAAATCTTAATTTTCAGAAAGACCATTTTTATTTTTTGTTTGTATTACAACAGTAATACAAAGATCCTCTTAATTCCCTTTGGTGTCAATCATCAAGTTTTGTCAATTTCCATCCTAAATATCTCTCAAATGCATGTATTTCTCTAACCTCTGCCACCATACAGTTCAGGCAACTGGTATCTTTGCCTGTGTCTGTGCTCAGTCACTTCATTCATGTCTGACTCTTTGCAGATCTATGGACTGTAGCCTGCCAGACTTCTCTGTCCATGGAATTCTCCAGGCAAGAACACCAGAGTGGGTTGTCATTTCCTCCTCCAGGGGATCTTCCTGACCTAGGGATTGAAGCTGAGTCGCTTGTGTCTCCTGCATTGGCAGGTGGATTCTTGATCACTGGTGCCACCCAGGAAGCCCATCTTTTGCCTGTTCAACAGCAAAAAATGAATCTCTCTTCTCTTCCCCAAATCCACTGGTCTCTTGTCTCCACATCACTTCTCTTCTAGGCGGCCACAGTGAACTTTTAAAAACACAGCTCTGATCACCCTCCATCCTCTAATGCCTTGTCTCTTCTCCTAGAACAAAAATCAAGCTCTCTCACCCGGGCTATAAGTCTGGCCCTACCCACTTCCCCAGGCTCCTTCTTCATTTACTCTTCCTGTCTGGTGCTCTTCAGCTATACTGACCTTGCAATTTCTCTTCTGCCACAGGCCTTGGCATTTACTGTTCCTTATCTGGAAGGATGTCTCCACCACCCCATCTCTATCTCATCCCCTTTTGCTTTGCTGTCGTTCAGCTGTTGTGTCCGACTCTTTGTGACCTCATGGACTGCAGCACACCAGGCTTTCCTGTCCTCCATTATTTCCCAGAGTCTGCTCAAACTCACATCCATTGAGTCGGTGATGCCATCCATCCAATCATCTCATCCTCTGTCACCCCTTCTTTTCCTGCTCTCAATCTTTCCCAGCATCAGGGTCTTTTCCAATGTGTCAGCTCTTCACATCAGGTGGCCAAATATTGGTGCTTCAGCTTCAGCACTGGTCTATTCATCTTTCTTTCCCATTTCAGCTCAAGGTCACTTTTTTAGGGAAGACTTCCCTGACCAGCTCCCCAACCCTTCTTTAGAACTCTTTTATAGTTACAAATTCATCAAGTGTTTTACCAGACGAAATTCTGCCTTCCCCGCTAGATTCTTAGCCACATGATATAGTTACACTTTATATTAATGATGCTTAATAATAATAATATATGGTAATGATTTGGGAATGAGATCTGGGACCCAAATTCTCTTGTCAGAATTCTTGGCAAACAAGTATTCTTAGCAAACACTTTCTCCATTGTGAGAGATTAGAGAGTACCTAATCTAGAGAAAAGGACCCCAAAATTAGTTTTGGGGTCCTTTTCTGGATAAAATCCTAATATAATTTCCCTGTAATGAATCAAACTGTATGGAAGGTGGAGAAGAGAAAATCAGGAAAGTCCTGGCAGAACCTGAGTCTGGCCACTTTTCTCTTTTATTTATTTTTTAAATTAATTTTTATTGGAGTGTGATTGATTTACAATGTTGTCTTAGTTTCTGCTGAAAAGTAAAGTGAATCACTTATACATATATCCATCTTTTTTAGATTGTTTTCCCATATAGGTCATTACAGAGTGCTGCAAGTTTCCTGTGCTATACGATAGGTTCTTTTAGTTATCTCCTCTTTGCTTTAAAAATGATTCTTTGGCTCTCATCAGAGGTAGTTTCAAGCACAGGTCAGTTTCTTGGAAACATTAGTACGTGTTCCCAGGACACGCCTTGGTCTGCTATGTGCTATTGGGCAAAATGTCCTTAGGTTAATCAGTGGTGTTTATTATTGTCGTTTTAAACCCCAAGACAAAATCGGATTTCAATCGGTAGTTTCCCTCCCTAGTTCAGAAGGAGGGGAGAGCAGGGCGGGAGAGCAAGGGCCAGAGATGTAAAGAAGACACTCCCCTCCTCCCAGCTCCCCGACACCCACACCCTCCCCTACCCCCCACCCTGCGCCTCCATCTCCTCCTCCCAATCCCCGTTTTCAGCTCTCGAGGGTAATAAATAAACATGGAAAGTTCAGTAAACCACAGACACTTGTAGAGGGCCATCCCAGGCCACACAGCAGGGACAGTCCCCGCTTCGGACCAGGGTGCCAGTCCGCGTTCTGATTCCGCATTATCCGTGGACGCCCAAAGGCCCGCCCTCCTCCCACGGGCCTAAAGGGTCCTGAGGACCCCAGGCTGCTGGGCCCGGGGCGGGGGGTGGGAAGGACCTGACAGGGGACAGACACAGACGACCTGAGCGGGGACAAGTCTGTTCCAGGCCCTCCGGGGTCCTCAGGTGCCCTCGAGGGTCCTGGGCTGAAGAGGCTTCAGACGGGTGGGGGAATCCCTGGGCAAGGGTAAGGAGGCGTTCTGCGCGCAGCATACCCGCGGCCTCCCCTCGGCGGCCTCCCCTCGGCGGCCTCCCCTCGGCGGCCTCCCCTCGGCGGCCTCCCCTCGGCGGCCTCCCCTCGGCGGCCTCCCCTCGGCGGCCTCCCCTCGGCGGCCTCCCCTCGGCGGCCTCCCCTCGGCGGCCTCCCCTCGGCGGCCTCCCAGCGCGTTCTCCCGCTCGCGCTGCGCTCCCGCCGCTGAGGCGTTGGTGACGCCGCGGCGGTGCCTGCCTGAGGCCTACGGAGCAGGTACTACCGCACCCCCAACCCCACCCCATCCTGGGCCTGTACCGCCGTCTCCTCCCCCACCCCCACTCCAGGTGGGAGGTGAAGGCTGCAGGAAGAGGAGAGGTCTGTGTCCCCCTCTCTCAGTTGTCAGCTCCCCGCGGGCCCGCAGGGGGCCAAGTGGAAGCTTTGGGCCAAGAAGTGGTTCTCTTGATTTCCTCTGGGCCTGGCAATGACCCATGATGGCAAACTTCTGACACTGCTTTTGTTTTCCCCAACCTGTCCCCTTTCTTCACTCTCCCCTCCCTGCCCCCCCCCAACTAAAGTGCATTTTCTGTGGAGAATTTTTCAAAACTCTTTTGAAATAATTGGAAACCTCTGGTCTTGCCAAACCTTAGTTGGAAATCATTGTATTAGGGCTGTGACCCAGAAGGGAAAAAACAATAAGTGAGGTTAGAGAGAGAAAATGGTCAATGCCCACCTCCCCACTGCCCCCCAGTACACCCCAGACACATGTTAATGGGGAAGCAGGGACCACATACACACACACACACACACACACACACACACACACACACACACACACACACACACGGTCACCTTCGTCTGCAGCCTCCTACACAGAGGCACCAATTCCCCAGCTTGCCACTGATGCCAAGAACGGTGCCTGACACACAGTGGGCCCCCAATTAACTGTTACTTGAAAGTAAACCAGGTCATGTGCCTATATTAACTGTGGGGTTTGTGCCACAGCAAATAAAACAGTAAGGGTGAAAACCTTGTGAGGCTTTGCTCTGGATTTTGGCTGCTTGACCTGGTGTGCCCTCATGACGGCTGAACACGTGCTGAGCGCAGGGGGCCAACAATGGCCTGGCCGTGAGTGAGGACCCAGACGAGCAGCTGTGACTCACTTTCCCTGCCCTGCAGATAAAGGGATTTGAAATATTTACTGCTTTTGCAATAGTGATGATTACACAGAAAATCGCATCCCTTGGCCACTCTGAGTTCCTTAAAAAGAAAAATAAGAAACTTTCCGAGAAAAGTGTTGCATGGTAATTTGGGCAAAAGCCGAGTCTCCTGCAGAGGGACTTGGCTGCAGGATTTCTGGCAGGGTTCTCTTCTGAGAAGCCACTAATGAGCCCGTCTCTTGCCCCTCTGTTACCTGGAGTATTGCAGGGTCAGTGGCACCTGTTGCTTTCCACGTTTTGTGACAGAAATAACCCTTCCAGTCACCCATCATGAGGCTGACTTTCGCAGTAAGAAAATACCGCAGACTGTCCCAATCAGGAAGGCACGGTGCCTACAGTCCCTGGGGGGTGCCCACTTGCTGAGCTAGACCCCAGACAGCTCCTTTCAAAAGAAGAAGTGAAAACAAGGCAAACGTCTGGGTTCCCGAAAGGGTTATTCTGCCTTAGACTGCCCATAAAAATGCTATTGGCTGTTACCTGGCTCGGCCAAAGTACATCCAGAATGTCTTCTCTCGCCATTCAGTGCATTTGGTATTTTGGCTGAAAGGAAACAAGCAGAACTCTGCACTTCCAGAGCAAAGATGGAGCCGCAGGATCCAGTCAAGAGGGAAGGGGTAAGTGTACTGTCAGGGAGGCAGTGAGGAGCAGCCCCATCAGGACCTGTTCAGCATTGCTGGGGGATGCTCTTCAAAGTCGTGTGCACGGGGGGCCGCCCCCTCAGAGTTCACCCGCAGCTGGACTTTACAGGGACTAGAGAGAGGAGAGATTTAGAGACTTTTAGGTTTAAAGGTTCTTTGGGACGCATTCTTCTGGAACAGCTTTTCAAAGTAGTTAGAACAGAATTGATGGGACTCAAAGGCATTGATTTATCACAACTTCCTTAAGAACTTTAGATGAAGGGCTTCTGAAATCAGCAACAATATCCTTACCCATGGCCCCTGAGAGATTTTTTTGATTTTATTTGATTTTGGCTTCTGGACATTTTCATTAACCTTTTCAGCAGGTAAATCCAGCTAAGCCAGTATGCAAAGAAGATAGAAAGGATGTTGCAGGATTTGAATGTAACTCAGCTCGGTAGCAGAGATTTCCTACCTTTTAGATAATGAGACTCCTTTTTTTTTAGAGACAAAAGATTTTTCTGGACTTCTTTCGAAGTGTGCTGCTGTATAATTGCTGTTGTTATTTTTGATTGTCTCTTGCTGTACTTTTGATTATCTTTTGATTGAGGAAAATGCATAGGGACAGAAAGGTAACATAAAAGTACTGACACTTTTAAGAAGTTTGCATTTTATTCACTGCAACAGCATCTGCTTATATTGATGGGAGTAGATACATATCTGTGCAAATTACTATTTATTCATAGATATGAGACCCTTGCCATGGTCAAGTTGGACACATGTTCTGGAGTTAATAGATTAAAGTGGGTTTGGAAGGCAGAAATGCCTGGGATTCATTTCTGCTCCAGCCTATTCTAGCTGTGGGAACTTGGGCAAGTTATTTAACTACTCTGTGCCTCCGTTTTCTCATCTATAAAATGGGAATGATAGCCTTGCCATTCACAGAGGGCTGCTGGAACAACTAAATGAGATAATGCATGTAAATTACCTAGCACAGAGTAGATCCGCCATACATATTATTCTTTAAATTAATTTATTTTTGGCTGTACTGGGTCTTCGTTGCTGCACACAGACCCTCTCTAGTTGCAGTGAGCAGGGGCTACTCTTCGTTGAGGTGCACAGGCTTCTCCTTGAAGCGGCTTCTCTTGTGAAGCACGGGTTCTAGGCACACAGGCTTCAGGAACTGTGGTGTGTGGGCTTAGTAGTTGCATCACATAGGCTTAGCTGCTCCTCAGCATGGGGGATCTCCCCGGATCAGGGATCGAATCTGTGTCCTCTGCATTGACAGGCCGTTTCCCACCCACTGTCCCACCAGGGAGGTCCCCATATTATTATTTTTTGATCATCCTTTAGAGCAGGGCGCTACTGACATTCGGAGCTGTGGGGCCAGGGAGGGGGATGGTGGTGGCTGGCCTGGCTGTTGTAGGTTGTTTGGCATCATCTCTGGTGTCTGCTCACCAGATGCCAGTCTCACCCTCGCCCATGAGATTTCCTGCTTTGGAATCAGTGTGTCACGCCACAGGGCTTGTCTTGTGGACCTCATGGTAATAAGACCGTGCTAGGTCAAACGTTATCTCCTCTATTTTACAGAGAAGAGACTGTGAGATAACAAGAGCTTGGAGATTAGGGGATCAGGGGAAGCCCTGGTCCTTTCTGTGCCGCCTCTTCAGAGAGTAATGCGCCGCCCAACTGTGTCCCCAAGTGCGGCTGCAAAATAACAGAAATGCCCCACGTGGTGGTCCCTGAAAATGAACGATGCATTTTGAAAGGACGTGATTAAACGGTTACATACAAAACATAATCATAGTCACTTGCTTCTGCGATCCCCCCCAGGAGGGAGGCCTCCTCCAGGGATCCATCCCAGGGAATGCATGCTGCCCCCCTTCCAGGCTCCTGAGGGCAGACCTAGTCCTTTGGTAAATACGTGCCGGGGGACATCAAAACAGAACTAAGCCAGTGGTGGCTGTGAAAAAGAACCTGCAAGTCACACAGCAAAGCTGAAGGGGGCATTTAGGAGCTGAGGAGAAGTGGGGACAGTGAGTGAGGCCATAGAGTCTGGGCGACCACCGGGGGTGGGGGTGGGGCCGCTGCTCAGGCTGGTGGGAAGGGCCCAGCTCTCTTTCCCTCTGGTGGCTGTGTGTGTGACCGCAACCTCACCGGCCTTTGGGTTCCTCATCTGTAAAGAGAAAAGACACAAATTTGGTGTGCCCGAAGACTTCCCACGGGGAAAAAAAGATTCTTGGGCTGAAAGACAAAATAAAATGGATTATAAAAAGAAAATGCCAGAATGCTTTGGAAGATGAAAGCAGAGGTTTTTTTGTGGCATGCCGCCACCAACTAGTTGAGTGTCATTGAGCAAGTAACTTCCCTCTGATTTGCATCGTTAATAATTAATATTGATAACAAACCTCTGATGTAATGTGTAACGCTTGTAGTGTGTACCACAAGTCAGCTGTGGGTCTGAGCGTTTCACATGTATGAACTCATTTATTCCCCACATCCATCCTGTGAGGAAAGCAGTATCATCATCCCCATTTTACAGATGAAAGACAGAGAAGTTTAGGAGCTGGCCCAAGGCCACACAGCCAGCAGCAAGAAAGGCAGCTGCGGACTCCCACAGAGACAGGGCACTTCCAGTTTGTCTATCTTTCCTCTCCTCAGCACTCAGACCTCAAGGAACGTTTGTGAGACTTTGGATTCATTCCATAGTGTGATAAAGTGACTTACTGTGTTAATAATTCATAGGAACTCTTATTTTCCCAGGATATTTTTGTTCTGACTGGAGATGCATGACAGGCAAAAGTCTTAGGCTGAGAGTGTCTCTCTGACGGTAGAAAAGAAATTGGAGCCAAATTCCTGAGAGATGGTTTGGGTGGGGCCTTCTTCCCAGAGACCTGGAATCACACCCTGTCAGAAATGTTCTCACCGTCTTGAAAAACAGGAAGCCAGCTTACTGTGGGCACGAGGGAAGTGACCCCTAGCTTTTCTCCAAACCACAAATCACAGCTCTCCCTGGTCTCGGACAACAGCCCCGTCTCGCGTCTCGAGGCCGCGGAGCCACTTGTCATTTTTTTTTTGGCTGTGCTGGGTCTTCATGGCTGTGTGGAGCTTTTCTCTAGTTGCAGCGAGTGAGGCTGTTCTTTGCTGCAATGCACAGGCTTCTCTTTGTAGGGGCTTCTCGTTGCCGAGCACAGTCTCTAGGGCACACGGGCTTCAGTAGCAGCTCCCAGGCTCTAGAGCACAGGCTCAATAGTTGTGGTGCATGGGCGTAGTTGCTCCGTAGCACGTGGGATATTCCTGACCAAGGATCGAAACCGTGTCTCCTGTACTGGCAGGCAGATTCTTTACCTCTGAGCCACCAAGGAAGCCCCTCTTGTCATTTTTAACAAGCTTGTGGGAGACCTGCACATCCTGTCTGGCCCCTTCCTCTCTTTCTCATGCCCTAATCCAACCCTGTACCAAATTCTTCCTTTTGTCCTCCTCACAAGTATTAAAAAAAAGAAGAAGAGAAGAGAGACAAAAAGGAAAGCTTAAATCTGAATTTCTTTTACACCCCTCTTTTATATAGTGTAATAACTTTATTGGGAATATAACTCCCAGACCATTTCACCCCTTTAAACTTATACAATTCAATATACATTCACAGAATTGAATAACTATCACCATAATCAATTAAAACTTTTTTAAATATATTTTTTTAAATTTATTTTTGGCTGCACTGGGTTTCTGTTGCTGTGCATAGGCTTTCTCTAGGTGTAGTGAGCCAGAACTGCTCTAGTTGCGAGACACAGGGCTTCTCACTGTGGTGGTTTTTCTTGTTGCAGAGCATGAGCTCTAGGGCACGCAGGCTTCAGCAGCTGTGGCACATGGGTTCAGTTGCCCTGCAGCATGTGAAATCTTCCCGGACCAGGGATCGAACCTGTGTCCCCTGCATTGACAGGCAGACTCTTAACCACTGGACAACCAGGGAAGTCCACCACAATCAATTTTACAAGATTTTCATCACCTTTAAAAGAAACTCTGTAGCTATGGACAGTCACTCTGCATTTCCCCCATCTCCTCCTCTTCTCCCCCAACCCTGGGCAGTCACCGATTGATCTCTGTCTCCATGGATCTGTCTATTCCGGACATTTCACACAGATGGAACCAGGTGATCTGTGACTGGCTTCTTTCACGTAGCCCGTTTTCAAGGTCTGTTCACTTTGTAGGCCGTAACAGGGCTCCATTCTTTTTCACGGCCATGTAATATTTCACTGAATGACTATTCCACGTTTTGCTTATCAGTTCATCAGTTCATGAACATTTGGGTTGTTTCCACTTTTGAGTATGGTAAAAATGCTGCTATGAACATTTGTGATCAAGTTTGTGTAAACTCAAGTTTATGTTTTCATTCTCTTGGGTATAAACCTAGGAGTGGATTTGCTGGGTCATATACTTACTCTACATTTAACTTTTTGAAGAACTGTTGGACTGTTTTCCAAAGTGGCTGCACCATTTTGCATTCCTCCAGCAATGTGAGAGGGTTCACAACGTCCTTATCAACACGTATTATGTTTTTTTGGCTTTAATCATCCTAATGAGTGAGCAGTAGCATCAAACTGTGGGTTTGATTTTCATTTTTCTGACAGAATACCAGTTCCTTTAATTTTGCTCCCTACAATAATCCTCAAAGCTGGCACCTCTTGCCCCTGCCTTAGTCACTCCGCTACCCAAGCCCCCACCCTCTCTCAGTCACTTTCCTGACTTCCCTTTTTAACCACTTTTGTGGATTTTCTTCATAAAACTTGCTACAGTTCTAGTTTAATTATTAAGTACTTTAAAAAAAAGTCTTCCCCATTGGACCACAGTCTTCTTGGGGGCAGGCATTTTGTTCAACAGACTGTAGGGTGGTATCTGGCTCATAGGTGGCTGTCAGTAAATACTTGTTTAATGCATTGTCCATGAAAAATTAACCAACAGTCAATCTAAGAAAGACATGGAAATTTTTATTCATGCCAGCTTGAGGATTATAACCTGGGAAACAGCCTTTCAGAGAGCTCTGGGGACTCTTCTTCCTGTTAGAAGTCAAAGCACAGTTATGTAATTTCTGAGACAGAGGGTTATATACATCAAAGTAACGTATTGATGGTTTACGTAGTCTAGAAAAGCAAGTAAAGAGCTATTGTGACCTCTTATAGGACTGAAGAAGGAATGTTGTCTCCTAAGGTTTTATCTTGCTGGAGCCGGGAGGAAATTGCTTTTTTTTATTATTTATTTATCTATTTAGGAGTAGGCATTCCTGTGTTTTCTAAGGGGACCTAGTTAATGTGTAACACAGATGCACAATGCACCCTAAAGGGGAGGAGATAATGATCCAAGCAGCGAAGAAGATTTTACCTTAAATTTTTCTTTTCCTGCCTTAAGAATAATTCTGTTTCATCCAAAGGAAGGAGTTTGGACCAGCAAGGTTAGTGAAGACTTACCAAAATGTCCTTGCATTTTCCACAACGGGTGAGCTCTGATTCCCAAGGGTCCCTAGAATGTGCCTGTGGCTTGAATTCAAGGAAGAAGCCAGGGACTAGAAGTTGAATCATGTGCTCTAGGCTTAAAGAATTGACAGCCTGAGATCCTTCTGATGAGTTTTGCTAGGATCCTGTAAAAGCAGTCAAGGAGCTGTCTAGTCATGTGCCTGGCAAGATCCTCCCAGTTTAGGGTATGAGCTCAGGGCATCACTCAGCTCCCTGGCTGAGCTTTGCTAAGGACTTTAAATCCTAGGACTCATCAAAGCAGAATGCCGGAGTTGCCCCTGCAGAATGAATGAAACTGGGTGCATTTATAGTTTATCACTTACTGAGAAGAGAATTGGAAGAGGAGACATTTTAATTAACATTTTTTCTTCCTTCATTTCTTCCTTCCTTCCTTCCTCCCTTCCATCAAATCAAGCAATAGGACAGCTATGAAGTGAAGTGAAATTCACTCAGTTGTGTCCAACTCTTTGTGACCCCATGGACTATACAGTCCGTGGAATTCTCCAGGCCAGAATACTGGAGTGGGTAGCCTTTCCCTTCTCCAAGGGATCTTCCCAACCCAGGGATCGAACCCAGGTCTCCCACATTGCAGGTGGATTCTTTACCAGCTGAGCCACCAGGGAAGCCCAAGAATACTGGAGTGGGTAGCCTGTCCCTTCTCCAGCTACAGGGGAGGGATCTTTGCTTTGTTCTCTACTATCTCCGTATTACATAGGACCAGAATGCCTGACGCACAGTGGGTGCTCAATCTGTTGAATGAATGAATGAATGAATGAGTGAATGATTACCCGGAGCACTTCAGGAGATGAGCTCCCTATTACATAGGACCAGAATGCCTGACGCACAGTGGGTGCTCAATCTGTTGAATGAATGAATGAGTGAATGATTACCCAGAGCACTTCAGGAGATGAGCTCAGTTGGCCCTATGCTACCTACTGGGTGGGGTTTTGGGGGTGGTGGTGGGTGTGCCTACCTGTGTACCCCCGTCTTTAGAAAACACCATGCAGCAAGTGCCCTGGAACCCTTCTTCCCTCCTGGGCCCCATTGCCTGCTCCCCGACTTCCATCACCCACTGCCTCTACTGGCCCCAGGGAGTGGTGGGGCCTGAGCCTACTGCTCCTTTTCGGTGGCTCTTCTCATCCTCACCAGAAACTTCCTGTGAACAAAGTGTTTGTTAATTCATTTGGTGGAGGGAGGGTTCGGCTCTTAACCAGGGCCTTTGCGGGTCCTACACTTGCTCTGTGGGGTAGGGGAGGGGTGTCACTAGCTCGCACGTCCCCTTCCGGGCACAAGGCAAGGCCCGGGTGACCACTGTTTCTCAGCCTGTCCTATTCCTACTTGCCTCTCTCAAAAGGTCCTCCTTAGATCAGCAGGGATGTTGTTCAAGGAGATGTGAGGACCACAGCTCGGCACAGGAGGTACTGGGTCCCATGTGCCAGGGACCTCAGTAGGAACACAGGATGAAGTGCATCAACAGTGGGTTCTGAGAGCCATACCCAGACTCACCCCCAGTCAGTGGATTCACCTTCAGGACTAGACGCTTCCATAAAATTAATCCTCGCAATAACTCCAAGGGTTGTCATTATCCTAATGCTAAAGATGAGGAAATTGAAGATCAAAGAAATTAAGCCAGAAAGTGGCAATGAACAAATTCAGACTGAGATCCATAGGGTCTAACAGCAAAGCTCCTTCCACTTAATGAGTGTTCAAAGTTTCCCAAGGGTCAAAGGGGATATCACGGAATGTGTGTGTTTAAAGAGTCCCCCGAAATCTATATTTAAATTTTTTTCACTGTGCCTTCTGCTTCTTACAGCAAAGTCTAGAGGTTAAAGGAAATGAATCAGTGACCCTAAATAATTAAAAATTTTCACATTTCTTCTCTTTGATTTTTAAGGGAGTTTGTGTCGGAGGCAACCCTTTGGACTACAGCCCACCAGGCACCTCTGTCCTTGGGATTTTTCAGACAAGAATACTGGAGTGGGTTGTCATTTCCTCCTCCAGGGGATCTTCCTGAGCCAAGGATCAAACCCACATCTCTTGCATCTCCTGCATTGCAGCGAATTCTGAACTTGCTGAGCCATCAGGGAAGCCCCGGTGGCATAGTGGTAAAGAAACCACCTGCCAATCCAGGAGACATAAGAGATGTGGGTTCAGTCCCGGAGTCAGGAAGATCTCCTAGAAGAGGAAATGGCAACCCCTTCCAGTATTTTTGCTTGGAGAATCTCATGGACAGAGGAGCCTGACAGGCTACAGTCCTTGGGATGGCAAAGAGTTGGACACGACTGAGCGACTAAACACACAAACACACGACTGAGCGACTAAACACACAAGTGCTGTTGGAGGCAGTGCTTGAGTGCATTTGCTGCAGTAGGCCAAGGCAGCTCCACAGCAGAAATGTCATAGAAGCACTCAGACATTGGATGGAGTGCTGGAACAGGTGACCCTTTAGTTCTGTTCTGACCCAGTGATTCTCAACCAGGGGCAAGTCCCCACCCACTCTGGGGACATCTAGCTATGTCTGGAGACATTTAGGTTGCCACACATGGGGGGAGGGCTGTCCCTACCATGCACATAGGACAGCCCAGGACAACACAGGATTGTCCAAGCCTAAGCGCTACTGTTAAGGAAACCTGTGCCACACAGGTGAGTGGAGGGTAGGTTTCCAGACACGGAGTGGTTGAAAGACCGTGGGTCTTCAGGTCCCATTACATCCATCTTTCTACAAGACTCTGAGTAAATCCTGAGTTCCATGGAAGCCCGGGGATGCTTCCTGACCTGAAGCTGTGATCTCGTCTCCCGCAGAGGCTGACACCCGTGATTGTTCTGGCGACACTGATAGCTGCCTTTGGGTCGTCCTTCCAGTATGGGTACAACGTGGCTGCTATTAACTCCCCTTCAGAGGTAGGTCGCTGTGGTGGGCAAGGCACAGCCCCCCAGGGAACAGGGAGGTGGGTTTGGAGCAGCTGGTGTCTGGGTGGCTGCTAGGGTGGACCACATACGTGTTGGGGGCACACGGTGGGGCCTCGAGTGAAGGGAGGGGTCACACCCAGGAGACAACAGCACAGACTCAAGGAACCTGCAGGCACAGGGCCGTGGGGCTGCACCAGGTCCCCGGGCCTCAGATTCTTGTGGAGAGCCAGGCCTGGCTGGACACAAGGCGGGCTGGCCTCAGGGGTGGTCGGGGGGGAGGTTTGAGAGGGCTCTAATCTTCTACAGACAGGTAATCCACGGCAGGGTCTGGATGGGGAAGGGATCATCTGACATTGATTCTGTGATTGGAAGGGTGGAGTCATTCCTTTCTGGGGTTAGAAACATCCTGAGTGGTTTGCCTATCAGAGGCCTTGCAGCCCCCTACATTCTGCCCCCGGCCTGTGGGTGCCCCCTGCTAATTGCTTTTAATCCTCAGTCCCTCTCCTGCACTTCATCATGTTGATGTCCACATGCCCAGCTCATCCCATCGGGTGGCCTAACAGCTTCCATTCTTCTTTCTGCACAAACCAGCTCGAATGACTCTGGTGTTCTGCTTTGCTCTGCTCTCCAGTTCATGAAAGACTTCTACAACTATACCTACTATGACAGAGTCGGTGAATACATGAACGAGTTCTACTTGACCTTGCTGTGGTCGGTTACCGTGTCCATGTTTCCCTTCGGAGGCTTCCTCGGCTCTCTCATGGTTGGCCCCTTGGTAAATAACTTAGGCAGGTAAGAGACAGTGAAACTCATAGACTCCATCAGAGTTTAAAACCCAGACCAAAAAAAAAAAAGTCTCACAGACAAATAAACTTATGGTTTCCAGTAGGGAAGGATCCGGGCAAGGGATAGTTAGGGAGTCTGGGATGGATATGTACACACTGCTGTATTTAAAAGGGACGCACGGTGTAGCACAGCGAGCTTTGCTCTGCCGCATAGCATGGCAGCCTGGATAGGCGGGGACTTTGGTAGAGAATGGATACATGGATATGTATGGCTCAGTCTCTTTGCTGTCCACCTGAAACTGTCATGACATTGTTAATCGGCTATACTCCAATATAAAAGAAAAAGTTTCAGAAAAAGAAAAAAAAAAATTTTTAAAGCCAAGCTTAAAGCAGAAATCATTATTGTAAAACTAGGTAATGACCACTGTGATGATTTTTCTTTCTTAATGGAGTAAGAAGAAGACCAGACCTTGACCAAGTGTCTGGGGACTTAGGCAATGAAGGTCTCAAGGGTGGAGGTGGGTGGGGGTGACGGTTCTCGGGCTCTGGGGTGGGCTTGGACAGAACACAGAGTGCTTCAGAGATCAGGATTCACTCCCACTCTTGCCCTCTCTTGTCTTAAAATCTTACCACAACTTCTTTCTGGCCTTTGGAAGAGTCAAGGGTAGGACAGCATGGCCAAGACATGGGGCACAGTGTAGACTGTAGCCTAATGCTCCTAAACTCTGCCTCCTAAGTGAAGATAAGCTAACCTGCTCTGTTCTTTTATACTGGGGCCCAGTAATATGCAAAATGTAGCCCAAGTTAAATTCCTGCAAAACTCTGAAATGGCTAAGATCAGTGTCCAGCCCTTCCGGGTGAAACCATGATCCCAGGGCGACCTTCATTGTGAGGGTCATGAACGCCAAGAGCAGAGCTTAAATCTTGCCTCTAACTCTAGACACATGAGAGGTTCTGTATTTGATTCTCCCACTCCCCGGGTAAAAATCCACAGGCATGAGATAGCAGCCTTGTTATGAGCAACATTTAAGAGTTCCTCCCCTCCAACCTCCTCCCTCTGAGGATGAGCACACAGAGGCAGGTTGAGGTCAGGGCTCCGTTCTCAGCCACAGATCTAGTGAGCTCAAGACTCAAGGCCCGACTTTACAACTTGATTCCTTCCCCAGTCTTTTTCAAAAAGAATCTAAGGACTTCCCTGGTGGCTCAGAGGTAAAGACTCTGCCTGCCAACTCAGGAGACACAGGCTCAACCCCTGATCTGAGAAGATTCCATAGGCTGAGGAACAACTAAGCCCATGTGACACAGCTATTGAGCCTGTGCTCCCCAACAAAAGAAGCCTCTGCAATGAGAAGCCACAAGCGGGGAGTAGTCCCCTCGCTGCAACTAGAGAAAAAGGCTCGCAGCAATGAAGATTCAGCACAGCCAAAAATAAACAAATAAGTCAAATTATTTATATATATATATATATATATAAAACACACACACACAAAAATAGAATCTGAGAATAGACACATACAAGCTGTGAATCGGAATCTAAGATCCTGAAGTCTTTCGGACAGTCTGGTGTTGGATGCACAGTTCTCCTTGTGGACCACCAGGGGGCAGGACATCAATCAGGTCACAGGTCTGCAGGGTGCTTCTCGAGTGAAGGACTAGCCGTCTGGTCTGCAGATGGAGCTGACAGTTACAAGTCCAACTGAAGAAGTGATAAATACTGTTCAGTTGTTTGTGGTTTTCTTAAAGATTTGTCAGCATTCCTTAAATGTCAGTAGCAAGCTAACAATTTATTGATTTGTTCGTCTGTGCCAGGCTCTATCCCAAGTGCTTTTAGGGGATATTCAGTTCACTTCAGTTCAGTCGCTCAGTCGTATCCGACTCTGCAATCCCATGGGCTGCTGCATGCCAGGCTTCCCTGTCCATAACCAACCCCGAGACTTTACTCAAACTCATGTCCATAGAGTCGGTGATGCCGTCCAATCATCTCATCTTCTGTCTTCCCCTTCTCCTGCCTTCCCAGCAACAAGGTCTTTTCCAGTGAGTCAGTTCTTCACATCAGTTGGTCAAAGTATTGGAGCTTCAGCTTCAGCATCAGTCCTTCCAATAAATATTCAGGACTGATTTCCTTTAGGATTGACTGGTTTGATCTCCTTGCAGTCCAAGGGACTCTCAAAGAGTCTTCTCCAAACACCACAGTTCAAGACTATCAGTTCTTTGGCTTAGGGGATATTAATTCCACCAATTCTTACAAAAGCCCCTTCCTCTTTTCACACTTGGGAAAAACAGGCAAAGAGGGGTGCTGTAACTTAGCCAGAATTACACAGCTGGGAGGAAATTGCATCTCTAAGCATGTGCAAGTAATGTCCACACTGGACTCTGTTATTTCAGCCACAGATATCTTCTCAATCTGTTGCTTTATTTTTAATTGTACATATAGTATGTTTAAAGCTTACTTTTGTCATGTGTTTAATGAATTAATTTATTCATTTGCCTGTTCTGGGTCTTAGTTGCAGCTTGGGGGATCTTCAGACTCCATTGTGGCATGCAGGATCTTTTTTTTTTAAATTTTTTTATTTTTAAACTTTACAATATTGTATCGGTTCCGCCATAATGCAGGATCTTTAGTTGCAGCATATGGGATCTAGTTCCCTGACTAGGGATCGAACCTGGGCCCCTAAATTGGGAGCTTGGAGCCTTAGCCACTGGACCACCAGGGAAGTCCCCATATAGAAAAAATTCAAAATCTTTAAATGTTCAAGTGGTCACATTTAACTAATTCATGATTTTTGCTTTTTGTGTCTTAAATAGTCTTTCTTACCAGAGGTCTAGGAGGGCATGGCAACTCCCATGGACAGAGGAGCCTGGTGGGCTACCGTCCATCGGGTTGGAAAGGGTTGGACACACTGAAGCAACTTAGCACGCATGCATGCACCAGATGTCATTCGGATGGTCTTCTATAATTTAAAAAATAATTTTACAACTTTGTCTTCCCCATATAGATCTGGAATTTTGATTTGTATTTGATGGGTGAGTGCTGAGGGAAAGCCAGTTTTATTTTTTTCATGTAAAAAAATAAATTGAAATCCCTGAAAAAGGATTCTACTTGGAATTACTTTGGATTTATTTAATTGGAGGAAAACTGACATCCTTACACTACTGAATCTTCTCTTTCACAAGCAGTCTATGGCTCATTTATTTACCCCAGAAGTTACTCCAGTTGCTTGTCTGAGGTTTCATGTCTTCTGTTCTGGCAAGTTTTCAGCCATCATTTCTGTGAATATTTTTTCTCCTCCATTTTCTATATTCTTTCTTCAGGAAACTCCTCAGTGTCTTTGTTGTTGTTGTTGCCTTTTTGACTTCTTTAAAAAATTATTTTAAAAAAGTTATGGTGGGAATTCTCGGTGGTTCAGTGGTTAGGACTGGGTGTTTTCACTGCTGGGGTCGGGGTTTGATCCTTGGTCAGGAAACTAAGATCTTGCAGGAAAAAAAAAAGTGGTAAAATGTATATATAACATTTTAATCAAATTTTAATTGTGTAGGTATCAGCATTAAGTGCATTCACATTGTTATGTAACCATGACCACCGTCTATCGCCATAACTTCTCATCTTGCAAAAATGGACACTATGTACCCATTAAACAATAACTCCCCTTTCTCCTCTTCCCCTGAGTCACCAATGGACTTTGTATCTCTATGCATTTGACTACTCTAGGGACCTCATATGAATGGAATCATGTAAGATTTGTCTTTGTGTGACTGGGTCATCTCACTTTAGCCTAATGCCCTCAAAGTACAATATTATTGTAGCACATGTTGGGATTTCTTTCATTTTAAGGCTGAATAATACTCTGATGTATGAACATACCACATTCAGTTTATTCTTTCATTCATTGATGGATGTCTGGGTTGCTTCCACTCTCTGGCTGCTGTGACTAATGATATTATGAAAGCGAAAGTGTTAGTCGCTCAGTCATGTCCAACCCTTTGTGACCCCATGGACTGTAGCCTGCCAGACTCCTCTGTCTGTGGAATTCTCCAGACAAGAATACTGGAGTGGATAGCCATTCCCTTTTGCAGGGTATCTTCCCAACCCATGGATCGAAGCTAGGTCTCCTGCATTGCAGGTGAATTCTTTACTGTTTGAGCCACCAGGGAAGCCCAATGATATTATAATCCTCCTTACCTTAATCTGTCGTACTTCCCTCCTCTTCCTCCTGCTCCTTCTTCTTTCTCTCTTTCTTGCTTTCTATGTAACTTCCCCAGATTTGCCTTTCTATTCATTAATTCTCTCCTCCGCTGAAGTTATCTTCTGTGTTTTTGTTTCAATGACTATATTTTTCATTTCTATAATTTTTATTCATTTGTTTTTAAAATCTATCTCTTTTTTGCTATTATTTTGGGTAGTTTTGTTTTAAATACTTTCTTGTTCTTTGTATACTATGCTTTGACTCCTTATTTTTTTTAATTAATTTATGTTTAATGGAAGGATAATTGCTTTACAGAATCTTGTTTTCTGTCAAACCTCAGCATGAATCAGCCATAGGTGTACATGTATGCCCTATGACACAACTCATTTAATACATATTTTGTAACTTCTATCTAATCCTGTTGTCTGAAGCTGTACTGTCTGTGTGTGATGTGGTGGATCGTTTTGTGTATCCGGTAACTGTACTGCTCCTTCCTGGGGGGTAATGGGAGTGGTGGCTAGGGGAGTCCCGGGAGCCTGATGTGAGGGGACACCCAAGACAAGCTTTCACTTTGCCGTTGGCTCTCCAGGGCCCAAGTCCATGTCCAGTCTTGACTTAAATGGGAATGCTTTGTAAGTTTCACTAAGTTGGGTTTGTTTTTTTCTTATAGGTTTTTAAGGGATGGGCTTCCCTCATAGCTCATTTGGTAAAGAATCAGCCTGCAATGCAGGAGACCCCAGTTCGATTCGGGGTTGGGAAGATCCGCTGGAGAAGGAATAGGCTACCCACTCCAAAATTCTGGCCTGGAGATTCCATGGACTGTAAAGTCCATGGGGCCGAAAAGAGTCAGACACAAGAGAGCAACTTTCACTCACTCACTCACTCTTTTAAGGGATACCCTTTATTAGCGCACATAAGTTCCTTCATTTTTATGTAGGTGAAAGTGTTAATCACTCAATTGTGTCCAACTCTTTAAGATCCCATGGACTGTAGCCTACCAGGCTTTTCTGTCCCTGGAATTCTCCAGGCAAGAATACTGGAGTGGGGTGCCATTGCCTTCCCCCGCCAGGGATCGAATCCAGGTCTCCTGCATTACAGGCAGATTCTTTACCGTCTGAACCATCAGGGAACCCCAGCCCTTATTTTTATGCAAGGCTTTTAAAAAAATCATAATGGGTATCAAATTTTGTTGACTTCTTTTACTACTTCACTTGATAATCCTATATTTTCCCTAGTATACTGTTTAATATGGTGTTTTTAACCTTGAAAAGGGAAAATGAAAGTTGCTCTGTCGTGTCTGACTCTTTGCGACCCCATGGACTATACAGTCCATGGAATTCTCCAGGCCAGAATACTGGAGTGGGTAGCCATTCCCTTCTCCAGGGGATCTTCCCAACCCAGGGATTGAACCCAGGCCTCCTGCATTGCAGGCAGATTCTTTACCAGCTGAGCCACAAGGGAAAATACTCCTTTTATTTACTTATTTTTGGTCACACTGGGTCTTTGTTGGTTTTGCCTAGGCTTTCTCTAGTTGCAGTGAGCAGGCACTGTTCTTCATTGTGGTGCGAGGGTTTCTCATTGCAGTGGTTTCTCTGTTGCAGAGCATGGGCTCTGGGCACTTGGGCTTCAGTAGCTGCAGCATGCAGGCTCAGCAGTTGTGGCACATGGGCTTAGTTGCGCCTTAGCATTGGAGTGTGTCTGGACCAAGGATCAAGTCCCCTGCACTGGCAGGCAGGCTCTTATCCATTGCACCAAGGAAGTCCTGAAAGATTCTTAACTGTACTGTTGAATTCGATCAGCTAATAATTCACTTAGGATTTTCACATCTATGTTGATAAGTGAGGTTGGCCTAAACTTTTCCTCTAAGGTCCTTATCCGGTTTGGATTTCAAGATTACACTAAAAGCACAGTAGTTTATGGTTTCAAAACCCTTTGTTGTTGTTCAGTCACCCAGTTGTGTCCGACTCTTTGTGACCCCATGGACTGCAGCACACCAGGCCTCCCTGTCCCTTACCATTTCCCAGAGTTTGCCCAAGTTCATGTTCATTGCATCAGTGATGCTGTCCAACCATCTCATCCTCTGAGGCCCTCTTTTCCTTCTGCCCTCAATCTTTAGCAGCATCAGCGACTTTTCCAATGAGTCAGCTATTTGCATCAGATGACAAAGATACTGGACCTTCAGCTTCAGCATCAGTCCTTCCAACAAGTATTTGGGGTTGATTTCTCTTAAGATTGACTGGTTTACTCTCCTTGCTGTCCAAGGGGCTTTCAGGAATCTTCTCCAGCACAACAGTTTGAAGGCATCAATTCTTTGGTATTCTGCCTTCTTTATGGTCCAGCTCTCACAACCAAACATGACTGCTGAGAACACCACAGCCTTGGCTATATGGACCTTTGTCAGCAGAGTAACGTCTGTTTTTCAACACACTGTCTAGGTTTGTCATAGCTTTCCTGCCGAGAAGCAATCGTCTTCCAATTTCATGGCTGCAGTCACCATCTGCAGTGATTTTAGAGCCCAAGAAGAGGAAACTTGTCAGTACTTCCACCTTTTCCCCTTTACTGTATTGTAATATTCAAGTCTTTGCCTGTGTGCCCCACTGATGTCCTCCCCCTGGGAGTCATTTACATTTCCTCCCACTGAGAATCAGGCCATCCACTTGACCTGCATCTGTCTTAGGTCAACAACAAAGCGTGTAACACAACAGCAACTGCTGTAATGGAGTAGGGGCCCAGCAAACACTTGTCAAAGGAGTGAGCGAAAACTTAAACCAAACTAACTGGTATTTTGTCCTCTGCAGAAAAGGAACCTTGCTGTTCAACAACATCTTCTCCATTGTGCCTGCACTCTTAATGGGATTCAGTGAGCTCGCCAAGTCATTTGAGATGATAATTGTGGCCAGGGTTTTGGTGGGAATATGTGCAGGTAAACCTTTCTGTGACTTGGGATAGTCAAGGGGAGGGAGAACAGACCTCTGGGACCTGAACCTATCTGGGGTCTCCAAAGCATGTAGGTTCAAGCTATTGCTACACCTCTGCTGTGGCTAGACACATAAGCCCCTGTGTTATGGGGATGTGTGTTACACGCAGGAAAGGTAAGGACTGTCTTTTGAAACTTTGTTTCAATTCTTTACATATATGTGAGAACCAAGTTGGACGTAACATGTATTTCTATATTGTGCACTATGGGTTATGGTCAAAAAACTTGAGAAACAATCTAATGTAGAATCCCTCTATCAGAAAAGAGTTGATGACTGTAAATGCTTCAAAGTCATTCTGCCCAGGCCAGGCTGCCCTGGTTATAGGAAAGTCCCTCATCCATGATGCCTCAGACTGAAGACACATGGTGTTGGCTGTGCCATGGCCTCCCTTCACATTGGCATCTTCTGTAGGCAGAAGGGGCAGGGTCATCAAAGAGAGAGAGGTGCCCACTCTCAGAGCCATACATTGCAGAGTGGGAACCCAAGGGTGGTGGTTGTTGTTCAGTCACTAAGTCATGTCCAACTCTTTGCGACCCCATGGACTGCAGCACTCCAGGCTTCCCTGTCCATCACCAACTCTGGGAGCTTGCTCAAACTCATGTCCATTGAGTCAGTGATACCATCCAATCATCTCATCCTGTATCCCCCACCTTCTCCTGCCCTCAATCTTTCCCAGCATCATGGTCTTTTCCAGTGAGTTGGCTCTTCACATCAGGTGGCCCAAGTATTGGAGCTTCAGTTTCAGTCCTTCCAATGAATATTCAGGGTTGATTTCCTTTTCTCATCTCCTTGCTGTCCAAAGGACTCTCAACAGGTGGGCACCCCTGGAAATGCTGCACTCTGGGCACTCACCGCTGCCCTCTCCCCACAACCCCAGGTTCTGGCATCATCAAGTGACTCATTCTCCTTCCAAACACGGGGATTGGGATGAAGGGATAAATTTCCCGGACATTAGCAAACCCCTTCCCTGGAGTTTACTGACAGTAGAGGAGATGAGGAGGAGCCTAGTATTGAAGAAAGTGGCAAGGGATTGCAGACCTGGGAGAATAAAGAGGAAAACAAGTTTCCCAAAAAGAGAACAAGTCACTTCAAAGAGGGGATAATGGGTCCCCTGGCAAACTGCCCTCATTCTGGCTATGCCTGAGAGTGCCTGGACATTTATCTGCCATCTGGGCAGGAGCAGCAAGACACCCAGCCCCGCTCCTGTGGGTTTTTCCTGCAGCCGGGCTCAGCTTTATGAAACACAGACGATTCCTAGAAGTCGTTGGCAGTGGGTAGGTGCTGTTAACATTACTATTGACAGCCAACAATTCAGAGTTGATTAAAAAAAAAAAAATTAGGCTCTACAAATCACAGTTTGATATTTCAACCTTTGCTTTTATTTTTGGCTGCCACTGCATGACATATGAGAGCTAGTTTCCCAAACCAGCGATTGAACCCTGGCCCTTGGTGGTGAAAGCCCAGAGTCCTAGCCACTGGACCTCCAGGGAATTCCCAACCAACCTTTGCTTTTAAATGAGTATGACTTCAAGTTGGCAGTTCTGAAACTTTTTGGCCTCAGCATCTCTCTACACTCATAAAATTATTGAGGGTTCTAAGGAGTTTTTTCTCATATGTGTTATTTTGATCAATATTTACCACATTAGAAATTGCAACTAAGAATTTAAATTAATTCATTTTAAAATAGCAATAATTAAGGCCATTACATGTCTTTATGAAAATAATTCTATTTTCTAAGGCCAAAAAAATTTAGTGGTATTGCTTTACATTTTTACAAATCTCTTCAATGTCTGGCTAAATAGAAGATAGCCAGTCTCTCAGACCTACTTCTGTGTCCTCTTGGTGTGATGTCAGCAGGTGTGTGATTGCTGAAAAACTTATCAGAGAAGGAGAGTGAAAAGGACATATAATATCTTAGGATGGTTCTGAAGATAGTTTTGATCTCACAGAACCCCAGGTGTCAGGAACTCCCTGTGTCCTTAGGTCATACTTGGAGAACTCTAGTGGAAGCCTAATCCATTTGCCATTCATTTCTTAACGTTTTTCCTGAAAAGTCCAGAAAGGGTGTCATCAAACTCTGTGGTACTTTGACACCCCTAAAAATGAAGTAAGTGGCCACTCTGACCAAGGGGTACAGGGTTAGTGCAGCTCAGAATCCCAGATGCTCAGTTAGCTGGTTTGCTGTTAGTCAAGGTCTTTGGTAAAAGCACTGCAGACTTTCACTAGCGGAATTTAAACTTTAAAAGTCACTTCTCTATCAACATTCGGGGAACCCGATCTCTTCACAGCCTCCAGTGTTTGTCTCTCCAGTGTTGCTCTTAATTAAGTTCAGAAGCACTTGGCCTTGAGATGCAGTCACTAGGGCCTGAATGATGAGTGGGCATTTCCAGGGCCTCACTTCCTCCACAGCCCTTTGGGCACTGGGCCTGCAGAGTCCCTCCCCACCCACCCACAAGACATCTAAGAGCTGCTCTAAAGACTGTCCCTCTTTGCTCTGAAAATCAGAAAGAATTGGTATTAATTAATGAAAGATGATGTCCTTTTAAAATACTGAGCAGAGATATCCTTGGGCAGAATGCAAAGCTTGAAAACTTGGCCATCAGTGTCCTATCTCAGGGCTATCAGACACCCTCTTGTCACCAGCAGCTCCAGCCTCCCCTTGCCCCACATGGTTTCCCTTGGTCTCCCTGTGGTCAGAGCCTCCCTCCCAGACCCCAGGTCTTGCTGAGCATCAGCTTGCCTCTGGCTCTGTGTGCGGTACTTGGAACAGTGACAACCCATCAAGGAGATCAAACCAGTCAATCCTAAAGGAAATCAACCTTGAATTATCATTGGAAGGACTGATGCTCAAGCTGAAGCTCCAATACTTTGGCCACCTGATGTGAAGAGCTGACTCTTTGGAAAAGACCCAGGTGCTGGGAAAGATTGAGGGCAGGAGGAGAAGAGGGCAACAGAGGATGAGATGGTTGGATGGCATCACTAACTCAATGGACATGAGCTTGAGTAGACTCTGGGAGATAGTGAAGGACCAGGAAGCCTGGAGTGCTGCAGGAGTCAGACATGAATTAGTGATTGAACAACAACAACCCATCTGATCTTCCCAGATCCTCAACCTCTCACTGGGCTTCTCTGAGAATTAAATGAGATAATACATGTGAAAATACTCTGGAGTCTATAGAATTAAATTCCACCTATTCATAAGGGGATCAGACTGTAGTAAGACAGGAAAACTGGCAAGTTCAAATACTGAGGGTTCAAAAACAGTTCAGACCTTACACAAATCCCAGAATACAGTTGGTATTGGGTATTAGTCACTCTCGGGTCCAACTCTTTGCAACCTCATGGACTGTGTAGCCCACCAGGCTCCTCCGTCCATGGGATTTTCCCGGCAAGAATACTGGAGTGAGTTGCCATTGCCTTCTCCAGGGGATCTTCCCCACCCAGGGATCAAACTCGGGTCTCCTGCATTGCAGGCAGATTCTTTACGTTGAACCACCAAGAAAGCCACAATAAATACTGGTCCACAATAAATATTGAAGTTTTTTTTTTTTTAATGCTTGATGGAGTATTATGCTCAAGTCATGTCTGACTCTTTGCGACCCCATGGAGTGGTTTGCTATTCCCTTCTCCAGGGGATCTTCCCAACCCAGGGATCAAACCTAGGTCTCCTGCATTGACAGGAAGATTCTTTACCACCATCACCCCTTATTGAAAAATAAAGCTTGTGCTTCAGTGTCTATGCATCAGCTTATTGTATAAATAAGAAAGCAAAGCTGGCGGGCAGGCCTTTTATTAATAGGCTTTCCCCCGCAAGGAGCAAGAGAGGAGAGAGTGTCCAGAACACACGTGGGCTTTTCCTCTCTGAAACCACACCAGTAGGGAGGGAATTCCTGAGGTCCTGCTGGCCTGTATCCCCAGGTGACACCAGTCTGGAAGCAACAACACTGAACTTTTTCTATCAGGCCATTTTTTCTTAATGTCTAAAGGACTAAGAATTGCAAAAGGTGATGTTTGCTTACTTTTGTAGTTTTGAGAAAGTTTCAGCCCAGCTAGTATGATTGCTAAGGGCTTCCCAGTGGCACAGTGGTAGAGAATCCACCTGCAATGTAGGAGGCATGGGTTTGATCCCTGGGTGGGGAAGGTCCCCTGGAGGAGGAAATGGCAACCCACTCCAGTATTGTTGAAAATCCCATGGACAGAGATGCTTGGCCGGCTACAGTCCATGGGGTTGCAAAGAGTCGAACGTGACTTAGCGACTGAGCACAACAACGATGTGATTGCTAAGGAAAATAAATGTATTTGAAGACACAGCTTGTCCCTGCCAGACTACTGTTTCCAGATTGTGTCTTTACTTCCACCCCGTCTCCCAGGTCTGTCTTCCAATGTCGTCCCCATGTACTTAGGGGAGCTGGCCCCTAAGAACTGGAGGGGGGCCCTGGGGGTGGTGCCCCAGCTCTTCATCACCATCGGAATCCTTGTGGCCCAGATCTTTGGTCTTCGGAGTCTCCTGGCAAACGAAGAAGGTGAGTTCGGGATGCCTCCAGACCATTAGCCCGCTCCTATGAGCTGGTCTTTTCTGCAGAGCCCTGACCCCACAGTGCGGAGGTGGTGGTTGTGCTGAGCAGGCCTGAACAAGTTGGTGGGGACATACAGACCGGTGTTCTCTGGTCCCTCTTTGGACACGTAGGAGGGGGCTTCGAGGGAGCAGGATAAACTGCTGTCTGAGTGGCTGCTAGACCCGGGGCTAGGTAATGAAGGCAGCCAGGGGGCCAGACTCTATGTTTAAGGCTTCCAGCACCCCTGCACTGGGGCCTCCCAGCAGCTCAGCTGCCCAGGGACTTGTGGTCATCCCACTGCAGACCAGGAAAGAGGGTCACAAGACCCAGCCCCCGTGGAGGTGGTGGTGAGTCTCAGGGCCAGCATCCACCCCAGACCTGGACTCCAGAGCCACACTCCCTGCCCCACGAGCCTGGCGCCTGGCACATAGTAGGTGCACAGTAGCTCATGACTGTCACTGTGTTTGCATGGCTTCCCCTTTCTTTGTCTTAGGTCTCAAAACTCTGAAGGGAAATCACCACTAATAAAGCACCAGTCAAAACATATAAAGTCTCGTCATGGGCCAGACACAAAGCCTTTTATATTAATTCATTTAATCTTCCAAACAACCTATGAGCATGTACTGTTACTGTACCCATTTTACAGCTGTAGACCCTGAGGCCGGGAGAGGTTGTATTACATGTCCAAGGTGTCGTTAGGACACAAATGCAGGCAGTGCAGGCCTGGGCCGGAGTTTTAAGTACCCTCTCTCCCACCTTACAATCACCCTTGTAAGGATCTGGGACCAGGAGTGAAGCAGCTAGGTTCCTGTCTCCCGGTGATGGCACATAACCAGCCAGCAGGACCCAGAAAACCCCTGGCACCTTTCAAGTACTCTGTGGTATGTGGGGAAAGAGCCGTAGGTCCACCCAGGGAGAGGGGCTCAGAGAGGGCCTGGGCTGGGAGAAGCAGGACCAGCATTCCAGTGTGAGCAGAGAGGCCAGGAGTGTGAAGCTCTTTGTGCGAACAGGGAGCTGCAGACATCCTGCTGACCTCGCACTTTGTCCCTCCATCCTTCACGGTGACTGTTCAGCCACTGGCACCTCCCCTAGGCAGAGGTGGAGGGCAGAGCCTGGCCTGACTCATCTTAGAATCTCCAGCACAATTCATGGCACATAATAGGTGCTCAGTGAAGAAGGAAGGAAGGAGGGAAGGCCAGAAGAGAAAGAGTGTCAGAGTTTATGGAAGCGAGGGGCATAGGAGGTGAGCAGCCATAGCACAAAGGCTGCAAAGAAGTCCGGGGCAGGTCAAGAACCAGGTGTCTGGATGTGGCAGGGACACTGAGACCTTGTGAGAAGACTTTCACATAGTGGGTGGGAGGGGGGCCAGAGGGCAGACAGCAGCAGCCTGAATGGCAGGCGCTTCCACGCTTGCTGTAGTCTATGCAAGGGTGATGGAAGCGGAACTCAGATCAGCTAGGCCCCGGATTCGGAGCCAAGAGGTGGGAGGAGCTTGGGAGGATGGTGATTCAGGTTTCAACGTGCCTGAGTTCCTATCTCAGCTTTTCTCCCAAATAACTGACCTCGGGGTGAGGGAGCTGCACCTTCCATGCCTCAGTGTCGGCAGGTGTAAAATGGGGTTGACTCTGGTACCTGCCTCCTGACGTCGCTGTGACAGGGAGTGGGCTACAGGTGAAAAGCCATCAGAATAGTGCCTGGCACACAGATGTCCAAGGTTACACCTTCTGCAAATCCTAGGAGAAGAGGGAGTGAGTCGGGCATTCACAGCTCCTAGAAGGAGCCTGAACCACTCATTCACTTACTTGAAATAGTTTTATTTATATATTTTTGGCTGTGCTGGGTCTTCATTGCAGCCCGGGCTTTTCTCTAGTTGCAGTGAGCAGAGACTCTCTTGTTGCGATGTGCTGGCTTCTCATTGCGGTGGCTTCTCTTGTTGCGGACCACGGGCTATAGGGTGCGTGGGCTTCGGTAGTTGCAGCTCCTGGGCTCTAGAGCACAGGCTCAGCAGTTGTGACCCACGGGCTTAGCTGCTGCACAGCATGTGGAATCCTCCCACCCAGGGAGGAAACCCGTGTCTTCTGCATTGTCAGGCAGACTCTCCACCACTAAGCCACCAGGGAAGCCCTGAAAGTGAAGTCGCTCAGTCATGTCTGACTCTTTGCAACCCCATGGACTGTAGCCCACCAGGCTCCTCAGTCCATGGAATTTTCCAGGCAAGAATACTGGAGTGGGTTGCCGTTTCCTTCTCCAGGGGATCTTCCCGACCCAGGGATCGAACCCGTGTCTCCCGCGTTGCAGGCAGACGCTTTACCATCTTGAGCCACCAGGGATGCCCTATTTAACCATTTTTATTGTGAGATATAACATATACGTGGATCCAGAACTACAGTGGAACCACATGGTGTGGAACCACGCTGCACCAAACACCGTGTTGGTGTGACAGGCTCCTGTCCTGACCTGCTTCATTTTCAGCACCGTATAAAATTCCACCTGATGAGTGAACCATCGTTTATGGATGATGGTTTGCCTTGTTTCTGGGTTTCCCTTCTATAATCAGTGCTGCTTGGCCCATTCTCCTTCCACCCCAGGCACACTCCTGAACACGACTGCTGGGTTAGAGCCTGTGTGGTGTCCAGCATCACTAGCTCCTTTTAGACCATCTCCTAAAGATGCCACATGTCCACACAGCATGTGGAGACTTCCCATCTGCCCACATTCTCACCAGCACTTGGTATCATCTGAATTTTTCACTTTGTTCAGCTGGTAGGTGTGCTCTGTGCTCATTTGCTCAGGTCGTGTCTGACTCTTTGCAGCCCCAGGGTAGGTGGGCAGTAGTTATTCATCATTATCCATTCTCTAAGTGTTTAGAGTGCCCACTCATCATTAGGTACCAAGGGTTGGCAGACACAGGGATGAAAAAGACAAAGATCTTGTCCCCATCCCCACCCCTTCTGCCCGCTGTGTTCCAGACCCAAAGATAACCAATCAGGATAAAAGGCCAGAGCGGCCAATAGGGCTCCACCTGGCTGGAGGCAGAGGCAAGCTGGAGCCAAGGCTGAGTCTGGGGCACTGGGATCAGCTCTCTGGTCACACTGGTTTCCTTGCAGGCTGGCCCATCCTCCTTGGATTGACTGGGATCCCCGCTGTGCTGCAGCTCCTCTTCCTGCCCTTCTTCCCTGAGAGTCCCAGGTACCTGCTGATTCAGAAGAAAGATGAAGCAGCTGCCAAAAGTGGTGAGGCTTTCCCTTGAGACGAGGCGAAGGGACTGAGATTCTGGCATCTTTTCAGGAGTGGGGGGGTGCACCGTGGTCCAGCCCGCAACTCGCCCTCTGCTCGCTCCCCCAGCTCTGAGGAGGCTGCGTGGCTGGCATGATGTGGATGCAGAGATAGAGGAGATCCTGGAGGAGGACAGGGCTGAGAAGGCTGTGGGCTTCATCTCCGTGCTGAAGCTGTTCAAGATGAGGTCCCTGCGGTGGCAGGTCATCTCCATCATCGTCCTCATGGCGGGCCAGCAGCTCTCTGGAGTGAATGCGGTAGGGAGCAGGTGTTGGGGGTGGGCGTGGAGCTCGGCCTGGACAACGGCGGGTGCAGGGACACCCCGAGAGGTCCAGGTGGTGGCCTGGCAGGCCTCACCTTGGTTTCCTTCTAGATCTACTACTACGCAGACCAGATTTACCTGAGCGCTGGAGTGAATGAGGACGATGTCCAATATGTGACGGCGGGCACAGGTGCTGTCAACGTGCTGATAACTGTCTGCGCCGTGAGTATCCCGGGAGCCAAGTCCCCGTCTGACACCAGGGATGGAGGGCACCTTGGAGGGGCAGGTGGTCTCAGCCCAGGAAGGAGCCGAGATCTAGGTGGCAATGTGCCTCTTGGTCCCTTCATCTCTAACTTCTGGGCTATCCTCAGATGACAGCCTGTCTCTCCTCATGGGCAGCCTATGACTCCCAAAGATGGAGACCCCACCCACTACTCTGGAAGCTACCACCATGAGAGATGGCTCTTCTCCAGTCTTATACATTGGGGGTCACTACCTGTGCCAGGGCCGCTGTGTGATAAACAGGGCCCCTGGACTGGCCATTCAAGGACACACACACACACACATACATACACGAGAAGGTGGGTGCACAACCCACCCAGCTCTCATTGTGCTGTGCTCACTCACTCAGTCATGTCTGGCTCTTCGTGACCCCATGGGCTGTAGCCCACCAGGCTCTTCTGTCCATGGGATTCTCCAGGCAAGAATACTGGAGTGTAGCTGCCCCTTTAGAAAGGTGTTGTGTGGAACATGGAAGTGGGGCTGCCCAGGAAGGCGGGTCCGGGCAGGTATGTGGTGGGGGGTGGGGCACGGCCTGCTGAGCCTCCCACTTTTCCTCGCCCTTTCCCTCCAGATTTTCGTGGTGGAACTAATGGGGAGGAGATTCCTGCTCCTCCTGGGCTTCTCTGTCTGTTTCACCGCCTGCTGCGTGCTGACGGGTGCCTTGGCTCTGCAGGTGAGGAAGGCGGAGCCTGGGGTGCAGCCATCCACCTGGGCCCTCCTGTGCATGCTTATCATCATGATGAGTCAGCTGCTTGGGTCAGCCCTCCACCTGCCCCAGCAACCCACTGTTCATTTACAGTGGATATTCCAGGGGTATGCAGGTGGTGCTGCCTGTTGAAAAAGGCCCTCCTTCCCAACTCAGGCAGAGCAACTAGCCCTCTGGGAGACAAGAGTCCTGATGGTCCCAACCCAGATTGTCTCTGCTTTGGGTGTGATTCAACTCTGTTTCCTTTCCACAGGACGTGATATCCTGGATGCCCTACATCAGCATCGCCTGTGTCATCTCCTACGTCATAGGGCATGCCCTTGGGCCCAGTATGTACCCCAGAACTGATTCAATGGTTTCACTGCCCCTCTTCTATACCACCAGCCTAGAAACTTCTGGTCTGAGCTTCTTAGAGAGGCTCCAGGGAGGGCTAGATTTGGCCCTGAATGGCTTCTGTGCTACGCTCTTGTGGCTGAGGTGTTTGGGCAGAGCATGACAAGAAGGAGGACGGTAAAGCAGCCTGTGTAGGCTGGACACAGTGCCCATGTGGTGGGCAGAGATCTTTATAGATGGTCATGGACCCCTTTTGGGGACATCACAGGATGTCACCTGTTGTGCCTGACTTTTGGTAGATGCCTTCTCACGCTGCTTCTCCACACAATCAGGAGGTCCTGGAGACATACTTGCTCCGCCTTGAGCCCGCTGCCTCTGGAACCTTACATGGGCAGGGCTCCAGGACCTGTGGTGGGCTTGCTTGGCCAACAGAGAAGTCAGCTATCCTTGTTCCTCCCCAGGTCCCATCCCCGCACTGCTCGTCACCGAGATCTTCCTGCAGTCCTCCCGGCCAGCTGCCTACATGGTGGCGGGTACTGTTCACTGGCTCTCCAACTTCACTGTGGGCTTGGTCTTCCCATTCATCCAAGTAAGTGTGACCCAGGGCCCCAGAGGCACAAGATACTCAAGCAGTAAATTGAGAACCTTTTCAAAAATGTGGACCCTCTCCCCTCCCACAGGTGGGCCTCGGAGCTTACAGCTTCGTCATTTTTGCGGTGATATGTCTTCTCACCACCGTCTACATCTTCCTGATCATCCCTGAAACCAAGTCCAAGACCTTCATAGAAATCAATCGGATCTTCATCAAGATGAACAAAGTGCCAGGGGTGCACCCAGAAAAGGAGGAGCTAAAGGAGTTTCCACCGTCGACTGCAAGGCAGTAACTTGAGAGGAGGAGCCCATCAATAGGATCTGTGTAGAACTTCTCTCCTACGCTATGAATCCAGAATAAGGACAAGTTCGGTGTGGAATGCAGGCACTGCTGGGACTGTCCAAAGGGCTTCTGTGCAGTTCTTAAAGCCAGGCTGTCTCTTCCCGGATTGACCTACCACCAACCCTGAAGCATGGTGGGCAGCTGTCCCTCAACCGTGCTGGTTCAGCCATTGTGTGGCTCCTGGTAAGACCAGCGCCTATCACAAAAATCATTACCATGATGTCAAGACAGAAGGAATCAAATGTGGCCAAAGAAGCTATCTCTCCTCCAATCCCATTGTCTTCTGGTAGCCACAGGCATGTGTTCAGAGTGGAATCCCTCCTCTCGTCAGATCCATCTCCAGAAATGGAAAGTGTGATGTCATAAATAATGTCTAGGAATCTGGGAAGCAGGTCCCCATGGAGACTTTAACCAAGTCAGAGATTACTGATCCCAAATTATATTATTACAGGACCATGGCATTGCTTCTGTATACTCAATAAAACAAATATAATCACTTTTCACCAAGATGTTCTGTGTTTCTGTGAGCAGGTAGAAGGTGGGGGCATTCCATGCTCCTCCAAGTAGCTTGGTTGCACTGGAATGTCAGCCCCTTGAGGGCAGGGGTTTGACCAGTTTTGTTTATCCTGGAATCCCCACTGTCTTGAAGAGCCTGGCATGGAAAAGGCCCTCGAACAATACTTGCTGAAAGAAGGGGAGAAGTGAGAGATGAGGTGGTTACAAAGTTGTGATTTTTAAAATTTAAGATTGAGGAAACCTCTGCATGTCTTCAGGTGCATAGCGAGCACTGAGGGGTCCTGAAGATGAGATGAGAAGAGTGAAGGGAGAAGGAGGGAGTGCCCCCAAACACACAGCAGAGCTGAAGGCTTTTCTTACAGGTGTGCATGTGTGAAGAGGGTGTATACAAAAAGGTGGATAAATCCAAGGCATGGGAAAGGAAAGTGGAGGGACCACCTACTGAAAGGCCTCTGTCAGGATGTGAAATCTCCCGGGAGTTGGGAGGTAGAGACCAGGGGCAGGGTGGGACAGAGGTGGAGTTGGGAGCACCTTTCTTGGGGGGTGAAATGGGGATTCCCCAGGTGGTGCATTCCATGACTTAAAAAAGTAGTGAGGACCCAAATGAATTAAAAAGCACAATGCTGTGATTGAACCATCCTTCCCTTCTGCTGCAGGGACCTACAGTGTGAGGGGGGACAGAAAACAATGGCAGATAGCGGCTATCAACACTGAGGAGCAGTAAGGCTGGAATGTCAGAAGCTAAGGAGCTATGATATCATTAACTCAGCTCATGCTACCTGGAGGACCCCTAACGCAGGAGAGGCTCTGGAGTTCATGATTCTGTGGATCTATTCTCTGGAGTCAACCTTCAGTTCAGTCGCTCAGTAGTGTCCAACTCTTTACGACCCCATGAATCACAGCACGCCAGGTCTCCCTGTCCATCACCAACTCCCGGAGTTCACCCAGACTCACGTCCATCGAGTCAGTGATGCCATTCAGCCATCTCATCCTCTGTCATCCCCTTCTCCTCCTGCCCCCAATCCCTCCCAGCATCAGAGTCTTTTCCAATGAGTCAACTCTTCACATGAGGTGGCCAAAGTACTGGAGTTTCAGCTTTAGCATCATTCCTTCCAAAGAAATCCCAGGGCTCATCTCCTTCAGAATGGACTGGTTGGATCTCCTTGCAGTCCAAGGGACTCTCAAGAGTCTTCTCCAACACCACAGCTCAAAGGCATCAATTCTTCAGCACTCAGCCTTCTTCACAGTTCAACTCTCACATCCATACATGACCACAGGAAAAACCATAGCCTTGACTAGACGGACCTTTGTTGGCAAAGTAATGTCTCTGCTTTTGAATATGCTATCTAGGTTGGTCATAACTTTCTGTCCAAGTAGTAAGGGTCTTTTAATTTCATGGCTTCAGTCACCATCTGCAATGATTTTGGAGCCCCAAAAAATAAAGTCTGACACTGTTTCCACTGTTTCCCCATCTATTTCCCATGAAGTGATGGGACCAGATGCCATGATCTTCGTTCCCTGAATGTTGAGCTTTAAGCCAACTTTTTCACTCTCCACTTTCACTTTCATCAAGAGGCTTTTGAGTTCCTCTTCACTTTCTGCCATAAGGGTGGTGTCATCTGCATATCTGAGGTTATTGATATTTCTCCCGGCAATCTTGATTCCAGCTTGTGTTTCTTCCAGTCCAGCGTTTCTCATGATGTACTCTGCATATAAGTTAAATAAACAGGGTGACAATATACAGCCTTGACGAACTCCTTTTCCTATTTGGAACCAGTCTGTTGTTCCATGTTCAGTTCTAACTGTTGCTTCCTGACCTGCATACAAATTTCTCAAGAGGCAGATCAGGTGATCTGGTATTCCCATCTCTTTCAGAATTTTCCACAGTTTATTGTGATCCACACAGTCAAAGGCTTTGGCATAGTCAATAAAGCAGAAATAGATGTTTTTCTGGAACTCTTTTGCTTTTTCCATGATCCAGCGGATGTTGGCAATTTAATCTCTGGTTCCTCTGCCTTTTCTAAAACCAGCTTGAACATCAGGAAGTTCACGGTTCACATATTGCTGAAGCCTGGCTTGGAGAATTTTGAGCATTACTTTACTAGCGTGTGAGATGAGTGCAATTGTGTGGTAGTTTGAGCATTCTTTGGCATTGCCTTTCTTTGGGATTGGAATGAAAACTGACCTTTTCCAGTCCTGTGGCCACTGCTGAGTTTTCCAAATTTGCTGGCATATTGAGTGCAGCACTTTCACAGCATCATCTTTCAGGAGTTGAAATAGCTCAACTGGAATTCCATCACCTCCACTAGCTTTTTTCATAGCGATGCTTCCTAAGGCCCACTTGACTTCATGCTCCAGGATGTCTGGCTCTAAGTTAGTGATCACACCATCGTGATTATCTGGGTCATGAAGATCTTTTTTGTACAGTTCTTCTGTGTATTCTTGCCATCTCTTCTTAATATCTTCTGCTTCTGTTAGGTCCATACCATTTCTGTCCTTTATTGTGCCCATCTTTGCATGAAATGTTCCCTTGGTATCTCTAATTTTCTTGAAGAGATCTCTAGTCTTTCCCATTCTGTTGTTTTCCTCTATTTCTTTGCATTTATCACTGAAGAAGGCTTTCTTATCTCTTCTTGCTATTCTTTGGAACTCTGCATTCAGATGCTTATATCTTTCCTTTTCTCCTTTGCTTTTCGCTTCTCTTCTTTTCACAGCTATTTATAAGCCCTCCCTAGAGAGCCATTTTGCTTTTTTGCATTTCTGTTCCATGGGGATGGTCTTGATCCCTGTCTCCTATACAGTGTCACGAACCTCATTCCATAGTTCATCAGGCACTCTATCTGTCAGATCTAGGCCCTTAAATCTATTTCTCACTTCCACTGTATAATCATAAGGGATTTGATTTAGGTCATACCTGTATGGTCTAGTGGTTTTCCCTACTTTCTTCAATTTAAATCTGAATTTGGCAATAAGGAGTTCATGATCTGAGCCACAGTCAGCTCCTAGTCTTGTTTTTGCTGACTGTATAGAGCTTCTCCATCTTTGGCTGCAAAGAATATAATCAATCTGATTTCGGTGTTGACCATCTGGTGATGTCCATGTGTGGAGTCTTCTCTTGTGTTGTTGGAAGAGGGTGTTTGTTATGATCAAACTTTGGTTCTGCCATCTAGTAATCGTGCACCTTGGGTGACCACCTTGGATTTTCTGTACCTCGATTTTCTCTTCTCTTGCATGCTAAGTCACTTCAGTCATGTCCAACACCCGGTGACCCTATGGACTGTAGCCTGCCAGTCTCCTCTGTCCATGAGATGCTCTAGGCAAGAATACTGGAGTGGGTTGTCATTTCCTTCTCCAGGGAGCTTCCCAACCCAGGGATTGAACCGGAGTCTCTTGTGTTTCCTGCACTGGCAGGTGGGTTCATTACCAATAGTGCCAACCTGGGAAATCCTGGTGGCTCAGACGGTAAGGAATATGTCTAACGCAGGAGACCTGGGTTTCATCTCTGGGTCTGGAAGATCCACTGGAGAAGGAAATGGTTACCTATTCCAGTATTCTTTCTGGAGAATCCCATGGACAGAGGAGCCTGGTGAGCTACAATCCATGGGGTCTCAAAGAGTGAGACACGACTGAGCAACTAACACTTTCTTCTGTTGAGCTAATCATAAATGTCTCATATGGTTGGTTGTGAGAAGTAAATAATATGCTTGTAGTGTTTAAATCAGTTGTAGTTTAGTCACTAAATCATGTCCAACTCTTTTGCAACCTCCTGGATCATAGCCCACCAGGTTCCTCTTCCATGGGATTTTCCAGACAAGAGTACTGGAGTGTGTTGCCCTTTCCTTTTCCAGGGGATCTTCCCAACTCAGGGATTGAATACATGTCTCCTACCTTGCAGACATATTCTTTACTGCTGAGCCACTAGGGAAGCCAGTGCCTGACTTGTGCTAAGCATTTAGTTATTTTTCAGTGCTTGGGAATAAGCATTGATCCAGAAGACAAATAAATCCATAGACAAAATACAGTGAGATATCACTATACACGTAAATGGATTTAACAAGTAAGTGGATGGCAGGTGCTGGGAACTATCTCACTGTTGCAGTGGGAAATGACAGATAAGCCAAGAGAGAGGGTTTAGGATGATCCACATGGTAATAGACTAGAGTTGGAGATGTGGTTTAGCTGAATATAGACACAGATGGCTACACACAGGAATATTTAGAGATCCGTGGATTTCTATGGGTTAGTAAAATACTACAGAAGAAAGGTATGGGCCTGATGCTATGGCTGCACAGAAGGAAGACGGGGACTTAAGAAAGACAAAAAGGATTTCTCCAGGTGGAGAAGATGCCATAGGAGAGAGGATGGTTGTGCCAGGTGAGGAAAGGCACAAAGAGATGCGGAGGGGTTGAGGGGAAGGCTGGATCACTTAGTGTGAAGGTGAAGGTAGAGAGCCTGAACGAGATTCTGTGGGTCCCTGTGAGCCACACTGGGTCTGAACCTTGTCCTCAAGATAAATCTGGCTTTAGGTGACCGCTGAGTTTCAGGGAGGTCCACGGCAGTAACAAGACTGGGTGGGACTTGGGGAGGGAGGCTTACTGGAGAAAAATAATGAGGGCTTTGCAAAGCCAGCAGAGCAGGGGGGTGGCGGTGGGGCAGATGTGAGTAAGAACTCAGCGGACTTGGTGGGATTCGCCACCGTAGGTCTGATGTCCTTGCCAGGTTTCTAACTGGGGATGATAGGGAGTGGCTTGAGGAAGTGAGTGGCAGCCTTGGGGAGAAGACAGTTAACATTCTTGGACCTGTTGAGATGGGGAGCTCATCTCACACGAAAGATGCCTAGAAGGAAGACCTCCCCTCTCCTGATATTTTCAATGTAATGACTCTTTAAATTGCAAATTAGTCCTGGGCAGTCTGACTCACGTCAGCCAATGACTTCCAGTTAGGTTCAGAATAAAACCCCCAGTGCTCTCAGCCTGCTCAGTATCTGTGTGCCTGCTACCTCCTTCCTCTCCCTTTCTGCTCCAACTCCACCAACCTCTCGTCACTCCCCAAACCATGGCCAGCCCTCTCTCACTTCAGGATGTTTGCATCACGCTGGTGCTTGTGCAGGCTCTCTCATGGCTGGCCACCTCCATCAATCAAGGAGGCCTTCTACCTCCCCGGATGTGCACACACATCCCCACCCAAGGTGTGAGGTGTACAGGCATTCCTCAGCCAAGACGTATCTTAAACTGAAGGCTTCTGGGAGGAGCAAGACTCATCATGGCCTGGCATTATCAGCTGACTTTTTGACCCCTAAGGAGCCTTTCTGCACATGTGTAGTGTCCCCAGAAAGTAGGGGGTGGGGGAGTGGGAGCAAGGGAGTGAAGATCACTTAATCCTTTACCCAAACAGGATTTTCCCCCTCTTTGTTCCTGCCATGGCTGTTATCTTAAGGTGTTTACAAGAGATAAAGCCTGGCTGCTTACCATGTTTCTGTCTATTTAAGAAGGCGAACAGGAGGCTGATTGTAAATGCCTTACCTGGAGCCCACCCATCTCCTGTCTCAGGTAATGCAAACAGGAGACTAACTGTTAAGTAACCACCCTGAAGCCCACTTCTTCCTACACCATGAAATGCAACAGGAGGCCAGTTGTGAATGCCTAATCTGGAACCCATCTATCTCCTGCCCTAAGCTGAGCCTCCAAGAATGGGTGAGATTTTTCCTAGATTCCACATGTATGTGTTAATATAAAATATATATATTTTTTCTCTTTCTGACTTCTTTTTCTCTGTATAACAGGTTCTGGTTTCACTCACCTCAGTTCAACCTGACTCAAATTCATTCCTTTTTATGGCTGAGTAATACTGCATTGTATAAATGTACCATGGGGGGAGAAAGGGTGGGGCAAATTGAGAGAGCAGCATTGACTTATATACACCACCATGTGTGAAATAGATACTAGTGGGAAGCTGCTGCATAACACGGGGAGCTCAGCCTGGTTCTCTGTGATGATCTAGAGGGGTGGAATGGGGGGTGGGGGTGGGAGGGAGGCTCAGAGGGAAGGGATATACATATAGTTATGGCTGATTCACATTGCTGTATGGCAGAAACCAGCACAAAGCTATAAAGCAACTATCCTCCAATTAGAAATAATTTTTAAAAAATGCTTGATTGATACAGCCGTTATTGAGAATGGTATGGAGATTCCTTTAAAAACTAGGAATAAAGCTACCATATGACCCAACAATCCCACTACTGGGTATATACCCTGAAGAAACCAAAATGGAAAAAGATACATGTGCCCCAATGTTCATCACAGCACTATTTACAATAGCTAGGACATGGAGGCAACCTAGATGTCCATCAACGGATGAATGGAGAAAGAAATTGTAGTACATATACACATTGGAATATTACTCAGCTATAAGAAGGAGCACATTTGACCCAGTTCTAATGAGGTGGATAAATCTAGAGTCTATTAGACAGAGTGAAGTAAGTCAGAAAGAGAAAGACAAATATCGTATACTAACACACGTATATGGAATCTAGAGGGCTGCCAGGTGGTGCTAGTAGTAAAGAACATGCCTGCCAATGCAGGAGATGTAAGAGATGCAGACCCAGTCCCCAAGTTGGGAAGATCCCCTGGAGGAGGGCATGGCAACCCACTCCAGTATTCTTGCCTGGAGAATCCCATGGACAAAAGAGCCTGGCGGGCTACACACAGTATATGGGATCACACAAAGTCAGATATGACTGAAGCAACTTAGCACACACGCATGGACTCTGGAAAGATGGTACTAGGCTTGTCCCAAGAGTTAACACTCTGCTAGGGAGGCCTGAGAACGGATGAAGGGCACAGCAGACAAACATTTAAATTTAATAGCACTTGGGAGAATACCTAAACTGTCATGAGGAGACATTTAAGAGAAATAAGGACCCCACATTCCCCTCTCCTATGGCCATCACGCTACTGTCCACGTGCCAACATGTTTTCACCCAGGCATACGGGTGTATTTTGCTTTAGTCACCTAACATGACTTTCATAACATGTCTCCATGTCCCTACGTAATTTTCAAATTATCCCTTGAAACGGCAGCCTGGCATTCCAATCAGCCTATTTGTCGTAAGTTATTCAGTTATTCCCTAATTATTTTGCTAATAGAGATATTTCTGAATTGAGCAACTTTGTTCAATATTTTAGTGACTTATTTAGTACTAATAAGTATGCATACTAAGTCGCTTTTGTCCTGTCCAGCTCTTTGCAACCGTAGGGACTATAGTCCTCCAGGCTCTTCTGTCCATGGGATTCTCCAGGCAAGAATACTAGAGTGGGTTGCCATGCCCTCCTCCAGGGGATCTTCCTGACCCAGGGATTGAACTTGAGTCTCTTACATCTCCTGCATTGGTAGGCAGGTTCTTTACCACTGGTGCCACCTGGGAAGCCCCATCTGGGAAGCCCTAATAAGTTTAAGTAGAAATAATTAAATTGTATCTCTTTAAAAATATTTAGCGCCCTCCTTCCCCAAAATGAACAATTGTCCAAATTCCTAAGAGAAAGCACATATGGAGAGATAACGCAAGAGACCATAAAAGATCCAGACAATCAGGCCTGACTTGGTTTCCAAGATGCCTCGTCTCGTTTCAAGGGACCCAGGGCAGGTGGTGTTTTTCTTCTTGGTGCAAGGGAGAGTTTCTACTTTGAGGCTTGGTGGAGGCAAAGACAAAATTCACACTGTGACCCTTTATCTTATCAACAAGTCCAAGGAAAATGTTCTCCTGGGGAAAGTCAGCAGAGTTCAGAGACCAAAGGAGTAATAAAACCCCACAGGCTCCAGGCGGTCAGCACAGAGCAGGACCTGGGTGTCACTAAGGAGGCGGAGTGCACCTGTTTTTCTGCTGAACAAGCATGGAGAAAAAAAGAGGCAGGGACTCCTCTGCCCACCCCACCCAGGGAAGGGGTTAGTGCCAAGTCTAGGAAACCATCACTCACTGTCCCCTTTGCCACCAGGTGAGGGGACTGTGGAGGGAAGATGAGGACAGCACTGGCCGTGTCTTTCCTGGGGAGCCATCAGCCCTGGGGGAGCAGTGGGGAGATGCAGCTTCCTGACTCAGAAACAAGATGACATGGGGTGGAGGGTGAGTCCAGCTGTTGGGAAGTGTGTCCTGATCCTGTCCCCCCAGCTTCTGAAGTTGCCCGAATTCTGTTTGTGGGCTGCCAGGGTTGAGGACTGTCGCAGTCAGGCAGCTGATGGTGGGGGTGGGGGGTCAGAGGCAGCAGGCAAGCAGTGGCATGGGGAGATGGTCTGGGGATGCTTCTCGGAGTGCTGGGCGGCGCTGATTCAGGCAGCCACAGACCCTGCCCCCATCTCTGCCACCTGCTGAAACTTTGGCCCTGGGACCAGGTCCCGGGAGCTGCCCTGGGTGTTGGGGAAGCCATGGAAATGTGACTGCCTTGGCTTTCCCGACAAGCCATGTACCTCCTTCAGGGGCTCTGTTTGCTGAATACCCTTTCCCCAGATGCTCACAGGCCCGTATCATTCATTCAGATCTCAGTTCAATGGCACCTCCTCAGAGAGCTGTCTCTCTCCCCTCAGCCCTGTCCCCTGTTTTATTGTCTTCACAGCATTATGGTTATTTGGAAGTCTCCTATTTGTTTGTGGTTTGAGGGCCGGGGGGAGGGGGGTTGGGGTGAAGGTTAGTCTTTTGTGTTTTTCTTGCCCCCCCTCCCCGGGCCCCCTTCTAGAATGTAAGCTCCACACGGGCAGAGCAGGGTGGACCTTTTTCCTGAAGCTTCCGCCTCTCCACTTCCAGAAGTTCCCAGGACTAACCCCAGAGTCCCCGACCATAAACCTCCTCTCTGGCAGTGCTGCAACCCATGCTGGTGCTGGACACACTGGAAGCAGGCTTTGGTTCCGCCTTGCAGTACAGCTACAACATTGAGTGGTCAACAGGCCACACAAGGTAGGCAGGAGAAAGCAGCCATCTTGCTCTGTGGAAGCTGCCATCTTCCTTCCAGAAGTCACCCTCTTCTTTCCAGAAGCGGCTGTCTCCCTCTGATACTCCCTGGAGGCTGGCCTCTGAAGACCAGGGGATGACTAGAGTTGTCCCCCTCAACCCACCTCCACTTTTCCCTCCGACCCCCCATCACAGGAATGTCATCCTTTACAGACACATTAGGAAGGGGGTGGAAGGGGATGGGCATGGATTCCCTGCCCAGTCGCTTTGGACTTTAGTCCCCCTGCTCTTCCTCCTGGGAAGGCCACTTGCAGATGACAAAGAGAATGGAGTAAAAGACTAAACCCTTAAGGGTTGGGGTTGTGGTGAGAAGAAGCAGAGAAAAGTGTCTCCAAGGCCTGGTAAAGCATGTGAGTCAGGAGAGAGGGACAGGGCCTGAAGAGGAGTCAAGATAAGCACCAAAAGTTGACCACTAGCTTTGACCTCATGGAGGGCATGGCTGACTTTGACAAGAGCAGCTAAGGGGAGACCTGGAGACAAAAGCTTGACTGGAGTGGATTCAGGAAGAATGAGCAGGGTGAAGGATACACAGCCTTTTGAAAGTGTTTTGCTGTACAAGGGAGCAAAAAATGAAGCTTAGTAAAGAGACGAGTGGGTTATGTTGGCTTTTTATAGGGCAAGAGTCATGTATGTATTGTGGTGTGTGTGTGTGTGCGTGTGTGTGCTCGCACGCTCAGTTGCTAAGTCATGGCCAACTCTTTGGACTGTAGACCACCAGGCTCCTCTGTCCTTGGAATTTTCCAGGCCAGAATCCTGGATTGGGTTGCCATTTCCTCCTCCAGGGGAGCTTCCCAATCCAGGGATCAAATCCACATTTCCTGAGTGTCTTGCGTTGGCAGGCAGATTCTTTACCACTGAGCCACCTGGGACGCCCTCATTGTGATGAGGAGGATGCAGTAAAGACGGACCAGTGAACATGTCCCTGAAAGGGCAAGAACAGGAACCAGCGTCTGTTCCCATTCATTTGGGTATATGAGTCCTGAAAGAAAGTGAAGTCGCTCAGTTGTGTCTGATTCTTTGCGACCCCATGGACTGTAGCCCACCAGGCTCCTCCCTCCATGGGATTCTCCAGGCAAGAGTACTGGAGTGGGTTGCCATTTCCTTCTCCAGGGGATCTTCCTGACCCAGGGATCGAACCCAGGTCTCCCGCATTCCAGGCAGACGCTTTAACCTCTGAGCCACCAGGGAAGCTTTAAACATCACTGTCATTACAGGAATTCCTTGGTGGTCCAGTGGTTAGGACCCTATCCTTCCACTGCCGGGGGCATGAGTTCTATCCCTTGTTGAGGAACTAGGATCTCATAAGCCACTCATATGGCAAAAAAAAAAAAAAAAATTACTGTTATTCATTTTTAGCTACACTTTATTCTGCTTTATAGGAGCTACTGCAATAGTTGGTCATGGATTATATATTTTATATTAATATAATTATTACCATTGAAGGAACACTTTTTCTCAGTCAAGCAACGTACCATCACTATATATATCACAGTGATTGCTCACAAATTCTCTATTAAATACATATTATTTCTATAATTGATGAGGAAACTAAGGCTTATAAAGATAGAGCTCACACAGTCATATTATTAGTAACAATACTTCATATGTTGCCCCTTGTACAGTAAGGCTCTATGAAATGAAGTTTAACAGTAAATTTGTTTTAAAAAAAAAACTCTACACCAAGACATATCATTGTATTTTATTTTTATTTTTTTGACAATACTGTACAGCTCGCAGGATCTTAGTTCCCCAAGCAGGGATTGAATCCAGGTCCCCTGCGGTGGAAGAGTGGAGTCCTAACCACTGGACCACCAGGGAAGTTGCAATAGTGACTCTTTAACTGCATTTTGTGCAGTCTGGTTCCTCGTCTCACCCCATTGTACAGTAGGGTTTTTTAATCTCCAGCAAACAACAGAGAATCAACTGTGTCCTAAAAGCACTGGCAGAAACATTCTTTAGTACAATGACTGGAGGCAATTAAGAATATTACCTCTTGGTCTCTCATGAGGTGCCCAGTATTCTTGGCTGTGGATGGGGCCATGTCTTCCAGGTCTTCAAGTCCTTTTATAATGAAACCTAGTTCAAGCAACATGGCCCCTCCATGGACAGGAAAGTCATGCCACTGGAGGGGTTCTGCACCGTGTCTGTTTCCTCTGGGAGGCTTGGTGGGGTCAGCACTAGTTTTTGGCCTGCTGGTTGACAAATGTGGTAGGTTGAGGGGGGGGCTGCTGTCACTCAAAATTCACATCCGTAAACCATGATGTTCTGGTGATCGCACATGTGGTGGGGAGCTGTGTGACCTTAAAAATCAGGAGGCCTGAAGTGCACCCCCAACTTTGCCATAGATACCATAACCTTAAAGGAAGTCCTTGAATTTCTTGGGATTTCTCCCCCTTGTCAGCTGCACAGGAACAGCAGCCCCTCTGTCATCCACCTCGTGGAGGTGGTTCAGCCTTTGAGAGCAAAGTCTGGATGGTACTCAGCAGAGGGGCCTCATCAGCACTTCTAGCGGGTGTTCAATAAATGCTTGTTGATTGGGTTTAATTCGAGGTCAGCTGACCCATGGCTCCAAGTTGTAATAGCTGCAGCTCTCCCTGTGCAGCCTCAATCATGTTGTTCTCTGAGGTGTGGGATTCAGATTAGGTCACTCTGCATGCCCCTGACTCATGTCTTGTTTGAGGATGAAGCCTAGTTCTTATACTTGGCTTGGTTTACAGGGACTCACAGATCTTTACGCCTAAGCCCAGTTGCTGCAAAGATGTGACTCTGCAGATAAGGTTCCCTTATCTGGGTCAAGGTTCCCAGGAAGGAAGTGAGCCAAGGTTTCAGGGTTAGGTCTCATGGAATTCCATTTGACCAGGTCTCACTCTTTGGAATTCACAGTTACACTTGGAGTTGACATGTTGGCATTTTGAAGGGAAGGGTGGGAAGTCCTCTAAAGAAAACTAGATTTTAAAGAACCATACCAATTCAGTTTTCATGCATGAAAGAAAATATTGGGCAATTCCCTCGCAGTCCAGTGGTTAGGACTCCTTCCTCTCACTGCTGGGTGACCAGGGTTCAATCCCTGGTTAGGGAACTAAGACCCCACAAGCGACAAGGCATGGCAAAAAACAAAAAAGATAAATTACTAGCAATTGAAAGTCATTTATTGAAACAGGACTCATATCACCTCTTCTTATAGTTACTTGATTAACAATTAATTTTCGGGACTTCCCTAATGGTCCAGTGGTTAAGACTCCTCACTTCCATTGCAGGGGGCATGGGTTCAATCCCTGGAAGGGGAATGAAGATCCCACATGCCACGTGATACAGCCAAAACAACAAACAAAATGGCAAAAAACCAAAACAAAACCTGACCAATTTGCAATTTGTTGTATACATAAATGCAGGAAACATTCACTATATTGCAATTATGCCATAATCCAGACTTTTTGGAATTCAGAATGTGCTGTTCTCAGCTATACCAGGAGTGACTGGATTGTTCTAGAAGCTTGGCCCCCTCCTCCTTGTCTGAACCCAGTGTCACAGAACTTGGGACTTCAGAGATGGCTTTATCATTGCCCTCGTTTTGCAAATGACAACCCTGAGACCAGCTGGTGTGATGGAGCTGGCCTTGTCCTAGCGGGGTGTGGACAAGCCCCGAGCTAAGCTAAGCCTTCCTGTCATCAGGAAGGGGCTCAAGTGGGCTCTTTTTTTTTCTCTCTGGGCCTCAGGTCTCTGGGCCAGCTGATCCTCTGCCTTGAATTAGAGCTCTAGTGGCAGCTGTCTCAGGGGTACAGCCACCCCAAGATGAGAAAAGTGGCCTGAGAAAACCATCTGTGTATCTGATGAGTCATCAGTGTTGCCTGGTGGGGGACTTTGGTAGAACTCTTAGGACTAACCCTACCACCACCCCAGAAGGGGTGTCTGGGGCTCTGTTTAGAGATCTCTGCTCCCCTACTCCTGGCATCAGAGCCCCACTCCCCTGGGTGATGCACCTGTGTCAGTCAGGGTCCTGACTCTAGAGCTTGGGAGCCACAGCTATTGAGCCCACGTGCCACAACCACTGAAGCCCACACCCTAGAGCCCATGCTCCAAAACAAGAGAAACCATCACAAGAAACCCACCCACAGCAAATAGAGAGTAGCCCCTGCTCACCACTAGAGAAAAGCCCAAGCAAAGCAATGAAGACCCAGCACTGCCAAAAATAAAAAATAAATAAATAAATAAAAACTTAAAAACCTTCTTAAAAACTGTGCACAGATGGAGTGAGTTTGTTTTTTGTTTTTTAAAACTATATATAGTAACTCCTTGACTTACATTAGGGTTCCATCCCTATAAACCCATCATTTGTTGTTGTCCAGTTGCTAAGTTGGGATCCCATGGACTGCAGCGCACCAGGCTCCCCTGTCCTTCACTATCTCCTAGAGTCTGCTCAAATTCATGTCCACTGAGTCGGTGATGCCATCCAACCATCTCATCCTCTGCTGCCCTCTTCTCCTGCCCTCAATCTTTCCCAGCATCAGGGTCTTTTCTAATGAGCTGGCTCTTCACATCAGGTGGCCAAAGTATTGGAGAAACCCATCATAAGTTGATAATACTGTAAGTCAAAAGTACATTTAACACCCTGACCTACTAAACATCATTGCTTAGTCCAACCTACTTTTAATGTGGTCAGAAAACACATTCATCTACAGTTGGGCAAAATCACTTAACATAAAGCCCATTTTATACTGAAGTGTTGACTGTCCCATGTAAGGTATTGCATATTGTCTGTCAAGTGAAAAATAGAGTGATTGTCACTGACCCTGGTGAGCACGTGGCTGCCAGGAGCTGCCTAGTATCACAAGAGAGGATCGTACTGCTAGTCGATAGACCAGGGAAAAGATCAAGATTCAAAGTACAGTTTCTAGTGAATGTGTATCATTTCACATCATTGTAAAGTTGAAAAATTGTAAGTCGAACCTGCTCAAGTCAGGGACTGTATTTGAAAACACAATCATATTGAGAGAGTCAATTCTTAGGTAGGTTGATAAGTCTGGGGTCCCCCAGGAGGAGAAAGGGGTATGGGGCTCTTCAGGAGGAGAAAAGGACAAACTTTTTTTCTACATTCCTTCATTTTAGTCACATAAAATGTTTTTTTCTTTAAGCCCTGAGCTAAACAAGTCATCTTGCTCAAGGATATGTTTTTCCTTAAGCTCTGTATCAATGACCATATAACAACAACATATCCTGCCTGAGGACATGTTTCTCCTTAAGAATCTTCTGATTAATCTGGTCATCTTAAAGTGTATGTTGTGAGAGTGGGTGTGGTAAGACTTTTACAACCTTGAGACATTCTTTTGATTTACTGTAATAGTCAATTACCTTGCTAAGACTAGTGAGTGGAAGCATTCTCTGTCCCCCTTCTGATGTCTATGTCAGAAGCTTTCTCTGTCCCTTTTTATACTTTTTTTTTTTTTGCCTTTCCACCATATTTTATTCTTTTTTTAAAAAATTTTAATTGGAGGCTAATTACTTTACCATATTGTAGTGGTTTTTGCCATACATTGACATGAATCAGCCATGGGTGTACATGTGTTCCCCATCCTGAACCCCTCTCCCCTCTCCCTCCCTATCCCATCCCTCAGGGTCATCCCAGTGCACCAGCCCTGAACACCCTGTCTCATGCATCGAACCTGGACTGGCGATCTGTTTCACATATAATAATATACACGTTTCAATGCTATTCTCTAAAATCATCCCACCCTCTCCTTCTCCCACAGAGTCCAAAAGTCTGTTCTGTAAATCTCTGTCTCTTTTGCTGTCTCGCATATAGGGTCATCATTACCATCATTGGTGTTTTTCTTTCTGACTTACTTCACTCTGTAAAATAGGCTCCAGTTTCATACACCTCATTAGAACTGATTCAAATGCATTCTTTTTAATACCTCAGTAATATTCCATTGTGTATATGTACCACAGCTTTCTTATCCATTCATCTGCTGATGGACATCTATGTTGCTTCCATGTCCTGGCTATTATAAACAGTGCTGAGATGAACACTGGGGTACACGTGTCTCTTTCAATTCTGGTTTCCTCCGTGTGTATGCCCAGCAGTGGGATTGCTGGGTCATATGGCAGTTCTATTTCCAGTTTTTTAAGGAATCTCCACAGTGTTCTCCATAGCGGCTGTACTAGTGACCACATGTGTCGGATCCTTTTTATACTTTAATAAAACTCTGCTAGGCAAAAGCTCTTGAGTGATCAAGCCTGGTCCCTGGTCCCGAAGCTAAATCTTTCTCTTCGGCGATCATGAATCTGACACCGTTCACCATAAACTATCAACATGTAAAGATGAGAATGTGTCAAGAGATTATTCTTGTATTTCAGAGAGACAATGTCTTCATGTTTTGCCTTTTTTGCCAAGCCATCCTTCCATCATGATTTCCTCCTTGATTCCTGGGTGCGTGCAAAGACCTTCAGGTGGACGAAGCCTGGTTGTGTTCACCAAACAGCAGGGCCTGTGGAGGAACAGGTGAAGTGGAAGGTGATGATGAAGCTGGCAAAGAAAATGCCAGTTACAGTCCTGCTTCGGTTTAATCAATGTTTCCCTCTTGTGGGGGGTGGAGACATCATGTGGCATGTGGGACATTCCCCCCCCAGGGACCGAACCTGTGACCCCTGCACTGGAAGTTAGGAGTCCTCACCACTGGACCAGCAGGGAAGTCCCAAAGCATCCTTTTTAAAGACTTTATTTTCTCATTTTAAAACCAATCTAAGTTCCTAGTAAAACATTAAGGGACTTTAGATAAGGGAAAAGAAGTAAATAAAACGGGACATTATCTACAGAGATAACTGCCAGCTGCTTTTGGAACCCTCGGTGGCGTCCCCTGAGTCTTCTTTTCTCTCACTCTCTCCAACTCATCGTCCAGTCCTGTTGGCTCTGCCTGAAAACATATCCAGCAGCTGCCCAGATGGCACCAGACCCAGGATGGTCCCTCCAGTCTCAGCCAACTCCTCTTTTGCTTCAAGTCTTGAAATGGACCGCATCCTGCCCGCCTGCTTTCTCCCTCTTCTGCCCAAGAGTTGTGTCTGTTGAATCAGAGCCTCTGCTCAGCAGCCCTGCTGGCTCTTCATCCCCAGGTCATCCATTCCAGGAGGCTGCCCCTCCCTCAGCTCATCCCCCACCTTGCAGCTCAAAGACAGCTTCATGGAAGGAGCTGTTCCCAGGCCACCTCCACTGCCATCTCTGTGCCAACCCCACCCTTGCAGTCTTTTTCATAATTGTAGTGAAAGAGTTACCTACTTGGTTAGTTGGGTTGCAGTCTATTCACCCTGAGTTAGGGCCATCTGTTGCCCTAGTAGTGGGGAGCTGGAAGAGATGGGGGTCTCTCTCCTGGTCCAATGGCTTCTAGAAGGATCCTGTCAGATAGGGCCGAGTCCCGGTCCCAGCTCCATGCCTGCTGATCGTCTGACTTGAGCCATTGCTTGACCCCCTGTGGGACCCAGTGCCCTCTTGGTCTGTGTTTGGGCTCTCTGTGCTCTGATTCTACGACTGCAGAATTGAAACAATAATACCCTCACTCAGAGGGGGTCGAGAATATGTTGATGTTTGTGTGCTTAGTCACACAGTCATGTCTGATTCTTTGCGACCGTGTAAGGAGGTAGGCCTGGATGGTAGCCCCTCAGGTCTTCTGTCCATGGGATTCCCCAGGCAAGAATACTGGAGCAGGTGCTACTTCCTGCTCCAGGGGATCTTCCCCACCCAGGGATCGAACCCACGTCTCTTGCATCTCCTTCATTTGCAGGCAGATTCTTTACTACGAGTGCCACCTAGGCAGCCCTGATGTTTGTGAAGGGCAGAGAATAGATAAGTGGTTGGCATTCCCCCTGTTCTCTCAAACAGATATGGCTCATGGAGGTCCCTGTTGACTAGAATGCTAGGTATCACTCACACTGTTGCCCTCAGAGTCCTGGAGGCCCATGCAGGTGCTCAGAAATCCAGGTGTGGCTCCTTCCTGAAGCAGGAAGGTGGGGCCCGCAAGTGGGCTCTTCTGAACACAGGGCTCTTAGCCTCAAGCTCTCAGAGGTCCCAGGCCTGTGCCTCTCAGGCACAGACAGCCCTTCCTCTCCCCACAGGGCTGTCTTATCTCGGTGTCAGCTGCATCTTCGCCTACACCTGGGCATTGCATCGGGCATTGGGTCCAGTGAGGACCTGCTGCCCCGCAGCCCTCCAGGGCCCCACACAGAGGAGGTGTCTGGTATTTGCTGAGTGAAAGAATGCTCATGACTGGCGATACTGTCATATCCTCTCCACCTTCACCCCTGTTCCTATACGAGCCCCACCCTCACAGGAATTCTCAGTTCCATTTACCTTTTTCTTGAAAGGACATTCCAGCTCACATTCACTCATTCAACAAACATTTCCTAAGTGTCAGCCAGTACCATGACCAGGCTGGGGCTCCCCATCTCCTGTGACTCCCAGAGGTGCCCAGCTTCAAGTCCGGTGCCCAAAAAGGAGATGAACCTCTGCAAAGAGGGAGCTTGTGCCAGCCAGATGCCACTTGGGGACCCTCGGTTCACATCCAAACACTCTACACGTTCATATTAGCCTCTGCCCACACAAGGCTCAGTTGTCTTTGGCCCCCTGGCCTCCAGTTACAGTTCCTCGTGATTCAGCCCTGGGTCCATATGCTGGCAGCCTTGGGCCTTCACCTCCACCTACCTTGTGGGCAGACTCTAGAACCCTGCTCCTCTCTGTGTGTCCTGCTGAGAATCAGATACAGTTCTCGCTGCCTGGGGAAAGACCCCTCTGATTCCTAAGACTAAAATATTCCCTGCAGAATCTTGGTTTCAAAAGAGCTGTCCATAAACCAAAATCAAGGTACTGATCCACAGAACGCTCAGATGGAACACCTGCTTAGTCTGCACTGCGCCAGGCAGCTGTGACCCAGACTGACAGAGTCGAGTTCAAGGATATTTAAGTGGGATTCTGAGTTTCCCTAGTGGCTCAGAAGGTAAAGAATCTGCCTGCGATACAGGAGATCTGGGTTCAATCACTGGGTTGGGAAGGTCCTCTGGAGAAGGGAATGGCAACTCACTACAGTGTTCTGGCCTGGAGAATTTCATGGACTGTATAAGTCCATGGGGTTGCAGAGTCGGACACGACTGTGAGACTTTGACTTTCACATTCCTGCTTCCATGTTGGCGAATTTCAAAATGATTCCAACATGGGAGAGAATAGCATTGGTGTGACCTTGATGCCCTCAGAGGCTCAGTTTGGAGCTCAGTGGTGAGTGTGCTCAGAAGCTGGGGGCAGTGGGGCGGGGAGGGGAGAGCGGATAGAAGCAGGGGGCTGAGAGACAGGAACTCCCTCCCTTGGCCATCCAGAACATTGTGCACCCCTCAAGGGCCCTCTGCACCCCTCTGCTCCACTGGTCCAGCTCTCTGCCCTGAGGTCCTGCCCTTTCTGAGCTCTTCCTGTAGCCCTTGCCAGCCACCTACCTTCATGGTGGACAGGGGGGTGCACGGGCTCAGCACCTTTGTGTTCCAGTCCGTCCAGGTAAGTGGAGGCATCCTGCGGGGAGCACAGGGGTGGGGGGCACAGCCCCTTGCCCTGACTTCCTGCTCCACCTGGCCCCCACCTCTAGGCAGATGGGACTCCAGGAAATAGGCAGGGGTCCCCCTTCTACTAAGAACATCTGTTAATTTGACAAGAGAGGGGGTGGCTTTCCAAGGTCCATAAAACAAAGGTGGTGCCATCTTAGTCTAAACCTACTCCAGTTTCCCACCTACTGAAGGGAGCTCGGGCACTCAGACCGTGAAGGGTTAAATATGTAGGGGCTCTGGTCTGCCAAGTTCAAGCAAGCTAGAACCAGGGGAGATCCCCCACCTCCCCACCCCCACCCCCCATTCTGAGGGTGTGCGGTCAGATCTAGAGGTCATACTGTTCATACTGTCCCCGTTGTCACAAGGCTGAGTCCCTTCTGACATGAGGCAGGATCTAATTTTCTAGCTATTTCACTCCTGGGGAGTAAAGTTAAACCGGCCACCGAGAGACTCCTGTGTGACTCACATAGGCCTCACCTGGCGCTGGCCCTGGAATGTCTTCCTCCAGCCCCTCCTGTTTTCTTGTCTCTTGGCCCGGGAAGTCACTGGTGCCTACAGTCTCATTATCTCTGCCGAAATCTGCCTCCTCACTGCTGTTTACATCTACGTGGTCATTCCTGAGACCAAGGGCCTAACATTTGTGGAGATAAACAGAATTTTTGCCAAGAGAAACAGAGCGGAGATTCCAGAGGAGAAAGAAGAAATCGCAGATGCTGAGCCTCATGTACTATCCCTGTCGGCCACAGAGACTTCCTTTTGTGGCTGTGCACATTCCCAGGTGCTAAGTTCAAGACTTCCTTCTTTGAGGAAGGGACTCCCTGCCCCAGGCCTCGAGGGAGGGGAACCACTGAGGAATTTCTGAGCCCCTAGTGGTGGCTAGAAGATTTTGGAAAATTTGGTCCCTGATTTAGTTGAGAAGCACTTAGCTTCCAATGCTCGCCTGGGGAGGAATGACCTGGAAGGACAGGCAGGTATGTGAATATTAATTAGCAAGAACAGACTCAAGGATTCTACATCAGCATCAAAACTCAAATGATGGAGGTCCGGGTTCAAACCCTGGACAGGGAACTAGATCCCACATACCACAGCTAAGAGTTTGCATGCCTCACCTAAAGATCCCAAATGTTGAAACTAAGATCCAGTGCAGCCAAATAAATAAATATTAACAAAGAAATTAAAAAAAAAATAAGTGATAGATGGATGAATTTTCTTTTTTTTTTCTTTTTGGCTGCACTGGGTCTTTATCACTTTGTGCAGTTTTTTGTGTGTGTGGTGGTGGTGGTGGTGGTGGTGGTGGTGAGTGGGGGCTACTCTTCGTTACTGTGAGTGGGCTTCTCGTTGTGGTGGCTTCTCATGTTTCAGAGCACAGGCTCTAGAGCTCAGGCTCCGTAATTGTGGTGCATGGTTTTAGTCATTCCTGCAACGTGTGGAATCCTGCTGGACCAGGGATTGAACTCCTGTCCTCACTGGCAGGCAGATTCCCATCCACTGAGCCGAGAAGGGAAGTCCTGGACACACCTTTTTAAAGTATAACTTTTCAAGTTCAGTGTTTGATATGGAGGCCTAAATCCTGATCAAAGTTTTAAAAATTTTGAGAATTTAGAGAATTCAGTCAGAATTTAGGGAATTCCTCCGAATTCAGTCAGTTAGAGAATCGAGGAACCAGATGCAAGGCCCTGGATTCCATTGCCTTTCTTGGGTGGCTTCCTCTCTCTGGGTGGCTGTGGGTCATACAGCTAATCCGGGTCAGCATTACATGCTGCGGGATTCGTTCACTTGCATTCCTGATGGTTGATGCTGGCTGAAACTGATGCATGATCTTGGGTTCCTCATATTTGGTAACTGGATTCCTGTGGGTGGGAGAAGGGGAGAAACAAAATTGCAGGCACACTCACACCCTTGGGTTCCGATGTAGATAGCATCAGTTCTGCCACATTCTGTTCTTTAGAAACTCATCACTAATTCAGCCCACCTGAGGGTGGGTGGACTCAGACTGCAACTTTTGAACACAGGCATGCCAAAAAATGTGCTGAAATCATTTAAAATCACCTTAGGACCTTTTAGTGGGGGGGCCAACATTTTTACCTATTCTGGTCCTTAATCAGGTACGTTAATCTTGTTTGGCTTCAGTCTGTGCACCTCTGATCATTCTTGCCTCATATAAAGCAGGTGGAAATGATAGGTAAGTTAAGAAGCATTTTACCAATGTCAGGGGCTATTTTTTTTTAAAGCATAAGTAATTTTTAAAACTTTTATTTATTTATTTATTGGCTGTGCTGGGTCTTCGTGGCTGCTCAAGGGCTTTCTCTAGTTGCTAAGAGCAGGGGCTACTCTCCAGTTGAGGTGTGCAGGCTTCTCACTGCGGTGGCTTCTCTTGTTGCAGAGCACCGGCTCTGGGTGAGCAAGCTCAGCAGCCGTGGCGCACATGCCTAGGTGCTCTGAGGCATGTGGGATCTTCCCGGACCAGGGATCAAACCAGTGTGCCCTGAAATGGAAGGCAGACTCTCAACCACTGGACCACCAGGGAAGCCCAGAGGTTATATTTATGGTTACTATTATAGCCTATCTGCTAGCTGAGTCCCCCAGCATGCTCATCATAGAACACCTCCCCCTCTACCTCCCCAGGCCTCATTCTCTTTACAAGGATGTGTTCAATGCCCTGTGGCAGTGATGGAATGTTCAGGATGTTCAAAATGTGGCCCCAGCTGGTGCTATGTCTCGTCCAGCCCAAGTACTCCATGCAGGAATTCCAGGAGCTCACCAGGACTCCTCCACACCCCAAATGATGATCCCTCCCTCCTAGATCACATACCCACATCTAGAGGTTTTCTCCACCAGCCTTTCCCACAACCCACAGATAAGCCCGTCCTGAAAGGGAAGCCCAGGTTTTATGGTGTTGGGCCCAGTTAGTGGTGCAAGAACAAAACCATAAAAGAGACACCTATCACAACGTTGGTGAACGATCCCAGGGTTGTCCAACACTGTAGCTGCCTCTGGAGTAAAACGGAAGACAGTCTGATACAGTCGTCATTGGAGTGCGAATATAGTCTGAGCCTGAACAAAGCTGACTCACTGCTAGCCAATAGAATACAGCAAGGAGACAGGATAAGAAGGGAATATTATGAACAGTTCTGTGGTAGTAATTTGGTAACTGAGAAGAACTGTGATGTTGGAGAAGACTCTTGAGAGTCCTTTGGACTGCAAGGAGATAAAACTAGTCAATCCTAAAGGAAATCAGTCTTGAATATTCATTGGAAGGACTAATGCTGAAGCTGAAACTCCAATACTTTGGCCACTTGATGCGAGGAACTGACTCATTGGAAAAGACCCTGATGCTGGGAAAAATTGAAGGCAGGAGAAGGGGACAACAGAGGATGAGATGGTTGGATGGCATCACTGACTCGATGGACAAGACTTTAAGCAAGCTCTGGGAGTTGGTGATGGAGAGGGAGGCCTGATGTGTTGCAGTCCATGGGTTCGCAAAGAGTCAGACACAACTGAGTGACTGAATTGAACTGAACTAGATGAAATAGGCACCTTAAAAGATACTAAGTACTAAAGGTTTCTCAATCTGAAATAGATTATCTGTATCTCCATCAACTAAAGAAATTGAACTTGTAGTTAAAATCCTTCCCTCAGGACATTTCTGGTGGTGTAGTGGATAAGAATCCACTTGCCAATGCATGTAGATTCTATCCCTGTTCCAGGGACATGGGTTCGATTCTTGGTCCCCGAAGATTCAACATGCTATGGACAACTAAATCTCTGCACCACAACTGCTGAGCCCTCACTCTAGAGCCTGTGAGCCATAGTTACTGAGCCTGTGTGTTGCAACTACTGATGCCCAAGCATCCTAGAGCCTGTGCTCCACAACAAGAGAAGCCATCGCAATGTGAAGCCCAAGCTTCACAATGGAGAGTAGCTCCCGCTTGCTGCAGCTAGAGAATAGCCCGCACGAAGTAGTGAAGACCCAGCACAGCAAAAAATAAATAAATAAAATTAAAAACAAAAAAACACCTTCTCACAAAGGAAACTCAAGGTCCAAATGGACTTACTGGTGAATTCTACTAAATATTTTAGGAAGAAATAATACCAATTTGACATTAATTTTTCCAGAAGATTAAGAGAAAGGAATACATTACTCATTTTAGAAACCATCATTTCTCTGATACCAAAACCAAACTAGAGACAGAAAACTACAGACTGATACCCTCATAAACAGATACAAAAATCATTTTTAAATTTTCAAAAATAGAATACAATAATGTGTTATAATAATAATAATACATCCTGATATATATGGCTCAGATGGTAAACAATCATTCTGCAATGCAGGAGACCTGGGTTCAGTCCCTGGGTTGGGAAGATCCCCTGGAGAAGGGAATGGCAAACCACTCCAGTATTCTGGCCAGGAGAATTCCATGCACAGAGGAGCCTGGCAGGCTACAGTCCATGGGGTCACAAGCAGTTGGACATGACTGAGCAAATAACACTTCCAATTATTTTATAGGTGGTTTAATTCAAGGTCAGGTGACCCATGGCTCCAAGTTATAACAGCTGCAGCCTCTCCCTTTGCAGCCTCAATCATGTTGCTCTGAGGAGTGGGGCTCACACTAGGTAACTCTTCATGCCCTTGACTCATGTCTTATTTGAGAATTAAGCATAATACTTGTACTTTGCTTAGTTTACAGGGACTCACTGATCTTTACTCCTAAGCCCAGTTGCTGCAAAGACATGACTCTGCAGATAAGGAGGGATGCCTAGGTCAAGGTCCCAGGAAGGGAGTGAGCCAAAGTCTTGGTGAGGCCCCGAGGAATTCCATTTGGCTGGGTCTCTCCTTGGAGTTCACATTTACACTTGGACTTGATGTGCCATGGTTGTCAGTTTTTAGGGAAGAATGGAAAGTCCCCTAAAGAAAACTAGGTCTTAAAGAACCATTGTTGTTTAGTTGTTGACTCATGTCCAACTGTTTGTGACCCCATGGACTGCAGCATGCCAGGCTTCCCTGTCCTCCACCTTCTCCTTGAGTTTGCTCAAACTCATGTCCGTTGAGTTGGTGATGCCATCCAACCATCACATCCTCTGGCCCCTTCTCCTCCTGCCTTCAATCTTTTCCAGCATCAGGGTCTTTTCCAGTGAGTTGGCTCACTGAATATTCAGTACTGATTTCCTTTAGGACTGACTGGTTTGATTTCCTTGCTGTCCCAGGGACTCTCGAGAATCTGCCTTCTCTAGCACCACAGTTCGAAAGCATCAGTTATTCAGAGCTCAGCCTTCTTTATGGTCCAACTCTCACACCCGTGCATGACTACTGGAAAACCATAGATTTGACTTTATGGACCTTTGTCAGCAAAGTGACATCTCTGCTTTTTATACACTGTCTAGTTTTGTCGCAACTTTCCTCCCAGGGAGCAAGTGTCTTTTAATTTCATGGCTATAGTCACCATCCATAGTGATTCTGGAGCCCAGGAAAACACAATCTGCCACTGCTTCCACTTTAAAGAGCCATTCTAGTTCAGTTTTCATGCATAAAAGAAAACACATTGGTAATTGAAAACTCTTTATTAAAGCAGGACTCATAGGACTGTCTTTTGTTGTTGCAGCATGCAGCATGCAGGATCTTAGTTCGCCAACCAAGGGTCTAACCTGCACCCCCAACGTGGTGGAAGTCACTGGACCACCAGGGAATTCCCAGAACCTCTTCTTGTACATGCTTGATTAACAGCTAATTCGCCATTTGCCGTATGCCTGAATGAAGGAAACATTCACCATATTGCAGTTATGCCACTGTTGTTGTTCCATCGCCCAGTTGTGTCTGACTCTGTGACCCCATGGCCTGCAGCATGCCAAGCTTCCCTGTCCTTCACTATTTCCTGGAGTTTGCTCAAACTCGTGTCCATTGAGTTGGTGGTGCCATAATACAATTATGCGATTATGCCATAATCCAGGGTTTTTTTCTTTTTGTAATTCAGACTATGCCGTTCTCAACTAAACCAGGATTGACTGAACTGTTTTGGAAGCTTGCCCTTCTCTTCCTTGTCTGAACCCAGAGTCATAGATCTTTGTCGGTGGAGGAAACAGATTGGTCCCATCTCCTCCATTGTTTTCAGGTGAGAATCCCAAGCCCAGAATGAACAGGATGGAGTGAACCTCATTCCAGTGGGATCAGAGCTTACCTGGGGCAAACACGGCTCCTGGTCATCAGAAACTGCTGGCAGATTGCACGGCTAGCAAGGTTTGAGCTCTGCTGAAACCCAGGGAGAGAAACTCAGTGGCCAGGTGGCCACTGGAAAACCCACTTACTTGGGCCACATGATGCGAAGAGCTGATACACTGGAAAAGACTCTGATGCTGGGAAAGATTGAGGGTAGGAGAAGGGGGCGACAAAGGATGAGATGGTTTGATGGTCACTAACTCAATGGACATGAACTTGGGCAAACTCCGGCAGGGTCAGGGAGGCCTGGCATGCTGAAGTCCATGGGGTCACAAAGAGTCAGACATGACTTAGTGATTGAACAACAGCAAAGAGAGCCCCAGGCTTTAGTCTTTATTCCCCTCGCAGCCTGTTACAGTCCCTACACCTCATTCTTAGGTCCTGAAAGTCTCCAGTCTCCTCAAACTCTAAGACACATTCCAGTAATGATATTTTTAAAATAACTTGCCATATTTCCTCTCCTCCATTTTCTTTGTGGAAATATTTTAAATTACAGACATCATGACATTTCATCCCTAAATATTTTTAAGGCTTTTTAGAAAAGCTATATTTTTATTAAATACTTTCTTATCTTTTTTTCATCTCTGACCATGCCTCATAAAATGTGGGATCTTAGTTCCCTAACCAGGGATTGAACCTGCATCCTCTGCATTGGAAGAGCAGGGTCGTAATCACTGGGCTGCTAGGGAGTCCCTTTATTAAATTCTTCTATTTTAAATACAAAAATTTTAAATAATTCCTTCATATCATCTAACATTTTTGCCATTTTCAAACATCTGCAGTGGCCCCCAAAATACTTCTGGGTTTGCTCCCATCAGGCAGCAGGAGTCATCATTGAGTTTTTAGTTTCTTTTTTGGTTTAGCTGTGGGTTTTTTTCCCTATTGTCTTCATTTATGTCTCCTTTTAACATATAGATAATGTGAATATGAACACTAAAGTCAGGGAAGGGCCAGCTGGTGCTTATGAATATTTGCTCAAGGCCCACCTTCTCACCCTCCACCTCTATCTGAGACCTGGACACCATTTCCCTTTATTGGGTGGACTTCATCCCTCTCTCCCTTTTGCTGAAGGTATTTTCCCCAGGGTCCCACTGTAGATACGGGGTCCCCATTCCAGTTCTCTGCCTTGGTTGCTAAGCCCAGAGGACCGAATCCTGGAGCTTCTGCAACCCACCATGAGGGACCACTTTGGCTGTGAGATCAAGGCCAAAGGGAGGATGAACTCAGTTCTGATGATACCATGTGAGCTGGGATCCCACTAAGCCTGAATTTCTTTTGTGCTTCACCTGAATGTCTTTTTTTTGTGCTTCACCTGAATTTTTCAGTTCAGTGAGCCAATGGATTTCCTTTGTTGCTGAAACCTGCTTGATTTGGGTTTTCTGCCTCTGAAAACAAGTCTTGAGTGAAATAGGTTCTTTTGTTCTTAAGGAACAAAGCAAGTCAGAGAAACTCTTCACAGTTGGCTGGAGGTTTAGACCCACACCCCAGTGCAGACTTCTGGTAAACTACGTAAGCAATGCCAGCAATTCTCGACTGCAGTGTCGGTCAGCATGACCGGGGAGCTTGTTGGAAATACAGATTCTATCCCCTCTACTCCCAGACTGGCTGAATCAGAAACTCTGGAGCAGAGCCCAAGAATCTGTGTTTCAACAAGGCTAACCTAACCCCAGGACTTCACTCAAATCTCACCCTAGGACTCAGTCAGAGTTCCATCTTAGAAAGGTTGTTCTGCAGCTGGATTGGAATCAAGCTATCAAGTGTGGAAGTAAGGAGACTAAAGAGGAGGCTAGGGAAGAGACCGGAAAAGGGAATGGTAACCCACTCCAGACCTCTTGCCTGGAAAATCCCATGGACAGAGGAGCCTGGTGGGCTGCAGTCCATGGGGTCGCAAAGAGTCGGACATGACTGAAGTGACTTAGCAGCAGCAGCAGGAAAGAGACCATGGACTTGAGAGGTAATCAGAGAGAGTTAAGAGATATTTAGGAGATAAGATCAAAGGGATGGTGGGCAAAGAAAATGGAGACATTAAAATGTTTACTGTTTCTTTTTTTTACATCCTTCATTGGATGGCTGGTGGTACCATTTAGAGTTTGGGGTCACAAAAAGAATACTGGGTTTTATGGAGGAAAATCATGAATTTAGTTTTGTCTGTGTTGGGCTTGAGTTCCCCCAGATTCTGGGATTGGCTCTGAATGGGCTACTTGGAAGCAATTCTTATGGCCAGAAGGATGGATGGAGCATGCTGACTGACCACCCCATGGACTGAGCATTGGGGAGGAAGAATAGAGTTAACTGCTCTATTCTCACAAGACCTCTAAGGAAAGGGTGTCTGGCTCAGGATTCCTGGTGCCCTCAGCCAGTGCTATTGAAGTACCAACTTGATCACACCTCAGCATCTCAAATATATATACAGCTACTGTTTCAACTTATTAATAGATTTAATACTTTGTCTTAAATTCTACATGAATATTGATATTGCCATCAAAACTTGCTTTTTTTTTTTTTTGTATTTGCTTAGTATGTATCTGCTGCTGCTACTGCTAAGTCGCTTCAGTCATGTCTGACTCTGTGCAACCCCATAGACGGCAGCGCACCAGGCTCCCCCATCCCTGGGATTCTCCAGGCAAGAACACTGGAGTGGGTTGCCATTTCCTTCTCCAATGCATGAAAGTGAAAAGTGAAAGTGAAGTCAAAAGCTCACTTGTGTCCTACTCCTAGCGACTCCATGGACTGCAGCCCACCAGGCCCCTCCGTCCATGGGATTTTCCAGGCAAGAGTACTGCAGTGGGGTGCCATTGCCTTCTCCAGTGTGTATCTACTCACCCCTATATTTTTAACCTCTCTGTGTCTTATGTTTTAGACATGCTCAGGATTTTTTTTTCCTTTGATCTAATCTGAGAGTCAGCCCTCAAATATCAGAGGTTAATCCATTTATACTTGTTGCAATCTTTGGCATCTTATTTTATGGTTTGCTTCTTATATGTTCTTGCTATTTTTTTTTTTCAGTTTCCAATCTCTCCCTATGCTGATTAACTTTGCTTAATTTCTTAATTCCTTTTTCTTTTTTCTTTTACTATTTTATTTTTTATTAGAATATAATTGCTTTACAATGTTGTGTTAGTTTCTACTGTACAAAAAGTTGAATCAGCTATATGAGTCCCTTGGACAGCAAGGAGATCAAACCAGTCACTCCTAAAGGAAATCAACCCTGAATATTCATTGGAAGGACTGATATGCACTTGAAGCTCCAATACTTTGGCCACCTGATGCAAAGAGCTGACTCATTGGAAAAGACCCTGATGCTGGGAAAGATTGAAGGCAGGAGAAGAAGGAGATGACAGAGGATGAAATGGTTGGATGGCATCACTGACCCAATAGACATGAATGATCAAACTCTGAGAGACAGTGAAGGACCGGAAAGCCTGGCACGCTACAGTCCATGGGATCACAGAGTCGGACGTGACTGAGCGTCTGAACAACAATATGTATACAATATGTATATCTCCTCCTCCTTTTTTTTGGCCACACCACAGGGCATTCGGGATCTTAGTTCCCTGACCAAGGATGGAAACTTCACAGCTCTCAATGGAAGCTCGGAGTCATAACCACTAGACCGCCAAGGAAGTCCCTACTGTGCTTCATTTTTACATCCACAATTTGAAGCCTTACATCCTATTTTTATTTTACTAACAGTGCCCACAGAGCCCCTGAGGCCCAGGCAGCTGCTCAAAACCACTCTCAGGTGTGGTTCCTTCTCCCTGTGACAGAGGGTGGGACCCACAGGTTGATCCATGCACTCAGGGCACACAGAGGCCCCAGGCCAGGCCCCCCTCAGCCTCAGACAGCCCTGCCTTGGCCCAGAGCCTGATCTCTGAGCTTCCTGACCTCAGCTGTGTCCTCACACCCATTTCACTTTGTGCCTCCCCTACCTGCCCCGCACTTCCAGGAACAGCCCTAGCAAACCTTCTCCTGTGTCCCAGAGGCTCCTGGAGTCAGATCCAGAGCCCGGTGAGGAGGTGAGACTTAGTATGTTGGCCTCAGAGCCCACTAGCTGCATGTGGCAGTCCCTCCAGCTCTGTTCTGAAGTCCTCTGAACTCTTGGCTCAGCTGATAGACCATGGCCACCACAGAGGAAACCGTTTACAGCACTTTCTCACCTTCTAGACCTTCTTTCATTACCATATCCATGAACCCTCAAGTCAACAACCTCAGGCTCTCATCCATCAATCCTAGCCCCCCTGGAGCAACCTGTGGTAAACCAGATTACTCCTAAGTCTTCCTCATCAAAAGCACCATTCTAAACCCAAAGGAAATGTATCACAGTCCTTCATCCTAAAAATATTTACTGGGCTTGAACTATGCATTTAATTCATACTGAGACTGAAATAACTGGTAACAGCCTAATCTATGAATTCTCCCCATAGTGTTTTCATTTTCAAATAGAAGCTTGTTGACCATAAAGGATTTTAAATCTCTGATGATATAAACTTCTGACAGGAGCCCTATGGTTCTCCTCAAACGAGAAAGTGAAAATTAAGTTGCTCAGTAGTGTCCGACTCTTTGCGACCCCATGGATTGTAGCCTACCAGGCTCTTCCATCCATGGGATTCTCCAAGCAAGAGTACTGGAGTGGGTTGCCATTTCCTTCTCCAGGGGATCTTCCCCCGCCAGGGATCGAACCCGGGTCTCCTGCACTGTGCTGCTGCTGCTGCTGCTAAGTCGCTTCAGTCATGTCCGACTCTGTGCGACCCCATAGACGGCAGCGCACCAGGCTCCCCCGTCCCTGGGATTCTCCAGGCAAGAACACTGGAGTGGGTTGCCATTTCCTTCTCCAATGCATGAAAGTGAAAAGTGAAAGTGAAGTCGCTGTAGGCAGACGCTTTTACCTTCTGAGCCACCAGGGAAATCCTTAAACGAGAAATTAGTAGAAAGATAACTAACCTAAGAAACCGGAGACCTGGTTCTATATCTTGCTCTCCCATTTGGTACCTGAAGCACCTGGAGCAAGTTGCTTAACCTCCTCATCTCTGGTCTTTCCTCTTAAATGTGTATCGTTGTTGTTGTGGTTTAGTCGCTCAGTCGTGCCCAACTCTTTGCGACTCCATGAACTGAACACGCCAGGCTTCCCTGTCCTTCACTATCTCCCTGAGTTTGCTCAGACTCATGTCCATTGAGTCAGTGATGCCATCCACCCATCTCCTCCTCTGTCACCCCTTTCTCCTCTTGTCCTCAACCTCTCCCAGCATCAGGGTCCCAGCATCATATCGGTGGGCAATCTTGTAGGCAAGAATACTGACCCTGAAAGATGACACGAGCTCACCAGGTGGAGAGGGTGTGACAGAGCGGGCAGTGCCTCTAACACCCTCCTTGGATCCTCTCATTCTTGGCAAAGGCTAGTTGTCCCACGTGGTGGCATTTTGACCCTGGGCCTAGTGATGGCTCTGTTTGCCCACCATCTACCTCTAAGCAAGATGTACATCAGCAGGCTTTCCTGTGACTCCCCACAGAGGGACCAGTGTTTGAACTTCCACCGTGGAGCCATCCGGGGCCTCTCTCTCTCAGCTTCCACCCCCCAGCAGCCTGCTGTCAGGGGTGGGGTGGGGAGCTCTGGAGCAGGGGCCAGTGAGGCATTTACCATGCATCTGGAAGATTCTGGAGGTACTGACACCCTAAAACTCACCCCAAGGATCTTTCTTGGTGGAGCTGAGGCCACTGAATTGAAATCCTGAAAATAACCCCCTGCCTCTTCCTGACTTGTTCCCTAGGCCAATTCCAGTGTTCCAAAGGGTCACCAAGAACGTGGTTATAGCACAGGACTTGCAGTTGTGTTCCTTGATGTTGTTCAGTTGCTAAGTCCCGTCCAACTCTCCCAGAGTTTACTCAGATTCATGTCCATTGAGTCTGTGCTGCTATCTACCATCCTCTTCATCCTCTGCCAACCCCTTCTCCTTTTGCCTTTGATTTTTCCCAGCATCAGGGTCTTTTCCAATGAGTTGGCTCTTTGCATCAGGTGGTCAAAGCATTGAGGCTTCAGCATCAGTCCTTCCAATGAATATTCAGGGTTGATTTCCTTTAGGATGGACTGGTTTGATCTCCTTGTTGTCCAAGGGACTCTCAAGAGTCTTCTCCAGCACCACAATTGGAAAGCATCAATTCTTTGGGGCTCAGCCTTCTTTGTGATCCAACTCTCACATCCATTGAGTTCCTGCTTCCCCACTAAGATGCTGTGTGTCAGAGCACACTATCTGGTCCCAGTTAATCGATTATCTCAACTGGAGATAATTAAACCAGGTCCTCCAGCTGTTTGCTTCTGAGGATCCAACAAAATAAGAGATGTATTATGTCTTAGTTGGAGATTGTGTGTTTGTGGAGAGCAAAAATGCAATCATAACTTGCTCAGTCGAGGCCTGTGGCTAGGGGACTTCCAATGGCAGGAAGTACAGCCCAGTCCAGCATTCACCACCTGCTACTCTCAGCCACACTGAACCACCTCTCTGAGACCGGAGATCCTTCTGTGCTTCTCTCCAGCAACTTCTCTCTGGACAGCAGCTGTTCCTGGGAGGGCATGGCATCTGCTCCCCCTGTGTGAGGTTCAGGGTTGCCAGGTGCTGTCCTGGGCCCCTCTGCACGGCTTCGGTTGGACGTCAGCCGGGCCTCATGTCAGCTGGGTTCAAGTTGCCAGCTCAGGCCTGAGAAGGGGCATCTGAGTTGGCAGCCGTCCATTCAGCAGGGGTTGGGGAGGCGGCCCCCAGGTGACAAGAGGGTAGTTGGGAAGGGCTGGGTATCTATCATCCAAGAGTAATGATGCTTTGAAATTCTAAAAGCAGGACATGGAAATAAGAGGGACCAGAGCCCACTGACTGCAACTCCACGTCTTTCATTGTGTGAAAAAGGATGAAGTCCAGGGACTTGCACTGTAATGTTCATCCCTGATACGCCTGTAACTACAGAAGAATCCTTAGAGGTCTTTGGGCCCCAGGTTACCAACAGGAAAGATGGGAGGTGTGGAGGGGCTTGCCAAGGTCCCCTGGGCACAGGCCCCGCCAATCTCACAGTGGCCACTGGAGGGCAGCAGCTTCCCTTCAAACACAGCCAGTCCACGCACCTCTCTAATCTGTCCTTCACAAAAACCTTTGCTTTAGTTAGTCCTTCACAAAATGGCACCAGAGCAGAAGGCCTTTGGGGAAATTTCCGGCACTCTTGAAGAGAATCGTCCACTGAGAGCACCATGGAACAACTAAGGGGCTGTTTCTAAGGGATATTTTGTTTTTCAAAACTTCTCTCGAGAACCACGAACTCATGGAAACCAGTTTTGGAATTCTGAAATTGCAGAGCCTGCAAAGGGGGTCCTCCCAGCTTCCGCTCCTGGGGGACCCAGGCTTGCCCCTGAAGGGGGTGGTTGGCCAGGTGGCTTTCTTGTCACTGACAGCAGGAGGTTGTTTTTGTGGCTTTTTAAAGAACCACACTTTCTGCTGTCACTAGGATGCAATGTGCCCTCTGTCCTCCCAGTTCCCTCCCAGGACAAAACTTTTGGATCACAAAATAGACAGCAACTTAGTTTAAAAAGGCTTCCCAGGTGGTGTAGTGGTAAAGGCTCCATGCCAATGCAGATAGTTTTTAAAATGTTCGCAATGACAATCTAGAGAAATAACATTAGCCCAAATTAATATCACCTGAAACCATTTTACTTTTTTCCTTGGGTGTTTTTGGCTTTTGTTGTTGTTGGGTTTATTTTTTTAGTTTCAAGAACACTGGAGTGGGTTGCCATGCCCTTCTCCAGGGGATCTTCCCAACCCGGGGATTGAACCCGGTTCTCCTGTGTAGCAGGTGAATTCTTCCCTGGTCTGATACACCAGGGAAGTCAGGTTTTTTAAGCTTAACTCAGCCAAATCCTGGAGAAGGAAATGGCAAACCACTCCAGTACTCTTGCCTAGAAAATCCCATGGACAGAGGAGCCTGGTAGGCTACAGTCCATGGGGTCGCAAAGAGTCAGACACGACTGAGCGACTTCACTTCACTCACTTCGCACTTTACCACTGGAGAAGGAAATGGCAACCCACTCTAGTATTCTTGCCTGGAGAATCCCATGGACAGAGGAGCCTGGCGGGCAGTGGTCCATAGGGTCGCAGGGAGTCGGACACGACTGAAGTGACTGAGCACAGCCAAATTCCTACTCTGCATTGTTGTAATAGTGAAAAGTTGGAAGCATAAATTAACAATAATAATACAAACAAATAATAGTACTTACAGTTTCCATAAAAGTTATAAAAATATCAGTTGTTGATTGGAAACTTTCATTTTTAACCTTTCAATAACGTCAGTGGGAACTTTTGAAAAAAGCTGGAAATCCCTCCCACCTTCATTTCTACCCCATCACCTGGGTCCCTCCGGATAGAGCAAAAAAACGATATTTGAAATGGCACAAAGGAATAGAAAAGAGAAGTTTAAATAACAAATTTCCAAAGTTATTTTATTTCATTTAAATGCTATCAGGATTTCAGGTTGATTTCTAATTAAGACAAATCAATGTATGTGATTCGAGAGGAGGGTAGTTAAATTTCTATTCCAGTCAATTCCCATTGGTATCATCTCGCTCAAACCCTTCTCATGCATTTAAGCCATCTCACTTCCGTTCATGGATGATGGTTTCTCCTGTTTTAATCGTAAATTAAGCAGCTGCCTCGGTAGAAATGGTATGATCTGGACACCCAGGGCTTCTTGAACAGAAGGCAGGGCTCACTCTTCAAGGCCAATACTTTTCTTTTTTCCTCTTTGTTATCTTCTGTTCAATAAATCTTCTCAGGTACTCAAGGTTTTGGTCAATGTTGTTTAGATAAAAGTGGAGCTTGGAGCCTAAAGTGTATTCTATAAAAAGAAGAGTTAACAGGAAAAAGTCAGAACTTTGAAGAGATTCAGGAAAACAGGGGACACAGGACAGCCAGATACCACTCCCTACATGTAATATTTAGGAGAAATATTTTTGATTCTTTCATATGCCTGCCATGTTCCCAACCCATTGGCTTCAGGCATCCTTGCTATGTCTGAATTTAGGCTTGTAAGCTGCCAGAATCCAAGGGGTGACATGTCAAAGATGGCTCAACCCTTGACCCTTGGTTTTCATGTGAAGCTCAGTAGCCTTTACCTTAGAATACATAGGTGTTTTCTAACAAATAAGTTGCAAGAGGGCTGATTTTGCTATTCTCCTGTGTTTATAACTGATCTTTGTTTCTCAGGTCATTCATCTCTGATGAGTTGATCATATTAACCAATCTGGTATGGATACTATAGAACTATGAAATATCATGTGGATTGTACAGTTGGGTTGCTACATAGAAGTCTGCTGCTAAGTCGCTTCAGTCGTGTCCGACTCTGCGTGACCCCATAGATGGCAGCCCACCAGGCTCCTCTGATCCTGGGATTCTCCAGGCAAGAACACTGGAGTGGGTTGCCATTTCCTTCTCCAATGCATGAAAGTGAAAAGTGAAAGTGAAGTCGCTCAGTCGTGCCAGACTTAGCGACCCCATGGACTTCAGCCTACCAGGCTCCTCCGTCCATGGGATTTTTCCAGGCAAGAGTACTGGAGTGGGGTGCCATTGCCTTCTCCAACATAGAAGTCTGGGTCTGAGTAAAGTTGGAGTGAGATGATGCCCAATTCTCTGTTCTCTTCTCAGTAAAGGAAGGGCATTGTTCAGATCCCTTGGCTGGGGTTGGGAGGAAGCCCTCTTCCTACCTCCTGGGAGTTGGTATGTTGTTGCTATTGTTATCGCTGTCGTTAGTTGCTAAGTCATGGCCGACTCTTTGTGACCCCATGGACTGTAACCTGCCAGGCTCCTCTGTGCCTGGGATTTTCCAGGCAAGAGTACTGGATCAGGGTGCCATTTCCTTCTCCAGGGATCTTCCCAAACCAGGGATGGAACCCAAGTCTCCTGCATTGGCAGGAGGATTCTTTACTACTGAGCCACCTGGGAAGCCTGGGAATTCGTGTACTCCTCCTAAATAGCAAGTCTCAGAAGTGAGGGCCAAAATGACATACTGCAAGATGGGACATTCTGGACTAAGAGGTGGTTATTAGAACCTCTGAGGTCACTCATGAGGGTACATTGGGATGACACTCCTGCCCTGCTTCAATGGAAAGAGCATTTGAGAAGTGGCCTAAGGAGAATGATACAATCTGTGCTTGTTGCAAGAATAGCATAAAATGTTAAACAGGGAGCATAGCAAAATTAGAACAAGGAGACAGATCAATGGGTCTAAGCTCCCTTTGTTTAGTCTGCTAGTGATTGGACCTGTTTAGGAGGGTGTCATCCTTTAGAAAAAGAAATTGTGACTGTTAATATCCAATATTTCGGCCACCTGATGAAAAGAGCTGACTCACTGGAAAAGACCCTGATGCTGGGAAAGATTGAGGGCAGAAAGAGAAGGTGGAGACAGATGAGGTGGTTGGGTGGTATCACTAACTCAATGGGCACAAGTTTGAACAGGCTATAGGAGATGGTGAAGGACAGGGAAGCCTGGCATGCTGCAATCCATGGGATCACAAAGAGTCGGACATGACTTAGTGACTGAACAACAACAATATCGTATAAATTATAATATGGGGAAATTAAAATTATAGTTGGTATCATTTTTCCTGTTAGTATTGTATGAAAGGAGCAAACTGATACAATGGGAAACAATAAATGAACCAGGAGAGATGGGGAGAAAACTATAAATGGAGCTTTATTGTGCTGAGGAGTATGTACGGAAATTTTTAACTTTTGCAAGGTACATGCGGAGATAGGGTAATACTGACTGGAGACCAGGTCTATTTATTAAAGAATATAAAGGCATCCATGGAATTTTCCAGGCAAGAATACTGGAGTGGATTGCCATTTCCTACTCCAATAAAGTCGTCAGGAATGGTTAATAGGAATATACTGTAAAGGAATTCACTGTAAAGTGAATTCAGGGAATGTGTGTAGTTCACCACCACTTTACAGAGAACTGGACAAAATAAAGATGGGAAATTGCAGAATATTTACATTCCTGTGACCACAGAAATGAGGTAAGTCAAACCGACACAGCTGAAGCCCCACCTCCTGGACTGGAAGGTCCGGGGAAACTGGACCACTTATGCCTGCTTCCAGCATCCTGGCATCTGCAGCTTCACCTGTGTGCATCCAGAAGTGTCCAACTCTTTGTGACCCCATGGACTGTAGCCCACCAGGCTCCTCTGTCTGTGAGATTTCCCAGGCAAAGATACTGGAGTGGGTTGCCATTTCCTCCTCCAGGGGATCTTCCTGACCCAGGGATCTAATCTGCATCTTGTGCTTCTCCTCTACCGGCAGGCAGTTTCTTTACCACTGAGCCACCTGCAAGGCTCAAAGGCCATTTGGTGGCTAATCCATCCCCAGTTTGATCCCCAAGAAAAGGTAATAAGCATTATGTGGTCTAGTTAACTCCACCTTGAGGGAATTTATGGGAGGAGTTGAGGATGGGTTTGTAATGCAGACCAAGATAGAAGTGTGGGGGAAATATCTGAGTTGGATATGATGAGGTTCACTTGAGCCGACACTCTATGGGAGCATCTTATGTTCCTGACATCTTGCTTCTCCCACTGTCTCTGGCCAATACTAGGTGATATTCTGGAGCTGGTTCGTTCTCATCACCCTCTCTGTCCTACTCAGTAGTACCACTGCCTGGACTGGGAAAATGAGTCATGCCCTTCACCCAAGCCCCGTTCTGATTGGTCCACCTGTGCCCCCTGAGGCTTAGATGACTCCCCTTCCCTCACTGTGGCCAGAAGAGACGGGTTCACCCAGAGAAGGAGGAAAACAGGAAACTATCATCGCACATGGCAAAGAACAAACGAGAGTTGATCTCACTCACCCTGATGAGGGTGAGACACGAAGTTGGCTTCTACCACTCTGTGGTTCAGGGGCTGAGTGCTGCGGTAATTATTTTGGATGGTCTCGTTCTGGTGATTCAGTAAGGAATTCTCTAGCTTCTCAATCTGCCAGCAACATGAAAGGAATTAATGAGAGGAGAGGCACTGGGTAACTTTTTTTTTTTTAATTAGTTAACAGTTGAACCAGCGCTTGGATTTATATAACTCTGATAAAGACGATCTCAAGTCCTGAAGCGGTTCTGGGTACTATGTGCCTTGGCATTCATCCACCCAGTCATTCTTCTGACAATATCTTTCAATCTTTTTCTACAGGTTTAGCCGGTAGCAGAAAAGAGAGAAAGAAGTAAACAGAGACATACCAAGTAGCAAGCTCAATTTCTGTTTTTCTGAAAATTCCTGTTTTTGTCTACATTTTCTTTTAGAGTAAATTCTATTTATTCATTTATTTTTGCTGTGCTGGGTCTTAACTGCTGCACTCAGGCTTTCTCTAGTTGTGGCCAGTGGGGGCTACACTTTGTTGTGGTGTGAGGGCTTCTCAGTACAGTGGCTTCTCTTGTTGCGGAGCACAGTCTCTAGGTTCACAGGCTCAGTAGTTGTGGCACACAGGTTGAATTGCTCTGAGGCATGTGGGGTCCTGCGAATCCAGGGATTGAACCTGTGTCCCCTGCACTGGCAGGCAGAGTCTTAACCACTGGACCGCCAGGGAAGTCCCTTGTCTACATTCTTGAGAGACATTTTTGCTGCCGTACAACTCTAGGTAAGCTACTCATTTCTCTCAGTGCTGTGAAAAAGTTGTTGCACTGCTTCCTGACTTTCATTGTTGCTGCATTGAATTAATGCTCGTCTAATCGTAGGTCTCTCATGAAATATGTCTTTTCTCTTTGGCTGATATTTAAATCTTCTCTGCTTTGATAGCTTGTGGCTTCACTGTGATGTGTTTAGTGTGGGCTTCTTTTTGTTTTCATTGACTCATTGGGCTTCCTTATTATATAACATGGTGACTTTCAACCCTCTGGAAAATTGTCAGTCAACATTTCTTAAATTATTCCTCTTCTCTATGCCATCTCTCTTCTCCCACTATAATTTCAACTTGACATTTTTCAGGTCTTTCTAGAATGTTCTCTATACCTCTCTATTTTTTCATATTTCTACCTCTTTTTCTCTTTATGCTGCATTTCGCATAATTGTCTCAGCTCTGTCTTCCAGCTTACTAATTCTTTCTTGAACTTGTCCTACATGCTATTAAACTCATTTGTTGGATAACTAATTTCGGTTACTATCTTTTCATTTCTAGAAATTAACAATTTACTTTTTTTCAAGTTGACTTGGTCATTTTTATGCTTTGTTCTTTCCTTGTATTTCAAACTCTTGTACATATTAAACATATCAAATATGTTTAATTATAGATATTATGCATTCTTTACCATTTCCTTCTCCAATGCATGAAAGTGAAAAGTAAAAGTGAAGTCGCTCAGTCGTGTCCAACTCTAGTGAGCCCATGGTCTGCAGCCTACCAGGCTCCTCTGCCCATGGGATTCTCTAGGCAAAAGTACTGGAGTGGGGTGCCATTGCCTTCTCCAAATATTAAACATACTTTATATTAATTGGCTGATAATTATAATATCTGAAATCTTTGTAGGTCTAATTCTGCTGATACTCACTCATAGTGCCTTTTTCTTAGTATTTTGTGATTTTTTTTAATTGAGTTCATCTCAGATAACTATTTGTAGAAATTCTTCTAGATCTGAATTTAAGGTGCATTTTTCGTAGATAACTAACAATGACTTTTGTTAGGTATCTCAGGGCACTTTCAACCTGGTTGGCAATGTTTTTACATGTTGGTATAAGAATAAGGGGTCTTTGCACTTTTTCCTGAAATAGGGAAATGGAAAATTTAAAAAGAGAAATATTCACTTCTGAGGAACCCAGAAGGTTTGCTTTGCAACCTCAGTAACATTTGTCCTTTATTTAACTCAACAAATACTTATTATGTGCCCGTGCTAGGCTCAAGGACAAAAGACGGTTGATACAGCTCTTCCCCTCAAAGGGCTACAGATATTTTTAGATGATAAAGGGCTAAATCTGAAGCTGTCCTTCTTGCATAAAGTCATTTATGAGATTAGAATGTAGCCCCATAAAAAAAAAAAAAAGAATTAGCCCCATAAGGACATGGAGTTTGCACATGTAATACCCGGTGAGAGCGGCACTCAATAAATATTTGCCTTCACTATGCAAATTTTCTCCTATGACTTGAATCAGGTCCCAGTGTTTTTTTGTTGTTGTTGCATTGCCTATAGATTTCTTGGATTCTCTGAAGCCTGTTGGCCCGTTTCTGCCACAGCACAGCACTAGTAGGATCACCCATGGTGATAGAGGTGAGGCACTACAGCCCTGGACATAGAAAACACTATAGGAGCCCAGGTATTGGCATTAGATAAGATTTAGGGGAACGCTCTTGTTGATCAGGCCATGGAAAGGAGAGACTTGGATATTAAAGCAATCTTGTACATTACCTGTGTCTTAGAGAGCTTGACAGTATCTGCTACCACAAACCAGTGGACGTTTTCTGTACAGGAAGGAGTGGTGAGTGACCCCAAGTAGCTGTAGTAGTATCGGAGGTCCCCAGGTAGCATGTCCTGAATGTCAAGGTCCCTCAGAACTGTGCTTTGTCCTAATAGAGGGGATGAGAAGCAAAGTCAGGGACCACTGCTGCCCCTTGAGAGGACAGCTCTGGCTCATATCTCACTATCTTTAAATCTCCTGATTTAAGCAGAAGAACTTAGAACCTGATCATTGGGAAACATCACCCAGTGTACTGCTTCCTGGAAAGGGTTAAGAGCAAAGACTTTGGGGAGAAACCCACTCAAATACCTCCTCTGGCTGGGTGGCCCTGGCAGGATATGCACCTGTCTATAGACAGGGGACACTCATGGGAGCTCCCTGGTGGTCCAGTGGCTAAGACTCCATGCTGTCAATGCAGGGGGTCTGGGTTCGATCCCTGTTCAGGGAACTAGATCCCACATGCTGCAACGAAAGATGCTGCACGAGGCAGGAACTCTGCTTTTTTCCCTGAGCACTTCTGCATTTTTTTAATGGCAAAGAGGATATCTTTGTGATATATACATAAACAGGTTTGTTTAACCAAGGCTGTGAAGTCTAGTAGTGCATAGCCCAATGAGCAGGCAAAAAATTTCTAAGTTTTTTTTTTTTTTTCTGGTTGCACTGCATGGCATGCAGGATCTTACTTCCCTGAACAGGGGTTGAACCCATGCTCCCTGCAGTGGAAATTGGGAGTCTTAACCACGGGACTGCCAAGTTAAGAAGATGAGTGAGTAACTGGCTACCTTCTCCATGAAGTGGGAGGTCAGGCATCCCGTCAGGGGAGAAGCTGGGGCCAGGGAGGGGGTGCTTCGGGAGAGAGGAGAAAAGGTGATGCAATCATTGTGGAGAGGGGAAAAGAAAAAGCCCAGAGGAGTATTTTAGGATTTCTGAGCCGTGTTAGTACTTGTTTATATTTTAGCTAGGAATGAAAGTAATACCAGTTAGAAATATCTGTGTTTCTCTCAGGCACATTCCCTATAGGCTGTTTGGCTACAGACTCTGAGAAAGCAGAAGTTGGCGGAGGGCTTTATCAGGTAAGTTTGTGGAGGGATGGAGGGCATTTGTATGGGTGTGTCAGAATGATGGTCTGTGGCATCCAAGCCAGGTAAAGAGAACTGAGAGGCAAGAAGCGTGACTAGTAGTGAAAACGTGGAGGCCCATGACTTGGAGGTCAGGAGATCGCTGGAGAGGGTGAGGACTCAGGTCAGGGAACTGGAGACCGGCATATGGGGCAGAGTGAGATGCCCAGAACCAAGGCTGCAGCAGACATGGTAACAGCTTAAAGTCAAGAGTTGATCATGGGAGTGGGCAAATGCTCTGACGAGAACCCTGCCTTCCGGAGGCAGAGAGCAGGGAGGCCAGCCCTGTGTCTGCATCACAGACACCACGGCAAGAGGCTTCACTCTTGAGACTCTTCTCAACTGGAAACCAAGGAGCTCATCTCTGTCTGAGGACTAGGATCATCATGACCAGCTGGGGCCAGAGGTCAAGGAGCTCATCTCTGTCTGAGGACTAGGATCATCACGACCAGCTGGGGCCAGAGGTCAGGGTGACTTAATTGAAAACATCCCTCATTCATGGAACTCTGGCCATCCAGACGTCCTAGTCGTGGAAATCGACAGGTAGTTTATGAACGGGTCTCCCAGAGGTGTGTACAGCGTGAGCCAATCACGGGAACTGCTGGAGCCAGAGACCTTGCACAGGGAGCTAAGTGTCCCCTGGAAAGCTTATCTGCAACCCTGCCCACCCGTGACTCTTCCCTGCCCCCCGTCCCCATCACACTCAGGCTCATTCCTCTGCCCTGGTGCGCCTTCTGTTGGTTTCTCTTACCTGCATACCTGATGTCCTCCAGGTGAGAAATGAAGTTGCTGTAGTAAGTATTTTCAGCATAATCCTTTACCTGCAGGGGAAACACGGAGCAGTTAACCTAAGGGAGGTGGGTCCTCCATCTGGTACTATCTCCCTTAATTCAGCTGTTTGGTATCCTGGCTGGTGGTGCAGAGCTATGAGGGCAAGGAGGCATCCGGGGAGACAGTCTGGCGCTTCTTTGCACCAACTGCCTTGGCTCACCAGTTTCTTCCAGAAAGACAAGATCTGAAGCACTTTGGCAGCTTCCCGGAAAAAGACCTTCTTGGCAGTATCTGGTGATATCCTCATGAAATGGCCAAAGTCACTGTTAAAATATCCCCAGTGACCTTGTTTTGGGCATTGTCAGCCACAGTCAGATTCATTGTGGGTTTTTTGTTTTTGTTTTTAGCCACTGCCACACAGCATGCAGAATCTTAGTTCCCTGACCAGGGGGATCAAGCCCATACCCCCTGTAGGGGAAGTGTAGGGTCTTAACTGCTGGACCACCAGGGAGGCCCCCAGATGCATTATGATCAGGGGGCTTGGTCTCAAGTGCTCCCTTCTTCATCCTCAGGACTTTTGACTGGATGGACGAGAGCCAGATGTCCAAGGCAAAACTGCTCCAATGCTGACCTCCGACATCCTCTATTTTTTGAATGAGTGTTTACTTTTTAGAAGACAGGAAAGTTGCTTTTGGTGAAAAAGGTCTATGAACAATGGTTTTTTTCAGTCAGTGATGCTGATCCATTCTTCCACTGGGTGAAAATTCAGACTTTCTTGGATTTCTTCTTTTTCTAATCTTAAATTTATTTTTTAATTGAAGGATAAATGCTTTACAGAATTGTGTTGGTTTCTGCCAAACATCAACATGAGTCATCCATAGTTATATATATGTCCCCTCCCTCTTTACCCTCCTTCCCACCTTCCTCCCCACCCCACCTCTCTAGATTGTTACAGAGCCCCGGTTTGAGTTCCCTGAGTCATACAGCAAATTCCAATTGGCTATCTATTTTACATATGGTAATGTAAGTTTCCATGTTACTCTCTCCCATACATCCCTCCCCCTCCTTCCTCCCAACCCCCTTCCTTGGATTTCTGACTGTCGTTTATCTGTTTTCTAAATGTGTCATCTCTTTCTCTGTTCTTCTAGCTACCTTTCATGTTAAACAAATACTTTCAGTGTACCATTTAACCATTTTAAGTTATTAATGGTTGCTCTAGTGACTTCAATGTGCAACTTACATCATTTTGTGCTAGAGAGTATCCCAGGTGGCGCAGTGGTAAACAATCCACCTGCCAATGCAGGAGACACAAGAAACTCGGGTTTGATCCCCAGGCAGGAAGATCCCCTGGAGGAGGGCATGGCAACCCATTCTAGTATTTTTGCCTAGAAAATTTCAGGGACAGAGGAGCCTGGAGGGCTACAGTCCATGGGGTCGCAAAGAGTTGGACACAACTGAGCATTTTCTCCTAAATACAGATCACATTTTCCTATTTGCATGCTGAACTTTTTCCTTGATTACTAGACATTTTAGATAATATATGGTAGCTAATCTAAATTCTGATTTTTAAAAACTATCCTGCGGAGTTTTTGTTGTTGTTCATGCAACTATTCAGTGACTTGCCTGGGCTTTATCTGTAGAATATGTGTCCATAGTACTGTGTAGCAGCTGATGAATCTGCTCAGGTCTTAAGTCTTATTTTTATTTTTTTAGCCTAGACCATCTATGGTCAGCACAATTTTACAGTCACTCAGTGATTTTAGTAGAGGTTGTGCTCAAACCCCAGGAGCCCAAACTGATGAATCTGTATGTGGGTTGAGGAGCACATTCAAAGGTCAGCCAGTTACCAAGTCAGACTCAGCTTTCACATTCCATCAGGCCTTCTTGGGAAGCCGATACAAGCTCTCTATGGCTCTCTCATTTTCAGGATCTCCCAGTTAGACTTCTGATTGGCCTGCCCCTTGCCATTCACCTCAGTTAGGACGTGACAGACTCCCAAAGCTGCGAGTTTTCCTTGTTTTCTGCCTTTTCTGTTTTTTGCTACTTTTATCAGCAACGCCCTTCGGGCATGGGTTTTCAGTCTCTACTTCCAATCTAATGAATCCCTGTACCAGGCAGTGAAGCTGCTGGTTTTCCTGTTCACCTGCCCTGATGAAACTACCTTGCTGACCAAGTTGTTGTTGTTCAGTTGCTAAGTTGTGTCCGACTCTTTGCAACCCAATGGATTGCAGCACGCCAGGCTCCCCTGTCCTTCACCATCTCCTGGAGTCTGCTTATACTCGTGTCCATTGAGTCGGTGATGCCATCCAACCATCCTATCCTCTATTGTCCCTTGTCCTCCTGTCTTCAATCTTTCCCAACATCAAGGTCTTTTACAGTGAATCAGTTCTTCCTATCAAGCGGCCAAAGTGTTGGAGCTTCAGCTTCAGCATCAGTCCTTCCAATGACTATTCAGGTTTGACTTCCTTTAGGATTACTTACTGACCAAGTTAGCAGATGGAAAGAATGCCAGGCAAGAAGCCCACAAACTTCCATTGTTCTTACTCAAAATTCTCACCATTTATCACACGTAAGTGCTTTACCTTGTTCCTGTCTTTGGTCCATTTCCAGAGCACTGATATGCTTGTTTTTGATGTGCTGTGTTCAGTCGTGTCCAGCTCTTTGTGACCCCATGGACTTTAGCCTGCCAGGCTTCTCCGTCCATGGAATTTTCCAGGCAAGTATACTAGAGATGGTTGTCATTTCCTTCTCCAGGCAATCTTCCTGACCCAGGGGTTGAACCCATGTCTCTTGTGTCTCCTGCATTGGCAGGTGGTTTCTTTACCAGCTGAACCACCAGGGAAGCTAATATACTTGTTTTGGGAGGGGATCATATTCACTGACCATTTCTTGCTGCCTAGACATAAGTCCCACCTTCCAGACTTTCTGAGGAATGCAGAGATGTGGCCTCTGTCTACTGGGGTGCAGGCTTTCTCATGTCCTCAGACCAATTTCTATCAAGTCAGCCCCTCTGGGATCAGCTCTTCTAACTCAGCTTGTCCAGATCATCCAACGTCCTTGAGGTTGGTGACCCAGAGGCACCTCAGTAACTGTGAGCAAGGACTGGGGAAAGAGTAGGTCTTTCAGGGACTTCCCCGATGGTCCGGTGGTTAAGACTCCCAATACAGTGGGCCCAGGTTTGATCCCTGATCAGGGAACTAGATCCCACATGTCTCAATTAAAGATGCTGCATGCTGCAATAAGGGACAAAGATCCTTCATGCCACAACTAAGACCAGATAAGTAGACAAATATTTTTCTTTAAAAGAGTAGATTTTTTATCAAGTCAGTGTTTCCAAGAACTGTGAGCTCGGGAATACATTAGGAGAGACAAGTAGGAAAAGCCTTTGTCTACACTTAACACCTTGTTTTGCCACCAGTTTATAATTTCGAGTGTGTAGGTTCAGCCTACCTCAACCAGGGCCGCCAGCACAGCCAAACCATCCGGCTCATTCTGGGCTTCCTCATAGCTGCCATATTTAGAATTGTAGTGGACGACGTGAATCTGTGGAAGCAAGAAAGGGAGTGAAAGTCGCTCAGTTGTGTCTGACTCTTTTCGACCCCATGGGCTACACAGTCCATGGAATTCTCCAGGCCAGAATTCTGGAGTGAGTAGCCTTTCCCTTCTCCAGGGGATCTTCCCAACCCAGGGATTGAACTGAGGTCATCAGCATGGCAGGTGGATTCTTTACCAACTGAGCCACCAGGGAAGCCCAAGAATACTGGAGTAGATAGCCTATCCCTTCCCCAGTGGATCTTCTCAACCCAGAAATCAATCCAGGGTCTCCTGCATTGCAGGCAGATTCTTTACAGGCTGAGCTATCAGGGCAAGTCAAGGGCAATTCCCATAATCTTCAAATGCTTCAGGTTTTCAGGAAAGGAGGAAAATGAAAAAAAGATGCTTCATCTGGCGCCTCTGCTTGACCGACAAACACTGCTGACCACCATCTCCCTCCATCTGGGCTACAAGATCTAAGACCAGAAAGTTCTGAGAAGGACGTGAGGGGAGGGCTGAGAAATGTTCATGGGGAGAAGCTCTGGTTCATGCAGGCTTGTATTGTTTGTACTAGCTGATTTTCCTTTATATTTGCAAAGTAATGAACATTTCTAATATTTATTGAAACAGCTTAATTTGCATAGCCTGTACTCAATACAAAAAAAAATAATGTATACCACTTGTTTGCTTAGTAAGAATCAGTGCTAGATTCCTAATTTTAAAAAAATAGATACACAACAAGCAACAAAAGTTTACTGTATAGCACAGGGAACTACCGTCAATATCTTGTAATAACCTATAATGGGAAATAATATGAAAAATAATATATGTATATATGTATAACTGAATCTTCTTGCTGTACACCTGAAACATTGTAAATCAGCTATACTTCAGTAATATATATATATCAATAAAAAAGAATAATGTATAAAATATGTGAATCAAGTTTAAATTAAAATTTTGACGCTAAAAAAAAAAAAGACCAGAAAATTCTACAAGAATGCAAAGAACATGAGTGGGATTACGTGTGCTGTGTGCTAAGTTGCTTTAGTCATGTCTGACTGTCTGTGACACCACAGATGGTAGCCTGCCAGGCTCCTCTGTCCATGGGATTCTCCAGGCAAGAATACTGGAGTGGGTTGCCATGCCCTCCTCCAGGGGATCTTCTTGACCCAGGGATAAAACCTGCGTCTCTTATGGGGAGATGGCAATATACCTTCTCCCAGGCAGACAAGCTGGCAGAGTTCCAGGAGATCATATGAGGCCACAAGGTTCTCCTGAGGTCTCCCTAGAGTGGGCATATGCCCCCTTACCTCAGGAGGCCACTGTAAATCCATGGTCATCCGAAGCAGTAATGATCCTCACTGCTGCTGCTGCTGCTACTGCTGCTAAGTCGCTTCAGTCGTGTCTGACTCTGTGCGACCCCATAGATGGCAGCCCATCAGGCTCCCCCATCCCTGGGATTCTCCAGGCAAGAACACTGGAGTGGGTTGCCATTTCCTTCTCCAATGCATGAAAGTGAAAAGTGAAAGTGAAGTCGCTCAGTCGTGTCCGACTCTAGCGACCCCATGGACTACAGCCCACCGGCTCCTCCATCCATGGGATTTTCCAGGGAAAAGTACTGGAGTGGGGTGCCATCGCCTTCTCCGAATAATCCTCACTAGCCACATCTTTTCAGGTAGTGTCTCATCAGGTCTCTGTTTTGAAGTAGAATCCAATAGGCTTTCCTTATGAAGCCTCCTAGGTAGCACTAGTGGTAAAGAACCCGATTGCCAAGGCAGGAGCCTTAAAATATGTAAGTTCAATCCCTGGGCCGGGAAGATCCCCTGGAGGAGGGCATGGCAACCCACTCCAGTATTCTTGCCTGGAAAATCCTATGTATAGAGGAACCTGTCAGGCTACGATCCATGGGGTTGCAAAGAGTCAGACATGACTAAAGCGACTTGGCAAGCACCCATCCTAAGCAAGAGAGGAAACCAGCAAATCTACCACACAGAAATCCAGCTGAAACTAAAGAGGGCTTGCCCCACTCTCTGGGCTGTATACTCCTGCTTTGGGCTGACTTCGTGAAGGAGGGGACCCATCCGGAACCCCCAGCACAGAGCAGTGATTAGTGGTGAGTGAATGAAAAATAAATTTAACCTCAGGGTGACCTGACTCACCACTGCACAAAGTGTTTTTGGCTGTTTTAGTGAGAAAAGTAGGGCTTCCCTGGTAGTCCAATGGTTAAGAATCTGCTTTGCAATGCAGGGGACACCAGTTCAATCCCTGGTCCAGGAAGATCCCATGTGCCAAAGGGCAACTCAGCCGGTGCAGCACAGCTGCTGAAGCCTGCACACCCGAGAGCCCGAGCTCCGCAACAAGAGAAGCCACCGCAATGAGAATCCTGTGCAGCATGACAGAGAGTAGCCCCCACTCACTGGAACTAGAGAAAGCCTAGAAGCAGCAAGAGCCACCAAAAAATAATAGTGATAATAAATTAAAAATAAATTAAACTGGGCTTCCCTGGTGGTTCAGTAGTAAAGAATCTGCCTCCAATACAGGAAACCTGTGTTTGATCCCTGATCTGAGAAGATCCCACATGCTGAGGAGCAAACTAAGCCTCTGTTCCGAAACAACTGAGCCTATGCGCTAGAGCTGGGAGCTGCAATTACTGAGCCCACATGCCACAACTATGGAAGTCTGAGGCTCTACAGTCGTGCTCCACAAAAGAAGCCACCGCAGTGAGAAGCCCAACCACTGCAACTAGAGAAAAGGCCTAGCAGCAATGAAGATCTGGACAGTCAAAAATAAAATAAATAAATATTTTTTAAAACAGGGCTTCCCAGGTGGCTCAGTGGTAAAGAATCCACCTGCCGATCAAACACAGGAGACCTGGGTTTGATCCCTGGGTTGGGAAGATCTCCTGCAGGAGGAAGTAGCAACCCACTCCAATATTCTTGCCTGGGAAATCACATGGACAGAGGAGCGTGGAGGGCTGCAGTCCATGGGGTGGCAGACTGGAGAAAAGCCCTCGCAGTGGCAAAGACCCAGGACAGCCAATAAATAAATAAATATTTTTTAAAAAGACAGTAACACAAACATGACTATGGGGTTTGAAAGAAAGAGGAGCCTGAAGGTACCTCAATTATGTATCGCATCCCATCCACAGTGTGCTCAGAGCCGCTGATCTCCGAGGATGCTCCGCCCCAGTGGAAGTGCATCTGCTTGGCTAAGTACTGCGTGCCGTCGGAGGTTGTCATGCGCATGGTGGATGGCAGGCTGATCTGTACTAGAAGAGAAGATGAGGGGCAGGGAGTGTGCGGACGGGCGGGGACAGGGCAGGCCCGCAGGTGAGGCAGCGACCCTGCTCACCTGCCCACTCCTGGAGCAAGCTGGTGCTATAGACAGACCTGGATTGCCATGGGCAGGGTGACGCAGAGGAGGCACTGGCACACAGGGCCAGTTGGGGACCAGGCCCTGAGCTGGGCTGGACAGGCACTTGTCCCAGGGCACACACCTTCCTACTCAGGACCAGCAGGTCAGGGGCAGGACACCAAAGGGCAGGTCCAACTGATTACCCTGAAAAAATAGGGCTAGTGAGTGTGGAAGCCTCCACTCTTCACCTGTGGCCAATTTTGGAGTTTGCCCACAGGGTAGGGAACAGGAAGTGGGGCCTCTTGGGACTGTTTTGATTACTTTTACTGCTAAGCTAAGTTGCTTCAGTTGTGTCCAACTCTGTGCGACTCCATAGATGGCAGCCCATCAGGCTCCCCCGTCCCTGGGATTCTCCAGGCAAGAATACTGGAGTGGGTTGCCATTTCTTTCTCCAATGCATGAAAGTGAAAAGTGAAAGTGAAGTCGCTCCATCGTGTCCAACTCTTAGCGACCCCATGGACTGCAGCCTACCAGGCTCCTCCGTCCATGGGATTTTCCAGGCAAGAGTACTGGAGTGGGGTGCCATTGCCTTCTCCGTTACTTTTACTACCTGAGGTGAATACCCTGGAAGGCTGAATTGAGGTCATTATCTTTTCCATGATGTGGTTAAAATCTTCATCCCACGTTGACTTCTAGAACCAGCCCAACTAACAACCCATCCCGCTGCATAGAAGGGAGCATCCCTGAGGGTTTCAACCCTTTTTTTGTTGCTGAACTGCTCTGGGTCTTCATTGCTGCTCAGGCTTTCTCTAGTTGTGGTGTGCTAGCTTCTCATTATGGTGGCTTCTCTTGTGGAGCACAGGCTCTAGGGCATGTGGGCTTCAATAGTTACAGCTCCTGGGTTCTAGAGCACAGGCTCAGTAGTTGTGGTGCTTGGGCTTAGCTGTCCCGTGGCTTGTGGAATCTTCCCAGATCAGGGATCAAACCTGTGTCCCCTGCATTTGCAGGTCGATTCTTAACTACTGGACCCCTAGAGAAGTCCTTTTATTTTATGGACCAAAGAGCCAACCCAGGGAGGTAGAAAGATTTGCAGTCACTCAGTTCATAGGTCCAGGCAGAACCAGGCCTGGACAGGACATCATCACTGCAGGCCTCAATTTGTTTTCAGAAGACAAGAGATCAAATTCTGTGGCATGTCAGGGAACACGCAGACTCTCAGCACGGGATTGAATTTGATGTAATCATCAACAGTTTCAAATGTTAGGTTCTTGCCGACAGGAAAATGGTTCAGTCTTCTAGCTAACTCATGCCTTGGGCCCTACAGACTTTCTACAGGGAAGTCACTCTGGTCAGACAGCTGTCTTGTTTATTCCACTGGCTCAGGCCTCAGAGAAATCTCTATATTTTGGAATGAGTCAGGCAAAAGGGAGACATGAAGAGTGACCCCAAAAGTGACCAAGAAAAATATCTATGAGAGTATAACTTAGGACTTGGAAAGGGACAGTCAGCATCTGTCTTGTTAATAAGGTTTTTCTATTTAAAGTCATTGATGATAGTTATAAGCAAGCACATTTCTTAACGAGCATATATGAGATCTTTGAGGACTTCTCTGGTGGTCCAGTGGTTAAGACTCTGTACTTCCCATGCAGGGGGCATGGGTTGGATCCCTGGTCAAGCAATTAGATTCCACACTTCTCAAGGTGTGGCCAAAAAACCCCCAAATTAGGAATTTGATATCTGTCAAATGTCCCCTGCTTCCCTTCCAGAAGCAGCAGGAAGCTGTGATGACAGCTTCATAATAAGCCAGAAGGCAGGAATCTGGCCTCTGAGGTTTTACATGCCCTTTGGCAGAACAGGTGTTTTGTGTTTAGTGCTTAAAATGTGGCCTGCCTCAAAGTCAGTGCTCCCATGAGGAAAATGGAAGAGTTTATCAAAGAAGGTGTTCAGTTTTCTGTGTCCAGAGACTGCAGAGCTGAAGACAGTTAGTACCACAGAAGACGTAACAGAGATCCCGATAAGCGTGTTTCCCCAGAAACACAATCCCCTGCAGACAGAATGTCTCAGTTCTCAAGCTGTATCAACAGGATTGCACAGGCCGGATTGAAAAATGGCAGCACTTCTGGGCTTATCACTGTGCTTTTGAAAAGGTGAGGCCAACTAGCCGTCCTCCCCAAAATCAATTTGCTGAACCTTCCGGATTCTGACAATTGATTTAACTTCCAGAACTTACTCTTCTTTGTTTGGAACTAATTTAACCAGATTCTTATCAGCCCAGAAAAACCACATGATCTGAGCATTTTCTGTGCTCATGTCTACAACAAAATAGAGAAACTGAAAGCAAGTTTTAGAAGGACTTCCCTGGTGGTGTATGCTCCCAGTGCAGGGGACCTCGGGGTTCAATCCCTGGTCTGGGAAGTAGATCCCACAAGCCGCAACTGAAGATCTTGCACGCTGCAACCAAGACCTGGTGCAGCCAAATAAATAAATAAATATTTTTTGGAAAAGAAGAAAATAAGCTTTAGAAACTTTTGCAGCACTTTCTCTCAACATCCAAGTGTGTTTTCGATTTCTTTTTGTTAAAATGTAATTTTATATCTGTATTCTAATCTAATAATAAAAATGGAAGGATATAAACATTAAATAGATATATAAAGCAGAATTTGAAATTAAGAACACAATCCCATTGACCATCTGCAAATCAATGAGAAAGGCCTTGAAAAAGAAACTAATCTTGCAACGCTTGATCTTGGACTTCTACTCTCCACAACAGTGAGAAAATAAGATTCTGTGGTTTAAGCCACAAAAACCCCACAATATCATTTACATTAGCACTCCCTCCCAATTAAATAATTAGGTATAAAGCTAACGAATTATATACAAGATCTATATGAGGAAAACTGAAAAATTCTGATGAAAGGAGTCACAGAATAACTAAAAAAATGGAGAGGTAGTACATATTCCTGGATAGGAAGACTCACTATTGTCCAGATGTCAGTTCTTCTCAATGTGACCTAGAGACTCAGTGTGGTCCCAATCAAAACCCCAATAGGTTATCTTGTAGATGTCAACAAACTAATTCTGACATTCACATGGAGAAGCCAAAGGCCCAGGATAGCTGACACAGTGTTGAAGGAGGGGAATAAAGTTGGAGCACCAATGATGCCCAACTTTAAGACTTACTGTAGAGCTTCAGTAGGGACATCTGGTGCTCCAGTAGCTAAGATGCTATACTCCCCATCTAGGAGCCCGGGTTTGATCCCTAGTCAGGGAACTAGATCCCACATGCAGCAACTAAGACCCAGTCCAGCCAAATAAATAAATTAATTTTTTTTTAAAGGCTTACTAAAAAGCTACAGTAGGGACTTCCCTGGAGGTTCAGTGGTTAGGACTCTGCACTTCCACTGCAGGGGGCATGGGTTCAATTCCTGGTCGTGAACTAAGATCCCACACACCTCTCTATAAGGCCAGGGGGAAAAAAAGCTACAATAATCAATGCGGTGTGGTCTTGGTGGAAGAATATATAAATAGATCGGTGAACCGAAAAGAAAACCCAGAAATAGACCACCATAAATATATTCAACTGATCTTTAACCAAGTAGCAAAGGTGATGTTGTTATTGTTCTTTACTTGCTGAGTCGTGTCTGATTCTTTGTGAGCCCCATGAACTGTAGCCTGCCCAGCTCCTCTGTCCATGAGATTTCCCAAGCAAGAATACTGGAGTGGATTTTCATTTCCTTCTCCAGGGGATCTTCCTGACCCAGGAATCGAACCTTCATCTCCTGCATTGGCAGGTGGATTCTTTACCACTAAGCCACCAGGCAAAGGTGATACAATGGAGCAAAGAGAGTCTCTTCAACAAATGGTGCTGGAACAACTAGACATCCACATGCAAAAAAAAAAAAGAATCTAGATAAAGACCTTATATGCTTCACCAAAATTAATGCAAAATAGATCACAGACCTAAATGTAATGTACAAAACTATAAAATTCTTAGAAGATAACATGGGAGAAAATCCAGATAACTTTGGGTATGGTACCTTTTTATATTCAACAGCAAAGACGCAATTCATGAAAGAAAGAATTGATAAGCTGGGCTCAATTACAATTTAAAACTTCTGAAAAAGAGAGCATCAAGAGAAGTAGACAACAAGCCATAGACTGGAAAGAAATATTTGTACAAGACACATCTGATAAAGAACTGCCACCCAAAATATACAATGAACCCTTAAAATTCAACAATAAGAAGACAGATAACCCAAAGACCATAACAGATACCTCCCCAAAGAAGATACACAGATGGCAAATACACATATGAAAAGATGCTCCACAGCACAGTTCATCAAGGAAATACAAATTAAACCAACCATGAGATGCCACTATACACCTATGAGAATAACCAAAATCCAGAACACTGACAACACTAAATGCTGGCAAGGATGTGGAGCAAGAGGAACACTCGTGCATTGCTGGTGGGAATGCAACATGGTGCAGCCACTTTGGAAGAGAGATGAGCAGTTTCTTACAAAACTAAACATACTCTTACCATACAATCCAGCAATCGTGCTCCTTGCTGTTTTCCCAAATGAGTGGAAACCTTATGTCCACACAAACATCTACACATTGGTGTTCATTGATGTTAATAGCAGCTTTATCTTTATTGCTAAATCTTGGAAGCAGCTAAGATGCCCTTAAGTTGGTGAATGGGTAACTGAACTTTGGTGCATCCAGACAATGGAATATTATCCAATGCCAAAAAAGAAAGGAGCTATCAAGTTGTGAAAAGACACAGAGCAACCTTCAATGCATATGACTAGGTGAAAGAAGGGCTTCCCTGGTAACTCAGCTGGCAAAGAATCTGCCTGCAATGCAGGAGACCCCGGTTAGATCCCTGGGTTGGGAAGATCCCCTGGAGGAGGGCATGGCAACCCACTCCAGTATTCTTGCCTGGAGAATCCCATGGACAGAGGAGCCTGGCGGGCTGCAGTCCATGGGGTCGCAAAGAGTTGGACACGACTGAGGGACAAAGCACAGCACAGCACAGGGGAAAGAAGCCAGTCTGAAAAGGTCCCACTCTTCTGCCAACCTCCCAGATGCTTCAGAGAGTGATGTTGGAAGCAGGATCTTGACATTCGTGATAAAATGACGCTTTCATGAATTATTTGTGGAGGTTGGTGATCCAAATCATAGGTATCTGAGGGCTGCTACCTTCACCAGCCACATGAAGAGCAATGGGTTTTATTTTCTCAATAGAGCAAAGAGGGAATCTGAGTCCTATGACCCTACCCTCCATAAGCCTATGCAAATGGACAGTAATGGGAGTAGAAAGGGATGTTTCCAAGGAGGACACAGTGGAGGAATCAGACATCTGGGGACTGTGTCCAGCTCGACCATTATAGACTGTATGACTGGAAGTCCCTTAGATTCTCAAAGTCCCTGGTTTCAGCCTAAAAAATACCTCTCTCTGGGCTTGTCTTGAGGCTTGGAGGAGATGAACCCACATGGTGAAAATGAGAAAGATGTGTGCCAAGGTATAGCTGGATTTTATAAGTGTCCAATCTGGGCTTCTAAAATAGGGGGGCCCCAACACCCAGCCTTTCCTGTCTGACCTTCACACATAGAAAACGTGGCCAATCAGACCAGGGCACAGATCAACAGAACACACAGTGGGCCGTGCAGCTTCGCTGCGTTGCCTGTCTGTCTGCTGAATTTCCGCTGGTTGGGTCAGAGTGGGTTTGGAGAGAGGCCAGTGCGAAATGAAGGGGTGAGTGGGGAACCGAGTCTACAGACAGCTGCTGCACAACCCGGGATGAAGTGCCAGGACTCAACACCTGCAGCCCCCAGGCCACACTCTGCAGCTCTGGTGTCCAGCTCCGGGCAGCCCTGCCAGCCTCCCCCACCGCCCGCTTCCCCCAGGGACAGAAGCCGGTCTGTCGCCCATCCTTACCCGTGTGGCCGTTGTTGGTCATGGGGAACTCCCCTTGCCGGAGTCCATAGCCTGTGAGGTTCAGAGCCCTCAGGGAAGGGTTGTACCGAACTTTCTTCATCTTCAGGTCAATGGGCGACTGTCTTGTCCCCCCACAGTCCGGGTACTGCAGCCTCCAGTGTTTTTCATCCAGCACCCCCTCTGACATGGGAGAGAGCCAAGGGGGTCACAGTGAGAGGTGCTGCCCAGCCGGGCCCTCTCTGTGGGCACTTCACCCAGTATAGAGGCCAGAGCTGGTAGCTCACAGCAGGGCCTGGCCAGGGAGGCCGGCAGAGGTTGAGATCAAGGCCGGAGGCCTGTCTTCCAGAAAGCAGAGCAGGGCCTCCAGGAGGTGGGTTGTTGTTGTTCAGTTGTTCAGTTGTGTCCAACTTTTTGTGACCCCATGGACTGTAGCCTGCCAGGCTCCTCTGTCCCTGGGATTTCCCAGGCAAGAATATTGGAGTGGGTTGCCATTTCCTTCTCCAGGGGATCTTCCTGACCCAGGGATCAAACCTGCATCTCCTGCAATGGCAAATGGATTCTTTACCACTGAGCTATCTGGGAAGCCCAAAGAGGCAGGAAGGGCTTCTAAATCAGCTTCACAGACCCTGGAGGGCTTCGGGGCTGGTTCCTAATTTTTCTGTTGCAACCACTGGCCCTGAGAATATGGCTTATTATTTTGAAAGCAATGGCTATCTTTAAGACCTAGCTTTGGTTTTTCCTTTGAGTGACTGTCAGCTGATGAATATGGGATCTGGCTATGGTGCTAGTGGTAAAGAACCTGCCTGCCAATGCAGGAGATAAAAGAGACACAGGTTCGATCCCTGGGTTGGGAAGATCCCCTGAAGGAGGGCATGGCAACCCACTCCAGTGTTCTTGCCTGGAGAATCCCATGGACAGAGGAGCCTGTGGGCTACAGTTCATGAGGTCACAAAGAGTCAGACCTGACTAAAGGAACTTGGCACACAGATGATAAATGGTCCTGAGGGCTCCTTGGCCTTGGCCTTCCTGTGTTACTTTTAAGGGCTTTTCCTCACTTCTTCTGAGTGGCAGTTTCCTTTCCCAGCCCTCAACATTATCAAAGCCCCATCTACACCCTACCGGCAGGACGTTCCCACCTCTTTTCTTTCCCAACCCCTCTTCACCGGTTCCCAGTATTGTAAAGACCACCTGGGTGCCTACACTGTGGATTCAAGGCAAGAAACGAAGCATCAGGTTCAAGGATGACCTAGAATAATTAGTTGAAAAAATGTCAAAGAAAGGAAATTCATCTTTTTAAAGGTAGTTACTAATCACAGAAAAGAGTGATAAAAGCAAGTCATCATAGGAATTCCCTGATAGTCTAGTGGTTAAGACTGTGCACTTCCACAGTTAGATACCTGGACTGGGAATTGAGATCCCACACACTGTGTGGACAGCCAAAAAATTAAAAAACAAAAAACAAAAAAAAGCAAGTCTTTGTAATGGGTTATTCAGCCTGCAAACAGTTGAGGAGTCTGGTCTCACCCATTTGCAACAGGGACTCCAGCTCTCTTTCCCCCTCACTGGGCAGCTGTGTCATCCACAGGTTATTTTGAGAAAGATGATCATATCTGAGCCTCTTATAGTTTCCTGGTTCAATAAAAAGTCAATTCTTTATTTCTCCTCCTCTCCTCACTATTCAATAATACACACCAAATTGTAGGCAAGTCTTTCCTAGAGGCAGATGCAAGCATCAAAGTCAGAATTTTTTTTTTTTGCTCCATGCCTGGCATGCAGGATCTAAGGTCTTGGGACCAGGGATCGAACCCTGCTCTCTGCATTAGAAGTGCAGAATCTTAACCACTGGACCCCAGGGAAGTCCCAAGGCCAAACGTCTTGAGCACAGCCCCTTCATGGGCCAAATTGCTTTTTGCCAGCATGGGGGTTTCTCAAGTGTTTCCAAGAGGTAATTGCAGTAGCTTTCCTGTACTCCTGGTGTTTCCAGAAGGCCACAGTCTCAGGCTGTGCTGAGCTGAGAGGGACAGTCTGCACTGTGGGAATCCTCGCTTGTCCTTACCCTACAACCACCCTCAGCATCTATGGGCCTGCCCAAGCAGAAACCCTGGGGTCTCATGGCGCTGAGCCAGGGAGGGATCCTCTGGGTCAGACAGAATGATTGGTCAGTTGGCTGTCCTGCCCTCTGCTGCCAGACTTCCTGAACCTTCCCATGATGTCCCTAACTCTGCTGCCCTTGACTTAACAGGACACCCTAGGTGGACACTCCCCCCAGTATCTGAGGCCGGGGTGGACTGTGCAGAGAACAGGTTCAAAACCTACTTGCTCCTGACTCCAGCAGCCGTGAGCATCCTCTTGGGCCCCATGCCTCCCTCCAGGACATAAAGGAGGAGGGCCAGGCAGGTGCTTTTGCTCCTGCCACGCAGAAGAGGTATTTCTTATCTGAACCCCACAATCTTCCTCTCTTTGGCTCACATGTGGGCCTGTGGTAAACACCAGAGGTTTTTTTTTTCCACTTCATGTCCTGTAAGTGGGGCTCAAGGTGTGAGTCTGGGGCTTCAGCAGGGCTAGGCAAGGGAGAGAGACCAGCCCGGAGGCCATGTAGTGGTCACTTGGTTCTCGGCACATTGAGTCATTCTAGATAAACTGTGTATCATGGAATTTCCAATAAGAAAGTTCTTGCAAACCCCACACATTCTCGGTGGGACTGCAAGGAGCTCCCTTCAATCACTTTTTTTTTTTCCTGTTGGAGGATAATTGCTTTACAATACTGTGTTGGTTTCTGCCATATATCAACATGAATCAGCTACAGGTATACATATATCTGGGCTTCTCAGGTGATGCTAGTAGTAAAGAACCTGCCTGCTAATGCAGGAGACATAAAAGACACAGGTTTGATTCCTGGGTTGGGAAGATCCCCTGCAGGAAGGCCTGGCTGTCCACTCTAATATTCTTGCCTGGAGAATCCCATGAATGGAGGAGCCTGGTGGGCTATAGTCCATGAATCAGACATGACTGAAGCGACTTAGTACCTGTGCATTCATATGTTACCTCCTTCCTGAACCGCCCTCCATCACACTATCCCACCCCTCTAGGTTGTCACAGAGCACTGGATTGAGCTCCCTGAGTCATACAGAAATCCCCACTGGCAGTGTGTTTTACCTATGGTAATGTGTTTGTTTCCATGCTATTCTCTCAATTCGTCACACGCTCTTCTTCCCCTTCCTGTGTCCACAAATCTGTTCTCTATGCTGGCATCTCTACTGAAGTGAAAGTGATAGTCGCTCAGTCATGTCCAACTCTTTGTGACCCCATGGACTATAGCCAGCCAGGCTCCTCTGTCCATGGAATTTTCCAGGCAAGAATACTGGAGTGGGCAGCCATTCCTTTCTCCAGGGGATCTTCCCAACCCAGGGACCGAACCTGGGTCTCCATCATTGCAGGCAGATTCTTTACCGTCTGAGCCACCAGGGAAGCCCCTCACTGTCCTACAGATAGGTTCATCAGTCCCATCTTTCTAGATACCATACACGTGTGTTAATATACAGTATTTGTCTTTCTCTTTCTGACTTACTTCACTCCATATAACCACTTTATTTTTTATCTACACAGACAAAGAGTGCAAATGGCTTTGCTGTCAGAAGCACTGAGTGGGCTGTCAAGCCAGCACCAGGAGTGGAAAACCATGGGGAGAACTTTGTCCTCTTCTCCCTAACCGAGGTCTCCCCCAGCCCGAGACGCAGAGCCCCCAACAGCACCGCACACAGTTGTCACACGTGGTCGCCCCTGACTGACCAGGCTTCACCCTCGAGAAGTGGGCACTGCCCCTGGGGTGGGCCTTACCTGAGTAGGTCCACTCGTGCTGGGCCTGGGCTCCCACCACGAGCAGGAATAGCAGGGTGATCATGCTGCAGCAGGTCTGGAGTCAGGGCCGATGCTGCAGAGGCTCCTCTTTTAAAGGCTCAGAAACTGTAAATAACAATTTACCGGGTCTGGCTGGCTGATCCACCCTTCGCTGTGCCCACTGAAAAATAGCACGCCCCCCACACCCGCTTCCCTGGCCAGGTGACGCGCACCTGTCCCATCACCTCTGGCACAAGCACTGAGTCCACTTCGCCTGAGGGTTCGGATGTTTGCTGTCTGATTTATGAAAACTCACTCAGAGGATCACACAGTGCAGCCTTTGTGGGCAAGCAACTACCTTGGGCCAAGGAGATGGCCCCAGGCAGAGGGCTGCAGAGTGGGGAGGTTTTTCCAAAACAATGGCATTTTCTGTGACTTCCTTCCTGGCAAGCAGGGCCCAGGAAGGAAACCGGTGAGGAGCATCACCAGTGCCTAAAACCCCAGCCGGATGCTGCGTGGTATTTCCTGCCTGCCTCAGCAGTAGACACCTGCCACTAATGCAGACTTAGGGCTGCCCTCAGCCAGACAGTTGGAGAGACGGCCTGGGCCCCATGCGTGGTCAGTGGTGTCAACTCTTTCGAGACTCCATGGACTGTAGCCCCCCAGGCTCCTCTGTCCATGGGATTCTCCTGGTAAGAATACTGGAGTGGGTTGCCACTTCCTCCTCCAGGGGATCTCCCTGACCCAGGGATCAAACCCACGTCTCTCTGTCTCCTGCATTACAGGTGGATTCTTTATCTGCTGAGTCACTGGGGAAGCCCCATGTTTGAGCATGAAATGGAGAATCCAACTGTAGGCTGTTCTGTTCTCCTCCTCTTTTTTTCTTAAGCCTATTTTGTGTGTGTGTGTGTGGGGACCATTTTTAAAGTCTTTATTGAATTTGTTACATTGCTTCCGTTTTTTGATGTTTTGGTTTTCCGGCCACAAGGCATGAGGGATCTTAGCTCCCAGATCAGATCAGATCAGATCAGTCGCTCAGTCATGTCCGACTCTTCGCGACCCCATGAATCGCAGCAAGCCAGGCCTCCCTGTCCATCATCAACTCCCAGCCAGATGCTACGTGGTATTTCCTGCCTGCCTCAGCAGTAGACACCTGCCACTAATGCAGACTTAGGGCTGCCCTAGGGCTGCACCCCCTGTGTTGGAAGGCAAAGTTTTAACCACTAGACCACCAGGGAAGTTCCTCATCCTAACTCTTGAATCACTGGTGGGTGCTGAGTCCCAGCTCACGAGCCACATCCCGACATGTATCCTGGGCTATCCCAGCTGCTGTGGGTGTCTGAGTTGCTCTATGGAATGGATTTACTCTGACAGCCACAGTGCACTTGGTCACACCCAAACCCATCCTACATGCCGGATCAATGAATTGCCTAATCCTCCTGTGTCCACTTGGGTAAACAGTCCTTGAAGTTAGCTGAGAGAGAAGTTTTCAAGATTGTACTTGCTGACAGGCTCGCACCTCCCATGCCCTTCACAGAGGACACAGGCAAAGGGCAGAAATGTTCCTGACCTGAAACAAAGGACCGTCCTGTTCTGTACAACAGAGCGAAGGCCCTCTGCAGCTTCCTTAATCTCATGGCCTACTTTTCCCTGGAGTCTGAGGGATGCTGCAATGGCAGTACAGTAGCATGATTTAACTCTGGTGGAGAGAAAGGATTCTGTGGCCAGACCAACAGAGTTCAGATCCCTGCTCTACCACTTACTAGCTGTGTGACCTTCAGCAAGTTATTCAACTGCTCTTTGCCTCCATTTCTCCAGTTTAATAAGACTTAAGGTTAGTACTTCCTCATGCAAGGAGATCAAACCAGTCAACCCTAAAGGAAATCAACCCTGAATATTCATTAAAAGGACTGATGCTGAAGTTGAAGCTCCAATACTTTGGCTACCTGATGTGGAGAGCCGACTCACTGGAAAAGACCCTGATGCTGGGAAAGACTGAGAGCAGGAGGAAAAGGGAGCAACAGAGGATGAGATGGTTGGATGGCATTACTGACTTGATGGGCATGAGTTTGAGCAAACTCCTGGAGATACTGAAGGACAGGGAAGCCTGGCGTGCTGCATTCCATGGGGTTGCAAAGAGTTATACATGCCTGAGCAACTGAACAACAGCAACCTCCTCCTGAGGATACAATACTCCTGAGGATGTAATAGTAAGAGTAGCACCTGGTATGTGGCAAACAGTGTTATTATCATTTTATGGAGAAAGGAAGTGACATCATTGTCACCTAGCCTGTTGGGAAGGGAACAGAGGTGAAAATGCAAAACTCGATCTCCAACTGAAACAGCTTTCCAGGTTTCCAGAAATAGGAAATCCACTGCCCAGTCTTTGCTAAGGAAATTAGATCCCAGCCTGCTGGGCCCAGGTCTGGCTGAAAGGGCCACCTTGTAAGACCCCAGTTCTTCTGAGGACACTGAGCTGGGCATCTACCTTTAGGACTTTTAGACATGCCAGGGAGCCCTGATACCCAACTGGCAGGAAAACAAAAACTGAGCCATCTAAACTTTTTTCTTGAGAATCACAGAAAGAATTAGAGAACTGCAGAGGGAGCCAGAAAGATCCTGATGTGGAGAAGCCAAGGGGCTTTGCTGATGTGAGAAGGAACTCAAGTAAGCCAGAGTGTAAGACAGGGGAAACTGCAGAGAGAGGGATGCGGAAGGGAGAATGAGAGGAGACAGGAATAGACCCACAGAGAAAGGAGGGTTCCTGGAGCCACATGGTCTGGCCTGAGTGTCAGCCGTTTCCAATGGCTCCCACGCTCCATCTCTCATTTGTGTGTGAGAAGTGTGTTCCTGGGGTCAGCGCTTTGGGATGCCTGAGAGAGCCCTGGTTCCTTATTGCTCTGCGAAATCTTTGAAGTAAGTGCACAGTTGCTTTTGGGCATCTGTAATGTTAGCATCCCTCGCCTGGAACCCTACTGCAGAACATGCATCCATCCATCAGACCTGCAGCTTTTCCTGGGTTTTTCTGCCTCTTTGGCCAGCTGCTAGTCTGTACAGCTGGCTAACATTGCGAATAAGTGGTTAGGGTGAATGATTATGTTAATAAAGTGATCAGACTAGTCAAGTCCCATCAAGGTGCTAATGAGGGCACCTTACTAGAGAGGTGTGGGGATTCTGGGTCCCCTCCCTCTCCTGTGTAGAAGACTTCAGTGACCTAATCCACATAGAATCGGTCAAGGTCACATTTGTTGCCTACTTTCTAGCTCACTGTCTTCTTTGACCCTAAAATTTTCCATTAACCTTGAACATGTTTCCGCCCTGTATTTGAAAAGCATATTGTTTCGGTTTTTATCATGTGCCACATTACACTCTGAACTTGTCTTTTCTGCTTTCATCCACCCATATCTCCAGCTCATCAAGGATGTGTCTTATTCTCAACTGTTTTTCTGGAGACTGTGATTTGAGCGGCTGTCTGAGATGAGTTGACAAGTATGCCATTTTTAATCACGACATAATGTCAGAAATGACAAAGGAGACTTGTTTCTTCTTGGTGCCACCACAGCTGCATGAAGGAGGCCCACCGAGGCAAAGAAAAAGGGAGGGCAGTGAGGTGTGATCAGCTCAGATAAACCAGGAAGCAACACCAGTCCAGGGGGCAGAGAAGAGTGATCAGTCTGGATGAGCAGGGATGGGTAATCAGCCCAGGTGAGCAGAAAGAAGTGATTAACACAGGTGAACAAGGAGATATGGTCAGTCCAGGTGAGCAGGGAGGGGGATAAGCCCAGGTGTACAGGGAAATACTATCAGCCCACATAAACAGGGAAGTACTGTAAGCCCAAGGGAGCCAATGCTCAGGTTTGCACAGGACTGGCATGGAAAGATGAATTTGGCTACACAAGAACACATACATTTTGGCCATAAGTAATACAGACAGGCCATTGTTCTGTTTCATTTAGGAGTTCCAGCTCTGGAGTCCTGAAGACTGAATCATTCTCAAGAAGTTAGTTGTCTAGATGAGTAAGGGTTCAATTCTATATAAGCACCTCTAAGATGCTTCGTCCACTTTGGATTAAAACTTTTAAGGTGTACCATGCTCTTGCCTGTTGTCTGCAATAGATTAAGCTGAGCAACTGAACAACAGCAACCTCATCCTGAGGATACAATACTCCTGAGGATGTAATAGTAAGAGTAGCACCTGGTATGTGGCAAACAATTAAACTTTTCTTAATGACCAAGACCCACTAATATAAATATCAATTATTATCCTTCATCATAATATATTTATGCCCACTGGGCCTATAATTTTATGAGTCCTCTCCCTACATGAAACAACCCTAACTGTTACACTTTTGGATTTCTTGTTTAGATGTTGAGAGAGGAATTTCATCTCTCAATTATTAAAGCAATGTACACCCATGTTCATGGGTAAAATAATCAAATTATTAACATATAGAAGGCATGTAACATATAGAATGTAGTATAGTAAAAGCTATGGCTTTTCCAGTAGTCATGTATGGATGTGATAGTTGGACCATAAAGAAGACTGAGCACTGAAGAACTGATGACTTCAAACTGTGGTGCTGGAGAAGACTCTTCAGAGTCCCTTGGACTGCAAGGAGATCGAACCAGTCAATCCTAAAGGAAATATTCATTGGAAGAACTGATGCTGAAGCTGAAGCTGAATCTCCAATACTTTGGCCACCTAAGGCGAAGAGCCAACTCATTGGAAAAGACCCTGATATTGGGAAAGACTGAGGGCAGGAGGAGAAGAGGGCAGAAGAGGATGAGATGGTTAAATAGCATCACTGACTCAATGGACATGAATTTGACCAAACTCCAGGAGATAGTAAAGGGCAGGGAAGCCTGGCTTGCTGCAGTCTATGATGTTGCAAAGAGCTGGACACGACTTAGCCACTCAGCAACAACAGAAGACCAATCGATACAGAAATGACACTTGGTGCTAAGGCAGGGTCTGGAGAACTCTGCTCTGCTAGAAGTTAACTCTTTAGTTGATAGATTATAAAGAGATTGGGAAGTGCTGGGGAAAGGCTGGGAGGCTGGAGCATCTGGAGGTACCAGTGTGTATGTTCACTTTTTAATAGTCAATGATTCCCTACTGATGGCTCAGTAGTAAAAGAATCTGCCTGCCAATGCTTGAGACATGGGTTCGATTCCTGGTCTTGGAAGATCCCCTGGAGAAGGAAATGGCAACTCACTCCAGTATTCTTGCCTGGAAAACCCCATGGACAGAAGAGCCTGGTGGGCTACAATCACTGGGGTTGCAATGACATGGACACAACTTAGTGACTGAATAACAACGACAAACTGTAACATAGGCTGTCAGCTGTTGCTTCTTAATTGTCCATTTGGTGCCCTCACTTCCTGGCTTCTTGCTGCTTTTCATCTAGTTGGTCAGCGATCAGATAATTACACTCCTTGGAATTATATGCACAAGAAGAATGGAGACAGCTGAACCAAGAGCTCTGAGGCTATTCTAAAACCAAAGAATGCAAACACTGAAATATTCATTTTTGACTACTCATGAAATGTTTATATCCTTTCTGACTTTTGGTTATACCCATATAAGTGAAGCATTACTAAACTGTCAAGCTAAATAACCTACTTGCAGAATATTCGACCACATCTAGCCCTGATTCAGTGAGGCCCATGATTTCTTTCCCCAGTCTCTTGGTGGATGAATTCCCCAGTCTTACAGGGAACCTCCAGTCTCATCTGTCCTCCTAGAATTCAGCACCTACTGTTTCGTCTACCAGCAGGCATTTTCGTCCATTGTATCTATCCTTCTTCCTTACTGGGTACCAGTAACCCACATCAAAAAACATCCAGACTAGGACTTCCCTGGCAGTCTGGTGGTCGAGTCCACCTTGCAATGCAGGGGACACAGATTTGATCTCTGATCAGGTAACTAAGATCCCATACACAAGGAAGCAGCTAAGTCCACATGCTGTAACTACTGAACCTGCGTGCCACAACTACAGAGTCTGTGTAGCACAACAAAAATTCTCACATGACACATGAAGATCCCATGTGGTGCAACTAAGACCCATCAGACAAATAAATAAACATTAAAAAAAAAATCCAGACCAACACCCTTGTGGAGATTCTCTTCTCCATTATTAATATGGGAATAATAGAGAGCTTCCTGGGTGGTGCTAGTGGTAAAGAACCTGTCTTCCAATGCAGGAGACATGAGACTTGTGTGTTCGATCCCTGGGTTGGGAAGATCCCCTGAGGAGGGCATGGCAACATACTCCAGTATTCTTGCCTGGAGAATCCCACTAAAAGGTTGTTGCTGAACCGCGAAAAGAGGCCAGGATTCTTGGCCTCTGGAAGAGAAGAATTTAATCCGGGGCCAGAGACGAGGCTTGATCGCTCAGAGCTTTTGTGTAATAAAGTTTTATTAAAGTATAAAGGAGATAGAGAAAGCTTCTGACATAGGCATCAGAAGGGGGCAGAAAGAGTAACCCCCTGCTAGTCTTCAGCTAGATGTTATATAGTCACTAGCAGTTTGTTAATGAAAGAAAGGAATGTCTTAAAACTCAGAATGGCACCAAGCCCCTCATCCGTAAGATGTATTTTGGGATAATCTTGGCACCAGACAAGTCTTCCCAGGCCATAAAATGAATGACTTGAATTCTGTAGAAGAGCACATTACCATACAAATAGTTTTGTTTACATAGATTAGGGAAACAATGACTAAGTATAACATAATGATTTGTCAAGTAGGTTCTGAGCCATTAGGCAGAACCAACTTGAAGACAGAGTCTGGGGTAAATGCATAGCACATTAACATGACTTAAGACAAACATTTCCATAAGAAAAATGCATTGGTTGACTCCAGGTTTGAGAATAGATAACTTCAGGTGGAACCAGGTGTCATTATGGGAACACAGTATTTTAAGAGAAACCTCCTTTTAAATTTGTATAAAGAAGGGAAAAAAATATCGCTAGTTTGTTTCCTCCTGCTGCTTAAGAGAGATAAAAATGTCTGACACTTGCAGCCTATTTCCTCCGTTTGGAGACCCCTGGCCTTCCTGCCTGTTACCCTCTCACCATGGACAGAGAAGCCTGGTAAGCTACGGTCCATAAGGTCGCAAAGAGTCGAACACGACTGGTCAGACTTAGGAAGCACACACACATGCAAGCAAGATAGGATCCAATATCTAAAAATATTTACTGCTCAGACTTCCATCCACATTTTGTGGCCCTTGCCTGTGCAAACTCACCGTAGGGCCTGTTGGAGTTGGAAGTCCCATTAGCCTCTCCTGCTGGCTGTCTCTTCAGCTCCTTGGAAGACACTTGGTCCAGGTCTTGCTTCAAGCCCTTTTGTGTACTCCTCCCCTGGTCTATTTATGTAGGACAGGTTTGTGTGCTTCCAGCTCCACCCTGAACTGGTCAATAAGCAATTCCAGATCTATACTGATTCCTAACCTTCCCCTTACACCCAGAAACTGGTTACACAAGTAGAAGACTATTCATTTCCTGTCACTGTAAGGTACAGTCCAGGCTGAGGCAGAAAGAGGAAAGTCGACCTCAACAGAAGTAGGTTACCTTCATTCATGCAAGGAGGGGCAACGGTTGGCCTAAGGACCAGGCTGAGCGCAGAGAGGGATCAGGGAGGCTCCATATTTATAGGGAGGTTTGTGGAAGCGATAAGGGAAACGTTAATCAGATGGGATGTTTTGGGTATTCTTTAGTTGAGATGGCATTTGTAGTTGGGCAGGGGGTGATAAGTTTTCTGGGCAGGTGTAGGGGGTGGAAGGTTTCGGACAGGGGGTGATAAGTCCCAGATAGATGCAACCAACCTGGAGCATAAGAGTGGGACCTAAAGTTCTGTTTTGTTTTCTCCGAAGTTAGATGATTCAGCAAGGGCCTTTGAAACTGTTGTTTTCTTTTCTAGGCCCAACAGGCTCCTTCATTCCAGACCCTGAAATCATAAAAAAATGGGGAAAAGGGCACCATATCTCTCTGGCTACTTCATGCTGGATAGGGGTGATGATTTTGGGTCTGGAATGGAGGATCATCCTAGGGCCCAGAGTCTCCTTTTTCTGAGCTTGGGGTGAGGCTCTTGAGAAGAATGGTCTTGACCTGATCTCAAGAGATGGCCTGGATCTGTTCTTGGAGAAACCTTTGAAAGAGATTGAAGAGACAGGGTCCAAATAAGAGGAATAGAATGATAAGTACCAGTGGTGCCAGGAAAGGGAGCAACCAAGGGAGGACTTGTTGGAACAGGTTTTGGGGACTGTAAAGGTTTTGTAACTCTTTTCTGTGGCATTCAATTCTGTCTCTAAGTTCTTTGACTCTGCCCTGGAGTATGTCCGTTTCATTAACAAAATAGCAGCAGTCCTCTCCTAGGAAAAGGCAGGTCCCTCCCTTTTCTGTGGTGAGAAGGTCCAGGGCTCGCCTATTTTGAAGGGCCACAGAAGCTAATGAGTTAATTTGTCTTTGAATTGAAATGAAGGGCTCCACTACCTGCTCCATGTCTTCATTAAGTTCTTGGGACAGCTTGTAGTAGAAATGGGCAGAGGTCAAGATGCCTCCAATCCTGGTGCCTAGGGCTGCTGCTATGCCAGTCCTAATCAGGAGGGGGGCTATGACAGCTCCTCTTTTTCTGTGGGAAAGTTCCCCTTGGGGGTAGACTATTTGTTCTATCTCTTCTTCTTTGAGGAATATTAGACCCGGGGTCAGGAAGACCAAGATGCAAGGTCCAGGGGGGTCCAACAGGAGACATGAATATGCATAGGTCCCACAGAGAATGAAGATTCCTGGATTGGTCCAATTATTTGTGCTGTTCCAGAGAACCCAAGTGGAACAGAAGGAGGGAGCAGAGTTTGCAAGACCAGTGTAGTTGGGACTAGAGTAGTTAATACAGCTTAGGTTTGAAGAGGCTGAGAGTAGGACATTGTCAGAGACTGGCCCAATGAGTTGTGTAGTTTTTTGTTGGGAAGGGGAGGTATCAGTTCAGTTCAGTCACTCAGTCGAGTCCAACTCTTTGTGACCCCACGAATCGCAGCACGCCAGGCCTCCCTGTCCATCACCAACTCCTGGAGTTCACCCAGACTCACGTCCATTGAGTCAGTGATGCCATTCAGCCATCTCATCCTCTGTCATTCCCTTCTCCTCCTGCCCCCAATCCCTCCCAGCATCAGAGTCTTTTCCAATGAGTCAACTCTTCGCATGAGGTGGCCAAAGTTCTGGAGTTTCAGCTTTAGCATCATTCCTTCCAAAGAAATCCCAGGGCTGATCTTCAGAATGGACTGGTTGGATCTCCTTGCAGTCCAAGGGACTCTCAAGAGTCTTCTCCAACACCACAATTCAAAAGCATCAATTCTTCCACACTCAGCCTTCTTCATAGTCCAACTCTCACATCCATACATGACCACAGGAAAAACCATAGCCTTGACTAGATGAACCTTTGTTGGCAAAGTAATGTCTCTGCTTTTGAATATGCTATCTAGGTTAGTCATAACTTTCCTTCCAAGGAGTAAGTGTCTTTTAATTTCATGGCTGCAGTCACCATCTGCAGTGATTTTGGAGCCCAAAAAAATAAAGTCTGACACTGTTTCCACTGTTTCCCCATCTATTTCCCATGAAGTGATGGGACCGGATGCTATGATCTTCGTTTTCTGAATGTTGAGCTTTAAGCTATCTTTTTCACTCTCCACTTTCACTTTCATCAAGAGGCTTTTTAGTTCCTCTTCACTTTCTGCCATAAGGGTAGTGTCACCCGCATATCTGAGGTTATTGATATTTCTCCCAGCAATCTCGAGTCCAGCCTGTGCTTCTTCCAGCCCAGTGTTTCTCATGATGTACTCTGCATATAAGTTAAATAAGCAGGGGGAGGTATAGTTGCCCTCTCGCAGCCAGGTTGAAGGTAAAGGAATTGCTATGTGTGGTGAGAGAGCCAGTGACATGCATATCCAATACTGGGATGTGTGTTGTGTGTACTGGAAGAATTGGAAGGAAGAGTTGAGAAGGCAGGTAAGGTGTTGGTTGCCAGAGGGAGGTTTTAGGAGACCTCCCGTAATTGGGAAAGGAAGTCTAGGCATTTATAAGGCTCAGGGGTCGCTTATAACAGGGAAATTATGTTCTTTATGACTTGTTCTTGCTTCTTTTCCCGATTTTGATCTAGTACCCCGCCCCCATCTGAGTACCCCCAGTGGGTAATGGGATAGAAACATATGTTTCTTCCATTTGGCTTATGGCAGGTACTCACGAAACTCCCTCTGTTTTGTACTTTAACAGTGAGTAGGGATTTGGACTTCCCACCGCCGAGGTTCATGGTGCATGGTTTTGGAGCTGTATTATAACATGAGGAATGTACATAGGAATAAATGTCAGAGCAGGGGCAGGGAGTAGCCAGAAGGCTGGGGAGTGCAGCAAGGATAAGGAACAGAGGAGTCATGGGGCTGTCAGTTAGGCAGTGCAGAGGAAAGAGCACCCGAGGAGTATAACACAGCTAGCAATGTAGGCGATACCCATGGAAAGACGAACGGTACGTGGCCAGTCCTGAGGGGAGGCAGTTACTAGGCCTATAGCAAGGATTAAGATTGAGTGCTGTTATAGTTAGAAAGACAGGGAGAGGCCAGTCAGGGCGAGGGGAAAAGGACCCAAGTTGGTGGTGGTTTGAATCTGAGGAGGAACAGTGTTCATTAGGATGTAAAATGATGTAGAGAATGAGAGTGAAGAAATCAATTTCTTCTGGAGTCAGGTTGTAGAAGGTTCTGTGTGAAGGAGTCTTTTGGGCCTAGAAAAGAAAACAACAGTTTCAAAGGCCCTTGCTGAATCATCTAACTTCGGAGAAAATAAAACAGAACTTCAGGTCCTGCCCTGAGGCTCCAGGCTGGTTGCATCTATCTGGAAATTATCACCCCCTGTCTGGAAACCTTTCACCCCCTACACCTGCCCAGAAGACTTTTCACCCCCTGCCCAACCACAAATGCCATCTCAACTAAAGAATACCCAAAACATCCCATCTGATTAACGTTTCCCTTATCGCTTCCACAAACCTCCCTATAAGTATGGAGCCTCCCTTATCCCTCTCAGCCTGGTCGCTAGGCCGACTGTTGCCCCTCCTTGCATGAATGAAGGTAACCTACTTCTGTTGAGGTCATCTTTCCTCTTTCTGCCTTGGCCCGAACTATACCTTACATTCTTCGTGCTGAAACCTGGAAAGAGGCGAGGCACTCGGCTCACTCTCTTTCACTCTCCCTCACTCTCATTGTTTTCCCTTTTCCCGGAGTCTAGGAGCGTGAACATCTGCTGAGCTCACTTTTCTGCCAGGGCTCAAGTTCCCCTCAGGGACGCCTAGTGCCTTTGTGAGCACTGCAAGCCTTGGCCTAAGGCTTTATTGGTGCTTTGCGTACCCCCAGGCCTCAGCTCTACTCCCTCTCCCTCTCTTTCTCTCTGACGACCTCCCGAAGAGAAAACTCTTGCCATTCGACTGCTCTACATGCAACACTCCACTCAAACCGGCCCCTAGATTAAGGTAAGATCCGGACGATGTTCTAAAGGCAGCCTAGAACTCAGTCCTGTCTGGGTCCTGGGGACCCCCAGCCCAGGGCCACTCTATAGGCGACGGTGGGGGACGCTCCACCTCGACACAGACCTCTCTTCTCATAACTCCTATTGTGACTATGGGTGACGACTCGAGCTCTCAATAGGAGCCTCCGCTTGCTTTTCAATTACGGGGTCTGGCTAATCTGTCCCAAAAGATTCCCCTCTGATCTGTGTTCTCAAAAATCTCAAACCACTCTCACTCACTGAACTCAAAGCTAACCGTTTAAAAAAACTCTGTACACAGATTTGGCCTCAACACCAATTAGACAATCAAGACCGCTGGCCTGAAGCTGGCACATTTGACTTTAACATTCTTCAAAATCTCACAGACTTCTTAAACGGAATGGCAAGTGGTCGGAGGTCCCCTATGCCCAAGCTAGCCTTTTGGGCCCTTCGGAGCAGGCCCTCCCTATACAAGGCCTGCTCCACCCACGAGGTCCTTCTATGCACCTTGCCTCCCAAGTAAAAGGGCTCTTCTTCATCAACTAACCACAGACCGTGACCTTCTGCGCCCGCCCCCCGGAGTTCAACCCACAGACGAGACCCCTCCCTACCCGCCACCCTCCAACCCTCTCCTTCCCCTTCATCCAACTCACCTACTGGCTCTACCTCTCCTGACTCCCCCTCCACCCCGCTACCCCATCTCCCCGACTCCCCCTACCCCCTTCCTTCCCCCGCTGCCGCACATGTTTCCCTGAGAGAGATGGCAAGACCAGAGGGCCCCACCCGAGTCCATTTTCATTGTCAGATATGAGCCAGATAGAAGAAAAGTTAGGATCATTTTCTGAAAATCCTACCAGATAGAGAAAAGAATTCCTGAGGCTCTCCCAGGCCTATAACCTCACATGGAGTGACGTCTACTATATCCTAAATGCCACTCTCACCCCTGACAAAAAGGACCATATCCGACAAGTGGCAAAAGCCCATGCTGATCATTCACATGACCAAGACCGGGAGAGCCCAGGTGCTGATGAGGCGGTGCCTCATCCCCACTGGACTTACCAGCCCGGTGACCCAGGTATCAGGAGACTCAATCATATGATTACCTGCATTCTAGAAGGAATGCAAAACATACTCATATCCATGTCAACTATGATAAAGTCAGAGAAATCACCCAAGGGGCAGACGAAAGTCCAGCCTTATTCTTGGCACGCCTCACAGAGGCAGACCAGAAGTATATCAACCTAGATATCACCACCCCCGCCAGATTACTCTACCTTCACATTCAATTCATCAGCCAGTCAGCCCCTGATATCAGATGCAAACTTCTTCGACAACTAGAAAAAGGCCCTGAGACTCCCCAAAGAGACCTTCTAGAAGTTGCCTTCAAGGTGTTCAATAATGGGGAGGAGGAGGCTAAGAGAGAAAAAGAACGTGAGAGAAAAGCTAAATATGCCTTTTTGGCGGCAGCAATTAAGTGAAGAGATCAGCCTGGCGCAAGTCATCCCAGAACAGGGCTTAAGAACCCCCCGAATCCTGCTTCCGATGCATCCAGTCAGGACACTGGGCAAAGGCATGCCCAAACCCGCGGCCCCCCACAAAAGCATGCCCAACTTGTGGCCAATGGGGACACTGGAAGATGCACTGTCCCCCCACACCCTGGCACCCCTGGGGAGGTCCCCACCTCCCAGACCTGGAGAGTGGGATGTCCACAGGGACGCCCTGGCACCCCTGGGGAAATCTCCACTTCTCCCCAGAACCCCAGCCCAACCCTACTACAGTTGTTCCAATGACGGGGCCCGGGTTCCAGGCCCCTGGCCCATGACCTGAACATGAGCTCGGAACTTAGGGTAGACAGGGTAGTGGCTGGAAAAAAGACCTCTTTTATGGTAGACACTGGAGCCACTTTCTCTCTCTTAACTTCCTACTCTGGTCCAACTCAAGACTCAGAAGTCACAATCAAGGGGGTCTCTGGAGTTCCCCTAAAGCCAAAAATCAGCCCTCCATTACTCTGTCAATTTAGAAAATCGACCCTTATACACTCATTCCTCATAATGCCTCAGTGCCCAATGGCACTCCTAGGGAGAGATTTGTTATCCAAATTGGGGGTCTTTATTGCCATACCACCCCTCGTAACAGTCTATATTCTGCATGCAGATGGCCCCTGGACAGTCCCTATCCCTCACCCCTGACCTTCCCTTGGATCTACCCACCTTAATCCCCCAAGTCTGGAACACTGATCACCCATCCATAGCCGAACATCACCCCCCAGTCCACATTACCCTAAAAGACCCCTCGACTATAGTCACCCAACAACAGTACTCTCTCACCCCGGAGGCCCACAAGGGACTTAAGCCTGTCATAGACCGTCTTCTTCAAGCCTCTATCTTAATTCCTACCCATTCACCACACAACACCCCTATTCTGGCAGTAAGGAAGGTACCAAACTCTTGGAGACTGGTCCAGGATCTGTGAAAAGTCAATGAGGCCATCACACCGACATTCCCAGTAGTCCCTAACCCTTACACCCTGCTGTCTACCATACCCCCGACTGCAACCCACTTCACGGTATTAGATCACAAAGATGCCTTTTTCACCATCCCCCTCCATCCCCTCTCCCAACCCCTTTTGACCTTCACCTGGCAAGACCCCAAGACTCACGTTTCCCAACAACTAACATGGACAGTTCTCCCCCAGGGGTTCAGAGACAGTCCTCACTTTTTTGGACAGGCTTTACAAAAGGACCTACAGACACCTGACCTAGCCCCAAGTCATCTCTTCCAATACGTAGATGACATCCTCCTTTGTAGCCCAACCCGAAAACTCTGCCTCCAACATACTACCAAACCCCTTGGGGCCCTGGGATCCTGGGGTTATCGAGTATCCCAATCTAAAGCCCAAATAGCCCAGACAAATGTCACCTACCTGGGGCTCTCCATATCCCATCAACAAATAACTATTCCCCCAGATAGACTCCAGGCCTTTATTAACTGTCCACCTCCAAAAACGAAAAGGGAACTCCTGTCTATCCTCAGCCTCCTAAACCTATCTGTATCTGGATCCCTAACTTCTCCCTCATTGCAAAGCCACACTGTGAGGCAACTAAAGGATGTCTGGATAAGCCCCTTTTTAACCCCTCCTTTTCTGGCCAATCCTCTTTGCCAGCTCACCCAGAGCCTCCTCCGAGTGCCAACTCTCCACCTGCCAGATCACACCAGATCATTCTTTCTTTTTGCCCATTCCAACCAAGGACAGGCCCTGGGACTTCTGTGTCAGTGGGCCGGAGACACCTGGGCTACCATAGCCTATCTATCAAAACAGCTTGTGACCAACAGGTGGCCTCCCTGTATACAGGCCATGGCTGCTATCGCAGCCCTCGTACCTGAAGCAAATAAACTCTCTAGATATGCCCCTTTAACAGTCTGTTCTCTACACACCTTCCGAGACTTACTATCACATCGGGCTTTCCTCTCCCTTCCCCCTTCCAGGGTACAGGTCCTACATGCCTTTCTCCTCAACCCTCAGCTCTCATTCTCCCCCTGCTCTCCCCTTAACCCCGCCAGCTTTTTACCCATGTCCACTACAACAGACTCCCTCCTATATCAGTTCAGTTCAGTTCAGTCAGTCAGTCATGTCCGACTCTTTGCGACCCCATGAATCGCAGCAGGCCAGGCCTCCCTGTCCATCACCAACTCCCGGAGTTCACTCAGACTCACGTCCATTGAGTCAGTGATGCCATCCAGCCATCTCATCCTCTGCTGTCCCCTTCTCCTCCTGCCCCTAATCCCTCCCAGCATCAGAGTCTTTTCCAATGAGTCAACTCTTCACATGAGGTGGCCAAAGTACTGGAGCTTCAGCTTTAGCATCATTCCTTCCAAAGAACACCCAGGGCTGATCTCCTTCAGAATGGACTGGTTGGATCTCCTTGCAGTCCAAGGGACTCTCAAGAGTCTTCTCCAACACCACAGTTCAAAAGCATCAATTCTTCAGTGCTCAGCTTTCTTCTCAGTCCAACTCTCACATCCATACATGACCACTGGAAAAACCATAGCCTTGACTAGACGGACCTTTGTTGGCAAAGTAATGCCTCTGCTTTTCAATATGCTATCTAGGTTGGTCATAACTTTTCTTCCAAGGAGTAAGTGTCTTTTAATTTCATGGCTTCAGTCACCATCTTCAGTGATTTTGGAGCCCAGAAAAATAAAGTCTGACACTGTTTCCACTGTTTCCCCATCTATTTCCCATGAAGTGATGGGACCAGATGCCATGATCTTCGTTCCCTGAATGTTGAGTTTTAAGCCAACTTTTTCACTCTCCTCTTTCACCTTCATCAAGAGGCTTTTTAGTTCCTCTTCACTTTCGGCCATAAGGGTGGTGTCATCTGCATATCTGAGGTTATTGTTATTTTCCCGGCAATCTTGATTCCAGCTTGTGCTTATTCCAGTCCAGTGTTTCTCATGATGTACTCTGCATATAATTTAAATAAGCAAGGTGACAATATACAGCCTTGATGAACTTCTTTTCCTATTTGGAACCAGTCTGTTGTTCCATGTCCAGTTCTAACTGTTGCTTCCTGACCTGCATACAAATTTCTCAAGATGCAGGTAAGGTGGTCTGGTATTCCCATTTCTCAGAATTTTCCAGTTTATTGTGATCCACACAGTCAAAGGCTTTGGCATAGTCAATAAAGCAGAAATAAATGTTTTTCTGGAACTCTCTTGCTTTTTCGATGATCCAGAAGATGTTGGCAATTTGGTCTCTGGTTCCTCTGCCTTTTCTAAAACCAGCTTGAACTTCTGGAAGTTCATGGTTCACATATTGCTGAAGCCTGGCTTGGAGAATTTTGAGCATTACTTTACTAGCATGTGAGATGAGTGCAATTGTGCTGTAATTTGAGCATTCTTTGGCATTGTCTTTCTTGACAGGGGGTGATAAGTCCCAGATAGATGCAACCAGCGTGGAGCATCAGGGCGGGACCTAAAGTTCTGTTTTGTTTTCTCCGAAGTTAGATGATTCATCAAGGGCCTTTGAAACTGTTGTTTTCTTTCCTAGGCCCCAAAGACCTCTTCAGTCACCACTGTAACAAATTACCACAAAGTACTCAGTGCTCAAAACAAGATAATGTTTTTCTCTTACAGATCTGGAGGTCAGAAACCCAAAATTGCTTTGCCTGGGTTGAAGTCAAGGTGTCGGCAGAGGTGGTTCGTTCTAGAACTTCAAGGGAGAATCTGAATCTCCTGCTTTTCAGCTCCCGAGGCTGCCTACACTACTTGGCTCACAACTTCTTCCTTGAATCCCACCAATCTCTCCCTTCCATCATCACATCTCCTACTTCCTCATTTGATCTTCTAGCTTCCCTCTTACAAGCATCCTTGTGATCACATTTAAGGCTCACCCAGGTAATCCAGGATCATCTCCCCATCTCAAAATCTTTAACTTGATCACACCTGCAATTATTTCTTGTGTCTTTGACAGGTTCTGGGGATTAGGATGTGGGCATCTTTGAGGAGGGCACTGTTCAGCCTACCGCAAGGGTTCAGGGGTCTACCAAGTTAAATTAAACCATGAGTGGCTAAAAATGGGATTTAAACTTTAAAGAACAGCAAAACAAATCCACAATGCCATGAAATAAACCAGAAATGGAGAGGACTACAGGAAAACAATATGGACAACAGCTGATCTGTCAGGAGAATATATTGGGTTGGCCAAGAATTTCACTCAGGGTTTTTGGTACAGTGTTATGGAAAAACCCAAAGAAACTTTTTGACCAACCCAATACAATTGCCAGGGGCTTCCCTGGTGGCTCAGTGGTAAAGACTCTGTCTGCCAACGCAGGAGACACAGGTTCAATCCCAGGGTTGAGAAGATTCCCTGCAGAAGGAAACAGCAAGGGAGAACAAGATGGTGGAGGAGTAGGCAGACGTGGATTATATCTCTCTCCATAAATACATCAAGAATACACCTTCAGAGACAAAAGATCTTGCAGAACACCAGCAGAGAGCAGGCAGGAGCACCTGACTACTGGAAAAGAACATATAGAGCACGCAGAATTCAGTGGGATGAAGGAAGCAGGGGGAGAAGAGGAGAGTGAGCAAGACTGGATCTGCACCTGGAAGGTGGAGAACTGAAACAGGGGTCAGATCCCCACACTGGGGCAACTGTCCAGGACAGAGGGAAAGCATCTGAGGCTGAGACTGACTGTAGCAGCTCAATTGTGGCAGTCTGAATGGAATAAGAATCACACATAGAGTCCTTGTCATAGCCATACATACCCCAGACAAGGATGCAAGTCCCCTAGAAAGCATAGTGGCTGGGAGATGACGCGTAGGGATTGGAGAGCAGTCTCAGGGCAAGGTCTGCTATTGATTGCATGGAGACAGCCCGAGGGGACGTAATGGGGGAGATCACATGGAAAATGCCTGTGGAGGAAAACCAGGTAGCCACTGGAGGCAGGGCAATACTGCTGAGTCCTGTGCAGTGGGTGGAACCATTACTGTAGCCTCTCTCTCCCCACAGAGCAGCACCAGTAGCTGAACAATGAGGACCACAAAGAGGCTGTCCTTTAAGCACCTGATGCACCAAGCAACAGAGCAGGACCAGTCAGAGGCCCTCTGACTGCCAGCTGCCAGAGACTAGAAAGAGACTCTGATAGGGTTACAGCTTCTGCGGCTAAGGCAGCTGGCACACACTTAGCACTGCCAGGGTCCCCAGGACACAAACAGACTTGGCACCATCAGGGTCCCCAAGATACAGACTTGGTACCACCAGGGTCCTCAAGATCCAAGCAGCTGCACCACCTCCATGCTCAACTCTCACTGGCGCAAAGCAGCCAGAGGCTAGAAAAAGCCCTAATAGCGCACCGTATCTCGTGACAATAGCCACTGGCCCCCCTGAGAACCTGGCACTGCCGGGATCCCCGTGATCCAAGCAACCCCACCACATTCACACTCAATCCCCCTGGGACAGTGTGATAAAAGGCTATAAAAAACCCTAAGAGTACTATTTCCTGCTGACCTAGCCACTGGCTCTCCTGAATACCTGGTGCTACCAGAGCCCCTGTGAACCAAGCAGCTGTGCCACCTCCATACCTGGGCCTCACTGGGGCAGACCCAAGTCCTCCAGGGAAGCCTCAGGAGTAAAGGCCTGTGGATGACTCACATGCAGTTCAGTTCAGTTCAGTCTGTCAGTAATGTCCCATTCTTTGTGACCCCATGAATTGCAGCATGCCAGGCCTCCCTGTCCATCACCATCTCCTGGACTTCACTCAAACTCACATCCATCGAGTTGGTGATGCCATCCAGCCATCTCATCCTCTGTCGTCCCCTTCTCCTCCTGCCCTCAATCCCTCCCAGCATCAGAGTCTTTTCCAATGAGTCAACTCTTCGCATGAGGTGGCCAAAGTACATGCAGAGGTGGAGATAAAACCACAATTGAAACCCAGGGGCAGTGTGGCTAAGGAAGAGGACCCAAAACCTTTCCACCAGCTGTATAAGCTGCAGATTAAGTCCACACAATCAACTAGGCAGACTCTGTGTCTATGGAGTATATAAAAGGACACTGAGTGTTCCCACACACAAAAAATGCAATAGTTCTGGCAGGTGTGGATACTGGAGGCAAGAACACATAGGAGCAGAACCAGATTAGAGTCTGAGCAGCCCCCACAGCAGGTCCAGAGATCAGCCCAATATTGAAGGGCATCCTAGGGAGGAGAGGTGGAGTGTGATGACAGCTGAGATTCAAGAAAAACCTTTATTATTTTTTTATGTTGACTAGTTCTGTAGTTGCTTCTGGATTCTTTTTTCTTTTTTCCCCCTCCGTTGCTATAATTGTTGATTTTATTAGTACTATTAAATCTATTTAAGTTTTTGAGAATTATTTTTCTTAATCACACTTTTTATTTCCTTTATATACTTCTGCCTGTACGTTAGCCTTTTGCTGTTTTGTGGGGCTTTCCTTTTTTTTATTTAAAGATTTTTAAAATTTATTATCTTTTTCTACATTTTTTCTTTTGTTTGCTTTTCCTATTGTAGTTATTCTTTAATATATGTAAATCTTCTTTATCTATCTCTGTTTAACTTTGTATTTCTATTCTTTCTTTCTTTTTTCACCATGTTTGGTAGTTTGTTTTGTTTTCATTGCTTTATTCCCCAGTTGGCACCTTGATTTCGTTTTGTTTTCCAGTTTGTGCTTTAGTTAGTTTTGTTTTTAACTGGTTGATATCATTTTCGGTTTCTTTTGCTTGCTGGGCCAATCTACTGTACTTTTTTTTTTTGGTGAGGGAAATTGTGGGTTTTTTTTTTTAATGGTGTATATAGATTTGTGTATATTTCATTATTTTTGCTATTATTTGCCTGATTTTGTATTTGCCATTTGTCTGGGGTTTGCCTTTTCTTTTTTCTTTTTGTGTGTTTGTTTTAATCCCCTTTAATGCCATAACAAACCACTTGTGGAATCTCCATTCCTTGGCCAGAGATTGGGCCCTGAGCCTTTGGAGGAGGAGTGCTGACTCCAAGACCCTAGACCGCCAGAGAACTCCTAACCCTAGGGTGCATTAATTAGCAAGAACTCCCACACAGGCATCCACCAGTATACAAAACCTGGCACCAGCCAACCGCCGGCAACACTCAGTGCAGGACACCTCATCCAAACAACAAAGGCAGATACACGCCTAATCCTCAGCATACAGCATTACCACCTCATACAGCCCTGTCCATCAGAGGTTTAAAAAAAAAACAAAAAAACCTCACCTTTCCCACCAGAACACAAACACAGATCACAGCCTACATGGAGCCTACAGAAACCACTGGACCAACCTTACCTGCAGAAACCAAAGGAAGAAAGAATTTGATCTTAAAACCTAGGAAAAGGAGTCCTCAAACACAATAAGTTAAAAAAAAAAAGAAAAGGCAGAGAAATATTATGCAAATGAAGGAACAGCCTAGAAACACACAAGTCCAAATAAATGAAGAGGAAATAGGCAAACTACCTGAAAAAGAATTCAGAGTAATGATAGTATGAAAGTGAAGTTGCTCAGTTGTATCCAACTCTTTGCGACCCCATGGACTGTGGCTTATCAGGCTCCTCTGTCCATGGGATTTTCCAGGCAAGAGTGCTGCAGTGGATTGCCATTTCCTTCTCCAGGGGATCTTCCCGACCCAGGAATTGAACCCAGGTCTCCCACATTGCAGGCAGACGCTTTACCGTCTGAGCCACCAGGAAGATCTAATGATAGTGTAGATGATCCCAAACCTCAAAAACGGAATGGAGAAAATGCAGGAATCAATTAACACATTTAACAAGAACCTAGAAGAAATAAAGAATAAACAAACAGAGATGAACAACACAATTACTGAAATTAAAAATACTCTAGAAGGAATCAATAGCAGAATATCAGAGGCAAAAGAACAGATAAGTGAGCTGGAAGACAGAATGGTGGAAATAACTGCTGAAAAGCAGAATAAAGGAAAAAAATGAAAAGAACTGAGGACAGTCTCAGAAACCTCTGGGATAATATCAAACACACCAACATTCAAATTATGGGGGTCCCAGAAAAAGAAGAGAAAAAGAAAGCATATGAAAAAATTTTTGAAGCGATTATAGTAAAAAAAATTCCCCAGCATGGGGAAGGAAATAGTCAGTCAAGTCCAAGAAGGGCAGAGAGTCCCATAGAGGATAAACCTGAGGAGAAACACATCAAGACACATAATAACCAAACTAACAAAGGTTAAACACAAAGAAAGAATATTAAAAGCAGCAAGGGAAAAGCAACAAGTAGCATACAAGGGAAACCCCGTACGAATAATAGCTGATCTTTCAGAAGAAACTCTGCAGGCCAGAAGGGAATGGCAGGATATATTCAAATTACTGAAAGGGAAAAATCTACAACCAAGACTACTCTATCCAGAAAAGAATTCATTAAAAATTGATGGATAAATCAAAAGTTTTACAGACTAGTAAAAGTTAGAATTTAGTACCACTAAACCAGCCTTGCAATAAATGTTAAAGGGACTTCTATAAACAGGAAACAAAAGGGAAGAAAAAGACCTACAAAAACAAACCCCAAGCAATTAAGAAAACGGAACATATATATCAAAAATTACTTTAAATGTAAATGGATAAAACACTCCAACCAAAAGACACAGACTGGCTGAATGGTTACAAAAACAAGACCCATATATATGCTGTCTACAAGAGATCCACTTCAGACCTAGAGACACATACAGATTGAAAGTGAGAGGATGGAAAAACGTATTCCATGTAAATGGAAATCAAAAGAAAGCCAAAGTGGCAATCCTCATATCAGACAAAATAGACCTTAAAATAAAGAATATTACAAGAGATAAGGAAGGACACTACATAATGATCAAAGGATCAATCCAAGAGGAAGACATAACAATTATAAATATTTATGCCCCCAACATAGGCACACCTCAATACAAACACTAACAGATATAAAAGGAGAAATTGACAGTAACACAATAATAGGAGGGGACTTTAACACCCCACTTACACCAGTGACCTGATCATTAAAACAGAAAATTAATAAGGAAACACAAGCCTTAAATGACACATCATGCCAGATGGATCTAATTTATATCTTCAGGACATTCCATCCAAATGCAGAAGAATACACTTTCTTCTCAAGTGCACAAGGAATATTCTCCAGGGTAGATCACATCTGGGGTCACAAATCAAATCTCAGTAAATCTGAGAAAACTGAAATCATATCAAGCATCTTTTCTGACCACAATGCTATGAGACTGGATATCAAATACAGGGGAAAAAAAAACTGTAAAAAACACAAACACACGGAGATTACACAATGCATTTCTAAATAACGAACAGGTTACTGAAGAAATCAAAAGGGAAATAAAAAATTCCTAGAAACAATTGACAATGAAAACACAACAACTCAAAACCTATGGGGTGCAACAAAAGCAGTTCTAAGAGGGAAGTTTATAGCAATACAATCTTACCTCAAGAAACAAGAAAAACATTGAACAGGCAGCCTAAGTTTACACCTAAAACAACTGGGAAAAGAAGAAGAAGAACAACAACAAAATTAGAAGGAAAGAAATCATAAAGATCAGAGCAGAAATAGATGAAAAAGAAATGAAGAAAACAATAGAAAAGATTAATAAAACTAAAAGCTTGTTCTTTGAGAAGACAAGCAAAGTTGACAAATTTTAACCAGACTCATCAAGAAAAAAAGAGGAGTCAAATCAACAAAATTAGAAATGAAAAAGGAGAGGTTGCAACAGACAATGCAGAAATGCAAATTATCATAAGAGACTATTACAAGCAACAATATGTCAATAAAATGGACAGTTCAGTTCAGTTCAGTTGCTCAGTCGTGTCCGACTCTTTGCAACCCCGTGAACCACAGCACGCCAGGCCTTCCTGTCCATCACCAACTCCTGGAGTCCACCAAACCCATGTCCATCCAGTCGATGATGCCATACAACCATCTCATCCTCTGTCGTCCCCTTCTCCTCCTGCCCTCAATCTTTCCCAGCATCAGGGTCTTTTCCAATGAGTCAGTTCTTCACATGAGGTGGCCAAAGTATTTGAGTTTCAGCCTCAACATCAGTCCTTCCAATGAACACCTAGGACTGATCTCCTTTAGGATGGATTGGTTGGATCTCCTTGCAGTCCAAGGGACTCTCAAGAGTCTTCTCCAACACCACAGTTCAAAAGCATCAATTCTTCAGTGCTCAGCTTTCTTTATAGTCCAACTCTTACATCCATATATGACCACTGGAAAAACCATAGACTTGACTAGATGGACCTTGTTGGCAAAATAATGTCTCTGCTTTTCAATATGCTATCTAGGTTGGTCATAACTTTCCTTCCAAGGAGTAAGCATCTTTTAATTTCTTTGCTGCAATCACCATCTGCAGTGATTTTGGAGCCCAGAAAAATAAAGTCAGCCACTCTTTCCACTGTTTCCCCATCTATCTGCCATGAAGTAATGGGACCGGATGCCATGATCTTAGTTTTCTGAATGTTCAGCTTTAAGCCAACTTTTTCACTCTCCTCTTTCACTTTCATCAAGAGGCTCTTTAGTTCTTCTTCACTTTCTGCCATAAGGGTAGTATCATCTGCATATCTGAGGTTACTGATATTTCTCCCGGCAACCTTGATTCTATCTTGTGCTTCTTCCAGCCGAGCATTTCTCATGATGTACTCTGCATATAAGTTAAATAAGCAAGGTGACAATATACAGCCTTGATGTACTCCTTTCCCTATTTGGAACCAGTTTGTTGTTCCATGTCCAGTTCTAACTGTTGCTTCCTGACCTGTATACAGGTTTCTCAAGAGGCAGGTCAGGTGGTCTGGTATTCCAATCTCTTCCAGAATTTTCCACAGTTTATTGTGATCCACACAGTCAAAGGCTTTGGCATAGCCAATAAAGCAGAAATAGATGTTTTTCTGGAACTCTCTTGCTTTTTCGATGGTTCAGCAGATGTTGGCAATTTGATCTCTGGATCCTCTGCCTTTTCTAAAACCAGCTTGAACATCTGCAAGTTCATGGTTCATGTATTGCTGAAGCCTGGCTTGGAGAATTTTAAGCATTACTTTACTAGCGTGTGAGATAAGTGCAATTGTGCGGTAGTTTGAGCATTCTTTGGCATTGCGTTTCTTTGGGATTGGAATGAAAACTGACCTTTTCCAGTCCTGTGGCCACTGCTGAGTTTTCCAGATTTGCTGGCATATTGAGTGCAGCACTTTCACAGCATCATCTTTCAGGATTTGAAATAGCTCAACTGAAATTCCATCACCTCCACTAGCTTTGTTCATAGTGATGCTTCCTAAGGCCCACTTGACTTCACATTCCAGGATGTCTGGCTCTAGGTGAGTGATCACACCATTGTGATTATCTGGGTCATAAAGATCTTTTTTGTACAGTTCTTCTGTGTATTCTTGCTATCTTTTCTTAATATCTTCTGCTTCTGTTAGGTCCCTACCATTTCTGTCCTTTACTGAGCCCATCTTTGCATGAAATGTTCCCTTGGTATCTCTAAATTTCTTGAAGAGATCTCTAGTCTTTCCCATTCTATTATTTCCCTCTATTTCCTTGTATTGATCGCTGAGGAAGGCTTTCTTATCTCTCCTGGCTATTCTTTGGAACTCTGCATTCAAATAGGTACATCTTTCCTTTTCTCCTTTGCTTTTTGCTTCCTGTCTTTTCACAACATAGAAAAAATGGAGAGATTCTTAGAAAAGCTCAATCTTCCAAGTCTGAACCAGGAAAAAAAAAAAGAAATTATGAATGAGCCAATTACAAGCAGTAAAAAAAAAAGACTGTGATCACAAATCTCCCAGAAAACAAAAGCCCAGGGCCAAAGGGCTTCACGGGTGAATTCTATCAAACATTTAGAGAATAGTTAATGCCTATCCTTCTAAAACTCTTTCAAAAAATTGCAGAGGATAAAACACTTCCAAACTCATTGTACAAGGCCACTATTGTCAGGGGACGTTCATCTTTAAGGGATCCAATATATTATTCTTTTCTTTTGTGTGCCATTTCTCAAGGATTCTCTATTCCTCATCAGTTCCTGGAAAACAGGAACGAGCAGAGCTGCACGCAGTTCTTAGGACTGTGATCATGAGAAAGGGCACCTGTTTGGATTCCTTTCAGTGACTCCCTTCAATGACCTTACTTAAATGTAATCTATTCAGTTATGCCCCTCTTACTCAGGATATGGAATGCTTTCTGGCCCTTTGAAGATTGTTATTTGTTTGGCTTTGTTTTTGCTCAGTGTGTTTTTTTTTTTTTTTTTTTTTTTTACTGCCTAAAGCTGCCTTGTATGAAGATATATAAATATGTGTTTCTACAAATAAAGCACCCTTGTTTCACTTGAGACTTGGGTCCCCTGCATCCCTCTTCTCATCAACTCCAGTCCCCAGGTCTTGGTCTACAAAGACTGTGACACACTATCACCCTGATACCAAACCAGATGAAGACAACACACAAAAAAGAAAATTACAGGCCAATATTACTGATGAACATATATGCAAAAATCCTCAACAAAATTCTAGCAAATGGATTTCAATAGCACAGTAAAATGATCATACACCATGATCAAGTTGGGTTTATCCCTGGGATGCAAGGATTCTTCAATATAAGCAAATCAATCACTGTGATATACATATTAACAAACTGAAAGATAAAAAATCATATGATAATCTCAACAGATGCAGAAAAAGCCTTTGACAAAATTCAGCACCAATTTATGATAGAAACTCCTCAAAAAAATGGGCATAGAATGGACCTACCTCAACATATGGCCATAAAGGCCATATACAATAAACCCACAGCAAGCATTATTCTGAATTGTGAAAAACTGAAAGCACTCCCTCTAAGATCAAGAAAAAGACAAGGGTGCCCACTATCACCACTATTATTCAACATAGTTTTAGAAGTCCTGGCTATGGCAATCAGAGAAGAAAAAGAAATAAAAGGAATTCAGATTGGAAAAGAAGAGGTAAAACTATCACTGTTTGCAGACAACATGATGCCATATATAGAAAACCATAAAGATACTATCAAAAATTACTAGAGCTAAGCAGTGAATTTAGCAAAGTCACAGGATACAAAATCAATACATAGAAATGACTTGCATTCTTATATACTAACAATGGAAAATCAGAAAGAGAAATTAAGGAATCAATCCCACTCACCATTGCAAAAAAAAGAATAAAATATCTAAGAATAAACCTATCTAAGGAGACTAAAGAATTGTACACAGAAAATTATAAGACATTGATGAAAGAAATCAAAGAAAATATAAACAAATAGAGAAATATTCCATGTCCTGTGTTGGAAGAATCAATATTGTGAAAATGACTATACTACCAAATGCAATATTTATCAAATTCAATGCATCCCTATCAAATTACCAATGGCACTTTTTACAGAACTAGAACAAATACCTCACAATTTATACAGAAACACAAAAGATTCCAAATAGCCAAAGCAATCTTAAGAAAGAAGAATGGAGCTGGAGGAATCAACCCTCCTGACTTCAGACTATACTACAAAGCTACAGTAATCAAGACAGTATGGTACTGCCACAAAAACATAAATATAGACCAATGGAACAAGATAGAAAGCCCAGAAATAAACCCACGCACCTATGAGTACCTTATTTTTGACAAAGGAGGCAAGAATATACAATGGGGAAAAGATAGAGTCTTCAATAACTGGTGCTGGGAAAACTAGACAGCTAGGTATAAAAGAAATTAGAACACTTCCTAACACCATACACAAAGATAAACTCAAAACAGATTAAAGACCTTAATGTAAGATCAAAAACTATAAAACTCTTAGAAGAAAACATAGGCAAAACACTCTGTGATCTAAATCACAGCAAGATCCTCTATGACACACCTCCTAGAGTAATGGAAATGAAAACAAAAATAAACAAGAGGGACAATTAAACTTAAAAGCTTTTGCACAGCAAAGGAAACTATAAACAAGGTGAAAAGACAACCTTCAGAATGGAAGAAAATAATAGCAAATGAAACAATTGATAAAGGATTGCATGTATGCATGCTAAGTCATTTTAGTTGTGTCCAACTCTTTATGATCCTATGGACTGTGGCCCTTCAGGCTCTTCTGTCCAAGGAATTCTCCAGGCAAGAATACTGGAGTTTGTTGCCATGTCCTCCTCCAGGGGATCTTACCAACCCAGAGATTGAACCTGTCTCCTGCAGCTCCTGCATTGCAGGCAAATTCCTTACAGCTCCAAAATATACAAGCAGTTCATATAAGTCAATACCAGAAAAACAAACAACCCAATCAAAAAGTAGAAAAAGACCTAAACAGACATTTCTCCAAAGAAGACATACAGATGGCTAATAAACACATGAAAAGATGCTCAACATGGCTCATTACTAGAGAAATGCAAATCAAAGCTACAATGAGGTATCACCTAACACCAGTCAGAATGGCAATCATCAAAAAGTCTACAAACAATAAATGCTAGAGAGGGTGTGGAGAAAAGGGAATCCTCTTGCACTATTGGTAGGAATGTAAATTGATACAGCCACTATTGAAGACAGTATGGAAATTCCTTTAAAAACTAGGAATAAAACCACCATATGACCCAGCAATCCCACTACTAGACATATACCTTGAGGAAACCAAAATTGAAAAAGACACATGTACCCCAATGCTCATTGCAGCACTATTTACAATAGCTAGGACATGGAAGTAACCTAGATTTCCATAGGCAGATGAATAGATAAAGAATATATATATGTGGTACATATATACAATGGAATACCGATGCTGCTGCTGCTGCTAAGTCACTTCAGTCGTATCCGACTCTGTGTGACCCCATAGATGGCAGCCCACCAGGCTCCCCCGTCCCTGGGATTCTCCAGGCAAGAACACTGGAGCGGGTTGCCATTTCCTTCTCTAATACATGAAAGTGAAAAGTGAAAGTGAAGTCGTTCAGTGATGTCTGACTCTTCTCGACCCCATGGACTGCAGCCTACCAGGCTTCTCTGTCCATGGGATTTTCCAGGCAAGAGTACTGGAGTGGAGTGCCAGTACTACTCAGCCATAAAAATGAATGCATTTGAATTAGTTCTAATGAGGTGGATGAACCTAGAGCCTATTACACAGAGTGAAGTAAGTTAGAAAGAAAAAAACAAATATCACATACTAATGCACATATACGAAATCTAGAAAGATTGTACTGATGGCATCATTTGCAGGACAGCAATGGAGACACATGGCTTACCTGGTGGCTCAGATGGTAAAGACTCTGCCTGCAATGCAGGAAACCTGGGTTCAATCCCTGGGTCAAAAAGATCCTCTAGAAAAGGGAATGGCAACCCACTCCAGTATTCTTGACTGGAGAATTCCATGGACAGAGGAGCCTAGCAGGCTATACTCCATGGGGTCACAAAGAATCGGACATGACTGAGCAACTAACACTTTCACTTTTGATGGAGACACAGACATAGAGGGTGGGATGTATGGAGACAGTAACATGGAAACATACATTACCATATGTGAAATAGATAGCCAATGGAAATTTACTGTATGACTCAGGGAATTCAAACCAGGGTTCTGTAACAACCTAGAGGGGTGGGATAGGGAGAGAGGTGGGAGGGAGGCTCAAGAGGGAGGGGACATGTATTCCTATGGCTGATTCATGTTGATATTTGGCATAAACCAATACAATACTGTAAGGCAGTTATCCTTCAATTAAAAATAAACAAATTTAAAAAAAACGGGAAACAGCGACCCACTCTAGTATTCTTGCATGGCAAATCCCATGAATAGAGGAGCCTGGTGGGCTACAGTCCATAGGGTTGCAAAGAGTGGGACCCAACTTCTCAACTAAACAACAACAATACAATTGCCAGGCACTGCATTGAACTTTTAATGGCCATAATAGTAGGACCAGAGTCAGCTGGATGGACTGGAACAGCAACCCAGCAGCCTGAAAAAAATGTTAATAGCAGAGAGGAGAGGGGTCAAAGACTCAGTGTAGTCAATCTGCCAGGTGTGGGTGGGCCAACACCCTTTTAATGTGTGGGAGAAGGAGCAGTCAGCTTTTGGCCTGAGTCATGCATGGGAAGCCTCTGCACTGGATGCGGATTCCTTTGCTTTGTGTCCACACAAACCTCTGCCATACTGATTTAAAAATGAAAAGGAGGACAGAACAATACACTGAAATTAAAAATCTTCAGCAAAAGAAAGATAGCTTATTTTATCAATACTTCCATTAAAGTAACTAGAAATGCAGGACAAATTACTTTTTTTTTTTTAGACTCTCTAAAAGCATCAGAGATCATTAAGGCAGAGTTATATAATGGGATAATATATCATCAGAGGTTGGGTTTGTCCCAGGAATGCAAGGCTGGCTTAACATTTGGAAACTAATGTAACAAAAAATAAGGGTAAAATGATACCAAAAGCATTTCAACATATGGAGAAATATCAACTGATAAAATTCATCATCCAAAAGATAAAAATCAAAATTCAATTAATTAAAAAAAAAAAAACTGAAGGTAAAGTGTGGATTTTATCAATCTAAACTGTAGATAAAGAATGTTTACAAAAAAAAAAAGATTTTATAGCAAACATCACTCTTAAAGAAGAAATACTGGACGTTTTCCCATGAGTTTGAGAAAGAGTAGGACACTTGCTACCACAGCTAATTTTTTCCTGAGAGTCCAGGCAAGTTCAATACAGGGGCAAAATTTTAGGGATTTGGAAAGAAGAAATAAAACAGTCTTATTTACAGATGACATAATTGGATAGGTAAAACATCCAAAATGATCAATAGATAAATTATTACAATTAATAAGCAAATATATAAAGTTAATATATACAAAGTCAATATGAAAGTGAAAGTGTTAGTTGCTCAGTTCTGTTCAACTCTTTGTAACACTATGGACCGCAGCCTGCCAGGATCTTCTGTCTAAGGGATTCTCCAGACAAGAATACTGAAGTGGGTTGCCATTTCCTTCTCCAGGGGATCTTCCCGACCCAGGGCTCAAACCTGAGTCTCCTGCATTGCAGGCAGATTCTTTACCATCTGAGCCATAAGGGAAGCCTAGATGCAATTGTATTTTTATGTAACAGCAACAGAAAATTAGGAACTAAAACTTTTTTTATTTAAAAAGTGCTTCCGCTATAGGAACTCTCTACATCATCTTTGCAATATTTTTTTTAAACTAAAACTATTCTAAAATAAGTTTATTCTTTTTAAGTACATCATTTACAATGGCATGAATGAAAGTGAAGAAGTGGGAGTCGCTCAGTCGTGTCGGACTCTTTGTGACATGTCCAACTCTTTGCCTCGTGTCTGACTCTTTGAGACTGTATATTCCATGGAATTCTCCAGGCCAGAATTCTGGAGTGGGTAGGTTTTCCCTTCTCCAGGGGACCTTCCCCACACAGGGATCGAACCCAGGGCTCTCACATAGCAGGCAGATTCTTTACCAGCTGAGCCACGAGGGAAGCCCAAAAACCTATCCCTTGTCCAGAGGATCTTCCCGACTTGAGAATCGAACCCATGTCTCCTGCAGGCAGATTCTTTACCAGCTGAGCTACCAGGGAACTAAAGATGCCACAATGAAAGGTCCTGCATGCCACAACAAAGTTTGAAGATCCTTCGTGCTACATCTGGGATCTGGCACAGCCAAATAAACAAATATTTAAAATTAATTTTAAAATAAAAATATTATTTTACAGAACAGAAGAATGAATAAATAAATGGTGGTATATTTATGCAATGGAATGAATTAGCTACTGCTCCAGGGAACAACATAAATGAACCTCACAATATGCTGAATGAAGTCTATCACAAAAGAATAAATAAAATATTATTTTATATTTATAAAGTTCCAAAATGGGCAAAACTAACCAATAGTGTGAGAAGTGAATGGAAGAGAACATGGGTCTTCTGGAGAGCTGGTCATGATCTTGAACTAGTGACAGTTTACCCGGGGTGTTGATGTGATGTGATTTAGTGAACTGTACACTTAAGATTTGTGCAATTTTCAATATGAAAACCTTCGATTAAAATGTCCATAATAGGGACTTCCCTAACAGTCCAGTGGATAAGAAATCATCTGCCAATGCAGGGGACATGGGTTCTATCCCTGGTCTGAGAAGATTCCACATGCCAAGGAGCAACTAAGCCTGTATACCACAATGACTGAACCAGCATGCTGGAACTTCTGAAGCCCTCATTCCTTACTGCCCATGCTCCGAAACAAAAGACGCCATCGCAACGAGAAGCCCATGCGCCACAATGAAGAGGAGTCCCTGCTCACCGCAACTGGAGAAAGCCTGTGCACAGCAACAAAGACCCAGCGCAGCCAAAAACAAAGTAATATTTACATGTCCATAATAAAGGAAAACAGTTTGGCAATTTCCCAAAAGGTTAAACATAGAATTACCATGCTGCTGCTGCTGCTAAGTCGCTTCAGTCGTGTCCGACTCTCTGCTACCCCCATAGACGGCAGCCCACCAGGCTCCCCCGTCCCTCGGATTCTCCAGGCAAGAACACTGGAGTGGATTGCCATTTCCTTCTCCAATGCATGAAAATGAAAAGTGAAAGTGAAGTTGCTCAGTCGTGTCCGAGCCTACCAGGCTCCTCCCTCCGTGGGATTTTCCAGGCAAGAGTACTGGAGTGGGGTGCCATTGCCTTAGGAGCCAGCAATTCCTCTTCTCAATGTAGACCCCCCCACCAAAATTGAAAGTACAGTTACCTGCACACCTGTGTACACAACAGTAATTTTTTACAATCAGCAAAAGGTGCAAATCAGCAAATGTGGTAGATCCATATCTATAGAGTATTATTCAGCCCTAAAAAGGAATGAGATCTTTTTAAAAATTTTTTCTCAACTTTATCAAGTTATAGTTGACATTTAACACAAGTTTAAGGTAAACAATATGTTAATTTGTTAATACTGGAAAATGATTGCCACCATAGCATTAGCTAGAAATGAAATTCTGATACATGCTATAGCAACGATGAGCCTTGAAAAGACTACACTAAGTGAAATATGCCAGACACAAAAGAACCAGTATTATATGACTCCACTTACATGAGGTTCCCGGAACAGGCAAATTCATAGAGACTGAAAGTAGAATAGAGGTTACCAGGGTCTAGGGGGAGAGGGGGCTGGGGAGGTTTTGTTTAATTGGTACAGTTTCTATCTGGGATGTTGAGAAAGTTCTGGATATGAATAGTGGCGATGGTTTCTCAACGTTGTGAATGTACTTAGTGCCACCAAATCAAACACTTAAAATGGTTAAAATGGGGACTTACCTGGAGATCCAGTGGTTAGGAGTCCAAGTTTCCAATGCAGGGAGTGCAGGTTCAATCCCTGGTCAGAGACCTAGATCCCACATGTGTGGCACAGTCAAAAAAGGAAAAAAAAAATTTAAAGACTAAAATGTTCAGGATTGCAAGAGGAAAAGGGCTCTGGAAATTGTCACACGACCATGTAGATGTATTTAACACTACTGAACTATGTGTTAGAAGTGAAAAATGATTAAGATAGTAGATTTTATGTTGTGTATATTTTACCACGAGTTTTTAAATTTTAAGTTTTATGGTTAGAATGAGTATGCTTATTTTGTATGTATTTTGCCATAATAAAAGAAATAGTTAATAATTAAAAATTCTTTGTCAGTTCATTTGAAAACATAGATCCAATGGACAAATTTCTTCAAAAATACGATGTAAGGTAATGTCTCTGCATAATGTCCCTCTGCATAAGGGACAACCAGAACAGTCCTATAATTACTGAAGAAATTGAATCCACAATTTAAAAATATTTTCCAAATCAAAAACAGGCCTGTGAGGTATTACAGGAGAGTTTTTCCAAACATTTAAAAACATAAATCTAAACATACACAAAACACAGCCTAGAATAGGGACCAGTAAACCACAGCTTGTGGGCCAAGCTTGGCCAGGCATGCTGTTTCACGTACTGTCTGTGGCTCCTTTCACACCGTAACGGCTGTGTCGAGACGTTAGGACAGACACTGTAGGCTCTGCAAAGCCAAATATTTACTCTCTAATGTTTACTATCTGGCCTTTCACAGAAAAAAAAAAACCTGCCAAAAATCGAGAACTCTCTCCAGCCCATTTTATAAGGGTAGAATAGCTTTGGCACCAAAATCTGACAAGGACAGTGTGTAAAAGAAAAATTATAATCTAGTGTCGTTTGTGAACTTGGATAGAAAAAATCTAAAGAAAACAAGGATGAATGAATGAATGAAGATTCTCTGAGACTTTCCTAGTTTTCAGTCTATATCCATAGGGCTTTTTGGGTCCCTTAGATGAGTATCATCTTTTACTAATGACTCTCTTTCAGTTCATTCACTCAGCTCTGGAAGGATGCTTGCTGGCTACTCAATTCCTTTACATTGCCCAATTCTCAGTTTCTCTTGTATCTAATAGTAGTCATGACTTTCACTGAGACATAAAAGTTAGTCAAGTGGGGACATTTCTGGGAAATCTTTACCTTTGTTATAAAAACAGACGAGAGGAGAGCTTGCCAACATTGTTTCTTCCCCTTTTTAAAATCAACTGAGATGCCTGGAGCTGCAGCAGCTATCTTGTGACCCTGAAGATAAAAAGCCAGGGTGCTAATGATGGCCAAGTCGAATGAGCAGAAAGTTGGGTCCTCAATGGTTTCAGAGAGAAGCTGAAGTAATATCAGATACTGCCTCCACACTGTTTGTTATCCAAAAAATATCCCTTTTTGTGAATCTCTGGTAGTTGTGGGGGTTGGGGGGTGGCCTGTCACTTGTATATAAAAACATACGATACATCCACAAATATACAATATTTCTGTCACTTTTCTAAGCTATGCTTTCACAGAGCTTACATTCTGATTGGAGGAAACAAATACTAAAAATAAGTAAGATTTTGGGAGGACTTCCATGGCAGTCCAGTAGTTAAAACTCTGTACTTCCACTTCAGGGAGCACAGGTTAGATTCCTCTGATTGGGGAGTTAAGATCCCAGATGCCACTCAGTATGACCATGAATGAATTCATCTCTTTATTGCATATTGCTATTTTTAAAAATGTACAGTCTCATAATCCATAAAACATTTTCTCTCTGTCCTCTAACAACAATCTTGCACCTAAAGACTAAGTCATTCCAACTACTAAGCTAATAAGATACAAGACATATAATTTAAGTTTACAAATTATAATGCTTGACTTTTGGCATTAATTTTAAAAACAAACAAACAAAAACCTTTTAAAATACACACCCAAGAGAGTAATGTGGCTACTCACACCAGCACCAATCTAAAAAATAGTGGTGTTGTTTTCTTTTTCCACAATGGCACATGGAATTACCTGCATACTGCTTTCAGGGAAAAAACCAGAGAATGGAAATGGCAAAGGATGCCCACCAGGATGGCAACTCAAAGGCAGGAAGAAACTCAGTAAATGTGAGGGTCACCCACACTCAATCCATTACCAGACGCTGATCCATCACCAGCTTGATCTAAGCCACCAGCTCCCTTGCTTGGACACCTGCAGTGGCCTCCACCTGGACTCCCATTTCTACTCTGGTCTCTGAAGTCTATTCTCCAAGTAGCCACAGAGATCCTTCTAAAGCACAAGCCATCTCCCAGAGGTCTTTGCTTAAAGCTACCCAATGGCTCCCATCTCGCTCAGGGTAACACTGAGTACTCACCATGATTTCCGGGCCTTACACCATCTGCCCTGCTCTCTCTGCAACATCATCTCCTATCACTCCATCTGCCTCTTGCTGTTCCTTAAACCTACTAAATGAGCTCTCACCATAGGGCCTTTGCACCTGCTGTTCTCCCGCCTGAGATGCTCTTCCTCCAGATACTCACATGGGTCCTCCTCCATCCCATTCAGGTCACTGCTCAAGGTCCATCTCTTAAGAGAGGCTTTCACTGTCCATCCCAAAACACGCACCAATATTTCTTCCTGTACGATAGTTCTGAAGAATGACCAAATCTTCTTTTTACATTCCGAGTCTGCTCTTTTTTCCATGCTGGAAATCATTAGTGTTAAGGATGGGGAGAATTAGGGTGAATTCTCAAAGTCAAAGCATCTTCCTCTTCACTCCTGGGTTTGCTCAGATGTTGGGCTGCTGCTTTAACATGTCTATTGTTTAATACCTCGTAGAAATAAAAATATATATTTTGAGAAGTCTTATCTAAGTTTGTGGATAGTTTCTTTTTTCCCAACGCCTTGGCTCCAATTTCTCTAAGCCCACATCTCAACAGTTCCACCTTCGTGAACATGAATAGGTTTTCACAAACCATTAAAATCCTTGTAACTTGCAGACAAACCTACTGAGGGGATAAATGACCCTGATGTCCTCAGAAGTATTAGATTTAACTTCTCTGGAGCCCCAGTTTATTTCCTCCTTTGTTCATTGACCTTCCTTCCTAATTAAAAGAATGTTAATGATGTCATTAACACAGGCGATTTCCCATAGCCAAGAGGAATAACTAAAGGGGCTGATTTGCACATTCAGGCCTCTCTCAGCTGCCCCGGCTTAGAGAGGACATCAGGAGTACATTTATCAGTGAGGAAGTACTGGTTCCAAGACTGGACATAGCCAAAAATCCCATAATCACATGATTCTGAAGTAGGATCAACTGTATTCGGGACAATTTACAAGTTACTCTCTAGTGAAATTAAAAGACCTATGTGAAAGCATACTCAGTTTTATCAGACTCTTTATGACCCCATGGACTGTAGCCCGCCAGGCTCCTCTGTCCATGGAATTTTTCAGGCAAGAATACTGAAGTAGGTTGCCATTTCCTACTCCAGGGGAATCTTCCCAACCCAGGAATTGAACTCACATCTCCTGCATTGGCAGGCGGATTCTTTACCATTGTGTCACCTGGGAAACCCAATTAAAAGACCAGTCAATGGGAAATAAGATAGTGACAACTGGCATCTACTTATCCTCATTTTAATTTGCTGGTTGAGCCGAGCTCTGTACCATCTGAGGCCAAACAGTTTCAGGTCACTCACCTTTCTTGATCAAAATACTTGAGAAGTGGCCCTAAGAGTATTTTACGTTAGACTTTGATTTTCCTCCCATAACAGCTAATCCACTGAAATATACTGGAAAAAAACAAAGAGGAAGCCAGTGCTGTGTTTTTGCTTATCTTCAATCGCCTGTATTTTGTTTACTTCTCAGTCGTGCTTGCAGAAACAAACTTTTCAAGAGCTCATAACCTGATTACTTTACTGGTGCCCTCTCCACGGCCATACAGACACCTACTGCCATGGTGGGTGAAGCCGTGTTCCCTTAAGCATGCAGTTTTTCTAGCTGAAGCATACGTTGTGCGCTCATGACATCCAGTGGTCAAAAAAACACCGTGCAGAATTTTAAAAGCTTTATACAAGAGCCAGGGTAACTGCAAACAGCTGATCAGTGGAGGGATTAAAGGACCCACAATGAAACAGGGATGAGTTTGTGTCTCGCTGCTCTGATGTCTAAGAGTCCAGGTTGGACCAGGAGACCCATTAATGACTGATGCTCAGAAAAGGTGGTTTGGATTTTCAGAAAATTCCATTTCCCAGACAGTCAAATATGTGGTTACAGAAAAGGTGACAGATTTTTAAAAATTGAGGTGTAATTTGCATAATATAAATTAGTCTACTTAAACAGTACCGTTCAGTGGCATGTAGTATGTTCACTGCTGCTGCTGCTAAGTCGCTTCAGTCGTGTGTGACTCCATAGATGGCAGCCCACCAGGCTCCCCCGTCCCTGGGATTCTCCAGGCAAGAACACTGGAGTGGGTTGCCATTTCCTTCTCCAATGCATGAAGGTGAAAAGTGAAAGTGAAGTAGCTCAGTCCTGTCCAACTCTGAGCGACTCCGTGGACTGCAGCCCACCGGGCTCCTCCGTCCACAGGATTTTCCAGGCAAGAGCACTGGAGTGGGGTGCCATCACCTTCTCCGAGTATGTTAACAGTGATGTGCAATCCCCCACCTTGGTCTAGTCCCAAAATATTTTTATAACCCCCATAGAAACTCCTGTCTGTGTCGCTCCCCATTCCATCCTTTCTCCAGCCCCTGCAACCACCACTCTGTTTTCTGTTTCTATGTTGATTTACCCATTCTGGATATTTCATATAAATGGAATCATACTGTATGTGACTTTTATGTCTGGCTTCTTTCACTTAGCACACTTTTTTGAGGTCCATCCATTTGTAGCATTGTATTCCATTTCTTTTTATGCATGAGTCATAGTCCATTTTATTTATCCATTTATCTGTTGATGGACATTTCTGGTCTTTCTACCATTTGCCTGTTATTGATGGTGCTGCTGTGCTTCCCTGGAGGCTCAACAATAAAGAATCTGCTTGCCAATGCAGGAGACGTGGGTTGGATTCTCGGGTCGGGAAGATTCCCCTAGAGAAGGAAATGGCAGCCCATTCCAGTATTCTTGCCTAGAGAATCCCATGGACAGAGAAGCCTGACAAGCTACAGTCCATGGGGTCACAAACAGTCGGACATGACTTGACAACAAAACAGCAACAATGGCACTGTTTTAAACATTTGTGTTGAAGTATTTGCTTGAGTGCTTGATTTCAATTCTTTTCGATATATACGTTAGGAGTGGAATTGCTAAATCATATGGAACTTTTTATAAAATTTTTAATGGAGTAGAACTGGTTTACAATATTCTGTTAGTTTCAGGTGTACAGCAAAGTGAATCTATCATACAAATGCATATATCCACTCTTTTTTAGATTATTTTCCCATGTAAGCCATTTCAGAGTATTGAGTAGAGTTCCCTGTGCTATACAACAGGTCCTTATTAATTATCTATTTTATATACAGTAATTCATATGTGTCAACCCCAAACTCCCAATTTATCACTCGCTCTCCATTTAACATTTTGAAGAACAAAAAATATTCAGGCTCTTTGCAAATTGAGAGAGGAAATTGAAATAGATTTTTAGAGTCCTTGAAATAGATAGAAAAAGAAAGAATCTTATTTAGACCAGGATCAACTTTTCTTAAATTGACCCATTGATTTTTTAAAAAAACAATTTTCCATCATTCGTGTGTATCTAACTTGCTAGCCCCATCTGAAAGTACCCACGAGAATGAATGCAGATGGATGACATAAAAGAACCCATTCAGGGGGAAGTTAATTTGCCTAAGGATTCTCTATTGGCATTTGTTTAGCTTGAGCTGACAGCTCAGCAAACACCCATCCTTGTCCCAGATCTTTGGTATGAACTTTGTCGTAACATTTTACTTGAAAATTGCCTGCAGACCTAGAATGAATTTGGACAGCCAAAGTGAATTAATTAAGCTGAAAAGAACTGTCTAAACAATGATTTCCTCATGTGATTTTTATTCAGATCTTCCAGGTCACTAATTCGTCATGTTTTCTTTATAAGGAGAAAACAGTGGGAGGGAGTGTTAGGTGCTCCATACAGTGAAATAGTCTCGATTCTAACATCAGTGGAGCAGGAGCTGCTTGGCAGAAATGCAAGTTTCCTTTAAGCTCCCGGGATAACTACGTTAAACATTTTGGATGAAATGCTTTCTAAAACTGAGCGTTTAATTTCCTGTTTCCTTAAACAGAATGTTCTGAATGTGATTACAAGCATATTTGTCAGACTCAGTTGGAGCTATAACACCGTGGTCTCAAGAGCAAAGGGCTTGAAAAGAGGGGATAATGCTTGTAACCTATTTTTTTATTTATTTGACTGCCCTGGGTCTTGCTGTGTTGTTGTGTGTCAGTTGCTCAGTCATGTCCAACTCTTTGCAACCCCAGGCTCCTTTGTCAATGCCATTTCCCAGGCAAGAATACTGGATTAGGTTGCCATTTCCTCCTCCAGGGGATCTTCCTGACTCAGGAATCACAGCCGGGTCTCCTGCATTGCAGGTGGATTCTTTACCGTCCGAGCCACAAGGGAACGCTGAGTCTCAGTTTCCGAATTCTGGATCTTTCGTTGCAGCATGTAGGATCTAGTTCCCTGACCAGAGATTGAACCCAGGCCCTCTGCATTGGGAGTGCAGAGTCTTAGCCACTGGACCACCAGGGAAAGTAAAAGTATTAGTCGCTCAGTCATGTCCAACTCTTTGTGACCCCATGGACTACAGCCTAGCAGGCTCCTGTTCATGGAATTCTCCAGGCAAGAATACTGGAGAGGGTAACCATTCTCTTCTCTAGGGGATCTTCCCGACCCAGGGATTGATCCAGAGTCTCCTGCACAGCAGGCAGTTTCTTTACTGTCTGAGCCACCAGGGAAGTGCCCTGCAATCTACCTTAAAATCCTTCAGCACAATCTATCTGTAACATGTGAATTACAGGCAATCAGTTCAGCTAAGTTAGAAACACAAAAATTCCAGAGATAGTTAGAACCTACACTCAAAAGACTCATCAGAGACACTGCTTTGGGAAGGATGCTCCATGTGCTCCTTTACCTGCTACAAGTAATAAACCCTCCCTCCTCCCAGTCTTTGGCTTGGCTGTGTCTTTTAGCTCAACACCCACCAAGAGTTGAACCCAGTTTTGGGGTAATGGTTTTTTAAAAAATTTGATTGGAGTATGGCTGATTTACACTGTTGGGTTAGTTTCAGGTGTACACCTAAGTGAATCAGTTATTCATACACATATATCCACTCTATTTTTTAGATACTTTTCCCATTACAAAGTATTGAGTCGAATTCCCTGTGTTAAACAGTAGGTCGTTATTATTTATTTTATATGTAGTAGTGTGTATATGTCAGTTCTAATCTCCCAATAATAACATAGTGTTATTACTCATTACTGTGAAAGACCAATGTAGGTATGATTTTTTTTTGCCTTCAAATTAATGCAATTAAATAAAATTAATTCACTTCAAAAAATAATAAAAGACTCATCAAAAGCTCACACTGGCTCTCTTTATCTCCAGTCAACACTAGATGATTTGTTAACTAGTATGTCATTGATGAAATGATGGAATTGCCAAGGACATTGTCCAGGAGCTGAACTATAGTCTTTCCTACCTAAGTATAAATAGGGGGTATTAATCTAATGAGCCTCCCATATGTAATTTTAATTCTCTAGTAGCCACCATTATAAAAAGTAAAAAGAGGACTTCCCTGGTGGTCCAGTGGGTAAAGATCCACCTGCCAATGCAGGGAACACGGGTTTGGTCCCCAGTCCAGGAGGATTCCGCGTGCTGTGGGGCAACTAAAGCCCACGTTCGAAAACTACTAAGCCTGGGCACCTAGAGCCTATGCTCCACAACAAGAGAAGCCTGCACACTTCTTGCAACTAGAGAGTAACCCTCATTGGCTACAACTAGAGAAAGCCCACCTGCAGTAATGAAGAACCAGCACAGTCAAAAACAAATTTATCAATTTAATTTAAAAAATTTTTTTAAAGAAATGGTGGGATTAATTTGACTAATCAGTCAGCTCAGTCACTCATTCGTGTGTGACCCTTTGACTGATACATTTTACTTAATCCAGTATATCCAGTATATATCCAGTATATCCAAAATATTGTCATTTCAGCAGGTAATTTATGTGAAAATATTTGAGATATTTTGTACTAAGTCATGGTAATTCAGTGCATATTTTACCTATTATTAGCCACACTAGCACTGTGCTAGGAGCTTTATATCTCTAATCCTTAAGACAAGATAGGGTATCTTTTAATCCATTTTATAGATGAGCAAACTGAGGCTTGGAGGGATTCAGTAGCTTTATCAGGTGATATAAATGTGTCAGTGGCAGCCCCGTCAGCCAGTGACAGCCAGGTGTAGTGGATAATATAGACCAGATCCCCCCTTCATGGCAGGTAAATCCCCCACTGGTGATGCAGGGGTGCAAAGGCACAGCCCTCTTGCTTCGATTTGGGACCAGAGTTTTCAGGTAGGATGGGCCTCAGTTGCAGGAGATGGACTTGCCATCTCCTTGTGCCCAGTCCTGCCCTCCTCACTGCCTTGGGCATATCTCCCCAGAGACTCCCCAGGCAATGGCTGCAGTGTTTCAAGGGAACCCAGTCTAAGTCATGTTTTGTGCATGCGTGCTCAATCGTGTCTGATTCTTTGCGACCCCATGGACTGTAGCCCACCAGGCTCCTCTGTCCATGGGATTTCCCAACAAGAATCCTGGGGTGGGTTGCCATTTCCTCCTCCAGAGGATCTTCCTGACCCAGGGATCAAACCACATCTCCAGCGTCCCCTGAATTTGCAGGTGGGTTTTCTACCTCAAGCGCCACCTTCCTCAAACTGAAAGATCCCATTTTAAGACAATAGGACCCAATTCAGACTCCAAAACCTTTGCTTAGGAACTTCTCCCTCTTGAAGAGCTAAGGCTTTGCAGTCTTCCCAACACTGCATCTCCCTACCAGGGTGGGTAACAAGTACAGCAGCTGTGTCTCTTGTGGAAGGCGATTTACCCAAGAAGGGATGGCACCTGGCATTACTGACCCTTGGGTCTTTGGAAGCTTGGCAATATGAACTTATTAAAGAAATAAACTTGAGGGTAAGTTATCTGCATTTTTAGAACACACACAGAGCAACTAATAAGAATAACATGGGAGTGATTTCTCAGGAGTCCCCCATGTAATAAATTATGTCTTTAAAATACTCATTGAAAATAGCAAGAATCTTAATGAAACCTTAGTCACCCTGCACCTTTGTATCACTTTCAATCAGCCCAACCTTAGCGATTACAACAGCAAATTTCTCAAATTGTCCAGTAGGACCCGGGGTGACCTGGGAGTCACCGCTAACCCAGTTGCCCATCCCCAGAGCTTAGACTCACCGTAGATCCCTGCATTCGGGTGGATCATCTGGGGGCTCCCCAGGACCAGCAAAGACATTACAGTCTTTGGAGACCCCTTGAAAGTGAAAGTCACTCAGTTGTGTCTGACTCTTTGTGACCCCATGGATTGTGTAGTCCATGGAATTTTCCAGGCCAAAATACTGGAGTGGGTAGCCTTTCACTTCTCCAGGGGATCTTCCCAACTCAGGGACCAAACCCAGGTTCTCCCACATTGAAGGCAGATTCTTTACCAGCTGAACCACAAGGAAAGCCCAAGAATACTGGAGTGGGTAGCCTATCCCTCTTCCAGGAGATCTTCCCAACCTAGGAATCGGCCCAGGGTCTCCTGCATTGCAGGTGGATTCTTTACCAACTGAGCTATGAGGGAAGCCTTGAAGGCCCCTTACTAGTTAATTGACCAAAACCACCCTATTCACTGAATTTGAACTTTCTATTCAGCACATCCCTATGCTGACTGTGCATTTGATTTCTGGGGTCCCTCTGGTGAAATTGTGTAAGGCTTTTTCAAAATAATCAAAGGAATTTTTGGAAACTTGCCCTGGCTGGTCCTCAACACTATACTGGGGAAGGCAAAGCAAAAGTAGACTGAAGAAAATGCCATTGCTTTATTCACCGCTGGAGCCCAGAGCCAACCCTGCAGAGCAAGAAAACTCATCTTCAAACAAATCTTTCTCCAGAAAAGAAGAAAAGCCAAGGGCCAGAGCAGACCCTCCAGGGCCCCACCAAGAAGTCCACCTAGCTTGTGGGTCGCACTGTGGGGATCGAGAGCGTGAAGGTGGAAACCCAGCTTATGTGTATTTAGAAGGCAGTGTGTGTCTTCAGTCATTAAGTCACGTCCAACTCTTTGCAATCCTATGGACTACAGCACGACAGGCTCCTCTGTCCTTCACTGTCTCCTGGAGTTTGCTCAAATTCATGTCCATTGAGTGGTAGTTATGGAGCATGGGCTTAGTTGCTCTGCATTGGCAGCATGTGGAATCTTCCTGGACCAGGGATAGAACCTGTGTCTCCTGTATTGGCAGGTAGATTCCTTTTTTCTTATTTTTTAGAAGGCAGAGCTAACAGGAATTGCTGATGAATTGGATCTGGGTGTAAGAGAAAAGTTAAAGTTTGACCTTGACCTCAAGGTTGTGACCTGAGCAACTTGGGAGATGGGAGCTCCATCTTCCAAGATGGGAAAGACATGGTCCCCCAAAGACAAAGCAGCAGCAAGAACCTGGGGTGATCCAAGTAAGCAGAAGAAGGGAGAAGGGAGAGTAAGGTAAGTTAAGAGTAATACTTCTGGGACCATGTTTGATTTCTCCTTAAATACATAAATAAACACAGATACATACATGTGTATTCACTTTGTGTATTCACATCTGGCCGCCCTCTCTTAGGCTTAAAAGCTGCTGCTGCTGAGTCGCTTCAGTCATGTCCGACTCTGTGTGACCCCATAGACGGCAGCCCACCAGGCTCCCCTGTCCCTGGGATTCTCCAGGCAAGAACCCTGGAATGGGTTGCCATTTCCTTCTCCAATGCATGAGAGTAAAAAGTGAAAGTGAAATCGCTCAGTCGTGTCCGACTCTTAGCAACCCCATGGACTGCAGCCCACCAGGCTCCCCGTCCCTGGGATTCTCCAGGCAAGAACACTGGAGTGGATTGCCATTTCCTTCTCCAATGCATGAGAGTGAAAAGTGAAAGTGAAGTCGCTCAGTCGTGTCCGACTCCTAGTGACCCCATGGACTGCAGCCTACCAGGCTCCTCCGTCCATGGAATTTTCCAGGCAAGAGTGCTGGAGTGGGGTGCCATTGCTAGCATGCTACAAACCCTGTTATCCACCTAGCTTTGTTCACATTACGGTAGATCCTGGCAATCACTCTGTGAACATGCTGAGTCTGAACGTTCATTGGCCCCAAGGGTGAAGCAAGCTGGCAGTTGAATGTGCATCTGGAACTCACAGGAGGGTCTGGGTTGAGATATAAAATTGGGAAGCAAAGGAGACCACCAGGGTTTTGACAGGCTCAGGGCTTCACAGGTAGCTCAGTGGTAAAGAACCTGCCTACCAATGCAGGAGAAGCTGGAGACCCAGGTTTGATCCCTAGGTTGGGAAGATCCCCTGGAGAAGGATATGGCAATTCACTCCAATATTCTTGCCTGGAAAATTCCATGGAATGAGGAGCCTGGCAGGCTACAGTCCATGGGGTCGCAAAGAGTCAGACACAACTGAGCACAGCACAGCATAGCCCAGAAGGGGTCTGGGGGTAGAATCCAGGGTCACACCGTTGACACAATGTTTTGGGTTTTTTTGTTTTTTTTTTCCAGCTTCATTTTTCTTCATTTTTCTTTCATTTTTCTCATATAAAACTATGTGTTGGCTACACCTGGAACCTGGGTCCTCTGCATGGAGACTCTGACACATTTTGAAATATTTTGTTCTAGAAACATTCAGCCATGCATAAAAGTAGAGATAATGGTATACCAAGGCCTTCCCTCATAGCTCAGTTGGTAAAGAATCTGCCTGCAATGCAGGAGACCCCAGTTCGATACCTGGGTCAGGAAGATCTGCTGGAGAAGGGATAGGCCCTCCAGTATTCTTGGGCTTCCCTTGTGGCTCAGCTGGTATAGCATCCGCCTGCAATGTGAGAGACCTGTTTTCGATCCCTGGATTGGGAAGATCCCCTGGAGAAGGGAAAGGCTACGTACTCCAGTATTCTGGCCTGGAGAATTCCATGGACTACACAGTCCATGGGGTCGCAAAGAGTCAGACATGACTGAGCGCCTTTCACTTTCACTTTTCAAGCTTCCTCAAACTCATCATTCAGCTTCAGCTATTATCAATGTTTTTCCCAACTTTGTTTTAGCTCCTACCACATGTACTTTTTTTTTCTTTGGGGGATATTTAAAGTAAATCCTGTGTCATTCCACCCTCAAATGCTTCATTACATCTCTAAGTGACAAGGCCTTAAAAAAAAAAAAAGGCTGTATTAATGTCCTATTTCAGGCTTCCCTGGTGGTTCAGTGATAAAGAATCAACCTGCCAATGCAGGGGACCCAGGTTTGATTGCTAGTCTGGGGAGATCTCACGTTTCTTGGAGCAAATAAGCCCGTGCACAACTCCTGAGCCCATGCTCTATAGCCCACGTGCTGCGACTACTGAAGCCAGTGTGCCCTAGGCCCTGTGCTCTGCAGTAAGAGAAGCCGCTACAGTGAGACGCCCATGCACTGCAACTAGAGAGTAGTCCCCACTCCCTACAGCTAGAGAAAGCCCATGCAGTAAGGAAGAACCAGCACAGCCAAAATCAATCAATCAATATATATATATATATTTTTAAAATGTCTTATTGCCGTTTTAACAAATTACCACCAATTTTAGTGACTTAAAACTATACACACTATAATCTTATAGTTCTGGAGGTCAAGAATCCAGAATGGGTCTAAAATCAAGGTGTAGGCAGGACCATATTCCTTCTGGAGCTTCTGGGAGTGAACCATCGTCCTTGCCTTTTCCAGCATCTAACGCCTCGTACATTCTCTGGCTTACAGCCCTGTATCACTTCAGCCTCTACATCACATTTCTCTGCTTTAGACCTTCCTGCCTCCCTTGTTTTAAAGATCCTGATAATTGCCTTCGGCCCACCCAGGTCATCCAAGATGACCACCCCATCTCAAGGTCCTTAAATTCATCACATTACCAAAGTGCCTTTTGCCATGGAAGGTAAATACTCTTGGATCTGGATTAGGTTATGGGCGTATCTTTGGGGGGTATTATTCAGCTGCCAGAATGACCATGCCATCCTCACAATGAACAAAATTTACAGTAATTCCTTAATGTCATCTATACCTGGTCCACATGTACATTTCTCTGATTTTTATCAAGTGTTTTTTACATTTAATTTGTTTGAATCTGAAGTCACATTATGGCAGGATGTCAGGTCCTTTAAGTCTCTGTTTTCCTCTGCCAACCACTCCTTCCTTCTGTTTTCCTCTTTTTTGTTTTACAACTGTGATTTGCTTTAGAAACCAGGTCATTTGTCCTATGGAGAATGTGGCTTGCTTTCTTATGGTGTATTTAACTTGTTCCTCTGTATCCTGTGGGCTTCCCTGGTAGCTCAGCTAGTAAAGAACCAGCAATATGGAAGACCTGGGTTCTATCCCTGGCTTGGGAAGATCTCCTGGAGGAGAGAATGGCTACCCACTCCAGTATTCTGGCCTGGAGAATTCCATGGACTGTGTAGTCCATGGGGTCACAAAGAGTCAGACATGACTGAATGGCTTTCTCTTGTATTTCCTGTGAAAGGACAGACCTAGATCCAGCTTTCATTTAATTTTTTTTTTTGGCAGTAGAGTACTTCATGTAAGAAATATGGGTTAAGTGAGTTATGCATGTTAAACATATACACTAGATTTCAAAGAAAAAGTGAAAATATCTCACGGATAAGCCTTTATATTAGTTACATATTGAAATATCATTTTGAATATAGAGGGCTGAATAAAATATGGTGTTAAAATTAATTTTACTTTCTTTTTTACTTTGTTTATTGTGGTTACCAAAATTTTTTGCTTATATATATGCCTTATATTTGTTTTGGATAGCACATATCCAAATATCATCTTCAAATGATGACATTGGTTTCTTTTTTTTTTTTAATTATTTTTTTAATTTTATTTTATTTTTAAACTTTACATAATTGTATTAGTTTTGGCAAATATCAAAATGAATCTGCCACAGGTATACATGTGTTCCCCATCCTGAACTCTCTTCCCTCCTCCCTCCCCATACCATCCCTCTGGGTCGTCCCAGTGCACTAGCCCCAAGCATCCAGTATCGTGCATCGAACCTGGACTGGCAACTCATTTCTTATATGATATTTTACATGTTTCAATGTCATTCTCCCAAATCTTCCCACCCTCTCCCTCTCCCACAGAGTCCATAAGACTGTTCTATACATCAGTGTCTCTTTTGCTGTCTCGTACACTGGGTTATTGTTACCATCTTTCTAAATTCCATATATATGCGTTAGTATACTGTATTGGTGTTTTTCCTTCTGGCTTACTTCACTCTGTATAATAGGCTCCAGTTTCATCCACCTCATTAGAACTGATTCAAATGTATTCTTTTTAATGGCTGGGTAATACTCCATTGTGTATATGTACCATAGCTTTCTTATCCATTCATCTGCTGATGGAATGACATTGGTTTCTAATTCTGCATTTTATTTATTTTTCTTGTCTTGCTGCATTAGCTTTGTCTAGTCACTAAGTCATGTCCAATTCTTTGTGACCCCATGGACTGCAGCACACCAGGCTGGTCTGCATTAGCAAAGACCAACCATTTCATATTAAATAAGACAGTAATTATGAGGATCCCAGTTGCTTTCCCAACTTAAAAGGATGGTTTCTCACAGACTCAAAGACTTAGAGAATGAACTTATGGTTGCCGGGGGATGAAGCTGGGAAGGGATAGTTAGAGAGTTTGGGATCAACATGTATACACTGCTACATTTAAAACAGATAACCAACAATGACCTATGGTATAGCACAGGGAACTCTGCTTAATATTAAGTGGCAGCCTGGATGGGAGGGGAGTCTGCGGGAGAATGGATACCTGCATGTGCATGGCTGAGGCCCTTTGCTGTTCACCTGAAACTACCACAACATTCTAAATCAGCTATGTGCTGTTCTGTGTTTAGTCGCTCAGTCATGTCCAAGTCTTTGCGACCACATGGCTACAGCCCAGCAGGCTCCTCTGCCCATGGGGATTCTCCATGCAAGAATACTGGAGTGGGTAGCCTATACCTTCTCCAGGGGAACTTCCCAACCCAGGAATTGAACGGGAGTCTCCAGGGAAGCCCATTAATCAGTTATACTCCAATACAAAATAAAAAGCTTTTTTTTCTTTTTAGAGAAGGATGGTTTCTCAGATGAAAGAGTTTCCTAGTTTATGTTATGGGTTGAATTATGCTTCCCCTCCAAATTCAAATGTTCAGTTACTAACCTCCAGGACCTCAGAATGTGACTGGTTTTGAAGACAGAATCTTTATGGAGATAATTAAGCTAAAATGAAGTCACTGGCCAGGGGCAGGGGCAGGATGGGGAATAATCCAGTATAAATGGTATCCTTGTAAAAAGGGGAAACTTAAACACATAGAGGGAAGACAGTCTGAAGAGACACAGGAGAATGGCCATCTATAAGGAAAGAGGTCTGGAGCAGATTCTAGCAGAGCTCTAGGCAGGAACCACCTGCTTATACCTTGATCTCAGATTTCTAGCCTCCAGAACTGTGAGAAAGAGTTTTTCTGTCATGAGTCCCCTTGTCTGTGGTGCTTTTAAAGGATGCTCTAAAAAACGAATTCACTCAGATTAAGGAATTTTCCTCCTGTTCCTAGTTTTGCTGAACTTTCTTAGCACTGATGACTGTTGACTTCTCTTGAATGCTTTTCCCGGCTTTTAAGATCATCATGTGGAATTTTCCCTGTAATTTGTGTATGTTTTGGATTATTCTCAGCCATTATCTTTTCAAACACTGTTCTTAGTCACTGAGTTGTATCTGACTCTTTGCAATCCTATGGACTATAGCCTGCCAGGCTCCTCTGTCCATGGGATTTCCCAAACAAGAATACTGGAGCAAGTTGCCATTTCCTTCTCCAGGGGATGGATCTTCCCAACCCAGGGATTGAACCCACATCTCCTGTGGCTCCTGCATTGGCAAACAGGTTCTTAACCTCTAGTGCCACATGGGAAGCCCATTGCCTGCTGTGGAACTCTAATGAAACCTGTGTCAGACTTTATCATTCAGTCTTCTGAGTTTCTTAATATCTCATGGTTTTTCTCCTCATCTCTCTGTGCTGCATACTAGCTAACTTTTTTCCACTCAGTCCTTCTTGTGATCAATTCTACCTTTGATTGTGTCTAATCATCTGCTTTTCATCCATTCATTCTCATTTTTAAAAGTTCTATTTGGTTCTTTTAAAAATATACCTACCTGGTCAGGCCTTCCCTGGTGGTCCAGTGGTTAATACTCCTCACTCCCAAGACAGGGCATATGGGTTCTATCTCTGGTCGGGGAACTAAGATCCTGCATCAGTGCAGCAAAAAAACAAACAAACAAACAACAACAACAACAAAAAATATATATATATATACACACCTGGTTATTCTTGGAAGTTTCTTTTGATTGTTCATTTTAAATGCTTTTTTAAAACTTCATGTACCATTATTTAGTGATCTGTATCTAATTGCTCCACAGTATGAAATCTTAGGAGACCTATGTCTGCTGTTCAAGTTTTTGCTGATTCTCACTCATGATAACTTGTTTCCTTATGTGCTGGGAAATTGTATCATTAGCCTGTATTTAGTTAAACTTAGTCTGTGTAAAGCTGAGGGTAAAGTTGGGGAGGCTTTCCTGCAGGGAGGAGTGACATGAGACACAAGCAACTCATAATGGAAAAGCAGTGAATGATACATAATAAAATGCCTAGTGGTCTGGCACTGTGGCAGCAGTGTGTCCCAGGAGATGAGAAGAGAGAAGAAAACATTTGGGATGGATGTTAAAGGCAATGAAGAAATGGGTAGCTGTGCGATGAAGTCATGTGAGATCATTGTTTATCAGAAAAAAAATTATTTTCACAGTCGCAGAGGAATGTTACCATGTACAATTTGGAATCCTTGCTAACCTGGCTGAACAAACAGCCAAGAAGCAGAAGTTTGGCACAGAGGATGCTGATACAAGCTCCAGAATTCCTGGGTAATACATCAAGGGGGTAGAAGAGAGATTCAAAGATTCGCCATGAAACTGCATTTGTGAAGAGATTTCCCTGGTTGTCCAGTTATTAAGAATCTGCCTCCCAATGCAGGGGACACAAGTTCCATTCCTGGTCCGGAAACGGAGATCCCGCTTGCCACAGGACAACTAAGCCTGAGCGCTGCAACTAGAAAAGCTTATAAACGCAACTACTGAGCCTGGGAGCTCTAGAGCCCGTGTCCCACAATAAGAGAAGCCCAAGTGCAACAACAAAGACCCCGCGTAGCCAAAACCAAAAAAGAAAAAAACAGCATTTGTGCACATTTTTATCTAGATCATGTTTGGGGAGATGACATGGGGGAGATTCTGGTAGAGATTGTAGGAAAGTTAAAGACCCTCCATTGATGCCCCCACTAAGGTCTGTCCAAAAGCCGCAGAGAAATCAGCACCTCTCCCGCTTGTCAGGGAGGTACTGAGCCTGGCCTGGAGCTAACGTTTTTTCCTAACCTGTTCCACACGCCTTCTCTGACATTGTGTTTGGAGCCAGAGAGCTTTGTCAATTGCTGATTACAGGAGAAAAACATTATCCAAACGGCAGAGCGGTGCCAAAGCCTACATGTCATGAATGCCTGGCTAATGCTGCTGAGTTTCTATAATAACTGGTTCATCCTCTAGGTCCAGGAAGCTGGGGAGAGATGTAGCTGGCCTGCTAATCCATGTAGCTGCCAGAGCCCAGAGGGATCCTTCTGGGGCCACAGGAAGATAGAGGGGTCTCCTGCAATCCCCACAGCCAGTCCCCACTGGAAAGGGGATCTGAAAGCTTTTGAAGACTGGGCCCACTTCTTCAGATTCTCACAAGTACAGGGGGATTCCTGAAGGTCACGAGCAAATCTCAGCACTGGCAGATAAGGATGAGGAGAGGAACCTGAGTCTCAGAGAGTGGGTCTGAGGAAAATGCAATTCACCATCCCCTACAGAGAAGCACCTAATCCATTCAGCGAAAACTTATTAAGCACCTGCTTTGGGTTGGACATGGGAACATGGCAGTGATTCAAAGTCCCAGCCTGGCCTTCCCAGGCTGATGTGGGAGATGGCCTTGTGAGCAGGGGGTATTAGGATGTACAATATACAGGTGCTAGGAGCCCAGAGGAGGGAGCATGTGGTCCACAGTCTGGGGGATTAGGAGCAGCATGGAGATGAAGGAAGAGCTAGTTGGTTTACAGCCCCATTTAAAGCATCATAAGGGACTTTGGTGAGCTGTCATTTTCACCAGTCTGGCAAAGAGGGTCGGTGCCCCAGGTGGAAGGAGCCCCACGAACAGAAACACCGTTGTCGCAGACTTTCCCACACATCCCCCGACCCTATCAAATGGCATGGGTGATGACCAGAGCACAGACATCAAGCTTCCTTATCCTCGTGTCTCAGGCTCCCTGGCCCTGCACTCAGGATTCTACCTCTCTAGGTACTGTATTTCTGGGTTATACAAAGTAAAGTCATCTCACTCTACACCTGGCCAACAGTGCTTTCCAGAATCCTAGAGACTTTTTAAAAATCAAAGTATATTTGGTTTACAATTTTGGGTTCATTTCTGCTGTACAACAAAGAGATTGGGTTATACATATACATACATTCCTTTTAATATTCTTTTCCATTATGGATTATCAGGGGATATTGAATATAGTTCCCCGGGTTATATAGTAGGACTTTGTTGTTTATCCATCGTGTATATACTAGTTTGTATCTGCTAAACCCAAACTCCCACTGCACCCCCCCACCCATTCCCCCTCCCGCTTGGCAACCACAAGTCTGTTCTCTATAATGACATATTTATTGATATCATTAATTCATTGACTTTTCAAGGACCTTTATTCTTTCTAGCCCATGCTTGGATTTAGGGAATGGAAAGTATCTTCACTGACATTCAGCTGGGAACCAGACCCCTCTGTCTGCATTAAGGTGACTTCACTCTTTCCCTGTCTTTACCTTTGTGCTCTCCAGAGTCTTCTGTCCAGGAAAATGGTTTGATCATTACAAGGAATTGCTGAAACACCCATCAGCTCTTCAGTGGAAAGTGCCAATGGACAGTTTGACTCCTAAGATTCTTTGAATCCCTTGAATTCTTGGCTTATTTTAAAATTCTCATCTTGCTGCTCCCCCAATACTGGAAAGTTGTGTCGTGATTCTTACTCAGTCCCAATCAAGTCTCCTCATTGAATGATTTGCCTGAAGCCACACTTCGAACTTGATAAATTCTGATCTTACCTTGCCCCTTCGGAGGCCCTGGGGAAACTTTGCAAAGTGAGATTCCTCCTTACCTGGTAAGTGATAAACTTAACTTGCTCTTCCCAGCAGACTGTGTTGGTGATATTTGCGGAGCCAGTTTTCAACAGTTGGTTTTTGTGATAACCTTCTGAGTTAGAGGGGATTCCCAGGTGGTGCTAGTGGTAAAGAACCCACCTGCCAATGCAGGAGACGTAAGAGATGCAGGTTTGACTCCTAGGTCAGATCCCCTAGAGGTGGGCCTGGTATTTATTTGGGGGCTTTTCTGGTGGCTCAGCTGGTAAAGAATCAGCCTGCAATGTGGGAGACCTGGGTTCGATCCTTGGGTTGGGAAGATCCCCTGGAGAAGGGAATGGCTACCCGCTCCAGCATTCTGGCCTGGAGAATTCCATGGACTATATAGTCCATGGGGTCACAAACAGTCAGACACATGGAGTGACTTTCACTTTCACTTTCTGACTTAGACGGGACAAGTGTTTCTTTCCCCATTTAACAGATAGGGAAGCTGAGGTATTGAAGATCAGAAAGTGTGTCCCAAGTAGGGGCAGCTCCAGAGCCCCAGTCTCAGGAGTTCATCTCCTGACAACAAGCATCAGCTTGTTCTCAGAAGGACAGTCATCACCAAGCCAAGGATGGTTCAAAGGTGCCCAAACCCAGATGACCATGGGCCTCGGTTAGGAAAGGCTAGGGCAGAACTCTGTAGAAACCAGACATACAGTAAAGATGGGTAGAAAACTCACTCAGGGGGTTCCGCCAGCGTGCAGGTGACCAGAACTAGGTGATAAGACTGAGAATGGGAGGGACTGCCTTCGTGAGAAATCAAAGGACAAACACTTGGACCCAAGTACAAGAATGTTCAATGTTCATCCAAGCTCTGTTACTAACATCAAAAGGAGGCACCCCAGAATCCCCAGGGCGTCCAGTGGTTGAGGCTCTGTGTTTTCACTGCCTAGGGTACTGGTTCAAATCATGGTTGGGGAAGTAAGATCCCTTAAAGCCTCTCGATGTGTTGTTGTTCAATTGCTGTGTCGTGTCCAACTCTTTGTGACACTTAGGGACTGCAGCATGCCAGGCTTCCCTGTTCTTCACTAACTCTTGGAGTTTGCTAAAACTCATGTCCATTGAGTTGGTGATGCCATCCAACCATCTCATTCTCTTCTCCTGCCCTCAATCTTTGCATCAGGTGCCCAAAGTATTGAAGCTTCAGCTTCAGCATCAGTCCTTCTTATGAATACTCAGGGTTGATTTCCTTTAGGATTGACTGGTTTGACTTCTTGCAGTATAAGGGACTCTCAAGAGTCTTCTCCAGCATCACAGTTTGAAAGCATTAATTCTTCAGTGCTCAGCCTTCTTTAAGGTCCAACTCTTACATCCATACATGACTACTGGAAAAACTGTAGCTTTGACTATATGCACCTTTATCAGCAAAGTGATGTCTCTATTTTTTAATACACTGTCTAGGTTTGTCATAGCTTTTCCTCCAAGGAGCAAGCATCTTTTAATTTCATGGCTGCAGTCACCATCCATAATGAGTCACTCATTGTGGCCAAAATAAAGTAAAATGAGGAGACATCCAAATGATTCATCATCAGTAGACCGGAAACACAAAGTTGGATTATTTCTACAATAGGGCCCTATTGTGTTGTAAAAATGAATGGGTTAGAACCACGCTCAATAATCTCAGGAGGCCAGAGGTGAGGGGCAGGAAGTGGGTGACAGAGTGAGAGGAAAACAGAGTGTGATTCCATTTCTATGAAGTTCAAAGACATGTAAATGATACAGTCTATTATGTAGGGATACAAGCAAGTGAAATAAAGCTTTGAAGAAGGGCAAAGTGTGTTAATCACTCAGTCATGTCTGACTCTTTGCAACCCCACCAACTGTAGCCTGCCAGGCTCCTCTTCTGTCCATGGAATTCTCCAGGCAAGAAAGGCAAGGGAACTAGAAACACAGCTCAGAACCATGGGGTTCTCCCCAGGAGGGCGAGGCGTGGATGGAATCAGAGAACCAGGGGTCTTTAAAGAGAGCCCCTCATTCTTTTTCTCCAGCAAGTGGTCGTCCTGGTGTTCCGTGTGTCTCAGTCACCCATAACTGAACTTAGTTCTTTAATTTTTATTTTATATTGGAGTATAGTTGATTAACAATGTTGTGTTAGTTTCAGGTGTACAGCAGAGTGATTCAGTTATGTATATACATGTGTTTATTCTTTTTCAAATCATTTTCCCATTTAGGTGATTACAGAGTATTGAGCAGAGTTTCCTGTGCTCTATTTGTTGGTTATCTATAAATATTTAAATACAGCCGTGAATGCATGTCAATCCCATTCTCCCAATCTATCTTTCTCCCCACCTCCCACATACACTTCTCTCCTGGTAACCATAAGTTCATTCTATAAGTCTGTGAGTCTGTTTCTATATTATTAATAAGTTCATTTCTATCATCTTCTTAAGATTCTGCATATAACTGATATCGTATGTTTGTTGCTCTCTGCCTGACTTACTTCATTTAGTTGGTAATCTCCAGGTCCATGCATGTTGCTGCAAATAGCACTATTTCACTCTTTTTAATGGCTGAAGAGTATTTCACTGTTTATATGTACCAAATTTTCTCTATCCATTTGTCTGTTGCTGGACACTTAGGTTGCTTCCTTGTCTTGTCTGTTGTAAACAGACCTGCAATGAACATTGGGATGCATGTCTTTTCAAACCATGTTTGTCTCCAGATATATGCTCAAGAGTAGGATTGCTGGGTCATATGATAGCTCTATTTTTAGTCTCTTAAGGACCTCCAGACAATTCTCCATAGTGGCTGCACCAATTTACATTCCCACAAACAGTGTAGGGAGAGTTCCTTTCTCTCCACACCTTCTCCAGCATTTATTGTTTGTAGCATTATTGACCTTTAAAACATCGTTTTGTGCCTAACCCCAAATTTACTCAAAATGATGAAAAACAAGAGATGTGAGCTATGCCTCTGTATCTGCCAACACCTTCCTCCTGCTCTTTCTTTTCAGGCCCCACCTCTGTCTACTTATCTGGGACATGATCAGACACGGTGGTTTTCAGGTATGTGCCTCCTGTACCCTGGATCAACTCCCAATGGACTGTTTTAATTTTTAATCATTTCTAATCCAATAATTTCATTTTAGGTATATTTTCTCTATGGGCTTCTCAGGCAGCACAGTGGTAAAGAATCTCCCTGCCAGTGCAGGAGATGCAGGAGCCTTGAGTTCAATGCCTGGGTCAGGAAGATTCCCTTGGTAAAGGAAATGGCAACCCACTCCAGTATTTTTGCCTGGAAAATCTCATGGACAGAGGAACCTGGTGGGCTATAGTCCATGGGATCGTAAAGATTTGGACACAACTTTGCAACTAAATCACAACATATTTTCTGTATTTGGTGTTAGTCTTTTTTATACCCACAGTGTTTGAAAACTGAATTAAAAAATCACTAAAATCTTCCTCAGGAAGTCTGCTGTTGCCAGTTCAGAGCCCTCAAAACACTTGGAGGGTCAGCAGGTCACAGAGGAGCTGAGGACAGTGTGAAACCCCAGGAGTACTCCCGGCCCCTGTTGGCTGCACAATAGCTGCTCCCTGCAGGAGAAAAGCCCCCCACCCTCCTCAGGGCCTTTGCTGGGGAAGGAATTCTGGGCTGAAGGCATCTAAGTGGAAATACCTGACCCAAACTTCCAACAAAAAGAAATTACTGTGGCTCAGTTGGTAAAGAATCCATCTGCAATGCAGGAGACCTGGGTTTGATCCCTGTGTTGAGAAGATCCCCTGGAGAAGGGAAAGGCTATCCACTCCAGTATTCTGGCCTGGAGAATTCCATGGACTCTATAGTCCATGGGGTCACAAAGAGTCAGACATGACTGAGCCACTTTCACTTTTCATGATTCCTTATTCAGTTCAGTTCAGTCGCTCAGTCGTGTCCGACTCTGCAACCCCATGAATCACAGCACGCCAGGCCTCCCTGTCCATCACCAACTCCCGGAGTTCACCCAAACCCACGTCCATCGAGTCAGTGATGCCATCCAGCCATCTCATCCTCTGTCGTCCCCTTTTCCTCCTGCCCTCAATCCCTCCCAGCATCAGAGTCTTTTCCAACGAGTCAACTCTTCACATGAGGTGGCCAAAGTACTGGAGTTTCAGCTTTAGCATCATTCCTTCCAAAGAACACCCAGGACTGATCTCCTTTAGAATAGACTGGTTGGATCTCCTTGCAGTCCATGGATTCCTTATTAGTGCTTTATTAATATTTTAAGGACCTGCCTGGTGGTACAGTGGATAAGAATCCACCTGCCAATGCAGGGGACACTGGTTCGATCCCTGGTCTAGGAAGATTCCATATGTTACAGAAAACTAAAGACCATGCATCACAACTACTGAGCCCATGTGCCACAACTACTGAAGCCCATGAGCCTAAAGTCCATGCTGCACAACGAGAGACGCCACTGCAATGAGAAGTCCACACACCGCAACTAGAGAGGGACCTCTCACAGCAACAAACACCAAGCGCAACCAAAAATAAATAAATAAGTTATAAAAAATATTTTAATATTATGCATCATTCCACAAAAACAGACAATGGTGTTTTGTTTGGCTTTATTATCAAAATAACATCAGGAAAGTTTGGTGTGGGGGCAACTGAGGAACTGCCAACAATTCCACCTCCTAAATATTGTTTTCTAGACTTAGCTGTTTCTTGACTTCCTGCTTTTGCATTCCAGTCCCCTATAATGAAAAGGACATTTTTTGGGGTGTTAGTTCTAAAAGGTCTTGTAGGTCTTCATAGAACTGTTCAACTTTAGCTTCTTCAGCATTACTGGTCGGGGCATAGACTTGAATTACCATGATATTGAATGGTTTGTCTTGGAAATGAACAGAGATCATTCAGTGGTTTTTGAGATTGCATCCAAGTACTGCATTTCAGACTCTTTTGTTGACCATGATGGCTACTCCATTTCTTCTGAGGGATTCCTGCCCACAGTAGTAGATATAATGATCATCTGAGTTAAATTCACCCATTCCAGTCCATCTTAGTTCACTGATTCCTAGAATGTCGATGCTCACTCTTGTCATCTCCTATTTGACCACCTCCAATTTGCCTTGATTCATGGACCTAACATTCCAGGTCCCTATGCAATATTGCTCTTTACAGCATCGAATCTTGCTTCTATCACCAGTCCCATTCACAACTGGGTGTTGTTTTTGCTTTGGCTCCATCCCTTCATTCTTTCTGGAGTTATTTCTCCACTGATCGCCAGTAGCATGTTGGGCGCCTACTGACCTGGGGAGTTCATCTTTCAGTATCCTATCTTTTTGCCTTTTCATACTGTTCATGGGGTTCTCAAGGCAAGAATACTGAAGTGGTTTGCCATTCCCTTCTCCAGTGGACCATATTCTGTCAGACCTCTCCACCATGACCTGTCTGACTTGGATGGCCCCATTCGGCATGGCTTAGTTTCATTGAGTTAGACAAGGCTGAGGTCCATGTGATCAGATTGGCTAGTTGTCCGTGACTTTAGTTTCAGTCTGTCTGCCCCCTGATCCCCTCTCTCAGTGCCTACCATCTTACCTGGCTTTCTCTTACCTTGGACGCCGGGTATCTCTTCACAGCTGCTCCAGCAAAGCGCAGCCACCGCTCCTTACCTTGGACGCAGGCTAGTTCCTCTTGGTCACTGCCCCTGACCTCCAGCCCAGGGTAGCTCCTCTCAGCCATGCTGCGCCACTGCCATACTCCTGCACTGCGGCAGCATCATCTCAAACGCTAGTAAAGTAATGCTTAAAATTCTCCAAGCCAGGCTTCAGCAATATGTGAACCGCGAACACTGGTTTTAGAAAAGGCAGAGGAACCAGAGATCAAATTGCCAACATCTGCTGGATCATTGAAAAAGCAAGAGAGTTCCAGAAAAACATCTATTTCTGCTTTATTGACTATGCCAAAGCCTTTGACTGTGTGGATCACAATAAACTGTGGAAAATTCTTCAAGAGATGGGAATACCAGGCCACCTGACCTGCCTCTTGAGAAACCTATATGCAGGTCAGGAAGAAACAGTTAGAACTGGACATGAAACAACAGATTGGTTCCAAACAGGAAAAGGAGTACATCAAGGCTGTATATTGTCACCCTGCTAATTTAAATTATATGCAGAGTACATCATGAGAAATGCTGGGCTGGAAGAAGCACAAGATGAAATCAAGATTGCTGGGAGAAATATCAATAACCTCAATATGCAGATGACACCACCCTCATGGCAGAAAGTGAAGAAGAACTAAAGAGCCTCTTGAAGAAAGTGAAAGAGGAGAGTGAAAAAGTTGGCTTAAAGCTCAACATTCAGAAAATGAAGATCATGGCATCCGGTCCCACCACTTCATGGGAAATAGATGGGGAAACAGTGGAAACAGTGGCTGACTTTATTTTTCTGGGCTCCAAAATCACTGCAGATGGTGACTGCAGCCATGGAATTAAAATATGCTTACTCCTTGGAAGGAAAGTTATGCCCAACCTAGACAGCATATTAAAAAGCAGAGACATTACTTTGCCAACAAAGGTCCATCTAGTCAAGGCTATGGTTTTTCCAGTGGTCATATATGGATGTGAGAGTTGGACTGTGAAGAAGGCTGAGCACTGAAGAATTGATGGTTTTGAACTGTGGTGTTGGAGAAGACTCTTGAGAGTCCCTTGGACTGCAAGGAGATCCAAACAGTCCATTCTAAAGGAGATCAGTCCTGGGTGTTCATTGGCAGGACTGATGTTGAAGCTGAAACTCCAATACTTTGGCCACCTGATGCGAAGAGCTGACTCATTGGAAAAGACCCTGATGCTGGGAAAGATTGAGGGCAGGAGGAGAAGGGGACAACAGAGGATGAGATGGTTGGATGGCATCATTGACTTGATGGACATGGGTTTGGGTGGATCCGGGAGTTGGTGATGGACAGGGAGGCCTGGTATGCTGCGGTTCATGGGGTCACAAAGAGTCAGACATGACTGAGTGGCTGAACTGAACTAAACTGAGACTTAGGTGGTATTTTGCCCAAAACACTCATTTGTTTTTGAGATTATAGGTTGGGAATACTTAATGATATGAAAAGATCTTCAGAGTATGCTTTTAAGTTTAAAAAAAATCAAAGTAAGCTACTTAATGTAAACTCATCTAACATTGTTCAAAACAGGTTAATGCCTGTCAAAGGCCAGTATCAAGTCCCTCCCACACATCCAGGGACTGAAAATGATTGAAGACAAGAAGTCTATTCTCAGAACCACATCCTATAGAGCTACAGCCAGCCTGAGTACAACCAGGGACCAAAATAGACATGAACCCACCCCCTCTTTCCTGCCCCTTGCCCTTTAAATAAAAAACTGAACCTCTCACCCTTCAGGGTCAATGCCACTCTATGCATCTGGCCCCTTTCCTCCTTTGGAAAGAGAATAAAAAGCTCTTTTTTTCTTTCCTTGCTAATATCTCTGCGAATTCTTTCACAATCTAAGATTTTTGGTGAGCTGTATGGAAAAATCATCACTATCCAAATTCCTTTCACCTCGACCTCCAGCTCAGTCTTCTTCATCATCCAGCAAGACATCCGCCAAACTGTAAGTTATTCCTTTGATGGGGTTTTCCTGGGAAAATAGTGGCAGAATCGAGGCAGCAAAAAGCCCAGCATTGGATCTATCACCACCTAGGTTGGAATTTGGCCTCAGGGGATGACTCCTGTTCATCTTCCTCTTGTCCTTGATTCATCATCTCAGAATCAGGGCCACTCGACTCCAGGATGAATCCTTGTAGGAGATGCTCCTTCTGAACTCCAGGACTCCCATAATGGCCTCTGTCCTCAAAATTTTCTCTTTACTCTTTTTCCTAAATTGTCATTATGGACAACTGTCAATCTGCTGTGGTGAAAGACTTGGGATGTTTCCTCAAACATTGGAAAGATCTCAAATTAGATGACCTCAGACCCAAACAAATGGTCTTCTTCTATAACATGGCTTGGCCTTGATATAAATTGGGTGACCAAGAGGTCTGAAGCAAGGATGGCTCTCTCAACTATTATGATATTCTCCAACTTGATCTTTACTGTCACTGCCTTGGCAAATGGTCTGAAATTCCTTATGTCCAGGCCTTCTTTCAACTCCCCCAAGACCCCAAAGTGTGGTCCTCTTGATGCATGCTATTATTAATGCCTATCTCACTTCCCTCTAAATGGCAACCCACTCCAGTGTTCTTGCCTGGGAAATCCCATGGATGGAGGAGCCAGGCAAACTACAGTCCATGGACTCTCAAAGAGTTGGACACAACTGAGCAACTTCACTTCACTCACTCCTTCCTTTCTCAGATCCTGAGCATCTCCCTATTTCCACTCCTGCCCTCCTTAAACCCCCGCTTAGCCACATCCTCCTCCTCCCTTTCACCCCACTGAATCTCCTTCTTCAGGCCAGGACTCCCCTCCTGGACCCCCAGCACCCCTTCCTTCCCTACCACCAGCCTCGCCTCTGCTGGCCCCTAGTTCTCCTTCTCGCCTTCATCACACCCTGTCTGGATGTTCCCTTCAGCCTTCTCTGGAGCCAGCAGCCTCCCAATGGCCCTTACATGAAGTGGCTGGTTCTGAGGGAATCATTTGCATTTCTGTTCATTTTTCTGTGTCTGAACTCTCCCTCACTGACCTCAAACTAGGCCATTTCTCAGAAGACCCCACCAAATTTACTAAAGAATTTTAATATCTTACTTTAAGACCTTTCTTGACTTGACTTACATATCATTTTCTCCACTTGCACAAATACCACAGAAAGACCTAGAATCTGGACTAAAGCTCAGGAATTTAGGGACAAACTTAATGGGCACCAACTCAACGTTTATGCACAGGAACCCACAGTGCTCCCTGACAATGGCCCCAGTTGAAACTATCAGGCAGGATCCCAAGAAAGACATCAATAGGACCATATGCTTACTTGCTTCATTGAAGGCATGAAAAGGGCCACGACCAAGGCTGTAAACAATGACAAAATTAAAGAAATGACTCAGGCCCGGAAGAAAACCCTGATCTTTTCCTGTCATACCTTTCAGAGGCTTTATGCCTTTTCACCAATTTAGATTTAACCTCTGAAGAGGCAAGACAATCTTGGCAATGCATTTCATCTTCCAGTCAGCCCCTGATATCTGTCACAAACTCCAGAAATCAGAGAAGGGCCCTCAGACTCCCCAACCCGAACTCACCAACCTGGTCTCTAAGGGTTTTGATAACCAAGATGAGGATGGATTAGAGGAAAAGAAGGAGCAAGGCCCATGATGGTTTTAAGAGCAGAAACAATCTTTCAAACAATTGCCTCCACAGTCAGAGGTGCCCTTTGAAGGGCATGGCAACCCACTCCAGTATTCTTGCCTGGAGACTCCCATGGACAGAAGAGGCCGGTGGGCTACAATTCATGGGATCACAGAGTCAGACACAACTGAGTGGCTAACTTTCAGACTCACACATACCCGAGTTCCCTCAACCAACAAGAAAAACACCAACTGGGCCCCAGTGCTGGCTCCTGCTTCAGCTGCAAACAAGGAGGCCCTGGAGTCGAGATTTTCCCAGGAAAATGTACCTCCAGGACTGTGCCCCCTTTGTGAACTAACAGGGCACTGGAAACAGGATTGCCCACTCCTTGATAAGAGGGAACAGAATCCCCCTCCAGAGCCAAAGAGCCCTCCTGAAAGAATTCCTTCCATCCCCAGAAATCTTCAAGGACTTCTACAGTCTCCAAACTGATGGCCCTGACCTGGGACCTGGCTCCACAACATAAGATCGATGCGGCCAAGCCTCGGGTAACTCTATCTGTAGCAGGGAAGAAAATCAATTTCTTACTGGAAAAGAGACCTTAAGAGAACCTTCTCTTCTCGAATTTTTGGGCCCCTTGATTCCCTCACCAATCACCATCATTGGCGTAGAAGGCAAACCACATACCATGCTCCAAGCCTCTGACTTACCATGCTCACTGGGAGACCAGATCTCTCATTCTTTCCTTGTCCTTCCCAATTGTCCCACCCCTCTCCTAGGCAGGGACCTTATGACCAAACTAGGGACTCAAGTAATTCTGCAGCCACAAGCCTCCTTCCTCGGCGTCTTAGGAGACTTTCCCACCAATGCTCAGCCCTCCAATCTCCCACCAGAAACACAGATTCCCTCAATGCTGTGGGACACTGATACCCTGGGAGGGTCTCTCACCTAACTCCTGTCACTATCACCATGAGGGACCCATCTCTTGCTTTCCCCACCACTCCCAATATCCTATAAAACTGGAAGTTCTTTATTTTGTTTTTCTTTCCTTTTGTTTTTTTTTTTTTGGCTGTGCTGGGTCTTTTTTTTTTTTAAGATTTATTTATTGTTTATTTTTGGTTGTGCTGGGTTTTCATTGTTGCACGTGGGCTTTTTCTAATTGCGGGGAGTGGGGGCTACTCTCTACTTGTAGCGCATGGGCGTCTTATTGTGGTAGCTTCTCTTGTTGCACAACAGGGGCTCTAGGGCACGTGGGCTTCAGTAGTTATGACGCATAGGCTTAGTTGCCCCTCGGCATGTGGGATCTTAGTTCCCGGACCAGGGACTTAAGTCACATCCTGTGCATTGGAAAGCAGATTCTTACCACTGAACCACCAGGAAAGTCCCCAGATGGGAAGTTCGTAGGGTACTCAAACCCCTCACTGCCATTAAAGCTTCTCTTAACCCCTCTTCTCCATTCCACTAACTTAGAATCAGCCCTAAAAGATCACCACACTCTGTCTTATTTGCGAACAAGTAAACCCCCAAGGACATCATCTAACCAACCCACCAATTAAGGGGACAGCTGCCAGGACTGGAGTGGCAATTAGATTTCACCCATATGCCCATTCATTAAAAATGAAATACCTGTTAACACTCACAGACACTTTCTGTAGGTGGATTGACCTTCCCCACCATACCTGAAAGGGCCTCTGAAGTAACTCAGGTTCTTCTTCAAGAAAATCCCTAGATTCATTCTTCCCACCTCTCTTCAGAATGACAATGGCCCAGTTTTCACCTCTCAAACTACCCAAGAAGTGTCTCAAGTTTAGATATTAAATACACATTACATTACATGCAGCCTGGCATACTCAATCTTAAAAAAAAAAAAGAAAAGAAAAGGCTCATTCCTCTACGCTTGCCTTGAAGCTTAATCAGAGCTGACTAGAACTCCTCCCCTAGGCCCTTTTCCAACTCCAGGTTATTCTGAGGCCCCCTTATACCTCCATCCCTTTGAACTCATGAAAGGATGCCCAACTCCCTTTTCTGCCACAAAGCCGCTTCCTCTGGACTCTTACCTTCCAGCCTTAAGACTAACTTGCAGTCTTTACAAACCCATGCTAATAAATACCTACCCCAACCTCAGGACTTGCCACTATCTACAGTCCTACAACCTGAGGACTGGATCCTGTTAAAGGACCTTCCCAGACATACCACACCCTTCCTACTCCCTTAAAAGGGTCCATTTCAGGTACTACCACAACTCTGACAGCAGACAAGCTCTCAGGACACCCATCCTGGATCCCATCTGCCGAGACTCAAGCCTACTGATCCCCAGTGGGGCCCTCAACACAGCCCCTCTATTCCTGTCAGCAGTCATCTGACACAAGACCACAGACTTACCAGAACCCAGACCACCAAAACTGTGAGCACAACCCACAGTTAATATGCTTGAATGGGCTCTCATACTCCTTACTTTCTTATTTCTCCTTCTGTACTTTATAATTTTTTGCCTAAACTCTCCCCTTCTTCATGGGGAGAGTATCATTCAACCCAAAACAACCCACATGGCCCCCCACCAGGTAGGGACAGCCCTATACCCCCATTCACCAGGAAGAAGTTATAGAAGATATGACTGCCACCACAATTCCTGATAAATGGGCCAACTGGGTTCCACATAAACTTAAGACTAAGTTAATATTCAGAGAGGGGAAATGGAAACCTATCTAACATTATTCAAAATAGAGCAATGCCTGTCAAAGGCCAGTATCAAGTCTCTTCCAGACATCCAAGGACTAGAAAATGACTGAAGACAACAAGTCTGTTCTCAGAAGAACCACATCCTCTAGAGGAACGGCCGCCTGGATACAACTGGGGCCCAAAATAGACGTGAACCCACCCCTTCGTTCCTGCTCCTTGCCCTTTAAAACTCAATAAGAGACTCAACCCCTCATTCTTCAGGGTCACGCAATGCCTCTGGCTCCTTTCCTCCCTTGGAAAGAGAATTTAAAAACTCTCTTTTTTTCCCTTGTTAATATTTTTGTGAATTCTTTCACAACCTGCATCAGCTCGCCTAACATTTTACAGTATATTCAAAAAGATGTCCATTTGTAGGAGGGAACCTCTATATAAATATGTAAGTGAAGGTCATATTCATATTTTTGAAGAATATGGCCTAAGAATTTCATTTCTAGGTTTACACCCAAGAGAAATGAAAAGATGTCCACACAAAAGCAAGTATGTGAATGGTCATACAAGCATTAATCATAATACCCAAAAAGAAGAAATAACCCAAATGTCTACCAACTGTTAAACGGATAAATAAAAAATGTGGCATATCCATAGAGTAGATTATTATTTTACAATGAAAAAGAAATTAAGTATTGACATAAACTAAAACATGGATGAACTTTGAAAAGATAATAACAAGTAAAAGAAGCTAGACATAAAATGTCACATATTATATGATGTCAGTTCAGTTCAGTCGCTCAGTTGTGTCCAACTCTTTGCAACCCCATGAATTGCAACACGCCAGGCCTTCCTGTCCATCACCAACTCCCGGAGTTCACTCAGACTCACGTCCATCGAGTCAGTGATGCCATCCAGCCATCTCATCCTCTGTCGTCCCCTTCTCCTCCTGCCCTCAATCCCTCCCAGCATCAGAGTCTTTTCCAATGAGTCAACTCTTCGCATGAGGTAGCCAAAGTACTGGAGTTTCAGCTTTAGCATCATTCCTTCCAAAGAAATCTCAGGGCTAATCTCCTTCAGAATGGACTGGTTGGATCTCCTTGCAGTCCAAGGGACTCTCAAGAGTCTTCTCCAACACCACAGTTCAAAAGCATCAATTCTTCAGCGCTCAGCCTTCTTCACAGTCCAACTCTCACATCCATACATGACCACAGGGAAAACCATAGCCTTGACTAGACGAACCTTTGTTGGCAAAGTAATGTCTCTGCTTTTCAATATGTTATCCAGGTTGGTCATAACTTTCCTTCCAAGGAGTAAGCATCTTTTAATTTCATGGCTGCAGTCACCATCTGCAGTGATTTTGGAGCCCCAGAAAATAAAGTCTAACACTGTTTCCACTGTTTCCCCATCTATTTCCCATGAAGTGATGGGACCGGATGCCATGATCTTCGTTTTCTGAATGTTGAGCTTTAAGCCAACTTTTTCACTCTCCACTTTCACTTTCATCAAGAGGCTTTTGAGTTCCTCTTCACTTTCTGCCATAAGGGTGGTGTCATCTGCATATCTGAGGTTATTGATATTTCTCCCAGCAATCTTGATTCCAGCTTGTGTTTCTTCCAGTCCAGCGTTTCCCATGATGTACTCTGCATATAAGTTAAATAAGCAGGGTGACAGTATATAGCCATGATGTTCTTTTCCTATTTGGAACCAGTCTGTTGTTCCATGTCCAGTTCTAACTGTTGCTTCCTGACCTGCATACACATTTCTCAAGAGGCAGGTAAGGTGGTCTGGTATTCCCACCTCTTGAAGAATTTTCCACAGTTTATTGTGATCCACACAGGCAAAGGCTTTGGCATAGTCAATAAAGCAGAAATAGATGTTTTTCTGGAACTCTCTTGCTTTTTCCATGATCCAGCGGATGTTGGCAATTTGATCTCTGGTTCCTCTGCCTTTTCTAAAACCAGCTTGAACATCAGGAAGTTCACAGTTCACGTATTGCTGAGGCCTGGCTTGGAGAATTTTGAGCATTACTTTACTAGCGTGTGAGATGAGTGCAATTGTGTGGTAGTTTGAGCATTCTTTGGCATTGCCTTTCTTTGGGATTGGAATGAAAACTGACCTTTTCCAGTCCTGTGGCCACTGCTGAGTTTTCCAGATTTGCTGGCATATTGAGTGCAACACTTTCACAGCATCCTCTTTCAGGATTTGGAATAGCTCAACTGAAATTCCATCACCTCCACTCACTAGCTTTGTTCATAGTGATGCTTTCTAAGGCCCACTTGACTTCACATTCTAGGATGTCTGGCTCTAGGTCAGTGATCACACCATCGTGATTATCTGGGTCGTGAAGCTCTTTTTTGTACAGTTCTTCTGTGTATTCTTGCCATCTCTTCTTAATATCTTCTGCTTCTGTTAGGTCCACACCATTTCTGTCCTTTATCGAGCCCATCTTTGCATGAAATGTTCCCTTGGTATCTCTAAATTTCTTGAAGAGATCTCTAGTCTTTCCCGTTCTGTTTTTTTCCTCCATTTCTTTGCATTGATCGCTGAGGAAGGCTTTCTTATCTCTTCTTGCTATTCTTTGGAACTCTGCATTCAGATGCTTATATCTTTCCTTTTCTCCTTTGCTTTTCGCTTCTCTTCTTTTCACAGCTATTTGTAAGGCTTCCCCAGACAGCCATTTTGCTTTTTTGCATTTCTTTTCCACAGGGATGGTCTTGATCCCTGTCTCCTGTGCAATGTCACGAACATCATTCCATAGTTCATCAGGCACTCTATCTATCAGATCTAGGCCCTTAAATCTATTTCTCACTTCCACTGTATAATCATAAGGGATTTGATTTAGGTCATACCTGAATGGTCTAGTGGTTTTCCCTACTTTCTTCAATTTAAGTCTGAATTTGGCAATAAGGAGTTCATGATCTGAGCCACAGTCAGCTCCTGGTCTTGTTTTTGCTGACTGTATAGAGCTTCTCCATCTTTGGCTGCAAAGAATATAATCAATCTGATTTCCGTGTTGCCCATCTGGTGATGTCCATGTATAGAGTCTTCTCTTGTGTTGTTGGAAGAGGGTGTTTGTTATGACCAGTGCATTTTCTTGACAAAACTCTATTAGTCTTTGCCCTGCTTCATTCCATATTCCAAGGCCAAATTTGCCTGTTACTCCAGGTGTTTCTTGACTTCCTACTTTTGCATTCCAGTCCCCTATAATGAAAAGGACATCTTTTTTCAGTGTTAGTTCTAAAAGGTCTTGTAGATCTTCATAGAACCATTCAACTTCAGCTTCTTCAGCATTACTGGTCGGGGCATAGACTTGGATTACTGTGATATTGAATGGTTTGCCTTGGAAATGAACAGAGATCATTCAGTCGTTTTTGAGATTGCATCCAAGTACTGCATTTCAGACTCTTTTGTTGACCATGATGGCTACTCCATTTCTTCTGAGGGATTCCTGCCCGCAGTAGTAGACATAATGGTCATCTGAGTTAAATTCACCCATTCCAGTCCATTTTAGTTAGCTGACTCCTAGAATGTCGACATTCACTCTTGCCATCTCTTGTTTGACCACTTCCAATTTGCCTTGATTCATGGACCTGACATTCCAGGTTCCTATGCAATATTACTCTTTACAATATTGGACCTTGCTTCTATCACCAGTCCCATTCACAACTGGGTGTTGTTTTTGCTTTGGCTCCATCCCTTCATTCTTTCTGGAGTTATTTCTCCACTGATCGCCAGTAGCATATTGGGCACCTACTGACCTGGGGAGTTCCTCTTTCAGTGTCCTATCATTTTGCCTTTTCATACTGTTCATGGGGTGATGTGATGTGTATGTGTATGATGTCATGTGTACAAAACATCCAGAATGAGCAAACTTTGTCAGAGACAGAAAATAGAAAATAGGTTGCTTAGTGCTGGGGAGAATGGGAATTATCTACTACCAGGTTGGTTTCTTTTATTGAGGACAGTGCAGTGCAGTTCAGTCACTCAGTCGTGTCCGACTCTTTGTGACCCCATGAACTGCAGCACGCCAGGCCTCCCTGTCCATCACCAACTCCCGGAGTCCAACCCATGTCCATTGAGTGGGTGATGCCATCCAACCATCTCATCCTCTGTCATCCCCTTCTCCTCCTGCCCCCAATCCCTCCCAGCATCAGAGTCTTTTCCAATAAGTCAACTCTTCGCATCAGGTGTCCAAAGTATTGGAGTTTCAGCTTCAACATCAGTACTGCCAATGAACACCCAGGACTGATCTCCTTTAGAATGGACTGTTTGGATCTCCTTGCAGTCCAAGGGACTCTCGAGAGTCTTCTCCAACACCACAGTTCAAAGCATCAATTCTTTGTGCTCAGCTTTCTTCACAGTCCAACTCTCACATCCATACATGACCACTGGAAAAACCATAGCCTTGACTAGATGGACCTTTGTTGACAAAGTAATAAATATTCTAAAATTAGATTATGGTAGTGACTGCAAATACTTTTGTTGCTCAGTCTGTAAGTCATGTCTGACTCTTTGTGACCACATGGACTGCAGCATGCTAGGTTCCCCTGTCCTTCGCTGTCTCCTGGACCTTGCCTAAACTCATGTCCATTGAGTTGTTGATGCCATCCAGCCACCTCATCCTGTGTCAACCCTTCTCCTCCTGCGCTCAATCCTTTCCAGTGTCAGGGTCTTTTCCGATGTATCAGCTCAATGCATCAGGTGGCCAGTGTATTGGAGCTTTAGCTTCAGCTTCAGCATCAGTCCTTCCAATGAATGTTCAGGGTTGATTTCCTTTAGGATTGACTAGTTTGACCTCCTTGCTGTCCAAGGGACTCTCAAGAGTCTTCTTCAGCACCACAAGTCAAAAGCATCAGTTCTCTGGCACTCAGCCTTTTTTTACAGTACAACTCTCACATCTGTACAGGACTACTGGAAAAAATCAAAGCTTTGACTCTCTGGGACTTTGTTGGCAAAGTAATGTCTCCGCTTTTTAATATTCTGTCTAGGTCTGTCATAGCTTTCCTTCCAAGGAGCAAGCATCTTTTAATTTTGTGTCTGCAGTCACCATCCACAGTGATTTGGGGCTATAAGTAGGTGAATTCTCTATTTTTATTTATTTATTTTTTAATTGGAGGATAACTGTTTTACAATTCTGTGCCAGCCTCTGTTGTACAACAATACAAATCAGCCGTAATTACACATATATCCCCTCCCTCCTGAGCCTCCGTCTCCTCTCCTACCCTACCCCTCTAGGTCATCACAGAGCACCAGACTGGGCTCCCGCACCATACAGCAGCCTCCTATCAGCTGTCTGTTTCACACATGATGGTACATATATATCAATACTACTTTCTCAATTCGACCTACCCTCTCCTTCCCCTGCTGTGTCCACAAGTCCATTCTTTATGTCTGTATCTTTTCTGCAAAGAGGTTCATCAGTACCATTTTTCTGGATCCCATATACATGTGCTAATTTGTCTTTCTCTTTCTGACTTAGTTCACTCTGCGTAACAGGCTCTAGGTTCATCCACATCTCTAGAACAGACTCAAAATCATTCTTTTTTATGGCTGAGTAATATTCCATTGCATGTATGTACCACAATTCATCTGTTGGTGGACGTCTAGGTTGCTTCCATGTCATGGCTATTGTAAATAGTGCTGCAATGAACACTGGGGTACATGTGTCTTTTTCATTTATGGTTTTCTCAGGGTATATGCCCAGTAATGGGATTGCTGGGTCATATGGTAGTTTTATTCCTAGTTTTTTTTTTTTTAAAGAAATCTCCACACTATTCTCCATAATGGCTGTATCAATTTACATTTCCACCAACAGTGCAGAGGGTTTCCCTTTTCTCCACATCATCCTCTCCGGCATTTATTGTTTGTAGACTTTTAAAAAAACATTTATTTAGTTAGTTGTGGCATGTGGGACCTAGTTTCCTGACCAGGGATTGAACCCAGGCTACCTGCACTGGGAGTGCAAGTCTTAACCTGTCGGACTACCAGAGAACTCCCTCTTTGTAGATTTTTTTTGATGATGGCCATTCTGGTTGGTGTGAAGTAATACCTCATTATAGTTTTAGTTTGCATTTCTCTAATCATGAGTGATGTTGAGCATCTTTTCATGTGTTTATTGGCCATCTGTATGTCTTCTTTGGAGAAATGAATGAATTCTCTACTATGCAAATTGTATCTCAATAAAGTTGCTAAGAAAAAAAAAAGCCATTGCAAATTGTAAATAGGACTGTCCACAGGATGATGTGTGGGTGTAATTTGCTTCTTTTCACTTGTCTTTTAATTTTGTGAATTTCTGACTGCTTTTTAAAAGGAAAAGGGCTATAATTAAAAGATTGTTTCACAGTGACTATGCACATTAATATTCTTGCTTTGTTTCTTTCGTCCTGATTATGGTTCACAACCTTCAGACTGCTTTCAGAAAACAAAAGGATTTTTTTCTTCATGTGATACCAGTTAATAAGCATTTATTAAGGTCTTATTGGGTCTTACCATATACTCTGAAAAATGTGAAAATGTTAGTCATTCAGTCATGCCTGACTCTTTGTAACACCATGGACTATAGCCTACCAGGCTCCTCTGTTGATGGAATTCTGCAGTCAAGAATGATGGAATTCTGCAGGCAAGAATAATGGAATGGATAGCCATTCCCTTTTCCAGGGGATTGTCCCAACCCAGGGATAGTACTCGTGTCTCCTGCATTGCAGGCAGATTCTTTACCTGCTGAACTATCAGGGAAGACTTTTCATCTCACAGACTAGCAAAAATAAAATACTGGCATTACCAAATATTGGGAGAGATGTAGAAATATGAACACTCTTTTGATGACAGTGAAGTCATGGAAATTAATATGGTTGTTGCTGGCCAAAATTTTGGCTTTCTCTGCCCATCAAAGCCAAATAAAAAATATCAAGAGTGTGATGAGGAACAAAGGTGTTGATTTCTTTCTCTAGCCTTGTTTCAATGACAGTCATAGGCTGGCGTCTGTAACCCAGTAATTGAGTCCGGCAGTTTGGTGGCTCTGCGGAACTTCCCTCTGATGTGTAACTACACGGGGAAGGGTGTTGTAAGGGTAAACACCAGATACAGGATGTATTTAGCACAGAGTCAAAGGATAACAGGTTCGAAGTGTAGCTCCTGCAGAGTTATGGGGCAGAAAAGCAAACTTATTTACAGACATTCAGAGTTAGGAGAGTTAAAGTAAAAAACCTAGGAATGTTCAGGCCTGCTCACTGTTCTCTTTATCTCCTTTATTCTCAGGAAAAGAAAAGGAAAAAAAAAACTCATCCGTCTTCTTTTTCCTCTTCACTGCAACATGGTCACCTGAGCAATGTCTGTGAAAATTGTTATATATTCGGACCAATTGACTCAGCAGTTCAAATTTTAGAAATCTGCTGTACAGAAACACCTGGGTATGCAGGAGGTTTGTTGCAGCCCTACCAGAAGAATGAAAATGTGGGAACAACATCACTGTCCATTGTCGGCACACTAATTAAATCCTGAGTGACATTTAAACCGTGATATTCAGGGCAGCCCTTGGAAGAGCAAGGACAGATGAACTGCAGCGGTATTCCTGTGAAGACAGGAATGATACATGCGGGGTGTGGGGAAGACAGCAAACTGCAGAACGTGTCTACCATTATTCTGTTTCCATTTTTTTTTAAGTAGGTAACCACCTCTGTATGAATATAAATATGTTTCTTGGAACATGCATAGGAAAATATATCTGAAGGGTCACACACCAGACTTTTAACAGTGGGAAGAAAAATAGGAAGGAAAGGGAAGAAATATGTTTCTGTTTTGAAATTTTTTATAACCAGCATAGAGTATTTCTGTTATTTTAAAAAGCAAGTGTCTGGGACTTCCCTGCTGGTCCACTGGTTGAGAGTCTGCCCGCCAATGCAGGGGACACAGGTTTGAGCCCTGGTCCGGGAAGATTCCACTTGCTATGGGGCAACAAAAAACCCATGGGCCGCAACTACAAGCCCACATGCCCTAGAGGCTGTGCTCAGCAACAAGAGAAGCCACAGCAAGGAGAAGCCCTCACATCGCTGCTAGGGAGTAGCCCCTGCTCACAACAACTAGAGAAAACCCGGACAGAAACAAAGACCCAGTGCAGCTAAAAATAAATAAATTTGAAATAATAATTTTTTAAAAAGAAATAAGACACTCAATTGCTTCTTTTCTGCCCTTAAAAAAAGAGAAGCTGGCAGAATCTTTAAAAATATAAACTGCTAGAATTTTATATTGAGAATTGTCATATGGATCACATAACATACTACTCATACACACGCTGCCCACCCCGCACTTCCTTTCCCCCTGAGAACTGTTCCGTGATCTCTGTAGCTTTTACCATCAACTGATCATCTATGTATTTACAGGTGTATTTTCTATTTCTGCACCAGAGTATAAGCAACCTGAGGGCCAGAACTTTGCCCTCTGGCAGACAATTTTGTTTTCTGTTCTAACTCCAATTCCTGGTTTATAGCAGGACCTCAGTAAATATTTGTTGAATGAACCTTCACCAGCAGAGGAAGGGCAAGGTAACTTCCAGGTATGCAGCTTGCATATTTCATCACAAATTAGAAATTAAAAGATTTGTTACCCCAGCAACGACATTGTCAGGAAGGAAAACTTTACTCTCTTGTGTTCCGTGATTGTGTATGTGAAAGTTGCTCAGCTGTGTCCACTCTTTGCAACCCCATGGATTGTAGCCTGCCAGGTTCCTCTGTCCATGGAATTCTCCAGGCAAGAATACTGGAGTGGGTTGCCATTTCCTTCTCCAGGGGATCTTCCTGACCCAGGGATTGAACCCGAGGTTCCTGCATCTCCTGCACTGGCAGGCAGATTCTTTAATGTCCGAGCCTCTAGTTCTGTAATTGGTGGTGGTGGTTTAGTCACTAAGTCATGTCCGACTCTTTCGACCCCCTGGACAGGAGCCTGGCAGGCTACACTGTCCATGGGATTCTCCAGGCAAGAATACTGGAGTGGGTCCCTCAAATTAAAACTGACAAACAACAGATTAGCAAGAAAAAAAGGTTTTTATTCCCATATATAGGGGAATTTGCAAAAAAACGTAACTCAAAGTGATTAGCGCTGGGGGCTTATATACCATCTTAATAGGGAAAGAGAAGGGAGGGAAGGGAGAGTAGATGGAATATATGACAGTTTTATGACAATGTCTGTTTATAAGAGTCGATCATCCCTGGTTAACCCTAAGGAGGGAATTTATGAAAAACTGAGTTATTTGGGGGAGGTTCTGCTTTGGGACAGATAAGAGAGTTCAGAAGAAAAAAAAATCTTGTTCTCAAATGCCTAAAGCTCAAAATAATTCTCATGCCGCAGTGGTTTATGGTGGACTCCTTCAACATTTAATTTCGCATCGCAGCTGTGTATGCTTTTGTCCACGCAGCCAGCTCAGGGTCCCTGAAGGCAGGAACCATATCTGACTCATCTTAGAATCCCCAGCACTGAGCTAGTAGGTGGAAGGTATTTAATAAACATCATCGCATGAGAAGCTTTTCTAAATAGTTCATCTGTAAGGCAAGCAAGAAAGGGATGCTCTGTTCCCTACCTACATCTAAGAACAACCTAAAACTCTGAGTATACACGTAAATGTACTTCTTTACTGGGCAAGAATCCCAAATTCAAAAGGGGTATAAAACCCTCCCTCAAAAGGTAAAAAATACCAGTTTGGCTGGTAGTGTCAACTAAAAAACTATGCGCAACACAAAAGCTGAGTTAGGTTTTATTCGGTGGGAATGTTAGGACTCCAGCCTAGGAGGCAGTATCTCTGGTGACTCTGAAGAGGCAGAGGAAGTGCCAGTCCATATGCAAGTTTGCAACAAGGAGCAGGTAATCTGAATATTAAAAGATTACTGTTAATTAAGAGAAAACTAAATCTCTCATGTGAAGAGATTTAGCTATCTTTTATGTATGGGAAGATGCAAGCATCTGGGCTTGCTGAAATCATTTCTTTCATATGCATGTAGCTATCTGGGGCCAATCCTATTTCCTTTATTGTTCACATATTAATTCCTAATTAACCGTATGAGATGGTGAATGTAGCCGATGGCCACCTCTCAACACCCCCTAGCTCTTCAGCGCTTCCCAGGGAGGAAGTAGCTGATGGCTTCCAAATAGCTGGCTTTGTTTCTCCTAGGCTCAGAAATTTGCATTTGGAAAAGCCTTGTTTACTGGTAGGGCAGAAAATATTTCATTTCACAGTAGAAATTGATGTCTTTTCTTTCCCCTTTTGGCTATATTCCTCCAGCATATTTATTATAGATTCTGACCCAAAGCATTGCTGCAAATCAAATAAGCAGGGGGGTAATTCTTCCTGCTAAGAAGGGGGAACCTCTCCCTACCTCCTTCCATAAGATGCTGTGCTAAGCTCCGACTGTTTTTCAGGGGAGTAAAATGCCAGAATCAAAGACTTTGATGTACACTTAGAGCTACACACATCCTACACCCAACACACACGCAACACTTGCCTGGCACAGGAAAGGGCTGGGAGCCAGGACAACCCACGTGAGAGACCTCTCACCTCCTCCTTCCAAGGACATCTCCTGAGAAGCTGGGACAAGAGGAGAGAAAATGAATGGGTTCTTTCAGAGGGCATGGAGAGCTTCGTGGCTCATGTAACAGAATTCCTGAGCTTAAAGTGGAAAACTATGATGACTTGAGGTGAGAGAATAGTGACCGTTTACAGAACTCATAGAAAAGTTAATTCATTTGTTCCAGTGATACAGATGTGCCAAGACGGAGTTAATCAGGGTGACCTCAGGAGCAGAGGGGGCCATGGAACTCTTCAGGAATTTAAAGCAGAAGCCTTAGCCACAGAAAATATGCACAGCTACCTCACATTTGTACACAGTTTGGGGCATTCCTTGGACCTCTGACAGCTCGTTCATGGGACTCTTGCCCAGATTAAGAAACTGTGCTTTGCAGTAAATGGGACGTAGTATATTGACTCTTCTGAGGAATAAGAATAAATTAAACTCATAGTACAAGAAGCACTGCCAAGACATAAGCCCCTGTCTGTGGAGCTGGTATCTATGGGTCTGGCAGGAGTAAAACTCTGTCCAGTGTAAACCCAAAGACACCATTAAGATGGAACCAAGAGACGCCCTTGGCATCACATTAGCAAGACCTGGGACCGGGTCCAGACGGGGCGGACTTTAATTGGAAACAGAAGCATCTTTGTCTTTGCTGAATCATCTTTGTCTTTCCTGGATTCAAAAAGCTGTTTGCAATGAATGGAATAAGAGGCAGGAGACTGGAATGTTAATTCTCAGCCTTGGTTTTCTTGGTTTTTTTTAAACTTTTTTAATGGTTTTTATGTTGTCAGGTTTTATATATATATATATATATATATAAAACACACACACATATATAAAACGCATATATATAACACACATATATAATGCATATATAACACACACACACATATATATATATATATATATATTGAGATCAGCCTTGGGGTAAATGTTTATCTTTTTTTTTTTTAAGCTCAAAGTAAGTTTCAAAGATGATTTAAAGATATTCTAAAAATCTCAAAAGGAATGAAAGTAAATTAATTTTAATTCACCTTAAGCATATACATATATATGCATACCATGGAGCAAGTGCAGACCCCAGACTCTCCCCAAACAGCTCCCAGTGGCAGGAACTGCATGTTGTTTTGGAAAAGATTCCATTTTCTCTTAAAGTGAGTAGCTCTTTAGCCTCCCTGGATCTTCTTTCTGTAATCCTCGTCTTCATTTCTGGAGCCACTAAGACTAAATGTATGCATTTTGCTGCCTAATAATCCTGCAATAGTTCTTGTTTGGTTTTCAAGACCCCCCAAATCTTCTTTCCTCCCAGCGGGGAGGAGGAGGGGTGTGGTACTTCAGCCCTAGCCCCCAGTCCTACTCCCTCGAGAGGTCTATGTGGGCTGGTTATGAAGAAGGAATTCATAGGGCCTGGAGCCCATCTTAGGCCTGTTCATGCTGATCATGCTCGACCACCTCTCCAACCGACTCTCGACTCTGTGCTTAGTGCCTATGGAAACTACAATAGAAGGATAAGACCCCTCTGGACAGGGGGATCTTGAAGATCACATCCAGGTTACTCACTGCCTAAGAGAAAATGTACTCTAATCACCCCTGCCTCCGGACAGGTCATAAATCCTTTCTGTATCTATCGGACTGTAACTGCAGGCTTATTGATTATTAACTATTTGAACACCTAACACTTGATAACACTTGAATGATGGGGTTATTGTGATTGTATTTACCCTTCCTTTGTTTTATGTAAGTCTCAAGGAAATTGGGGTGGTGGGTTTGGACATGTACACATGGGGTATAAAAGATTTTCACAAATGCTGGTCGGGGTCCTTGGCTAAGAGGAGACTCTGCCTTGGGCCCGCCGGTGTAATAAACTGCACTCCACTATCTGCACTGTCCTTCTGAGTGAGTTTGTTTCCCGGAACACGTGGCTATAACAGTTACTCAGACCTGAGCTCTTTTCCCCAGGCCTTCACACTGGACAGTCATATTCTATTAAATATTTAAATATCAGCAGCCACATCACCCTGGGCCAGGATTTAAGGTGAGGCAAATGAAGCACTTGCCTTAGGCAAAAAATTTAAGAGTGCCAAGAACCTCAGAAATCAAGAGAGTTCATATTTGAAACATCAACACCAAAAATCCACAACGAGCAAAATGTCAAAATTTTAAATAAGAACCTGATGCAAGAGGAAATATGTATAGCCCCCAGTACATTTTAATGTATTCTTAATAGTTGATTTTTTTCCAAATATCAAAATGGTTGAAAAAATATTTAAAAATTGGAAACTAGGTTTATTAAAACTCACATCACTTTAACTTTACATATTTTACTTATACCAAAAAGATTTATTATAATTTTACGTTTCTGGCTGTAATGGAAGCAACCTCATCAATAATCTTTTCCAAATCTTGTATAATATGCACACTACTGTTAGGGGAAGCACAGTCTGCAACCCCCCACCGTGGTCAGGCATTATAGTAAACATTTGTGTGAGTTGTTTTACGACAGGAGGTCCTGATAAGGAACATGGAATGAATAAGCCACCACCAACCGGAAGAGTTCAGGAAAGGTCAAAAGGTGACACCACGGGTCCAACCATCTCCCAGAATCCTTCTCGCTGACATCCATCCTGCTTGAGCAATGCATGCGCCACCAGGAAGGACCCTGAGTCAGATTGGTCAGAGACAACCCAGAAACTAATCCCTTCACCATAAAACCCGAGACTGTGAGCCACGTGGCAGAGCAGTCCTCCTGGGTTCCCTTCCCCTACTGCTTTCCGCCCAGGCATCCCTTCCTAATAAAATCTCTTGCTTTGTCAGCACATGTGTCTCCTCAGACAACTCATTTCAGAGTATTAGACAAGAGCCCACTCTCGGGCCTTAGAAGGAGTCCCCCTTACTGCAACAGTATTATGATGACACCCCCCACAAGGCTTACACTGAACTAAGTTTGAAAGCAGGGTCGTCACATGCATGCCCTCACAGTGCAACACCCAAGGGTACTGCCTCTAAAGAGGCATCATTTCCATCACAGCCATCTTTCTTATTCTGACATTTTTATGTTTTTATTACACCTATAGAATCCTAAGATGGAAGCAAAAAGTTTCGAGGAAGAGGTGGCCTTTTGTGATCCCCACACAGGTGCCCTCTGGCCCAAGGGCAGCCCTGCTCCCATGAGTTTTGTCCCATTGATGCCTGCTTGCCCTTCTCCCTTGATACTTGGTCCTTATCTTCCCAGTCTTATTTAGTATTTATTGGTTTTATCACAAACTCTCTTCGAGGAATCTCAGACTCTTTTTGGAAGTAGGTGGGGTAGAAATCAATAATTCTATGCTTTGCCCACATCAGATCATCTGCAAAAACCATCAGCTCAGCTTGCAAATACATCTGGAATCCAAACTCTTCTCATGCCTCCACTGCCACCAGCCCAGGGACCAATGGAGCCCCCATCATCTCTGCCCTAGACAGGCCTCCTGTTTCCAGCCCTGCCCCCATGGAAGGCTGTTTCCTTGGTGGCCCCAATGAGCCAACCTCCTAGTATCCACTCTGGTAGGTAGCCCCTCCCACACTGATACTAGGCTTGACCATATGACCTGCTTCGGCCGATGGGATATCAGCAAGAGGTATCTCCATCAGCTCTTCACACTGAGACTTGTCCTTTTTATGGATGCTTCTTGGGCTACAGCTACCATCAAAGAAGTGGGGACAGACAAGGGGTGGGCTAAATCTCTCTATAAAGTTTAGATTAGGAATTGCAAGTCTGTTGCAACTACTCAGCTTTGCCACTGTAGCTTGAAAGCAGCCACAGACAATATGTAAACAAAGGTACACGGCTGTGTTTCTATAAAACTTTACTTACAAAAACAGATTTGGCCCACGGGCCATAGTTTGTCAACGCCTGAGCTAGACTACTGAGTGAGGAGGGGCTGCAGGGAGATACCCTGCAAGGTAGGAGGTTGTATCAGGTTGCATAGTGTTCCCCAAAACTTCATGTCTGCATAGAACCTGTGAATGTGACCTTTGGAAATACAATCTTTGCAGATGTAATCAAATTATGATAAGGTCATATTCGATTAAGGGGGGCTTTAAGTACAATGTGAATTGCTTATAAAAAGAGAGAAAAGGAATGGTGCTAATCCTTGTTCCACTCAGTTGTATTGAGGTGGCCAAAGCCTGACCAGTCTGTGAAGCCCTTCCAAAGGCTCTGTGAGAGTGGCAGGTACACATAACCCCTCTAAAGGGGGCACTTTATTGGTCTGGCAGCCAGCTTGGCTGTCTGCTGCAAATCCTGAGTCAGCCCTTCACTAGGGCAGCTGACTGGCCCAGCTCTGCTGATCTGTGAATTTATGGCTGCCTGTTCTTGCCACCCTCGTCCAGGGGCAAGCCTTCAGTCTTAGATCAGCCCCTTAGGAGACCCATGCAGCCGGGTCTTACTCCCCTCAGTCTGCATTGCTCTTCTAGCCACAAGAATATCCCAACAGACTCTGACAAATGCTGTCCTGAAATCTACTCTCTCCTCCCCACTTTCCTGGCTACCAGGAAACAAACAAACAGAACAAATATATCAGGGAATTCCAACACAGAAGCTCTGCAGACTTCGCTTCATGGGAACTGTCAAGGGTTGGAGAAAATCAGAGTTTCTACCCTTTTGTTTAGGAAATGCCAGCAATGCCACCACAAGTGTGGGACTGGGGACAGTTTGTAACTGGAACACAAACTGCGATACAGTGCAACTGCCACTCCCACTCTGCAGGCTGCTCTCTTCTTCCGGCTGCAAACCTTTAGAGAGAACACTGCAGATATGAGGTCTTCCTGAGTCCTATTTCTCAAAACCTGATGCTGCTGTGGTTAAATTCTGTGCATGGCCATAGTTTGGAGAAGGAAATAGCAACCCACTCTGTTATTCTTGCCTGGGAAATCCCATGGACAGAGGAGCCTGGCGGACTATAGTCCATGGGGTCACAAGAGTAGGACACAACTGAGCGAATAAACCACCACCACCACATGCTTATAGTCACGGGGAGGATGTGCAAATTAAGGGAAGGATTTTTGGACTGAATGTTGTGGCATCTCATTCAGATCCAAGGGCAATGGAACTTCATCTTGGGAGAGCAGGATGCTGAGTGTTTGGGAGCGAGGGCTGGGAGCCAGGTTCGTCCACCGCGGCTGTTCACTAGTTTTGGGCTTGGTCAGCTCAGCTCACCTCTCTGTGCTTTGAAAAGCAGAAATGACCGCATGGAACAGGATTATATGGGCTACAGAGTTACACCTGGCAGATAACAAGGCTTCCCCTAATGTTATCAACCACCGATAGGAGGAGGAAGCATTTTCTCATTATTAGGCCATCCAAGCAAAGCCTCCACGGAAACCCTACTGTTAGTGAATCACAAAGGGTCACTTCCTTTTTTTTAAATTGGCTGCACCAGGTCTTAGTTGCAGCATGTACAATATAATTCCCCAATCAGGGATCGAACCTGGGCCTCCTGCCTTGGGAGCGTGGAGTGTTAGTCACTGGACCACCAGGGAATTCCCTCCTCTTACTTCTGGAGGAAAAACCTGGCTCTTGTTTGCCGTCTGGAGCTCACATACTGCACCACTTGACTGTTACCGAGGGAAGGTTTAGGCGCCTGACACACAGTGAGGCCAAATACCGAAATTGTAACAGAGGAAGGTTGGTGCAGGGCCACGCAAGGAGACAGGTGGCTCATGCCCCCCAAAAGTTGGAACTCCAGGTTTCAGAAAAGCAGTTTTACAAACAAGGCGAGGAAGGGGCGTGGTTAGTTGGTACAATCTTCTTGGTGTAGAAATCCTTTGTTCTAGTAGTTGTCCACGTAGGTCAGGCCGTGATGTTCTTCTAAATGTCCACTAAGACAAATATTTGTCTCTATTGCGCAACTTTTAATCTCTGTATAAGTGAGAAAATGTTATATCCTTAAGGTCAGAGCCTTGAGAATGGATTAGCCTGTATATTTCAGGCTACAGACATTTTTTTCTTTTTTGGCCATGCCATGTAGCTTGCAGAATTTTACACCCCCAACCAGGGATCAAACCTAGGCCCTGGAAGTGAAAATGCCAACCACCAAGTCCTAACCATTGGACTGCCAGGGAATCCCCTATAGGCAACATTCTTAAAGCAAAGCAAAAGCAATAGAATATAGAAGTTAAAGAAACAGATCTAATATGGAGTCAGACTTATTCTTCCCTGTTACATGACTTCTCTTTCCTTCACAGTGACTGGCATTTTGGAGTCTGCCATCTGAGGGTCCCGTACCCCAGTTGAGATGGGCCTGGGACCCGGGACCCTTGGCAGCAGTGCTGCAATGCTGGTACCTGGACAAACCTCTCCTCCTCAAGCTACAAAATACAAAGAAACTATACGGTACTGAAAATAACTGTGTGCATGGGCAATTGGGGCAAATTTAGGACCACAAGATACAAAAAGACAAAAAACCCAATGGCCATTTCTGAAGAGCCAGGAGCAAAAACTGGGTGTTGGGAGCAAAAGCAGGGCAGTGCACATGGCTCCTGCACACACCACCACCTAATGAGTGGGCAGAACAACTAAGCCACCACTGTGATCAGACCCCCGGGCACACCGCTACCCTCATCCCATATAAGAAACAAGCTTGCCCCTGCTGCTTCTTTTCGCTCCCTCTTGCAGCTAGTGTAATAAAGCCCAATAAAGCCTTGCATGGATTTCCTGTCTGGCCTCTAGTCAATTTCTATTGATTGGGGAAGGCCAAGGACTCTGGTTAGTATCACAGTCTCTAGGAGAGCCACCAGCCTGGCTGATAGATAGATCAAGGTTTCTTCGCCCCTGGGCTGCAGTTACTCTGGGCCTCCCTTCAAGAGAAAAACTTAAAAACTGTGAGGAAAAGGGGATGGGAAAGGATAGAGATGAAAAGGGAAAACAGCTGGGGCAGGGGGCCAAATGCAGCTGCTGTTGAGAGCTATCAGTGTCTTGCAGGCCTCCATTTCAGCTGTAAGCAATGATTCCCAAACTGATGATAAGAGCCACCTGGGGCAGTGACAGCTCAGCACTGCCTCCAGAGGGTGGTCTTTTCACACCCATTTCAAAGATAAAGGAGCTGAGGCACAGCAGATTCCCACAGAATTGTTTTGACACAAGATGGCAATCCTCCACTGAGATTTTCTCTGGCTGGTGCAGAGCTCCTCTTAGTTTCTATCTGCCTCCCCACCTTCATTAGCTGCTCTCAGTCCTCAGTCCGGGGGTTTCTTTATTTAACCCCTCTGCTCCTTACTCCCCTCATTTGGGAACCACTGATAAGTGCCTCCCCAAACATCTGCCTTATCCGCACCCTACCTCCACAGCTGACTTTGGAAGGCAAAGGAGGGGCTGTGGACAGACAGCAGGGAGTCCTAAGAGGTGCCCTCAAAACCATGATGGGGTAGAATGCTGATTGTAATTTACAGAGTTTACATAGGTTTCCTTAAGCAAAAGACTTGGAAAGGGGGTTATTGAAAACTGGTCAAATTTCTAGAAAAAAACATTGCAAAGGAAGAGCTGAATTTTCTTTTTTCCATCCAGGTCAAAACTCATGTACACTTCTGGTTGTGGACTTAAAAAACGTTCACAACCTGAATGTTGAGAGTTATGCTTTCTTTAGAGGGAATTTTTAGGACTGCAAGCCCAGGAGAAGCATTTCAAGTGACCCTGAGAGAACTGCCCTGAGGAGGTGAGGAGGGGAGCCAAGTTATATAGAAGTTTCGTAACAAAGGGCAAGTGATCTGAACACCAAAAGGTTATTGTTAATTAAAGAAAACCAGATATCTCAAGTTAAGGAATTGAGTCCTTTACTATGTGTGGGAAGATGCAAGAGTCTGGTCTCACAGAAATCATTTCTTTGATACGCACCTCAGCTATCTGGGGCCAGTATCCTGTCTTCACATCCTGGGCTAACTCAGGACTCTCCAGGTGGTGGCTGTAGTCTGAAGGCTGCTCAGTTGCAGGTGTTCTTTCCTTCCTGAGTTCCCTCAGGGCTCACCTCCGTGGTGGCTGCAACTGTTGGTGACTGTGACATCCTCGTTTGCTGATACAGCAGGAAATATTCCATCTCTCATGAAAACAAATACTTTGTTGGGTTTTGAAAAATATTTATTTACTTGGCTGCACCAGGTCTCAGCTGCAGCATGGGGGATCTTTAGCTGTGGCGTGGCTTGAACCCAGGCCTGCTGCATTAGGAGCGTGGAGTCTTAGCCACTGGACTGAGGCAGGAGATACAGGGGTCACCCCAAGTAAAGCGATTGGAGATTCATTCCCTGAGGGCCAAAACTCCAAGACAAGAATAGCAGGACAATTAAGGGAGGAGGCTGGGCCCTCCTCAGACCACATATTTCTCATTCCTGAAGTCAGGAGACCTCCTTGACCACTTGTGCGCAGAAAAGCTCCTTGGAGGTCCAAAGGGGAGCAACCTCTAAGGATGCTCTGAAAAGAAAGTGTTAGTCGTTCAGTTATATCTGACTGTTTGCAACCCCATGGTCTGTTCATGGGATTCTTGAGGCAAGAATACTGGAGTGGGTAGCCATGCTCTCCTCCAGGGACCTTTCCAACCCAGGGATCGAACCCAGGTCTCCTGCCTTGCAAGCAGATTCTTTACCATCTGAACTACCAAGGAAGCACAAAGGATGCCCTACCCCTAGGCTTTTTTGGGCAGAATCTGTCTTAGCTAAGAGCTGCATGCACACACATGGAAGGATCCTAAGATATACCAAATATAGACTGTGAACCAGGCAAATCAAAATGGTCGACCAAAGAAAACTGGAAGAAATATCCCATATACGTGATTTAAACAGCCAGGAGGGTGCAACTCAGTGACTCTCTAAGTTTGCCCATGTGTCTATCTATATGTGCTGTACTCTTTTTTTCTCCTAATAAGTACTTTACTTGCTTAACTATTGTCTCTGTGGAATTTCCTTTCTGCAAAGCTGAAGGACCAGAGCCCTTGTCACTGATCACTGGTCTAGTGGCTAGGATTTGGTACTCACACCATTACGACCTGGCCTAAGTCTCTCCCTGGGAACCCAAGCTCTGCTCCAAGCCATTACAGGCTGAGGCCACTGGAGATCAGGACCACCAGGGAAGTCTCAAAAGAATACTTTGGAAAACAAAGTCCTAAGTATTTGTCTTAGAGAAACTCTTGCACCTGTACTCAAGAGATATTCTAAACCAAGTTCATAGCAGCAATGTTGTTATTAACAAGACAGAAAGAATCAGGAAACTCAAATATATATTGATAGGAAAATGTGGATAGGCACAATGGAATACTATTCAGCACCAAAACAAACTATCTCCAGCTCACAAATGTCAAGTGGAGCAAAAAAAATATTGTAGCAAAGGCCACAAACAGTACAATGCCATTTATATAAAGTTCAATACATATTTAAATACTGCAGAGAAAAGCCAGGTGAAAGTAAACACAAAATTTAGGATTGTGGCTACCTCTGGGGCCAGGGAAGGCTATACAGGGGACACGAGTGGCATTGCCAGTACCCCATTTTTTAAGCTGGTAAGTTAGGTACACAGACATTTATTATTTTTTTACATCGGATATGTTTTATGCAGTCTTTGGTGTATGTGAAATACTTATTGTGTAGGATGGGAAAAATGCACTACCTAAAAGTTGAGGATTATGTTTTATTCAGTGGATTTACTGAGGACTTAAGCCCAGGATACAGCCTCTCAGATAGCTCTGAGGGACTATTCCAAAGAGGTATGGGAGGAGCCAGGATATATAAGAGTTTTTGAAAAAACAAAAACAACTCAGGTAACCAAACATCAAGATTACTGCTAATTAAAGAAAAATGGGACATCTTAAGTTAATGAATTCAGCACTTTTCTATGTATAAGAAGATACAAGAGACCAGGCTGAATGAAATTATTCCATTTTCTTCTCCATCCTGGATCCCCTCTTGAGTGCTGAGGTGGCTGCAGTGGCTGATGGCTTGATGGTTGTAACATCCTTTGTTGTTCAGTCACTCAGTTGTGTCCAACTCTTTATGATCCCATGAACTGCAGTATGCCAGGCTTCCCTGTCCTAGACTATTTCCCAGAGCTTGCTCAAACTCATGTCCATTGAGTTGGTGATATCACCCAACCATCTCATCCTCTGTTGTTCCCTTCTCCTCCTGCCTTCAATCTTTCCCAGCATCAGGGACTTTTCCAATGAGTCAGCTATTCACATCAGATGACCAAAGTGTTAGAGCTTCAGCATCAACCCTTCCAATGAATATTCAGGGTTGATTTCCTTTAGGATTGACTGGTTTGATCTCCTTGCTGTCCAAGGGACTCTCAAGAGTCTTCTCCAGCACCGTAGTATGAAGGCATCAAGTCTTCGGTGCTTAGCCTGCTTTATTGTTCAGCTCTCACATCTGTATATGACTACTGGAAAAAACCATAGCTTTGACTATAGGGACATTTGTTGGCAAAGTAACATCCTTTGGTTACTGATAAGGCAGGTGACATTCCTTGTCCAAAGAGGTAAACACAGAAACTTTCTAGACTGTTAGGAGGGGTGATCCGCCTAGATACCCTGAGGTCCTTCTACACTACTCTGAACTCTTATCTCCCTAGGCCTTCCTCTCTAACCCTGGAGTTTCCTATCTGGGTAAAGACCTGCCTTCCAAAAAGGGTGTGCCACCTATTCCACTGACCAGCAGTTTTCAACCAGGGGTGTGCAGACCACAGACAGAATCACTATGACCCAGATGGGTCAAAGGCTGCTGAAGATTCATCTTCCCTCAGTTCTGGCGTTCCCTCTGCAAATGTCATGCAGTCCCTACCTGTAGTGTAGGTATCTTCCGATAAGAGCCTTGCATACACATTTTTTCTCCTTGCCCACCAGCAAGGCGAGTGCCTTTGGTCTGCCACTGCACTAAAACTGCTCACCCAGCATACTGTCAGTGATCAGTAATAACTAAACGCCTGTAACAAAGTAGATGGCCTGCACTGGACTGAAGGCACCCATGAGTCCCACAGCCTGCTAACAAATTCTTAGGAGCCGTGGAGACAGGCAGGGTATTTGGCAGCCTGTGAATTTTGGAAAGGATAGGAGGACATCTCTACTAATCATTAACATTTGAGCTCCTATTTGAGGTCGAAGTGCTGGCTCAAAAACGCTGTGGAGTGGCCTCCAAGAATCTTGCAATAGCAGCGGTCTGCGATCATGTTCTACATTTGATTTCCTGCGAAGAAATCACTGGTTGTGGCCAGAGAGCTGTTATAAGAGCCATGTTTTTCTATCTTTATCTCTCTAACCATTTTAACAGAAAATGAGATTGTTCTGGAGCCCTTTCAGGGCCACACCTTAGAATTGCTCTGAAAATAAAAGCTGTTAAGTGTCTGATTTCTGTAGAACTCTAAAGGTTTAGGAGATGGTGGCTGTTGATTTAGCTGCTGAGTCATGGGGTTGGGATCTTGGTTTTAAGCAGTTTGAAACATCAGTGTATTGTTGGGGAAATCACAAACTCTGCTTGCAAAATTCATGTAATTCTCTGGCAAACATTTTACAATGTTCTTGTTGCTTTTTTGCTGAATATAATCCTAAAGGTCTTTCTTCTTAGTCAGTAGGCCTTCAGTTTTATCCAAAGCTAGGGATTAAGGAAGAAAAGCAGGTTTTGCAGCTGACAAGAAGAAATAATAATTTGAATATACACTTTGATCTCTCTATGCAATGTGTTAAACCTGAAGATGTATGACACTGTTTTAGCTCTCTGAATTACCAAGAGGAGCGCTAAGAAAGTACAAATAATTCTTATTGGAAAATGAAGCTCTCCCTTGAGTGTGAGTGTTTGGGGTAGGAGTGGGGATGTACTGAAGAACTGATTTAAAACAGGCATCAGTTCTTTCTTCAGCAGAGGGTGAAACAACTACATCTACTATTGTCTATTTTTCGTTTGTCAGATCACTGAGGAATATTGCCTGTTTTGAACTTTGAGAAATCCCCCAGGATATGTGTGAAATTCCACTGCCAAACCAAGGCTCCCCTAGCAGCTCAGACGGTAAAGGATCAGCAAGCAACGCAGGAGATCCTGGTTCCATTCCTGGGTCAGGAAGATCCCCTAGAGAAGGAAATGGCAACCCACTCCAGTATCCATGGACAGAGGAGCCTGGTGGGCTACAGTTTATGGTGGTCGCAAAGTCGGACACGACTGAGCGACTAACACACACACACAAGCACACACACACACACACACACACAAACCAGGACAAGTATGGTTCACATGGATGAGAGAGGGAGGGATGGGGCCTCCTTTCAACACACACACACACACACACCAGGACAAGTATGGTTCACATGGATGAGAAAGGGAGGGATGGGGCCTCCTTTCAACACACACACACACACACACACACACACACACACACACCAGGACAAGTATGGTTCACATGGATGAGAGAGGGAGGGATGGGGCCTCCTTTCAACACACACACACACACACACACACACACACACACACACACCAGGACAAGTATGGTTCACATGGATGAGAAAGGGAGGGATGGGGCCTCCTTTCAACACACACACACCAGGACAAGTATGGTTCACATGGATGAGAAAGGGAGGGATGGGGCCTCCTTTCAACACACACACACACACACACACACACACACACACACACACACACACCAGGACAAGTATGGTTCACATGGATGAGAAAGGGAGGGATGGGGCCTCCTTTCAACACACACACACACACACACACACACACCAGGACAAGTATGGTTCACATGGATGAGAAAGGGAGGGATGGGGCCTCCTTTCAACACACACACACACACACACACACACACACCAGGACAAGTATGGTTCACATGGATGAGAAAGGGAGGGATGGGGCCTCCTTTCAACACACACACACACACACACACACACACACACCAGGACAAGTATGGCTCACATGGATGAGAAAGGGAGGGATGGGGCCTCCTTTAAAGATTCAACACACACACACACACACACAAACCAGGACAAGTATGGTTCACATGGATGAGAAAGGGAGGGATGGGGCCTCCTTTTAAGATTCAGCATTAACAAGAGCCTCAGAATGAAATTAACCCTGGGCACGCACATGGAGGAGTGCCTAGGCCATAGGAAGCGCTCAAAAAGAATGAGCTGCAATTAAGACAAAGTGAACATCCTTTCCGCTATCTTGGCCTGATAACTCAAGTGTGACCGACGCACAAGGACAAAGGGACCATGTCACCTTGGCGGGCGGCCGGGAGCGCAGGGCGCAGGCGCGGGTGAGCGCACGTGGCTAGGCTCCCGGCTCCGCGGCCGCCAACGTCTCCCTGGGGTCTCCAGCACCGCGCAGCCGGGCGAGGGGTGGGGCGGCCAGGAAGGACAAGCCGCGAAGGTCGTCACCAAGGTCGTGGGCCGGACGTGCGGCGCCGGAGTGACGCTGCGTGCGTGCGGGACTCGGAGTACGTGACGGAACCCCGAGTCCTCATGCCGGCCGCGCTGCCCCGCCCCTCCTCTCCCTCGGGGCCCCAGAGCCAAAGATTGCTCTTCGCCGATGGGGGGGACCTCGGCCGGACACTGGAGCGAAGGGGGACTGGGGCTCGTCCATACCCCACCCATTTGCTGGGGCAGTGGGGACGCCCCAGCCCGGTCCAGCCCTACCTCCCTGGTATGTCGCCCCCTCTAACCATCCGCAGCGGCCGCAGCTCCTCCCTTCCCTCGGACGAGAGACCGAGTGACGGCGCGCTGAGCCAATGGCAAGGCGTCGCGGAGGGGGGCGGGGACTGGGCGGGGTCCCCTCCGGGCTGGGCAGGAAGTCCTGTCCTGCGGCGCGGAGAAGAGCTCGGGGTAGTCGGAGCGCTCGGAGTTTGCCACTTATCGGTCATCCTTGGTGTCCGCAGCACTCTCTCCCTCTCTCTAGGGCGGCGACCTCCGGCGGCCGGGTGAGAACTCGAGGAAGGGCTGCCGAGCAAGCGCCCGCGCGGGCGCCGCGTGGGTCCCCCGGGCTCGCGGGCGCTCCTGCCGGTCAGACTGCGGGTGGGGGGTTCGGCTGGGATGGGGAAGGGATGGGTCCGCCCTCGCGACTGGCCTCCCTGGCCAGAGTCCCGGCTCGACGCTGGGGCACCGCGCCCGGTTTCTCCGGAGGGGAAAGTGCAGCTTAGCCTGAGATTAACGGGTTACGGGCCCGCGTAACTGTCCCGGGAGATCAGGGGTACAACACGCAGTCACCAAGACAGCAGGCGGCGAGGGTGGAAGGTTTGGGAAGTGCTCCAGGTCCAACCTGCGTGCTCATTAAAGCCAGGCCCTTACGAAAATGGACAAAGAGGCCGAGAAAGGAGAGATTCCCGCGAAGCTGCAACTTCCCCCTCCGGGCCCCGCGCCCCTGCCTCCCGCTGGTGGCCCCCGGCCTGGCGCCTAGGTGTCCAGCCCGTCGCTGCTCCGGAATGAGCAGGGACTAATGTGGGTTTAGAAGGCGCTTGTCCTGGAAGAGACTGCAGCGGAGCCGGGGAGTCATTGGGAAGCCCTTCTGGCGACCTCACCCAGGTCGGGCACGAGCCGCTCTCGGCTTCCCAGGCTGGCCACCAACAGTCAACCCCTGATCTGACATAAAAAGGATGTATTTTGCGAAATCTTGTTCGCTGCTTCCTCTGCAATGTGGTCTTCCCCTTGAGCGGTGTGGGCAGCCGGCTGACCTGCTTCCGGGGCACGTGTAGGCCCCGGCTGCCCGGTCTGCCCAGGCTGCCTCTGGTCCGGGGTTCAGTCTAGACCGATAAAAAGACGTGCAGGCTCCCAGTCAGACACTCCTTCCTCTCTCTGTGTGCTCATAGCATTTTAATAACTTGGGAGAAAAGTTTTTCTATACAATTTAAAGATAAGTTGAACTTTATTTTTACATCATAAAATAAGTTGATTACTTTCTCTTATATCACTAAAAGGAAACCAAAAATGAAATCTTACAACGGTGTGATGAGGTAGTGAAATGAATATGTGTTTAAAAGTGTATCTAAAAACTGTAAAGTAAATCAGTGGTGGCCTGAGGATGAGGGGACAGTGACTGGAAATGGCCTAAGGGAACTTTTTGGCAGTGATAAATGTTACACAGGTATGATTGCCCAAACCCCAAAGTTAACTAGAATTTTAAAATGAGAAAAAATTTAAGCAAATTTGCCTTTTTGTCTTTTTATTGGCTAATGAATAAAAACTCCATTGTTACAAAGACAAAGCCACGCACGTGACTTCATGTCTAATTTTGAAACTTAAAAAGATGCCATTTGCTGCTTCAGAACATTCCAGAGAAGATAACTGGAGGAGGGCCCAGTTAGATAATGGCTTTTGAACAGTGATTAGATGTCCACCTCTGTCTTACAAGATGTTCAATTAGTTTATTCCTTGGAGATCCCCTGGGAGGGAAAGCAAGAAAAGGGGGACTTTTTTTTTTTTTTTTTTTTAGCTTTTGATATTTACTCTTTGTAGCTGCAACCCCCACCTTTTTTTAAGGTGTTTTCAAAGGAAACTTCTTCACTTGGCATATCCTGGTGCTCAAAAAAATCGTTTCTCTAGGTACAATTCATGATTTTCATAATTAAGATTTTTAGTTGGGGTGAAATGCCCACTGAAAGAAACACTAATTAGATAACGTTATTTTTGTGCCCTGTCTTGCTGAAAACCCAAGCACTGTGAGGTTTGAAAGGCTCAGAAATTGGCAAAGCTCACAGCACACCGACCAAGAAGCTCACTCCTCCCTTCCAAACTCATAATTTCTGATTATTCTATATCAACCCGTTAAAGAGCCTCCTGATGCCTCAAGTTACCTGATGAATTGTGTTTCCAGCTTTTAATTCACTGTTCCACTACAAACCAGATTTTCCTCCTGTAGTTTATTTTTTTTTCAATCCCACCAGCACACATGTGGTCAGGCTTTCTTTGCTTGCATGACCAGCCCTGAGTTAGTAGGGCCTTTCAGAGCTGCCCCCCGCCTACTTTTTAGGAACAATTCCCACTGCTTTCCAGCAGGCATTTTCTAGTCACCCTTCCTACATTAATTTTTAGTTATATGCAGACTCTTCCTAGTCTAGGAATCCTCAGACGTGACCCCGTGAATAATGAGCTGAGGTTTCGTTATGGTTCATGGAAAACGTGAACTGTGTTTCCCTGCAGAAAGTCACCATGTCCATCCTGAAGGTCCACGCCAGAGAGATCTTTGACTCTCGTGGGAATCCCACCGTTGAGGTTGATCTCTTCACCGCGAAAGGTATGTGCCACCTTTGTTGCTATAGTCCCTTGCACCACATTCCATTTTTTAAAGCTTCAAATGACAGAGCCTTAGGCGAGAAACAGCCTGTGGTCTGGAAAGCCTTTCTTTCTGATCTACACGTGCTGGTAGGCTGTGGTGCTGGTAGGCTGTGCTCCGAGGCTGGGAGGCAAGAGGCCCTTGTGCTTCTTGGTATTTAGAGCACCGCGCAGGTCAGCTCCTAGATCACTGAGGTAGGGAGGTAAGGTGATACCTTGTCCCTAAAAGGGCGCGTCACTCGTTTGCCTCACAGCTTGTTGTGACCAAATAAGTAGGCACGGTGTGGTAGGATGGATCTTCCTTGAAAAGGAAAGAGATTAGGGGAGTATAAGGGTATATATAGCGCTCTTATCTCTGCTTCCAGAAATCACTCTTAGAGGATCAGGGACAGTTTTTACTTGGGGGTGTTGGGACATTCCAGAGGCTGGTATTTTTACCTCACTATAAGTCCACATAGGAAGAATTTGCCCGCATTCGAAAAGAATAGAATGGGACCCCCTTAAAATGTTCCCTCCTTAATCTTTTTTACTTTAAGAAAATCTAACCCTAGCCCCTGTGTTACCTCCAGCAACATCTCAGCCATTTTCTAAATGGCCCAAGTGCATGAAGTTGGAAAGGGAGGTTCAGGCAGAGAGGCACCCAGTGGTGCCGAGCACAGACCTGCCAGACAGAGCTGAGTCATGGTCTGAATCACAGGCCTGGCAGAGGAACCTCCAGCCCATCCCTTCCTGTCCTGCCTTCCCCCTTGCCCAGAAAGTGAAGGCTCCTCAAGTCTAGATTCATCCAGCAGAAGTCTACCTGTGGTTACTGTGGGGATTGCCATGAGAACACCATTGCTGCTAGGCATGTGCCTTGTGGATTCTCAGAAGATTGCAAGAATTTCCTTTCAGTTTTTGAGATTGGCTCACTTAGAGAGTGGAACTTTCCACTTGGAAATTAACGGACTTTGAACAAGGAAAAAAGACCCAGGGTGCTAAAAGATTGTTGAGAAGGAGGCATTTTCTTTGAAACTCTTTAAAATGACTAAAATTAATGTCTTTTAACATTTAAATGAATGGGACTTTCTCTTTTGTGTTTTAATCCTTTTCAGGAAGAATAAAAAGGCCAGGAAATCATAAATTTGTTAAGAACCTTTCATCATATCTTTCTTTCTTAGAATTTATTTTTTAGGCCAGTTTTAGGTTTGCAGCAAAATCAAGTGGAAAGTAGAGTGTTCCCATCTATCCCCCATCCCCACCATCAACACTCTGACCTGAGCAGTAGAGTCAAACCTGCATTGACACGTTATCACCCCAAATCCATAGTTGACCTTCTTCACCTAGACTAACCTTTGTTAGAGTCAAGGCTGCACTGACTCGTTATCAGCCAAAGTACATAGCTGACCGTAGAATCACTCTTACTTCCATCGTGTCTTCTCCTCGTCCAGGGCTGATGGATACAGAGAAAGCCAGGGGCTGGATACAAAGAACATGTGGCCCTCTGCTCACACAGTCATGTGGTGACACAAGCATGTAACCAAGTGTGACTGAGATACTTGGTTGATCTTTTCCTCTTCAGTCGAGTTGCCTTCACATCCCCGCACCCGCCAGTTCTCAGAGGGGAAATCCCTGACAGTTTCAAGAAGGCTGCCTGCACTTCCTGCTCCCCTAACCCTGTCTGCCCCATGTAACCGGATCTCTGCAGTACCTTTCCTGACCCCGTCTGTCCTCCAAGGACAGCTGCCACTTTCTGCTCCACAGTCTAGGCTTAGCCAGGCGGCTGGCTTCTGTATCTACAGGACTGGATTGGGTTCTAGTGTCATTAACTCTGCGCCTTTGTTGTCCTTATTCCTTTTCTCTTCCAGCCTGTCCTGTTAGGCAGAGAACCTCCAAATAGCATTCACTGCTGCCTAAGCTGAGGCACATGAGCTGTAGAGATTCCTCTTGAGCCTTCCAAACTTGAAAGCTAGCAACACGATCTCAGTTGTCTAAGGGAAGCTTAGCAACAGTGCTCTCTAACCAGACTGTCTAAAATAGCTTGGTGTTTCCATGGGTTACTAGCTTCTAGAACATGACAAATCCCGCAAGTGGATTTATGGTGCTTCTGTTGGACTGTGTGGCTGGGGGTGGTCCATGGGCCAGCAGCAGGGCACCACCTGGGAGCTTTCAGAGATGTGGACTCAAATGTCCTGTCATGTCTCAGGATCTGCATTTTAACCCACAGGTGCTGTGTGTGCATGTTAAATCTGGAGAAGCTCTGCTCTAGACCTTTATCTTTAAACTAGAGAGATTCATCAGCTCTGCTGTAGGGTCTTCGGTATAAAGTCGTAAAAGCATGGGAGGCCGGAGGAACAGCCATCTTGAGTCTCCCCGATGTTGGGAGGAAGTGACCATTTCCTGAGGGCAGATGCCCTCTGTGCCGGGAGGGATCTGAGAGCTATTGCTTAATCATTAGTAAACATTTCCCCCCCTCCCTCTCTCAACATCCAGGTCTCTTCAGAGCTGCTGTGCCCAGTGGCGCTTCAACTGGAATCTATGAGGCCCTGGAGCTCCGGGACAATGATAAGACGCGCTACATGGGGAAAGGTGAGCACAGACCCAGGCCGGCTCGGCCCTGGCGGCCATGGCCTCCCTCCTCCCTGCAGCTCGCATCTGAGGGCAGGAGACCTCTGATTTGGCCCAGGGTGTGGACGGCGAGCATGTGTACCGCCCAAGGGAGAGAGAGCTGGCTGACTGATGCCAGGGTCCCTGAGCCTGTAACCCAGGGCAGGCGTTTTCACTCTTCTTTCTCCTGCGATTTGTCTCCAGTCTGTGAAGAACTCCTGGTTGGGCCAGGGAACGAGGGAGAAGAAGACACGTTAGCTAGTCCTCAGGAGAAGCCTCTCGTCCTCCAGGAGGGCTCTGAGGGCCTTCCTGGCCGGCTGGCCTCTTGCTGGGGTGTGGTCTCGGGGTGGAGGCTTCCGACTCATCATGGATAGAGCAGTCGTTGTCTCTCTGGCAGAGGCCAGGTCACAGAAAAGCAGACAGGGCTGGACTGCACTCTCCATGGAGCAGTGTCACCCCGGGGATGCGAATTGGTTCTGGAGAGAAGGCCGGAGCACAGGCTGTGTCATGGTTCATGGCCCTCCCAAGGGCCACACTGTAAGGAGATGGAGGGCACGAGTTGGCTGCCAACCTTCCAGGGGAGGGAGATGAGGAAAATGGGCCAGGGACACTGCATCGGAGGGGCAGCAGCGAGTGAGGTCAGGTTGAAGGGGACACAGGGCCAGGGTCACGGCGGCTCCACTGCAGGGGGCAGCTTCTGTAAAGAGCTCTCCTGAGGGGTCTCGCTGGCAGCCCAGGTGGACTCCTGCCCAAGGCAGGAGGACCACGCCCCACCCCAGTTAGGATGAGGCCGAATGCATGGTCCCCACTGCCTTCTCCCCACCTTCCTGTTTCCTCTCTTTTTCTCACTCAGCGCCCTTCACAAACCTGTTCTCTTCTGAGTCTTTCTTTTTTCCTTCTCTGTCAATCTCTGCTGGTCAGGTGTCTCCAGACCCGTTAAGTATATTAACGAGTTCCTGGCGCCAGCCTTGTGCACACAGGTAATACACGGGGCATCCTTTAGCCTCTGCAGCTGGCCTGTCCAGTGCATGGTCTTGCCAACTAACTTCCCTCCAGACACTGTTTGGCGGCTCTGTGTGTGGCTCTAACCCCTGGGGGTCCTAGGTAAGAGCACTCAGACTGGGCCAGAAAGCCCTCCGATTCCGGGAGGAGAGGGCCAGGGGTCCCGTTGAAGGTCTCTGGTGGGCTCTGAATATCTGGGTGAATATGGTGAGCGGTTCTCCAGCAGTGCTGCTCAAGCCTCTCATCAGCGTCGGTAATTTGATTTGATTATTCCTTCTAGGTGTCTCAAAGGCTGTTGAGCACATCAATAAAACTATTGCGCCTGCCCTGGTTAGCAAGGTAGGACCCGCCTCCTGATGACTAATGTATATTAATGCTATCAGAGCGCCGCCGCCCAGTCCAGGCCGGGGGGCTTTCCTGTTTACAGAAGAGCTTATTCTGAGAGCTAAAGAAGCCGGTGGGCTTCCCTGTTGTGCATGCGAATTACTTGGCCTTTGCTGACCTGCCCTCTGCCTGTGTGGCCATGTCTAACAGAGCATGGAACTGGATTCGAGGGACAGGAGGCTCCAAGAGCCTTGATGTTTCCCAGCAATGATCTAGACCTCTGGGGAGTTAAGATCCAGATTTTAAGGGTGGCTCCCAGGGATGTTGAATGTAGTACCCATTCAGTGGCGACTGACTGGTTTTTTTCATGAGCTGTGGAATTATATGTTTAAACAGCAGAACTCTTGTTAAATAAAATCCTATTTGGAGCCTCAATATGGCAAACAGATTTAAGTAGAGCTGCTGTAGAGGAAGTGGGGCTGGGGACCTCACAGCCCAACCTGCTCAGCTACTTTTTTGTCGCTTTTATCCTCCCTCCAGCCCCTCCCTCCCAGATTCCTATGGCCTAGCCTGGCCTCATGGGTCCTCCTTGGCGTGGTCCCTCTCCCAGCTCCACTCTGTGTGCCCATGGCAAGTGGCACCTCTGCTGGTTCTATTCCCAGCTTACCTGGTGATTGGTCCCCAGGCAGAGTTTCCATCACTGCTCTGCCGTCCCAGCCTCCTGGCCCCCTCCACACACAAGAAAGATGATAAATAATTTGCTGTTGTGAAGTTTTTAAAGTAATGTTGACTTTTATTTCATTACTTTGAGCCAGTTTTTAAGATGCCAATTTGGTTACTTTATAACTCTCACAAAAAGTATTCATTTTGGTCAGTTATCAAACATTTTGGGGATTTCCCTGGCAGTCCAGTGATTAAGACTCCACACTCCCAATGCAGGGGACCTAGGTTTGATCCCTGGTCAGGGAACTAAGATCCCACATGCCGCACACAACCTGGTGTAAAACATTAAATAAAGATTATTATTATTTTTTTATTTTGGCCTTGTGGACTACCTACCATCAGATACTCAGACGTCCTCATTGAGGACAGCTGAGTGACAGCAGAAACTGACTTTGGTGAGCACAGTGCTTCAAATAAAGAACAATGAGTTCTGCTGTTTTACAGCCCCCAAAGTCAAAATGCTGGGAGAATTATGTGATGCTCTTACAGCCTGTGAAGGGCAGTATTGTGTCTCCCTGTTTTCTCCTGACATGGATAAGCACAGAACCGACCTGGGCTTTGCACGGTTCCCAGGGCTGGTGGCTCTGTGACAGGAGGGCCCAGGGCGTGCGGGTAGAAGCACCATTCTGTCCAAGCAGCTCACCCTCCCTTCTCCCTGCAGAAGCTGAACGTCGTGGAGCAGGAGAAGATCGACAAGCTGATGATAGAGATGGATGGCACAGAAAATAAGTGTGAGTGGCCCAAGGGGAACCTTTGCAGGATGGTCGTGGCTTCTCCTGAAGACTCTTGAAGTCCCTTGGGGAGAGGTCATGTCCCTAACGATGAGTTATGTGACCAGATAGCTGTGGTCCTTGCCTCACGTTCATAAATTACATTTTTAAATATCAGGAGTACAGCCAGCTGACAGCAGCAGGTGTGGAGGGTTACTCAGAAGAGGCCTGTGCTTTAGGTAGTCTAGCAATTTGCAGAACTTGCTAGAGTTCCATAGACCAAAGAAAGGGCTTTCTCTTTGGGTGAAGAGCAGATGAATGTATGTGGGAAGAAGGCTGTTGTATTTCTGGTGTGACAGAGATGAAGAGGTTCAGAATACAATCCAGGGCTCACACAGTGGTGGTCCAGGCGGGAATGCCAGCTGGAGGAAGGCTGGTGGGTAAGACATACCTTCATTTAACTCTGTTCTGTTCCAGCCAAGTTTGGTGCGAACGCCATCCTGGGCGTGTCCCTGGCTGTCTGCAAGGCTGGTGCTGTGGAGAAGGGGGTGCCCCTCTACCGCCACATCGCCGACTTGGCTGGCAATGCTGAGGTCATCCTGCCAGTTCCGGTGAGTAGCTGGTTTGAGCTTCCCGTGTGCAGAGGAGGGAGTGTTTGCTTTCTCAGGGGGACCTGAGACCTCCCGCCTCTCCAGTTCATCCATATGTGACCCTCCAGCACGAGGGTACGAGCAGGCTCTGGGGGTCTCGGCTGCAGACTCCTCTGCCAGTGCCGGCTGACAGTGACCTTGAGCGGTGACCCGGCTGCCCTGTACGCATCTCCTTAATTGTCGATGGGAGAGGCACTCTATACTTGTCTTGTTGGATTGTGTGCACCTGTGGTGGTGGCCGCAGTGCACTGATGCATGGGCTCCACGCGGGAGCCGGGCATTGTGGGTCTGCTGGGGCAGGGAGACCCTCCGGGCCAGGAGCTATACTCCTCTCTCCCCACAGGCTTTCAATGTCATCAACGGTGGCTCTCATGCTGGCAACAAGCTGGCCATGCAGGAGTTTATGATCCTTCCTGTTGGGGCCGAAAACTTCCGGGAGGCCATGCGCATCGGAGCAGAGGTTTACCACAACCTGAAGAATGTCATCAAGGAGAAATATGGGAAGGATGCCACCAACGTGGGAGATGAGGGCGGCTTTGCCCCCAACATCCTGGAGAACAAAGAAGGTAGTGGCTCCAGGGGAGCCCCCACCCTGGGCACCGCGGTGCCCCTCCCGACCCCCAGTCTGCCTTTTCCACCTTCCATTCATCAAGTACCAAATCGCAAAACCCTTTGTGATTTAAGAAACTAGCACTTCCTTTAAAAAAAAAAAAGAGGTTTTCTTATTAATTTGATTTCTGAATGGCCCGATGATTTGCTTAAACTGGGCTGTCAGTGGGCTCGAGAGGCAGTTTGTTCTCCTACCATCCTTGCTCCCCAGCGATGGCAAAAGTGTGCAGCCTGCTCCCTGTTTAAGGATACTGGCATGCTGAGGTTTCAGGTCATTCAGCCGCAGTAATGCCGCACATGCTTTGTTTCACTTTGAATCCTTAGATGCAGAATTAAATGTGAGAGTTGAATAGAGGATACAGAAGTCTTAGGAGAAGAATTCATGGCTGAGTTTTCTGTTTTAGAAGAAAAAGTTAGGGTTGCAAGCATATTTCATGGGCTTCAGGGATGGTTAGTGGAAGGAAAGGTCCATCCTGACCTTTGGGTCAATCATACACAATAGCTGACATTCAACTATTATAACTTATAAAAACCCAGCCGTTTCACGTGGTTTGAATCTTGGGCACCTTTGCTGTGCAACAGTAGCCAGTGTCTTGGTCAGTTTCCCTATAGGCAGTGCTCCTGAGTGAGGCTGACCCTAAGCCTGGACCTGGATAGCAGAGCCACAGCGTGGGGTTCCCTGTCAGTCCACTGGGCTCCCTCTTGGATCGCAGCCTTGTTGAACAGTCACTTAAATCGTGTCTTGACTCTTTTCAATCCCGTGGACTACAGCATGCCAGGGTTCCTGTCCTTCACCCTCTCCTGGAGTTTGCTCAGATTCATTTCCATTTAGTCGGTGATGCTGTCTAATCATCTTATCCTCTGTCTTGGCTCTATTTAAAGCCCGTTCTTCGGGACAGCTGATCTCAGCTGGTCACTGTAACTGTATCTTGGCCAGCACAGCTGTTCTTTGGTGCTAAATTTGGGAGCGTTTGTCAGTGAAAAAGCCTCTGAGAGTCAGTTTCCAACTTGGCCATGCGCTTGTGGCCCTGAGCAAAGGTTTCTTGCCCCAGAACATAAAAAGGTTCCTGGAATCTTGAGACTGGTGGTTGGGGCCAGAGCACCTTATCCTCCCTATGTTACGGTTCCCACTGGGCAGAGCTGGCCTGGTCTCCAAAGTCGTCACCACCATCTCTTTCCAGCCCTGGAGCTGCTGAAGAATGCCATCGGCAAGGCTGGCTACAGCGACAAGGTCGTCATCGGCATGGACGTAGCTGCCTCTGAGTTCTACAGGTCGGGCAAGTATGACCTGGACTTCAAGTCGCCCGATGACCCCAGCAGGTACATCACACCCGACGAGCTGGCCAACCTGTACAAGTCCTTCATCAGGGACTACCCAGGTGAGTGTTCCCAGGGCATCTGCGGGTGTGAGTGGCGGGTAGCGCCCCCGCGGTGGCGACATGGTGTGAGCGCCTGTGTCACCGTCACAACAGCCTCCTGAAGAAGCAGATGTGAGGCAAAGACTGCCGGGCGCTCCTGCACACGGGAGAGGGGACACTGAGGCAGAGAGTGGGTTAGCACTTGCCCAGGGGCGCTCGGCCAACAGTGGCACAGGTGTTCACACCAGGCAGGGCCTGGGTGCCCGTGTCTAGCGTTGAGCGCCTTGGTGGAGATGGGGCTGGGACGCGCACCCCAGTATCACCCCTCTGGGTCCTCAGCCCTGTTCTTCCTCTCGGTGGCACTAAACTGAGAACCCCTTGGGCAGCAGGTTTTCTGCCTCCACGACCATGGGATTTCAGCATTGCAATTACCGTGCTCCCTGTCACAGGAGGGCTGGGTAGGGCGGACTCCTTCCAGGACTTGCTTTAGGGACAGGCTGTCTGCAGGTGGGAAGGGTGAGGCCAGGTGAGCCTCAGTTCGGGGGAGGTGGGGCTCCAGTGGTGTTGCTGGTCAGCAGCCTGGGAGGCCACCCTGATGAAACACACTCTACTGTCCGCAGTGGTGTCTATCGAGGACCCCTTCGACCAGGATGACTGGGAAGCTTGGCAGAAGTTCACTGCCAGCGCAGGGATCCAGGTGGTGGGGGATGACCTCACGGTGACCAACCCCAAGCGGATCGCCAAGGCCGTGAGCGAGAAATCGTGCAACTGCCTCCTGCTGAAAGTGAACCAGATTGGCTCTGTGACCGAGTCCCTGCAGGCGTGAGTGCCCTCCCTCCAGGGGCAGCTGTTGTGAAGAGAGGGGCCTGAACCTGGTGGTGGGGAGGGGGCTCCTGGTTGGAACTCCTGGTGGCATTTAAAGTTAGTGATGGCCCCCAGGGGACCGGGACACTTGGCAGCTGTGGCCTGGTCCTGACCGCTGGATGACCGTGCACTCAAGATTCCATCTCACATGGAGAAAGTTAGGGCACACACACACCTCTCTCTCGAGGAGGCTAAACCCACTAGGTTTCCAAATGTGACTACAGGGCAGAGAACGTCCTTGGGCCTTTAGGGGAGGTTGAAGGTTATCCTCGTCCCAGCAGTTGAGGGCTCGGGAGGGGCTGCAGTGCCTGAGCCGTGGAGCCATGCCAATCTGGTTTTCTCTGGCTCCTAGGTGCAAGCTGGCCCAGTCCAACGGGTGGGGCGTCATGGTGTCTCATCGCTCCGGGGAGACTGAGGACACCTTCATTGCTGACCTGGTGGTGGGGCTGTGCACGGGGCAGGTAAGGAGCTCCCTGACACGAACACAGATCTGGGGTGGGGGTGGAGAGAACGGAGTCCTGGGTGCCTCCTTCCCCCCTTCCCAGGTCAGAGAGCCTCCTTAAGGCCTTGCTGTCTCTACGCCTGGCACCCTCCCCTTGCCCAAAGCTTCCGAGAGGATTCAGTGTCCACTGTAAGCAGCTGTGGCCTTTGTTTTCTCCTTCCAGATCAAGACTGGTGCCCCTTGCCGATCCGAGCGCTTGGCCAAGTACAACCAGATCCTCAGGTAAGAAGCTGCCCGCGCTGAGTGTGGGCTTGGTCCCCAGGAGGAGCCCGTTTGTGCTCTGTGGTACGAGGTGGGTCAGGCGCCCTGGCCCCAGTGGTGTTAGGTTGGGGCCAGTCAGGCACCTGATAGCCCTGCCCTGGATCGGGCCTGCTCCGCACGACTGCCTGGTGGCTCCTGGTGGGAGAGGGAACTGCTCCCCTCTGGACAATTGCAACCTAGAATTTGGGGGAGCTACAAGGAGGCCTTAGTGATTCTCTGACTCTCCAGCCTTGTTTTGTGAACAGGATAACAGAGCTCAGAGAAAGAAAGAAAAATTGCTGAAGGGCAAACGGCAGGGTTTCCAATGTTCAGCTCCTTCGGACACTCTAGTCTCTCCCCTTTCTGTCCTTGAGAAGCTTTGCCTTTAAACACAGGGTGACCTGCCCTTCTGTTCTTTTCTTCCAGTCTTGAAGGGAAAAGGAACATCTGTTTCATAAGTCTTCCCACATTACCCCATCTTTAAAACTTTATCCTGGAAAATGCCAAACATATAAAATATAAGTGAATAATAGACCGTACTTCCTCTCCATCACGTGCATGCACCCGCTGTTCGTATTCCTCCGTGTTTTGTCTCTACACCCTTTTCTGAGAATCTTAAAGCAAATTCCAGGTATTTTGTGATTTCACTTGTGTATATTTCAGATAAAGCCTTACTTTTGTTTTTTAACATAACCACTCTACCATGATGGTTCCCACGATTAGTGGTAATTTCTTAGTGTCAACATTGGGTCTGTTCATCTAGCCTGTCTCCTCTCTCGTCGCTAAGTGACTTTTTTTTTTGACATCAGGATCCAAACAAAGTTCACACTGATAAGTGCCCCCGCCTTTTTGCCCTGTACCACTTATTAGTTCAAGAAACTGGGTTATCCTTTCATTTTAAAAATCTTTTTTCTTTTTCTTTTTTAAGTATTCTAAGAAGTCACAGTCCTACCATTTATATTAGGAAGGCAGGGCAGGAAGGAGAACAGGTGCCTGAGGAGAGCCCAGATGTTCTATTCCTGGTGTCTCCAAGAAGCTCAAATTTAGGAATTATTCGGGCAGACTGAGCGAGGGTTGAGTCCCCAAGTTCCTAGCAAGAAGTGTGTCCTTGACTACCTCTCTGGGTGGGAAAATTTATTGCATTGAAGTTTGACATCTGTCTTTCTCTCCCCATCTCTCTTTCTGCTTCCTAAGAATTGAAGAGGAACTGGGCAGCAAGGCCAAGTTTGCCGGCAGGAGCTTCAGAAACCCGCTCGCCAAGTAAGCTGTGGGTGGGCGAGCCCCTGCAGTCACTCGTTGGCTCCTTAGACCTGCATCTGATGTCACCGAGCAGTGTGAGGCCCCTGCTGATGCCCACAGGGGCCTCTGGTAGTTACCTGCCCTCTCCTCGTCCTGTGACGTCCCCGCTGCTTCCTTAGACCTGCTATAGAAGCCATGCCTGACCATCTGGAGCCCTGCTGGAAACCCTAGCTCTGTAATCACGTACTTGGCCCAAATCATTGTTCTTCTCACCTCGCTCCCACCAAGTATCCAGAGCCACATGTATCTAGGTTGTCATCTCTGAGGTGTCCAGTGGGTTCATGTGCAAAATAAAAAGGCCTGAGTGACCCGTATATATATGCCCTGTGTGTATGAAGTGGTGTCTGAGCCTGTCCTCACATCTTGGATATTCAGGAAGCACCTCTACAAGAACCAGAGGCTTTGTGTCAGGATAGAAGGAACAGGAGTTTGTGGAGGATGTTGTATAAGTCCTTGGGGAGGGCATGCTGGGGAAAAAGTGACAGGGGGTCAACCTGTGCCCTGCAGCAGAGGCTGGGCCAGTGCCAGGAGGCAGGGCCTGACTTCAGGACCAAGCTTGTTGGGGAGAGAAAAATGCAGAGCTCTCACAGGGTACCTCAAAAGCAGCTAAATAAGTTAAAATTTAATTCATTCCTTATTTTCATCTGCCTGATCTCAAGTGCTCAGAAGCTCCATGTCGCTGATACCCACTGCCTTGGGTACTGCAGGTATGAAGTGCTGGCATTGCAGAAAGCACTGTCTGGAGTAATGAATGAGCACCAGCAAGAGGTGAAAATACTGTGGCTTCTCTGCCCTCTGCCCCTTGAGGTCTGGTGTTCTACTAGTGTTTTGTTTTCTTCCCCTGATTTGATAAAAATCCCTTGAATTGTGTTTTAATACCCGGCAAGAGTCCCTTGCATTGCAAGGAGAGCCAACAAGTCCATCCTAAAGGAAATCAGTCCTGAATATTCATTGGAAGGACTGATGCTGACTTGATACAAAGAACTGATTCATTGAAAAGACCCTGATGCTGGGAAAGATTGAAGGCAGGAGGAGAAGGGGATCACCAGAGTAAACTCTGGGAGTTGGTGATGGACAGGGAGGCCGAGTGTGCTGGGGTTGCAAAGTCAAACACGACTGAACTGAACCCGGCGAGGCCCCCTTGTGGACATTCTTGTTCATTGCTCATCTCTATCTGTTTAACCCAAGAAGCAGAACCAGGAGAAGATAGTCACTCAATCTTGTCTGACTGTGACCCCATGGACTGTAGCCTCACCAGGCTCTTCTGTCCATGGAATTCTCCAGGCAAGAATACTGGAGTGGGTTGCCGTTTCCTTCTCCAAGTAGAAGATACATACACAATATTGAGATGCATCACAAGGAATTGGCTCCTGTGATTGTGGGGCATGACAGAGAGTCCATAGGCTGGCCAGTTAGAAGGGAGGGTGATCAGGAAAACTCCACGTTCAGGTGAAACTCCTCTCTTGTGTAAACCCTGCTTTAGGAACTTTCACCTGATTCAGGCCCACCCAGATCATCCAAGAAAATTCCTTGTTCAGAGTCAACAGTGAGTGGTTTGAATTATATCTGCGGAATAGCTTCACAGTAATACCTAGGTTAATATTTGAATAGCAGGACTCCTATCTTATCACAGCCACCACCCCTTGTGAACTTGGCAACCACACACAAATGTCTGAAGCCACTTCATCTCCAGATAAGAAGACCCTACTTCACCTAATGTGGTGCAGCCCTCCTGTGTACAGCCAAAACCACTAACTAATCCCAGCTTTGCATGACTGGTTCCCATCTGAAAACTGATTCTACAAGGAATGAGGCCTGACAGTCTGCCTGGACTGTTCATCCAAACTTAGATGGCTAATTTTAGTTGCATGTCAGCATTTCCCATGCTTAGTCGCTCAGTCGTGCCTGACTCTCTTTGAGTTGAAGCCTGCCAGCCTCCTCTGTCCATGGAATTTCCCAGGCAAGAATACTGAAGTGGGTTACCGTTTCCTCCTCCAGTGGATCTTCCTGACCCAGCAATCGAACCTGCATCTCTGTCTCCTGCATTTCAGGAGCCTTCAGGAAAAGCCCATTTTCTGATCAGCAATTAAAGGCATTCGTCACTCAGGTTAAAGGATAGATAGGAGCCCTTTCAGATCTGTTCCACCCAGAAGGAAGGCTACTGGGGTCTCACTGGCCCTGGGGATGCTGAGCCCCTGGGGACGGTTGACAGTTTTTCACCCAGCAGAAACAGCATGTTGCTGACACGGATGGGCAGGAGTAAGCCAGGAAGAAATACAAACCATCAGCCTTTTCCTGGGCATTCTGACTGAAGCAGGACAAGCAACGCTGATTCTAAGTTTCCAAGTGTTTTTGAAGTAAACATCTCTGGTAGCTCTTGTTAGTAGTCTCTGGACTTGTGTTCTGTGTTTTCTTTTTTAATGTTAACCTTGTAATACAAACATTGGTTTTTCACCTGTGATTGTCTTGATTCCTGCAACAAAACAACTGAAAATTTGAAGCAGTGTAGTTTGCAAACTTCAGCTGGCCACAGCTTAGAGTCTCCCTGGTGGCTCAGCTGTTTAAGACTCTGCCTGCAATGCAGGAGGCCCCAGTTCGATCCCTGGTGGCTTCCCTGGTGCACTCAACTGAGTGCAGTGCTGGAGACCTGGGTTCAATCCCTGGGTTGGGAAGATCCCCTGGAGAAGGGAAAGGCTACCCACTCCAGTACTCTGGCCTGAAGAATTCCATGGACTATAACCCTAACCCTGCTGCTGCTACTGCTGCTAAGTCACTTCAGTCGTGTCGGACTCTTCGAGACCCCGTGGGCTGCAGCCTACCAGGCTCCTCTGTCCATGGGATTTTCCAGGCAAGAGTACTGGAGTGGGGTGCCATTGCCTTCTCTAACCCTAACCCTAACCTCTTCCAACGACACAAGAGAAGACTACACATGGACATCACCAGGTGGTCAATACTGAAATCAGACTGATTATATTCTTTGCAGCCAAAGATAGAGAAGCTCTATACAGTCAGCAAAAACAAGACCGGGAGCTGACTGTGGCTCAGATCATGAACTCAACAGACATGAGTTTGAGTAAACTCCGGGAGTTGGTGATGGACAGGGAGGCCTGGCGTGCTGCAGTCCATGGGGTCACAAAAAGTCAGACACAACTGAGTGACTGAACTGAACTGAATTGATACAGCAAAGAGTCAGACACAACTGAGCGACTTTTCACTCACTAGAGTCTCCTCAGAAGCTTTTAAAGTTTTGGCCATACCCTGCATCATGTGGGAGTCTTAGTTTCCAGAACAGGGATCAAGCCCGCACCCCCTGCACTAGAAGGCAGAATCGTAACCACTGGGAGGGAAGCACCCCCTCCCCCCGCCTCCCAGACCAAGTAAATCAGAACCTCAGAGCGGAAACCAGAGGCTCAGTGTTAAACAGAAGTTCCCTAGCTGACTCCAGTATACAGCTCTGAGCCTGGCAATGCTCTGTGCCTCCGGCCCCAGTAATTTTATTTTAATGAATGCAGCTGAGACTGGAAGACGGCAGCTGAAGGCAGTCAACACAGGTCCCAGAACTGCAAGTGGAGCCATTTACAGGGAGGAAGCCTGGACAGGCAGAGAAGGCAATGGCAACCCACTCCAGTACTCTTGTCTGGAAAATCCCATGGACGGAGGAGCCTGATAGGCTGCAGTCCAAGGGTTCTCAAAGAGTCGGACACGACTGAGCGACTTCACTTTCACTTTTCCCTTTCATGCATTGCAGAAGGAAATGGCAACCCACTCCAGTGCTCTTGCTTGGAGAATCTGAGGGACGGCGGAGCCTGGTAGGCTGCTGTCTATGGGGTCTCACAGAGTTGGACATGACTGAAGCAACTTAGCAACAGCAGCAGCAGCAGCCTGGACAAGAGCCTGCTTCTTGACTAAGAATTCCATGTCGAATCAGCTCTCTACGTAGTTTGGCCCCGGGGACTGGTTTCATGGAAGACAGTTTTTCCATGGACTGGCGCTGGGACTAGGGGATGATGGTTCAGGCGGTAATCCAGGCGATGGGGAACAGCAGATGAAGCTTCACCAGCTCAACTCTTGCTGTGGAGCCTGGTTCCTAACAGGTCCATGGACCAGTATTGATCTGTTTTGAGGGTTGGAGACCCCTGCCAAATGGTCACACACAGAGTAAGTACTATAAATGGTCACATGGTGGGGGGGATGAATCTGGAGATTGGGATGGCCATGTCCACTACAGATACTGTACATAGAGGAGATAACTAGTTAGAGATGACGGTGTAGCTCAGGGAACTCTTTTCACCGCTCTGTGGTGACCTAAATGGGAAGGAAATCCAAGAAAGAGGGAACATATATACATATAGCTGATTCCTTTTGCTGTACTGTAGAAACTAACCCAAGTTTATAAAGCAGATTTCCTGATGGCTTAGCTGGTTAAGAACCCACCTACCAGGGCCAGAGACCTGAGGGACTCATGTTCCATATCTGGGTTGGAAAGATGCCCTGGAGGAGGGCATGGCAACCCACTCCAGTATTCTTGCCTGGAGAATCCCCACGGACAGAGGAGCCTGGCAGGCTATAGTCCATGGGGTTGCAGAGTCGGACAAGACTGAAGTGACTTGGCATGCACGTACACATACTCCAATAAAAATTAATTTTAAAAAAGAAATGGTCACATCAACTTAGCCTCCCACCCAGAATAGAATGAATTAGACCATCAAATGCTGATACACTTACGTAGGAAGAGGTACATGGGGAAAGCCTGGCATGCTGCAGTCCATGAACAACAAAGGAAGAGGTCCAGGGCATAGGGAAAGGGGAAGGAGCTCTTGAGAGCTAGAAAGCACCTGTGGCCGTGACTGAACAAAACAGGGGCAGGGTTTAGAGCAGCAAGTTCATAGCAACCCTAGAGAAGTATGGGGACCCACTGAGCCAAATTCCCTGAGGTGTGATTTACCTTCAGTCACAGGTACCTGTTGTTTTACTGTGGTTGTTTTTTTGAATATTTATTTGCTGCTCTGGGTCTTTGTTGTGGCGTGTAGGATCTAGTTCCCCAACCAGGAATGAAACCAGGGTGCCCTGCATTGGGAGCGTGGGGTCTTAGCCACTGGACACCAGGGAAGTCCACACGAACCTGTCAAGTGTACAGTCTGGTGGGTTTTAAAAAATGCACCCGGTAACCAGCACTGCTCCATGACAGACCATTCCCAACACCCCAAGAGTTCCTTGAGCCCCTTCCCAATTAACTCCCACCCCAAAAAGCAGGCAGCCTAGTGCTTTTTAAATTCAAATTAGTTGTCAAGAATCTAAAACAGATTTCTTGTAAAAATTCCAATTTCTGGGTTCTAATGGATTGACATTAGACATTAAAACTTGACAACACCGGGCCCACATTCCTAGAAGGCAGCAGTTGGCCATCTTCCTTTTTTTGACTTCACTGCGCAGCATGTGGGATCTTAGTTTCTTGACCAGGGATCAAACCTGTGTCCCCTGCAGTGGAAGGCTGGAGTCTTAACTATCGGACCACCAGGGAAGTCCCTGGCCATTGTCTCCCGAAGGCAGCTGCTTTTGAATCTGCCACTCCGGGTCCACGGTCTCTTCTGCAGGCTGACATCTTCCCAGTGCCATTCCTTTTCTGTAAGAATCCTCTGTCCCCAGGAGCCCTGGGGGTTTAGGTCCTCCAGGGCTCCTCTGCTGTTGACAAGCAACCTCCCGGTGCCTTCAGGTAGCAACAACTCCCCAGACACAACCTTGAACTTGTCAGCTCACAAAGACCCATAAATGGGGCAGGCAGGCTACCACTTTATCCGATTCTGCTCATCAGCTCTAAGGGGGAGGCCAGCCTGGCCAGTGGCATCCCCCCCTTCTTCCTGCCCATCTTGCTGCAAAGCGTGAGGGCTGGTAATCAGGGCTGCCATCCATGGGGACCAGGAATGATAGCAGACTCATTTGCATATGTGACCTAAGACAGTAATTAAACCCAGGTGCCCCAGGGGTGAGGAATAAGCACATTAATTCAGGAGCAATTAAAACCCTCCAACATCACTGTCACACAGATGCCACTTCTGAGACTGGCTCCAACTGATGACAGTCACCTTTCAGCTCCCTCTTTTGGCCGCCAGACTGCCACCCTGACTGCACATTCTTGCGGGGAGCAGGCTCCCCAGACTCTCCATCCTTCTATAGGATCCCTGATGCTCTTATGGACAAGTTACTGTGAAAGACAATGCCTCATCTTTTCTGTGTGTGTGGCAAAATACACATAGCAAAATTTAGCATTTTAACCACTGTCAAGTGTACAATTCAGGGGCATTAAGTACATTCAAAGTTTGCATCGCTTAAGTCACTTCAGTCGTGTCCGACTCTTTGGGACCCCATGGACCTAGCCCGCCAAGCTATTCTGTCCATGGGATTCTCCAGGCAATAATACTGGAGTGGGTTGTCATTTCCTACTCCAGAGGATTTTCCCTAGGGATCGAACCTGGGTCTCCTACATTGCAGGCAGATTCTTTACCATCTGAGCCACCAGGGAAGGGACTCATATAATAGTCATCTTTTTTTTCTTTAAGATAATGGTCTTTTAAAATAATTAAAAAAATTTTAATTTATGTTTGGCTGAGTTGGGTCTTTGTTGCCACACGTGGGCTTTTTCTAGCTGTGGTGAGCAGGGGTTACTCTCTAGTTGTGGTGCGTGGGCTTCTCACTGTGGTGGCTCCTCTTGTTGCAGATCACAGGCTCAGTAGTTGTCACACATGGGCTTCGTTGCCCTGAGTCACATAGGATCTTTCCAGACCAGGGATCGAACTCATGTCCCTGCATTGGCATGCAGGTTCTTAATGACTAGAACATCAGGGAAGTTCCCCTGGTGTAACATTTTAAAGGTTTATACATGTTGAAGCCAGTGTCAATACTTCCTTCCTTTTTATGGCTGAATAATGTTACATTTTATAGATATACCACATCTATCCATTACTTCATTAATAGACATTTGGGTGGTTTCTCCATTTTGGCTTTGTGAGTAATGCTTCCATGGACATGGATGTACAGGTAACTGTTTTAGTCCCTGTTTTCAATTCTTTGGTGTATGGATGGATACCTAGCAGTAGAATTGCTGGGTTGTACGGTAATTCTATGTTTAACTTTTTGGGGAACTACTAAACCATTTTCCACAGCAGTTGTGCCATTTTACATTCCTACCAGTAATGTATGAAGGTTCCAATTTCTCCACATTGTTATCAACACTTACTTCCCTTTAAAAAAATTTTTTTTTTAAATTATGGCCATTCCAGTAGGTGAGAAGTGGTATCTAACTGAGGTTTTGATTTGGATTTCCCTAGTACTTTCGCCTGGAAAATCCCATGGACAGAGGAGCCTGGTAGGCTGCAGCCCATGGGGTCCCGAAGAGTCAGACATGACTGAGCGACTTCCCTTTCACTTTTCACTTTCATGCATTGGAGAAGGAAATGGCAACCCACTCCAGTGTTCTTGCCTGGAGAATCCCAGGGACGGGGGACCCTGGTGGGCTGCCATCTATGGGGTCACACAGAGTCGGACACGACTGAAGTGACTTAGCAGCAGCAGCAGCAGCAGCAGCAGTGTCTAATGATGTTGAACATCTTTTCACGTGCTTTTTGGCCATGTGTTTATCCTCTTTCCAAGTCACTTGGCCATTTTTCAATCAGGTTGCCTTGTTGCTAAGCCCTAGATTTCTTTATATTTTCTGGATTCTATCAGATATATGATTTTCAAATATTTTCTCCCATCCTGTAGGGTTTTTTTTTCCACTTTCTTGTAGTGTCCTTTAATATACAAAAATTTCTAAGTTTGATGAATTCCAATTTATTTTTTTCTTTTGTTGTTTCTGTTTTGGTATCATGTTTAAGAAACCATTGTCAAATCCAAGATTATGAAGATTTGTCCTCACGTTTTCTCCTAAGAGTTTTATGGTCTTCACTCTTATTTAGGTTTCTAATTCATTTTCAGTTAATTTTTATATATGGCATAATCTAAGTGTTCAATTTCATTCTTTTGCATGTGGATATCTAGTTTTCCCAATGCCATTTGTTGAAGAGAGACTGTCTTTTCTGCATTGAATAGTCTTGGCACTCTTATTGAAAATCAACTCACTATATATACAAGTTTACTTCTGGGTTCTCTATTCTATAGGTCTATATGTCTATCCTTATGCCACTGCCACTGTTTCAATTACTTTAGCTTTATAAGACATGACCTAGCCTTTTTTGTTTTTGTTTTTGGCTTCCTTGTGTGGTTATGTGGGATCCTAGTTCCCTGACCAGGGACCGAACCTGAGCTCCATGCATTGAAGTGCAGAGTCTTAACCACTGAACCACCAGGGAAGTCCCATGACCCAGCCCTTTACATTCATCATTTCATTTACTCCTCACCAAACACTATGAAGTAGGCACTCTAATCATTCTTAGAGGCCTAAAATGTTAGGTGTCTTACCCTAAGTCACAAAATTGGTGGGTTGCAAGTTGCCCTTTGCAAGGTGACATTGCAAGTGCTCCCAGGTTGACAGACACACAAAAGGTGTGAATTCTCATGTCTTTACCTTAAAAACAACCTCCATAGCTAAGTGATGTCTTGCCAGGCCTTTGGCCACTAGGATCCCAAAACCAGGATCTTCCAGGAGGAAGAAAGTGATCCCAAGCAGCTCTCATCAAGGTGAGGACAAGGAGGTACTTCCTCCCAAAGGCCACAGACTCCTTCTGGAGACGGCTGCTTACAAACTCCCTTTGCTCAAAGAGCTGAAGCTGCCCTCTTTGCACCCCAGCTAAATTTGACCTTAAAAGGAGACCTAGGACTTCTCCAGTGATCTAGTGGTTATGACTCTCCATTCCCAGTTCAGGGAGTGCAGGTTCGAACCCCGGTCAGGAAACTAAGATCCTGCATGCTATTTAACCAAAACCAGAAAAACAAAAATTTAAAAAATGAAAGAGACCCTGGAGCTGTTTGGGTTTGCCTGTCTCTGGCCATACTGCTGGGCAGGTCTTGCAAGGAAGTTTACTTCTGGCCTGCTCAACAGTCTGGGTATGTCTGCTTGTTCACGAGTTCCCTGTCAGGACACTGGGGCTACGACTCTTTGAGAAACACTTCAAGCTGAGAGGGGTTCTGCCGTCTCCCCTTAAATGGACAAGCACACACACACACCTGCCCCCCATGACCCTTTATCCCCCTACTGTGCTGAATTTTCCTTCAAAGCCAAAAACATCACTCAAAATGTTCAGCATCTGCTTTTTGGTCTTCCTTCAATAGGATGTAAATTTCGGGAGGATTTACTTTGCAGGAACTTAATTTTGCTCACTGCAGTGTGTCTGGAGCCAAGAATGGAGCCTGACAGAGCAGGGGCCTCAGGCATAAACAAGTGTGTGGACCAGACACTCGGTCCACATTAGCCACACTTCAGGCCATGCATGAGGTATGCAGCCACCTCTGCAGGGAGGACTCAAGCTCAGAAATTTGGGTGGGTGCTGAAAATGAAAAAGAAAGAAGGCCTTTTTTTGTTTTTGGCCACAATGTACAGCAGATGGGATCACAGTCGCCTGACCAGGGATCAAACCTGCGCCCCCTGCAGTAGAAGTGCAGAGTCTTAACCACTGGACCACCAGGGAAGTCCCAAGATTTTTTTTTTTTTAATTGCAGAGATTTAAAAAAAAAAAAAATAGTGGTTGATGTCCAAGAGCATGACCTTAGAAGGAATCAGCTAAAGCAGAGGGCAAACCTGAAGAATGGAGTCCATCAGATCTTCAGATGTTTTCAAAAGGCGGGATCATTAGGAAGGTAACCCTTTGGACCTGAGTGTTCCCAAGTTTCTGGATCGTGGAGGCTGGGGCCTCCCTGGACTGTAAGACAAGAAATGTCAGCCTGGGCTGCTGGACCCCTCAGGGAACAAAGATGTTTTCCAGGTTCATCCGTGTGGTGGCTTGTAAATATTTCACTTGTTTTTACATTTCATTGTATGGATATGCCACTACTAACTGATCAAAGGTTTCAAAGGTTTACACCTATGTTTCTTTCTAAGAGTTTGATAGTTTTAACACTTGCATTTAGATCTTTGACCCATCTGAATTAATTTTTGTGTAAGGTATTACATGTGGATTTCGGGGGCTCCCTGGTGGCTCAGATGGTAAAGAATCTGCTTGCACTGTGGTAGACCTGGATTCGATCCCTGGGTTGCGAAGATCCCTTGTGATTCTTCAATTGCTGGACATTTGAGTGTCCCAGAAGTGGAAACACACTTTTTGCCTGTTATAAATAATGCTGCTGTGTACATTTGTGCACAGGTTTTTGTGTGGACATAATTTTTTTAAGCAGAGTCCAGGAATTCTTTTTTTTCTGGCTGTGCTGGGTCTTCATTGCTGCACAAGGGCTTTCTCTAGTTACAGCGAGTGGAGGCTCCTCTCTAGTTGCGGTGCACAGGTTTCTCATTGTGGTGGCTTCTCTTGCTGCAGAGCACGGGTTCTAGGGCACACAGGCTTCAGTGGCTGTGATACACGGGCTCAGTTCCTTCGAGGCATGTGGAATCATCCTGGGCCAGTGATGGAAACCACCTCCCCTGCACTGGCAGGTGGATTCTTAACCACTGGACCACCAGGGAAGTCCTGGACATGTTTTCCTCCTCTTGGTTGTATACCTAGAAATGAAATTGCTGGGTCATATTTTTACTCTGTGTTTAACTTTTTGAGGAACCACTGAAGTATTTTCAACAGTGGCTGCACCATTTTGCATTCCCACCAACACTGGGAATTTTCCACATCCCCACCAACATTTATTTTCTGGTTTTTTGAACAGTGTTATCTTATTGAAGTTCTGATTTCATTTCCTTAACAGTTAATGATGTTGAACATCTTTTCAGTGTGCTAATTAGCAATTTGTATATCTTCTTGGAGAAATGTCTATTCAAATCATTCAGCCCATTTAAAAAATATTTTATTTGTATTTATTTATTTGTCTGTGTGGGATCTTTAGTTACAGCATGCAAAGTCTTAGTTGCAGCATGTGAGATCTAGCTCCCTGACCAGGGATTGACCCTGAACCCTCTGCATTGAGACCTTGGAGTCTCAGCTACCGGACCACCAGGGAAGTCCTGGCTCATTTCTAAATTGGTTTACATCTTTTTGTTACTGACTTGTGAAAATTCTTTATATATTCTGGATACTGTCAGATCTATGATTTGCAAATATTTCCCCCATTCTGTAGCTTGCTTCTTACTTTCTTGATAGTGTCTTTTGATACACAAAGGTTTTAATTTGGATGAAGTCAAATGTATTTATTTTTTTCTTTTCGTGCTTGTGCTTTTGGTGTCCTATTTAAAAGACACTTGTCTAATCCCAGGTCTTGAATATTTACACCCATGTTTCCTTCTAAGAGTTTAACAGTTTTGGCTCTTAGATTTCTGTCTTGGATCTATTTGAGTTGATTTTTGTGAAAGCTGTGGCATGTGGATATCCACTGGTCCTAACACCTTTGGTTGAAAAGATGTCATTTTCACCTAAGTCATAACAACTGTCAACAGATCACTTCAAAACTGTCAGAAATGTGGTGTTTTTAGAGAATGTTTTCCAATGTCATGGCCACCCAGCACACTGCCTCACCCTTGGCTGTGCTTCTTGTTATCTTAAAAATATATATATATATGTATATATACATATATATATAAACCCTTAGGGTATGGTCAGGGCTGTCAAAACTGCTGCTTTAGCTGAGCTCAAACCTAGCTAGGATTGGGAAAACAAAATTCCCATGTCAGTGTGAAAACTTCAATCTGTCTGCTGCTGTGGAACTAGGACTCCAGACATGTAATACCTGGGGCCGCAGGGGTGGAAAGGACCCCAAGCCCTCCCCCAGCTCTCAGCACCCACGGAACAAGAGCAAGGTGACCCTCCATCCAACATCCTAGGGTAAAAGTCAGGTCTAGGATAGGGTGAGGCAAAAGAGGACTGCGGGGCAAAAAATGTAATGAGACTCTTGATCCTGCTCTCTTATCCTGTCTGCTCCATGGGCAGAAGGTAAGCTAGTAGTTCCAGTAGTCAGGTACAGATGTGAGAGCTGGCCCATAAAGTAGGCTGAGCACCAAAAATTTGATGCTTTCGAACTGTGGTGGTGGAGAAGATTCTTGAGAGTCCCTTGGACAACAAGGAGATCAAACCAGTCAATCCTAAAGGAAATCAACCCTGAATATTCTTTGGAAGGACTGATGCTGAAGCTGAAGCTCCAATACTTTGGCCACCTGATGGGAAGAGCTGACTCATTGGAAAAGACCCTGATTCTGGGAACGATTGAGGGCAGGAGGAGAAGGGGGCAACAGAGGATGAGCTGGTTGGATGGCATCACTGACTCAACAGACACGAATTTGAGCAAACTCCAGGAGACAGTGGAGGACAGAGGAGCCTGGCGTGCTGCAGTCCATGGGGTCGCTAAGAGATGGACAGGAATTTGTGGCAGAACAGTCTGGGCTCTTGGGGGTGGGCTAGGGCTGCTTTTAGCCACCAGGGGGCACTGCGGGAGCTGCCCTGAGCCCCTTAGTCTCTGCTTGATTCTGCCTGCTGGGCCCATCCCGCTGGCTCTAACGCTGGCCAGCCTCCCAGCTCTCCCCTCCAGCCCCAGTTGACTCTACTCTGTGGCTGACTCAGGGGCCTGTGGTTGGGGCCAAGCTGGTCCAGAGCTCTGGGCAAAGCTTGGTGAGTGGAGCTGTCACTGGGTGAAGGGAAATTCCCAGACAGCAGGTCCCTTCTGCTCTTCCCTTGTTGCACAGATGCTGTGTTGAGGCCACTCCAGAGGCCACCACAGAGGCCGCCGCAGCATCAAGGGGACACGGCCCCAGGGACCTTGTCCTGGCTTGTTTTGCTCTCTGAACTTTTTAGGATGCATGTCCCTCCCTTCAATTTCGTTCATGTTGAGGACTTTTGTTCAGTCTTTCCGGGGACGAAGGAAACAAGAAGGAAACAGGCAGAGAGACACGCCTCCTGTTTTGCTGTGCTTCCCCTAAAACCAAACTCTGGGGTCAAGCCAGGGGTCTCAGCTCTCCTGCCCCAGCCTCCCGGGGCCTCAGCCCAGCATGGCCATGTTGGGTGTCACCGGAAAAACAGCATAGGAGCACTGGGGTGGCTCTTTCTGGGCAATGCCAGCAGGCAGGCTGGGAAGGAGCAGGGCCCAGATGGCTGCACGGGGAGGACGAGTCCAGGAGCACCTGCCCCTGAGGAAACCACAGGCCCCTGGACGCCTCTGTGCTCAGACGGCAGTTCGAGCTGGGAATTTCCCATACCCTGAGTGACAGCACCTGTTTCCAGGGGTGCCCTGGGGTTGGGTTTCTGGCCTCGAAGTCTGCTCTGCTTTGCTGTCTGTTCCTCTCTGATTTCATTCAGGGAGAAGCAGCAGTGACTTGAGAGGCAGGGAGGCCTGGTGTGGGGAGGGGATAGTCTGGGGTTGGGTGGGGTGGGGGGGCAGTGATCATATCCTTTAGTCTCTCCCTTCTGGCATCAGGCTCACACCTTCCCCCAGCTTTTCCAGAATGTTGGCCCCACCTTAACTGCCAACATCAGACTCAACCAGCCTCCAGACAAAAGGTGCTGAAGTACTTGACAGAAAGAGCCCGTGGCATCAAAAGATTTTTGCAGTACTTGCTTCGGCAGCACAAATACTAAAATTGGAATGACACAAAGATTAGCATGGCCCCTGCATGAGGATGACACCCAAACTGGTGAAGTGCTCCATATCTGGGGGTCGTTGGTAAAGGGGTAGATGGACCTAGAATCTGTCACACAGAGTGAGTTAAGTCAGAAAAAGTAGTATCAGCTATTAAAGCATGGATATGCAATCCAGAAAACTGGTACAGATGAACCTATTCCCAGGGCAGGAATAGAGACGCGGATGTATAGAACGGACATGTAGACACAGCAGGTGAAGGAGAGGGTGGGATGAACCGGGAGATTAGGATTGACATATATACACCACCATGTGTAAAATAAATAGCTAGTGTGAACCTGCTACAAAGCGCAGGAAGCTCAACTCGGTGCTCTGTGATGACCTAGGGGGTGGGATGGAGGTCATAGAGGGCTATATATATATATTTGTATATACACGTATAGCTGGGCTTCCCAGGTGGCACAGTGGTAAAGAATCCACTTACCAATGCAGGAGACTCAAGAGACTCGAGTTCAATCCCTGGGTCAGGAAGATCCCCTGGAGAAGGAAATGACAACCCACTCTAGCATTGCCTGGAAAATCCCATGGACAGAGGAGCCTAGCAAGCTCCATGGTGCTGCAAAGAGTCAGACATGACTGAACGACTAAACGCGCACACACACATATAGCTGATTCATTTCACCGCACGGCAGAAACCAACACAACGCTGTAAAGCAATTATACCCCAATAAGAAAGTATATAGCTGGACTTCCCCGGTGGTCCGGTAATTAAGAACCTGCCTGACAATGCAGGGGACACGGGTCTGATGCCACATGCCAACTAAGCCTGTGTGCCACAACTACTGAGCCGGAGCTCTAGAGCCTGTGAGCAACAACTTCTGAAGCCCAGGTGCCCTAGGGCCCATGGTCTGCAACAAGAGAAGCCACCGCAATGGTGCTTGGGCTCAAGCACCACAGCTAGAGAGTAGCCCCCATTCGTTACAACTAGAGAAAGCCCATGGGCAGCAATGAAGACCCAGCGCAACCTAAAATAAATTAACTAAATTTTTAAAAATTATAATAATAATAAATTTTAAAAAATCTGGCTAAATAGAAAAAAATTAAAAAAATAAAAGACCCTTGTCTCTGGCCAGCTCCTCCATAAGATCTGGAAATATTAGCCCTGGAGAACTCTGAATCCTGGAGCAGAAATAGAGATAGTGGCCAAAAGAGCAGAGGCTTGATCCTCATTTGTCTGGCTTCCCTGATGGCTCAGATGGTAGAGTCTGCCTGCAATAAAGGAGACCCAAGTTTGATTCCTGGGTTGGGAAGATCCCTTGGAGAAGGAAATGGCAACCCACTCCAGTATTCTTGCCTAGAAAATCCCATGAATAGAGGAGCCTGGCAGGCTACAGTCCATGGGGTCGAAAAGAGTCGGACATGACTGAGTGACTTCACTTCTTTTCTCTGGCCTCAGGGGAGGCTGTGTACTAGGGGCTTGCAGTTTGGGGTGTGGCCCCTCCTGTTGAAAGAAGCCCATTTGCTCAGGTTAATCCACTGATTAACATAGGATTCATGTCTCCATTCCCACTTCAAGTGACCTTGGAATACAGACTTAGTAATTAACCACTGACCCCAAGTGTTGGAATCCAAAATGAAATGCCCCTGCCCTTGTGGGTGTCCTTTGTCTTAACCGCACCTGCCTAATAAGGGCCACCGACTCTATTCACAAAGCTTACTGCGCATTCATACAAGGGGGTAGGGAGCTCTTCAAGGTTGTTGGCACAGGGGATTTGGAACAAAATCCCCCGATAAACTGTACATAGACTCGGGGTGACATGTCATCAGACAGCCCTTGAGATCTTGGGGTGTAGCTTTTGCCAGAAATGATGTCTGGGACTTCACTGGCTGTCCAGTGGTGAAGACTCCATGCTTCCAATGCAGGGCGCACGGATTTGACACCTAGTCAGGGAAGTGAGATCCTGTCTGCTGCACAGCGTGGCAAAAAAAATTTTTTTAATTTAAAAAAGAAATGATGTCTGTTTCCCACAAGCCCACAACAGAGCAGCTGCATTTGTCAAACCAACAGTGATGCTGGAAATTCATGCAGGCACTTCCACAGACTAGCTCCCTCCCTTGATCTCTTTTTCTCTATAAGGGATTTCTCCTCCACCTCCTCTTTTTCCTCCTCCACCCCTTCTTCTTCCTCCTCCACCCCTAGACGTTACAAGAAAACATCTGTGAGATAACAAAAAATAATAAAAGTTTACAAGATACCAAGCTTATAAAGTTTTGTGTACAAGTCCCTGTCATGGTTCCTTCCTCCTCTGAGATGGTGGATGGAAGCTTTGTTCGCTTGTCTCTAGCTGTCTCCTTCCTAGAAGGATGAGGAGCCCCTAGGGTGACTGCAGAGGAGGTGGAAGGAAACACACGGAGGGCACCCTGGGCTCTGCTGAGGGTCCCACACTCCCTGGGGCTGATTTGATCCAAAGGAGAAAGCAAAGGCCAGTGCTTGTTCACCTGGCCTCTTCTTTCTTCTTTTTTTTAAAATTAAATTATTTATTTGGCCGGGCTGGGTCTTAGCTGTAGCATGAGGGATCTAGTTCCCTGACCAGGGATTAAACCCAGACCCCCTGCATTGGGAACGCAGAGCCTTAACCACTGGACCACCAGGGAAGTCCCCTTCTTAGTTTTTTTAAGCACCTGGGTCAGGACCTTGTCAGGGACTGAATTTTATTTTATTTGGCCACATCACAAGGCTTGTGGGACCTTAGTTCCCAGACCAGAGATGGAAACCGGGCCCTTGGCAGTGAAAGCATGGAGTCTTAATCACTGGACTGCCAGGAAATTACCAGGGGCCTGATTTTTTTTTTTAAGACATACCTTAAAAAAAATTATTTATGTATGTATTTATTTTTGGCTGTGCTAGGTCTACATTGCTGTGTGGGTTTTCTCTTATTGCAGAGAGTGGGGCCTGCTCTTCATCTCAGCGCTCAGGGTTCTCATTGCAGAGGTTTCTCTTGTTGTAGAGCTTGGATTCTGGTCTGCAGGGACTCAGTAGTTGTGGTGGAAGGGCTTAGTTACTCCAAGGCATGTGAGGTCTTCCTGGACCAGGGATCAAACCCGTGTCCCTTGCATTGGCAGGTGGATTTACTGGACCACCAGGGAAATCCTAGGGGGTAGATTTTAAAGGTAAACACAGTTTATGGAGCAGAGACAAGCTGAAGCTAAGTACTATTGTATTGTTTAGTTGCTAAGTTGTGTCCAACTCATTTGCGACCCTGTGGACTGTGGCCCTCCTGGCTCCTCTGTCCATGGAATTCTCCAGGCAAGAATACTGGAGTGGGTTGCCATTTCCTCCTCTAAGGGATCTTTCCTATTCAGTGATCAAAGCCGAGTCTCCTGAATTGGCAGGCAGATTCTTTACCACTGAGTCAACTGGCAAGCCAAAATACTGCTGAAGTATACATCCTGGGGAGGGCTGGGATGGTGCTTCAGAGGCTTGATGGACCAGCTGGTGGCAGTGTGGAGTCTGGAGAGAACACGGATTTAGAGTCCGCTTGGTTCAGGACTTTTCATTTGCAAATGTCAGTGAGCAATTCAAATCTCAAACCAAAAACAGAGAAGGCAATGGCACCCAACTCCAGTACTCTTGCCTGGAAAATCCCATGGATGGAGGAGTCTGGTGGGCTGCAGTCCATGGGGTCGCTAAGAGTCAGACACAACTGAGCGACTTCACTTTCACTTTTCACTTTCATGCATTGGAGAAGGAAATGGCAACCCACTCCAGTGTTCTTGCCTGGAGAATCCCAGGGATGGGGGAGCCTGGTGGGCTGCCGTCTATGGGGTCGCACAGAGTCAGACACGACTAAAGTGACTTAGCAGCAGCAGCAGCAAACCAAAAAGAACATTTACTGGCTTATGGCTTCAGGCAGGGCTGGATCCAGAAGCTGAAAGACTGTCACCAGTACTCAGTAGCTCTCCATCTCTCCACTCTGCTGTCCTGTGCTGGCTTTACCCACTGTCAGGCTCTCCAGGCTTGGCGGCCCCCACATGTTTATGTTCAGCTCAGCTGCCCCAGCTTTCCTCTCCCAACTGTTCGAGCCAAAATCCTAAGCCTGATTCTTATTGGCTTGAATTGGGTCACGTGCCCATCTGTAAGCCAATCATTGAGGGTGAAATTACTTCCTGGGCCTGAGTCACATGTTTACCCCAGATTCTGGGACCAGGTTAGTCTCACTCAACAGTGTGAGCTGGGACCTCCCCAGTGGCCCAGTAGCTAAGACTCTGGACTCCAAATGCTGCTGGTTGGAGTTTAATCCCCGGTCAGGAAACTAGATCTCACATGACGCAACTAAGAATTTCCACACTGCAACTAGAGATTCTGAATGCTGCAACTAAGACCCAGCACAGCCAAATAGATAAATATTAAAAAAAAAAAAAAATGCCCACACAATATGAACTAAAATTAAGGGGCATTTCCCAAAGGAAGATGCAACTAGAAAAAGGGTGAATGGATGGTAGGCAAAAACTTCACAGACTCTCTCAGAGCAGCAACTTCTGCCACCACCTGGCTGTGTGACTTTGTCCAGGCCCCTTATCTTCTCTGAGCCTCAGCTGGAAACACAACTTGTTTCAGTCTTCATGTCCTTTCCTTTATAAAAACAAGGATGTGACAGAGGTATCCTGGGGCTCCTACTGTATTTGAAACCTCCATTGGACTAGATTATGAGGTGATTTATTAAGAATTCGGTTCCTTTGGCCTTGATAAGCAAAGGATGAGGAAGAGGAATGGAAACAATGATGCTGGCAAAGCATCAGAGTTTGCTTCCCCTTACGTTTCCTTAGAAGCGTTCAGCAAAGGGAAGGACAAAGTGGAGCCCGGATGCGCAGGAGACCCAGCTCAGGGCACAGGGGAGCAGGCAGCCCTGTCAAGGTCCTGGCCTGGCTGAATTTGTGTTAGAATCTCAATTCACCCTCTGGGGCCTTGGAGCACTCAGAGCTGAGCACAGATGGAGTCTGGCACCTCCATCTGGCCCTCTGTTCTTCTTGGGAAGGCCTGAGCCAAGGGGTCCTTACCTGTTTGCAAGGCATCTGGACAAGGTAGCATGTTGGTTTCAGGGTCCCAGGCACAGCTGGTCCCTGAGCACAATTCTGAGAGGTGGCTGCTTTCCCTTGGAGCCCTCAGGGCACTGCTGGAGGCTGGCCTGTGTGCAACTGACAGCTGACCTATTTATGAGTAACCTTTCTTTACCACCACTCTGCTGGTAACAAGGCTGGATGCATCGTGGTTCAGAAGAGGTGAGGGACGACCCATCACTCCTTCTGTTTCCCAGTGACTCAAAACCGGTTTGCCTGGAGCTGTGAATAAAACCCCAGATTCTTCCAGCTACTCCTCCCAACATCTCTCTTCTCTTCCTGGCATCACTTATAGGAGGGTTTCTTTGCTGTTATGTTTATCACAGTTTCCTATAGAGTTGTTTTTAAAAATTTTTATTGGTATACAGTTGACCTACGGTGCTTTGTTAGTTTCAGGTGTACAGTAAAGAGAATCTGTTATACATTTACATATATCTCTTTTTAAAATTCTCTTCCCATATAGGTCTTTACAGAGTATTGAGTCCAGTTCCCTGTGCCATAGAGTGAAGTGAAGTGAAGTCACTCAGTCGTGTCCAACTCTTTGCGACCCCATGGACTGTAGCCTCCAGGCTCCTCTGTCCATGGGATTTTCCAGGCAATAGTACTGGAGTGGATTGCCATTTCCTTCTCCAGGGGATCTTCCCGACCCAGGGATTGAACCCAGGTCTCCCACCTTGTAGACAGACGCTTTACCGTCTGAGCCACCAGTGCCATACAGTAGGTCCTTATTAATTATCTATTTTATTATTATACTGTATATATGTCAATCCCAGTCTTCCAATTTATCCATCTCCTCTCCCATAGAGTTTTATTCTCAAAGTGTATCAGAGTGACCTTTCCTGAACAGTCACTAGCCATCACATGCATGCATGCTGTGTGCTATGTCGCTCAGTGCTATGTCGCTCAGTCATGTACGACTCTTGTGTCCCCATGGACTGTTGCCAGCCAGGCTCTTCTGTCCATGGGATTCCCCAGGCAAAAATACCAGAGTGGGTTGTCATTTCCTACTCCAGGGGATCTTCCCAACCCAGGGATGAAACCTGTGCTCTTCTGTCTCCTGCATTGGCAGGCAGGTTCTTTACCTCTTGCGTCACCTGGGAAGCCCCTAAGCCAATACACTACGACTAAAAATGGAAGAGAAAATACATGGAAACATGAACCGTTATTTAAGAAGAAAAAACTGACCACCCTTCTGGTTCCAGTTACTAGGGGGTCTTTGCTCTGCTGAGCTCACTGTGTCTGCTCCCAGAGGACTCAGCCCACCGTCCCTCTAACTGTTGGTCTTTGGGACCCACTTCATGACTTTCCATCTGTTGCCTCCCACCAACTCTCTGCCACCTCAGTCCTCAGTCCACAGCTGGGGGTGGGGGTGCAAGGCAGTAGCACCATCCCTGAAACAATGTTTGCAAGTCAGATGGTGGCTGCGGCCATGAAATTCAAAGAAACTTGCTTCTTGGAAGGAGAGCTATGGCAAAACTAGGCAGCGTATTAAAAAGCAAAGACATCATTTTGCTGACAAAGGTCCATATAGTCAAAGCTGTGGTTTTCCCAGTAGTCATGTTCAGATGTGAGAGTTGGACCATAAAAAAGGCTAAGCACTGAAGAACTGATGTTTTCAAATTGTGGTGTTGAGAGTCCCTTGGACTGCAAGGAGATCAAAGCAGTCAATCATAAAGGAAATCAGTCCTGAATATTCATTGGAAGGACTGATGTTGAAGCTGAAGCTCCAATACTTTGGCCACCTGATGGGAAGAGCCAACTCATTGGAAAAGACCCTGTTGCTGGGAAAGATTGAAGGCAAAAGGAGAAGGGGGAGGCAGAAGATGAGACAGTTAAACAGCATCACTGACTCAATGGACATGAGTTTGAGCAAACTCCAAGAGATAGTGGAGGACAGGGAAGCCTGGTGTGTTGCCGTCCCTAGGGTTGCAAAGAGTTGGACACAACTCAGTGGCTAAGCAACAGCATGACTTACCTTTGTTCAAATATTGACAGGTCACAAAGCTCATTCACTACACTATCTGTTCTACTTAGCCCACCAGTAACAGTGGTGGTGGGGGTGGTGGTTTAGTCACTAAGTCGTGTCTGACTCTTTCGATCCCATGGACAGAGGAGATTGGCAGGCTACAGTCCATGGGATTCTCCAGGCAAGAATACTGGAGTGGGTTGCCATTTCCTTATCCAGGGGATCTTCCCAACCCAGGAATCAAACCCAGGTCTCCTGCATTATAGGAGGACTCTTTACCAACTGAGCTACAAGGGAAGCCCACCGGTAACAGTGGTTCCTACCATTTTTACTTCTTTTTTCCTGGAGGATTGGCTGAAGGAATTGATTGACAAAGGACTTGAGTTAGTTACAAATGGGTTAAAGTTTGTGATCTTTGTAGTTCCGCCTTTGGGTGAACTGGTCCACTAGTTAAGGAAGCAAGATAGGATCTTGAAAGTCTTGAACTATTTATATCTGCGCTTTTCTTTTTCTGGCTTCCTTTGCAACTCCTCCCTTAAGAGAAGGCATCAGAGTTGCTGGAGGCACAGAAGGAAAGCAAATGCAGAGAAACAATCAATAGCCCCTCAGGCCGGACTCAGCAGGAAAAATCTAGGGAAGCAGCAGAGTCACAGTGAGAGACTCAGGAAAGAGGAGGAAGAAAGAAGGCTCCCCCTTAGGTATGCTCAGACCATGGGAGAGTCCACCGGGGCTGGGGCAGGAGGGAAGAATGGGGCTGGGGCTGACCTGCGCAGAGGTGGTGGAGCAAAGGTGCAGAGCAGGTCAGTCCTCGGGAGACCCTCCCTACAAGTATTGGCCCTCCCCTACTCACCCTCAGTTGACAGTGTGATGCATCTGGTATTGAGGGGGGGCCGCCAGTAGTTTCCTGGGGCTGCCATAACAGATGACCACCAACTGGCTATCTTCAAACAAAACAGATTGTCTCACAGTTCTAGAGGCGGGGAGTCCAAGGTCAAGGTGTCGGCAGGCCTCTGGTCTCTACCTCAGGCTCTGGGGAGGATGCTTCCTGGCCTCTTCTACATGCTAGCAACCTTGATGGTCCTAGGCTTGCAGCTGCATCACCCAAACCAACCTCTGCCTCCATCATCACAAAGCCTTCTCCTTCATGGACATCTCTAAATCTCTCCTTAAAAGAACACCAGTCATTGGATTTAAGGCCCACCCTATTCCAGTATGACTTCATTTTTACTTTCATTTTTTGAATGTGTTTTTATGTTATGTTTTGGCCTCATCGAGAGGCATGTGGGAATCGAAGTTCCCTAACCAGGGACTGAAACTGTACCCCCTGCCTTGGAAGCATGGAGTCTCAAATATTTATTTTTATCTATTTATTTATTTGGCTGTACTGGATATTAGCTGTGGCATGCAGGCTGTTAGTTGTGTGGGATCTAGTTCCCTGACAAGGGATCAAACTCGGGCCCCCTGCACTGGGAGCATGGAGTCTTAACCACTGGACCACCCGACCTAATTTAGGAAAAAAAATTTAAGACATTTTAAAATTGAAATATTTTTGATGTACAATATTATATAAGTTACAAGTGTACAATGTAGTGGTTTGCAATGTTTTAAGTTTATACTCCACTTGCAGTATTATGAAATATAGGCTACATTCCCTGTGTTGTGTAATATATCCTTATAGCTTATTTTTTACATAATAGTTTGTATCTCTTAAGCCCCTGGGGCTTCCCAAGTGGCACAGTGGTAAAGAATCTGCCTGTTAGGAGATGCAAGAGACATTAGTTTGATCCCTGGCTTGGGAAGATTCCCTGGAGAAGGAAATGGTAACCCACTACAGAATTCTTGACAGGAAAATTCCATGGACAGAGGGACCTGGTGGGCTACAGTCCGTAAAGTCTCAAAGAGTCAGACATGACTGAGCAACTGAGCAACTGAGCACGTACCATACCAAACCCCTACCCCTCGTTGCTCCACCCCTTCCCTCTTCCCACTAGTAACCACTAGTTTGTTCTCTATGTCTGTGGGTATGCTTCTTTTTTTGCTATATTCACTAACTTGCTGTATTTTTTAGATTCCACACATAAGTGATGCTATATCATAGTATGACCTCCTGTTAACTTGACTGTATCTGCAAAGAGCCTATTTGCAAATGAGGTCACATTCACAGGTTCTGGGGGCTGGGATTAGGTCATGCATTTTAGGGGAGAGGGACACAATTTAATCTACACCAGGGCCCTTCAGGGCCCTGCTGAAGCTAAAACTCCAATACTTTGGCCACCTGATGAGAAGAACTGACTCATTGGAAAAGACCCTGATGCTGGGAAAGATCGAAGGCAGGAGGAGAAGGGGATGACAGAGGATGACATGGTTAGATGGCATCACCAACTCAATGGATGTGAGTTAGAGCAAGCTCTGGGGATTGGTGATAGACAGGGAAGCCTGGCGTGCTGCAGTCCATGGGGTTGCAAAGACTTGGACACAACTGAGAGACTGAACTGAACTGAGGGTCCTTCAGGGAGAAGAGGACAAATGCCAATGTACTGGGGCACCCAATCTAGCAGGCTAGGCTTGTGTGAATAACAACATGGAGGCCAGCGTGGCTGGAGCAAAATGGGCCAGGATGAGAGAAGCCGGGAATGAAACTGGAGGAAAAACACACGTAGATCAAGGAGCACTTTGTAGGCCCCTGGTTAATCCTCTGGGTTTTCTCTGACCTACTTGGAGGCCAGTGGGGGAGTTTATTGGAAGGACTGATGCTGAAGCTGAAACCTCAATACTTTGGCCACCTGATGTGAAGATCTGACTCATTGGAAAAGACCCTGATGCTGGGAAGGATTGAAGGCAAAAGGAGAAGAGGGTGACAGAGGATGAGATGGCTGGATGGTATCACTGACTCAGTGGACATGAGTTTGAGCAAACTCCGGGAGATGGTGAAGGACAGGGAAGCCTGGTGTTCTGCAGTCCATGGGGTCACAGAATCAGTCACGACTGAACAATTGAACCGCAAGGCAAATCTTACTAAGTTTTAAAACCATCCATCTTGTGGCTCTAATGAGGATAGACTGTCAGAGGTGAGGAGACAAGTATGAGGAAACTAAACCAAAATCCAGGTGAGAAATGGCAGCTTCTGGACCAGGGCAGAAGCCCTGGAGGTTGTTAGACATGCTCAGAGCCTGTTTCTATGTTCAAGGCAGGATTGATTCACTCACAGAGTCCATGTGGGGTATGTAAGGAAGGGAGTCAAGGACGATTCCAGGGGCTTCCTGGTGGTCTGGTGGTTAAGACTCTATACTTCCCCTTGCAGTTTGATCCCTGGTTGAGGAACTAATATCCCACATGCCTCAATACACGACTGAGGGGAAAAAAAAGAAAAGGATGATTCCAAGAGATACTATACTGCTTTGGGAGACATCTCCTATGTTCTCTTTGCTGCAAGTAATAATAAATCCTTCTTTCTCCTGATTAAGAAAAAAAAAAAAAGGATGAGTTCATGATTCTTGCCTTGAACAACTGGAAGGATGGAGTAGCTATCAAGTGAGATGAGGAAATGCAAGAAAGGAGCAGGCTCAAAGAAATGAAAGCTTAGCTTGATCTGGACCCTTGTAAATGTAACATGCCCATTTGACTTCCATGTAGGCATATATGAGTCTCCAGTTCTGGGAAAAGGTCTGGGCTGGACATATACATTTAGCAATGGTTAGTGTATAGTTTCATTTGTTTCTTTTTCAGCCATGCCATGAAGGATCTTAGTTCCCTGACCATATATCAAACCCTTGCCCCCTGCAGTGGAAGCCTGGACCCCTAACCACTGTACCACCAGGGAAATTCCTGTATGTTTTCATTTACAGTTGTAAGTGCAGACGTAGCACCCAAGTTGTGAGTGTAGAGAGACAAGAGAAGAAAGCTGAGGTCTGGGCCTTGGGCAATCCAATGTTTGGAGATGGGGAGACTAAAAAGAAAAGCAGTTCCCAGATTTCCCCCCAGTTTAAATATTTGTTTAAAAATAAATAAATAAATAAATATTTGTTTAACTCTTTAGATAATTGAAATTGTATTTTGTGTGGGGTGAGAAATAAGATTCCACGCTGATTTCTACCTCCCTGCCCCCTGGAAAGTCACAGTAAATAACTTTTATCTGGAAGGACTCTTCCAGGTCTAATCCCCCAGCTTAATAATTATGGATGGACCATTCTGCCATGTATCCATGTATTCACTGGTAAAATTGCAAGTACTGAACCAAAGTAATTCAAGATGACCCATTCAAATCTGTTCTCAGAAATGCAGTGCAGCTTATTTACCAACCTCAGAAGAGTGCCATGCAGTTAGTGAAATGCCAAGCATTAGCAGGCTTCCAAGGTACCTGCTAGATCCTAAATGATGCTCCGCTCCCAGGAAAAAGGCTGGTATGGAAAGGGAACAAATATTTGTGCAATAGACCAATTGTTACAGATGGTTCAGACATACTTATCTTTTGTGAATAAGTAAAAGTTCTGATTTTGAGTGGAGATGTGAATAAAGAATGCTCTTTATCTTAACTCTTAAGAGTTAAGATGCTCTTTTTAATGAGCCTCAAAAGTTGACTTGTGTTCCTCCATAAGGAACAGGTTGACAAAAGAGGATATCAGCCAGAATCTCGATGATCTGGCTAGTGTATCCCTTGTGCATTTCCTCAGTGCAAGGAACCATCCTATGGATGTTAACTGCACCTTATTCTTTTGGATGATTTATTGCATTTATATAATTCCTTTAGAATTTTTGTGCTTTTGATTGATTTCATTAGAAACACAAAATATTTTATTACAGAAAATACCTTCTAAGATTTTTTACATTTCTTTAGCTTTCCTTTTTTTTATATGAAGGCTCTTCTGAATGAACATTAATGACAAGGAGATGGATTATTGATTTCTGAGGTTTATATTGAAGGTAATATGATTTTAAACATGAGTTTGCCACATTAGAATGGATATAGCATTTATCTGAAAAGGTGATAATTATTTGAAACAAGGAAATGCTGAAGGGTATCAGCATTTAAGGTTAACAGTCAGACATGACTTAAGCAACCTCTCACACATCTGGTCAAACCAATGAAACATTTGTAATCTAAAGATTCCATATCCTGAGTCAGATCTTTGTCAACAAATAATGGTAACACAAAGATATCTGTGAAATTATTTATAAATTAGCCAAGTTAAGAGTGAGCCAAATGATCCTATAAAGACTATAACCTTTTAGATAAGCACTATTAAATAATGAACTGTAAAACAGAGAGAACCATAATATATAGATGGGTAATGATTATAATGAACATTCTTAATAGTCTTGGCATCCATCAGAAAACCTATAACTTCGATGACATAGTGAAGAGACTGTTCTGGACTCAAACCAAAATAATTAAATGGTAATATTTTACCAGATAAAAACCAAGAATGAACTACTTTTTATTGCTGCAAGGTATAAACAGAATTCATAAGAAGGGATTTTGACGAATATGCAATTAAATCGCACTCAGGGGAAAGAACTTCATTGGCTGGAAGCACTTTCTGCATTTGTGAATTTGAAGGTGAACCAATACACTTTTTGGAAGAGAAATTTCCTTTTCCAGAAACAGCCAGGACCTCTTTTTGTTGTGCCACCAAATATACAAAAATAAGAGATGAGTTATTTCAAACATTTGTTCAATTGAAGTTTTTTAGAAAAATGTTTTCATGCTGCATAGTTTGGCGTTTAGCTGAGAAGTCAATCTGCTAATTTTCACTGCTCAGAATCCTCTAAAAATAATGTGATTTGGGGAAGTGTAGCTGATTAATGACCATGAACTTGCAAAGACAAACAACTGATACTTGATTCTCATGAAACTGAATATCAGATAGTTGGAGGGAAAACAACAACATTTATAAGTTTCATATCTTCTTTAAAAAATTCATTTATTTATTTACTGTGCTGTGCTGGGTCTTAGTTGTGGCATGTGGGATCTAGACCCCTGATTAGGGATTGAACCTGAGCCCCTGGCATTGGGAGCATGGAGTCAGCCATGGGACCACCAGGCAAGTCCCTGTAAATTTCATATGCTCTATGAATATAAATATATATATTTACTGTTTATTTCCAATTAGAAATACCTTAGTTACCTAGAGCTGAATTTAGTCCTTGAAGGTTTATCCAATATGTGCTCAAATATTAAAATATTTAGAATCGTATATGTCATTGTTTCAGGGTTCATATTTACATGAACATTTGGTGATTCTGGAGAAGAGAGAAAGAGCAAAAGGGGCAGGATCTCTGCCTCTTGGTCCCCTGTCCCTTACCTCCAGCCCTAAATTATTCTGTAACTTGATGACTACTGCAGGCAGAGGTCATTTTTTATGTGACTTTTTAATGAATTGGCTGTTTCATGCACAGCTATTTTCATGTCATGAGACAGTGGAGTGAAAGGTTCAAGGCTGAGGGAGGTCCCATCCATTCATCAGCAGAGTCATGTAGAAATCCTTGTCCTTAGCAGGAAAAAGAGAAGCAGCTTGATTTCAAAGTTCTCACTCAGCAGAGAGAGTAAGCCTCTAAGTCAGCACCCCTTGGATGACCTTTCCCTCATGCAGTAGTGTGTCATCCTTTTCTGAATCTTGGACCCTCTTTGAAAACCCAAGAAGCATTATGGAGCCACCTATTGTTAACAGCCAACTCACTAGAAAAGATCCTGATGCTGGGGAAGTTTGAGGGCAGAAGGAAAGGGGGGCGACAGAGGATGAGATGGTTGGATGGCGTCATCAACTCAGTAAGTTTGAGTTTGAGCAGACTCCAGGAGATAGTGAAGGACAGGGAAGCCTGGTATGCTGCACTCTGTGGGGGTCTCAAAGAGTTGGACACCACTTAGTGACTGAACAACAACTACAAGAGAGTGCGTATGTCAGGCACTCACACAGACACACACACACATGCATGTGTGTACACACACACGCACATCCACATTTTCTTCATATAATATCTGGGGCTCTGTGACATCAGAATCAGATGTCTTCCCTGGTGTTTCAGTGGTTCAGAATCGCCTTGCAATGCAAGGGACACCATTTTGATCCCTGGCTGGGGAAGATTCCACGTGCCATAGAGCAACTAAACCCGTGTGCCACAACCACAACAAAGCCCACATGCCACAACTACTGAAGCCCAGGTACCTAGAGCCTGTGCTCCGCAGGAGAAGCCACTGCAAGGAGAAGCCCGTGCACAGCCCCTGCTCACCACAACTAGAGAAAGGCTGCATGGAGCAAGAAAGACCCACCACAGCCAAAAATAAGTAAATAAATATTTTTTTTAAACCACAAGAATCAGATGTTTCCTTAGATGTAGAAGAAAAGCATTTGTTCCTGGCTTAAAATGTGAACCACACTCTTTAAATCACTTTTTAAAATAAACAAGTGTGGGACTTTCCTGGCAGTCGTGTGGCTAAGACTCCAGGCTCCAATGCAGGAGGCCCTGGTTCGATCCCTCGTCAGGAAACTAGATTCCATGTGCTGCAATTAAGACAGAGTGCAGCCAAAAAAATAAATAAAATATTTAAAATACATGAGTGCTGTGCACAAGCCCACTTAAAGGACTTGTGCTTGACTCACAGATATGGAGAACAGACTTGTGGTTGTGGATGAGTTTGGGCTTAGCAGATGCAATCTATTATATATAGAATTGGATAAACAATAAAGTCCTACTGTATAGCACAGGGAACTATATTCAACATTCTGTGATTAAACCATAATGAAAAGAATATGAAAAAGAATATATACGTGTAACTGAATCACTTTGCTGTACTGCAGAAATTAACACAACACTGTAAATCAACTCTACCCCTACAAAATTCAAAAAAGAAAGGACCTGTGCTTAATGATGTTACAAAGTCTAGACCAGCATCTAGTCTGAATTAATAGGTGGTTTCACACCATTACTTATATTTTGCGCTTCTGTAAACATTTGTTCTGTGGCTCTGTGATTCTAGCAACACTCACCAGGGAGTGGGGAAGCTGATGAGAGAGGCCAATTCCCCATTGCTGAGCCTGTTTCCTGATCGAGAACAAAGACAACATTTGGATTAGTCAGCAGTTCTTAGAGTGAGGTCTTAAAGGACCCTTATTGGGGTCTGTGGGGTTAAAACTATTTTTGCAACAAACTAGGATATGATTTGGTTAAACTGAGGGAATTGGTGATGGACAGGGAGGCCTGGCGTGCTGCGATTCATGGGGCTGCAAAAAGTCGGACACGACTGAGCAACTGAACTGAACTGAGGATACAATTTGCCTTTTTTCAGTCCCATCCAATGGGGAGTATGCAGTGGAGTTTCCCAGAGGCTATGTGACCTGTGATGATGCTATCATTCTGACATCCAAAGGAATGTGCATTTGTAGATTCTTTGAATTCAAAATTTCTTTTAATATTTTGAGTATCTATTTGGCTGTGATCTTCCATCTTCATTGTGGTGTGTGGGATCTAGTTTCCTGACCAGGGATTGAACCCTGGCTCCCCATATTGGGAGCATGGCATCTTCACCACTGGACCACCAGGGAAGTCCCATATTTGTGTATTCTTATGTTTCAAAGACAGTGGATACAATTCATATTGGAGAGAAAAAACCTACCTAAACAAAAGCTCTTAGCATCACTCTAGTAGCTTCCTGGGACTATTGCAACAAAGGACCACAACCTGGATGGCTTAAAATGACAGATATTTATTATCTTGCAGCTCTGGAGTCTAAAAGTCCAGTATGAAGGTATTGGCCAGGTTGGTTCCCTTTGAGAGCTGTGATAGAGACTGTTCCATGTTTCCCTCTAGCTCTGGTGACTGCCAACAATCTCTGTGATTCTCAGCTTGTAGACACAGCATAAGCCCTCTGCCTCCATCCCTCTGACGTTCTCCCTGAGTATCTGTGTTTTCACATGGCCATCTTCTTATGAGGACATGGGTCATATTGTACAAGGTACACACCCTACTCCAGTATGTTGTTCAGTCACTAAGTTGTGTCTGACTCTTTGTGACTCCACGGACTGCAGCACTCCAGGCTTCCCTGTCCTTCACTATCTCCCAGAGTTTGTTCAAATTCATGTCTCTTGAATCGGTGATGCTATCTAACCATCTTATCCTCTGTCATTCCCTTCTCCTCCTGCCCTCAATCTTTCCTAGCATCAGGGTTTTTTCCAGTGAGTAGGCTCTTCACATCAGGTATACAAAGTATTGGAGCTTCAGCTTCAGCATCAGTCCTTCCAATGAATATTCAGGGTTGATTTCCTTTAGGATTGATCAGTTTGCTCTCCTTGCTGTCCAAGGGACTTTCAGTAGTCTTCTCCAGTACGACAATTAGAAAGCATCAATTCTTTGGTACTCAGTCTTCTTTATGGTCCAACTCTCACATCTGTACATGACTACAGGAAAAACCAAAGCTTGGTCTATACAGACCTTTGTCAGCAAAGTGAGGTCTCATCTTTTTCTTTTTTCTTTTCCAGGAGAAGGAAGGATTTATTAGTACTTACAGCAAGTAAGAACACTACCACCGCAGAGCTTTTCTAAAGCAGTGTCTTGCAGTATGACCTCATCTTAATTAGTTGTCTCTGCAATGACCTTTCTTCCAAACAAGGTCACATTCTGAGGTGGCAGGGGTGAGGATCTCAATATCTTTTCTGAAGGACACAATTCAACCCAAAACAGTCACTGATAATATTTAAGTTTCTGAAACCACCGTCTGATGAGTGGGGGTTCTACAGTCATGAGGCATTATGAGATTCTAAGATAAATTTTCATGGATTTGAAATACTTGGCTTCTGTTAAGTTTGTACTTTTCTCACCTTGCTTATATGCAGAGTACATCATGCAAAATGCCTGGTTGGATGAATCACAAGCTGGAATCAAGATTGCCAGGAGAAATATCAGCAACCTCAGACATGCAGATAACACTTTAACAGCAGAAAGTGAACAGGAACTAAAGAGCCTCTTGATGAAGGTGAAAGAGGAGAGTGAAAAAGCTGGCTTAAAACTCAGCATTCAAGAAACTAAGATCATGGCATCTGGTCCCAACACTTCATGACAAATAGATGGGGAAAAAGTGGAAACAGTGACAGATTTTATTTTCTTGGGCTCCAAAATAATTGCAGATGGTGACTGCAGCCATGAAATTAAAAGATGCTTGCTTCTTGGAAGGAAAGCTATGACAAAACTAGACAGCATAATAAAAAGCAAAGACATCACTTTGCCAACAAAGGTCCATATAGTCAAAGTTATTGTTTTTCCAGCAGTCATGTACAGATGTGAAAGTTGGACAATAAAGAAGGCTGAACCCCAAAGAATAGATTCTTTCAAATTGTGATTCTGGAGAAGACTTTTGAGAGTCCCCTGGACATCAGGAGAGCAAAACCTAAAGAAAATCAACCCTGTATATTCATTGGAAGGATTGATGCTGAAGCTGAAGCTCCAATACTTTGGCCACCTGATCTGAAGAGCTGACTCATTGGAAAAGACCCTGGAAAGATTTAGGGCAGAAAGAGAAGAGGGTGACAGAGGATGAGATAGCATCATGGACTCAATGGACATGAATCTGAGCAAACTCTGGGAGACTGTGAAAGGCATGCTGCAGTCCATGGGGTCGAAAAGATGGGACAGGACCTAGTGACTGAACAACAACAACATCTTGCTTTTAGGGATATTTGTATGTTTACATTATCCTGAGGATCTAGTAAACATACACATCCTTGACTAGATAAGACAATTGCTGTTGTCATTCATAGGAACCATTTTATTGATTTGTAGATGTTTATATTTACCTCAGAGATCAAAATATCAGTTTAAAAAAAAAGTGACATAAACTGAATGTATAGCTGTCAACAGTGCCCCCGGTGATTAGAAGCACTGATACCAAAGTCTTTTCATGGGGATTGAAGTCAGATAAAAGATTCTCCACTCTGAACAGGGATACATTTCAAAGGGGCTCTCTAGGTGGCTCAGTTCAGTTCAGTTCAGTAGCTCAGTAGTGTCCGACTCTTTGAGATCCCACGGACTGCAGCACACCAACTGCTGGAATTGTCCATTGCCAACTCCCAGAGTTTACTCAAACTCCTGTCCATTGAGTCAATGATGCCATCCAACGTCTCATCCTCTGTCATCCCCTTCTCCTCCTGCCTTCAATCTTTCCTAGCATCAGGGTCTTTTCAAATGAGTCAGTTCTTTGCATCAGGTGGCCAAAGTATTGGAGTTTCAGCTTCATCAACAATCCTTCCAATGAACATTCAGGGCTGATTTCCTTTAGGATGGACTGGTTCAGTGGTAAAGAATCCATCTGTCAATGCAGGAGATCCAGGTTGATTCCTGGGTCAAGACCCCCTGGAGGAGGAAATGGCAACCCACTCCAGTATTCTTGCCTAGACAATCCTATGGACAGAGAAGCCTAGTGGGCTACAGTTCATAGGGTCATAAAGAATTAGATATAATTCAGTGACTGAGCAATACAAATTAAACATTTCAAAGAGCTGTTTCCTAAACTGGATCTTAAATCCCATTCAGTTCAGCTTTGAGATTCTATGCAAAGCAATGGGACCTTTGTTTACTTGGAAGGGCGCTTGACACTTCTCTTATCTGTTACTGAGCTTATCTAAATTGGTGAAAAGGTCTTTGTAAACTGAGCACCAGGATTTGTGTTTAAAAATGTGGAGAAGAAAGAAAATGGCTTTTTCTAATACTATGAGGAGTCTGTGATTAGCGTTTGTTTCCTTAAATTAAAAAAAAATTGAACTGTAGTTGATTTACAATATTGTTTTATTTTCGGGTGTACAGCAAAGTGATTCCTTGAATATTTTTTTTTTCCTTGAATATTTAAAAAAATTTTTTTGTTAATACAGGAGATAATAGATTTTGAAAAAAAATTTTTCTTCATATTTACTTCAGGTTTTTGTTCTGTTTCATTTGTTTTTGTCTTTTTGGTCAGTTTGTTTGATTTTAGTTCCTGGCTTCCCTGCTGGCTTAGACAATAAGGAATCTGCCAGCAATGATGGAGACCCAGGTTCAAGTACTTGGTTGGGAAGATCCGCTGGAGAAGGACATGGCAACCCACTCTAGTACTCCTGCCTGGAGAATTCCATGGACAGAGGAGCCTGGTGGGCTCAGTCCCTCGGGGTCAAAAAGAGTTGGACACAATTGAGTGACTAACACTTTCACTTTTCCCCAGGATAGAGGTGGTGATCAGTTGTCTCAAATACTGCTGATGGATCAAGAAAGTAGAGGACAGAATCGCCTCTTCTTTCTAGTAATGTGGAGTTCATGTTGACCTCAAGAGGAAAAGTTTTGGCGCAGAGGTTGAATCAACATGAGATTGGAGTGGATTTAAAAGAGAAGGGGAGGGACTTCTCTGGTGGTCTCCAGAAGTTGGTGATGGACAGGGAGGCCTGGCGTGCTGCAGTTTATGGGGTCACAAAGAATCAGATATGACTGAGCAATTGAACTGAACTCCCTGGTGGTCCAGTGGTTAAGAATCTGTCTTACAATGCAAGGGACATCAGTTTGATCCCTAGTCTGGGAAGATCCCATATGCAGTGGAGCAACTAAGCCTGTGCACCACCAACACTGAAGCCTGCATGCTAGAACCCATGCATCGCAAGACAAGCCACTGCAATAAGCAGCTCACACAGCACAACCAGACAGTAGCCTCTACTTGCTACAGTGAGAGAAAGACCACACACAACAGCAAAACCCAGCACAGCCAGCAAGAAATAAATAAAAGAGAGAGAGAATGGGAGGGACTTCCCTGGTGGTCCAGTGGTTAAGACTTCACCTTCCAATGCAGGGAGTGTGGGTTCAATCCCTGGTTGGGGAGCTAAGATCACACATGCCTACTGATCAAAAAAAAAAAAAAAAAAAAAAACCACATAAACAACAGAAGTAGTATTGTAACAAATTCAATAAAGATTTACCAAATAAATGAGAGAGAATGGGAAAAGAGGAACCGAAGGAAGCAAGTATAGGTCATTCTTTCAAAGGTGTTTTGCTTCTAAAGGGAGCAAAGAAATGGGGGAGTATGTAACATGTTTAAGTGTGGTCAACAGAAGGCCTAAGGTGGAAGAAAAAACATCTTAGCTTTATTCTAATGAGAATGAGCTAGCAGAAAGCAAGAAATTGATGTAGCAGGGAGAAGGGTAAGTTGCTAAGCGGTGATGTTGTTCAGTCGCACAGTCGTGTCCAACTCTTTGTGACCCCACGGACTGCAGCATGCCAGGCCTCTCTGTCCCTTACCATCTCCTGTTCATATCCAAGTTCATACCAAGTTCATATCCACTGCATCGGTGATGCCATCCAGCTATCTCATCCTCTGACGGCCTCTTCTCCTTCTGCTTTCAGTCTTTCCCAACATCAGGGACCTTTCCAATGAGCCAACTGCTCACATTAGATGAACAAAATACTGGAGTTTCAGCTTCAGTATCAGTCCTTCCAGTGAGTATTTAGGGTTGATTTCCCTTAAGTTTGACTGGTTTGATCTCCTTGCTGTCCAAGGGACTCTCAGGAGTCTTCTCCAGCACCACAGTTCAAAGGCATCGATTCTTTGGTGCTCTGCCTTCTTTATGGTCCAGCTCTCACAAGTGCACGTGACCACTGTAAAGACCATAGCTTTGACTATATGGACCTTTGTTGATAGAGTAATGTCTCTGCTTTTCAATACACTGTCTAGGTTTGTCATAGCTTTCCTGCCAAGAAGCAAAGGTCTTCTGATTTCATGGCTGCAGTTACCATCCGGAGTGATTTTAGAGCCCAAGAAGAGGAAATCTGTCAGTACTCTGTCCAGTACTGACACCTTTTCCCCTTCTATTTGCCATGAAGTAATGGGCCTGGATGCCATGATCTTAGTTTTTTTAATATTTAGTTTTAAGCCAGCTCTTTCACTCTTCTGCTGAGTGATTCCTGGAGTAATGATGGGATCAAGGGCAGGAGCAGAGGGTGGGGCTTTGACAGGACCACTGATGATGCATGTGTAACAGCTGGCAGGAAGCCAGGATGTGGGGGCTTAGAGAAGGATAGATGGATGGATGTGGGGAGGGGGCAGTTTGCAGAGTTTCTCTGCTAATTGCATCCACACCCAAGATGAACCTGGAAAGAAGGAATGAGGTGTTGGAGGTTTGAGGAGACAGGAGAGGATGTGAAATCACAGGCAAGAAAATTGGGAGAGCAATGAACCTGGGTTAGTATTGTATGATTGCCAAGGGCATTAAGAGGCCACTTGAGGTTTGCGGTCATGAATTTAAAATGAAAGCAGGCGGTGTGATGTCAGCCTCATCAGGCTGGACAGGTGCAGGTGCCTAGTAGGCAGCAAGTTGGAATTATCCCCATGGTTGTTGGTTTGCCCAGGAAACACTAGGAAGCAAGAGGTGGGGTATTGCTGAGGATACATGCGAGGGAGAGGGTTGAGGGATTGACCATAGAATGTAAACAGGGACGGGGAGAAAAGACAGCATGAGGTCACTGGAGATATGGTATTAGGACTTGATCCAGATTTGGGTGCAAAAGACAAGAATCCGAATTCTCAAACACACAGGTATTTGCCATGATGCACACACAGCCTAACCACATGGTCTCGGAAAATATTTAAAATAAAAACAATGCCCGGCTTCCCTGTGGGGCTCAGTTGTAAAGAATCCACCTGCCGATGCAGGAGACATGGGTTTGATCCCAGGTCCAGGAAGATTCCACATGTTGCAGAACAACTAAGCCTGTGCACCACAACCATTGAGGCTGTGCTCTTGAGCCCACGTGCCACAACTACAGAAGCCAGAGCACCCTAAAGCCTGTGCTCCGTAACAAGAGAAGCCACCACAATCAGAAGCCTGTGCAAGGCAACTAGAGAATAGCCCCCCGTCATTGAAAACAGAGAAAAGCCCGTGTAGCAATGAAGACCTAGCACAGCCAATAACTTCATTAATTAAAAGAAAAAATAAACAATGACTGTAGCTTTCCATACTCAATATTTGTATGTCTATTTTAATCTGTATTAACCTTGACTATTGTAAACATTATAGGGCAAAGCACTTATTTTAGATGAGATAGAAAATGATTCAATGTATTCTAGTAACTTTAGCTAAGTAATTATGTTTGCTCTCCTACATTAATTTCAGCAGTTTAAAAGGTGAGGAGTTCCTTGGTAGCCTAGTGGTTAGGATTCCAGGCTTTCAGTGCAGTGGCCTGGATTTATTTCCTGGTCAGGGAACTGAGATGCTGCAAGCTGAGCGATTCAGGGGAAAAAAAATAAAGGTAAAAGAAATGGGCAAATAGAAATGCAAGTGAGCACAGACTGTTTATATAGTCAACTCTCTAGATTCAGAAAGGGGTAAGTCCTCCTGAATTTAAGGACCTAGAGTGTCCTTAAAAGTGAAGAGATGGTAGGATCAATGGATTAGATATCCCACTGGAGTCAAAGTATTGTTGGAATGGGGTAATAGAGGAATGACAACAGAGCCAGAAGGAGGTGTTTATAGGATGAGATGCCTGACACTAAAATTAGGTAGAGGTGGCAGCGTTTGGAAATATAAGGTTTGGGACAAAGAGCATTGGAGGACAGAAGTTCAAGTTCACGAAGCTAAGTGGTTGGTATCACCTCCCACCCACTAGCAGGACTGCTATTAAAAAAAAGAAAGAAAGCAGAAAATGACAAGTGCAGGTGAGGATGTGGAGAATTTTGAACCCTGATATACTGTTAGTGGGAATGTAAAATGGTGCAGCTACTTTGGAAAATAGTATGGTATTTTGTCAAAAAATTACAAATAAAATTACCATATGATCCACCAATTCCACTTCTGTGGTGGTGGTTTAGTCACTAAGTTGTGTCTGACTCCTGCAACCCCATGAACTGTAGCCTGCCAAGCTCCTCTGTCCATGGGATTTCCCAGGCAAGAACACTGGAGTGGGTTGCCATTTCCTTCTCTAGGGGATCTTTTCAACCCTGCGATTGAACCCGTGTCTCCTTTATTGCAGTTGGATTCTTTACCAATGAGCCACCAGGGAATCCCATTCCACTTCTGTATATATCCCCAAAGAAAGGAAAGCAGGGTCTCAAAGAGATAGGGTGTTTGTATGCCTATATTCATAGCAGCATTATTTGCAATAGCCAAAAGTCCAACTAGATGAAGCAACCTAAACGTCTGTTGACCAATGAATGGATAAACAAAGTATGGTAAGTATATACAATGGAATACTGCTGCTGCTGCTGCTAAGTTGCTTCAGTCGTATCCGACTCTGTGCGACCCCATAGACGGCAGCCCACCAGGCCCCCCCGTTTCTGGGATTCTCCAGGCAAGAACACTGGAGTGGGGTGCCATTTCCTTCTCCAATGCATGAAAGTGAAAAGTGAAAGTGAAGTCGCTCAGTCGTATCCGACTCTTAGCAACCCCATGGACTGCAGCCTACCAGGCTCCTCCATCCATGGGATTTTCCAGGCAAGGGTACTGGAGTGGGGTGCCATTGCCTTCTCTGAATGGAATACTATGCAGCCTTAAAAAAGAAATTCTGACACATGCTGCAACATGAATAAGCTGTGAAAGTGCTATACACTGAACTGTGTTCCCTAGAAAATTATATCATCATATCTTGAAGCCCTAATCCCCTATGTCACTGGATTTAGGCATAGTGCCTTTTGGAAGTGACCAAGGCTAAGTCATTAGGATGGGGCCCTAATCCAATGGACTGGTGTCCCTACAAAAAGATGAACAGGCAAGAGGGATGTGTGCACAGAAGAAAGGGCACCTGAGGACACTGGGAGAAGGTGGCTGTCTGCAGGCCAAGGAGAGAGGCCTCATGAAAAACCAACTCTGCCAGTACCTTGATCTTAGACTTCCAGCTTCCAGAACCATGAGGAAATAAATTTCTGTTGTTTAAACCATCCAGTCTGTGTATTTTGTTAGGGCAGCCCTAGCAAATCAATATAAGGGCATTATGTTAAGTGAAATAAGCCAGTGACAATAAGACAAATACTATTTGATTTTACTTATGGAAGATACCTAAAGTCAATAGACCTGGGATTTCCCTGGCAGTCTAGTGGTTAAGACTCAGTGCTTCCACTGAGGAGGGCACAGGTTAGATTTCTGGTCAGGGAACTAAGATCCCACATACTACATGGAGGAAGAAGTGGAGAGTTATAATTTAATGGATATAGAGCTGTAATTTTGTAAGATTTGCATCTTGTAAATGGAGGCTGGTTGCACAACAATGGGAAGGTATGTAACACTCCTGAGCTATGCATTTATAAATAGTTAGGATGATAAATTCTTTGTTAGGTATGTTTTACCACATACACACACAAAAGAAGCTAAGTTGTTAGATCATCTATGTGTATACTGAAACTATTAAGACAATAAGAATTAAGATGTGAGAGATTGAAAATCTTTTTATGTTTATTGGACTTACAGATTCTCCTGTAGATCTTATCCTCTTCCCACTTTTCTACTGCTTTTTTCTTTTTTCACATATACTTACAAGCTTTCTTTATATATTCCAATCACTAATCCTTTCATAGTAATGGAAATTACAAATGATCTAACCAATCTGTGAGTATCACTTACTTTGACACAACATCATAAAAAGTCTTTATATTGTAGTCAAATGTGTCTTTGAACAGTTTGTCCTTTTTGAGTCTTGTTCAAAAACTTCTCATGTATTTCACTTCAAAATTTCTTAATTTTGTATTTCACATTTGAGTCTCTAAATCATATTATTTGATTTCTATATTAGATTTTTGGTCAGTATGAAAAGGCAAAAATATATTTTTGATATTCAATATTGAATATTGGCTTCCCTGATAGCTCAGTTGGTGAAGAACCTGCTGGCAATGCAGGAGACCCTGGCTTGATTCCTGGGTTGGGAAGATCCCCTGGAGAAGGGAAGGACTACCCACTCCAGTATTCTGGCCTGGAGAATTCCATGGACTGTATAGTCCATGGGGTTGCAAAGAGTCAGACACGACTGAGCAACTTTCACTTCACTGAATATATATTTAATATAGATATTGTATATTGAACAGTATGAAAAGGCAAAATGATATGACATGAAAGATGAACTCCTCAGGTTGGTAGGTGGATAATATGCTACCGGAGAAGAGTGGAGGAATAACTCCAGAAAGAATGAGGAGATGGAGCCAAAGAGAAAACAATGCCCAGTTGTGGATGGGACTGGTGATGGAAGTAAAGCCCGATGCTGTAAAGAACAATACTGCACAGGAACCTGGAATGTTAAATCCATGAATCAAGGTAAATTGTAAGTGGTCAAACAGGAGATGGCAAGAGTAAACATCGACATTTTAGGAATCAGTGAACTAAAATGGATCAGAATGGGTGAATTTAATTCAGATGACCATTATATCTACTACTGTGGGCAAGAATCCCTTAGAAGAAATGGAGTAGCCCTCATAGTCAACAAAGAATCTGAAATGCAGTACTTGGATTCAGTCTCAAAAATGACAGAATGATCTTTGTTCATTTCCAAGGCAAACCATTCAATATCATAGTAATCCAAGTCTATGTCCCAACCACTAAAGCTGAAGAAGCTGAAGTTTAACAGTTCTATGATGACCAATAAGACCTTCTAGAACTAATATATCCTTGTTTGTATCAGGGTGGCAAGGTTTTAATAAGTTGTCCTGGGCCTGAACTGCATGTTTCCTTATGGGGCTGTTCTAATACCTTAGGATATCCTAAGGATATCCCAAAATATCCTTTACATCATAGGGGACTGGAATGCAAAAGTAGGAAGTCAAGAGATACCTGGAATAACAGGCAAGTTTGGCTTTGGAGTACAAAACGAAGCAGGGCAAAGGCTAACAGAGTTTTGCCAAAAGAATGCACTGGTCACAGCAAACACCATAACATACCAGCAACACGAGATGACTCTACACATGGACATCACCAGATGGTCAATACCGAAATCAGATTGATTATATTCTTTGCAGCTGAAGATGGAGAAGCTCTATACAGTCAGCAAAAACAAGACCAGGAGCTGACTGTGGCTCAGATTATGAACTCCTTATTGCAAAAAACTAACATAAATGGAAGAAAGTAGGGAAAACCTACTAGACTATTCATGTATGATCTAAATGAAATCCCTTATGATTATACAGTGGAAGTGACAAATAAATTCAAGGGATTAGATCTGATAGAATGCCTGAAGAACTACTGATGGATGTTCGTGACATTGTACAGGGGGCAGTGATCAAGACCATCCCCAAGAAAAACAAATGCAAAAAGGCAAAATGGTTGTCTGAGGAGGCCGTACAAATAGCTGAGAAAAGAAGAGAAGCTTAAGGAAAAGGAGAAAAGGAAAGATATATCCACCTGAATGCAGAGTTCCAAAGAATAGCAAAGAGAGATAAGAAAGCCTTCCTCAGTGATCAAAGAAATAGAGGAAAACAATAGAATGGGAAAGACTAGAGATCTCTTCAAGAAAATTAGAGATACCAAGGGAACATTTCATGCAAAGATGGACACAATAAAGGACAGAAATGGTATGGACCTGACAGAAGCAGAAGATATTAAGAAGAGGTGGTAAGCATACACAGAAGAACTATACAAAAAAGACCTTAATGACCCAGATAACCACGATGATATGATCACTCATGTACAGCCAGACATCCTGGAATGCGAAGTCAAGTGAGCCTTAGGAAGCATCACTACGAACAAAGCTAGTGGAGGTGATGGAATTCCAGTTGAGCTGTTTCAAATCCTAAAAGATGATGTTGTGAAAGTGCTGCACTCAATATGTCAGCAAATTTGGAAAACTCAGCAGTGGCCACAGGACTGGAAAAGGTCAGTTTTCATTCTAATTCCAAAGAAAGGCAATGCCAAAGAATGTTCAAACTACCACACAATTGCACTCATCTCCCTTGCTAGCTAAGTAATGTTCAAAATTCTCCAAGCCAGGCTTCAACAGTATGTGAACTATGAATTTCCAGATGTTCAAGCTGGATTTAGAAAAGGCAGAGGAACCAGAGATCAGATTGCCAACATCCACTGGATAATCAAAAAAGAAAATGTAAGAGATTTCCAGAAAAACATTTACTTCATCTTCACTGACTACACCAAAGCTTTTGACTGTGTGGATCACAACAAACTGTGGAAAATTCTGAAAGAGATGGGAATACCAGAGCACCTGACTTGCCTCCTGAGAAATCTGTATGTAGGTCAAGAAGCAACAGTTAGAACCAGACATGGAACAAGAGACTAGTTCCAAATTGGGAAAGGAGTATGTCAAGGCTGTATATTGTCACCCTGCTTATGTAATCTATACGAAGAGTACACCATGTGAAATGCCAGGCTGGATGAAGCACAAGCTTGAATCAAGATTGCAGGGAGAAATATCAATAACCTCAGATATGCAGACGACACCATCCTTAAGGCACCACCCTTATTTTGTGAAACACAACTGGGTAACTATCAGCTTCGGTTTTTCTCTATTACAGTATCACCTTCTGTGGAGATACTTGTATGTCTTTACCTCTGCTGGACATGATCTATGAGCCTGTTGTTTTCATTAGTTTATTTATTTTTAATTATTATTTTTAACTTATTTTATAATTTTATTTGGCTGTACCAGGTCTTATTTGGGGCATGTGGGATCTAGCTTCCTGGCCATGGATCAAACCCAGGCCTCCTGGATTGGGAGTGAGGAGTCTTAGCTACTGAACCACTAGGGAAGTCACTTAAAAAAAAAAAATCAAAACTGTCTTTATTTTTCATAGGACTAACATTTTAAATTGAATATTTAATTTATTTATTAAAAGATTTTTATTGGGGTATAGTTGATTTACAATGTTCTGTTAGCTTCAGGAGTACAACAATGTAAATCCATTATACTTACACATATATCCATTCCTTTTTAGATTCTTTTCCCATTAGCTTCTTTTCCCTCCATTTTATTCTTAATTATTGGGGCTTAAATTCCTTTTTTATTTGTGGTAAAAACAGCTTGCCCAAAGTTTTTATGTCTGAGGAGAAAGTCATTTTGTCACCTCTTGCTGGCTCAACTAACCCTGGTCTCTTTCTTTCACCCTGGGATGAAAATGAATCACACATGACTAGGTCAGATGGAGTAGACGGTGCTTCAGTGTACAGTGAAGATCCGTCTTCATTTTTCTTGGCTTTCTGTTCCTTCGAGTGATTAGAGTAAGAATTTGCTGTCAGTCTGAAGGCCGTGGACTCTTTGGCAGGTTGGCTGGAAGGTCTTTGTTGGAGTGTGCTCTGGAATCACTCTCCTGAAATTTCTATCACTCAGTAGAACATGAAGGTTCTGTCCCTTGTAGTCTGCTCCTTTTGGGTTTTTCTCTATCAGGAAGGCCAAATGTGAGATTTCCCTGGTGGTCCAGTGGCTAAGACACTGTGCTCTCAATACAAAGGGCCTGGGTTCGATCCCTGGCTGGGGAACTAGATCCCACACACTCTGACTAAGACCTGGTGAAGCCAAATAGAAATAATAGAACTTTTTAAAAGGCCAAATGTCCTTTGTAAAAGTAACTATGAAAAAAATGTGTTGAATTACTTAGCTGCTAAGTAACTCAATTCTAGTCTTTTTCGCCACTCACCATTCCAAAAGCATGCTCTGGGTGTTAGGCTTATGTAGAAAGTCACCCCCCTCCCCACCATACAACCCCTGCCCCAGGCCCTTCCAAAAGGAGGCTGCTCAGCCACAGCTCCTCGGGTTTTTCCTGCCGTCCTTCACCCCTGTTCACCCCTCTGTTACTATCTGCACCTCACCGTGGGGCAGTAATGGGGACAGGGCTGCATCTAAAATGATGAACTGGGCCAATTAGGGTTCTCCCTCCTAGGCATTTTAAGTAGGAAATACTAAAGTCATGAGGCAGCTGGCAGAAGCAGCTGTAGCTGATAAGTCATAAGCTTCAGAAAAACCAGAGAAGCTGGGAGAGGCCCCACGTAAGCTCCAATTATGAGGGAGTTGAAATTATGAGAAAGTGGACGCTTTGAAGTGAAGAAAAGCTAAAGTGTAGAGGGGTGAGGAGGTCAGCTGGTGGGAAAGATGAGACCAGTGGGCCAGTGATGCTGATCCATGGAGAGAGCTGGGGGTCCTGACCTTCCTACGGCCCTGCTTCTAGTCCCTTCTTTTCCTGAGTTTGCATGGTTCAGTTTTGCTCGTATGGGAACATCCTATGGGAACATCCGCACACAAATCTCCTGTTTCTTGAGATGCTGAGTGAGTCTCTGTTCTTTGCAACACAAAGAACAGAACTAAAATGCTTTAAAAAAAAAAAAAAAAAAAGGCTTTATTAGAGCAGTTTTAGGTTCACAGCATAGAGCTCCTATGTATCCTTTCACCCCCCCTCCCCCACCCCTTCTGTATTATTCACATCTTGCCTTAATGTTACATTTGTTGCAGCGATGGCCCACTTGTTACAATGATGAACCAATACGGATACATTATTGTTAACTAAAGTTCATAGCTGAAGTTTGAGTTTACTCTGTTGCATAATTTATGGATTTGTATCTGCCCTAAGGTTTGTATCCACCTTAGAGTATCATTCAGAATAGTTTTACTATCCTGAAAGTTTGTATCCACTTTAGAGTATCATTCAGAATAGTTTCACTATCCTGTAAGACACAAACTCTAAGGTTTGTATCTACCTTAGAGTATCATTCAGAATAGTTTTACTATCCTGAAAGTTTGTATCCACTTTAGAGTATCATTCAGAATAGTTTCACTATCCTGTAAGATACAAACTCTAAGGTTTGTATCCACCTTAGAGTATCATTCAGAATAGTTTCACTATCCTGAAAGTCCACCTAGCCATCCCTCCCTCCCCCATCCCTGGCAACTGTTTCCAGAACGTCTTTTTCAGAGCTTTTTGCAGAATATCATATAGTTGGAATCCCACATTATGTATGTAACCTTTCTTCTAACTGGTTTCTTTTACTCAGTAATGCTTTAAAGAAGTTCCTCCAGGCTTGGCAGTTTATTTCCTTTTACTGATGAATAATATTTCATTGAATGATGTACCTGTTTTTCATTTGCTTATTTTAAAAATATTTATTTTTGGCTGTGCTTGGTCTTTGTTGCTACGTGGGCTTTTTCTAGTTGTGGTGAGCAGGGGCTACTCTCTAGTTGCAGTACACAGGCTTCTAATTGCAGTGGCTTCTCTTGTTGCGGAGCTCTGGCTCCAGGATGCACAGCCTTCAGGAGTTTCTGCTTGTGGGCTCTAGAGCACAGCCTCAGTAGTTGTGGTACACGGGATGAGCTGGCCCACAGGCATGTGGGCTTTTCCTGGACAAGGGATCAAACCTGTATCCCCTGCATTGCAAATGAATGAAGAGGGCCTGCCTGGTGGCTCAGAAGGTGAAGAATCTGCCTGCAATGCAGGAGCCCCTAGTTCAATCCCTGGGTTGGGAAGATACCCTGAAGAAGGAAATGGCAACCCATCCTCTGCATTGCAAGGTGGATTCTTAACCTCTGGACAACCAGGGAAGTCCCTCATTTGCTTATTGAAGGACATTCTGAATGCTTCCAAGTTAAAATGCTCTCTTAAGATGAAAAAGAAAGTAAGCAAAGAAGAATTTATTCTAGAAGTTGGAGTACTATGAGACATTTGGGGTTGAGAAGATCAGGAATGTGGATATTTTGAAATTAAGATGCCTTAAGTGTCAAAGACAAAGAGGCATTAAAGTGACTGTCTCAGAGATGTACAAATTAGACACCAAAGCTGGATGACAGAGGGTGAATTTTGCAGGATTGTGAGTTACTTGCCAGTTTCCTCTGTGTGTATATATGCCTTGGATTGAAAAAACAATGAATTTGGGTGGCTAATAGCACCTGCCACATCAATGTTATAAGATTAAATTCTGATAACCCAAATGATGTGGTAGGATCTAAAATATATTTTCTTTGGCCTCCTCCTTCCAAAGGGCTCTTTGTGATCCACGCCAGCTTTCTTTGTTCACCATTTAGACAAAATAGGGTTTGTGGATAATTTTCAAGTCCCCATTATTATGACCTTATTCTCCCTAGAAAACTACACCTTCCCTCCAAGGTAAACCTAAGGAATTTACCAATAGATGCAGAGGAAACGCTAATTTTGAAATGCAGCTTTCCCCAGGGTAGAATCCACTGGCTCTTTGGCTTGCTCAGTTAACAGTGGACAGCTGTTTATAACAGGAAGTGTGGAATAGCACGTCTCCCTGAGACTGCAGGCAGACAAAGGAAGAGGACAGCTAATGATCAAACTTGGAATTGGGCCAAGACAAGGAAAATCAGCATCTCCTCCCCTTCACTCTTTCACAAAGCCCTGTGTGACTTTTCAATCACTACACGTGGTCAGAAGTCAGATTTGGGGTTTAGATCTCACCCAAAAGGAATCCTCAAGCCCTCGGACAGCATGCTGTGCTATTGGCTGGCTGAGTGTGACTCAGAGAGGAGCATGCTCCACTTGTACTCCCTCTGGTTGAAAGAAAATTCATCAAGTCAGGAGTTGAACTGAGAACCTTAATTGCTGCCCACAATTAGCCATGTCCAAACAAAGGAAAAAGGTTTCTGATTTTGATCCTTTTTTTGGAGGAAAATATGTTTCACTTTTGTATGTGTCTGCATGTATGACATGTGCTTCCTGTAATTTGCAATAAGCCCCCAATAATCACCCACTGCCCCATCTCAAGTCACTGGGGGGACTTTCAAAGTCTACCATGGGTTTCTTCTTGTCCTGAGGAAGGAGGCTGGAGAGGGAGCAAGTCTGGTTCACAAGAGATAATAAAGTACAAACCCACTGTGGGTATGTAAGGTGAGTACTGAATGCCTGCAGAAAGAGGGGCTGCAATGAGAAAGGAGTAAGTAGCCATTACTGCTGGTGGATGGACTGAAAAAGTACAATGGTGTGTGTGGGCGGGTAGCTGAAGCTCATTATTGGCTGGTATCTGCATGACATAAACTTGAAAGGCAAATTCAAAGAAAATGCCTAGAAATGAGCTTCAGTCTGTTACCAGACTGGATAAAGTACCCCAGTTTTGCTTAAGGCATTTTAGGGGAAAATAATTTACTTGTTCTAAAGCTTGAGTGCTTCTGGTGAATTATGAAGGCTAGTTACTGGCCATATGTTCAAATAATTTGAATTCTTTTTTTTAATTGTAAAAATTATACGTTTGATATAAAAAGAAAAAAATCAAACAGAACAGAGTTGAATGAAGTCAAAAGTCAGTCTCCTCTTCCTGCCTCATTTTCCTTCCACGCCTGGTGGATACGTTTCCTGGTGCACAAGTTTCTAGATGTTTTGAAGCATATACAAAATGGTTATTTTTAGACTACAAATGGAATTATACTTTACATAATTGTTCTGTGACTGGCTTTTTTCATTTAACTCTGAACTGTGGCTACTATTCTTTGTTAGTTGTCAGATTTACTGCATTCTTTTTGAAAGTTGTAAGGTATTTCATTGTATGTTTGTACCATAATTCATGTAAACATTTTTTGTTGATGGGTGTTGGGCTTTTTTCGGGTTTTCACTATTATAAATAACATTGCAAGTCTTTTATATATATTTTTGTATGTTTGTGCAAAATTATTTGTAGAATGGCTTTCTAGAAGCAGAGTCACTGGATCAAAGGGTATGGGTATTTATCATTTTCATAGATTGTGCCAAATTGTGTTCCAAAAAATGGAATGATTACATTTTTACCAACAGTGCAGCAGAGGGCCTGTTTCCCCACATTCTCATCAATATTTTTGAAGTTAGAAAAAATTCCTAAGAGGTGATTTTAATTTGCTTTTATTTCATTTTGAGTATATGTTTACTGAACACATTTTTTTTCTGTGACTTTTTTTTGCTTATATACAATATTTTGTGTATGAGCACAAATGTATATCAATGTTTTTCCATTGATTTTTTTTTTTCTTACAAATTTGAACAAGCTCTTTGTATTCAGGAAGTTAGCCCTGTTGCATAAGTGTTGAAAATATTTCCCCTCTGATAGCTTGTTTCTTGCAGTGCTATGGTATTTTTTATGCTTTATAGTGATATAAAATATTTATGCAGCAAAATTTATTGATATTTTTTCTTTATGACCTCTGGGCTTCCTTTCATGCTTAGAAAGAACTTCCCCAACTTATGACTGGAAAAAGTTTTAGTATTCCTTTAATACTTTTATTGTTTCATTTTTAAAAATTACAAAATATCTGACATATACAAAAAATGAGCATAACCTATACGTAGGTTATAGAAGACAATAATAAACACAAGTAAACTCAACCTAAGAAACAGTGGCTTAGTGGTTTCAATTTTTACATTTAAAATATATCCATTTATAATTTAGGGAAAGAGGTTTAGGAATAACAGAAATATAATTTAAAAAAATTCTGTTTTTCTGAGTTGCTTTTGTTTACCCATAGAGCTATCTGATTACTCAACACCATTTATTAAATAATCTCTTTTTCTCCTGGCTTCTTTTAAATAATAGTATTATATCTGATTTGACTTCTGTATACAAATTAAATCACTTCTACTCATAGTAAGATATATAAAATAACTAACAAAAGTCCTTCTTGATGTTATCAGGTTCAGATAAGTAATCTCCATATTCTAAAGCTTGCCAAAAGGAACATAAGGAAACTTTTTCTAATTTCATCATGGGAAAAATAACCCACTAGATATTTGAACTCTTTCACCTTGAGCAAGTTATTTAACTTTCCTAAGCCCCAGTTTCTTAACCTTTAAAATGGAGATACTAATAATACACTTCATGAACTGCTGTCAGGACTAAGTAGGCTAAGAAAGCAACATGCTTTGCCTGGTGCTTGGAACATAATAAGCTTTCAGTCAATGGTTTAATCATTGTTCTTATTACACTATATTGTTATTACCTTATCAGTCTCTAAGTTCCTTGGAAGGAACCCTGTATTCTGTGGCTTTATGGTTGGACTACAATTCTTGCATGGGATTGTTATAGTTAAACAGGTCTAGTTGGCTAATTTTTGGCCCAATACCATAATATTATACTTTATAACAATATGGAATTTCAAGACTTTTAAATCTACATTTAAAAAATAAGAAGTGAAAATGATGTCAGTCCCTCTCAGATTTCAAGAACCTCTCTCTTCCCTGCTGAATAGCTCTGCAGGATCCACTGGTATCCTCTTAGAACTATCGTCCATTCCTCCACTACAGAGCTGAACCTTTATTAGAAACAGTGCTTCTGTAAATGTAGATTTTGATGGCAAGCAAAGCCATCTAATGCACTTTACCCTTCATCATTTCCAAACTGATGTGGAATAGTTCCATCTGTATCTAGGAGGTTGAGAGCTATTTATCGAATTTATGATGTTGTAAAATTCAGTTCTCACATTATTAGAGATATGGTGGTATTAACTAGTTTCCCCATTTCATAGCTGAAGGAATTTCAGCAGAAAGGAATTTTCCTGCTTAAAGTTACTCTGAAAGGTAGTGGCAAAGACCCATTTGATTTTAGATGTCTGGGTCACCATCAAATAGTATCTATTAGTCCTATTATTTTTTAAACTGTTGGATGTGGAAATTGCAATCTGTATAGATATTGCAAAGAGAAAATTATCACTTTATTTGAAAGTGATGAGTGAATTATTTTGTGCTATGTTCTATCCCTTAATTATTCTATTATATACAGATCTGAGCTCCTTCAGGAAGAGTGTACGATATAAGGACCACTAAGCATTTCAGTGTATTAACAAACCAACAATAGGTTGATGATTCACCCTGGATTCCTGCCAGGGTCTGTGAAAGAACTCAATAAGCATGATATGCATTTCAAAAACTGCTAATCATAATTAAAAATTCCCCAAACCCCTCAATCCTATAAATTATATTAAATAGAATCTGAACATTTGGCGTGCCCCGCAATTCCCTTATAGCAGTGGAGACCCTGTGATTATCGGTTTTTGGGAAAGTGGGACACAATATTTCTCAAAGAAAAGGTGATACTTGGATTTTTTTTTCCCCTGATTTTAGATTTTTTCAAACTTACGGCAGAGTTGTGTACATTCCTCGCTTTCCGAAATCTGCTCTGTGTCTGTGTCCCTTCTTTTTTCCTTGATGAGACTTTCTTTTTAGGCTTCCTATTTTTATAATTGTTTTTTTCATATTGGCAGTGCAATCTACCAACCAATTTCTTTTTTCTTTTTCTAAATACTCTTTTGCCAAAGACTTATTCTGAAGACGTTAATGCGCATCAGAATTTCGAGTCTTGGAGCGAATCTTTCGAACCCACTCTGGTCCCCCCAGGGATATAAATCCGCGTTTTAAGTGGCTGAAAAAGCAAACCGTGACCCTGGTAATAACAGGAGCAACTGGACTCCGGCCACCCCGGCCCCTGGGACCTGCCCGCTGCACGCTGCGGCCCGGGACCCGCACAAAGACGCAGCCAGCCGGGAGATCAGCCCACGGCCCGGTCGCTGCCTGGAGCTCGCGCTCGAGCCTGGCCGCCGCGTCGCAGGGGCTCGGCCGCTCCCCTCCTTCCCTTCTGCTCATTTTATTAGAAATTAGAAAAAAAAAAAAAAGAGAGAGGGAGAGACAGAGAGAGAGAGAGAGAGAGAGCGCTCAAAGAAGTCCCACCCCCTCTGCCCGCCCTCCGCCTCCCATTGGCGAGGCCTCCTTGCGCGTCACTCCAGGTCGCGCCAATGGCAGGGCGCGATACTGCGAGGTGGGCTGGGCCCGAGCGCGGAGTGGGCGGCGGGTCGGTGCAGCAGCCCCGCAGCGGCTCGGCCACCATCGCCGAGACGCCGCTGCTCCCACAGACGCTCGCGAGCCGCCCCCCGCGCTCCCAGCCTCCTCTTCCTCCCGCACGCCTGAGACGCTCGCCCGGCTCGGGTCTAGCCCCCGCCTCCGCCTCCCCGCTCCTCTCCCCTCGTTTGCCTCCCACATTGTCTCTGCCTCGTTTTCTCTCCTAGTTGAGAGGAAAAAAAAAAAAAATCACCATCATCCTCCCGGAGCCCCCTCGCCCTCAGAAAAACAAAACCAGACATGAGCCTGGGCTCTCGCTCCTGAAGGACTGGCCAAGCGCAGAGGCTAGGTGGGGCCCGCACGAAAGGTCACGCGAGGGAAGCCCCCGTAGCCCCTGGCTCTGTTCCCGTGGCCGGCCCGCCCTCGGCCCGAGTCCGGCGGCTCCAGCCCCGCGGGCCTGCAGCCCTGTCCCCCCACTTTCCCGGGAGCCGGCCGAACACACCTCCATTGATGGTGTAGCGCATCCGGGGGAGGTGAGTCTCCGAGTGGCCCGCGCGCGGCGTCTGCCCGCAGTTGTGGCCCCTCGTCCTGGGCGCGGGGGTGGGGCGGGCCCGAGGAGTCGGCTTGGAAGCCGGGGTCCCGGGTGGGGGCCGCTCATGGCGGGGCAGGCGGGAATCAAGGGCAGGGGCCGCTCGACCCTGTGCCGGCCAGGTAACTGTCCCTTTCGCCTGCTGACCCCGGCTCTTTCTTTGCTGCTCGGTCTTGCTCTGCTTTGACTTGTCTGAGGTTAAACTCTTTCATGTGACTAAAATCATGGGCTGAACTGGGGGGCGGGGGCGAGGAGGGAGGAAGTCCAGGACCGAAACTGCGAATTTCTTGAATGTTTGCGGATTTGAGGGGTCGTCAGGGGGAGGACTTAAAGTATCATTTTCCCATTAGGGGAAGATTCTTTGTGTTCGAAATCTCTAGTTCTCTGCTCTGTGTGCTGCTTGAATTTTAAAACCAAAATTCACTTGCAGTAGAAAAGATTCTTACTTATCCTGTTTTAGTTTGTCTCTCTGAAGGAGAGTGGCTTTCATGTTTATTAGTAGTAGTAGTAGTGTTTTTTTTTTTTTTTTTTTAAGGTTTTGGAAAGAAGAAAAAGTAGTTTTACATAGATTGTGCGTGTGTGTCGGGAGGGGGAAAGCGTTGCAGGTTTCCTTTCCTTTGAAACTGGTTGTTTGAGAAGTTGTTGAAAGGAAAACAAAATGATTCATTGTTGAATTGTCATTTTCCTCTGCCTCTTTTCCAAGGTTTGGTTACAATTTTTCTGGATTACAGATTTCAAACATTGATTTAAGCAGAATGTGTCCTTGAGAAACTGGGCGCTTTAAATGTTTCAGTATGTGTTACTATTTTGAGGTACATTTAGAAAGTAGTTTTGTATGAATCTTGAAATAGCTTTCTCCAAAGCAATTTTTTAAACACTAGAAAGATAACTAGTAAAAGGGTAACTCACAGTGAATTGCAAAACAAACATTGTAACACAAGATTAATGCAGCCTATGTTTAAGATTTGAAACAATTTTGATAATTGCTTTCCTTTAAATGGAAAGACCTTTTTGTCTGGTGTGCACTGGTTTCTTTCGGCTCAGTCTGTTGGGGGAGGGGAGAGAGGATGGATCTAGACAGTAATAAAATCATCTTTGAGTAGCTGTTGCCATTCCTGGATCTGGTTGCTGAGTTAATTCCACCGTAAATTATAAACCAGTTTTGATTTCGGTGGCCTGGGCTGGATAGAAAGCTGGCTTCCAGCTCTCCCTGTTGTTGTTGAGGTCGAAGGGAAAAGAGGCAGACACACACACACACACACACAGACACAATACCAGGCAGAGGGCTCATTGTTCTTCCATACACACATTCATTCTCTCTCTCCCATATTTGGGACTAGGTTTGCACAGACAAACACAGCTCTTTTGGGGAGAGGGGAGAGGAGATGGGGGAAGGGTGAGTGCTTTTCTTCTTCAGCTTTCTCTCACCTATCTCCTGTCTGGCCTTTTTTTTTTTTTAATTGCAACCTTGTAAGAGGGAGAAGAGTATGTCGGAAACTAAAGGACACTCAAAAACATGTTCAGAGATGCCTCTTTCCCACCGTCCTTTCTTTGCTTTGCAGCCCTGGTTTCAACTGCTCTTTCTTTTTTTGTGTCTGTAAAGATAAAATCCCTTATTACATGTCGTGGCCTTACAGTCAGCTTTTGAATTCCTCATTGCCCCTGACTCTGCTGGGGACAGTGATGTGTTCAGTTGACTGTTACTGTAGTGACTGTGACCAGGGTCATCTTTTCTAGGTAGAAGTAGATTGTCTCAGTTAAGATAATAAAAATTGTATTTGAGGTTAATAGTTGGCAAAGTGTGTTATGTTTTGATGTATTCGTGGTCTGAAGGTTTGATACCCAGGTATTCTGGCTAGTGAGCTGTCACTGTGTATTGTTTTGTAAATAGGGGTTATAAGAAAAGATCTGGTTTTCTGCTTCAGGGGCTAATGTAGAGGCTTCTTGGAACACTGGACAGGGAATAGGCTGATAAGAGTTCAGCTGGGTTAACCCAGCTCTGGGCCAAGGATGAAGGTTGGTGTGAATTAGATGGGTGCAGACTAGCACCTTCTACTGGTTAATTGCCTTGAAGGATGCAGAGGCAGAGGATGGGGGAGGGGATTAACGGCTGAGGCCTAATGATTTTCTTTTGAACACAGTTGTAGTGCCTTCCTGCAAATGCTACTTCCCTGAGCCGCTCATACAGATGCCCTCTCACAGGGATGGCTGCAGTGAGACTTTTTCCACTACTGGCTGCCTTGAATTAATTTGCTCTATTATTAGAAGTATTTATGCATTGTGACTTCCAAGGACTCCCTGTCTTTTATGGGAAATACAATTTGTCTTGAAATATTTTTTTTAAAAAGGAGTTGCTTTGTATTCTTGTGTTGGAAGCTCTATGTACACTAACAGTCTTTAAAAAAGTTTTCAGTATCATTAGTAAAAGGTCAATAGACCTACCCTATGGAAAAGAAAAATCCCAGCCCTGGACCCAGAGGTTTTCCTCAGAGATTTAATGAGAGGTGGGTGGGTGGGGATGGAAGGGTAGGAGAGGAGCTCACTGAAATCAGCAGTTTTTCTTATGTAATAGTGTGACATGTCAGTAGTGTTTCCAGCAGTCGTATAAACATAAATAAAATTACATCTGTTAGGTTAACTTATTCTATGGGTTAGAGTAAAAAAGAAAAAATAGAGTCAAGAGAAAATGTGAAATAAGTGTACAGATTAACACAGAAGCCCAAACTCCCGCTCAAAGGCTCTAAGCCAAGGTGTGGTTTCAGAGATAATCTGCTTGATAAATGCCTCACAGAATTTTTATCATTGCACATCCTACCCGTCTCAACTGTCTTAAACAAAATGAACCAGCCGAGAAGTTTGCCGTGGCAAGGGTGACTTGATGTAGGATAAACATCTTCTGTTCCAGACTGGCTGCTCTTAGGAATGTGATTTCTGACTCACTTTGCTTTCAAAGCTTAGAGTGTAATCTCTAAAGGTGTGGATCTTTCACAATGAAATGTCAACAGGTCAACTGTATTATTTATTCAGCAGTGATAGAGTCAGGTAATTTCAATCCAATATGTTCTCTGCCAGTGTTTTGTTGCAAGGTAACTAGAGTTACAGAACCAATTCACAACAAAAATGTAATCAAAATCAAGAAATAAATGCATCAGTTATTTTTTGAACTTTGATTTATTGTTTAGGCCAAAAGTTTTTAAAAAGTGAGACAGTAATCACTGTCAGGTCCTGCAACAATTCTGTGTAATAGTGAACAGAAATGTGCCAGGTGCTGTAAACACACACACACACACAAGAATATGGCTTGTGCCCTTCTAAAAACCAGTATATGTTGAATATTACTATGGATTTAGTAAGCACCCTTTGCTTTTAAAATTGGTTTTGACTCTTTAACATCATGTTCAAATTTCAGTAATCATAAAAAATTAAGTAGCAAAATAAGCTGTATATGCTAAATTCTTTGGGGAATTTTGTGCTCTTTACTAACTCCTCTTGGCAGTTTCTTTTGCAGTTGATTTGAAGGTTAAGATAGCAGAAAATTCAGGTGTTTAAGTGAGTCATTAGTGTAACATAGCTGTGAACTTCATCACACACACACACATACACACCCTAAAACAATGCACTATTGTCTGAGATAATCAGTTTCTGATAATGCTTTTCATCAGCATTATCACAGGGCTTTTCGACAACCAGGAATTCCTCTTGAATCATAGTTAAGTGATCGTTAATTATTAATACCTTGGTAATTATTCCATATTTGTAGCTCTACTTGTCCTCTCTGAGTGTGATTTGGGGAGCTTGTTGGCTTGTGCTTAGTTTCTTGCCTAATAGCGTTTGAGTGTTTTTTAAATAATAAAGAGAAAAAGCTTAAGATTGCTTAAGTCACTTTAACGAACATTTGCCTACAAATAACTCAAATATGCTGAAATACTAAATATATTTACTAGACTGGATTTTGTTTGGAATTGTGATTTGTGTTACTTGTTGGTTTGGCAATAATGTAAGATGTAATATGGGTCTGTATATTAGGTAACTAGGTCAGTAGAACTGCTAATAGCATGTAAGCGGTTTTTGGGTAAGGTGACCTGTTTGTGCCAGTGTAAAATTGTTGTTTCTGTTTGGTAAAATTTGCCAGTGTGTCAGCAGCATACCTCACTGTGGACTGTTTCCTTATATGGTTACATTACAAAATGATATGACCTGTAATTCATAGATCATTTGGTATTTGAGGAATCCTTACTGCTTATTTGTCTTGGGCTTTTGCATCAGAAGTAGAAGCCGTGGGTCATGCTCTGATTTTAAACTAGTTATACATATGATTTACTGTAAGGGTTTAGGACAAGGAACAGGAAATCTTCCAAGTCATTCTCACGTATTAGGCAAAAGTGGAACAGAAATGTGAACCTTGAGAGCCAGGCCTCACAGAAGCACCGCAGGTTCAGATGGGCCTTGTGAATGCTGAACACTGTTAGTAAGAGTGTGGATACTGGCTAGCTTTTGTGACCAGATTACCTCATTGCCTCCTCAGTGGGAAGAGTTTGTTGGCCATATACCCTATTTCAGGGCAATGTGTAGATGTCCAGACTACATAAGGCACCACTCAGGAGGGGCCGGTATTTACACCATGGGCTGGACTAACCTGGAAGAGAGCTTGTGAGCAGACATGGCCATGCAACATCTCTAGACAGCACGGAGAGCCCCTCCTGCAGAAACCCATTGGAGCACACACGCTCGGCAGAGCATGCGTGTGCCTGTTCACTAACAACTACAGTGTCCACCAGCTCCCAGAGGCCTGATTCCTGATGCACTTACTCCTAGGGGTGGGAAGTGGGAGTGGGTGGTGTGGTGGTGGCACTTACTGTGTATGTTGAGTGTGAGCCGGCGGGAGTGTGGGCATGTGTCTGTATGTGTGTGTTCGGAGGAGCTGCTGGGGAGGCTGTGGAAACCTAGCCCCCTGGGAGAACCTGGCTACCCTGGGGAAGTATGTCCTTACTGGAACAGCCTGGCTCCATTCCTCGTGGGATGGGGAGGCTCTGGCCACTGATTTAAAAATGTTTGATGTATGAAAACCTCATTACAGTGAATTTAAACTAGATGCTCCTTGTTAAAGCCAGAGACCGTGTTGCTCCTGCCCATTCCCTTTCCTTCCCCTCTCCCTTCTTTCTGGGTGGGTCACTGAACGTGGCTGACGGGTGTCCTCTGGCTGCTTTGGCAGGGCCACAGCAGAAGGTTGTTCAGATTGAACAGTAATATGCTAGCTTACAGTTTCTGCCAAAGGAAGGCGTTCCTTTTCTGCACAAGGCACTAAACTGCCAGAGCTGACCCACCTGATTCCCTGCTCTTCACTCAGCTGTTTTATCTCTGGTTCCTTTGTGTCTTTGTGTCTCTGCTTCCACCTCCACTAAGGACTCTCTCAATATATTCAGTTTCCCAGGAAAGAAGATTTGATAGGTTGTAAGTTACCGTCACTGTTGGTAGAGGGTTTGGGGCCAGACCACCTCTTCAGCTACCGACCTGCCTTCTGGTTGGCGGAGTGCTCGCCCTTCACCCCAGCTGTTAGGAGCTGAGGGGATGGCAGACATTCTGAACAGTGGCCTGTGCAAAGGGAAGTTTTTTCTTCTGTTTTTTTTTTCCTATCACGTTTTTTCCATCTTCCATTTCCCCTGACATCTGGTGCAGCTGTTGTTGCTTCTGGTAGCTTATCTAACAGTTTATTTTGCTTTAAGAAGCTCTACAGAGTAATAGCTGGTAGTCAGTCACACTCTCTTTTTCAGGTGAGATCATTTCATTGCATTTGTCTTTTTTTTTTTTTTTTAATTTCCTGTTAATCTCCCCATCTACTTAGCTGCCTGCCCAAGTTGGTGTTTCCCCAGCTGTAGTCATGGCATATTAATATGCTGCAAGTATTTTACGTTTTCCGAGGTCACATAGATTATAATGCATATTAGCACTCTGAAGCCTTAAAAAGTAGGACTATTGTATGCAAAAGGTTTTTTCTTTTTTCCCCCCTTCCCTAAAGAATAACTATCATGTTTTAATGAGAACCAATAGTCTGTAGAACAGTTTGAGAAACACATATAAAGCTAATCCTTTGTTAATAGGCAGCTTGTTCTTTTTTCCTTAATAATGAAGAAGTAAGTTCTGGGTGTTACTGTTACAATGCCTTGCTGCTCTGTACTGTTTCTTCAAGCAAGTTTTGCACTCTAGTACTTCCAAGGGGACCACATAACCTCTGTTTCCACCTTACACAGTTGTCATTCTGGAGTTATTTTTGATTGTTGCATCTGTTATCCCTCATTCCATCTTTTAATTGGATCAAATCAATATTTTTCTTTTTTAACTCTGCTTCAGTAACTGAATTCTTATTCAAGATATAATCACTTTATTTTTGGACAACTGCAGTCAGTTGTATAAGCATAAGCACTGGCAAGACTCTTCTAGCAAATAAATAGAAACAGGTACTTAACTATGTAGTTCATTGAGGTAAGCCTTATAGGCACATAAAGATGAAGAGAGCAGCCTTCTAGAAATTTTCTCTATACTGGCCACTGGTGTGTACTTAACTGTTAGAAGTTAAGATAGTGTTTTAGGGCATAGACAACAAGATCCTACTATATAGTATAGGGAACTAACTGTATTCAGTATCCTGTGATAAACCATAATGGAGGGTTTTCCTGATGGTCCAGTGGTTAAGAACATTCCTGCCAATGCAGGGGACATGGGTTTGATCCTTGGTCTGGGAAGATCCAACTAAGCCCATGTGCCACAACTACTGAGCCCCCTCCCTAGAGCCTGTGCTCTGCAGCGAGAGAAGCCACCACAGTGATAAGCCTGCACACCGCAACTAGAGAAAGCTCGTTTATGCAGCAGCAAGGAACAGCACAGCCAAAAAACAAACAAACAAAAGAAACACTTTAAAACCATAATGGAAGAGAATGTGAATAAGAATGTGTGTGTGTGTGTGTGTGTGTGTGTGTATGTAACTGAATCACTTTGCTGTGCAGCAGAACTTAGCAAAATATTGTAGATCATACCTCAATAAAATAAGTTTAAAAAAGGATAAATGTTTCAGAGACACACAGCCCTATTGGCTTGTATTAGTTATGTGTTGTTGCATAGCAGATTACCTCAAAATTTGGTGATAGCACAGTAAAATTTACCCTCTCACAGTTTTTGTGGTTGGTTGTCTGGAAGTGGCTTAGCAGTTTTGGCCCAGAGGTGTCTCCTGAGGTGGCAGCTGGCGCCGCTGTATCTGACGGCTTGACTGGGGCTGGAGGCTCTGCGTCCAGGTGGCTTACACACTCGGCTATAGGCAGAAAGGCCTGCAGGGAGCCTCAGTTGCTTGCCGCAGGGACCTTTCCATATGGTGGGTGACTGCATTGTGAGGCATTTGGCTTCCCCCAGAAAGAGGGGAGGGAAGTAGGAGCAAGGAAGTAAAAGGTTTTTTATGACCTACTCTCAGAAGTCACAGGGCTTCCCAGATGGCACTAGTGGTAAAGAACCTCCTTGCCATGGGTGTGCAAGTGTTCCCCATCCTGATCCTCCCTCACACATGTACACCCATGGCTGATTCATGTGAATGTATGACAAAAACCACCACAATATTGTAAAGAAATTAGCCTCCAATAAAATAAAAATAAAATAAAATAAAATAGGGCAACATATGGTGATCAATAAAACAAATAAGCATTAAAAAAAAAAAAAAAAAAAAGAACTTCCTTGCCAACGCAGGAGATGCAGTAGACTTGGGTTCAGTCCCTGGGTGGGGAAGATCCTCTGGAGGAGGACATGGCAACCCACTCCAGTATTTTTACTTGGGAGAATTCCATGGACTGAGGAGCCTGGTGGGCTACAGTCCATGGGACCGCAAAGAGTCAGACACGACTGAAGCGACTTAGTACACAGCAAACAGAAGTCACACACTGTCACTTCCATCATATTCTGTTAGTTAGAATCAAGTCACTGAATCTAGCCTGCTGGCAAAGAGAAGGGAATTAAATTAAGTTCAGTTCTTGAAGGGAGGAGTATCAAAGAATTTGTAGATTTTAAAACTACCACAGGGGTTCAAAGGAGAGAGAGGTAGAAGATTAAAAAAAATCTTTCCCCTTTGATTAGTTATCTTCAAGTAGTGCTTTACTTAAACTAGCAGGTAGTTGCTGGTTCTAAGAGTGATGTCACCATAACCTCACATTATGCATCTTCTTCCTCTGTCTTTGCTGAGATATTATTGATTTCCTACCTTTCTGTTGTTCTTACATCACATTTTATCTATTTCAGTTAAAACTGTGCTTTGGACACACTGCCTTAAGTTACTTTGGTTTGGCTGCTGGGATTTCCTACCAGTGAAGTACCTTCAGTTCTCTAGCCTTGCCACTCCCGTTATCACTCCATGGTGTGTACTGTTGGCATTTATAGCCTATTGTTAATCATATTCCTGCTATTAGATTGTAAACCCCTGGAAGGCAGAAGGCTTTCCTTTGACTACGCCAGTGTGTATACTCTGGATGTATTGCATGTGTTCTGTAATACATATTTCATTGTGTTTTAAGACGGCATCAGTAGTAAGATGCACTGTATTTTATGTACCTCTAAGAAAGAAAATAACGCTGGCAATTAAACTGCGTAAGACCTGTCCCAGTTCTACTGATACACAAATGTAAAACATTGTGCACCTTAGAATTATTGAAATTTGGTCATCTGTTCAGGCCATCATTCTTTTCATAACTGTGTATTCCTTGGGAAGCATTTCTGAACTCAGATTTGGAGTACATTATTTCCTCCCATTGGAATGGTGTTAGAGGTGGTGTTCCTGCCTAAAGATTTAGAGTGAAAAACTTAGCTATGACCAACAGTACATTAAAAACATGATACCAAGGCTTCCCTGGTGGCTCAGTGGTAAAGAATACACCCGCTAGTGCAGGAGACATAGGTTTGATCCCTGGTCCAGGAATAGCCCACATGCCCTGGGCCACAGCTGTTGAACCTGTGCTTTAGAGCCTGGGAACTGCCACTACTGAAGCCCACTGGTCTAGAGCTGGTGCTCTGCAACAGGAGAAGCCACCACAATGAAAAGCTTATGCGGCACAACTAGAGAGAGCAGCCCCTGCTTGCCGCAACTCTAGCAAAGCCTGCACAGCAGTGAAGACCCAGCACTGCCAAAAATTAAATAAATAATTAAAGCAAACAAACAAAACTGATGTTACCATAAACCTGTAGTCATTGTAGTTCTAGTTCCCATAGAGTAGGTAGAACTATTATATATTTTGATTTATAATGTACTATATATATGTGTGTGTAGTACAAATACATCACTTTACTTCATCATCAATTTGGATTAAATTGTCAACTTAACTTAAATATTGGTGTTCCTCATGATTCTGTCCATTAACTCCTCCCTCAGCGCTGTCTTCCAGAGTGTCCTCATTCTACCTCATGCTTCCAACCTGCAGTTTTATAAATGCAGCCCTGAACTTTTTTCTGAGATCCAGACCCATGTTGCACTCTGTCTCCTTGGATGTTTTTTGGGCACTGAGCCTCAAAATTTACCAATCTGTATTTGTCCATCCTTGTACTGTTGCAACAAAGTAGTTAAGAACTCTAGACTCTGACTGTAGGCAAGTTGCTTACCTTTCTGTGGCTCAATTTCCTTATCTGTGATGTGGGGGTAATAAGTACTCATGTTTATTTTGAAGATCAATGTAATTAATACATACAAAGTGCTTGCAATGCCTCTGGTAAATAGTAGTAAAGTGTTAGTTGCTCAGTCATGTCCAACTCTTTGTGAGCCCATGAACTGTAGCCCTCCAGGCTCCTCTATCCATGGAGTTCTCCAGGCAAGAATACTGGAGTGAGTAGCCATTCCCTTCTCCAGGGGATCTTCCCAACCCAGGGATCGAACCTGGGTTTCCCACATTGCAGGCAGATTCTTTACTGTCTGAGCCACCAGGGAAACCTCCTAGTAAATAATAAGTGATCTGTAAATATTAGCCTATTTAAAAAAAAATTGTTACTGTCATCATTGTCATCCATAGGTCTAGTTTTTGGCTGTGTTCCCTTTTGTCATCCACAGCGCTCAACAGCAAGGAGATAGGTAGGAGTAATGGGTTCAGATGAGCTCTAAGTTAGCAACTGTTAAGTTTTTACTATTCCTTGAATATAGGAGATGCTACAGAACAGGACATGATTAAATACAAAGTGAATAACAGACCATAGAGTAACGGTGAGGTTTGGTGTGTTAATGAGTAAACAGATGTCATAGCTTAGCTGTCCTTTCTAGTGATGTTCCTAAAGGAACTTTATTTAAGTAGAACAATGGCAAGTGGGAGATTCAGCATATTATTTTTTTATTAATTGGGCTTTTGGTCAAAATACCAGTAGAGAGCTATTCTGGTAAACTGGGATGTGTATTGCTAAAACTTAAAGCCTAGGCAAGGGGTCTCCCTTCCTCCTAAATCTGCCCTGCTTTTTCCTATGGCTGTGAAAACCCAAACATTAGTCTTTTAGGACTTGTAGGAGAGAAATAAGCAAGAGCAAGATCGCCATCCCTGGTGATATATGTGTGTGACCTTTAATCTGCAGTTAATATTCAGACTCATAAACAAGGCCGATCAGTGTTTTGAACTGTGACCCAGTCAGATTGGCATTTTGTGGGCCCAGCTTCAGCTCTCTGGCGAGCTTGGCCTGCGGTTGTCTGTCTAGCAGCCCTACATTCTGACTTTTCTTAGGTCAGCCCCTGGGTCCTGGGGAAAGGTGCAAAGTAGTTTTCAAATTTAAGGGTAAGATTACTCTTTGAGATGAAACTAAGGAGAAATGTTGTGTGATAAATAAGATTTGCCATTTGGAAAAGTGGCCCACCAATAACGATAGCTACTGTGGCATTTCAGTAATGTGCTGATTTTAATTTTGATAACACGAATGTAATCTCTGAGGAACATGATTATATATGATTATGTTAGCAGAGCAGAACTGAAGCCTGATCGTATTGTAGTCAGTCTGAGATGACTATGAAGATAGGGGAGGATGATTAACTTGGACGCTAGAGAGGAGGCACCTGGGACGTTGTCTGCGATGTTGCAAGCTCAGGTACATTGTTCAGGTAAACTCCAGGAGGGCAGAGGCCACAGGGCACGTCAGCTTTGGTCCCTTCAGAGTTCAGTGTTCAGTGAGGAACGCAGTGGGCTTTCATTGTTCACTTGTTGAATGACTGAATGAATACTTTTATTGGGTAGTAGTATCGATGTTCATGATAAAGGAGATTTGGCTTAATCTTAGGATCCCAATGTATATTCAGGAAGCTGATTTTTGGATAAATTCTCCTCCTGCCCCCGCAACCCCCCGCCACCCTGTGCTGGGTCTTTGTTACTGTGTGAGGGCTTTCTCTAGTTGTGATGAGTGGGGGCTACTCTATTGTGGTGGCTTATCTTGTTGTTAAGCACGGGCTCCAGAGCATGGCCTAAGTAGTTGGGTGCATGGGCTTAGTTGCTCTGCAGCATGTGGAATCTTCCCAAATCATGGATCAAACCCGTGTCCCCCTGTATTGGCAGGTGGATTCTCAACTACTGGACCCCCAGGGAAGTCTGATTTTTGACTGTTGTTGTTCAGTTGCAAACTTGTGTCTGACTCCTTATGACCCCAAGAACTGTAGCATGCCAAACTTTCCTGTCGTTCACCGTCTCCTGGAGTTTGCTCATATTCATGTTCATTGAGTCAGTGACGCCATCCAACCATCTCATCCTCTTTCGCCCCCTTCTCCTCTTGGCCTCAATATTTCCCAGCATCAGAGTCTTTTCCAGTGAGTTGGCTTTTTGCATCAGGTGGCCAAAGCAAAGTTTTGGATAAATTCTTCATAGTGACAATTTTATATCTCTTACATAGCATAGAAAAATATTTTAAAGGTTCATAGTTATTTGAATCATAAATGAGTTTTTATTTCAATCCTAGTAAGTTTAAAATATGCATTAGAAATTGTTTAATAGATAGTACTTAGTAAATAGATATAGTATCCTTTCTTCTTAGTTTTGCCTTGTATTAAGTAGGATTTGGCAAAACAGTGAGTGACAGGAACCCAAAACAACTGCTTGAACAAGGTGGAAGTTTCCTTTCTTTGCTATAAATCATGGATAGCCCTGAGCCACTGCGGGGCTTTCATGTTCATTAGGGGACCCAGCTTTCTCCTTGTAGGCAAAGATGGCCTCTGTAGTTCCTGTCATCAGTTTTGTATTCTCACCAGCAGGAAGGACATGAGGGGGCAAGAACTGAGCTCATTCCCATCCTGTGAAGATACCTCCCAGAAGTCACACACATCAATTCTGCCTTGTCCCTCTAATTATAACCAAATCACAGTGCACAGCTAGCTGCAGTGTGTGCTGGAAAATTTAGTCTTTGCTGGAGATGGTCGTGTGCCTAGTCAACAATCTGAGATTCTGTTACTTTGGAAGACAAGTATTGCAGGACAGCTGTCAATCTGTACCGTAAATCCCAAGGGATAATGTAGTAGTAACACATTTGGTAATTCAGTCTTTAATATTGTTTAGAAGAATATCATACTACTGTAATAAGTTCGGTATAGAAATTTCCCTAAAATGTTTTTTTGATCTAATGATGACTTCAGATTTTTATTGCCAGGTTAGTTTTTTAACAAGACGAACAGATGTTTGATTTGAACATTCTGATCTTAGTAGCATAATCTGCCCTGTATGTTTCCAAGTTTTCATGGGATCCATTATAGTAGAAATAATTACTGAAATTTCCTAAGTTTCTATACACTAAACGGGATTAAAGACCTCTTAGAAACAGTTAATTCTTATTTATAAATTAGAAAACTGTGTAGACATCGTATTGCTATTAATATGATATTGAGAAATGCTTTTATAAACACTTTAGTAATATTCCTATCTAGCTTTATAAAACATCCATGTTTTTCTTTAGTATTTTAGCTGTATTGGCTTAGCACCTTTTTCTTAGCTTAGTGGAAATTTTGGAGTCTATGGAATCCTTAAGCAGTTTTTACACCAAGAAAAAAATTATAGTAACTTGGTTTATAGTTATGCTTGAAACAATCTATAAGCTTCTTGATAATTTTAGTTTTGCAACTCATAGGACACAATTTATCTTTCCATCTGTTAGTGTATTTTATTTGCTCCAGCATAGAAGTACACAGTGTGGCGTTATAAATTGTCATAGTGATTATTTCTGTCAACTTAGACCCAAAGTTATGAATGTGTTATAAAGTTATAGTGTCCAGGAACTTCTTAAACCCTTGAAGTGTTAAGAAATTGATCATACTGATTACTTTTTAAGGAGACATAGAAGGGCACTGGGGAGGAGGTTGGAGAGACAGGGAGCCTTACCTTTTCATACTCCTGCAGTTTGTCATGGGCTTCCCTGGTGGCTCAGATGGTAAAGAGTCTGCCTGCAATGTGGGAGACTTCGGTTCTGATCCCTGGGTTGGGAAGATCTCCTGGAGGAGGGCATGGCAACCCACTCCAGTATTCTCGGTCTTCCCTGGTGGCTCAGATGGTAAAGAATCCGCCTGCAATGTGGGAGACCTGGGTTCAATCCCTAGGCCAGGCAGATCCCCTGGAGGAGGGCATGGCAACCCACGCCAGTATTCTTGCCTGGAGAATCTCCATGGACAGAGGAGCCTGGCGGGCTATAGTCCATGAGGTCACCGTCGGACACAATTGAGTGACTAAGCACAGCACACAGCACCGTTTGTCATGTGTAAATATTATATAAATACAGAAGAAAAATCTGTGCTTTTTTAGATTCTTGCCATGCTCTTTTTATTAGATGCTTTAGTAACACATGAGTTTAATTTATGTATGAGGTGGGGCATACACAATGACCTAGACACCGATTGTGTGCCTTTGAAGAATTTTCTCGCCAAAGAGAATAAGACATGGAGTGCTCCGTAGAGGAGAGTGCCTTAAGAGATGATGGTCCTGTGGTTTAAGAAAGAGCATTAGCTCTGGCTGGAGGCCTTAGGGAAGATTTGGTGTAGGAGGCGGTGTTTAACCTGTGTTTTGAAGGATTGGCAGGATTTGGACATGTGATAAGTAGCTAAGAGGATTTCAGGCAGGAAATTGCATGGAGCAAAGGCACAGAGGCTGGAAAACATGGGGAATGGTGAGTACTTTTGCTGCTCTATGAGGAAGATTATTAAGTTGTATTTCAATTTCCTTTTTTAAAAAACAATCTTAAAAATGTTCTGTAATAGTTGCAGGCAGACGCTGTTCTTTCACCTCAGGTGGTTTATGTTTGAAGCTGTTGCTGGTAGCAGTTCAAATTTGGAGAGGAATGCTTCGGGCTGATTTCTCTAAGGAAGAACAGACTGGTCTGGCTGGAACTGCAAAGCACTGGAAAGACAGGTTGGGGTCACAACATGGGGAGATTAACACCAGGGTGAGACTATTTGAGAGCCTGATGCATTCAAATTAAATACAAGTTGTAATTGTAAAATTAATATATACTCATTTTAATCGATTTATACAGTTCAGAGCAATGCCCACTTTCCCAATACTCTTCCACAATTAATAAGCACTTGTGTACATGCTAAGCATACTATCGTGAATATTGCTTTTTACTTAATATTCCAAGCACACATTTTTCAAGTCAGTTGTAATTATAATTCAGGCCTTTTTTAAAAATAAAATTTGCATAGTGGGGCATTGTATGGATGCATGCTTTAAATTTCCTGTTGATGGACACTTAAATTGGTTCTGACTTAAAAAAAATCCTTGTGCCTGTGCAATTGTGTAGGTGTATCTGTAGGGTAAATTCTTAGCAGTGGAATTGCTGCAGCAGTAGTTGTGTGCATTTTTAATTTTCAAAACTGTTAATGAATTGACCTCCAGGATGTGCCAGTGTACATAGAGTTTTAGGGTTCAGATTTACCCGTCTTATCACCAGCCCTGGACATTTGAAAGTTCTTGATCTTTGCTAACCTGATAGGTGAAAAATGTACAGTATTTTAACTTCTGTTAAAATAACTTTTGACTATGAGTGAAGTTAATGATCATTTTATGCATTATAATTTTAAAATACATGTTTTGTTGTGTCTTAGTAATAGAGCTGGGTGGTTTATATTAAATGGAACACTTCTTTCCAAGTACCATTTATTTATTTTAAAAATAGCTTTATTGAGACAATTCACATACTATAAAATTTGTCCTTTTAAAGTATACATATAAAAAAAAAAAGTATACATATGTGAGTTTTAATCATTTAAAATCGAGTGCCAGCCATTGCTGTATTATTTGTAGTAAATAACCATCATGCTGAACTTGAGGTCCTCTCTTTGTTTCCAAGTTCATCAGTATATTAGGCCCCAAATAGGAAGTGGGGAATGCAACTTCTCTTGTTATTTTTCCAGTCTGTAGGTCTCTCTCACCTGAGAGTGCATTCGGGCTGGCTAGGTTCTGAGATGGAATTATGCGTGACAACTGCTTTGGAATCTCAGTGCTTTGGTACTGGATGGGGAGCAATTTCTTTTAAATAACTTGTAGTTGAAACTGATCTCCAACTGGTAAAGGCAACGCAAACTTGTTGACTTATCCCGACATATAAAAAATATGAAATCTGGAGTGAAAAAGCTTCTGAGGTAAAAAGATTTAAAAGATATGGTGAGTGTAAGATAGTAAGACAGTTTTTTTCTTTTTTATAGGGGTGATTCAACTGCTTTGTAGTTACTATGTTCATTTTTTATTTCAGAGATTTCCTAATATCTACTAAAGTGTATGTAAAAGTGTATGTGTGTGTGTGTATGATAAGATGATTACACACTTCACTTGGAGAGTGGTGGTGATCTGACCTGTGTGTGTTTCTGTTATGTTTCACATAGGTGTTTTCGTGTTGTGAAAAGCATACTGATAAATAAAAACTGAAGACTAAGTTTTTGAGTGAAATCTTTTCTGTCTTCTATAGCTTTGGCTCCCATCTGGTGGGACCCCAGGCAGCCCCTGTCTGAGGACTGTTACAGAATAGTAGCTCCTCTTCCTGACCAAGTCTGGGACCTTTATCTGTATATGGTTGGCTACTTGGAGAAAGGTATAGATAGAGGCTCTTAGTAATTTTCTGTTGATTTTGGTAGAAGTAATTCTTTCCTTTTGATTTTTATAAAATAATACTTTAAGCATTTACTTTCATGTTCTTCCTAGTAAAAATATCCTTAAAACTGATTCTTTTGCATTTTAACCCCATCATCTTCTATTATTTCTCCATATTTTTTTGCTTCTTCTGTTTGGAAGGTTATTCTTGATGTTGGTTCTAGTCCTTTAAAGTGTCTCCTCATTTTCTCCTTTGACATCTCTTTTCATGTTACCAGTTTTTTTCAAGTTTTATATTTTTTTCCTATTGTAAAGTCCCTTGGGCTTTTGCTTGTAGTTTTGATTAAAGTGAATTTTCATAGGGAGACTGATGGGCTTCCCCGGTGACTCAGTGGGTAAAGAATCCGCTTGCAGGGCAGGAGACGCAGGTTTGATCCCTGGGTAGGAAAGATCCTCTGGAAGAGGGCATGACAACACACTCCAGTATTCTTGCCTGGAGAATCCCATGGACAGAGGAGCCTGGTGGGCTACAATCTGTAGGGTCACAGAGAGTCAGACATGACTGAGCAACTGAGCAACCACAGGGAGATTGAAGACGGCACTGACTGACACTTGAGTCAGTGGTATGATTACTTAAGGATGAGACTAATGTGAGCACTGAATGACTTGAATATAGCATTTAGCTTAGTTAATGGATCTTTCCATTTCCACTTGAGGACAATATTCTGGCTTAGAAGCACCGTCCTGAAAAAATACAAAAATAAAATTCTTGTGTGCTGTGTGTGTTTGGGTCCAGGTGAGACATGAGAACTGGGTGACCTGTGGGGGAAACAGTGTTTATAACTCTAGAAACAATGTTTTGCTGAGATGCGATGTTGATTTGATAGGAGAGAATAATTGGGTCTTTTAAATACACTATGTGCTTCTTGCTTCACCACATTGTCCTGAACCATGACAACCAATGAGCATTATATTAATAAGTAAGCTTGACTAGTTAGTGTGAGAGGACCTGTCTTGTGGCTTAAGAAGTGTGATGAGGTGACCTGCTTCCTTAGCTGTCAAATGGGGATTATAGTACATTAACTGAAATGAAAACATGGATATGGAAATAAGTTGAAAATACAAACCCTATAAATCTGAAGTGCTTCAGTTATCTTTTTCTTTCTCAGGAAACTCAGCAATTGCAGCCTACAACCCTTACTTAATCCAGAAATATTTATCCTCCGTAATGTTACCTCTAGAGAAATCCACTGTTTTCTTGGTGTGTTTCTCATACAAACACTACATGCAGTTGTATTTGTTTCAAATATCTTTAAGCAGGTACTACTGAGTACTCAGTTCACTCAGTAGTACTAGAGAACTTAGGTTTTTGTCCTAAAATAAAATTTTTCTTTTCATTTTATGACAAGAGACATCAAAAAGGCATTTTTTTTTTGAGAATAGTAGTGCATTGTCTTTTTCTTCTTTTTTTTAACAAATGCAGCAGTCTTAAAATCATAGAAATTTGTAAATATATCAGTTCAGTTCAGTCATTCAGTTGTGTCCGACTCTGTGACCCCACGCCAGGCTTCCCCGTCCTTCACCATCTCCCGGAGCTTGCCCAAACTCATGTCCATCGAGTCAGTGATGCCATCCAACCATCTCATCCTCTGTCGTCCCCTTCTCCTCCTGCCTTCAATCTTTCCTAGCATCAGGGTCTTTTCCAGTGAGTCAGTTCTTCACATCAGATGGCCAAAGTGTTGGAGCTTCAGCATCAGTCCTTCCAATGAGTATTCAGGACTGATTTCCTTTAGGACTGACTGGTTGGATCTCCTTGCAGTCCAAGGGACTCTCAAGAGTCTTCTCCAACACCACAGTTCAAAAGCATCAATTTTTCAGCACTTAACGTTCTTTATGGTCCAACTCTCATATCTGTACATGACCACTGGAAAAAACCATAGTCTTGACTAGGTGGAACTTTGTTGGCAAAGTAATGTCTCTGCTTTTTAATATGCTGTCTAGGTTTATCATAGCTTTTCTTCCAAGGAGCAAGTGTCTTTTAATTTCATGGCTGCAGTCACCATCTGCAGTGATTTTGAAGCCCAAGGAAATAAAGTCTGTCACTGTTTCCATTTTTACCCTGTTTGCCATGAAGCGATGGAACTGGATGCCATGATCTTTGTTTTTTGAATGTTGAGTTTTAAGCCAACTTGTTCACTCCTCTTTCACTTTCATCAAGAGGCTCTTTAGTTCCTCTTTGCTTTCTGCCATAAGGGTGGTTTCATCTGCATATCTGAGGTTCTTGATATTTCTCCCTGCAATCTTTATTCCAGCTTGTGCTTCATCCAGCCTGGCATTTTGCATGATGTACTCTACATAAATTAAATAGGGTGACAATATACAGCCTTGACATACTCCTTTCTCAATTTGGAACCAGTCTGTTTTTCCATGTCCAGTTCTAACTGTTGCTTCTTAACCTGCATACAGATTTCTCAGGAGGCAGTTAAAGTGATCTGATATTCCCATCTCTTGAAGAATTTTCCACATTTTATTATGATTCACACAGTCAAAGACTTTGGCGTAGTCAATAAAGCAGAAGTAGATATTTTTCTGGAACTCTCTTGCTTTTTCTATGATCCAGCAGATGCTGGCAATTTGATCTCTGGTTCCTCTGTCTTTTCTGAATCCAGCTTGAACATCTGGAAGTTCTCAGTTCACGTACTGTTGAAGCCTGGCTTGAAGAATTTTGAGCATTATTTGCTAGCATGTGAGATAAGTGCAATTGTGCGGTAGTTTGAGCATTCTTTGGCATTGCCTTTCTTTGGGATTGGAATGAAAAACTGACCTTTTCTAGTCCTGTGGCCACTTCTGAGCTTTCCAAATTTGCTGGCATATTGAGTGCAGCACTTGCACAGCATCATCTTTTAGGATTTGAAATAGCTCAACTGGAATTCCATCACCTCCACTAGCTTTGTTCATAGTGATGCTTTCTAAGGCCCACTTGACTTTGCATTCCACCATCGTGGTTATCTGGGTCGTGAAGATCTTTTTTGTATAGTTCTTCTGTGTATTCTTGCCATCTCTTCTTAATATCTTCTGCTTCTATTAGGTTCATACTGTTTCTGTCCTTTACTGTGCCCATCATTGCATGAAATGTTCCCTTAGCATCTCTAATTTTCTTGAAGAGTTCTCTGCTGCTGCTGCTGCTAAGTCACCTCAGTCTTGTCCGACTCTTTGCGACCCCATGGACTGCAGCCTACCAGGCTCCTCCATCCATGGGATTTTCCAGGCAAGAGTACTGGGGTGGAAGAGCTCTCTAGTCTTTCCTATTCTATTGTTTTCCTCTATTTCTTTGCATTGATCACTGAGAAAGTCTTTCTTTTCCCTCCTTGCTATTCTTGGTAACTCTGCATTCAGATGGGTGTATCTTTCCTTTACTCCTTTGCCTTTAGCTTGTCTTCTTTTCTCAGCTATTTGTAAGGCCTCCTCCGACAACTTTGTTTTTCTTGGTGATAGTCTTGATCACTGCCTCCTGTACAGTGTCACGAACCTCCGTCCATAGTTCTTCAGACACTCCAGCATATCTAATCCCTTGAATCTATTTGTCACTTCCACTGTAAATATATATTTTGGTGGAAAAAATATAATGAGGATGGCATCAGTAGATTACTGTTTAAGTTAGGGATAGAAGTGTTTTTCCTGTCACCTCAGTTGCAGCCCTATGAACTTCTAATATTAAGGTCTAGAGAGATCTGGTGTTAGCATGTATCCCCTGAAGTGATTTAAGAGGCTGTTTTTCTTTCTCAAGTTGCTTATTCTAGTCTAATCGCTCAGGAAGGAAGCTTTGAAGCTTTTTTACTTTCTGGGAGTCAAAGATTAATTTGTAATTAAAAAGGTTAATAGAGTCTTTTTTCCCTCCTTAAAAAAAAAAAGGCCTGAGTCAGGAGAGAGTTGTCTGGTTAAGTGCTTACTTTTCCCATGAGGTGATCAGATAATTTGTTTTCTCCTTTGGTTTGGATATTTGAGGTAATTTCTCTGCTTAAAAATAAAATTCTATAGGAAGGAGTCATGTTTTTATCACTCCTTGAGAAGAAGAATTCAGTTGTAAGACACCACTGAAAAGAATCCAGCCTCTGGGGGAAGTGTTAGACAATTGAATGTTGCTAAAGCATCAAGAATGGAGGAGGTAGACCTATTTTGAGCTTATCTGTGACACCTGTTTAGTTTAGAAAACTCCAGAGAGTAGGTATGGCTGTGTTGTTGAGGTTTGGTTTTACTTTAGATGCAGTGACAGCCGTGTGTCTTCCTTTAGGAGGGGATTGTCTAGCAGTAACTGAGTGTGCACTGTGGCCCGGTCACTGCAGGACCACTTGCAGAGATGCTTTGTGAGGACTTTAGCCTCCGGTTCATGGTTACTGAAAAAAGAACTGTGGCCATTTGATGTAATCTGGACAGGAGACCTGTTGTTTTTATTACATTGAATTAGCAGTCAGTCTTTGAATTTCTTTGTTTTAGTGGATGCTATAAGAGAAAGGGTCCATAAGGATAACAGATGGCTATGAAATTAGCCAAAAGCATAAGTAAGAGTATATATCAGGGATGAGGTAAACTTATTGTGATTACCTGCTTTCTACTGATTTCTGTGAATTACTGACCTGATGTCTGTTTTTAGATGTGCAGAAAAAGTTCTACAATTTGGTACTTTTTCTATTACAAACTTAATAGATTACAAAGAGATATAACTTAGACTTCATTAAGTGAAGAAGGCACCTTTCTGGTATATCTTTTTCTGTGAAGCTTCACCTTTTCTGTTGATGATAAATTCTGGGAGAGAATTGTTCAAAGTTTGTATCATAGTGATGATGTACTCAGTTATATCTGACTCTCTGCGACCCCATGGACTGTAGCCCATCAGGCTCCTCTGTCCATGGGATTCTCCAGGTTAGAATACTGGCATGGGTTGCCATGCTGTCCTCCAGGGGATCTTCCTGACCTAGGGATTGAACCTAGGTCTCCTGCATTTCAGGCAGGTTCTTTACCATCTGAGCCACCAGCAAAGCCTAAGGAATGATGTACTTTACTCATGTAGATGGTTTCAGACAAAGTTTTTTTCCCTTTATACTTTCTGTTTTACTTGATTATTAGAAAATTATGTTTTGAAACTAGTGTCTTTTTTCTTAAATATGGTATGTTCCCTTATCTTCTCCTATGATTCCTATGGATGTGTTTAATTTGAAAACAAGAGATTTCAGAAGAATCATACTCTCCAAGTACCTATCAGATCAGATCAGTCGCTCAGTCGTGTCCGACTCTTTGCGACCCCATGAATCGCAGCATGCCTGGCCTCCCTGTCCATCACCAACTCCCGGAGTTCACTCAGACTCACGTCCATCGAGTCAGTGATGCCATCCAGCCATCTCATCCTCTGTTGTCCCCTTCTCCTCCTGCCCCCAATCCCTCCCAGCATCGGAGTCTTTTCCAATGAGTCAACTCTTCACATGAGGTGGCCAAAGTACTGGAGTTTCAGCTTTAGCATCATTCTTTTCAAAGAAATCCCAGGGCTGATCTCCTTCAGAATGGACTGGTTGGATCTGCTTGCAGTCCAAGGGACTCTCAAGAGTCTTCTCCAACACCACAGTTCAAAAGCATCAATTCTTCGGTGCTCAGCCTTCTTCAGAGTCCAACTCTCACATCCATACATGACCACAGGAAAAACCATAGCCTTGACTAGACGAACCTTTGTTGGCAAAGTAATGTCTCTGCTTTTCAATATGCTATCTAGGTTGGTCATAACTTTCTTTCCAAGGAGTAAGCGTCTTTTCATTTCATGGCTGCAGTCACCATCTGTAGTGATTTTGGAGCCCAGATTCTGCTTTATTGACTATGCCAAAGCCTTTGACTGTGTGGATCACAATAAACTGTGGAAAATTCTGAAAGAGATGGGAATACCAGACCACCTGATCTGCCTCTTGAGAAATTTGTATGCAGGTCAGGAAGCAACAGTTAAAACTGGACATGGAACAACAGACTGGTTCCAAATAGGAAAAAGAGTTCGTCAAGGCTGTATATTGTCACCCTGTTTATTTAACTTATATGCAGAATACATCATGCAGAGTATATCATGAGAAACGCTGGACTGGAAGAAACACAAGCTGGAATCAAGATTGCCGGGAGAAATATCAATAACCTCAGATATGCAGATGACACCACCCTTATGGCAGAAAGTGAAGAGGAACTAAAAAGCCTCTTGATGAAAGTGAAAGTGGAGAGTGAAGAAATTGGCTTAAAGCTCAACATTCAGAAAACGAAGATCATGGCATCTGGTCCCATCACTTCATGGGAAATAGATGGGGAAACAGTGGAAACAGTGTCAGACTTTATTTTTCTGGGCTCCAAAATCACTGCAGATGGTGACTGCAAGCCATGAAATTAAAAGACGCTTACTCCTTGGAAGGAAACTTATGACCAACCTAGATAGCATGTTCAAAAGCAGAGATGTTACTTTGCCAACAAAGGTTCGTCTAGTCAAGGCTATGGTTTTTCCTGTGGTCATGTAGCAACGATAAAAAGGAAAGTACAGTCTTGTTTTTCTGAAATGATAGATAAGGTGATAAATAAGTGAAACAATGATTATCATAGAAAATCTGTGACTTAAGGCCATAGCTTTTAGAAGGTCGCTCTCAGCTCAGTCTGCTTTTCTCCGGGTGGTTGACTTTTGGTAAGGGAGCATCTGAGTGGCATGCTGGGCTTGTCGACAGTAGTTATCCTAGTGCCTCTTGTGTGCTGGGCCCTGGAGCTCAAAGATGAGTAAGACGTGTCCTCTCAACAGGGGTCATGACCCAAAGGAAGAAACAGATATGGAGAAAAATCAGTATAATGCAGTCTGAAAAGAACTGTGCAAGAAGTAGAAACATCAGGTTCTGACAGCCCAGAGTGAGAAGTGCACATACACCTGGGACATTTATGTGGCAATTAGTTTTTAAAACACAGGCTCTCTTTGCCTGTCTCTTGACAAGCTGGTCCTGCAGCCCTGCTTCTGGCAGCTGCATGTTTCGTGGATGTGTGACCTGGTGTAAGTGGGTGGGCCTTTCCTTGGCACTGATGCTTTCTGGGGAGTAGAATGTACATCTCTTGGAAGAGGTTGGGCATCCTAACCCTGTATTAATCTGAATCCCAAATACTTTTCTATGTGTCATATCAGAGCTAACATGACAATAATTTTGTTCATTTTTCCTGAGCCCCTTCTTTGGGAGGGGAAAACTTTGCAAATAAATAGGAGTCCTGTAGCAGAAGGACTTAGCCTTGCCCTTGGACTTCTCTGCCTTGTGAACTTGCATACTTTTTTAGGGTTACATGCTATGAGTAACTTAGGTGCTGTTACTGTTTTACATGTTTCCCTCTTTGAGTGATGGGGGACACAATACTTAGTTTTTCAATTCATTGTCTCCTTCCTCCCTAAATATGAAGTAAATCCTGACCTTTTTCTTCCTAAAAAATGACTTACTTAGTTTTTAGAAAAATTACATTATCTCTGTATGGAGGATTTGAAGCATTGTTTAAAAATAAATGTATTAGTGTTAAAAAGAATGACCCAAGGATCACCTTGGGGCTTTATTAATTAAACTCCAAGTGTTAGTCATACCTATGACTTCCATATTTCTCTTATACTGGCATTAAATCCATTCATTCACCAAATAGATTTATTATTTATTTGCTAGAGAATGTGGAAGGTGCTAGGGAGACTTGCACAATGGTGATGTTTGCCTGCATTAAAAATGAATGAATGAGTGAGTGAATGAGTGAATAAATAAAGAAGTAAATCTGCTTCCTGTGCTAAAGGGGCATGTAAATTCAATCCTAATCGTGGTGCTTAAACATGAAGTTCCAGAGAGAAGCAGCTGGCACTGAATTCTACCTGGCTTAACCTTCCATCTGGGACCTCTCAGACAGCCAACAGGTATTGGATGTGTGTTTCCAAGATTAATACTGAAGGAAATGGAATATAAACTTTGGTCGGCAAGCTTGCAAAATGTAACATTTAGAGTTATCTAGTTCAAAAGTGAAACTGCTTATTGTATAGCATAACAAATACAGTTCAGATTCAGGCTAACTAGAGATTATTGTCGGAGAAGGCAATGACACCCCACTCAAGTACTCTTGCCTGGAAAATCCCATGGACAGAGGAGCCTGGTAGGCTGCAGTCCATGGGGTCACTAAGAGTCGGACACGACTGAGCGACTTCACTTTCACTTTTCACTTTCATGCATCGGAGAAGGAAATGGCAACCCACTCCAGTGTTCTTGCCTGGAGAATCCCAGGGACGGGGGAGCTTGGTGGGCTGCCGTCTCTGGGGTCGCACAGAGTCAGACACGACTGAAGCGACTTAGCAGCAGCAGAGATTATTGTGGGTTAAAGAAGTTAACTAAGGATCTGTTGAGAAGCTTAAGAGGAGAGCCTTGAAGAATGGGTGCTGTTTGCCTAGGAACTGGGAGAGCAGGTTAGGGAAGTCCTAGCAGGTCAGCCTGAGGCAGGAATGAGGATCCTTGTACAGGGTTAAGTAAAGAGAGCCTAGTCAGTGTCAAGAGTCTGTGGAGAGATGGAGTGGGTTGATTTAGGAGGACCGAATGGTATAGGCATAGAATTCCTGCCGATGCCTGACAGGAATGGGAGGTGAGGCAATAAAGTCACAAGGCCTCCAGAGACTGTGGAGGACTGTCTTAGTGTTTTGGGCCCCAGATTTGTAATGTGGCCATAGGAGTGCACTGGGCAGTCCTGGGAAGGACATGTATGTGCTCATGTGCTGTTAAAGTTGCTTTCTGTCCTTGCTTGTAGTTTGGTCAGATGGTGGAATGGACTGGAGGAAAGAGAAATAGCTGCAGGACAAAACAGGCTCTTAGAAGGCCAAGCAGTTGGTGAAGAGTCACGCTTGGCTTTTATTTAGTATCATATCTTATAAAAATTTCTTACCCCAAATCTTGTCACTAAATGCTGAAGTTATTTTAGTTTTCTAAAAAAAAAAAATCAGAAATCATAGATTATATATGATTTTGTTCCATCTCTTCTCTTGCTTCTCACACCAGACACCCACTCTGCTTCATCCTCTTCTTTCTTCCACCCCCTCCCCTCTTTTTTTGGCTCCCTCTTGTTTTCTTCTTCAAGTCTCAGTTTAAGGAGCATTTTATCTGACAGCCTTTCCTCAGTCAGGGCTGCCTTCAGCTTCGCTCTCCCTTGCCACCTGTCTTACCCGGGACATGTCACCACATTGTAAGTGCCTGCTCAGCCTGCCACCCAGAGCTCAGAGCTCCAGCCCAGTCTTGGTCTGCCTGGGTGGGTCAGGCACAGTGCACGTGCTTATTAGTAAATACTTGAGCAGTGTAAAGGTTGGGCTTACTTGTCGTCATTAATTAAAAAAAAACAACCTTGATATCTCCTAAACACTTCTCCGTTTGTTTTTTTTTTTTGGGGGGGGGGCCATGCTGTGGTATTGATATGTGGTATTGGTGGGGCTTCCCAGGTGGTTCAGTGGTAAAGAATCCACCTACCAATGCAGGAAATGGGATTTCAACCCCTGGGTTGGGTAGGTCCCCTGGAGAAGGAAATGGCAACCCACTCCAGTATTCTCACTTGGAAAATTCCATGGACAGAGGAGCCTGGCGGGCTACAGTCCATGGGGGTTGCAAAAGAGTCAGACACGACTTAGTGAGTAAACAACAGCAAATGTGGTATTGGTCCTTTAGGTTATTTCCATTATGTTCATTATCCCATTCTTTTTCCTACTATAGTGCTACTACCATAAACTTTCTTTTACATACTGTACTTTTCAATGCTTTTAAATAAAAAATGATTAGGAAAAACCATACACAAAGCACAGAATTATTTTTAAGAAGACTTGTATTTAAAATATTTATATGTTGTGTCCAACTTCTTAGGGAGTGGCATATAAAAATTGCATTTTTGGTCCAGATCTCATTTTGAATAAGGAAAATATACCTCTGTTATTCAAATTAAACAAATTATAAAGTGAAGCAACTATGTTGCTTAGGGGATAGAGAGTGATGGAATGGATGGCAGATCCTGTGAAGTAGGGTTTTCAGGGATGGCTTCTCTGGGCCTTGAACAGGACAAAAACCATGCAGAGATTTGGGGACAGAGCATTTCAGGCAGAAGGCACGCCAAATGCCCAAGTCCTGAGATGGGAGCCTGCTGTGTGGTTAAGGATCAGTAGACCAGTCAGGGCTGGGTCTTACAGGTCACTCTTGACCACGGTAAGATCTCAGGCTTTTTTTTACTCTTAAGTGTAAGGGATGCCAATGAAGGTTTTGGTCAGGGGTGTAGCAGGATCTGATTTCTCTTTTAAAGAGATCCTGAAAGGCTACTGCATAGGAGACTGTTGCCATTCAGAGTGGAAGGAGGGGCTGGGGAGGAGGCTGTTGCAGGAAACCAGGAGAGGCAGGGCTGGGGCTTGGATAGGGCGGGGCTGGTGTGGTCACTCGAGTGGTCGGGTTTGGACTTTGGAGAAGTGCTGTGTCTGGAGAGACGAAAATTTTACCACTAGTTAAAAAACAGTTTAAGGTAATCCTCTTGTTGAATATGACTTAATAGTATTCAGAATGCCTTTTTCTTCAGAGTATTTGGTAGGTCTTGTAGAAATTAACTAAACTGGTGAAATGGGGAAAGGAACCAGGAAAGGTAAGGCCTGGGACTTGATTGTATTATTAATCCATTTGCTGATGGAACAAGACAAATTCCATAATGTCAGATGTTCAGATTTCCTTCTGTAATAGTCATTTATGTAATGTAAAAAGTATGTCTGAAGAGTATATACTTGGATGAATTATATGCTGAATTCTAGTGCTTAGTATGATTGTGTTCAAGGAGAGCTGTTTAGTATTAACTGTGAAATATGCTGCAGCAATAATAATAAGGAATGCAGTGGGTGCCTTTCTGCTGTTATCAGATCCATTAACAAGTTTTGCTGTGTTCGACTGCTCCCCATCATTATGCTTTATGGTTCATACTAAGCTGTAGATATAAATGACATCTATTCTACAACAGTTTCTCAAGGCCTTGTAAGCAATGATGTTGTATTTTGGGTAAATATTTGTTTACAGCATACTAATGCTAGACAGTTAACGTTTGCTTTGGTTCTTCTCCTGTGTTCTACATAGGGTTGTAGCCAGGTAGAGAAAAGTATTTGACAGTGTACTTGAGGTTTGTGAAACTACATTGACATATGTGAGTGCTTCACACTTACGGCTGCTCTTCTTTATTATTTTAGCCATAGAGAGAAGTAGCTTAAGCCAGGGACATCCTTTAGTGTAGAAGGTTCTGTGAAAGTGGGTGAAATTGTTTCACAAGCCACTAAATTGAAGTGAATTGCATCTCTCTCTCTTTTTTAAAAACAAAATTTGGCTTTTGAAGTGGGAATTTAAACTTGTGATATCTGCTGTTTGCAAGATAGTAAGTATTGAGTATTTATTGGTTTTTGTTTGCTCTTTTAAGAGTTCGGGTCTAAAATTCAGTAAGAATTTTAGAATCCTCTTTTCCTTAGCCACTTAAAGATTTAAAACAAAGACTTAAAACTCTTCCTTTGGGGTGTCAGGTCACTTTATTATGAGGAAAACTGGACTCTCCAGAAAAAGACATCATTCATTTAACAGATTTATTCAGCATGTCTATCAAATGGCTGCTATCTACCTGACATATTTATAGATGTTTAGGAGACATCAGTGAACAAAAGAGAAAAAACTCCCAGCCTTCCCTAGCTCCCGCCTGCCCTCTTCCCTTGAGCCGGCAAACCTCGCCCCTGTGAAGCTTATATTCTAGTGGAGCCATCTAGCCAGAAAAATGATAAATAAGAACATTGTGCAGTATATTAGAATGTGTTAAGTGCTGTGGAAAAAGCAGAGTTCAGAAGGGAAGGGTGGCGATTGTTGCGATTTATTGATAAATAGAGTCAGGATAGGCCTCATAGAGACGGACATATTTGAGCACAAGGTTAAATGTGGTGCTCAGGTTAGCCATTTGGAGTTCTGGGGTTTGAGCATTCCAGGCAGAAGGGAAAGGCCAGCACAAAGGTGGGATCCAGGAAGACAGGGTGATTGGAGCAGGACCAGAGGGGAAGGGTGCTGTGTTAGCTTCCGGGCTGTTGTAACAAAGTAGCACAGGGTGGGTGACTGAGAATAGCTGAAATGTATTCTCTCATGGTTTCGGGGCTGGAAGTCTGAGATCAAGTTGTTGCCAGAGCTGGTTCCCTCTGTAGGCTCTGAGGTCCTGTTGATTCTATGCTTCTCTCCTTGCTTCTGGTTGCTGCTGCAGCTCTTGGCTTATAGACTCACCACTCTAGTCCCTGATTCTGTCCTCACTTCTCTGTTTCTTCTCCCTCTGTCTGTCATTCCTAAATCTAGGATGATCTCATCTTGACATTCTTAACTTGATTACATCTACAAAGACTTATTTTTCCAAATCAGGTCGAATTCACAGGAACTGGGGGTTTAGGACTTTCACTTAAATTTTTGGGTCTACCATTCACCTGTTTGGATGTGAGAGTTGGACCTAAAAAAGGCTGAACATCGAAGAATTGATGCTTTTGAACTGTGGTGTTGGAGAAGACTTTTGAGAGTCCTTTGGACTGCAAGGAGATCCAGCTAGTCAATCCTAAAGGAAATCAACCTTGAATATTCATTGGAAGGACTGATACTGAAGCTGAACCTGATGTGAAAAACTGACTCATTAGAAAAGACTTTGATGTTGGGAAAGATTGAAGGTAGAAGGAGAGGTGGACGACAGGATGTGATGATTGGATGGTATCGCTGACTCAGTGGTCATGAATTTGAGCAAGCTCTGGGAGTTGGTGATGGACAGGGAAGCCTGGTGTGCTGTAGTCCATGGGATCGTAAAGAGTCTAGACAAGAGTCAGATCATAAATATAATATTTATATATCATAATATATAAATATTATATTACATTATAATAATACATATTATATAATAATATATAAATATTATATTATTTCCTTATAATAATCAACTGGGTGACTGAACGACAATTCATCTGTATCGACTCTGAAGCTAAAGTGTAATATGTACTGGTAAGGGGGTAGGGGCAATTAGATCTCTGGTGCCCCAGGAGTCCTGTTAAGGATTTTGGCTTAAATTGAGATGGGAGGGTGTTGAAAGGTTTTGAGCAGAGACATGACATATGATTTGTATTTTTAAAAGATCACTCTGCTGTATTAGCGATAGACTGGGGCAAAAGAGTAGAAATAAGGAGATAGGTAGGAGACTATTGTGATAGTAATTCATGTGAGAAATGATGGTGACTCAGGCCAGGATACTAGCAATGAGAGGGTGAGAAGTGTTTGGCTTCTGCATGTATTTTGAAGGTAGAGCAGCAGTATTTTCTGATGGATTTTGATGTAGGTTTGGGGTGAAAGAGGGGAGTCAAGAATGATTGCAAGGTTTTGAAACTGAGCACCTAGAAAGGATGGTGTTGTCAGGAACTAAAATGAGAAGACTGGTGAGAAGAATCAGCAACAAAAATTGCTGAGAAGAGATCAGTAAAAATGGAAAACCAGGAAAAACTGTAACAGATAGTAGATGGCATCCTGGAAAGTGGGTGGAAAAATATATCAAATTAAGAGGGGGAGATGTACTGGGGAAAAATTCTGCTAAACTGGGCCAGATTAGGACAGAGAATTGATCACTGGTTTTAGCACGGTGGAGGTCAGAGATGATCTTTACAAGGTTTGTTTCAGTGGAGTCAAGGGCCTTATTGGAGTGGGTCCAAGAGAGAATGAAAGGAGAATTAAATAGTTGCAGGTAGTAGATATTTAGTGAAGGGACAAATTTTTTTTTTAAGACAGGAGGTACAAGAGTATAGAGGTATCTTAATGTCTCAATTTTGTGTAATTTCAGGGGACACTTAGGGGCTGCCTGAATCCTCCCATGAACCTGCAGGTTAGAAATTCCTGGCCTATAGCTTGCCAGTAAAACTACAGGGCACCAGTGTACTTCCTCCCTGGAGATTTTTCTTTTGTATTAAGAATTTTTTGTGGTTTGGTAATTATTAACTACAAAAATTCCTAAGTGTCTTTAGTGTTCCTTATAAGGAATAGACCTTGGCACAAATCATTTACTTACATTAGAAAATTTTAATTTTACACTAAGTAGTTACTCAGATACTGTTCTACATGAATTTAACCTTTATAATAATCCTGTATGTTTTTATTGTCCCCAGGTGGAGGCACAGAAAGTTTCAGGCAACTTGCCCAAAGTTACCCAGCTAGGAAGGGGCAGAGCCAAGTTTTGCACCCAGGCAGTCTGGCTCCAGAGTCTGTGCTCCTGAGCACTGCTCTGCGCTTCCTCTGGGGGTTCTGCAGTGGCTGCTGACACAGTGTGGCTGTGGGGTGAGGCAAGGGGGATGGAAGTAGGTGCTGAAGGGCAAATGATGCTTTTGCAAAGTCTTTGAGATTTTCATCAGAAAGAGTCTGTAAAATAGTAGAATAGTGTCCTTAGGGTTTGTCTCAGGTGAATAGAGTAAGGTTGTAGTGGTTTTTATTCCAAGGACTTGAGAACAGCTGGTTTTCCTCCAGCAGATTGGTGAGCAGCCTATTCTTTTGTGTAAGAGTTGTTGGCTGGCTCGGAGACCCATGTTTTCCATTTCCAGCAGGTGAAATTGCTCCCTTTCCACCTGTACTGTGTTTTCTGGTTCCTTTGACAGTTGGGCTTGATGTTTTGGTGCACCCTGGGTGGCATTGTTCTCTAGGATCAGATGACCTAAATTGCTGGCTCCGTTTATTGTAGAGTGCTTCAAGTCTGCCTTTGGGTCCTAGAGTTAAAATGGATGGTTCTGAGTCAGTGTGGCTCTAAGAGCTGATCGCCAAGAAACTCTCAGTCTGGGTGGATAGGGCAGATCGCGTTGATTTGGTGCAGGTTGCTTACCCCTTACTCTGCCGTGTGGTCAGTCTCTGCTTGCTTAGGTAGCTCAGGCATGTTCTTCCTGTAATCTTTGCTTGAGAATGGACCATTGAGGGCCGAGAAGTAGGGGAAGCAGTTCACAGAAGGTACTGGAGCCCAGATAGACCATCATTTACCCCAGAGCACAAGTTAGAGTAATGATTGAATTGATACTGGAACCCAGTTTTCTTAATGTGTAAGTAATACCTAATAGAATGTTTTTTGGAAATGCCCTGGTGGGGTGGTAATTAGGACTTGTGCTTTCACTGTCATGGCCTGGGGTTCATCCCCTGTTTGGGGGACTAAGACCCTCCTAGCCATTCAGTGTGGTTCAGAAAAAAAATCACTTAAAAAGGTGAAAGCACTTCTGTGCAGTTATATAGTCTTCATCATTATAATGAATGTATACTATTTCATAAGTGTTATCAGTTTTTTATTACTCTAAATAACACTGTATGGATCTTCTAAAAAATTCAATAAATATCTAGTTGCTGTTTCACTGTTCTAGGCACTGAGGATATGGTAATGAATAAATAGAAATAGGAAGAAAATCTCTGCTCTCATGGAGTTTGTGTTGTAGCAAGATGTGTCTACTCAAATTTACAGTCGTTTCCTTAGGATAGAGTGTAAGTGAGTTTTGATATTACAAGTGAAACTATTCAGTAGCTGCGTTTCTAAACATTAGAACAAACTTTCTTTTAAATTCTGTGTGAAAAATGGAAGTCTTCTACACTATTTTCTCTGATTTGTTTGCCCCCTTACACATAAGTGCTATCAAAAATTAAAATGAATAGGGATCTCTAAAAGGAAGTGTTTTAAGTATCACTTTTTGATAATTAAGGAACTTGGTTAATTGCTTTTTTTCCCACTAATCAGCTAAAATGTATTAGTAAGTCATGATTTTTGGCATAGTTGAGAAATTTTCAGTCAGTTTATTATAAATTTGACTATTAAGGTTAAATTTTAGGTTATAAAGGTGACTAGTAATTTCTCATGCCTTGCACTATCCTTCTTTCATTTCTAGTAATTCTCTAGGGACTTGGCAGCATCTTTAATAAAACTGGATGATGTGGATGCTTGGCATTCGATGTGATCCAGTCTGCTCTGAGATGCCCCAGTTTGAACTTTCACTTGAAGTGTGCCTAACAAAGCAATATTCTGTTCAAAAAGGTATAACCAAGTCTCAGCTGGAAAAAAAAGTAGATGACTTGTTCAGACTACACATCAAGAACCAGCTTCCTGTAGCTGAATCGAGCAGAGAGAGGGACTTTAAGACAATGGTCTGTGCAGGTGATCAGGAATTATTTTGATACTTTGTCTAATAGTATATACATTAGACAAGTTTATATAATGGCTGATAACTTGAGTTGAACCATTTCTTTGCTCTTAGCTTAGTATGGTGACATTGCTCTAGTAATAGGGGGATTGCTTTAGCTGCTGTATTTTCTAATTACATCTAATACCCCATTCTTCCAGAGAGGTATTATTATTGATTTCAAGGTGAGGAAATGGAGATTTGGAGAATGGCAACCCACTCCAGTACTCTTCCCTGGAAAATCCTATGGACGGAGGAGGCTGGTGAGCTATAGCCCATGGGGTCACAGAGTCGGACACGACTGAGCGACTTCACTTTCACTTTTTCACTTTGTTTCATCACTACTAGTAGTGATACCAGATTTGGGGTTCAAATTGAGGTCTGGGTAGTTGTAGCTTTTCCTACTACGTCCTACACCTTTCCTTAATCTTATGGCGGACTTTGTTGTACAGTGACCTATCTGAAACTGTATTTTTCTTCTTCTTTGTGGCTGTATTGGGTGACTTGCAGGGTCTTAGTTCCCCAGCGAGGATTGAGCCCAGGCCACGGCAGTGAAAGTGCTATGTCCTAACCACTGGACTGACAGGGAATCCCAAAAAACTGTATTTTTTTTTTCATTTAGAAAATAAAATATTCTCTTCTGTTTTGTTTTCCCATTTTATTGATATTTTTCTTTAAGAAGTTCTAAAAATTGAAACTAAGTTCAGTCCTTCTCTCTTTTTTCTTTCCTTTCAGTTAGCTCTATTATTAAATTTTGATGATATAAAACATAAGAAACATATTCAGTGACACTTGACAGTATTTTTTTTTTTCCCTGGGAGGGCAAAGAGGAAATCTGGATTTCTTAGATAAGCCAATACCTTCCAGAAATGGAAACAGCCATACAACTTACTGTTTCAAGTAGGTTGCCGTGTAAATGTTGGCAGATAAAATATTGATGGCTTTCTTGCTCTACTTAGAATTCCTTCACAGGTTTAAGTGCTTACTGGCTTCACTCAGAATAAATAGTTCTAATTTTTGACTTTGATGTTATTTTAACATTCAGTTAAAGAGAACATACTTAAGGGGAAGGTCAAATATTGATGGTTTAAGAGGAATTGGAAACAGGAAAACTTATTTTTAAAATTTGACAAATTGTGCATTACATACGCAAAATAGAATGAGACAGTCCTGGGGGAAAGTACCTAATAACTTCAGGTGAATGAAAAAATTCAGAAAGTCACCCAACCATTTAAAGTGAACTCAAATTAGGAAATTGTGTATATGAAATGGTTTATGAATCTAGAAAGAATGTATTATTGTGTTATGAATGATAAGCAGATATATCTGTAAGGCCTTTGGGATTATTACAGTTGGTATGAAAAGTATGTACCAATTGATGTTTACTTAAATCATATATTGAAATTATTAACCATGTTTTCAATGGACAGATTTCTCAGTTAAGGAATCAAAAGGTTAGCTTTGGTTTAAGAGGCAGTGTGACATGATGGTCAAGAGCAGACTGAAAGCCAGATGCCTGGGTTAAAATCTCAGCTCTGCCGATAGTATATTATATTAATGAGGGAATTATTTAACTTCTCTGGGGCTCAGTTTCCCTGTCTATAAAGTAGGGATAATAATAGTACTATTTTGTAGGAGTGCTGTTAAAATTAGGTTAATTAATGTATACAAAGCATTCAAGCATTTTGGTGTTTATAGAATACTGACCCTGTATATTTGATATAAAGTCCTGGGAAATACAGATGTAGGAAAGATTTAAAAAGAATTGAGAGAATAGATGAATATTATAAGAGAAGGTATGAGGATTAGATTGTTTACATGATTGAATCTCGCTCTGCTTCAATAATGAAATAATTTTGAGGAAAAAGCAGGAGATGAGGGATGGACTGAGATGCGTGCCAATACTTGAGCAGTTTTATGATTATCTCCTGGAAAATCCCATGGACGGAGGAGCCTGGTGGGCTGCAGTCCATGGGGTCGCTAAGAGTTGGACACGACTGAGTGACTTCACTTTCACTTTTCACTTTCATGCATTGGAGAAGGAAATGGCAACCCACTCCAGTGTTCTTGCCTGGAGAATCCCAGGGACAGGGGAGCCTGGTAGGCTGCCGTCTATGGGGTTGCACAGAGTCGGACACGACTGAAGCGACTTAGCAGCAGCAGCCTGGAGAAGAAAAGGTAGTTTGATTCTCCTCTGTATAATAGGATAGTAATCTGTTTTGATTCATTTTTTAATTTACTGAAGTTCAATAAATTGGGTACAGTTTTAAAACTGGTTACCAAAACGAAGGGGGAGATATGAAATTCCTAGTTTATACAAGGAGTATAAATGAGAGTAAGTAGGGGTGAACTCTGAACCATTCTGACAGGAAGAAAACAGGACCAGAGGAAGCAAAGATTCTTTTGAACAAATGTATCTGATTATTCAGGATTGCTGAGGGCCGAGGTCTGAATAGAATGCCTTGAATTAATTGATTTCAGACAACAGAGCAAGTTGTGACTGTATAAGTGGATGGCTTTATGGAGTGAAGGGGGAGATCACTGGAGTTGAGGTTACCTAGGAATCAGGAGACATGGGTTTAATCCCTGAGTCAGGAAGATCCCTGGAGAAGGAAATGTCAGCCCATTCTACTGTTCTTGCCTGGGAAATCCCTTGGACAGAGGAGTCTGGCAGGCTATAGTCCATGGAGTTGCAAAAGAGCTGGACATGGCTTAGTGACTAAACAGCAACAACGGGGATGAGGCACCTGGCTGTTAGACAGGTGTCCTCTTGTTGCATCACCTAGATTATGGTAGGACCCAGGTGAGAAGGAAGACTGAACAGATGTCACAGACTTCTGTAAGTAGGGGGAGAGACCACCCAGAGATTGTTGTGCTAGCATTCTGTGACATTTCTGTAATTCCCTTTTCTCTTTATCTCATTTGGTTGAATATCATTGATATCACACATATATACTGTTTTTAATTAATGTTAACAATTTGTGATATGCTCTTCAAATTTTTTCATACAAAATGATATCACATTAGGTATGTTTTGCAATTACTGCTTATTGAGTAAAATATGATTGTTTTCATGTCATCCAATGTCAGTAAATTTACTTTCAGGATTATTTTTAGTAACTGTGCAGTGTTCTGTTATATGAATTTGCTATAATTTACTGATGGAATTCAATTATTGTTGGACGTTTCTAACATCTGCTATTTTCCTCACCCAAATGTATATTGTGTTTTGAAGTTAATATGACTTATAATGGCTGCATAGTGTTCTGGAATGTGGGTGCGCTGAGAGTTGGCAGTAGTGAAGGGGTGTTTTTAACTGTTGCCCTGACTGACACATCATTTATGAAGGCCAGCTCAGTTGTGCAGTTAAATGGCCACGTACATAAACATTTTCTGTGAGTATGAACTCTCAGGATTTGGGGAGTTATTTTTTTTTTTTTTTTGCATGAGAGGAACTTGACTTCATCAGCTTGGGTCTTTGTGCCATTTCCTGGACCAGAAGATTTATATTGAAGAATGCTGGGTGCTTAACAATTAAGAAGTTATTTTGCTATGTTTACAGCCAGATATTCTTATTTGCCTTTCTTCATTGGAAAAGGGTAAATAATCACTGATTTTTTTTCCCCCTTAATGAAGCATTAAAAGTCAAATTGGGCATTTAAGTATTATGAGAATCATGACAATGACATAAATTGCCTTGCATTTTCTTGTGTGATGTCCTTGGGAATAGTACACGTGTTTTGCAGAATGCTTTGATTGAAAATATTTACACAGAAAATGAGCTTGCAGTATGAACACATTGAAATAACTAATTTATCACCCACTAAAATAAATCCTAGTGTCTGCGGCTTCCAAGCACTCCTAGAAGCTGATTCTAAAGATAGGGATGGACTGGAAAGAATGACTACTGACTTTTTTCATATAACTTCTTCAGAACAGTTTTCTGAAGTGAATTTTTTAACTTATTTGTTAACTTGTTCATTGTTTACATATCTCTGCTCCCAGCCCCAGCCCCCCAGACACCAGAAAGTAAGTCACAGTGGTAGCTGCTGTGTCTGCTGTGCTATGCTTAGTTGCTCAGTTGTGTCCGACTCTTTGTGATCCCATGGACTGTGGCCCACCAGACTCCTCTGTCCGCGGGGATTCTCCAGACAGGAATACTGAAGTGGGTAGCCATTCCCTTCTCCAGGGAATCTTACCAACTCAGGGATTGAACCCAGGTCCCCCACATTACAGGTGGATTCTTTGCCATCTGAGCCACCAGGGATACCAATGTATTCCCAGTCCCAATTAATAAAAATTATTAAGTGGATGAATGAATTGTATTAGATCTGTTTTCAGTCTATTTAAGTTGCTAAAAAATTCTGAAAATAAACTAACTTTCTAGATACACATGAGTAAAATGAAATGAAGCAAAGAGTTTTATTTGGGGTGTCCTGGTGATGTAGAATAATAATCTGGGGGTCCTACTTTTTCCTAAATAGTATTCTCTCTAAATCACCTAGATAACAACTACAAGTCTACCATTTTGACCATCTAGACTTTTGCATGTTTTTCTCAGTCTTCATTCTGAAAATGTAGTTTTTTTTTTTTTTTTTTAATTGAAGTATAGTTGAACTGACTGATTGGAAAAGACCCTGATGCTGGGAAAGATTGAAGGCAGGAGGAGAAGGGGATGACGGAGGATGAGATGGTTGGATAGCATCACTGACTCGATGGACATGAGATTGAGCAAGCTCCTGGAGTTGGTGATGGACAGGGAAGACTAGCATGCTGCAGTCCATGGGGTTGTGAAGAGTGAGACATGACTGAGCAACTGAACTGAACTGATAGTTGATTTACAATGTTGTGTTACTTTCTGGTATACAACAGAGTGATTCAGATATACACACACACTCATAGTCCATGAAATTCTCCAGGCCAGAATACCGGAATGGGCAGCCTTTCCCTTCTCCAGGGGATCTTCCCAACCCAGGGATCGAACCCAGGTCTCCCGCATTGCAGGCGGATTCTTTACCAGCTGAGCCACAAGAGAAGCCCGTATATTTACATGAACCCATGTATATACACATACATAAAACATTCTTTTCCCTATTCATTATAGTTTATTACAAGATATTGAATTCAGTTTCCCATGCTATAGAGTATGACCTTGTTGTTTATCTATTTTATGTATAGTATTTTGTATCAACTGATCCAAAACTTCTAATTTACCCCCTACCCCTTTTCCCCTTTGGTAATTATAAATTTGTTTTCTGTGTCTGTCAGACTGAACATAAGTTCACTGTGTGTGTGTGTGTGTGTGTGTGTGTGTGTTAGTTGCTTAATCTGACTCTTTTTGAATTTTTCTGGATATATGTCCAAGAGTGGGATTGCAGGATCATATAGTAACTCTATTTTTAGTTTTCTTAAGGAACCTCTATATTGTTCTCCATAGTGGTTGTATCAATTTATATCCCACCCACAGTGTAGGAAGGTTCCCTTTTCTCCACACTCTTACCAGCATTTATTTTGAGGACTTTGTGATAATGGTCATTCTGACTGGTGAGAGGTGATACCTCATTGTGGTTTTGATTTGCATTTCTCTAATAGCGATGTTGAGCATCTTTTCATGTGCTTATTGGCCATCTGCATGTCTTCTTTGGAGAAAGGTCTGTTTAGGTCTTCTGCCCACTGTCTGATTGGGTTGTTTGTTTTTTGTTATTGAGTTGTATGAGCTGTTTGTATATTTCGGAAATTAAGCCCTTATCGGTTATATCATTTGTAGATATTTTCTCCCATTCCTGTAGGTTGTCTTTTTGTTTTGTTTATGGTTCCCTTTGCTGTACAAAAACTTATAGATTTGATTAGGTACCATTTGTTTATTTTTGCTTTTATTTCTATTGCCTAACTGACAATAAGGAGACTGACCTATGGAAAACATTGCTGTGATTTGTCAGAGAATGTTCTGCCTATGTTCTCCTCTTATGTTTTATGGTATCATGCCTTCTATTTAAGTTTTTAAGTCATTTTGAGCTTATTTTTATGTATAGTGTGAGGGAGCGTTCTAACTTCTTTGATTTACATGTGGCTCTTCAGTTTTCCCAGCACCACTTGACAAAGTGTCTTTTCTCCACTGTGTATTCTTGCCTTCTTTGTTGAAGATTAATTGACTGTAGGTGTGTGAGTTTGTTTCTGTGCTCTATGTTCTGTTCCAGTGATCCATACATCTGTTTTTGTGCCAATACCATGTTGTTTTGATTACTATAGCTTTGTGGTATTGTCTGAGGTCTGGGATGGTTATGTCTTCTAGCTTTGTTCTTTTCTTCAGGATTGCTTTGACAATTCTGGGTCTTTTGTGGTTCCATGTAAACTTTAGGATTATTTGTTCTAGTTCTGTGAAAATGTCCTGAGTTATTTGATTGCATTGTCTGTAGATTGCTTTGGGTAGTATGGCCGTTTTAACAATATTAATTCTTTCAGAGCATGGGATATCTTTCCATTTCTTTGAATCATATTCGATTTCCTTTATCAGTGTTTTATGTGTGTGTGTGCATGCTAAGTTGCTTCAGTTATGTTTGACCCTTTGTGACCCTGTGGACCATAGCCTGCCAGGCTTCTCTGTCCATAGGATTCTCCAGGCAAGAATACTGAAGTGGGTTGCCATTTCCTCCTCCAGGGGATCGTACCTACCCAGGGATCTAACCTTTGTCTCTTACATCTCCTGCATTGGCAAGTGGGTTCTTTACCACTAGTGCTTTATAGTTCTCAGCATGTAAATCTTACACCTCCTTGGTCAGGTTTATTCCTAAGTATATTATTTTTTTCCTGATGGAATTTTAAAAGGGATTTAAAAAAAAAAACTTTCCCTTTCTGATAGTTCATTGTTAGTATAAAGAAATGCAACTGTTTTCCGTATGTTAATCTTGTATCCTGCTACCTTACTGAATTTGTTTACCATTTTAATAGTTTTTGTGTGGAGTCTGGGGTTTTCTATATATAGTATCTTGTCATCTGCATATAATGACAGTTTTACCCCTTCCCTTCCAAAGTGGATACTTTTTGTTTCTTTTTCTTGTCTGATTGCTGTACCTGGGATTTCCAATACTGTATTGAATAAAAGTGGTGGGAGTGGACATTCTTGTCTTGTTCTGAAATCGTAGTTCTTATTCTGGTGCTACTTTGGTGTATCTAGGACAGCATTGTGTGATAGACATTATAATGAGTGTTACCTATGAGCTACATATGTAATATAACATTTTCTAGTAACCATTTTAAAAAAAGATGTGACTATTGTGTCCAAAAGATTATTTCAACATGCAAATAAAGCGTTTTTTACATTCCTTTTTTTCATACTAAGTATTTGAGATTCAGTGTGCATTTTACCCTTATGTCTCAGTTTGGATTACCATAATGCAAATGCTCAGTATCCACGTGTGGTTGTGTCTACTGTATTGGACAGTGCAGATCTAAGGCATCATCTAAAAACCAAACTGTGAGCCAGAATGCTAATAATATAGGTGATGGCAAATACATCTGTTTTGTAGTCTTTCAGAGGATAGCTTTATTGTTTAATTTTAGTTTTTTGGTGGAGTGGGGCACACCACATGGCTTGTAGATCCGTTGAACTTGGGCCCAGACAATGAAAGTGCAGAGTTCTAACCACTAGACCATTAGGGAACTCCTCTAATAGGCTTTTTTTTTTTTTTTTTTTAAAGATTATTTAGTGTTATCAGGTTTGTATAACAATAGTAAAACAATTTTTTGCTGCAGGCTAAACATTGAATTGGTGGAGACTTTAAACAAGGTAATAAAAATGCTATATTAATGGATTAAAAAAAATCCAGGGGGAATTCCCTGGCTGTTTAGTGGATAGGACTCCGCACTTTTATGGCTGAGGGCCTGGTTAGAATCCCTGGTCAGGGAACTAGGCTCCCACAAGCCGCACAGTTCGACACCCCTCCCCCCTCCAAAAAAATCCAGGAACCCTGAAGTTTGGCTGTGTCTGGTCCTTTTGGAGTATTTAAAAAAAAAAAAAAAAAAGTGCATGGAGAGCATCTAACCATAACTGTACTATTAAGTACTTTAAGGGAAAAGAGATCTGAAGCATATATGGCAAAATGTTAACATTTGTTAAATCTGGGTAGTTAGTACATGCTGGGAAAAATTGAAGGCAAAAGGAGAAGAGGATGGTAGAGGATGAGATAGATAGCATCACTGCCTCAGTGGATGTGAATTTGAGCAAATTCCAGGAGATAATGGATAACAGAGGAGCTTGGCGTGCTACAGTCCAGGGGGTCACAGAGAGTTGGACATGACTTAACTACTGAATAATAACAGCAACAAAGTGAGTATATGGTGTCTCTTGTATTCTCTAGTACTTGTCTATATGTTGTAAACATTCCATTGAAAAATTTAAAGATATAAAAAACTTGATTCATAATATAAAATGTGAGTGAGAACTTTATTTGCTGTGTTATAAATTCTGGAAATGATGCTGTTGTTGTAGTTTTACGTAGTGACTGTATTCTTTCTTTCGCCTCCAGTTAATAGTGAGTTATAGAAAAGTGACAACTTAATCCATTAAATGTGTTCTTTGGATGAGACTTGTTAAGAAAGGCATACCAGCTGGATATGATTTACTGTGACTTCACGTTGTAGCTGCAGCTACAGTATTTCTTAGACATCCTGTTTAGAGAGAGATTTGACTTTTAGATCTTTAAGATGTCAAGTAGTAGAGAAATTTTTATAGTTAAAAAGTTTTAAACTTTTTGGTAATTCAAAAGTAAGGAGAAGGGCTGTAAGTGAACTGAGGCAGTCTTCGTCCTGAACCTCAATCAGTAGGTGATATTTCCTCTTAGATCCAGGTTTGCAAATGCTTCTATAGTGTTCAAAATATAAGTTTGCACTGTTGAGAAAGTAAAGACCTCATCATCCATAATTCCTTGGAAATGACCTCTTCCAGTCAGTTGTGTTTATAAAAGATTAAGTACCCACTCTGAGTCAGGTACAGTACCTGGTAACAAAACATTACTTAATCTTCACAGTGATCTTCTGAGGCCAGCATGTTCTCTGTTACAGATGACTACACCAGGGCTTCCCTGGTGGTTCAGAGGATAAAGCGTCTGCCTGCAATGCAGGAGACCTAGGTTCCATCCCTGGGTCGGGAAGATCCCCTGGAGAAGGAAGTGTCAACCCACTCCAGTATTCTTGCCTGGAGAATTCCATGGAGGGAGGAGCCTGGTAGGCTACAGTCCACGGGGTTGCAAAGAGTCGGACACAACTGAGCGACTTCACTCACTCACTCACTCACACTGTGCTCAGTGGTGCCAACTCTAGTCCTATAGTTGTTTCAGATTTTGTTTTAGAAAATCTTCATCATATTAGCGTACTTTAAAAATACTAATAATGTTTTTACCCTTTAGAATAATTCAGAATTCAGTGTCTGAAGGTTTTCACTATGAGTTAGGCAGTTTGCTTTCGTTTTGTGCCCCGGCAGCCATTTAATGAATTAGAGGTTCCTGAGAATTACTGTGGGACAGGACTAGAAGTGCAGTATTTTATTTTATTTTGAAGTGCAGTATTTATATAAATCCTCTGAATGTGTTTTTGGTTTTTTTCTTTGTAATTGCTTCTTTCTTAAGGGTAAAACTCAACAGAAGTTTTCTCCCAAGTAAATAAAGTCTTTTACCAAACCATTGCCACAAATGAATAAAAAATGTCCAGAGTTTTAAGGTTTTTAAAAATAGTTTTAAGATTTAGTTTTTTCTTGTAACCTAGATGGTTTAAATATCAGGAATTCTTTCTTCACTTCGTGATTGCAGCTTATGGAGTTTCCTTTTCTCTTACCTATTCCAGACAGCTTTTGAAGCCCTTAGCCAGAGCACAAGTCAGTAGACACTTTTGAAAAGGGTTATAAAATAAATATTTTAGACTTTGTGGGTAGGGTGGTGTTTGTCACAACTATTAAAACTCTGCCCTCATAGCTCCCAAACTACCATGGATGATATGTAAACAAATGAACATGACTTTTATAGTGCTTTACATTCAGAAAACTAAGATCATGGCATCTGGTCCCATCACTTCATGGCAAATAGATGGGGAAACAGTGGAAATAGTGACAGACTTTATTTTCTTGGGCTCCAAAATTACTGTGGATGGTGACTACAGCCATGAAATTAGAAGATGCTTGCTCCTTGGAATAAAAGCTATGACAAACCTACACAACATATTAAAAAGCAGAGACATTATTTTGCTGACAAAGGTCTGCTTAGTCAAAGCTATGGTTTTTCCAGTGGTCATGTACAGATGTAAGAGTTGGACCATAAAAAGGCTGTGTTGAATAATTGATGCTTTTGAACTGTGGTGTTGGAGAAGACTCTTGAGAGTCCCTTGGACCACAAGGAGATCAAACCGGTCAGTCCTAGAGGAAATTACTCTTGAATATTCATTGAAAGGAGATGCTGAAGCTGAAGCTCCAGTACTTTGTCCAGCTGATGTGAAGAGCTGACTCACTGGAAAAGACCCTGATGCTGGGAAAGATTGAAGGCAGGAGGAGAAGGGGACAACAGAGGATGAGATAGTTGGATGGCACCACTGACTCAATGGACATGAGTTTGAGCAAGCTCTGGGAGATGGTGAAGAACCGGGAAGCCTGGTATGCTGTAGTGCATGCGGTAACAAAGACTCAGACATGACTGAGTGACTGAACAACAACAATATACAGAAATGAATTTCAGCCCAGATTTGTCCACCCTTACCTAGTCTTTAAACAATACTTGATAAATACTTTCATTCTAACGATGATGACTCCTTCTCTAAAGTATTCCATTGAGTCTTGGGGTGTCAGATGGATTTCCTTTGTCCTCCTAGTCCACACCCATTTTTAGAACTCTTGTATTATGTGAATTGAAACAAAATCAAGGATCAGTGTTGTTACATGTATTCACAAGTTAGTGAATGTGTAGATTCACATACTTGTTTTATCTTTTGTGCTATAAGCTTAAGACTCTTGGGCTCTAAGCTGGTCCATAAATTTTTCCTTTAATAGAAAAGTCTATTTGTAGCCACTAGCCTCATGGGCTAATAAATTTAAGTTAATAAAAATAAAAAATTAATTTCTAAGTTCTTACAAGCCACATTTCAGATGCTCAGTAGTCATGTAACCAGTAGCTGCTGTAATGGACAGTACAGATACAGAATATTATTATTGCCGAAGGTTGTGTTGAACAACACTGGACTAGATTCCTGACTTAGGACTTAGAGGGAAAAAGGCGTGAGAATAATATTAAAGCAGGACTGTGAAGAAGGCTGAGTGCCGGAGAATTGATGCTTTTGAACTGTGGTGTTGGAGAAGACTCTTGAGAGTCCCTTGGACTGCAAGGAGATCCAACCAGTCCATTCTAAAGGAGATCAGCCCTGGGATTTCTTTGGAAGGAATGATGCTAAAGCTGAAACTCCAGTACTTTGGCCACCTCGTGTGAAGAGTTGACTCATTGGAAAAGACTCTGATGCTGGGAGGGATTGAGGGCAAGAGGAAAAGGGGACGCCAGAGGATGAGATGGCTGGATGGCATCACTGACTCGATGGACGTGAGTCTGGGTGAACTCTGGGAGTTGGTGATGGACAGGGAGGCCTGGCGTGCTGTGATTCATGGGGTCGCAAGGAGTTGGACATGACTGTGACTGATCTGAACTGAACTGAGAAGAGATACTACATTTTACACTCCTTTACTTGAAAGAATTTTTTGCATGGTCAGGATTAGAATCCAGAAGTACTTCTCTTCACGTACAGAAAATAAACAAATTTTCCTTTTAGAATTGTTTTTTTTTTTTAAGGAAATTTTATATTTTTTGGCCATGTCTCGTGTTGGTGGGATCTTATTAATAGTTCCCCAACCGGGGATTGAACCTGGACCTGTGCAATGCGTGAAGTCCTAAGTGCTGGACTGCCAGGGAAGTCCCTCCTTTTAGTTATTTCTGTGTTTAAAGTACAGTTGAAAATCAAAAGTCTGGAAGCATGTTTATACCTTAAGAGTGACCAAGTTCATATAACATTGTTTGGAAGAAAGTCATACTAAGTAAGTAATTGTAAAGAAAAAAGCATCATTTAGCTGATGAATGCCTCTGTGAGGTCATGGCCTCCACATCCAAACCAGGCCAGTGCCAATGCCGGGTGGTCCTCCTGTCCCCTCCTCCCTTACCCATCACGTTTATTTCAACTGATCATTAGACCTAGCTTTTCTGTTCTCCTTCCTCCTATCCTTTCTTTCCACCTTTTGAGCAGGTGACCTCACTGCTTATTTCACAGAGAAAATAAAAGCCATCAGACTGCAACTTCTCCATTTCTAGTCGCCAGTGCTACATGTCAGTCATACCTGACTACTTACAATTAGTGGTGTTCAACATTAATAGTCACTTTATTAAAGTTAAAAAATGTAAAACCCGGTTTTCCTTAAGCCCCAAATTTAATTTATAAATCTCATTAGTCTATTCATGTATTCAGTACATTTTATATAAAAGTGTAAGAAAAATACCTTTCAAGATAACTATTGATTAATTCAATTTGAACAGACTTAATTTCCTTTAACATCCAGTTCCATTTATAAACATAACTAGCAGTAAATTGCATTTAAAAATTGAATAAACACATGCCTGACTGGGAAAGCTTATAACCTCTTGAAACAAAACCATCTCCAAGTGCTTATACAACTTTTATAGAAATAGTTAAACTTAAGAATACAGTAAATTTCCCTTAACCCAAACATGTCTTCCCTTGTTTTCCTGTTTCAAGAAGTGCTTCTCATATATCTAAGCTAGAAACCCTGCATAGTGTAAACACCCTCCTGTATCCTCACTGTCTGTAAACCAAGTATTGTTTCTTTTTCTTCTATCTCCTCCCACTCCTGTTTCTCTAGTTCAGGCCACTGTCTCTCTGTGAAGTTACTTTACAACTTGTAAACCAGGCTGCTTGTTCAAATCTTGTGCCTTTCTGATGTATTCTTCACTATTGTAGTCCTTTTGATATTTTTGTTTCATTTTATAACATTTTATAACATAATTCCTATAGCAAACCATTCACTCTTTTAAAGTGTACAATTCAGTTATTTTTAGTATGTTCATAGAGTTGTGCAACCACCACCACAGTCAATTTAGAACATATCAATTCAGTTCAGTCTCTCAGTTGTGTCCGACTCTTTGTGACCCCATGGACTGCAGCATGCCAGGCCTTCCTGTCCATCATCAATTCCCAGAGTTTATTCAAACTCATGCCCATTGAGTCAGTGATGCCATCCAACCATCTCATCCTCTGTCATCCCTTTCTCCTCCTGCCTTCGATCTTTCCCAGCATCAGGGCCTTTTCAGTGAGTCAGTTCTTCGCATCAGGTGGCCAATGTATTGGAGTTTCAGCTTCAGTATCAGTCCTTCCAATGAATATTCAGGTCTGATTTCCTTTAGGATGGACTGGTTGGATCTCCTTGCTGTCCAAGGGACTCTCAAGAGTCTTCTCCAACACCACAGTTCAAAAGCATCAATTCTTCAGCGCTCAGCTTTCTTTATAGTCCAGCTCTCACATCCATACATGACTACTGGAAAAACGATAGTTTTGACTAGACCTGTGTTGTAAAGTATTGTCTCTGCTTTTTAATATGCTGTCTGGGTTGGTCATAACTTTTCTTCCAAGGAGCAAACGTCTTTAAATTTCATGGTTGCAGTCACCATCTGCAGTGATTTTGGAGCCCCCTAAAATAAAGTCTGTCACTGTTTTCCATTGTTTCCCCATCTATTTGCCATGAAGTGATGGGACCAGATGCCATGATCTTAGTTTTCTGAATGTTGAGTTTTAAGCCAACTTTTTCACTGTCCTCTTTCACTTTCATCAAGAGGCTCTTTAGTCCTTCTTTAGTTCTTCTTTGCTTTCTGCCATAAGTGTGGTTCATCTGCATATCTGAGGTTATTGATATTTTTCCCGGCAATCTTGATTCCAGCTTGTGCTTTATCCAGTCCAGCATTTCTCATGATGTACTCCACATATAAGTTAAATAAGCAAGGTGACAATATACAGCCTTGATGTACTCCTTTTCCTATTTGGAACCAGTCTGTTGTTCCATGTCCAGTTCTAACTGTTGCTTCCTGACCTGCATACAGGTCAAGACCTGTATATAATCACCCCTAGAAGAAACCCTGTGCTTATTAGCAATCACTCCTATTTCTTCCCCATTCTCCACGCCACTGCCCACCCTCCCCACCCCGCACCCCACCCTCTACCCCTAGCCATAACCAGCCACTTTTGGTCTCTATGGGTTTGCCTGTTCTGGACATTTCACATAAATGGAATCATACAGTCTTTTGTAACCAGCATGTTTACCTACCATGATGTTTTCAAGATTCATCCACGTTGTAACATATATCCATACTTCATTCCTTTTTGTTGCCCAATAACCATCCATTCTATGGATATACCACTTTTTATTTATCTGTTCATTAGTTGATGGATATTTGGATTGGTTCTGCTTTTTGGCTGTAAAAAATGCTTCTGTAAACATTGACGTACACATTTTTGTGTGGACATGGTTTAGATTTCTCTTGAATATACACCTAGGAGTGAAATTGTTGGGTCATACAGTCCCTTTATGTTTAACATTTTGAGTAGCTGCCAAACAGTTTTCCGAAGTGTCTGAACCATGTTACAGTCCCATCAGCAATGAATGTTCCAGTTTCTCCACATCCTTGATAACACTTTTCATTAATCTATTTTTTATTAATCAAGAACTTTTGAGGGGCTGCAGTGGGTCTTTGTTAGTTTATGTGAGATTTCTCCAGTTGCAGTGCACGGGAGCCACCCTTCATTTCTTTGCGGTGGCTTCTCTCGTGGCTACTGGGCTCTAGAGCACAGGCTCGGTCGTTGTGACACAGGCGCTTAGTTCCTTCTCGGCATGTGGGGTCTTCCTGGACCAGAGATCAAACCCTTGCCTCCTGCATTGGCAGGCAGATTCTTATCCACTGTACCACCAGGAAAGTCCTATATTCTTTTTTTTTTTGGATTGTAGCCATTTTGGAGGGTGTGAACTGATCTTAGTTTTGGTATGTGTTTCCTTAATGGTGTTTAGCATCTTTTCTTGTACTTACTAGCTCTTTCCTATCTTCTTTGGAGCCTTTTGAGCTTTTAAAAATACAAACGTGAATGTACTGATTACCTGGGTAAAGCTTTTTCTCTGGTGGCAAATGTTCTTCCCTTCTTCCTTGCTTTTTCAGCTCTTAGTTATTTAACTTTTCAGGCTTCAGTGTAGATGTTATTTCCTTCAGGAAGCCTTTCCTGACCCCTTTTATTAGCACTCCACCCATCATGTTGTGACTGTTTATCTTCACTTCCTTTCCCAGCAGTCAGTGGGGATTATGTCTGACACAAGGCTGGATGAAGGACTGAATACATGGATGAGTGTAATTTAAAAACAAAAAACAAAGTTTAAAAAAAAATTGTACCTTGGAATCAGTATCCCATAATTTTTGTGCATGCTCTGTTTCCCTTCATGCTTTTACAGGTGACTCGAGGGTAGGATCATATAGAGAGCAGTGATGCGTGGCTGTCGCTCTGCACAGACAGAGGCCAGATGAAACCTTTGTGCTCTCTGCTTGGTGGCAGTGTCTACTGCCTGCCTGCCCTGGGGCCGGGGGTGGTAGTTGCTCTTTGATCTGGAGGTGGCAGAGATAAGGGAAAGGGAAGGTAGTGAATGGGGACCACAGAGCTTTACCTAGCTGACTCATGCTTTGATTTGAAAAAATTTAACTGCAAAAGTCTTTTCATTCCTTTAAAACAACAACAAAAAAAAAAGCTGTAATTTGAGCCTATACCAACAAAGGCCTGAGTGCTCTGGTTTTAGTGGTGTGCTTTTAGTCTTTTCTTTCTCTTTGTTGAGTATGTTTTTCCTCCTTGCCTATTGAAAGGATAATGTTTCCTTTCCATGTTCCATTGAGTCAGTCCTGAGATGCGGAGCCTGATCTAATAATTTTCTCTTATAAAAAAACCTTCAGAGGATCGTCCCGACCCAGGGATTGAACCTTTATCTCTCATGCTTCTTCATAGGCAGGCAGATTCTTTACTTACCTGGGAAACCCTAAAAAAAACTGCATTTAAATTAATGTGTCAGGAAGAGGCAGTAATTAACAGTAATATAATTTTAATTTTTCTCAGGAAAAATGATAACTTTTCAGTGATAAAATCCTTGTTTGTTTTCTTTGATAATCTGTACTAAATGTCTTCTTAGATTGTACCTTCTGTTGAGAGAATAATCCCATTTTGTGTTTTATATGGGATTAAATATTCAGCATCTGTAGAGTGTATTTTGGTTGATGTTCTACTTGGGAGTGGAAAAAAAAGAGCTGAAGTCCAGCTAAACAGCTACCAGTATTTTCTGCTAGTTCTCTTAATCCAGTGTTTGATCAGCAGGGGAGAATTAAGAACACAGACAGGGACAATGAGTTTATCCTGTTTTCTTCTCATTGTTTTATATGTGCTCTTCTGATAAGATTATGGGAAATCTGTGAACTCTTGGTCCCTTTTGGTAGAGTATCACATTAAGTGTTAGATTGGTGATGCTAAAGAGAGTTTGATTTTGGCAGCCTTTCACTTAGTTATGGGCAGAGGGTGAGAATTTCCAGTGGTATTTCTTCAGTGTTAACTTTAGAAAAAATTAGTGAAGAAAAGATGGAGCAGTAACTTGCTAATCTATAGAAAGAGTATACAGAATAGTAGTTATTAGAAATAAATTTCATTTAATAGCAGTAGGAAAATATTTACTTTGTGACACTTGCCATTTTTTGACATTTTATTTTTGTATGTGTTTTATATTGACCGGTAAGTAGCTTCATTATCTTTCACCACTGGAAGCAGTGAAGAAAGGTAAGTGACTTTCTAATGAGGGACTTATTTTCAAAATTTCAAACCCACCAAAACTAAAGAAATTATTTTCAGTGCCAAATTAATATAAATTGCACATTTTTTTCCTAGTGGTAAAGTGATACTGATCGTCAAATGCTATGCTATGCTAAGTCGCTTCAGTTGTGTCCGACTCCGTGCGACCCCATAGACGGCAGCCCACCAGGCTCTACCATCTCTGGGATCCTCCAGGCAAGAATACTAGAGTGGGTTGCCATTTCCTTCTCCAGTGCATCAAAGTGAAAAGTGAAAGTGAAGTCGCTCAGTCGTGTCCGACTCCTAGCGACCCCATAAAGAGAACTTTCAAAAATATACCCTAGTTCAACAAAGCAGACTAATATTTTAGAGAGAATACTACCAGTAATAAAAAGGACAGAATTATGATAGTTTGATGCATTAATTTTAATAACTTTCCCCCCCATTGCTCTTGAGTCAAGATGAGAAAAGTTAAACAGAAATACGGTTCTCATTTTGATTGTACTGAATTTATTATATAAAATGCTATCCTCCCTTCAAATGCAGGCTTGGGGTTTAGGTCTTTTTTGTTTAAATGAGTGTAGGTGAGTGAGGCTGATTTTCTGTAGCAGTGGGATTAAGAGTTCTTTTCACTGTATCATTCACAGCAGTGCAATAAAAAATGCAAGAATTGGAATAGAGCCATTTAGGCAGTAGTTATTTCAGTTACAAGTGGTCTTCTGCCTTTTAAAACAGCAAATTGTTAGAGATGATCTAATTCTGTTTTATGAAACGGTTGCTCATAAAAATACTTGTCCCTTGTCCTATAGCTATTATAAACTGGTAAGTTCTTTTATTTACTTTTCTCCTTTATAATATAGTACTTTTGTTCCAATGGTCTGCCACAGATTTGGGGGCTTCTGCATTTTATGAATATGTGATAAATCCGTTCTACGAAGGCAGTTTATGTTTGCTGATGTGCCTGCTTAGAAAGTCTTTTTTTTTTTTTTGCTTCTTTGCAGGTTGTCAGTTAAAGGGTCTGCCTTTTAGGTTTTTAAATTCTATCAATTCCGTGTGCCACTTGATATGTACCATTTTGTTTTTGCCTTACAATGCTTTTCAATCCTCCCCAGCGGTGGATTGTTCATGGAGCTAATGAAGCTTAAACCAAAGGGACCCTCACTTGCATGAGCCCCTAGGCATTTTATATACCACATTTTGTAGTCTTTTTCTTAAAGAAGTCCCTGCAATTATGTAAACATTAGACCCCACAAAACCTGCCTTTTCTAAAATTAAAGACTATTAGAGGAGATGAAAAACACACCTAAGTGTATGTTAGCTTTAAAAAGAATTTGAATAGAATGTTTGAATGGGTTTGTGTGTGATGTCAGATTTAATTTATCATGATAACCATCAATAGTGCACCAGATGTTTTGACTGTATTTAGCTTCATATTAAATTAAGCGTAGCCAGTGGCCTCTGAAGTCCATCTGTACTGCTGCCAAAGGTATCGCTGAAGACAGCGCCGTTCCTGGCTGTCACCTCTACTAGCCGCTCTTCCCCTCTTGCCTTGATATTTAGGCTTCCAAATAGCTCTCACAAAAGCTGAGTCTTTGTATTTGAAATTTGCATTCTGTAAATCTCCTATACTGAATCAAGGAGCTGATGTTTCTCTTTTCATTCCAATAGGTATTCATTTAAAATTTTTGCTTATCCATAAACCACTGGAAACAAATCAAATAAATAAGATTAGTTAGGAGTTTATTGAGGTCTGAAGTCTAGTGAGACAGAAGCCATTTATATACAAGTAACAGTTTAACACATGTATGTCTGAGATTTTTCTGTACCTGCTACTAATCATGGAAAAAAAAATCAGCTTATAGATTTTGTCATATAAATACAAATTGAGATCTGAAAACCCCTAGTTTTGTTTACACTCAGAAAGATATGTATTAAAAATCACTCATAACTTTTATAAGGATTTAAATGAATACACCTTGACTCTTACTTGATTCCTACTTCATCAGCGTAATCAGAGAACGCATGGATTCTCTTCCCAAGAGTGAGGGTAAACCATACATCTGTGGTGTTCTTCGTGTGACGATCATTAAGATGGCAGACCCTGCAGATCAAACAATTTCCTCTCATTCATGCGCTCACTCTTTCCTAGAAAAGCATTTAGACATCTCTGAAATTAGACCTGTAAAGCCTGTGCTAACGCCAGAACAAATATCTTGGAAATTTTATCATAATGTTGCTTTTTAAGGTCCTAAATGTCCTCTATTTAAAATGAAATTCTTTTGTATTAACCTCCTTTCATATGCTAGCTTTCACCAGACTGCAGAATTGCCTGATTTGACTTTCTAATGTAACTGTAATGAATCTTCTGGGAAGCCAAACGATTGAACACACGTACTCTGCGACTCCATTGTAAAATATTCAGTCAGTCCTGTTGATGTTGCTGATTAAAAAGGGGGGAAAAAAAAAGAACCAAAACAGAAAAGAATTAGGAGTGGGAGAGAAAAATGATAAACTTCCTAACATACATTAAAGCTTAAAACCAAATATATTCTCTCAGGGATTTCAACCTTTACTAGACATGATATGCAATAATACCTTGCTTGTCTATATCCAGGGGCACCTTAATAAAAACATCAAGCTAGGGGGAGGCAGAGTCAGCTTTGTAAAGCCAGAATGAGGGCATACGATTACATTCAGTTTTGACACGTTTATCTGAAAAGGCACTTGGAAAAAACCTGTCCATTTGCACAAGCAGACAAATTGCTCTATGCATTAATGTTGAGTACCCAGCAGAGTTAAATATTTGCTAGCCAATAAATGCAGCACCTACACACGACAGAGCCCAAATGTTTAATGGTGGTCTCTCAAATATATGTTCCTTATGACATACTTGAGGTCATATTTAACAGCCAGAGAAGCAAGAGGAAGGCTTTTCTATGATGTGTTGTTGTAACTAATTTATCCCAGGTATTTATAATTGTAGCAATATGTGTTTGGCTGATCCCTGTGAAAGAAATTGAACACCAGAGTTTAATAATTAAGGATTTATTAGTTAAAACTGAATGTTGTAATGAGCCAGATGCTGCTGCATTGAAATAGCCATTTTCATTAGCATTTTTAAATTGAAGAGAATTGAATTTAGATTTGGAATGCCTTGACTTTGATGAGTAGTTAACATTTTAAAATCTTTTAAAAATCCATCAAACAAAAGGTAAATTTCCTTTAATCTCAATGAAATACCAACATTCACCCTGAAATATTAGGTAAGTGAATGAAAGCCTCTGACTTTTAAAAATGGGAAATTCTGTGTTTTGAATACTTATAAAATAATCTTAAATGCTTTGTGAAAAGAAATGGTTACAAAACCATGTGGAGGATGAAGAATTAATTTTACTTTTGACTGGAAAAGGTATAAATCACTCAGATGGAAGAGGCAGTGGGGACTGGGAATGGGCACGTGCTTTTTTCTCTCTTATCGAGGGGAAGCATTTTTAATAATAGCTTGAGTGGTTTGATAAAGCATCCAAAGGAAAGTCCCAGGAGAGGAAGATTATGCTAGAGAGAGAGATCTCTCTATGAATCATTCACGCTAACCTCTTGCTGAAGCACAGCTTGCATTTTTAATGAAGGATGATTGCATTTCATAAACAGACTTTAAAAATTAAAATAATATTGATCCTTCCTCATTTAGGCCTATTAAAATAGCATGTTATACATCTCTTTCTAGTAGCTCAGGACAGGTTATTCTTATTATTTTTACTAGTACATACACAGTTTATTTTTCATCAGAAGTTTCTTTAAATTGGACTTTGATGAACATGGTTTTTGAAAAAAAATTTTTTAAGTAATAGCTATGAAAGTGAAATTTAAGTATTGTGACTTGGTTTAAAGTTTGGTGCTTTAAAGCAAGTTTATCTTGATTTTCAAGATAAACTATCTCTGGTAAATTTCATCTGTTTTCCTTTATTTATTTTGATCATATCGATTTCTTACAAAGGAAATGGATTTATTAATTAAAACATTGACTGTAGATTAGGAAAGGGGACTGGCTAGATTTCAAGAAACCTTAGTTTACTAACACCCTCATGACTAAAGGCTAGTCACATTATCCATCAGTAATCAGTGTTTTTACTTTTAAATATGTCCCTCAGTGAGATAAAATATGTGTTAGGTTACCTTGAAATTTTCTGAATTACCACTTTGCAGTTGTGTATTATCTTGAAGACTCTTCTCTGAACAGGGTCATAGGGATTGTGTGGTTTAATACCTTCCATATCTTATACTACTGGAGAATGATACTGATGGTGTTGCTTTCTTTCTTTTTTTTTTAAATGAGAATGTTCCTAAGCCAAAAGATTTAGTTCAAAAATATAAAACTGGTAAGGAAATGCTTCTCTTAGGTAGTTGGATCAGAAACACAAGACAAAGTCAGAGTTCAGCACCACATGATAATCTTTTTGGTGATAGCGAGGAACATTTTTTTTTTTTTTTTTTTGAAAAAATGGCACAATGGTCGTACATAAGAGTACACTTAGGAGGCAGGCTTTCTGGAGTCAACTGCTGTCTCTAGCACTTACCAGCTGTGTGACCCATAGGCACATTATCCGGCCTCTGTTTCTTTTCGTTGTCTGTAAAATGCAGATAATAATGCTGGCCCTTCCTCGGGCTGTTGTGAGGATTACTTGAGTTACTCCAGAGAGCTCTGTAATTTTTAGCTATTACTGTATTTATTTCGATTTTGTCTTTTTTAACTTTTTTTTGCAATGATTAAAGGAAAGTTATTTGGGGAATGTTCTTACACTACAGTCGAATAGAGGAAATTCTGTTATGCCTTCTGGGAATCAAGTTTTCTCATTTCCAGCTTTGCCTTTTATTTTACATCGTTAGTGCTTTGTGCATCACTCGGTGATACTGATCATATAGTTACTTTTTTTATGTTTTCAGTGAAAGGGACCCTCAGCTAAAGATTTAGTCAGACCTTCTCTGACTTGATCTATGGAGTTATCATGAGGACTGTTCAGCTTGCTAATTGCTACAGGAATAAGCACAGTAGGATCTTAGAATAAAACCATACATATTGTACATGTTCTTTTGCCTGACAGATTTTTATCCTGGATAGGAAGGGATCCGCTGAGCCAAACTAGCCAGGTTAGCATAATTTTAACTTTGTTATCATTCAGGAATCCTGGCCAGAAACATGGAATTTGCCCCTCTCTCTCCTGCCCTCTTAATTCTCTGTCAGAGACGTTTGCAGGTAGGGGCCAAGTAATGAAAACATGCTTCCAATCAGAGAACTGCCTTCATTGCCATGTTGCTATTTATCTGGAAATAAAATGACTCTGCTGTTTTTTAATTAAACAAAAACAAAACAGTAAATTACATGTGGTCAAGGTTGGTTGCTCCTGAAATCCTGGGCTGCTAGTTTGTGTTGACCCTGGCAGGGGCAGCACATTGAGAACCAAGGCCAGCTAGGGCGTGTGGCTTCTCTGGGTGCTCCAGGGCAGGAGAATGATTTGTTCTTACTGTTTTACCTGTTGATTACCCAGAGAGTAGTAATTTAAATAGAGTTACAGAGGTGGTAAGTAGGTAGTCGAGCAGGGGTTCAGACCCTGGCAGTCGGGATCCGTAGACCCAACGCTGCATCCCTGGGCTGAGCTGCCTCTCTGTCAATGTGCATGGATTTCGAATTGATGGAGTTAAAGTTGTCGAGGTGACAACTGTGTAGCTGAAGGAGTGGGTATTATGAGAAAATAAAAGAATCGAATTCTAGTTGACTCAGTAGCATTTCATTAACACTCTCCTAGTCCCCCTGTCCACTGTCTTGTCTGATGAGCTTTTGTCTGAAGAAATCATATGGAGAAGAGTTTTTTTTTTCCTCCTTGGGAACAATCCTGACCTTAGGTATTGTTAGGAAACAGAGTTTGTTTTAGGATCCTCCCAATTCCTTTTATGTGAGTGACCTTCTTACTTCCCCCACCAGCCCAAAGCCACTCTCTCTCTACCCCAACTTGATGCTGGTGGCTTGTTGCCTTATACCTACCTGCGTACCTCTCAGACCTCCACGTGGCAGCTTTTCCACCTCAACTTCTGGAGACCAGATTTGAGGGCTTGGTATTTTGTGCTCCCAGTCATCTGTTTGAACCATTACACATTCAGATGTCTTACCTGTAACTTCCAGGATTATTCGCAGTAAGTGTTAGTCGTTCAGTCATGTCCGACTCTTCGCAACCCCATGGTCTGTAGCCTGCCAGGCTCCTCTGTCCATGGAATTTTTCCAGGCAAGAATACTGATGTAGGTTGCCATTTCCTTCTCCAGGGGAATTTCCCGACCCAAGGATTGAACCTGGGTCTCCTGCATTACAGGCAGATAGATTCTTTAAGATATGAGCCACCAGGGAATCAGTAAAATAAGGTATAAATAAATAATAGGTTGCTTTCACTGCATACCTTCTTTGTACCAGGCACTGTCCTGTGCTTTCTGACAGTGTGTTAGGACATTTATCATTGTGACAAGACTGGGAAGGAGATACTGTTACTTCTTCATTTGACAGATGAAGAAACCAAGGCAGAGAGAGGAGTAATTTATTCATTTTAATTTTTTTTATTGAAGAATAATTGACTTTACAGAATTCTATTGTTTTCTATCAAACCTCAACATGAATCAGCCATAGGTATACATATATCCCCTCCCTTTTGAACCTCCCTCCCATCTCCCTCCCCAACCCAGAGAGTAGTAATTTAAATAGAGTTATAGAGGTGGTACGAGAAGGCAATGGCACCCCACTCCAGTACTCTTGCCTGGAAAATCCCATGGATGGAGGAGCCTGGAAGGCTGCAGTCCATGGGGTCGCTGAGGGTCGGATACCACTGAGTGACTTCAGTTTCACTTTTCACTTTTATGCATTGGAGAAGGAAATGGCAACCCATTGCAGTGTTCTTGCCTGGAGAATCCCAGGGATGGGGGAGCCTGGTGGGCTGCCATCTATGGGGTCGCACAGAGTCGGACACAACTGAAGTGACTTAGCAGCATAGAGGTGATAAGTAGGTAGTCGAGCAGGGGTTCAGACCCTGGCAGCTGGGATCCGTAGACCCAACGCTGCATCCCTGTGCTGAGCTGCCTCTCTGTCAATGTCCGTGGATTTTGAATTGGTGGAGTTACATTTGTCGAGGTGACAACTGTGTGTATATTAAATGTGTGTGTTGGGGAGGGATAGGAAGAGAGGTGTGGAGGCTTTTTGCTTTCTTGTCTCCTCTTCAGGCTGCCCAGTGTTGCTTGAAATAATTTTTTTCCCACAATTTACCTGCTTGTCCTACTTTCTTTCCTTCATATTCTTCTAAATATCTGATTAAGAGAATGTCTGATTTAAAGACTTCGTATGATTTTGAGCAGGATACTTAACCTCTTCCAACCATGGCTGCCTGATTTCTAAAATGGGCATAACAGTAATACCGACTTTTAGGATGCAGTAAGGAGCAAGTGAGAGGATTGAAACAAAGTGCTTGGTTCCGTTCCAGGCACATCTTAACTGTTTTGTTTTTGCAGCCAGAGGGTGGGCGGAGGTGGGGTTACTGGATGTTTGTAAGCAAGGGCTGCTTGAATGTCTGTATCTTTCAGGGTTAATGGGAAATGGTCCTGATGGGCAGCAGAAGGCCTCCTCTTTCAGGAAGTGTGCTCAGGTATTTCAGGCACTTCGGAGTACCTTTTATTGGAGACAGACATCACTGATCATTGCTTTTGAAATGATATGTTCAGTATTATAGTAGCTTGATGCTATGAAAGACATCAGATCAGATCAGATCAGATTAGATCAGTTGCTCAGTCGTGTCCGACTCTTTGCGACCCCATGAATCGCAGCACGCCAGGCCTCCCTGTCCATCACCAACTCCCGGAGTTCACTGAGACTCACGTCCATCGAGTCAGTGATGCCATCAGCCATCTCATCCTCTGGCGTCCCCTTCTCCTCTTGCCCCCTATCCCTCCCAGCATCAGAGTCTTTTCCAATGAGTCAACTCTTCACATGAGGTGGCCAAAGTACTGGAGTTTCAGCTTTAGCATCATCCCTTCCAAAGAAATCCCAGGGCTGATCTCCTTCAGAATGGACTGGTTGGATCCCCTTGCAGTCCAAGGGACTCTCAAGAGCCTTCTCCAACACCACAATTCAAAAGCATCAATTCTTCGGCGCTCAGCTTTCTTCACAGTCCAACTCTCACATCCATACATGACCACAGGAAAAACCATAGCCTTGACTAGATGGACCTTTGTTGGCAAAGTAATGTCTCTGCTTTTCAATATGCTATGTAGGTTGGTCATAAGTTTCCTTCCAAGGAGTGAGCGTCTTTTAATTTCATGGCTTGCAGTCACCATCTGCAGTGATTTTGGAGCCCCCAAAAATAAAGTCTGACACTGTTTCCACTGTTTCCCCATCTATTTCCCATAAAGTGATAGGACCGGATGCCATGATCTTCGTTTTCTGAATGTTGAGCTTTAAGCCAACTTTTTCACTCTCCACTTTCACCTTCATCAAGAGGCTTTTGAGTTCCTCTTCACTTTCTGCCATAAGGGTGGTGTCATCTGCATATCTGAGGTTATTGATATTTCTCCGGGCAATCTTGATTCCAGCTTGTGTTTCTTCCAGTCCAGCGTTTCTCATGATGTACTCTGCATATAAGTTTAATAAACAGGGTGAAAGACATACTGTGAAGCAAAATCTTACTTACTTGAGGGCATTCCATAGTTGATAAATAATAGAGATTAATTTCAGAGGAAATAGGAAAAAGGCAGGTAGATTATGCATATGAAAATATATAAAGTCACATCAAGAGGATTCAGAATATGAAAGAAAAATTGTTTTTATGTGGTGACAGTAGCCAGTTTTCCCAGTCTCCAGATAAATATTAAGTTTGCCTTTGCCAGAAACCTTAAAATAGCAAGTATTTCTCAGTGTTACAGATAAGTGAGAAAACACCTTTATAGCAAAAGCAATTTTGTAAAATATGTCTTTATTCTTTCTTCTGGATACTTAAAAAATAATTTTTAAAATTAGTTTCAAAAGGAGGATTTATAAGCAAGCTTTCTTAGGCTGTGTTAATATCAAAGCTAATATTTGTGACCTTTTCCCACTGAAAAATAAAGGTGTTATTTAAAAAGAAACTCCCCAAATTAAATGAGATCTTAAAATCCTAGTTATGCATAATTCTAAAGCATTCAGTAGTATTCTTTAACAATGAAAATCTCTGAGATTTTTTTCCTGTTTAATGTAGCCATTAATCCTGAAAGCATGAAGGATCACAAATTTTGGCAGATAATGTAGAAAAGATGTGTAGGAGAAATTATATGAAAAGCACAGACTGAGTATATCTTTTCTACAATCCAGTTTGCAGACTGTATTCCTGTTTTAAATGTGTAAGTTTTCCATCCTTAACTGCTGGTCTTTCTTCTCTCCTAGCCCCACTGTCTTTCAATAATGTATGCATATATTAATCAGTATTTAAATTCAGTTTTGAAAAATTAAATTAAATTATTATTTGTCCTCTTCCCACTCCTGCTGCCCCCAGATACCCCTACAGTGGGAAAACCTTATTGGTAATTGGCATGACAGTTTCTTAGTATTTTTTCCTTTGCTTCTATTCTATGTAGCTTTTGGCAGTTACAGAAGATGTCCACAGAATCCAGTCCTCCGGGGAAATTCCCTGGGGTGACTGACTGATGGATCCTGGTTGTGCAGTTACACTGATCTGTGGGCTGTGAGCTGGAGGGAGCTGCCACAAGAAGCTGGGGCTCCTGCACCCATCACTATGTTCCTAGCTTGAAGCTTTTCTGTGCTGTTTCTTGGCAGTTTATTCAAAGAAACATTTGTTACGTTTCTATTTGGTGCTTACATAGTTTCAACTGTCACAGGCAAGGAAAACAGTATCCTAAGATTCTGTGCCTAACCATAGCATGTATTTGTAGCAACCTAAGGCATTTGATTTAAGAAATTATGTGATTCTAGCAGTAGGTAAAATATATCTTTGTTCCAACTCTACTTTTAGAGGCAGTATTTATATATTATTAAAAAGTCCGTGCTATTTAATGTGAGCTAGTCAGTGGCCAGAGTGTGATTATATTTGGTGGCTAAAATTAAAGTTTTATGGCAAAAAGGGGAAGAGAACGTAGAATTTTACAAACCAGAGGCTGAGCCTGCTAGGTCACCATGACTGTTTGTAGATGACCACTGCAACCTCAATGAATGGGTGTTTTTCTTATGATCCCTGATAGGAAAGTATTTTGTTTAGCCCTAAAGTATTTTTCTTTTTTAAGTCCTTGGCTTGTGAAGAGGGAATATTATTTTGAGAGTAGGTATTTTGATGGCACAAAATGATGTAACATTTTAGAGTTTAATTGGACTGTTTAGTAGTTCTAAAAGGGACTAGAGTTGGTTAGTGTGGAAACTTAAAAAGAAAACCACAAAAGTTAATTTGTCAATTAGTATTATTCTGGGGTAAATTCAACACTGTACATTCCCTGACAAGAAATCTCAGGCATTGGCAGACTAGTTTTTGTCAGTCATCTGTCATAGAATTCTAAAGTTAAAGAAGATCAAATACTAAAGCTAAACTGTCAGTGTGGGTAAGAATAAGCTGCTTTAGTTAAGTTCTTTGCAGATGTTAACAGTTGTATAAAGGAATGTTGCAAACTTACCTGAGGGAAGAGATTGTTCACCATTATTAGGGTCTTTTTTGGATACCAGTGGGCATATCATAGTTAAAGAAAGAAGACTATAGCGGCAGACTGTTGAAAAGGCCGAAAGGGGAGAGGAGTTAGGACAGCATCCTAGGAGTAGGATGGTGATGATATTCAGAGAAGGAAAGTATATAATTTACGGACAGAGGATAGAAGCAAGACCTGAATCTGGGCAGTTTTGAGTCCAGAATCCAGGCCCTTAACCAAAACCTGAACGGGCAAGAAGCCCCTGAAAAAGCCTGAACACTGCTCACTAAATGAATGCTTGTTGGTTCTTGAAATACCACTAGGGTTCTGGCTCTCCCCTGGGTTGTAGAGGCAGCACTCAGCCCCTTTGCTCTGCTCAGTCATCTTCTCTCACTGGACCTGCAGCATTCATTCATTCTTTCAGCAGATCTGTATCAACTGATGACCGTGTGTGTGCCCAGTGTGGCTCTAGGAGTGCTGGCCTCCTTGTTACCCTCCAGTCTTCCACTTTAGTCCCTCTGAAATCCATTCTTGATGCAGTGAGAATGATTTCAGAAATATAGATCACATCAGTCTCTTACTTAAAACCCTTTCAGTTCAGTTCAGTCGCTCAGTCGTGTCCGACTCTTTGCGACCCCATGAATCGCAGCACGCCAGGCCTCCCTGTCCATACCAACTCCCGGAGTTCACTCAGACTCACGTCCACTGAGTCAGTGATGCCATACAGCCATCTCATCCTCTGTCGTCCCCTTCTCCTCCTGCCCCCAATCCCTCCCAGCATCAGAGTCTTTTCCAATGAGTCAACTCTTCACATGAGGTGGCCAAAGTACTGGAGTTTCCGCCTCAGCATCATTCCTTCCAAAGAAATCCCAGGGCTGATCTCCTTCAGAATGGACTGGTTGGATCTGCTTGCAGTCCAAGGGACTCTCAAGAGTCTTCTCCAACACCACAATTCAAAAGCATCAATTCTTCGGTGCTCAGCTTTCTTCACAGTCCAACTCTCACATCCATACATGACCACAGGAAAAACCATAGCCTTGACTAGATGGACCTTTGTTGGCAAAGTAATGTCTCTGCTTTTCAATATGCTATGTAGGTTGGTCATAAGTTTCCTTCCAAGGAGTGAGCGTCTTTTAATTTCATGGCTTGCAGTCACCATCTGCAGTGATTTTGGAGCCCCCAAAAATAAAGTCTGACACTGTTTCCACTGTTTCCCCATCTATTTCCCATGAAGTGATGGGACCAGACGCCATGATCTTCGTTTTCTGAATGTTGAGCTTTAAGCCAACTTTTTCACTCTCCACTTTCACTTTCATCAAGAGGCTTTTGAGTTCCTCTTCACTTTCTGCCATAAGGGTGGTGTCATCTGCATATCTGAGGTTATTGATATTTCTCTCGGCAATCTTGATTCCATCTTGTGCTTCTTCCAGCCCAGCCTTTCTCATGATAAAACCGTTTAGGTATTCCTTATCCCACTCAGTGTAAAATCTAGATTTCTTCTTGTGGCCATAGCCAGATGCTGGCATAGTTGGCTCTTCCAAGTCTTTGATGTAACCTCTGACCACTCTCTACTTTGCTCCCACTCTGTTAGCTTGAGCTAACAGAAGGGATTGAATCCTTGGCCTCCTGTCTGCTCTGTTGTTTCAGGAACCGGCAAGTTGACTCACCCTGGGTATATTGTGTTTATCCTAACCCCCATCTGGAATGCTTTTATATGTAAGGTTTTTGCTTTGTTTGCTTCCCCATATGACTGAGGCCCTCCTTCTGCATTACTCCTTTAGGGAGGGCCCCCCCACCCCTCCCCGGCCCACAGCCTAACCTAGCCCATCATGCTAATCACCTTGTTGTTGTTCAGTCAGTCAGTCATGTCTGACTCTTTACAACCCCATGAACTGAAGCATGCCAGGCTCCCTTGTCCTTCACTCTCTCCCAGAGTTTGCTCAAACTCATGTGTTGAGTTAGTTATGCCATGCAATAACTGCTGCCCCCTTCTCCTCCTTCCTTGAACTTTTCGCAACATCAAGGGCTTTTCCCATGAGTCAGCTCTTTGCATCAAGTGGCCAAAGTATTGGAGTTTCAGCATCAGTCCTTCCATTGAATATTCAGGGTTGATTTCCTTTTACTGTTTATTATTTTCAAGTCATTTATTGTCTGAAATTATGTTGTTTGCTTACTTACTTATATATTCCGTGACCCCCTCCCCTGACTGTAAGTTCCAAAAAAATTATCTGGGATTGAATACCTTGTGCCAGGTATATTTCTCAAAAAATATTAAGCTCTCAAGAAGTGTTTTGAAAGTGAATAAACTTACAGTGATCTCCTCCTTGTATCTCTTGTTAGAGTCAGCCACTGGAGTGGAGTTGTTAGTAATGAGCTGGTTGGGAGCACTGGTTCTGGGTTTTTAATCTTGACACCATTTACTAACTGTGTGACCTAGGACATGTGTGACATTCTCCTTAACTCCTCCAGATTTCAAATTCCATATCCCAAAATTGTGATGAATAATAATTATGTTCTTTTCATGGGGTTTTTGTGATGCTTACAGGAGTAGATGATTAAGTAGTAGTTGTTATTATTCAGTCGCTAAGTCATGTCTGACTCTTTGTGGACCCCATGGACTGCAGCACACCAGGCTCCCCTGTCCTTCAGTATCTCTTGGAGTTTGTTCAAAGTAAAACAGTACCTGGCTTCTCTAGTGGCTCAGATGGTAAAGAATCTGCTTGCAATGCAGGAGATCCGAGTTCGATCCCTGGGTCGGGAAGATCTCCTGGAGAAGGAAATGGCTACCCACTCCAGTATTTTTGCCTGGAGAATCCCATGGACAGAGGAGCCTGGAAGGGTGCAGTTTGTGTGTGTGTGTGTTAGTTGCTAGTTATGTCCGAATCTTTGTGATAGCATGTACTGTGGCCTGCTAGGCTCCTCTGTCCATGGAATTTTCCGGACAAGAACACTGGAGTGCGTTGCTGTTTCCTTCTCCAGTGGGTCTTCCCAGCCCAGGGATTGAACTCATTGCAGGTGGATTCTTTACTATCTGAGCCACCAGGGTTGCATATAGTAGATACTCAAGACATCAGGCATAAACATCATAGATTGATTTCTCTTTCTTTCCTAACTTGTAACTGATAACAAAAATAATGGATTTTTTAAAAAGACAAACATTTTCTGGCCTGAGCCAGTCTCTTAACAGGTCTTCTGCTCCTAAGACAACCTCTCCTCCCCAACCCCACGTCACTCAATGCATACACACTGTGTTTTCATAACACTGCATGCAGTGGTCTTTAAAAACCTAAGGCAGATCCTGTGCCTCCTTTGCATGAGTCTCTGCAGTAGCCTGACATGGTAACTCATTGAAACCAGCAACCTTAGAATGGCCTCCAGCCCTTACACCTTCATCCCTAATCACACTTGCGCCCTCCCCATACTGACTTTCTTGCTGCTCTGTCTTCCTTCTGCCCTGAGTGCTGTTAATTATAACTCAGATCATGATTACACTTGTATTAGTACTGTGTTGGTTGACAGGTGGCAGAAATCAACCACAGGCAAAAAAGGCTGTGAAATTTGTGTAATCTGGAAGCTTGATGGGGGAACCTGGATGGATCCAGTGATTCAGAGACGCAGTGAGAATCTCTCCTGCCCCATCTTATTCCTGCTTTCTTCTGTGTTAGCTTCACTCTCACAAGGCTTTCCTCACATTGTAGCAGAGCTGACTGCCTGCAGCTCCCACTAGCCAGAGGACCCAGGAAAAAGAGATGATTATTTCTCTTGGTTGTAGTAAAAGTTGTAGGGGCACTTCCAGGTGGACGTGCTCGGGACACGGGCTCATTCCTGTGCCAGTTGTGATGGCCAGCAGGGTTTAGCACCCTGACTGGCCCTCCCTGTTTCCATCCAAACTCCATATTATTAAGTCCCCGAAAGAGGAAGAGATTCTTAGGCAGGAGGAGGGTGGACAAACAAAAACTATCATCAGACTGTTATTTGATATGACAGAGATACAGTCTGTTTCAATAGAAGTACAACCAAAGTACTGTCATGATGCTCAGGAAACTATAGATAATCCTGATTGTGAGGATCAAAGGAATCATCTTCCCAGAGATGACATTTAAACTGGGCCTTTCAAAAGTAAGAGACGTTGAAAAATAAGGCAAAAAGAGAAATGTGCTTTATGTGGTGGGAAAGTGTGGATGCCAAGATGAGGCGGTTGGAACACAGAGAAGTAATGGCTGAGACCAGAAGTTTTATCCTTAAAAGAGAGCCAAGGAGTTCAGACTTCAGTCAGTGGAAGGTGGAAGCTGGTAGAGGAGTGATTTCATCAGACTTGTGTTTGCAGTGGGTTTAGCCAGGTGATCAGGAGGGCTGCACCAGGCCAGCTAGTGTGATATAGAAGGGCGGTGGGGACAAGCTGGAAGACATTTGGGAGATAGAAACGATAATACTTAGTAATAGCTGGACATGGGAGAAGGCAATGGCACCCGACTCCAGTACTCTTGCCTGGAAAATCCCATGGGTGCAGGAGCCTGGTAGGCTGCAGTCCATGGGGTCGCTGCGAGTCGGACACAACTGAGCGACTTCACTTTCACTTTTCACTTTCATGCATTGGAGGAGGAAATGGCAACCCACTCCAATGTTCTTGCCTGGAGAATCCCAGGGACAGGGGAGCCTGGTGGTCTGGCGTCTGTGGGGTCGCACAGAGTCAGACACGACTGAAGCGACTTAGCAGCAGTAGCAGTAGCAGTAGCAGCCGGACATGCCAGATATCAGTAGGTGGGGAAATGTCATCCTGTCAATAATTATAATAGCCTAGGGTGAGACATCAACAGTGCCATTGATTTGGGGGGGAAAAAAACCAACACAGTCAAGTTGTTCTAATATGTGGTGTCTGTTGTCTGGCATCTGGGTGATTTAAAAGAACTTCTGCTTCAGACTATGTACATTTTTCTCATTGATGCTGTGATTCCTGTTTATTTTTTCTCAGTTGGATTTTAAAAGTCTTCTAGTGTGGAGGCCGTATGTTTTATTCCCTTTGTCTCCTCCCACAGAAGTCTGTATAGAATTGTGCAATTGGTTTCCTTAAATGTTGAATATGCATTTGTTAACCCCTACTTCTGTTTCCTTATTTTATTTTATTGCTCCATTAAAATCTGAAAATGATTCTTGACTAAATGAATATTGTGAGCTATTTGCTCAGTCTATATTCTGCGCCCCCCCACCTTTATTTGGGGCTGCACCACGGGACATGTGGGATCATAGTTCCTTGACTAGGGATTGAACTCGAGTCACTGCCTTGGACACACCGAGTTCTAACCAATGGACCACCAGGGGATCCTCCTTTTTTATTAAAAAAAATTTTTATTTATTTATTATTTTTTTGTCAGTGCTGGGTCTTCATTGCTGCCCAGGCTCTTCTCTAGTTGCAGTGAGCAGGGGCTACTTACTCTTCGTTGCAGAGCATGGGCTGTAGAGTCCATGGACTCAGTAGCTGTGGCTCCCAGGCTCTAGAGTACAGGCTCAATAGTTGTGGTGCACAGGTTTAGTTGCTGCAAGGCATGTGGGATCTTCCTGGACCAGGGATTGAACCTGTGTTTCCTGGCTGGCATGTGGATTCTTTATCACCAGGGAAGCCCCTCCCTATTTTGTTTTAATGGCCAAGTGGCACATCCAGTAGTCTAATTTTCTCCATCAAAGTTAGTTGATTCAGAATGTACCCATTAACAATACAATGTGCAGGACTTTAGGTAATGAGAGTATTTAAGAATGCAGCTACCAAGACTTCAGTGTTTATAAAGAGTTGTAATATCAAGAGAGTTGTATCTGGAGAAAAAATTCTGTTACAAACAAATATAAGGCCAGGATTCTCTGTATATTTTATGTATATATATATATTTGTATATATATATAATATATATTCTCTGGACCTTGTAAAGTTATGAGAGGTATGATGTAATATTGCTAACTGCTGCTGCTGCTGCTAAATCACTTCAGTCGTGTCCGACTCTGTGCGACCTCATAGACGGCAGCCCACCAGGCTCCCCTGTCCCTGGGATTTTCCAGGCAAGAACACTGGAGTGGGTTGCCATTTCCTTCTCCAATGCATGAAAGTGAAAGTGAAGTCGCTCAGTCGTGTCCAACCCTCAGCGACCCCATGGACTGCAGCCTTCCAGGGTCCTCTGTCCATGGGATTTTCCAGGCAAGAGTACAGCCATATATAATTTATGTATTCTCTTCAGGATTTTTTCTCGTGATAAAGCGGAACAGAATTTGTTGCTTTTTGTTAAAATGTACTTGAGACAGTGATTTTTGGGTGCAGTTTGAGGAGCAGTTTAATTTGTAAAGTCCTCTGGTCTTTAAGGTCTCCATTTCCACTTGGAGAGCTTTTCATTTCCCACTTAAGTATATTAAGATCAATTTCTGTTTTCATTTATTCAACCAATATCTGTTGAGTACCTACTGTGTTTCAGGAGCTGAGGAAGCAGAGTTGAATAAAACTAAAACATTGTTTTATTCCTAAATAGAAAACAGACAATAAACAAAGGAGTACAGACATGTTTTTGATGGTAATAAGAGCTGTGGAGAAAAAAAGGGCTGGAAACGGAAAAGGAGTGCTAGGGTTTGGCTGAGGGTGTGGTAATGGTGGGTTTGAAGAGTGGCTGGTTGGAAGGGGCTTTTGAACAAAGAAGTGAGTCATGCAGATGCCTGAGGAAAGAGTGTTCTTGCTAGAGAGAATAGCTCTGAAGTCTTTCTTTGTATTTCATCTTAGTTGATCGGCTTTCCTTGATTAGGCTATGGATGCACGTGTTAAGAAACTTTATAGAAGATTAAATACATCAATTGGCGTAGAACAGTTAAAAATAATGACAGGAATGTATGTCATTGGTAGATATTTGAGTCCTTTTTGTTATTTTGGACTAAGAATTAAAAATATGTGTGGAGTGTGGGCATGTGCATCCTTGCTGCTTGTGTGTGAAGGTTTTACCAAGGCAGCCTTAGTAATTACATTGTGGAATGTTCCTCCTGAGGAAGTTACGATTGGTCATTGGAGTTCTGCAGCTAGCCTGTGTTTATTATGCTTTCGCTGTTAGAGTAATACTGTACTGAGTGTTGGGGGATGGGGGATGGAAAAGTACAAGACGTTATATTCTGCTCTGGTTGGCCAGACTGTCGTCTGTATAAATAGAGGAAACATCCTTCATAGTGGTGAAATAATTCGACATTCCAGTTCACCTCTATGGCTTTTGCTCCTTATGGCCCCGATCAAGGTTTTGGAGAGTCATCAGAGAGATTCCCTTTTGGAGTAGGTGTTAGAGAAGGCCTAGTTTTGATTTCAGATGGATTGAAAGTGCTTGAGAAGACTGTTTACATTGCATAATGATTCTAGAACTATGGTTGGGTAAACAAGTTACTGAAAACGAATATGATGTATTGATTTTCTACTGTGGAAGCATGATGTGCTAGGAATGTTGTGTTGTAATATTTGATTTTCATTATTGAGTGTAAATAAACTGAATCCTTTGATATACACACTACATTGGACTTGCACTGTTCACTTTGAAAACTAACAGTCTTTTCCCTTACTTTATACAATACAGTCATACCAGTTTCTATTACAGCTGGTTGAATTAAGTCCCGTGTGTCGTGTTCCCCCCGCCACCAAGAGGAATAGACTTTATTTTTCACTTAGTTGTTAGGCATGTAGCAAAGGCATTTTCTCATGCTTAGAATGATACATGGGCAATCTTATCATGTGTACACTGATCAGCATATCAGGTATAATGTCAAAACCAAAATCTTTTCCTTTTAAGCTGTTATTCACATCATAAACTCATCTTCCTACTTCATTCAGGATTCATTAATTGAACTGATTTTCATTGAGTACCTGCTTTGTCCTATACATCTCTTTGTGATCACTGGTAAGGAAGAAAATTTTTCTTTTTTGGTCTTCATAGAAATAAAAGTATGAAAGATAGTTAACAGTTACAGTAATGTGCATGCAGTGTGTGTTCTGAATATGGAAGAAGGTTCTGTACTTCGCAGAAGCACCTGGCTTGGAGCAGGAAGCATCTAAGCTGAGACCTGAAAAAGGACTGAGCAGTGGGTGTGGCAGAATGGGGACAAAGGAAGGCTTTTCCAGCTGCCCAGAGGAAAAGCAAAGCGACAAAACAGGATCTCCTCACGTGGCAAACAACAAAAAGTTCCTGTTGTCAGAGAGCATAGAGTTTGAGGGGGGAAGATGCAGAGAATTTTCAAAACCATTACTGATTTTGGATCTCATCTTAGGGACACTTGATAAATGCCTGAGAGGTTTTAGGCAGTGGATTGACAGAAGGATTTGCCCTTTACCAAGATCACAGTGGTTGCAGTTGCAGGAAAGAGAGAAGACATATCTGTGGTGGGAGGCTTATGGCTCTGCTGGCAATGCTGGTAAGAGATGCTGTGAGCCAAGACTGGGATATTGACAGTGGGAGTGGTGAGAAGCGGACGGATGTAAGAAAACTTAGAAAGTAGAACCTACAAAACTTGACTGAAGGAAGAATCAGAGCTGCTCCTAGGTTTCCAGCTTGGGCCCGAATGATGATGATGATGGTGGTACTTGTGCCGTCACTGACTTATCGCCTCTCACCTTATTGTCCCTGAATGTGAACCCTTTAAATACTTTCCCGTGGCCAGCTGGTGAGATGTTGAGAGAGACTGAAGGAGGAAGTAGTTTTACTTGCTGGGTCCAGTGTCTTGCCTGGCAACCTTCTGCAGCCTGTGGGCTTCTTCATTGTCCAGGTTCTGGCCGCTTCCCCCACCACTACCCCTGCCCTTCGGGTAGTTTGGTAGCAGAGTGCCTCCAGTGAAACAAGTTTCTTTGTCATTCTGGAGGATGGATTTCCAGAAGTTCTGCTGGATATGAGCCCTCTACAGCAAGGTCTGCATCTCTGAGGACTGGGGGAACTCTCCTGGGTGTCCTGTCTCAGCCCCAAAGGCAGTGGTGATGATGTATTATGTTGTGTAAGATGTGTGGTTGTATTTTGTGCCATCTGTTCCTTTATTCTTTAGAATTCTTTTTACTTCTTACTGGCCAGTTTCTTAGTACTTCAATCCTTTGTTGAATGAATAATCATTCTTTATTTGAAAAACTTTTCTTGTTCAAATTGGTATGTGGTTTTGTTCTCCTGATTGGACTCTGGTTGATGGAGTACTCTGATGTGATCCTAGCGAGAGGGACAGACAGGAAATTTGGTTTGGTTTGAGACATGCTAAGTTTTGAGTACAGAACCCCTATGCAAAGATAGCCAAGAGCTGGTGGTATATATGGGTTGCGGAGCTCTGGACAGAAGACTGACTGCGTTAGAGATTGTGCAGGGAGTATGTGAGGAGAGAGATGAAAGTAGGGCTCATGATAGAGTCCTGGAGATCACTGTCCTGGTGCTGGTCAGATGAAGAGGAGCTGTTATGGTGCCTGAGGAAGACTGGCCATAAAAATAGGAGAATAAGGCATCAGTGAAGGAGGGAATAGTTATTAGTGTTGAATGTTACTGGAAGGTCAAATAATAGAAGGAATGGAAATTGTCCAAAAATAGCAAAACTAGCAAAAGCATATGCAGGCTTCAAAGTATTTATTTGCTTGTTTACTTACAAAGTATCACTGGAAATTCCACCCAACTAAATTTACCAAGGGTCTTGGTTCCTGTTAGCATATATAGAGTGTGGGTTCTGGAGCCTTGCTGCTTGGGTGAGAATGCCAGTTCCACCACTTACTAGCTGTGTAGATGGTTTATTACACCCTCTGCTCCTATTCCATCTGTATGTAGATGAAATAATATCCTGTTCCCAGGGCTGAAATGATACATTGTTCATAATGTATTTATTCCTTGGGTTGTAGTGAGGATGAGATGAGTTAATGTATGTAAAGCCCTGAGCACTGTGTCACACACCTTGGTGGGTGAGACTGGTATTGTTGGCGTGATGGTAGAGATGACCAGGACTCCAGGCTTTACCCTGAGGGCATGGGGAGTGGGAAGAGGCTTATTAATATTATACAGTGAGTGGTAGGTGTCCAGTGATGGCCCGAATAAGGTGCCAGAGGGATTCTGATGAGTCCCAGAGGAAGTGAAGGCTCAGTTGGACCTTGAAGGGGTGTGCTTTTGCCCTGCGACAAGGGGATGGTGGCTCTGAGCAGAGGGACCAGCATTGGCAGTGGAGGAAGGAGAGTGCTTGAAGTACTGGAGTCCCCTAGCAGGGGATTCCTGGCTGGCCCTGGTGTTGAGGTGGGCGATAACAGGGGTGGACATAACACCCTCAGAATAGGTGTCCAGTTCACATCCCTATTTTCCATAGTGTATCTCACTCTTGTTTCTAGGTTTATTACTCATTGCTTTTTTAAAAAATGTATTTCTGCTGAACCATTGGTAGTTCACAACAATCTAAAACTGTTTAAGACATTTATTTGGTGCCAGCATTTCACAGAGGCTTTTCACTGACTATGAGCTTTGAGTGTTGTAAGTTGAAGTGTTCTGGAAGGGAAATTGGGATATTTCAACTAGTGCCACTTAATTGGATTTTACTCTCAAGATTGAATAATTTTGCCTGATTCCTGGACATCACAACTTTTTATAGTTCACATGGGTTCTCTTTACCTGCAGTTCTTTTTGCAAATTTCAGTAACTGAATAAATATAAATTCCTCAAAATTATATAACTACTCTTTCAAGAACTTATTTTTTCGAAGATTTAGGAAATAGTGATTAATTTTTGATTCCTTGGAGGGAAAAAAAAGTCCTTCCCCAATGTTTGTGAATATTTGGTCCTACCAAAGCGCCGTCCTGAGATAAGTCGGGTGTAATATTTTCATGCAGACCCTTACTACAAACAGCAAAACCCAGCCAACAACATATGAGCATATTCTCCATGGAAAGATGAGAAGATGCATCATTGGCTATTTTTTTTTGCCCCTTGCAGAAAGAAGAGTTAAACTATTCTTCATTGGGTAGGACTTTTGGGAATTATACAGGAAGAAATCTAAGAAGGAAAGATGTTAGACTGTGACCCTTGGATGATTTTTGTTTTTGTTTTCCCCTTGCTTCACTTAGATTTAGCAGATACCTATAGTGAAGTTTGTTTTTGGTGAAGACGAAGTGTTTATGTAAACGAGTGTTGAGAGACCAAAGAAAAGACTCTTGGGGTAGTTTTACTTTGCTTAACTATTCCTTGCATAAAATGACAGAAGTTGAAGTGTGATTCTTCTGATAATTACCTCTTTTACTTCTTTGGGTTACAAACCAAGGGCAAGAGCAATTTCTAGATTATTATATTTTTGGAATTATTTCATGTTCTCAGTCGCTAAGTCATGTCCTACTCTTTGCAATCTCATGGACTATAGCCCACCAAGATCCTCTGTCCATGGGATTTTCCAGGCAAGAATACTGATGTGGGTCGCCATTTTATATTGGTGATTTATTGAAAAGATGAAAGAAAAATATACTCCTCATAAGAACAAGTATAAATTTGATGTTGAAATATAGAAGAATCAAAAGAATTAAATAGTGAACACCTCATACCTACCACTTAGATTCTGCAGTTACATTTTATTGTATGAATAGCTTTCTGTATTTGTGGCTTCTGCATTTGCAGTTTCAACCATCTATGGAAATATTAAAAATATTTGGAAAATAATTCCATGAAGTTCTCACCCAGCAGCTATTTAAACAGCATTTACATTATATAAATATTAATGAGTAATCTAGAGATTATTTAAAAGTATACAGGATGTGTGTTAGTTGTATACAAATACTGTGCCATTTTATTTAAGGGATTTGGTTAAGTCCTGAGGATACCAAGGAACATCTATTTGCTCTATGATATGCATTTACTATATTTACTGTACTGTGTAATCATATATCCTCTATCCTTATGTTTATTTTTGTTGAAGAATTATCATAGCAGCCTTATAGCAAAAGTTACAAATGTAGGCTAATAGTTAAATGAACATGGTATACCCATACAGTGGAATTCTATGTAGCAGTTAAAAAGAACCAGGTACTTTGTATACCCTAACTTGAACAACCTCCAGGATAAGTGAAATTAACAAAAAAAGATTGTGAAAGGATATGTGAAGTATATTACTATTTATTTGTATAAGGGAAAAAAGATATTTATACTTATCCAGAAAGCTTAAACAAGAAGCTGATAAAAATGGGTGTATGTCTGGCAGCCCCCTATAGTTTTGTGTATATGTGTGTGTGTGTGTGTGTGTGTGTATATGTACATATATATATATGTATATGAAACTATTGCCTGCTTATAGTAACTTGAATTTTATGTGCCTCTCTCATATATTTTCAGGATGTCAAGATGTTAGACTTTCAATTTAGTTCAGTTCAGTCGCTCAGTCATGTCTGACTCTTTGCGACCCCATGAATCGCAGCACGCCAGGCCTCCCTGTCCATCACCAACTCCCGGAGTTCACTCAGACTCACGTCCATCGAGTCAGTGATGCCATCCAGCCATCTCATCCTCTGTCGTCCCCTTCTCCTCCTGCCCCCAATCCCTCCCAGCATCAGAGTCTTTTCCAATGAGTCAACTCTTCGCATGAGGTGGCGGTAACAAAAACTGGGGCTTCCTGAATGGCTCTTCGGGTAAAGAATCTGCCTGCAATGCAGGAGACACAGGAGATGTGGGTTCCATCCCTGGGTTGGGAAGATCCCCTGGAGGAGGAAATGGCAACCCACTCTAGTATTCTTGTCTGGGAAATCCCATGGACAGAGGAGCCTGGTGGGCTACAGTCTATGAGGTTGAAAAGACTTGGACATGACTGAGCACGCATGCATAATAATAATTGCAGTCAGATAGCTCGAGTTTGAATTCCTGCTCTGTGGTATATGTGCGGTATAAATTCAACTGTCAATCAAACAAAAATAGTAATACTTGTTATAAGTTATGAAGAAGTTTAAGCTTAAGTCACCCATGTAAAGTGCCTAATATAAGCACAGTGACTTGCACACAGTGTTTGACAGTCAGTAAATATTCAGTTCAGTTCAGTTCAGTCACTCAGTCGTGTCCGACTCTTTGCGACCCTATGAATTGCAGCACTCCAGGTCTCCCTGTCCATCACCATCTCCCAGAGTTCACCCAGACCCACATCTATTGAGTCGGTGATGCCATCCAGCCATCTCATCCTCTGTTGTCCCCTTTTCCTCCTGCCCCCAATCCCTCCCAGCATCAGAGTCTTTTCCAATGAGTCAACTCTTTGCATGAGATGGCCAAAGTACTAGATATTATCAAGAAGTGTACAGTTTTATAGGCAAGGCAAAGAATAAATTTAGTTATATAGATGTTTCTATGGGGATATAAGTGAAGGGAAATCAGAGAAGGCTATATAAAAGGTATTTTGTAAAGCTTAAAAAGTTGAGAGTAAGATAAATTCAGGTAGCCATTCCAAATATAAGTCCTCTTTATACAAAAGTAAAAAATAGTGTGAGTGAGTTGAAAACTAGTTCTTAATGGCTTGAACCAGTCTAGGGTATGAGAGGGGAAATGACAGATGCTGATGATAATGATGCTGCTGCTGACGCTAACCTTTATCATGTACTTCGGTAAGGTCCTCTCTCAGTGCTTTCTATGTTTTAATTAATCCCTGTAGTAACCATGATATTGGTACTGGAGTTAACCTGATATTACTGATGAGGAGACTGAGGCAGGGAGGTAAAGTTACTTGCCAAGATCATATAAAATCATAAGACCATGGTTGTGTGTACCTGTTACTCATTCTGCCCATGACTCTAGTGGCTGGGAATAGGGCAGATCTTGAACAGTGCTTGAATTCACTGTCATAAACTTTGGGAAACTATTGAAGGATAGTTCTAAGCAGTAAGGTGAAACTCTCATATTTGTGCCTGAGAATGAACAGCAATGGTTTAGGGGAGATGTTGAAAGTTTTGCTTGTCTTTTCTTGCCCTTCTCCTTCCATCCTGTATCCTTTATGTTTTGAAGAAATTGTACTGTAAGTTGTAGTACTTCAAGAAAACTGAAGAAGCTCTTTAAACTGATCTTCATTTTGTTAATGAATGTGGAAATAGTTTTAGGATTTCTCCAGCTGTTTCAGAATAAAGATAAGGATGAAAAATAACACATCCTATTATGTACATATTTTGGGTTAATTAAGCTCCTGTATTATCGATTGTTGTGTAACAGATAACCCCTAAACAGCAGCGTAAAACATCATTCAGTATTATTATTTCACACATTATTTTGGGGTCAGGAATTTGAGAGTGGCTTACCTGGGTGATTGTGGCTTGTGGTCTCTTCTGAGGTTGGAAGACTTGACTGGAGCTGGAGGATCTGGTTTCAAGATTGCTCACTGTCCAAGCTGGCAAGTTTCTGCTGGTTTTTGGCAGAAGTCTTAGTTCCTTGCCATATGCAACCTCTTCATAGGGCAACTTGAGTGTCCTCATAATATTCCAGAGGTAGGGATCTAAGAAAGAAGAAGCTGCAACGTCTTGTGACCTAGCCTAGACATAATTTCTCCAATATTGCATTGATTATTTGTGTGCTCGGTTGCTCAGTTGTGTCCAGCTCTTCACAAACCAATGGACTGTAGCCTGCCAGGCTTCTCTCTCCATGGAATTCCTAAGCAAGAATATCGGAGTGGGTTGCCATTTCCTTCTCCAGGGGATCTTCCCAACCCAGGGATCGAACCCAAGTCTCCTGCATTGGCAGGTGGATTCTTTACCACTGTGCCACCTGGGAACCCCTATATAGGTCAGCTTTATTTAGTTGTGGGATGACGTCATACACGGGTTTGAATACCAGAAGGCAGAGGTCAGTGGGAGCCATTTTGGAAATGGACCACCATAGTTCCCATGAAAACATGATTGAATAGAACAGTAAAAGTTAGAACTTGATTAAGGAGATGAAAAGATGCTAAACATCGTTACTCTTCTGGGAACTGCAAATTAAAACCTTGAGATAGCATCTTTCAGAAAGAATGGCTATCATCAAAAATACCACAAATAGCAATTGTGAGGATGTGGAGAACAGGGAACTCTGGTTCACTGGTGACGGGAATGTGCAGCCACTGTGGAAAACTGTATGGAGGTTTCTCAAAAAATTAAAACTGGAACTACCATATGACCCAGCAACTCCACTCTGGGTATTTATCTGGAAAAAAAACAACAACTCAAAAACACTAATTTGAAAAGATGCACCCCAATATTGATTAGCATTATTTACAATTGCAAAGTTATGGAAGCACCCTGTTTCCATCAACAAATGGGTATAGAAGCTATCCCCCCCTCCCCGTCACGACATACAAAGTATAGAATACTAAGCCATAAGAAGAGCAAAATTTTGCCATTTGCAACAGTCTGGATGGACTTGGAGGGTATTATGCTAAGTGAAATAAGTAAGGGAAAGACACATACTGTATGGTATCACTTGTGTGGAATCTAAAAAATACAGCAACCTAGTGAACATAACAAAATGGAAACAGACTTTTACAGATAACAGAGAACAAGCTAAAGGTTACCAGTGGGGAGAAGGCCAGGGGAGGGGCAAGTTAGGAGTAGAAGGTTAAGAGGTATAAGGTACTATGTATAAAATTAATACGTTATGAGAATATGTAGTACAACGTGGGGAATGTTGCCAGTATTTTATAATAACTATAAGTGAACTATAACTTTTAAAAGTTGTGAATCACTGTGTTGTACACCTGACACTTATATAATATTGTATACAAAAACTATATACCTCAATTTAAAAAAAGGTAAGAACTTGAAGGAGCCCTATCCTAGTGGTTCCAAAGTATGGACCTAGAATCAGCATCACTTGGGCTTCTTAAAAATGTGAAATCTGACCTGATGAATAAAGACTTAAAGTGATGCCCAACAATTTTTAAAAAATAGACTTTATATTTTAGAACATTTTTATTTGATTTATAGAAAAATTGAGCGGATAGTATAAGGGAGTTCCTTATATAGTCTGGGCACCATGTGCACTCACACAGAGGTTTTCTAATATCTTGCATTAGTGTGGTAGTATATTTGTTACAATTAATAAACCAATATTGATAACACTAATATTAAGTAAAGCACATAGTTTACATGAAGATTCACATTAACTGTTGTATGGTTCTGTGTGTGTGTGTGCATGCACACACACATGCACTCAGTCATGTCTGACTCTTTGCAACCCCATGGACTGCGGCCCGCCAGGCTTTTCTCTCCATGGGGTTTTCCCAGGCAAGAGTACTGGAACGGGTTGCCATTTCCTACTCCAGAGGATCTTCCTGGCCCAGGGATTGAATGCATGTCTCTTACATCTCCTGAATTGGCAGGCAGATGCTTTACCACTGGTGCCACCTGAGAAACCCCATAGTTCTATCAGATCAGATCAGTTCAGTCGCTCAGTCGTGTCCGACTCTTTGCGACCCCATGAATCGCAGCACGCCAGGCCTCCCTGTCCTTCACCAACTCCCAGAGTTCACTCAGACTCACGTCCATCGAGTCAGTGATGCCATCCAGCCATCTCATCCTCTGTCGTCCCCTTCTCCTCCTGCCCCCAATCCCTCCCAGCATCAGAGTCTTTTCCAATGAGTCAACTCTTTGCATGAGATGGCCAAAGTACTGGAGTTTCAGCTTTAGCACCATTCCTTCCAAAGAAATCCCAGGGCTGATCTCCTTCAGAATGGACTGGTTGGATCTCCTTGCAGTCCAAGGGACTCTCAAGAGTCTTCTCCAACACCACAGTTCAAAAGCGTCAATTCTTCGGCACTCAGCCTTCTTCACAGTCCAACTCTCACATCCATACATGACCACAGGAAAAACCATAGCCTTGACTAGATGGACCTTTGTTGGCAAAGTAATGTCTCTGCTTTTCAATATGTTATCCAGGTTGGTCATAAGTTTCCTTCCAAGGAGTAAGTGTCTTTTAATTTCATGGCTGCAGTCACCATCTGCAGTGATTTTGGAGCCCAGAAAAATAAAGTCTGACACTGTTTCCACTGTTTCCCCATCTATTTCCCATGAAGTGATGGGACCGGATGCCATGATCTTCGTTCTCTGAATGTTGAGCTTTAAGCCAACTTTTTCACTCTCCACTTTCACTTTCATCAAGAGGCTTTTTAGTTCCCCTTCACTTTCTGCCATAAGGGTGGTGTCATCTGCATGTCTGAGGTTATTGATATTTCTCCCGGCAATCTTGATTCCATCTTGTGCTTCTTCCAGTCCAGTGTTTCTCATGATGTACTCTGCATATAAGTTAAATAAACAGGGTGACAATATACAGCCTTGACGAACTCATTTTCCTATTTGGAACCAGTCTGTTGTTCCATGTCCAGTTCTAACTGTTGCTTCCTGACCTGCATACAAATTTCTCAAGAGGCAGATCAGGTGGTGTGGTATTCCCATCTCTTTCAGAATTTTCCACAGTTTGTTGTGATCCACACAGTCAAAGGCTTTGGCATAGTCAATAAAGCAGAAATAGATGTTTTTCTGGAACTCTCTTTTGTTTTTTCCATGATCCAGTGGATGTTGGCAATTTGATCTCTGGTTCCTCTGCCTTTTCTAAAACCAGCTTGAACATCAGGAAGTTCACGGTTCACATATTGCTGAAGCCTGGCTTGGAGAATTTTGAGCATTACTTTACTAGCGTGTGAGATGAGTGCAATTGTGCGGTAGTTTGAGCATTCTTTGGCATTGCCTTTCTTTGGGATTGGAATGAAAACTGACCTTTTCCAGTTCTGTGGCCACTGCTGAGTTTTCCAGATTTGCTGGCAGCACTTTCACAGCATCATGTTTCAGGATTTGGAATAGCTCAACTGGAATTCCATCACCTCCACTAGCTTTGTTCGTAGTGATGCTTTCTAAGGCCCACTTGACTTCACATTCCAGGATGTCTGGCTCTAGGTCAGTGATCACACCATCGTGATTATCTGGGTCGTGAAGCTCTTTTTTGTACAGTTCTTCTGTGTATTCTTGCCATCTCTTCTTAATATCTTCTGCTTCTGTTAGGTCCATACCATTTCTGTCCCTTATCGAGCCCATCTTTGCATGAAATGTTCCTTTGTTATCTCTGATTTTCTTGAAGAGATCCCTAGTCTTTCCCATTCTGTTGTTTTCCTCTATTTCTTTGCATTGATCGCTGAAGAAGGCTTTCTTATCTCTTCTTGCTATTCTTTGGAACTCTACATTCAGATGTTTATATCTTTACTTTTCTCCTTTGCTTTTCGTTTCTCTTCTTTTCACAGCTATTTGTTAGGCCTCCCCAGACAGCCATTTTGCTTTTTTGCATTTCTTTTCCATGGGGATGGTCTTGATCCCTGTCTGCTGTACAATGTCATGAACTTCATTCCATAGTTCATCAGGCACTCTGTCTATCAGATCTAGGCCCTTAAATCTGTTTCTCACTTGACAAATGCATAATGCCGTGTATCCACCATTGGGTTATCATGCAGAATAGTTTCACTGCCCTAACTCCCCTGTGCTTCACCTATTCATCTCTCTCTTTTCCTCCCTTGAACACTTGGCAACCAGTGGTCTTTTTACATTCTATAGTTGATCCCTTTCCAGAAGGTCGTATAGTTGGAATCACTCAGTATCTAGCCTTTCACACTGTCTTCTTTCACTTAACCTTGCTCCATGTTTTGAGTAGTGTGTATATATATGTGTGTGTACTTGTTTCTTTTTATTGCTGAATAATGGTCCATCATACGGATATATCACGGTTTGCTTAAACCTTCAGCAATTGATTGCATTTCAGGTTTTGGTGATTACAACTAAAGCAGCTGTAAATATCTGTGCACAGATTTTTATGTGAACATAAGTTTTCAAGTCAGTTGGATACATACCTAGGAGTGCAGTTGTGGAATTGTGTGGTAAGATTGTATTTAGCTATATAAAAAATATCCATGCTGTTTTTAATGTTTGCTGTAATGTAGGTAAAGGTGAAAGGTATTTTATCCTCTGGTAGTTTTCTTGATTTTTTTTCCCCTCCTCTGCTGTCTTTGGGTTTCCCTAAGTATTCCTTCTTAAATAGAGCCTGTCCTGAAGCTCTAAGCCACTGTTATTTATACTGAAACCCAGTTGATTTGGTGGTAACGCATTGGGGAGAGGAAACATTCTGTAACCTTATGTTAAATCTCAGTTTTTTAGTGGATCCTAAATTCATGGTCTGTGACCTTCAGAAGTTTTTTAGCCTTTTCCCCCCTCCTCTTATGTTAAGACAGGAAGGTGAGAGGGAGTTGACAGGAGTTGACTAATTATTGCCTTTGCTCTGGTATCCCTTTGATACCAGAGAACAGAACAGGCCTTTGTTATAGAGAATGCACTGGGCTATTTCAAAATGGCCCACATTACTAGAGGATTTTTCTTTAATCTTCGTGTGAGAACCTGGTGGGTCTCCCTGAATGTGGATCTCCAGGAGTTTTTAACTCTCAAGTTAGTCCTTACTTGGTGTTTGGAAATTTGTAAAAGTTATCATTCAAGTGTTCCTACAAATTACTGGCTCCTATAGCTTTTCCTTCAGGTCAGTTGATGATGTCTGTGGCTCTCAGTATTTTCCATCTCTCCAGATTTTAGAGGTGGTATGATCTCAATTCTCTGATGGATCTAAGAAAAGTGGTTTCAGTTTTTTAGCTTTTTTCTTGTATAGATGGGAGTAATGGTTTCCACATTCTGTGAGTCAGGGCTGAAACTGGAAGTCTGGTGTCCACAAGTCTTTGCTTAAACAACTACCTATAGGTGATTCTGATGAATGTTAATGGTTGAGAACCATTGATTTAACCCAGTTTTCTCATTTTACAGATGAGAATGCTAAAAACCAGAGTGGGAAATGACTTTTCTAAGACTATGCATAGTCAAAACCTAGACTAGAATCGGGGTCTCTTGACCAGATCATCTTCATTCTGTTTTCCATATTTACATTTAGTTCTCTTTCAAGGGGATTAATCATATTTTATAGGTTTTGGAAAATATCTTCATTTTGATGGTTCACTGATTTAAATTCTTGATATTTACCTCAAATTCATTCTGGAATCTGGATAGTCATAGTCCTTGTCATAACTGTTGCGAAGCTTACTTGAAATTTACCCTTTGATATCAATCTCAAACCACCTCAGAAGTGAGCTCTTCATGTCGCCTGTAGTCAAGCAGCATCTAAAAGAAAGCCCTAAAGTTCTTTGTTCAGTCTTACACCATGTATATGGCGTGAATCAGCTGCATCTGTCACTTCTTCCTTCCCATACTGGAAAAGGTCAGTTTTCATTCCAATCCCAAAGAGGGGCATTGCCAAAGGCTGTTCAAACTACCGTACAGTTTCTCTAATTTTACATGCCAGTGAGCTTATGTCCAAGATTCTCCAAGAGAGACTTCAGCAGTACATGAACTGAGAACTTCCAGATGTACAAGCTGAGTTTCCAAAAGGCAGAGGAACCAGAGATTAGATTGTCAACATCCATTGGATCATAGTGACAGCAAGGGAATTCCAGGAAAATGTCTACTTCTGCTTCATTGACTACACTAAAGCCTTTGACTGTGTGGATCACAGAAAACTGTGTAAAATTCTTAAAGAAATGGGATTACCAGACCACCTTACATGTTGCCTGAGAAACCTGTATGCGGGTCAAGAAGCAACAGTTAGAATCTTACGTGGAACAATGGACTGGTTCAGAATAGGGAAAGGAGGTACGACAAGGCTGTATATTGTTACCCTGTGTATTTAACTTGTCTACAGAGTACATCATGTGAAATGCCAGGCTGTATGACTCACAAGGTGGAATCAAGATTGCCAGGAGAAATATCAGTAGCCTCAGATATGCAGATAATACCACTTTAATGGCAGAAAGCAGAGAGGAACTCAAGAGCCTCTTGATGAGTGTGAAAGAGGAGAATGAAAAAGCTGGCTTAAAACTCAACATTCAAAAAACAAAGATTATGGCATTTGGTTCCATCACTTCATGGCAAGTAGAAGGAGAAAATCTGGAAGCAATGACAGATTTTATTTTCTTGGGCTCCAAATAACTGTGAACAGTGACTGCAGCCATGAAATTAAGACTCTCCTTGGAAGAAAAGCTATGACAGATCTAGACAGCATATTAAAAAGCAGAGACGTCACTTTGCCAAAAAAGGTCCATATAGTCAAAGGTACGGTTTTTTTCAGTAGTCAGGTACAGATGTGAGAGCTGGGCAATAAAACAGGCTGAGCACTGAAGAACTGATGCTTTTGAACTGTGTTGTTGGAGAAGACTTTTAAAGGGTCCCTTGGACTGCAGGGAGATCAAACCAGTCAATCCTAAAGGAAATCAACCCTGAATATTCATTGAAAGGGTTGATGCTGAAGCTCCTTTATTTTGGCCATCTGATGTGAAGAGCCTACTCATTGGAAAAAATCCTGATACTGGGAAAGATTGAAGGCAAAAGGAGAAGGGGATGGTAGAGTGTGATATGGTTGGATAGCATCACCGACTCAATGGACATGAAATTGAGCAAACTGCAGAAGATAGAAGAGAACAGAGGAGCCTGGTGCACTGTAGTCCATGGGGTTGGAAAGAGTTGGACATGACTTTGCAACTGAACAACAACAAAATTTTTAGTATGGAGTGGATAGCAGCTCTAATCCTTTTTTCTGCAATCCAGCCCTTTTCCTGGACTTGTGCACATGACATGCTTCTTAATGTCTGGAAAAGGCTCGGAATATTTGTTCTAGACCAGAAATTGACAGGGCCAAATGATATTTTAGCCTTTGCAGGCCATGTCATCTCCGTTGCAACTGCTGAGCTCTGTTCTACTGAGAAAGCAGCCAACCATATGCAGTATTTCTGTGTTCCAGTAAAACTGTATTTTCAAAAACAGGCTCTGTTCCAGAGCTTATAGAAATCGTATTTTCATTTTTATATCCCAAAGGAAGCTATTATTATTTACTGGATTGGAGCCCCTGGATAATTTTTATTAGATTACTTTCAAATGTAATAAGTTATAGTAGATATTTTGTTGTGGAACATTGCATCTTAATTTTGGGTTTTTTAAAACATACATTTCTGATGTTGAAAAGATACAGATTTTTTTTCTTGAAGGTTTGAGTAGGGTTGCTACCTTATGGTCTTATGAAAATCTAGATTAAAACAAGGAAAAACAAAACCAAACCCAAGCCCCAGTTATTTACTGTAACAACTGAGACAGTCTGTACTACTAGTGGTGAATGGTGAAGCATGTCTTTTAATAAGTTCTTAAAGGATATTAGAAACTCTCAAGTTATGGTGTGTTATAGGTGCCCACAGAGTTATTAGGTTAGAGGGGTGGTTTTAATTTACTTGCAGTCCTTCCAAGTAGGTCCTTCCAAAGTGTAGGTTGCTTCTTGATCCTTAGAAAATGTGGGTATTGGTGTTTGTGCTTTGCAGCTGACATGGGTCTTGGTTGCCACAGCTTCTCATTAGCTCCTTAAGATCCCTTTAGGGCTCGGGTTGCTTGGCTAGAGAAAGGGCAAGAATTGCTGGGAGTTGAGGACAGATGCAAACTGAGCAGCAGTCCCAGGGAACACTGGCTGTATGGGACCAAGTTTTGTGTGCTGTGTCAAAGGTATGAACTTCAAGTTTTGCTGAAGAGAACTCCTGGTAACTGGGCTAATATATGCTACACATCGTCTTTATTTTAGACATCTCTGCAGTTGGGATTAATTAAAAATTCAAAAAATGTAAATTATAAAATTCTGTTTTGGATTCTTTGCTGACCTTTAATAATGGTGGTAATTGAAATATAATAGGTTTTAGTAAAGACTGCTACCAGTCCATTTAAAAAAAAGTCAGTCTGTGGTATTGGAATACTGAAAGCTTGCTTATTAATTAGAAGGGTCTAATGGTTAGAATTTCATTACTACTAGTTTAAAAAGAATATCACAAGGAGACTCTAGAGGGCAGTATAATTCAGCTTGTTCATGCTTCTGGTGTTAAAGTTTAGCTTTGGAAAAATAATCCATGTGTTCTGAACTGTTTCCCCACCGCACTGTGTCCCAGTTTGGTAGAATGTGAGTTTTGGAAACAGTGCTCCCAGAGGTTTGGCTTAGAGAATATAATAAATCATAATTATTGGCCCTAGGGAATATCTGTGTTTGGTTTAAAACATATTGGCTTAAAAAACCTGAAATTCTCTTATTGATTGAACTAAATTGAATTGAATTTGCTTTTCAGGCATTTGTGGAACATTAAGCAAAATGAATGGTATATCTTGTGTTTTCAAATATTTTGGGGTAGGAAGTAATTAATGTACCCTCTATTAGAGAGTTCAGACAAATGGGAAGAGTTTGACTTATTCTGACAGTTCTTAAAAGTGGAAAGTTGAAGTTGGATGCTTGATTGGCAAATGTCTGAATCAAGGTTAAACTTTTAAAAACTCTTCAAATGTTTGCATTTAGCTAGATCCAAAGGCCAGTCATTATTTCCATCTAATTTTTAAAACTTAACACATATTTTCTGGAAATTTGTATTTTTTTTGTACTCATTTATGCATAAGTCATCAGGTAGGGACTGAATCTGCACCCCCTGCCTTAGAAGCTGAAGTCTTAACCACCGGACCATGAGGGAAGTCTCAGATTTGAGGTTTTAAACTATTAGTTGTTAATGTAGGAAATGGATTTTGTGATTGCATTTCCTGGTGTTACTACACCGTGGAAATTAGTATATTTAGTGGTTAAGTGTGACAGATGTACATTTGGAATTTTGAACTTTTAATTTTGACCTAATTAGAATGACCTTAAAAGTGTACTTTTTTTTTTAAGGTTTTCATTTTCTTTATCTGATCGAGAGTAATTCAAGTTTTCCATTCATGATTGAAATGAATGTGTTTGCTAGAGCACTTTGAAATTCTTGGGTGAAAGGCCTTATGTAAGCGCAAATATTGCAAATTTAAGAAACATACCATTATGGAGGATTCTTTTTCTAATATTTGTTCAGATTGGTTTATAGATACTAACTGAAGTATCTTTTTTTTAAAAAAAACTAATTTGTTTTTAATTGGAGGATAATTGCTTAATAATGTTGTGTTGGTCTCTGCCATACATCAACATGAATCAGCTATGGGTATACATATGTCCCCTCCCTCTTGAACCTCCTTCCGACCCCATCCCACCCCTCAGGTTATTTTGGGGCACTCATTTGAGCTCCCTGCATCATACAGCAAATACCCACTGGCCATCTATTTTATTAATACATATGGTGATGTTTATGTTTCAGTACTACTCTCTCCATTCATCCTACTCTCTCCTTCCCCTCACTGTGTTCACAAGTCTGTTTTCTATATCTGTGTCTCTCTTGCTGCCCTGCAGATAGGCTCATCAGTACCATTTTTCTAGGTTCCATATGTATGTGTTAATATACCAGAGTATTTTCTTCTGTCTAGTTATTTATCTCCCCATTGCTTTTTACTTCAGTTTTGGAAAAACCTTTATTTTGACCTAGTTCTTTGGAAAGAAACAGATCAGAAATTATTTAAATGACAGTGTCCCCCACATTTTCAGTAATGTTGAAACTGAAATACATTTGGAAAATAGGCGTGAGTGCTGTGTATTAGGTTTGATTACTGGTATTGGGTAGTAGCTTCACCTGTATTGTCACCTGAATGCATCTTTTTTCCATTTTAATCATGGAGAATAATATAAAATACTCTTCATGTATATAAAATATATAACACATCAAAGCTTTTACCTGAAATTGGTATTTAAAAATTTTCTAAGAATTTCTGTGGTATATAGGTAAACCAAAGAGCTTTAAAAAAAATTATATGAAGTTGCAAAGAATGTTCTTGGGGAAGAAGGTTTGAGGTTGACTATTTGTTTACACTGTATCTAGAAATAGAAGCTTTAATATGTAGAGAAAGCAACTAAATCCTTTGATTTCCAAAGAATTAAGACACATCTGCTTAATTCTCAAAATTTGAAATTAACAGACATTAATTTTTTTTTGGTTTTATTCTAGCAAATTAACAGACTGTTACTTTGGTGTAGATAGTATTACTCAGTTTATTATTTTTTTAATGTAATTTGTCAAAGTCTCCTCTATTTTGAAATATATATGAAAAATTTTCCTTAATCTAATTTTCTTTAATCTAAAATACAATTTAAGTTTATTCCGTTCAACTCATATTTTCTATTCAATATATGCACTCAATTTATTACTCACACTTGAAAACTTTCCTGTATAGAATAACTCACCCCAGCCTTAGGAATAAATTTTAGTTACTGCTTTCCCTGACTTCATCCAGTCCATTGTTTTGGTTTCTCCACTTTACCCATTTCTCCATGTCACTTCTCCATTTTGTTGATTTTGTATTTGTTCTTTTTGATGGCAGTAGCTCCTTTTGCTCAGGAGAAAAGATTTCCCAAGTCTGATTGTAAAATGTCTTGAATTGTCTTGTTTTACATGGATACACACCTTTGGTTATTACTTAAGACAATCACATGTTATGGTTATATGGCAACCTCAGATCTGGGATATTTCATGAAATGGAGATGTCAACTGGTCAACGCCAGCAGGAATTTATTTTCTAGGTCCGGATCTGCCCATCAAAGTGTCCTTTCAATAATCACACACCTTTTGACCATGTTGCTGTCCACTTCTCTGTAATAACATGTTCTGTCAATCTCTGGCAGGAGCTAGAACAGGGGTGGGCAAGCTTTTTCTGAAGAGGGCCAGATGATAAATATCTTGTGCTCTGTGGGCCATGTAGTCGAGTTGCAGCTATTCGGCCTTGTCTTCATAGCACAAAAGCATCCAAAGACAGTCTGCATGTGAATGGATGTGACTGTTTCCAGTAAACCTTTATTTATGGACACTGAAATCAGATTTTACACAATTTTCATGTGCTATGGAATGTTCTTTTTTTGATTTGTTCCCCGCCCCCCCCAATCATTTATTATTATGGAAACCATTCTTTGATTTATGGGCTGTACAAAAGCAGACAGTAGGCTGTTTGACCCTTGACCCATGTTTTGCTGACTCCCTGAGAAGCAAAGAAGAACCCAAAGAAGGAGGCACATAGAACTGGTTGCTTAATTTCATGCAGATATCCAGGGTTGCTTTTGTTACTATCAAAAATAAAATAAATGGGACTTCCTGGTGGCTCAGTGGTAAAGAATCTGCTTGCCAGTGCAGAGGGCATGAGTTTGATTCCTGGTCCAGGAAGATCCACATGCCACAGAGGAACTAAGCCTGTGCGCCACAACTTTCAGCCTGTGCTCTGGAGCCTGGGAGCTGCAACTGCTGAAGCCCTTGTGCTCTAGAGCCTATGCTCTGCAACAGGAGAAGCCCATGCACTGCAATTGGAGTAAAGCCTGCACGACAAAGACCCAGCACAGCCAGAAATAAATACATAAAAAAAAAATACATTTCTTAATATGAGAGGAGATATAAATGATGACATTTTTAATGGTAACTTCAATGTTTGGGTTTAGTTATAATAGAAGATTAAAGGTGGTTTTCTCCTTCACATATTAAATGTAGAAAATTGTGAAGAACTATGGAATAAAACTTTTCACTTAAACATTGTCAGAAGACTAGCACACACAGGAACTGTATAGATTTGTTTTATATGAAGGTTTCATTTAAGGGAAAGAACTGCCTTCCAGGCTGTTTCAGCTTGTGGTTTTGATCTTACTGTGTTCTATCTCTACCTGATTTGTGCAATCTAGTGATGGTAATTCAGAGCTCAAAAGTAGGTTGTGTCTAATTTTATCCTTTCTTAGCATTAGAGTTTTTGGTTTTAAAATCTGAAATAAAAACCAAACTGTTGTCTCTATAGGTAGGCATTGCTTTCCTTCTGCTTAAACTTAAAAATACAGCCTGTTTGTTGGCTTTTGTTGGCACTGAATAGTGCTTGGACACTACATATTTCACAGCAGACATTTTTCCCACTTAACACTGTGAGCAGTTGGTTAATTTGAAGATCTGTTACTGCTGTTGATCCTTGCTATGACAAAAATCAATGTACACAGCACAGCCTGAATTAATAGGGCTCAAACTCATTAGGCCATGAAAATGGTTTAATCAACAGTGAACCCTTTAAAGACCTTGTCAGATAGTATTTTATAACAGATTCAATGGAAAAAAAAATGGTTAGCACCTAAAAATATTCTTTGTTTCAGAGTTTATATTCTTCCTTTTAAAAATTCTCTTAAGTGACTTCTGGGGTTGTCCCTGTGCTCTGTTTAGAGGGAAAAAACCCTATATTTGTATTTATTATGTTGGACCATAGCCATTCAATATAATTACTCATCTGTTAGTAAAAGCCCTTTCAGATACTAAAACACACTTTGTTTATTAATCCTTATTTCTCACTAGAGGGTATATTCTGGATGAGTGTTTAGATTTTCTTCCTCTGGGTTCTCCTGCAGTTTTAGCCTTTTCTGCCTGCTCACCCTTACTTCGTCCCCAACCTCCTTCAGTTTGGTAATGGTTGGCTGATTTGATGTTTGTGGAGTGTTCAGAATTTGATGGCTTCCTTAATGTGAATCAGCGATCCTTTCTAAGCATCTTTTTCCTCTTGTGAAAGTTCTTATTGGATTGAACTGTGGGTAGTTTGTGAGAGGTAGCTAAAGGTCAAAGGGGAAACCTATATTGACTGATAATAAATTGAATTTCCATGTTAGATAGCCTTTTATTTTGGGGTACAGAGCCTGAGTTTAATCCTGGTTCTGAAATGTGCCAACCTCATGGCTTTCTTGAACAGATGTCATTTAATACCTTTCTTGCCGTATTTGTTCATTTATAAAATGGAGGGAATGATAGTACTCATTGTTTAGGAGTAGTGTCATGTATGTAACATGCTTAGAATAATCCTGGGCACATGGTTAGCACTCGTAAATACTTGTATTATTGCCATCAGCATTATTTACAGTTTGAATGAAAAACAGCTAATGTGAAGATTAAGCAGGAAAAGGACATTATTAGGATTGACTTTTGGAAAGATAGCTTTCTTAGTTGAGCGGAAGTTAGGTGCAGGGCCAGGTGAGCAATGGTAGAGGCAGTAAGGCCAATGTTAAAGGCTGAATTGCATCCATTCCAGATTAGCATGTTCAAGTCCTAACCCCATAGCTCATTGTGTGTGAGTTGCTCAGTCATGTCTGACTGTTTGTGACCCCATGGACTGTAGCCCTCCAGGCTCCTCTGTCCATAGAATTCTCTGGGCAAGAATACTGGAGTGGGTTGCCATTTCCTTCTCCAGAGGATCTTCCTGGCCCAACAATTGAACCTGGGTCTCCTGCATTGCAGATGGATTCTTCACCATCTGAGCCACCTATGTTCAGTTCAGTTCAGTCGCTCAGTTGTGTCTGACTCTTTGTGACCCCATGAATCGCAGCACGCCAGGCCTCCCTGTCCATCACCAGCCACCTATGTATGTATATATAATTATCTTCACGAACGTCCCCCAAGGGCATAAAATATTGCTGGACTTACAGTTGTCATTCAGAAAATATTTGAATTATAGGTGTAACATTATTCATAAACACCATCATTGGCATCATTGTGATGTCAACTAATTTTTAATTTATCATTTACTAGGTTCCAGGCATGGGGGGAAGTTTTGTTTTCTTGAATAGGAATCCTATTTAATTTTGACAGTAAATATAGTATATTGTTAATCTCATGTTGCAAATCACATATACATGTGATGAGGCAGCCAAGACTGAATATTTAAGTAACTTGCCCCAAATGTGCTCTTATTTTGAAATGGGACCATTGCAATGTAGTTAGTTAAGAGAGTGAGCCCAAACCCAACATGCCTGGCGCCCTTATTAACTGGGAAATCTAGGCACAGAGATAAACACACAGAAGGGAAATGATGTGAAGGGACACAGGCCATCCACACGCCAGAGAGAGGGGACTGGGATAGACCCTTCCCTTACAGTTTTCAGAAGAAGCCAACCCTGTGGACACCTTGACCTCTGGCTTAGAGCCTTGAAGATTTTCTATTGTTTGAGCCCCTCAGCTTGTGGTACTCTGAGGGCAGAGACCTGGGAAACTGACAACCAGCTAGGAAGATGGTGGCATTCTGAACTGAGGCAGAGGTGGTGGTCCTGAGGAGAGGGAGACAGAAGTGTTTAAAATGCAGAACCAGTGTGTGCTGAGTGTTAAGTCACTTCAGTGGTGTCTGACTCTTTGTGACACCGTGGACTGTAGCCCACCAGGCTCCTCTGTCCCTGGGGATTCTCCAGGCAAGAAAACTGGAGTTGTCATGCCCTCCTCCAAGCGATCTCCCTGACCCAGAGACTGAACTTGAGACTCTATGTCTCTTGCTTTGGCAGGTGGGTTCTTTTCCACTAGTGCCACTTGGGAAGCCTGAGGAACCAGTAATCCTTAGTAACTGATAGGCTGTGAGGAGGCGGGAGAAGTAAGAGATTGCTTTACTTGGTGGATGATGCTTCCATTAAGTGACACTGAAAATACGTGAGGAAGAAAAGGTGTGAGGAACGGGGCTGAGTTTGAAGTGCATGTAGGACCTTGAGGGAGGGGCCAAAGGCAGGCGGTTGGATGCTTCTGCACCTGAAGTTCAGGAGGGAGGTTGGATCTGGATCTGATAATGATCATTTTATGGAAGCAGGACTTGAGAACATTGTGGGGAAATTGCTTAGAGTGTACAGTGAAGTCTCTGAAGACACCCTGTAGGTAGGTCCTCTGAGGAATACTCAGATTTAAAAGTGGCAGGCAAAAGAGGGGTGGTTGTAGAACAGAAAAGGGTGCTGACTGGAGACTTGCAACAGGATGGTGCTTAAATGGGAGGACGTACATTAGTACATAGCGTTGTTTAGGTGGTTTTGTCACAGTGCTCAGCAGCCCATCTGTAGGAGCTAATATTTTTCATGCTTATTGTGTCAATTCTTGTGCCAAGATTTTATATGCATTAGCTTATTTAACCTTCAGTACAACTCTAAGCTAGGTATTATTATTCTTACAGATGTGGCAACTGAGACATGGAATAATTAATTAATTTGCCTCAGATTACACAGGAAGTAGGCTGTACAGTCAGAATTTAAATCTAGGTGGGCTGACTCCTGAGCCTGAATACTTACATACTGACCAGGATTCCTTCTAACCCAGAATCAGGTTGAAGATTTTCTGGGTAGATACGAGGCAGGAACAAAGGACGCTGAAGGATGAAGATGCTAGGAAGAGCAGTGGAATACAAATGGAATGTTCAGTTTTGTGTCAGAAGTAGTGGGTTGGGGTTCTCACTTAAAGCCAGGAAGCTGGCGGGAAAGATTGAGGTTGCAGGAAATGTGCTGGCAAAAAGTTACATGGACCTACGGCCTCTCTTACAGGTTATAACTGATGCTTGAAGCCAAAGCCTGGACCAAGAACTTAAAATCTTTTTTTCAGGTTTCTGTGCTAACCCCCTCAACTTGAAGTGAACAAATGGAATTAAATATATTGTGATTTTGATGGAAATAATTTGAGGAGTAAGGCAGAAGACTTTCTTGTAGAAATATTGTATATCTCTATTCAGGTTCTCAGTGAAGTATGTGTATGTGTATACACACACACACACACACACACACACACACACACACACACACACACACATATATGCTCACATATGAAATGTTTATAATACAAATACAGTAGTTTTGTTTATAACATCCTATGTGTTTTTTCTTAAATTTATTCCTAAGACTGTTGTCTGTATTGTGAACCCCTGCCCCGAATTTCTAATCGATGCGCCTGATTTTTATTTATTGCATACTAACATTACTAAACTCTTATTCTGATACTTTTCTAGTTTATTATCTTAGATCATTCCCAGTTAGGCAGTCATATTGTCTGCAGATAGTAATTGTCTCTCTCTCTTTTCAAACCTCTTTTTCTTGTCTTACTTCAGTTAACTGGAACTTCCAAAAATAATGTTAAATTTAAAAAAGCAGGGAGGGGACTTCCCTGGTGGTCCACTGGGTAAGACTCCATGCTTGCACACAGGGGGTGCGGGTTCTACCCCGGTGTAGGAACTAAGATCCCAAGTGCCATGTGGCATGGCCAAAAACAAACAAAAACAGAAAGAATGTTAAAGGTGGCACTAGTGTACATCCTTGCTTTCTTCAGGATTCCTCTAATATTTCACATTCATAATGATGTTGAATATTGGCTTGAACTGTAGCTTTAAAATCATGTTATGGGAGTTTTTTTTTTTAACAGCCAATTTTATCAGTTACCTTTCTGGCAAGGCTTCCTTTAACAGAAATAATCGTCATCTCTGCCATTGTGTGGCACTCTTGGCTGAATTAAGGATGGACTTTGAAGATTTCCTGAGGGAAAAGGTTCCCACTTAGCCAGTTCTCTGACTGCTGCATCTGTGTCATTTAGCAAGGCAAGCTCATGCAACATCTTATGAGCTGGATATTCATGGAGTCTCCCAGGAAAGACAGGATAACTCTCTCCAAGTAGTTCATTTGGATAAAGTTGACTAGATCCATTCAAATTTGATACATCAATGCCTTTGTACCCAAAGCTAGTCAAATTACTAGACCAGGGACTGCTGCTGTGACCTGGAATCAGGGTTTCCAGTACTGGAACAGAAGTAGCTTGTCTCCTGGGCCACAGATTGATGGGTCAGAGCCGAGGCCTTTGTGTCTTGCTTGATGGCAGCCTCATCATTTCCTCGAAGGTTCGGAGAGTGGAGGGTGGGGACGCTACTTGTCCTGAGCTGTGCTGAGTACTGTGGCTTCTTAGTCAAAGTAAAACCCGGCTCAAACTATCCGTTTCCCCAAGGTTTAATTTCTTTCTTCAGCATCCAATGGGGTGTTTAAGAAGTTTGCAGTGGTTGAGGGACAAGCCAGGTGATTAAGTTCTGTGGCCCACCTTTTTAAGAAGAAGGTATAAAGGAAAGTAAATTTTAGCAAGTTTCCTATTTGCTGAAGGTTCTTCTTTAATAGAGCACTCCCTACATTTGTGGGAGGTTTTCTTTTATTTTTCCTCTTCTTCATTTTGTTCTGCTTTAAATGGCTCAATTGTGAGAAATAGTACTATGTACCAAGTAATGGGTAAATGTATGCAGATACTTGCTGTTTGTGTTTTTGGCAGTACCATGTCCCAAGGTGAGAAATATGAAATATCCCTTTTGAGAGAGCTGATCAAGAAGATCGGGTGAGGAAGTTGAGCCTCAGGTTTTTGATTTGTATTTGAATTGTGAAATTTTCTGTTATCATACGGTTCATTTAGTTAGTTAAAATATACAGAAGTGCTTTGGAACTGACTTATTTTGATATGACTCTCCAGAGGACTGGATCTGCTTTGTATAATCTGAGTCCCTTTCTCAACTCTAGTATTCTCTTTTTCTTTAGGCATTTTCACCAAATATTATGGTAGCCTTAAGATATACTGTGTGGGTGGATTTTAGTGAGGCAGAAACCTGACTAAAATACCAAAGAAAGATAAGGAGGTGAGACAATTGAATGTGCTAGGGAGAGTGTTAAGGAGATGACTGGCCTTTCCTGGACATGGAGTTACCTGAGGCCATTACAGAGCATTTGATGGCTGTTGTTGAACCTATCAAGTTATAAACCCAGCAAGCTGGCTCTCCCTTAGAGTAAGTGGGACATTGTCCTGAGGATGGAATGGACCTCAACAAATAAAGATGGTTGAGACTTAAGCAAGGGGCTTAGAATTTCTTGCCCCTTCTTCTTTGCCTCTAAGCTGTACACAGTCGAGTATTTGTGGCCCGTCTGTCATTTCTGTCCTCAGCTGTGTCCCCGAGGAGCCACCTGCCCCCTTCTCCTGTTCTTTGACCCCTACCGGACTTGACACACATCATCTCACCAGCGCCCTCCAGCTCCAGCGTCTTTTCTTATCCATTTCATTCTACCTCGGGCAGTGTTTAGCATCCATCTTTTTTTTCTCTTTTAATTTTTCCTTGGTTATCTCAAGAAAATATTTCTTTACAAAACCTGACTCTAATTATGGCAGGTTAAATATAGAAAGTTGAACTAGTCATATCTGCACTAAGGAAAAGAAAGCTGTGCATTTACAAAGTAAAACCTGTTGTCAGAAAGAGCCTCTTCTTAGCCCTTGAAAATACCCAGAAGACCCATTTAAACCCTGTGCAAGTATCAGTATCTCCTTCTTTGTCAATTAAACATTTTTGCCTCAAATACCAACATTCAAAATAAATAGAAAATGACTTAATTCACTTCAAGAGTCTTACATGTATCAGCAGTATTGTTTCCTAAAAATTTTCACTGGAAAAATACAGTGAACTTCTTAAGGGATTTAGTAGGTTAGTGACCTGACCTAGAAATGTAACAATAACTTATAAAATGGTTTCTGTGGAAACATGTAGTTTAAATTATGAATCCGCAAGTGAACTCATGGATCATACTGAGGTTATAAATTGAGAACAGCTTGTGTTTTATGTCATAGCTACAAAGTGGTCATGTTTTTACCTCTTTCTCTGGAACCTTCCCCCAATTTAATCATCTAGTCCTGTTGATCCTGTAATCTTATAGCATCTCAGTTAATAGTATCAAATCTAATTTTCACTCCCTTACTTAAAAATGACTTCCACAGCACCCAGTGGAGTGAGGGGAGTGAGTGCAAGATGGCAGCCATCGTAGCATGCCATGTCTTAGGAATCCTGCTTCATAAAACTAACATGTGCCAAAGAGACTGAACTGCTCATAATATGCAATGATTATCCCACCTATTAGTAAATGTGTCTTGGAACCTGAGTGATCACTTTAGCAGTTCTTTTTCCCTGGTCAGGGTAGAGTGATGGGGTGACCAGTTTGTCCCTGGGACCTTTCTTGTTTTAAAATGGGAAATCCTGTGTCCTGAGACCCTCTCAATCCTGGGACAGTTGGTGGGAGAGAAAGGAAGAATGTGAATTAAAAAAAAATAAAATGTATTTTATTGAAGGATAGTTTATTTACAGTGTTGTGTTAGTTTCTACTGTATAGCAAAGTGATTCAGTTATGCATACATGTATAATAGTCTCTTTCATGAAGAATGTGAATTTAAAAATTTATCAGATATTTTCTTACTGCTGGGCCTTTGCACCTGCTGCTCCATCTAACTAGAGTGGGCTAGTTCCTTCTCATTCTTTTAAGCCTCATTTAATTGTTCCAAGAACTTTTAGAAATAGGTTTAGCTTGCCTGGTTTGGGTACTTTCTATGCCTGTCCCAGAATAACACTGATCACTCCTGACTGTGGTTGCTTGTTCAGTTAAGAAGGCAGAGCTGTGTGCGACACTGATGTGGTCCCCACAGTTGCACATTAGAATCACCCGAGGAGTTTTCTAAATTTTAAAAACCTTCCACACCTCGTGGCAGCCAAGATTGAGAATGATGAGTACTGAAAAGGGTATGACCCAGGTCAGGTGCCTCTTCCTTACCCAAGAGAAAGAGGTTTTAAGAAACGCTTGGATAGGGAAACAAAAACAAAACCCCCAAAGTGTTCCATTTCAACCCTCCTACAAACTGGGGTTATCTGTAATGCCTACAGAGAGGTCCTCAGACTGTGTTAAGGGTCTTAGGAAAGCATGGCTCACAGGTGACACAAGAATATATTGTTAGCTGTCCAAGCTATGGTAACCTAGGGTAGTGGTCTTCAGAGTGGGGGTGCTGCTTCTCCAAGGAACAAGATGTGCAAGATGATCGATCCATTAGGGTGCAGGAGAAGCAGCAAAAATCTTGTTTTAAAATTTTAGTAGCACCTGGATATATTTCACGTACAGATATATGTATCTTGGGATGTGTGCTTCTTGTCTGATCTTGCAGGTATGCAGTTACTTTAAGAACACTCTTGGAACTTCCCTGGCAGTCCAGTGGTTGGACTCCATGGTTCCAGTGCAGGGGGCACGGGTGTGAGCCTTGGTTGGGGAGATAAAATCTGTGCCCCCCAGCACAGCCAAAAGCAAAACAAACAGCGCCTCCCTCCCTCCCTAAACCCCACACTCCTATGATGGCCTGTGAGGTCCTCTCTGACCTTATTACTAGTTCATTGCCAGCTCCCTGCCTCGTCCCTCTGGCCCTTTTGCTGTTCCTGAAACACTGCTGAGCACACTAGCCTTTGCCCTGGAGATTCCAACTGTCTGGAATGCCCTTCTCCAGAGATCCCCTTGGAGCTTTAAGCTAAGTGCCTGACCTCCTTAAAAGGCTTGCTCAGGTCTCATTTCGCCACAAGTCCTAGCTTGAGCACCTTGAGCACCTAGCTTGAGCACCTTGCTTGAGCACCTTGAATACCTAGCTTGAGCTAGCGCCCTGCCCCCTGCACACTCTTCATCTTTCTTAGCTTGCTCTAAGGTTTTTCTTCCTTATTAGCGCATTGGATACACTGTAGTATATCTGTGGGTCCTCTGTTTCCCCCTGCAGAACATGTGGCCAGGACTCACAGGTGTGTTCCAAATACTTGTTAAGAACAGTGTCATTTCGATACATTTTTGTTGAATGATTAAAGCATCTGATGCATAGTAGGCTCAGTAGTTTTTTTTTTTTTATGGCATGAATAAAATATTTAGGAAGTTTGGGAATACAAAAAATTAATAAAACATACTTTATGCCCTTGAGTAGTTCCAGTTAGCAGTGGAGACCAGTATGTAAGAAAATAACTTTAAACATGTGAGAATTGTAGCAGTAGAATATGTGAAGGGTAGAGAGGTGGCATTAAGTTGTGGTTAACTCTCGGAGGGTGGAGATACTTCAAAATCAGTGCCCCTGAAAGGGATGAGTCTAAGTTTAAAAGCCTTAGCCATGCAGGAACCTGCATAAACCAACTTGTTTGTCCAACGTGAAATGAGGAGGAAGATTCCTAACATCAAGATTACTATTTTATTTTTTGTTTTTAAAGAATAAGATTAGTAATAGTCTCCTCTTGGAGAAGGATCTCATAGCAATTTTCAAATACATAGTTTTTTCCTGGGCAAGGTATTAACCAGAGTGCTTCTCTACACAACATTCACCAACTCTTAGTTCCTTTCCTCCTGTTTCATTCTATACTTTCCAAGCCTTGGGCAAATCATAGTTATTTCAAGCAGTTTATCAGTCGATAAATATTTATTTGTTAAAAACTCATCTGTGTATCTAGCACTCTAAATAGAAAAAGAGCAGCATCTCTTTATGAAAATATGTTGGGGTGGAAATTGCTTTGTTGTTGTTCAGTCGCTCAGTCAGGTCTGACTCTTTGCAGCCCCTTGGACTGCAGCACACCAGGCTTCCCTGTCCTTCATCATCTCCCGGAGCTTGCTCAAACTCATGTCCATTGAGTTGATGATGCCATCCAACCATCTTGTTGCTTACTGGAAATACATTGATCTTATTAAAACAACAACAAAATCCTTGGCCAATTAATTGTGTGCCCTACCCCCACCAAGGATAAACATTTAAATAAGTGTTTTAGAAAAAGAAAATCAGGGTTTTTAATCCATTAATGATAGATAGGCCTGCTTTTACTAGTCCAGAGGAAATGGAAAATTATTTGAATACAGTACTTGTGACTCTGTAGAAGCCCTTTCTTTGATAGACACACGTCTTTTCTCTAGCTTGAAGCAGATGGCTCATCTCCATTGTTTGTTCCTCTGTGTTTGTTTTATGTAAACTGGTATTATTTTAATAATTTCATATGTTCTGCTTTGGTAGGTATGTAGAAGAGTGCCTGTTGGAAATGTATCTATCTGCTCCTCCCCTCCTACCTCCACCTTTGTCTATAATACACCTTAGGCTTCTTTGGATATTTAGTAATACCTTGAGGACATAAATTGGGAGCACAAAGAATGAGATCACTTAATTTCATCCAGATCGCTGGCTGGAAGGCTTAGACAATAGCATGTTGAGATTGCTTGCCTCTGTATGCCACTGCAGTCTTGGTCCATGGGGATGAGGAGGACTGGGAGGGAGGAGCCAAAGAATAGGCTTCCTACTGAGACAGGCGCTGCCTGTTGTGATCGTTGCTCTGCTTGCAGGACCCAGCTGAGTACCTGTCCAGACACTCCTCCTGTGTTCAGATAAAGTAGCAGCAGTGCTAACAGAATGAAAAACAAAATGTTGTCTTTCCTGCCCTCTCTCGCATTCCCCCTCTCCACTTTTATTGAGTAATGTTCTTTGTAAACAAATAATGAATTGCTAACCTCACTGAGCTCCTTGGAAGAAAAGCTATGACAAACCTAGACAGTGTATTAAAAAGGGATGTTACTTTGCCAACAAAGTTCCATATAGTCAGAGCTATGGTTTTTCTAGTAGTCATGTACAGATGTGGGAGTTGTACCACGAAGAAGGCTGAGTGCCTAAGAATTGATACTTTTGAACTGTGGTGCTGGAGAAGACTCTTGAGAGTCCCTTGGACAGCAAGGAGATCAAACAAGTCAATCCTAAAGGAAATCAGTCCTGAATATTCATTGGAAGGTCTGATGCTGAAGCTGAAGCTCCAATACTTTGGCAACCTGATGTGAAGAGCCAACTCATTGGAAAAGACCCTGATGCTGGGAAAGATTGAGGGCAGGAGGAGAAGGGGACAACAGAGGATGAGATGTGAGATAATTGGATGGCATCACCGACTCAATGGACATGAATTTGAGCAGACTCTGGGAGATAGTGAAGGACAGGGAAGCCTGGTTTGTTGCAGTCCATGGAGTTGCAAAGAGCTGGACATGACTTAGTGACTGAACAACAACTTCCCAGTGCAAGAGACGTTGGTTCAGTCTTTGGGTTGGGAAGATCCCCTGGAGAAGGAAATGGCAACCCACTCCAATATTCTTGCCTGGGAAATACATAGACAGAGGAGGCTGATGGCCTCAGTCCATGGGGTTGCAGAGTCAGACATCACTTGGTGACTGAACTACAGTATCACTGGTCGGGCAGTTTGGGCCCAGGCTGATTGTTTTCATCGATTTCTTACCAATGAGTCCGTGGTGGAGTTTGTGCTCAAAAACTCAGTGTTCATTAGAGCATTTCTTGTGGGCCCTGCATTCGGCTCAAGGCTTTGCTTGAATCATTTCATTTCATCATTGTGATAACCGTATGTAGGAGGTACTGTTACAGTCATATTTTACACATGAGCGTATACTTGCCCAAGAACACTCTGTGAGTGAATTGTGGAGCATGGGCGGTGTTGGCCATCTGACTCCAGAGCTGGCACCTTTCACCATCAGACTAAAGTACCCAAATACTGGACAGCTTGGTCAAGAGCTGGGGCTGAAATGTTGCCTCCTGCTCTTAGGGGAGCAGGTGAGGAGAGAGCCTCATTTACCACTAAGATCCCCTGGGAAAATACCCAGAATTATATCTCACTGCTGGTGAAATGAAAGAACTGTGTTAGTCCCCAGAACTGAAGAAATTTCAGCTGACTTGGTGCCTTGTTGGACGTCAGAGGTGATTGACTTCCACCATTGCTTTTTTCTCATGAACTCCAAGGCCGTTCTGCTTTTACCCATCCAGCTGGCTTGACTTTCTGAATTTTGCAACTGTTCAGTGTGGAAACAGGCTCACTGCCTCAGCTGGTGGGGACTGAAAAGCAGCAGGGGGAGAGACTGCATTTTCATCTGACCTTATTTCTTAAGAAAATCTTTAAAGCTGTAGAAATCTGACAGCTTTAGAATTTATAATTTTAGGGATTTATGTGAAAGGCCAGTACTCCCTAAGGTAAGCTCACTTCTTTTCCTTTCATGTGTCATACCTTTTCTTGTTCTTATTCTCACACTCTCTCTGAGCAAAGAAATGGAGGATATAGCAGGGGTAGTATTAGTAAAACAGATGTTTCGTACTTGAAATTGGATGCCCTTAGCGGTCTTATGTGTTAACCACTCTTAACAACTGTGTTTACTATTGAAACTGGAAATACAGATTTGATTATAGTTTAACCAGCTTTATTTTTGTACTAATCTCCTGTAAATGGATTATTTTTAGTTTAAATTTTTGCTGCAAGCCCTTTCCCACTACTTAATTGACTCTTCAGTTACCACTTGCAGTACACATGTCAGCATTCCCATGGACACTAAGCACACACAATGTAGTTGGCACAAAGGCAGGTTCTCTGTGAATTCCTGGACTCTTTCTCTTGCTTTTAATGCTGAAAGTGGGGTGCTTTCTGATTGCCTTCTAGTTCTCTAATGGAAATCTAGGGAGTGTATGTCAGTCTCCCTTTAAAGTTTATCCTAATAGCTCTTGGTGGTCATCATAAAATTACTCATCTGAAAAGTAACAGATTGCAAATGAAACAGGTGTCCCAGTAGTATTTGTTTTGCTGCCGCCTAATGATACCTCTGTTTGAGTCACCGAATACTTCCAGAGCATAACCTTTAAAGTGGGTTCCCACATCTTAATTTGCCACTTGGCACATTTAGTTCTCACAAACTAGAAGCAAATTTTGTTTCATGAGAAGCTGCTTGCCAAGTTTAATTTAGGTCTTCTTAGAGGATTATTAATGAACTTGTGAAGTGTATGTGAACACTTCTTATTGACAAAACAGTGGCATTAAAATTCAGCACTATTCTCAACAAAAGAGAAGGCATGGTGCTTGGGAGATACTGAAAAACACCACTGTTAACATGATGATAAGCTTGCAGTTTTGCCTCTAACTAGTATTTGAAAACATTCTCTATTTTCTTTTATCAGTCTTATTCTCTTTTAAAAAAACTTTTAGCTGTTTATGGAACATATCTTTGAATAAACAAACGGGTAAAGTGCTTAAACATTGTTTAGAAAATTTATGTTAAATTCTTTGAAACTAGATAATATGTTTGTACTTTTGCTTTTATGGCATTTATCTTTTAAAAGCTTTTACTATAGGTAGTGATATGTTTCTCATTTTATGTATACTAAAATTATAATGATTGAATTTGGTTGTTTTATCATTCATTTTTTGATTTCTTGGATTATTTCTGTGTTTTTCCTTTAAAACACAAAAAACTGAGTTTTTGTTGTTTAAATGAATTGCCTAAATTTCAAGAATCTTGCCAGCAGGTGGCAAAATGTAGTACAACTTTCTGTATGAAGAAAAATAGATTTCAGTTCTGTTACCTGTGTATTAGGATCTATCTTTTGGCTTCTTTGGCTGGATTTCTTTCCCTCCCACCCTCTGAAATTTGCAGCTCTGTTCACCAGGTGGCCGAAGTACATCCTGAAACTTTAATGGTATGTGACAGTGAATTTCTTAAATAACTAAGGTTTTCAGCAACATTTTTGTTAATGTTTGTCTTTCAGCAACATTATGTTACCTTCAATTTAGGTAATATATGTAAATGGACTTAATGAATCAAATGTAGTACACGATTTATTCTTTTTTTTTTTAGCACTTTCCTCTTCCATCCTTCCCTGGGCTTCCCTGGTAGCTCAGACGGTAAAGCGTCTGCCTGCGATGCAGGAGACCTGGGTTCGATCCCTGGGTCGGGAAGATCCCCTGGAGAAGGAAATAGCAACCCACTCGAGTATTCTTGCCTGGAGTATTCCATGGACAGAGGAGCCTGGTAGGCTACAGTCCATGGGATCACAAAGAGTCGGACATGACTAAGCGACTTCACTTCACTTCTTCCATCCTTGGGTCTTACTCCCCAGAGAGCCCATTGTAACTTTTTAAAGCATTTCTTTTGTTAACTCAGTGTTGAGAAAGGACATGCTTATGTTTTTATTTTATATTTTAGGTATTATTTGCTGACCTTGTCCCATGAGAGATGAGGGTTTATCCTTTTTATATCACTTTTCTCTTCCTCCGTCTTCCTAATGCAGTTAAATACAGTTTGTAATTAAATCATTATAGAATATTTCTGTTACAAGGACAATGTATATATTATTATAGCTGAAGCACATATTGTATTATGATTTAATTTTCTTTCTTGTACAACATCATCTTCTTTCCTGTTAATAATTCATTTCTTTCCCACGACTCCATGCACCTCCCACCCCTTGGTGTGTTCCTTTGCTTAATTTTATATATTCCTATCTTGAAATCACCTCATAGTTTCCAACAATACTATATAAAATTCCTTTCAATGTAATGGAAACTATGGGAAACCTATAAATCACTCTTGGTGGTATCCCTCCTGGAACCCCTTCTCTTGATTTAATGTCTAGAATTGCCACATGGCTGTTGGAAGGCGTCTTCCCTTTTTTGTCACTCTGGACATCATCTTAGAGGCTAGTTTTTGTAGATTTTTTGTTTTTATTTGATTCCTTTTCATTTGTGAAATAACTTCCTGAGAAACAATGTCTAGGAAGTAAATGTTTCAAGGCTATGCATGCCTGAAATGCCTTTATTTTTTGCTCATGCTTGATTCATAGTTTGGTTGGATATAGAATTTTAGGTTGGATACTATTTTTCCTCAAAATTTTGAAAGCATTGCTTTATTGTCTTCCAATATTCAGGAAAAATAGCCTGGTCAGTATAGAGTGTACACTAAACTGAAAACTGGGCTTAAGTTGTTATTAAAGGAGTGCCTTTTGAAAGATAAGGAGGACATCTAGTTGGTTGAAAGTGAAAATCGCTCAGTCATGTCCGACTGTTTGCGACCCCATGGACTATACAGTCCATGGAATTCTCCAGGCCAGAATACTGGAGTGGGTAGCCTTTCCCTTCTCCAGGGGATCTTCCCAACCCCCAGGAATTGAACCCAGGCCTCCCATATTGCAGGCAGATTCTTTACCAGCTGAGCCCCCAGGGAAGCCCAAGAATACTGGAGTGGGTAGCCTATTGCTTCTCCAGTGGATCTTCCCAACCCAGGAATTGAACCAGAGTCTGCTGCATTGCAGGTGGATTCTTTACCAGGTGAGCTAACAGGGAAGGAATGCCATTTTAGTTCCATATGTTAAAAGAAGGTAGTTTAATTTAATCCCCTATAGCCATATTGTGGAGGTAAATATTAAAGGTGTGAAGTTAGCTGTAACTGTCAAGTAGAAGATAACTTTTAATTTCCCTTCTTGACACACCTTGGGGTAAATGACAAACTTTTGTGGTAATAGCACTGTATGTTCATATTTTAAAGTATTTTATCTTGATGTTATGATTTTCTAAGCAGTGCCTTTTAGAAGCCAAATGGGGGGAAAAAAAAAAAATAGAAGCCAAATGGATTTTAAATGACAGGATACATATAATAATATTTGGATTTTTGCCTTAAAGTTTTTATGAAATAACATTTAATTCTGGTTGGAAGGGATAAATTGGGAGATTGTGATGGACGTATACACACTCCTATATAGAAAATAGATAATTAATAAGGATCTCCTGTATCACACAGTCCTTCTCAATACCCTGTAATTACCTATATGGGGGCTTCCCTGTGGCTCACATGGTAGTGAATCCACCTGCAATGCAGGAGACCTGGGTTGGGAAGATCTCCTGGAGGATGGCATGGCAACCCACTCACATATTCTTGCCTGGAGAACCCCATGAACTGATGGGCTGTAGTCCATGTGATCGTGAAGAGTTGGACACAACTGAGTGACTAAGCACAGCACAGACCTATGTGGGAAAAGAATTTTAAGAAGAGTTGATATGGGCTTCCCTGGTGGTCCAGTGGTTAAGAATCCACCTTGTGATGCAGGGGACACAGGTTTGATCCCTTGTCTGGGATGATCTCATATGCCGAGAAGCAACTAAGCCTGTGCACTACAAGTAAACCACACAGCGCTTTAGAGCCCGGGAATCAAAACTACTGAAGCTGGAGCACCTAGAGCCTGCAACAGGAGAAGACACCACAATGAGAAACCTGTGCACCACAACTTAAGAGAGTAGCCCCTGCTTGCTGCAACTAGAGAAAGTCCTCACGCATCAGTGAAGACCCAGCACAGCCAAAGATAAATAAGAATGGATATATGTATATCTGATTCACTTTGCTGTACAGTAGGAACTAAAACATTTTGAACCAACTATACTCCAATAAAAAGATGCTTGCTCCTTGGAAGAAAAGTTATGACCAACCTAGACAGCATATTAAAAAGTGGAGACATTACTTTGCCGACAAGGGTCTGTCTAGTCAAGGATATGGTTTTTCCAGTGGTCATGTATGGATGTGAGAGTAGGACTATAAAGAAAGCTGAGCACCTAAGAATTGATGCTTTTGAACTGTGGTATTGGAAAAGACTCTTGAGAATCCCTTGGCCTGCAAGGAGATCCAACCAGTCCATCCTAAAGGAAATCAGACCTGAATGTTCATTGGAAGTACTGATGTTGAGGCTGAAGCTTCAGTACTTTGGGCACCTGATTCGGAGAGCTGACTCATTTGAAAAGACCCTGATGCTGGGAAAGCTTGAAGGCAGGAGGAGAAGGGGACGACAGAGGATGAGATGGTTGGATGGCATCACCGACTCAATGGACATGAGTTTGAGTAAACTCCAGGAGTTGATGATGGACAGGGAGGCCTGGCATGCTGGTGTCCATGGGGTCACAAAGAGTCAGACACTACTGGGCGATTGAACAGAACTGAACTGATACTCCAATAAAAATAAAAATCCCTTTATTACATATGAAATAGAATTCAAAAATGATAAAACAGTTTTTTCCCACACAGTTTATTGTGTTGATAAAGCCATTTTTCAAATTGCTAAAGACTAGTTTCACGATAAATAAAATATCTTTGATGTTGGATATGTTAGGAATTTTTTTAAAAAGCTATAGTGGCTTTAAAAGCAAAAACCAACCATTTTGTCGAAGATAAAAAAGTTTTTTAATCTGCGCTGATTTGGTTTTTTAGCAAGAATTTTCATTTAAGAAAGATTGTGATTCTTATATTTGATTATAATAATATGATAAAAATGAGGTAATCAAGAGAAAACACATATAAAATGGCAAGTGTTAATTCTTAACCCAGTTGCTAATTGTTGCTAGGTGGTTGTCTTAGTGTTGGTTACTATGGCTTTCCTCTTGCCTTTATGAATGATCACAAAAGATAAATTGTTTGTCATCCTACACCTACTAAATTAGTTCCTATGTACTGTTGAAAGGGAGATAGCTAAGAAGATTTATAGTTCATTTTCTATAGCAAGTCTTATTTTAGGATAATGTGCTTTTCTAGTTGTTTGGGCACCTTTTTGGCTTTTTCCCCAGGGATGTTAATCTTTGGCTGGAAAGAATAAACTCTAGTTCTCCATAACACTTGACTGCAAACTGCAACCATAAAGCCTTAGACTGTTAAAACAAACATTTCTCAACCTTATAGCAGAGACTTCCTGTTTTTAAAGCTTTTCTGACCTTCCTAAGAAAAAGACCAATACCGCTGAGGTTACATCCTGTGGTTATTATCATTAAAAAAAAAAAAAAAAAAAAAACTATTGAATTTTTCTCATGTATAAATGATTAAGGCACCAAAAAAAAATGTAGATAGCACTGGACAGTGCTATCTTTGCTAGGCCTTCAATAAAAGATAATATAACCAAGTCAGCTTTTAATGCATCTCTGTTTGTTCAAGGTCTGCTGTAATTGGAGTGTCAGGAAAATCTCACATTTAAGGGACCGACCCTATTCTGGGGAGTTTGTAAAGGAAGCATTTGGCAGTCATTTCCTCTCACTTGTGAGAATGAACATGCTTTACATTGTAATCATTTAAACATAGAGTCTGGTGATGGGGCATGCATCGTTTTCGCTGTAGAGTTAACTTGCTCTGAAGATTAGAGGGAATGTTCACTGTTTAGGTTTTATTGTTAGAATGAATCACATGAAGTAAATGTTAGAAAGTTAGCCGTGGCTTCCTTTGTCCTAAGTTGTATTTCCTGCAGCCCAAATATTTGCTTTTTCTAGTCACTTAAAATTAAACTCGAATGGATGTTCAAATGAACGTCTCCCTCCAAAGAAGAGAAAAGAAACCATCCTGTGTTGTTAAGGGCAGACATGCTTAGAATCTGGCTTTTTATTTTTGTTTTAATTGATGTATTAGATGTTTGAGTAGATATTTTGAACTAGAGTCTTCTGACCTTTTTTAGAGAGAAGTGATTGGTTTTTAAGCAGAAAAGTACTGGATCTTTAATGCCACTTGTGATGTTGAATCTGGCACATGGTACTTATTTAATGTTTTGAAACATTTGCATTTATATTTTTCCTTAAATAACTGTTGGTGATTTAAAAAGAGTTCAGTTTATTGGAGGCAATAGTACAAGAAAAAACATACAGCAAAAAAATTTTTTTTAGGAAAAGGGCAAAACAGTGTTTTGGATTTGTAAGCATTGTCTGTTTAATATTTTATTTTATTTCTTTTTGTTTAATATTTTAAATTCTTGATATGGTGATTCCAGCTGGGGATTTTAGTTGTCTTAAGATTACTTCCTATAAACTTGGCTGGATCTCCACACTGATTTTTATCACATATTGTCAGGCCCTATTTCTAAACATCCTGTCAAGGTCCTGAGATTCTGAGCTGTTTCTTCTACAAAACTCTGCTTCTTATTCACAAAACTTTTCCAAATGAGAAATCTCTTTTTTTAACTGTATTTTTGCCCTCTCAAAGTATCACTCTGATGGAACATTATAATTTCATCTATACAATCTGAGATCTCTAGTAAGTTTTAAAAATAGAGATGAAAATGTCCTGAAAAATATTTAAAGCAGATGCTGTCTTAGAGGTCTGTCTTCTCTCAAGATATGTTTCACATCCCACATCCATGAGAGTGCCACACACTTGCAGAAACTAAAACCTCCAGATCCGGCCTTTGATCAGCTTCCTGTGTCAGAAGAGTTTGCAGTGAGCACACACTGGAGCCAGCGCTTCATTTCTGCTCACTGTTCTTAGAAAAGCAGGAGTTGGTGTGCTGCATGCATTTGTTTTTTTCCTCCTTTATTTCTAGGAATATATTTAATTAATAATGTCGATGATTTTGTTCTCTATGAAATAGCACCTTAAATATTTATTAGCAATTTATCACTCAAACATATGCTTGAGTCTGTATTGGGAAGTGTAAAACAAAAGGAAGCTTGTAGTTTAATCTCCAGTCTTAATCTTGTACCTATGCATTTAATTTGGAGTATGTGATGTTCATAGTTTTACCCAAGGTTAGCCTCCCTGATTTGTAGAATCTGATTTATTTCTAGTTATTTTAAAAGAGTATATTAAGTTTCCAACAGTATCCAGGTTGAAATTAATTCAGATGTATTCTGAAATGTAAAAGAGTAGACATTAAGATTCTGGCACTAGCGACATAAGAATTCACTTTCCCCCAGTAATTTGGAATACTTGCCTAACTATTGCATCACACATGTGCATGGCTCTCTGTGTGAGTCCTTTTCTGTATGTGCAGTGATCATCGCCATCCTAGTTGGTCTGTTTTCATGTTCCTGTTCTTCTGTACCCTTACCTACGGAGCAACTGTGTGATTTAGTCCTTAACTGTTGGCTGAATGGAAAGTGATGTGATTAATGAATGGGATAGGTAATTAGGGAGGCTTCCCAGGTGCAGTAGTGGTTAAGGAATCCACCTGCCAGTGCAGGAAACTCAAAGGATGTGGGTTCAGTACTTGGGTTGGGAAGATCTCCTGGAAAGTGAAGTCGCTGAGTCGTGTCCGACTCTTTGTGACCCCATGGACTGTAGCCCACCAGGCTCCTCTGTCCATGGGGTTTTCCAGGCAATAGTACTGGAGTGGATTCCCTTTTCCTTCTCCAGGGGATCTTCCTGACTCAGGGATCGAACCCAGGTCTCCTGCATTGTAGACAGATGCTTTACCATCTGAGCCACCATGGAAGTCTGGAAAAGGAAATGGCAACCCACTCCAGTATTGTTGCTTGGAAAATTCCAAGGACAGAGGAGCCTAGTACTAAAAACTGAGAAGTGTATTATGTTTAATGTGCTAACTCTGATATCACATACATTTTAGGGTATGTCATGATTTCCTTTAAAAAGAAAGGGCATACTACTAATTCTTATACCAGAGTAATGGGAGTTCCTGAGACTAGTCTGAGGAGGCCAGAACATGTTGGGGAAGAATATTTTTATTTTGTTGAGGATGATCTGAGAGTGTCTGTGGAATGCCTTGTGGTTGAGTCCAGAGGGAATTTGCAAACTGAATCTGTGGCTAAGGAGCAAGCTCAGGGCTAGAAAAATGAAGTCTTGTCATAGAGGTATCTTGAGAGTAAATCTTCTCACCCATGAGAGATACCAGGGTGTGATAAAAAGAGACTGGACACCGACTGCCTGTATTTGGGAGCTGGCCTGGCAAGAAACAGAGAGCAATCAGGTCTTAGGAGATCCAGGAGAGTGTGTAGTGCAAAGCTCAGGGAAACCACCAGGTCACACACGTGGGAACGGGCCCTGCTCTTGGGAAGAGTGCTGTAAATTGGTCTACTTTTTTTTGGAGAGCAGTTTGGCCCAATCTTTTTGACTGAAAAGTGCACATTCATTAAACTAGAGATTTTAGTATAAAAAGGCTATACTAAAGTGACAGCACAAAGTGTGTTGTAGTAATTAAGGACTTGTTAATTATGGTACTCCCCACACAAGAGAATTTTGTGTTAATGGTCTGCTGCAATCTGAGGAAAGCAAGATGTCATATAGGAAGAAAAGAATTTTATTATTGTGAAATAAAAATCAATGGAGTGAGCCCCTAGACAAATGAATATATATGTTCTTAAATATTTGTGGAAGTTTGTGTGCAAATGTTCTAGAAGAGAGTCTGGAGAGAGAGACTTCAGCTTGTTGAATAGGATTGCTTGGGTTTTCTGTAGGAACATATAATAATCAATACGTCCAAAAGGGCTTCAAAAAGAACTATATATTGGTATTTTTCTTTTGAAAACTTTTTGGAAAAGTTTTTTGAAAAGTTTTGTTGTGTGGCGCTATTTTGTGAATTGGAAGAGGGAAAGAAGTAGACGTTTGCTTAACATCGTATATCCATAGTCTCCATAGTCATGCAAAACAAAACGTCCGCTTCCTAGGAGAGTATGCAAACATTGCTAACAATACCAAGACAGCCCTTGACTTGGTCCGTGTTTGCTTGATTTTGGTAATCTTTTGACGCTTTGACTCTTAGCTGAGCCAAATTACTTGATCTGAATGATTTTATAAAAGAATGCTCTAAGAATGGATGTTGATTGGGTCCACTTGAGACAGACCTCACTAATTCTTGCTAGATGAATGTTATTTTTAAACTTTCATGTAAAAATGTCATCTCCTTCCCCTTTAGTGGTTTTAAGGAGTGGTCCAAAGCTGCTGTCTTTCGACCATGTGGCCACAAGTCTTCTGTCTATGACAGAAGCTGGGTGGCAGAGAGAGGAAGGCATGGTAGTTGTTCAAGGTTAAGGTTCTGGAATAACCTGAGCCCTGTTCAACTATTACCTGCTAAGGTTATACTTGACATTTCCCCTGCGTACTGCTCCCAGTCGTAGCTTTAATGTTAGTTTAACTAGACTTTGTATTTAATTATAAATGTTAGGGTAAAGTCAGATGTCAGCTCACTTTGCTGCATGCTGAGGCCTGTAGAATACTGAGTGCTTTTCTTCTAACCACATCTGTTGTCTCCTCTCATTATCTGTTAATAGTACTCAACTTGACAGGGTTGTTTTGATAAATGAAGAGTATTCTAAAACCCGGAGCTGGAATTTACATGGAATGGAACTTAGACCAAAAGGAAGACTTGTGACATAGACAAGGCTGGGGTGAACTCCTCTGGGAACCAAGCAGTGCCTTGTGAAATGCTGAAAATGACAATGAAGCTTAATTTGGGGTGACGATGGGGAATACCCAATATTTTTTCATTCATCTCACACTTTGGCTTTTTCTTGTAGTGGTGTGCAGGACATCTAAGAAACTGTTGTAAGAACTTCCCTTTCTTATCTACAGATCCCTTAATTTACAAGCTCACATTAATGATGTTTAAAATGAATTCTTCACTTTGAGGAGTTGGGGAGGGCAGTTTTGGAATGTCTGTCACCAATGACTAGGAGTCCTCAGGGCAAAATTTTTTTTACAAAAGCTCCCATATCAGGGAAGTAGAGTTGTTTTAGAGAGGAGATAACTGAAAATAAAGAAAAAGCTAGGTGTAAACTGAGGGGTCAGGATCATACCCCTTCCCCCACTTAGACCAGAATTTGGTGGTACTTTTGCATTCAGAGAAACTTAAAGACAAACTAGTGTATAATGTACTTTCCAAGTGTTATATTCTGTTTATGTTGCTCTCTGTGTGCGTACAGGATTTGGTAGTCTATCCAGCTTACCCCTGTGGTTTGCCCCTTGCTTAAATGCCACATAAGTAGAAAGAACTTGTCTTGAATATATTAATAATGACATCTGTACTTCACTGACTCAAGCTAAAAAGTAAGGCTTGCAGATAGGTTTGGGTCGTAGTGTTTTTGTGAGTTACCCTAGGCACAGTGATTTACATCTCTATAAACTGGGGATAAAAATCTTTATTATAATTTTAATTTTTTGATTTGCATAACTGTGCAGAGAATATGCAAAATGAATAGAACAGGGTTGTTGCCCTCAATTCAGTTACTCATTTCAAAGATGTGTGTGCTTGATGCCAGGTATTTGATGATGAGCAAACATACAGAACTTTCTCTGATGGAACATTAATCAGAAAGTCACACCAATGAGTTACAAACTGAGATAAATGCTCTCAAGGAATGAACTCAGTTCCCTGAGAACTTATTATAACAAGGGAACTTGACCTAGAATGGGGCCTCAGAGGAAGCATCTCTGACATTTGACATTTGATACTTGACCTGAACTCTGAAGGAGTAGGCTTTTTAAACTGTGTGTGTGTGTGGGGGGGGGAGGGGGTTGGGCTTGGGGGATTGGGGATGGCAGGGGATATTTCTTTTCTCATGGGAAAAGGTAGTGATGACTTTAGTAGAAATCCTAACACCTTGGGGAAATTGAAAGACTGGTGTAATTAGAAAGTGGGGGGCTGGGTGTGGATGGATTAGCAGGGGGTGCAAGCCTGGGACAGAAGAACAGAAGTGCTGTCATAAAATGCTGTCAAAACATTTAGAATTTTCATGAGACTAGGAACAGTATGAATTTAGAGCAGCTTGGTTGTTCTCACTAGCCCTTTCCAACTTGGGATAAACCAGCACTTTTTATTGTGCTGCAGACCAGAAACAAAACAAAGAAAACACCTCTCTCTTCTGGTCCTACCTTCTATCTAGACAGAGCTGGTGGGAAAATGGAAGTGTGTCCCAGTACAGGAGTGGCTTTTGTCCCTAGGCTTTAGGATTGATTTCATTTCTGACATGGATGGAGTGATCTCAGAGCCGCTTGGTTATGAGGTGGAAGCTGCAGGTCCCCTCAGGTGATCTTAGCGAGGATGGTGTTAAGGGAAGCTGATATGTCCTTGTGTGAGGACCATCTCTGATTTGTCCTCATCACAACAGCATTTCAGGTGGCAAAGGCATTATGCCTCCTTAGCTCTTGCTTTCAGGACATGTGCTCTGTTAGTAGTTTTAGAGAGTTCTGTCTCCTGTAGAACAACCTGAATTTTCTTTAAAAGAAATCAGAATGATGTTTAATAGCAAATGTGCAAGTCAGTTTGGTTATCTGTGCCATTGAGGGCAGGATCTAGGCTCTTCTCTATGCTTCTCCTCCACTGCTAATGCTGCCCCCTTGTTGAGAAGCTCTGGGCAAATCACTTAATCTAATGTGTGCCAATTGGAAAGGATACCTAGTAATTCAGCAACTGGACCTTGGAAGATCCAATAACATGTATAAAGCTGTTTGAGAGTTACAAGAAACTTGCTGGAAGGTGAAAGGTGTAATATTAAAGACATCAAAAGTGATCAGTTAAATTTTGAGCTTGTAGCTTTCAGATTTGAGTTGACACTAAGTGAATTTAATAATTTGAATTTATATTCCATAGGTATGTATTTTAAAAAATTTTGCTGTAAAGTATCTTATTCAGTAGGACAAAATGATTGTGGCTGTTATCACTAGGGAATACATGTTTTGAACATAGTTTAAACTTGGGTAAATTTGAGCAAGTTGATAGATATTTACCAGATTGCAGGTGAAAAAGAAACCATTTGAAATTTACTTTTGGTAGTTCTATTTAGATGCCCATAACAATGAAATTAATAAGGGGTCTGGAATCTGGTAGTTGGTGGATTGTATGTTTATTTAAGGCCACATGGCAAGGAATGTGTATTTATTTTGCTTCTTTATTAGATGGATTTCAATCAAGTCCTATTTAAACTCTGCCTTGTCTAGCAGATGGATCTTTATTTTCTTGGGGAAAGAAGATTGGAGAGAAGACTTTTAAACAAATAACTTACAGAGAATTCTTAACCTGTAAGAAAAATTGGGGTCAGAAATGTTTGACATCAAAGGATGATTCTTGCTCTCGTGTTTCTTTGAAACAAATGTTCACTGTGTCTGTGATTGTTGGTTATTTCATCTGCATTTGTTAGACGTCAGAGGTGGTTGGCATTAATATTCTTGGCAGAAGCAGAGGCAGCTCTAGGATGTGTGAACTGCTGATCACTCACGGGGATGCGCTGCCTCTTTAATATCTTGCTTGCAGATGCATTTTCTAGCTGACCACGCTATTAAGAGCTGCCATCAATCACACAGTCTCCCGGTTCCGGCTGTTGGGAGGGGAGGGAGGTCTGGAGGGAGGGGAGGCTGGCCGAGTTGGTCCGGAGATACAATTGCCGCCGCTTTGTGTGTGCGCGCGCCCGCGGTGGCGGTGGGCAGGGGCTCGCGCCGAGCGGGCCGGGCTCCAGCCCGGGTTTTGCCGGCCACCGGCGCCGCCGCCGCGGGAGGCTGCTCTTTCTCTCCCAGCGTCTGGGTCACAGGCATGTGGCAGTGTCGGCCAGGCCGCCGGGGCTGAAGAAGCGTGAGCCGCGGCGGCCGCTTCCTCCAGCCGCGGGCGGGGCCCGGCGCGGCTACCGCCTCCGGAGCCGCCGCGCCGCGGGGACCTGAGCCCGCGCCCGGCTGCCCTGCGGCCGCCCTGGCCTCCTTTTGTTTAGCAAGTGCATTTCACGCCCTGAGCCCCCGTCTGTCCCGCCGGTCTGAGTTTGCGAGGGAGCTCTGCACCGGAGGACGAGGAGGAGGAGAGGAGAGGAGGCCCGAGAGCTCAGCTCCGGCTGCGATCCGCCGCAGGGAAGTGGCCGGCCCCTCTGGCTGCGAGGGGAACGCGGGTCTTGGGCCAGGAAGTTGGACAGCTGCGGGCGCAGGGGCTCTCGAGGTGGGTGGACGCTACTCTGTGGATTACCCCAGTGTGTGATGACCCCAGAAAGGGGAACAGCTCGGGTATTACCGGGAATGGCGGTGGCTTTCCAGGAATCAGGAATAGGTATGGTTGTGTCCCATGGCAGTTCTGTTGGGCTCACTAGTTTGTTTTGTTTTTTTAAATTGTCAAAACTCTAGAAATCTCAATTAAATAAACCAATTAAGAAACTTGTTTAGGGCAGAGAAATACTTCTATTTTTTTTAAAGGAGTGTGTGTGTGTGTATGTGTTCTTTAAAAGGAAAACTGAATATGAACAGTGTGTAATCCAAAAGCCGCTGTTTGATTAGGAACTTTACTGCTGACAATGGAGCAAATTTAGGTTTAAAAATAAAGTGAATTGGATGGACTTGGTTCTAAAGTAATTTAGGACTGCTTAGGTGACAAAAATAGTTTGTTTCCTGGATCCAAAATACCCTTATTTTACCAGGTTAGCTAAAATAAAACGCAAGGATGGTTTTGAAGAAGATTGGTCTAAGTTTAAACTTATTTTTTTTTCCTCCCCGGGTTTGAGATGATGACTTCCCGACCCCTCCCCTGTTTGCTCAGATCTTGCTCTGTGGTTGAAGCTGGGGAGAGACCTGCTTGACCACTTTTTGTTTGCTGAGAAAGAAACTTGCAGTTGATCCCTTGGGTGTACTCTCTGGGCCTTTCACCTTTCTGGCCCACAGGTGCCTATGCTGTCTTTGGGGTGTTGTTTGGCTGAAGGCCTCCTCTCAATCATATGGCAATTAAAAAAAAAATGGTATGTGAATGAGCACCGAGGCCAGTAGATTAGTTTTCCCCTTTGATGTGTGTGTCTGTGCTTTAAGTTTGAGCCACCGAGTGCATGTTGAGAACAGAGTTGACAGAGTCCTTAAAATTGTGTGCCCACAATTCTGGCCTTTTCTTACTTTCTTTTTCTTTTTCCTTCCTAGGAGCTCCAAATTTAAAGTAGACATGATTTGAAACCATACAGACTGGAACAATATCCCATGTAAGCCCGTTGATCTGTGGGCAATTATTTCCAGATGCACAACCAAAACTCTCCATTTTTACGTGCGTGTTAGGTTTGGGCTCTGAGAGGCAATTGCCTTTCTGAACATGTGCATTGCCTGGTTAAATAACACAAGGCGGACATTTTAGAGGCTTACCAGCAACTTCGCAGTAGTATGGGAGCTGCAGTTAGAAGCCTTGTGTTTGTTTTTTTCCAACTCTGTAATTTAGTAGTGTTTAAACTATTTTATAAAGATCTCTGGGACCAGTGAAAGGTGGTTTTCAGTCCAGAGCACTTGAGTGCTCATTGTATTCTGGCAGGCCCTGGTGCTTGGCAGGCTGTGCTTGAAATGTTATTTGATCTGGTTGCTTGAGAGAATGGACTACGATTACATTTCTGCCTTCCCTGTGGCTGTTGAAAGCGATGCATCAACGAGTCCTGTTCAGTAACATATTTAAAGACTTAACCTACATCCATTCACTCTTAGAAGGTTTCCAGCCAAAGGTCGTTTAGGTTTTTGTCTTGTTTTGTGGTTTTTGCATTTATGAATTGAGGCGAGAGCTGACGTAATGTAGCCGTACCACTTCCTTTGTGTGTGTGTGGGTTTTTATAGCCTATAGGATATGTTCCAGTCTGCGTGGTTGTGATGATTCCTGAATGCTAGAATGTGTATGTATTTTCACATGCAAGTGCCCTGAGCCATGTGCCAATTTATTTTTTAGCTTGTAGGTCTGCTGAGGGGGAGTGCCATGGTGAACCCCGGCCAACTTATCTGGAAGGTCCAGTGAATGGCCTGTGTGTTATGCAGGCTAGCTCTTCATTTTAATTAGTGCAACTGTGTACAGCTGTTGGGTCAGACTGCATTGGTTGCTCCTGCAGGGTAGTTTTATCTTACACTGGAGGTTTTATGGATTTGTCTGGCTGTGTTTCTTAATCCCTCTCCCACCGCCACTGTGCTTGCTTTTAAGCAAATGATAGAACAAGACAAGCTTTTGTTTACTCTTGTAATAGTTTACTTGTGAGAGATTTATTTTTGGTTTTGAGGAAATTGGTAAACCATGTAATTTAGCAGTAGGTATTATGTTTACTATGCTTTTCCAAGGTCAAAGGGTTTTGCTTGCTATTGTGTTAGTCTGAGTAGCCAATGGAACCATCCATTTTATAATGACATAGGAAGCCTGCTTTTTTTTAAACTGTGTCTTTGTTTGCTATTCTAGGATTAGTTTGTAAAACTCAGAATAAATGTTAGTTCAGTGGAGATAACATGGCTACAGTGTTTCTCCCTGTCTCTATCTTGTTACACTTACCAAGGGGACTAAGAGAACTTTTGATGCACAGCAGTTCGGCCAGGGACTAGATGATTAACACAAAGATTCAGAAATGTCTCTGTTCAGGGCTGTGTGTGGCTACCTGTGTTATTTTTAAATGTGCTTTTGGCTAAGTTACTGGAAAGTATTTACTGTAAGATTGAGTAGCTTTGCATCTCTGGCTTTTCAGGCTGTAAAATAGACTGTGATCTGAATGACATTTTCTTAATGGTTTGGTCTCTTTACTGTCTGCCTTTGTCTTGAAGAAATGCTGACCACCATGGTTTCCAAGAGTGTCTACCATATTTTTAAAATAAGGAGAAAAAGTCAAAAAGCAAAATTGACAAATCTGTTGATATATAAAGCTAATCTGATGCCTTTTCAGTGGCCCATTTTACTGATGGAAGAACATAGGGGATGTGTTGTTGGAGGGATTTGTGGGGATAGTATTGGGGACTGGGGTGTAGTTAACGGAGAAAGGAAGCTGGTTCAGGTTGAGATATTTTTTTAACTCATTGTAGAAATGTGTCCTTCTTAAAATAACCTGAAATGAGGAAAAAGAGTGCAACATCTTCTAGAAAACGTAATAATTTCAATGTAACATCATAAAATGTTTTCCTTAATTAAAAGAAATCAAGACATTTAGATTGGCACCAAAGAGTTCTGAATCAAAGGAAAAATAGAAGTATAGTAAGTATCCTAAATCCAGACAGGTTATTTCAGAAGTTTATTTGTATGTATTTGACCGTATTTTTAAATTCCAAATTTTGATGGTGATTAGCAGGACTGAAGTGACTTAGCAGCAGCAGCAGCAGCATCACCAGAATCTTTTTAATTCTCAATATAGTTGATATACTTACATATTTGTAATGAAAGGTAGACAAGCAGTAGTTAAATTTAATTAGTAGAAAAAATCAGCATATTCAGATTTTAATGCTGTCACTTGGAAGCGCCACTGGTATAATTAATCAATTTATTCATTATGAGTTGGTGGTAAATAGCTCAACTGTGTTCTAATCTCAGTTCAACCACTCTTTCACTGTGAGACCTAGGATACGTTATCTTTTAGCCTCTTTGTGGGAAAAATGATGTCTACCTCAGAGGGTGTGCAAAATGCTTACAAAGTGCCTACACATGACGACAGCTGGTGCTTAATATAGAGAACACTGTCTATGCTCTAGGTACTGCTTTGGTGGCTAAAGATACAAACTAGATGAAGCCCCTGTTTTCAGCAGCACTTACATTCCAGTAAGGGAAGACCAAACAAAAAGAGGGTGATGATTCACAAAACTTCCAAAGATAACTTCAGGTCATGCCAGTGAGTTTTAGTTTAATATGTTTATTCTTTAAGCCATTGTTTTCTTTTTCCTTGATCAAATTGTTTCTCATACTATTTGATGATATAGCCATTGTTAACAAGTTTTGGTTCATAGGTGGAACAGAGAAGGAGGAAGAAACTTTTTCTGGGAAAGGGAAAAAAAAGGAACAAAAAAGAAACAGTGATTTGTCAGTTTAAGCATCCAGTGTAGAAGGGAAATGTTAAGTCATGGTCCATCCATACGAAGAAATATTATGCAACCACTAAAAAAATTATCATGATATAAAAATTTAATGTAAAGCTCAGTGGGAAAAAACCATAGATGCCAAACTGTTCTGCAGTGTGATTCCAGTTATGTGCACATCCACATTTACTCACAGAGGCTAATAAAAAAAATTAGAAATGAATACACCAAACGTTAATAGTGCTCATCCCTGGATGATGGGATTAGGGGTGACTTCATTTCCTTAATATTCTGACTTTGAATGAATTGTTTAATTCTTGCAGGTCTAAATGCCTCTGAGGTACGAGGAAGGATTCCTAAGGCTTAGAGGAGTTGAGCAGTTTGACCAAAGCCTGCAGCTGGTCAGTGGGGAGGTCAGGATTGCAAGCCAGAGACTGAACCTTGTTCTTTCCTTGACCCCGTTTCATCCTATTAGAGGTGACCTCTGTGAAAGGGCTTCCCCTGACATTTCTGCTCACACCCGTGGCCCAACCAACATTGAGAGTTGTTTATGCTACCAGAGGGCCCTCACTGATTCTCACACAGGAGGAACCAGTGCTGAGGTGATGCTGTGCATGAAGTTATTAGAAAGGGAAAGCTGATGTTATGGCAAGAGGAGGAAATGGAAGAACGATTTGAGTGAAAGAGGTCTGAAAGGTAAAGCAATACAAAGGGGATAAAGGGAGGAGGATGGTGCTTCAAAGTGGGTAGGGGGTGACAGTAGAATCACATGTTCTAGGTTTTGGACTAGAGAATGAAAACTGAGAAAACACTATTGAAAAAAAGTACCAACCAATTACATAATCAGGAGTCAGTGGTACTCCTAAGGAGTTTTTGAGCAGAGCAGCCCGGGAGGTGGAGGATGGCCTGCAATGGTGGAAGCTTGTTTGCAGTGGGTAAGGAAATGTTGAGAAGTTTGGTAGCCAGGGAAGGAATCATGGAAGGTGGCTGAAAGAGGTTACAGGTTAATGGCATTAACTGGCTGCTGCATTAAAGAGGTTAATGGCAGTTGTGTCTGTAGGTAAGATTTTATGGTGATTCACATGACACTTCTGTTCAGGTTTTCGCGATAAAATGAGGTTAATGAATGTGAATTGCTTTAGAAATAAGAAAATACTTTGATTTTAGAGGTTTAGCCAGATGTTACTTGTGAAGAGTTTAAAGAATATGGTAGGTAAGTCTGGGGGGACCCTGTATAAAGCTAAAATATTTTTGCCAGTATAGATCAGAAATAATCTCTTGGTTCTAAAGACAAACAATTAGATCTGTTTGTCATGTCTTGTTTCCACAAAGCGAATCAACTTTTGCAGTTGCGGTTGAAAAAAAAGGGTCAGTTTGTATATGACTGTTTCACTGCAGAGGAACAAAATAGAGTTGAATATATTGTGCATTTAAAAATTGCTTAAGTCAAACGCCTCCAGATGGTGTGTGCTGCTGTGTTCACAGCTGTATTTACCTCAAGCTCACCAGATTATCTTCTAATAATTTAAGAAGAGCTGGTTAGAAACAGTGATATTGTCAAGTCTCTGCTGGTTTTGAACCTCAGCAGCAGTAGAAACTTGACCTCTGTGCCTTTAGGAAAATGCCACGTGAAATCACTTCCTTCCTTCCTTTTGCGTTGTTTTCACGATTTCTTCTTGGGCCGATTTATGCTTTGCACAGATACCCTTGTACTTACATATAGCTGCCAACCACCAGGTTCTTTTCATGTGGTCTCAGGGGTGAGATTGGAGAATGGCTTGATTAGCTTTAAAAGATGTTTTTGTTATCTTACTAATAACCTTTTTAATATATTAAATATATACAGTTGAAACTTTTACACATACAGTATGGTGAGCATTCTGTATTTTTTTTGATGTTACCAACCATCACAAAAAAAGACAAAAACTCTTTAATACTCGCATCTACTTCCCAATATAAATGCGTTTTTCTTTTACAAGGATTTAATAAAAGTTATTTTGGAAGAACTCAGATTACTAAGTCTTAATTTTTTTGGCCACACTTCCTACTGTTTGTATGCTTAGTGGAAGAAACAGTTTTCATAAATTAGATGTAAAATGTAGGCAAATAGTTTGAAACATTATCTAGGAATTTTAAATATGTGAGCAGGGATGGTAAGACAGACAAGCACATTTTTTATTAATTGGCCAAAATTATGTAGAAAAACATACCAAGATCAAACCATTTAAACAGTTGTTTTCTCCTTTTGGTTCTAGGTATTACCTGTTACTGTTGTCTTTTTTTGTGTGTGTGGATATCTTCTTATAAGGGCTTCTCTGGTGGCTCAGACAGTAAAGCGTCTGTCTACAATACTGGAGACCCAGGTTCCATCCCTGGGTTGGGAAGATCCCTGGAGAAGGAAATGGCAGTCCACTCTAGTACTATTGCCTAGAAAATCCCATGGACAGAGGAGCCTGGTCAGCTACAGTCCATGGGGTCGCAAAAAGTTGGACACGACTGAGCAACTTCACTTCCCACTTCCCTATCATCTTATAATGAGAAAAATTATGTAGAATACTTTTAACCTAAGTGTATACTCTTTGACTGGGCTTCCTAGGTCGCCCAGTGGTAGAGAATCAGCCTCCCAATGCAGGAGACATGGGTTTGATCCCTAGGTCAGGCAAATCCTCTGGGGAAGGAAATGGCAACCCACTCCAGTATGCTTGTCTGGGAAGTCCTATAGACAGAGGAGCCTGGTGAGGTACGGTCCATGGGGTCACAAACAGTCAGACATGGCTTAGTAACTCAATAACAACATATTCTTTTGACTACCTACCTGGGCAGTATCTCTTTCATGGGCTGTGCTCTTTCCACAGAGCATAATTCTCACATTGAATAGGTAAATAGATAAGGGTAAGTGTTCAGCAATGGAATGTTCACCTTTTTAAAAAACACATTAAATGTGCAGTGAAGGAAGTAGAGCAGTTAGTGTTCACTCTGTGGGGGGAGGGGCAGGAGCAGGGTAAGTTTTGATCTTTGAATGGAAAGGAAGAATAGAAAGTGCTAGAAGAAAGTAACGTCTAAAGCAGTCTCACCTTTTTTGGGGAAAGCTTTCTTCAGTTTTGTGAACAGGCTTAAATTTATTGCATGAACATTTATTATTGGATAAGTAAATATTTTATTTATGTGATATATAAAACACTAAAAATTAAACCACTGTTTAATAAATTAATTAAATCAATAGAATTTATTACAGGGAGCAGTTTAATTTTATAGCAAACTGGAGTGGAAAGTAGAGTCCCCACTTGTACAGTCTCTTTCCACCCTGTTGTCCCTCTTATTAACATCTTGTGTTACTGTGGTACGTAGAGTTGATGACGCAATATTGATACCTTACTGTTAACCAGAAAAGCAAAAGGCAAAGGAGAACGGAAAAGATATATCCAAATGAATACAGAGTTCCAAAGAATAGTAAGGAGAGATAAGAAAACTTTCTTAAGTGAACAATGCAAAGAAATAGAGGAAAACAATAGAATGGGAAAGACTAGAGATCTCTTCAAGAAAATTAGAGATACCAAGGGAACATTTCATGCAAAGATGGGCACAATAAAGGACAAAAACTGTAAGGACCTAACAGAAGCAGAAGAGATTAAGAAGTGGCAAGAATACACAGAACTGTACAAAACAAGGTCTTAATGACCAGGTAACCACGGTGGTGTGGTCACTCACCTAGGATCAGACATCCTGGAGTGTGAAGTCAAGTGGGCCTTAGGAAGCATCTTTATGAACAAAGCTAGTGGAGGTGATGGAATTCCAGCTAAGCTATTTCAAATCCTAAAAAATGATGCTGTGCAAGTGCTGCACTCAATATGCCAAGAATTTGGAAAGCTCAGCAGTGGCCACAGGACTGAAAAAGGTCAGGTGTTCATTCCAATCCCAAAGAAAGGCAATGCCAAAGAATGTTCAAACTACCGCACCATTTCTCATTTCACATGCTAGCAAGGTAATACTCAAAATCCTTCAAGCTGGCCTTCAACAGTACGTGAACCAAGAACTTTCACATGTACAAGGTAGATTTAGAAAAGGCAGAGGAACCAGAGATCAAACTGCCAACATCTAGTGGATCATAGAAAAACCAAGAGGATTCCAGAAAAACATCTACTTGTGCTTCACTGACTACACTAAAGCCTTTGACTGTGTGGATCACAACAAAACGTGGAACCTCTTGGTTACCTGTGTTCCTCATTTGGCAAAAGATTTCATTTTACGGCGAGAAAGAGATACTTAGACTTTTTAAAAATAAACTCATTCCGGCCTAAGGTCCATATTTGCTTTTGGTGGTGGTTCAGTCGTTAGTGGTGTCCAGCTCTTTGCGGGGCCATGCGGCACACCGTGTTCCTCTGTCCTCCACTGTCTCCTGGCGTTTTCTTAAGTTCACATCTATTGAGCCTTATTTGCTAGATACTTATAAAAGTAAAGATTTACATTAGTTATTGCATGACCATTTATCGAGTGATCAGAGTACTCAGAGATGAGGACTGTTTGATCTTGCCTTTGTATAGTCAGTGGGGTCGCACAGAGACGGACCAAACTGAGCGACTTTCACGTAGATTTTGACTTTTGGAGGTTATAAATTGCAGCAGTGAATATTGAAGGGTTTTACTATTAGGTAAATACTGCACACTTCTGAAACAAGGTTAGAATTACTTCCCAGGTATGGTTTATTTAGAATATTTTTGCCTTTGCATCTGTCCAGTAGTTACTTACTGGAGACGAACATCAGCCTAACTGTGCCCTGCGTCTCCCCACAGCCTTGGTGTTGAAGATGATTTGAATAGGTTCTCCTGGGGGTTACGTGGATCATTCATTCCTCTGTCAAGGGTTCTTAACTTGGAGACTCCGTTGAGTATTGATGTAAGCTGTGCTTTTTCCTGCAGAGCAGAGCTGTGAACATTTGCCTGCATGTCCACAGTACACAGTTGCAGGTCATTTATGGAGCTCCTGCAGCCTGTCCATAGATGGGAGCTCATTTAGGAACTCCTCTTCTAGGGAGCCTTAAGTCTCTGTTTAAATTACCAAGAATCCTGTGTATTTTTTATTTGGGGTAGATTTGCTTTACTTGAATAGAGTGATGTGAGTTCCTTGACCTGTCTGGAGCCTGTGGAATTGCTGTTTGTGTGTCCTGAATGGTTTATCCAGGGCTTCCTGAGGGTGCTCGTGGCCATGGCAGACTGCTGTCTCTATGAGGACACAGAGGAGAGCCTTTTCTCAGCTCTCAGTTCCAGAAGGAACTGACCTCCTCCTGAGCCTGTGGTTTGTTTCTGACTTCCGGATTTAGAATCCTGTGACGAATCAAGTTTCTTCTGAGGTATCTGCTTATAAAATGTTGTCTACATCTAACAAAAGGCATAAATGAACCGAACATCTTTTTCATAGTTTCATTTTCTCAGTCCCCCCTCTCCCCCTTCGATTTTCCTTTGTCCCTAAAAAGAGACAAACAATACAGTAGTGTACCATTAGCATCCAGGCTCTGCACCCCACGTAATCCCTGAGACCTGCAGTGTGGCCTGAGGGAGCCGGTGTCAGCCCTGTGTGCTCAGAGTCCCCTTCTAATAAGTGTTCCTACTTTGTGTGGCTGCCATGAAGGTGATACCAGAGTACGTAGAGCAGTAACTGGTCCAGGTAAATGCTGACTACATTTTAGCTACTTAGTTATGCATCTAGTTCCCTCATCTATTTAAAATTTTATATTGTATAAATATCAGTAAACTGCCTTAAGTAAGCCCTTTTGAAAGTAAGCCATGTTTTACACTCCCCTGAAGATTTGTATTTGTATAAATAGACATTTTATGTATTTTTATATAAAATTTATACAAAGGTTTAATTTCTGCCTGAAGACAGTCATTAAGCATGTAATGGAGGAGAGTGAATTAGCGACTGAACAACAGAGGAGAGTGCTAGGGGCTGAATTGTGTTCTCTCCAATTTCCGATGGGCTTCCTAGGTGGCACTAGTGGCAAAGAGTCTGCCTGCCAATGCGGGGAGCCGTGAGATGCCGATTTGATCCCTGGGTCAGGAAAATTCCCTGAAGGAGGAAATGGCACTCCACTCCAGTGTTCTTGCTGGGAGAATCCCACGGACAGAGGAGCCTGGCAGACTACAGTCTGCGGGGTTGCAAAGAGTCGAACACAACTGAGCGTTTGAGTACACACACCCAAATTTCATATGCTTATCCTAACCCACAATATTTTGGTATTTGAAAGTGAAGCTTTGGGAGGTAATCAGGTTTAGATGGGAGAAGGCGATGGCACCCCACTCCAGTACTCTTGCCTGGAAACTCCCATGGACGGAGGAACCTGGTGGGCTGCTGTCTATGGGGTCGCACAGAGTCGGACACGACTGAGCGACCTCACTTTCACTTTTCACTTTCATGCATTGGAGAAGGAAATGGCAACCCGCTCCAGTGTTCTTGCCTGGAGAATCCCAGGGACGGGGGAGCATCATGGGCTGCCGTCTGTGGGGTCGTACAGAGTTGGACACGACTGAAGCCACAGCAGCAGCAGCAGGTTTAGATGAGGTCATGTGGGTGGGGCCTTATGATGGGAATAGTGTCCATGTCTGAAGAGAAAGAGTGCGATGTCTCGCCCTGTCATGTGAGGGCACAATGAGAAGGTGGGAGACTGAGTGAACTGAGTTGGGAACTTTGGATTTCCAGTCCCCAGAACTGGGTGAAATACATTACTTTTTTTAAGCTACCCAATCTGTGGTATTCTGACATAGCGCTTGAGCAGACTAAAACACAGAGTAAATTTCATACATGAAGAGTAGAAGGTGATCATTAGCTTGTCACAGAGACAGCTTTTTGAGAGGGAAATGGGGATGATGCTTCTGTTTGCAGAAGGCTTTACCCCTACTGGCTAGCCTTCCTGACCTCTGGTTGGTTCTCACAATACCTTTAGAAGGCAGCAGAGCAGATGCTGGCTTCTCATGTGAGAGAGCCAGGTCAGGAGAAGTCCGCTGAGCTGCTCCTGTTCACAGTGTCCATTTTGGAAATTCCCGAGCCTCTTTAATAGCCTTGTTTTCTGACTTCTATATCTATTATTTTTTCCATAAACACCTTAATATTGTCAGTTGTCTTATAATTCTTTTGCTTAGAAGAATATAACCTTTACTTTTAGTCTTTACAGGGATATTATTTTCAAAGTGGGGAGTTTTCCTGCTTTTTACATTTCAACTTGAGAATTTTTGAAACATCAGTGGTGAAGTAGTTGAATTTATTTATCTTTACTGTCTTTTCAGGGAGAAAAGTAGAATTTATAAGTTCTTTGTTTGGCCTGCTGGTTAGATTTGAAGTATAAAATTCCTGTGTTAGCTCTAAGAAATGTGATATTACCTGAATTCATACTTAGCACATTTTATTCTTCTATAGGTCTACATATAGGTTTGCTTTTTAGTCTTGCTGTGAGATTCTAATATGTAGGAGTTATTTGGGGCTATCCATAGTCAAAAGATTGCTGTTTGTTTTGGTCAAGGTGCTTTCAGTATGTCTTGATCAAAGGGGTGAAACAGGAGGGTTAGAACCTAAAACTTTAATTAGTTAAAAGTGGAAAAAAAAAAAAAAGTGGGGGGAAACCCTCTACTCCAAACTTCCACCCAGACTCTGTCCTTCATTCTGAATAAGTTCTGAATCCCTGAAAATATTTATGAACCTTCAGAATATACTGTATTTGCTCCATTTCCTGTTAAATTTTAACAAAGTAGAATTAAAAAGCACAAAATTTTACTTCCTGGTGATAAAGTGATTCATGTGAGATCAAAAAGTTGGAATAGATTAAAAAAAATTGAGATAAAATTTCCTTACCAGATCTATTAAAAAACTGTACAAGTTAATGGTTTTTAGTGTATTTGCAGTCTCGTACCAGTTTCACTGGTGACTTCACCTGCATTGCAGGAGACGCATGTTTGATCCCTGGGTTGGAAGATCCCCTGGAGAAGGAAATGTCAGCTCGCTCCAGTATTCTTGCCTGGGAAATCCCATGGACAGAGGAGTCTGGTGGGCTACAGTTCATGGGGTTGCAAAAGAGTGGGACACGACTTAGTGGCTAAACAGCAACAGCAGCATCATAATATAACTAGGAATAGGTTTTATATGGCAGTTTCTGATGATTAATTGAATGTTCCTAGGTAATCTTTTATGTGTAAATTTGTTCTGTGAATAAGAATATAACTTATCTATATGATTTAGTATTACAGTATATAATTGGCTTAAGGCATTCAGACCCATCTCTTGTTTATACTGGTCTGACACAAGGGAATTAACTTCAGCCCAAGGTTATTAAATCCTTCAGTGACTGATGACTCCTTTCAAGGGGATGATAAGCAGTTATGAATATAATGTGAAAAGAGTTGTAGTCTCTTTTAACATATTATCTGGAGAAATTGCAACTTTCCCAGAGCTTTGTTTCTACATTTGATGTGCGCAAAATATGTTTATACATTTTCCATCTCGAGCAATTTGTGTTCGTTAGTAGAAAGGCTGCTGGCGGGTGTTTCTTAGATTATGGGACTTTCTTCATGCTGTTTCCCAGTTAGTTCATGAAAATCAAGTGGGCCCTTAAGGCTGCTTTTTTCCTCTCCTAGTCCATTCACTTGCCTGCTGTCCTAGCTGATTGTTTCATGCTTCTTCCCTGTCTTAATGCTGGGTTTTCTGCTTCCATGAGATGAACCAAACCAGTCCGAAGAGGACTTCTGCTGACACCACCACCTCTCAGGCCCAGCTTACAGCACAAACCTTGCCTTCCCCACTGCCCAGAGATAGAGCATCCATCTTCTCCCTCACATAGTCATTTTCTGTCTCTCACATCATGCATGTTTTGAACTCTGTTGGATCATAGAGATTTTCTGCTTTTCTCCCACCTTAAGACAAATACAAAATCATAATCTTCCCCTCCTTTGACCCCAGTGCCCTTATTTCTCTGCTCTGCCTTGCAGCAAAACATCGCAACATGAGTTTTCTGCACTCAAGGTCCCCAGCTCTCCTTACCTCTCTTAAATCCGTCACCCACCATTCCAGGGAAACTGCTCCGGTAAACATTGACATGCCCTTGGCACTGCCTGTTCCCTGTCCCCAGATATCTGTGTGTTCTTCCTTTCGCGTGTCAGTGAGGCCTACCTTGACCCTCCGTCTCTGTTTCCCTTGCCCTGCTGTTTTTTCCCTCTAGACTGTCCTCCTCTTATATACTATATATGTGTTTATTTTCATTACTTATTCCTTGTTCTTCCCACTAGAATGTAAAGTACTGAAGGGCAGGGATTTTAACTGTGCAATTTACTGATTTGTCCCTGGCACCTAGAACAGTAACTGAAAAGAATAGATGTCAGTTTTCTGCACTGTGCTCTAGGACTTATGGCTCTAAGAATTATCTAAATGAAAATAACTAAAATTTTATCGCTAGTCCAGGTCTACTCAGCTGCTTTCTTCATAAATGAATATAACTAAAATTTTATCTCTCAGTTCAGTTGCTCAGTCGTGTCCGACTCTTTGCGACCCCATGAATCGCAGCACGCCAGGCCTCCCTGTCCATCACCAACTCCCGGAGTTCACTGAGACTCACGTCCATCGAGCCAGTGATGCTATCCAGCCATCTCATCCTCTGTCGTCCCCTTCTCCTCCTGCCCCCAATCCCTCCCAGCATCAGAGTCTTTTCCAATGAGTCAACTCTTCGCATGAGATGGCCAAAGTACTGGAGTTTCAGCTTTAGCATCATTCCTTCCAAAGAAATCCCAGGGCTCATCTCCTTCAGAATGGACTGGTTGGATCTCCTTGCAGTCCAAGGGACTCTCAAGAGTCTTCTCCAACACCACAATTCAAAAGCATCAATTGTTCGGCGCTCAGCTTTCTTCTCAGTCCAACTCTCACATCCATACATGACCACAGGAAAAACCATAGCCTTGACTAGACGGACCTTTGTTGGCAAAGTAATGTCTCTGCTTTTCAATATGTTATCTAGGTTGGTCATAAGTTTCCTTCCAAGGAGTAAGCGTCTTTTAATTTCATGGCTGCAGTCACCATCTGCAGTGATTTTGGAGCCCCAAAAAATAAAGTCTGATACTGTTTCCCCATCTGTTTTCCATGAAGTGATGGGACCAGATGCCATGATCTTCGTTTTCTGAATGTTGAGCTTTAAGCCAGCTTTTTCTCCACTTCCACTTTCATTAAGAGGCTTTTTAGTTCCTCTTCACTTTCTGCCATTAGGGTGGTGTCATCTGCATATCTGAGGTTATTGATATTTCTCCCGGCAATCCTGATTCCAGCTTGTGTTTATTCCAGTCCAGTGTTTCTCATGATGTATTCTGCATATAAGTTAAATAAGCAGGGTGACAATATACAGCCTTGATGTACTCCTTTTCCTATTTGGAACCAATCTGTTGTTCCATGTCCAGTTCTAACTGTTGCTTCCTGACCTGCATACTGATTTCTCAAGAGGCAGGTTAGGTGGTCTGGTATTCCCATCTCTTTCAGAATTTCCCACAGTTTGTTGTGATCCACACAGTCAAAGGCTTTGGCGTAGTCAATAAAACAGAAATAGATGTTTTTCTGGAACTCTCTTGCTTTTTCCATGATCCAGTGGATGTTGGCAATTTGATCTCTTGTTCCTCTGCCTTTTCTAAAACCAGCTTGAACATCAGGAAGTTCACACTTCACGTATTGCTGAAGCCTGGCTTGGAGAATTTTGAGCATTACTTTACTAGCATGTGAGATGAGTACAATTGTGTGTTAGTTTGAACATTCTTTGGCATTGCCTTTCTTTGGGATTGGAATGAAAACTGACCTTTTCCAGTCCTGTGGCCACTGCTGAGTTTTCCAAATTTGCTGGCATATTGAGTGCAGCACTATCACAGCATCATCTTTGAGGATTTGAAAGAGCTCAACTGGAATTCCATCACCTCCACTAGCTTTGTTCGTAGTGATGCTTAATTTTATCTCTAGTCCAGGTCTACTCAGCTGCTTTCTTCATACGTCCATTTTGGTATCCACTAAGCATCTAAAACTTAACACGCCCAAATGGAACTTCTGACGTTTCCCCGTACCCCACACATAGGGACTTCAGAGCCGATGTGGCACTAGTGGTAAAGACCCTGCTTGGTAGTGCAGGGGTCGCAAGAGACCTGGGTTTGATCCCTGGGTCAGGAAGATCTCCTAGAGGAGGGCATAGCAACCCATCCCAATATTCTTGCCTGGAGAATCCCATGGACAGAGGAGCCCGGCGGGCTACAGGCCATAGAGTTGCAAAGAGTCAGACAGGACTTAAGTGACTTAGCACACACACCCCACACATAGCTGTGGGGTTTGTTCTTCGGTTGGTAGGATCTTACTTATCACCTCTTTTCTTTGGTTGTTTAGTTTCATCTGGCACTTTTAAAACAGTTACATTTTTAAAAATATTGAAAGAAATTTAAAACAGCGATGTAGCAATGAAGTCAGTGTCCATTACTCGATTTATTAATTTAACCAATGACTCCCCCCCCCCCCCCCCCCACAGTGTTCCATAGAACCGTTAGTTTTTGATGTTTGATACTTGGAAATATGGTTTTAGCTTTCAAAGTAAAGAAGTAAGAATACTTGTTACTGAAAGTTTGATTTATAATTGCAATCTGCTTAACAAATATAAAATACCTTTTTAGAAAACTTTTCCAAGTGTAGTGGGTAAAACTACTGAATCAGGAAATGTGTACTTAGAAGTTCCTCTCAGGGAGAACCAAATCAGTCCTCTTAAGATCCAAACTTGAAACTCGTTTTAGAGAGAACACAGAGTTAATGAAATCTCTTCTGTAAATGTTGATCGGTCTTATAGCGTCATAAATAACGAGACTGATTTCTTCCAGTTGGACTTCAGTTGGCAATTACATTCACTGTCTACCAGCAAATCATGAGATTTCTTGCCTATGAAACTCTTTAAAAGAATTTTATCCTTGCAGAAAATGGTATGTTGATAGTTTACAGGACAGTGCCCGGGCACTATAAGCAGACTTTGTTAGGTGTAAAAATTATGATTTGTTTAATAGTACTATATTCATATTTGCCTTATTATTGCATTTCCCTCAATGATAAAGATCAAAGAAACTCACAATAACGTTTTCTGGTTTTTTTTTTTGGAACAAGTAAAGGAGCCGAACAATCGTTTTTGGCTAATTTAGTGCAGTGGTGGTGTCATAAAGAGAATCGGATTGTGATCAGACTATGCCAAGATAACCCAGTACATCAGGAAAAATTTGGTTGACATTAGATAGATGGGAAAAGGAGAAGGAATTTGCCTGAAGTTTTTACTTTTTAATGATGGAGTTTCCTTTTTACATCCAGTGCATTGATGTGGGATCTGTTTTTAATAGTCATAGAGAAAGAATCCTTGATTTACAGGTCTGGTAACATACGTTTCCTTTCTCTGTGACCCTAAAATACTCTCAACTTAATCCTCAGCATACTGAGGTGGGATCATAATTCCCATTTAACAAAGGAGAAAAATAGCTGAGAGGTCAAGTCATCTTACTCACTGCCCCTCAGTATTTGGTTTGATTTCCATGTCTTTATCTTCTAAGATTAAAATCAAATCTAAATATATTGATGTGCAGTTTTTGCTTAACTCAATTATTAAGTTCAGTTTCCTTTAACTTCTGTAATACTCATTTAAAAAATTGATTAAAAAGTTTTTCTGATTTTCATAGCTTTAGAAACAGTATATTAAAATTTATTGAGAAGCTAAAAGCTGAATTTGTTAGATATATCAATTGGGATCTGAAGAGGATTACCTTAGGAATGGGCTTTAATCAAAAAATGATTGCTTAAATGGAATCCATCAGTGAATTATATATTGTAACTCAGGAGATCAGCTCTATATTTGGACTAGTGAAGGGGCTTCTAATTCAGCTTTGCTTTTTATGCAGTTTGTCTTTGCTCACTGGCATTGCAGGAGGAGAGGTTCTGTGTATAGCCCTTGTCATAATGGGCAGGTAAGACTGCAGGGCATAAGATTGTGGCTCCTCCTGAGACAGTCAAGCACTTTTGAACTTAGGTATTGCTTAGTTTATCATTCTTGTTTGTTTTTTTAAATTTCCTAGTTAAAATATAGTGTTTTATTGTTGTAAATCTGACACTTAGTGCTAATATAGCATTGTTTTCTTTTTTCCTTAAAAAATTTTTTATTGGAGTACAGATGAGTTCAGTTCAGTCGCTCAGTCGTGTCCAACTCTTTGCGACACCATGATTCGCAGCACACCAGGCCTCCCTGTCCATCACCAACTCCCGGAGTTCACTCGAACTCACGTCCATCCAGTTGGTGATGCCATCCAGCCATCTCATCCTCTGTCGTCCCCTTCTCCTCCTGTCCCCAATCCCTCCCAGCATCAGGGTCTTTTCCAGTGAGTCAACTCTTCGCATGAGATGGCCAAAGTATTGGAGTTTCAGCTTTAGCATCAGTCCTTCCAATGAACACCCAGGACTGATCTCCTTTAGGATGGACTGGTTGGATCTCCTTGCAGTCCAAGGGACTCTCAAGAGTCTTCTCCAACACCACAGTTCAAAACCATCAATTCTTTGGTGCTCAGCTTTTTTCACAGTCCACGTCTCACATCCATACATGACCACTGGAAAAACTATAGCCTTGACTAGATGGACCTTTGTTAGCAAAGTAATGTCTCTGCTTTTGAATATGCTGTCTAGGTTAGTCATAACTTTCTTCCAAGGAGTAAGCATATTTTAATTTCATGGCTGCAATCACCATCTGCAGTGGTTTTGGAGCCCCCCAAAATAAAGTCTGACACTGTTTCCACTGTTTCCCCATCTATTTCCCATGAAGTGATGGGACCAGATGCCATGATCTTTGTTTTCTGAATGTTGAGCTTTAAGCCAACTTTTTCACTCTCCACTTTCACTTTCATCAAGAGGCTTTTTAGTTCCTCTTCACTTTCTGCCATAAGGGTGGTGTCATCTGCATATCTGAGGTTATTGATATTTCTCCCGGCATTCTTGATTCTGGCTTGTGCTTCTCCAGCCCAGCGTTTCTCATGATGTACTCTGCATCTAAGTTAAATAAGCAGGGTGACAATATACAGCCTTGACGTACTCCTTTTCCTGTTTGGAACCAGTGTGTTGTTCCATGTCCAGTTCTAACTGTTGCTTCCTGACTTGCATATAGGTTTCTCAAGATGCAGGTCAGGTGGTCTGGTGTTCCCATCTCTTTCAGAATTTTCCACAGTTTGTTATGATCCACACAGTCAAAGGCTTTGGCATAGTCAATAAAGCAGAAATAGATGTTTTTCTGGAACTCTCTTGCTTTTTTTGAGGATCCAACTAGCCAATCTGATCACACGGACCACAGCCTTGTCTAACTCAGTGAAACTAAGCCATGCCGTGTGGGGCCACCCAAGACGGGTGGGCCATGGTGGAGAGGTCTGACGAAATGTTGTCCACTGTAGAAGGGAATGGCAAACCACTTCAGTATTCTTGCCTTGAGAACCCCATGAACAGTATGAAGAGGCAAAATGATAGGATACTGAAAGAGGAACTCCCCAGGTCGGTAGGTGCCCAATATGCTACAGGAGATCAGTGGAGAAATAATTCCAGAAAGAATGAAGGGAAGGAGCCAAAGCAAAACCAATACCCAGTCGTGGATGTGACTGGTGATAGAAGCAAGGTCCAATGTTGTAAAGAGGAACCTGGAATTGCACAGGAACCTGGAATGTTAGGTCCATGAATCAAGGCAAATTGGAAGTGGTCAAACAGGAGATGGCAAGAGTGAATGTTGACATTCTAGGAATCAGTGAACTAAAATGGACTGGAATGGGTGAATTTAACTCTGATGACCATTATATCTACTACTGGGCAGGGATCCCTTAGAAGAAATGGAGTAGCCATCACTGTCAACAAAAGACTCCAAAGTGTAGTACTTGGATGTAATCTCAAAAATGACAGAATGATCTCTGTTCGTTTCCAAAGCAAACCATTCAGTATCACAGTGATCCACGTCTATGCCCCAACCAGTAACCCTGAAGAAGCTGAAGTTAAAGGGTTCTATGAAGACCTACAAGACCTTTTAGAACTAACACCCCAAAATGTCCTTTTCATTATAGGGTACTGAAATGCAAAAGTAGGAAGTCAAGAAACACCTGGAGTAACAGGTGAATTTGGCCTTGGAGTATGAAATGAACAGGGCAAAGGCTAATAAACAGATGATTTACAGTGTTGTAAAAAAAATTTTTTTTTGAGGTAGAGGGGCTCATTGCCTGGCACGTGGGATCTTAGTTCCATGTCTAGCAGGAGAACCCATGCCCTCTGCAATGGAAGTGCAGAATCTTCTACTGTCAGGGAAGTTCTTAATATATACAGTTTGACAGGTGATTTTATAAGGTTGTGTATTTTCAGCATTAATTCCACCATGTGACAGGATTGAGGGTTTTTTGTTTATGTCTAGGACATTATTAAAGTGAGACATGGTTTCTTGTTTCATGACACTGCCGTGATGATACTGGCTTTTCTTGCAAACGTCTGTAATTAAAGAAGATGAAGTTTTAATATTCCTAATGTATTATTTGATGGTTTGATTCATTGAAAGTGCACTTCGTCACTGAAGTATGCTTTAAAGACTTTTGGCACTCTTTGAACCATGAAAAAATTTAAGTTCTTTAGCATGACTCTCAGTGGACATTTTATTTATATCTATCTTTTATTACTAAGATCCTGCAAGGGCAGTTGTAAAAAGCTAAAAATAGTATTTTAAACGTTTTAAATGGTATTGTTAATTTAGCCTGAAGGAGGGCCTATGGCATAAACTGTTTTGTTTTTTTTTGGCCATGCACTGGCAGGATTAATCAATACCACAGGTATCTTTTTCTAAGCTTTCATCTCATATAGTGGAAGGTTGCATAGCCACCGCCAGGAGGGACCCCAAGGCCACCTCTTCACCGTCTTCTTGTTCACTGAACAAAAAGAGTCCTTTGTTTTTTAATTAAGAGTAGGTTTAATAACTCCATAGAGTTATAGTTGTGATTAAAAAAATCAGATATGCAATACATTTTGTTTTTATTTTCTGGCATAAATGAGTATTTTTTATTTTATACCTTTGTAAATAACCTTTGCTGGTTTTCTGTCAAAAATGGCACCAGTAACTCTGGGGATTGGTTTTCCCTGAGGCCATCTACAGCACATGGTTTATAGCACACTTCAGTGTGTGTTACTGAAGAGGTTTGTGGAAAGGTATTTTTTCCCCCTCTTTTTCCCTTTATAGCAGGGTTCAGCAGTTTAATTTCTCTAGACCTTAATGTAGAATCATTAGATATGAGCAGTGACCTTTGGTGCCACACTGTAGGAGAGAATTAGGGGAAAAGTGCAGAACAAGCCTGAAGAGACACATAGAAAAAGGGACAGCAAGGGGGCTGAGGTGCATAAGAGGGGCTTACATGCTCAGTCAAGTCTGACTCTTTGCGACCCTATGGACTGTAGCCCACCAGCCTCCTCTGTCCATGGAATTCTCCAGGCAAAATACTGGAGTGGGTTGCTATTCCCTTTTTCAGGGGATCGTCCCAACCCAGGGATGGAACCTGGGTCTCCTGCGGCTCCTGCTTTGGCAGGAGGGTTCTTTACCACTGTGCCGCCCCTTGGGAAGCTGCACAAGAGGGATATTTAGTTGTAAAACATGTGGTGTGTTAAAGGGTTGCCACGGGGCCTCTTTGGGCCCCCATATCACTGTCTGTTTGAATGTTCAAGCTTCAGTGTTCTTAATCCTACAGGTTTTGGGTCCCTAAAGTGAAAGGGTTAGTCACTCAATCAGTTGTGTCTGACTCTTTGCGACACCGCAGACTTAAAATATTGTTAATTTGTAACATCTGTTGCATTTGGTTTACAAAGTCATTCAGTTGATGTTTGCTGAATTTTATAGTTGTATTTATTTTTTGTTCTTTAAGGTGAAGAATTTTAAGGTAAAGAAAATGAGGTTCAGAGTTGGTGCATAATAGAGCCTCACTTCTGGTTGGCATCTTTGGGCTTCTGCAGTGCTCATTCTACCACATCATAGCACTGAGAAGTTTTATTTCCCACTTTTTAAGAATTTATTTTTTCCTTTAAAAATTTTTTGGCTGCACTGGGTCTTCATTGCTTTTGTGCAGGCTTTCTCTAGTTGTAGTGAGCGGGGCTTCTCTTGTTGCAGAGCACAGGGTCTAGGGTGCCAGGGCTTCAGTAGTTGAGGCAGCTGGAGTCTAGCACACACAGGCTTCAGTAGTTTTGGTGAACAGGTTTAGCTGCTCTGCAGCCTATGAAATTTTCTGGGACTGGGAATTGCCTGCATTGGCAGGTGGATTTTTCACCACTGTGCCACCAGAGAAGTCCCTATTTCCCACTTTCAAATATGTTGTCTTCCTGAGACTCAGATTCTTGATTTCTCTTTGAATTAAGGCATGTGAAAAAATCTCTCATCATTCTAATAAACTTTTGGTTAACAAAACCTGACTGAGGCTGGTGTACCTATGAAGCATACATCATTACTTGTGTCTATAATTACTTGTGTCTATAATTTTTGTTCTAGGTTATATTGTAAGAGTCAGCATTTTTCTTAAATAATCATTTGCTTGCTTCACGTTCCTGGATATAGAGACATTAGTGAGTTAGTATACTGTTCTCTTTGTTTTATAGGTAGCATTAATTGTCATCATCTATATATTAGAAGGCTTATTGTCAATAAATAGTGTACATTTTGATCTCAATGAAACCAGGAAATACATTCATAAGACACAACATGGCACAATCGTTTAGAGAATCCTTGACAGATTATACTCAATTGGACAGATTATTGAAATCCATACCAAAACAAAAATGTACATAGGGAAGTTGCATTTAAACACTGACCTCCCCCGCTGCCCCCAAACAGCTTAAGGAGCAAGGTTAAAGGCTGTGCATTTGATAGTGAAATTTGTTTTGAAATATGAGGAATTTCTTATATTCCATAAATGATGTAAGGGAAGTGAGATGTAATTTACTTGCTGTTATTAGTTGTGCAATTACAAAGAATACAGCGCCTGACTGTAGACAGTCCTGTTCAGTTCAGTGGCTCAGTCAGGTCCGACTTTTTGCGACCCCATGGACTGTGGCACGCCGGGATTCCCTGTCCATCACCAGATCCTGGAGCTTGCTCAGACTTGTGTACCTTGAGTTGGTGACGGCATCCAACCACCTCATCTTCTGTCGTCCCCTTCTCCTCCTGCCATCAATCTTTCCCAGCATCAGGGTCTTTTCCAATGAGTCTGTTCTTTGCATCAGGTGGCCAAAGTATTGGAACTTCAGCTTCAGCATCAGTCCTTCCAGTGAGTATTCAGGACTGTTTTCTTTTAGACTTGACTGGTTTGATCTCCTGTAGTGTAGTGAAAGGAACAAGGCCCTGTTTCACACATGAATAAACCGACTTAATCTCACCACGTGACAGAGTCACAGAAACAAGGGACAGCCTGGGGGTGAGGAAGGAAGACTTCAAGCAGAAGTCTCTGTCCCTGAGGTAGAATAGTTTAGGATTCAGAGTAACTGAGATTTGTGATCCAGATAAGCCCCCAGTCTCATTAGACTCAGCATGATTGTGCTAAAATGAGACTGGAGTATACGAAAGTATTTTTGGTGCAGAATTTATTGTACTGAAGTGCCTACTTTTCAAACTTAGAACAATTTGAGTTATTGTATTTGTCCAGACCTCTCAATATGAATATTCAGTCAATTCAGTTCAGTCGTTCAGTCGTTTCTGAGTCTTTGTGATCCCATGGACTGCAGCAGGCTAGGCTTCCCTGTCCATCATCAACTCCCGGAGCTTGCTCAAACTCATGTCCTTTGAGTCGGTGATGCCATCCAACCATCTCATCCTCTGTTGTCCCCTTCTTCTCCTGCCTTCAATCTTTCCCAGCATCAGGGTCTTTTCCAGTGAGTCGGTTCTTTGCACCAGGTTGCCAAAGTGTTGGAGTTTCAGCTTCAGCATCAGTCCTTCCAATGAATATTCAGGACTGATTTCCTTTAGGATGGACTGGTTGGATCTCCTTGCAGTCCAAGGGACTCTCTAGAGTCTTCTCCAATACCACAGTTCAAAAGCATCAATTCTTCGGTGCTCAGCTTTATAGTCCAACTCTCACATCCATACATGAGTACTTGAAAAACCATAGCTTTGGCTAGACGGACCTTTGTTAGCAAAGTAATGAATATTGGGATGTGAAAAAATGTTTCCTCTTCCATTCCTGGTCTGCTTCCTTAATGGTACCCTTAAAATTTCCACTGTGCCTGTCTTTTTTTTCCCTGGAGTCTATGAAAATCTACTTCTGTCTGTGCTGGTCTTATAGTGTAGATAAATTCTATTTTATTTTCTTGATTTACTCGAAGGCCTGTTATACAGAACCTTGAGTGTTATCCAATCTCAAATTTTGTTTGGTAGCACATTTTAATTTCTGGCTGAACTTAGGTATTAATGATTTTAGGTTTCACTTCCCATTTTATATTTACAGGGGAAGTAGAATAATGTATAGAGAATGATTAAGCTCTGTAAATATTTGTACTTTCCACAGTGCTAGGTTCTAAAGTCAAATATTTGTTATAGAAATTAAAGCTTAGCTAAAGAATCAGCTATTTTACCTTTTTAAGATGGATAAGATGTGGTTTCCAAACCTTCATTTTCAAAGTACCTGACAGAAATATTAAGGAAAGACTCCCTGGTTACCATGAATAATTTAGTGTATGAACAGTGAATCTATGAGATACTTCTAATTTATTCCTTTTATGTAAAATTCATTTCTGGTTTGGTTTGAAAGTGCTTGCACATTCTAGGAGCTGTTGGAGAGGAGTGTCACTTATTGTGGGTTGGATCTCATTTTACTCCTCCTCCTCCTCCTCTCCCTGCTCTTTTCTTTCTGGATGGTTTCTGTTTGCTTCTTTGTAGGTTAGAAATGACAAATAGTTTTAAAAGCCCAGGAAACGCATTTCTAGAGACCTCCCCTCCCTGTTTTTAGCATTTCTGTCTGTGAAGTGAAGTGAAAGTCACGTGAAGTAAAGTTCAGTCATGTCTGATTCTTTGCAACCCCATGGACTTCTTCAGGCCAGAATACTTGGTAGCCTTTCCCTTCTCCAGCGGGTGGATCTTCCAGAGCCAGGAATGCAGAACCGAGTTCTCCTGCCTTGCAGGCAGATTCTTTACTAGTTGAGCTACCAGGGAAGCCCATTTCTGTCTGTACTTTTAATTATTTTATGATGACTTTTCCGATTTCCATTTTCTCATTTGTTCTGCATGATTTCCTATTTCCTTTCTCAGGTGTTTGAGCTATTGGTAATTTTCTCCTATGTTTATACCATTTGTAGCAGATATAATTTTTTCTTGATTCTCTTGATTGTATTCCTGCAAAGTTGACCCATGTTAGTAGGAAGCAGTTTTGTTCTTCTATTTACCGGTTTCCTTTTCCTGTGTTAAAGTGTTTGCAATTCCTGATCTGGACTGGATGTGAACTAAAAATGTGTTCTCTCACTTCTAAATGGGTAAGGTTTATCACACCCAGGTGGGGAAATGAGATGGTATAATTTTGTCTTTTCCTTTTATCCTGCTGAGTTCTTTCCCCTTCCCCCAAGGATCCATTTAAGCATAGATGCTTTATTTCAGTCTTTCTTTGTTTTTAACCTTGAAGTCTATCATGCCTCAAGATCTAAAATTTTCAGAATCCTCATCCTGGTTCCCCACTTTTCTGTTATCCATAGGACTTAATGTCATTGTTTTGGAATTGCTCCTTGTTGTCAGAGTCCTTCTGGAAACATTTTCTCTGGAATCCTTTGCATTCAAGCCAGAATTCCCTTGGGGAGAAGTTGCTCCCACCACCCTACTTTTGTCTGCTTTCTTAGATTCCTAAGTGCTTTCCTTGGGAAGGAATAATTGTTCTCATTTTGGCCTCCTTTCCTGGGGCTTCCCAGGTGCTGCTAGTGGTAAAGAACCCGCTTGCCAGTACAGGTAGGCTTAAGAGATGCGGGTGCGATCCTTGGGTGAGGAAGGTCCCCTGGAGAAGAGCATAGCAACCCACTCCAGGATTCTTGCCTGGAGAATCCCATGGACAGAGGAGCCTGCAGGGCTACAGTTCATAGTCGGACACGTCTGAAGTGACCTAGCACTCACACACATGCATGGCTGATGGCTGACCTTCCCCCAGAGATCACTGATACCTGGGACTCACAGGATGGAAGGAAGTGCCCCAGAGAAACACAGCTCATACATTCGCTCACATTACTTTTTTTTCCTTCCTTTTTTTGGGTAATGAAATAGTAACCAAAAACCCAGAATGATCATCAGTGAACAAGTTTACCTAGCCTTCCCTACTGCCCCTCTCCCCCAGGTCTGTAGGAAAAGGGTGTTTTCAGCATTAAATCCATCACCAGATCCTTATTATAACACCCCCTTCAACATGCATCACTCAGAAATACAGGTCTCCCCTGATTACTGCTTTAAAGCAGTTACTTTAGTATTGCATTATGGAAGGATATTTAGGATTCAAGTTTTAGAGAAATTTTTATTAAACTGACCCCACCCAAGGTTGAGTTTTTCCCCCATTTGCCTCTTTCCTGTGTCTGTGCAGCCAGTGGTAATACAACCAGGTAACAGGTAAAGCTAGCGAAGCACTTGGGATGGTTTGAGATATTTCAGTCATTATTGAGAAATAAGTGATTGAAAACATATGCTCGTAAAAGCTCTAGTTTTGCAGAAAAACAGAACTCTGCCTGTCATCTTGTGTTATAAATTCAGAGGTAACTTATCAACTTTGCAGAAATTGGGGTTTTGTTTTTATTATGAGGAAATATGTGCAGCCTCTCACATACCCGTATGGCAGTTGCACAGGATTGGAAAAATCCTCTGAGAGCAGATAGACTTATGATTTTATCCAGACTGTCATTACGTTGGGCCTGTCTGCCAGAAACTGCAGGCTCCGAACTGAGAGTGATGGCATAGTCTGTGGAGTGAGTCAGAGGAGGCGGGTTTGGAAAGGGAGTTTCCAAAGGAGTGCTGACAGCGGAAGGTAGCGGGACCTGTGATCCTCAGACTTGGCAGCTGTGACCATTCTGGGGGAAAGCTACCTCAGAGTGGAGAAACGCATGTTCTTGCTCTGTTTTCTCTTCCAGTCAGGTTGTGTAAATTGCTGGAGGAATGTTAGGATAAATGTTAGAATCTAAAGCCTTAGATGGCTTAGGAATTTTTTTCCCGTTCCATCTCTTCTAAGAATCATTATCTGTTGTTAAGGGTAAAAGCCTCTGGGTTCATATTTATGCATATTATTGTTCTTAAAGCAGTCAGAGTTCATTAAAAGGGAGTGGTTTATTGATGAAATGGGAGTCTTAATGTTTTTATTTCTATGCATTTAGACCCACTTCAGCGCTAATAGAATTTTCTTTGATATTGGTCATGTTCTGTGTCTGTGGTGTCCACCTTGGTACTACTAGCCACACAGGACTGATGAGGACTTGAAATGCAGCTAGTGTGACTGAGGGACCGAATTTTTAATTTCATTTAACTTTAACTAATTAAATAGCCACATATGTCCAGTGGCTACCATATTAAACAACACCGCTCCAAATTAAAGCTCTTAAGTAATTCGCATGGCTGTCAGTGAATAATGTCAGAGGGCGTTCTCTTGTGTACAGACATGTTAATAGTTCTAAGAACGTAAGCTTTTATTTATTTATTTTTTCAGAGAAAGTTGGAATGAAAGTGGGAGTATAAAGGTACATCTACTGTTGTGTGACATGGAGAATTACAGTTTAATTTTTCAAACAATACCCCCAAAGGTAGCCTTTTTAATGTATTTAAGAAGACTATTAATGAGAACCACATTATTCTGCTCTAAGAATCTGTGCTCTTTGATTATAAGAAGAAAACTTGTTAGTGGGTAATGAAAAATGAAGTCTAATTAATAAATGGATTTTGTTCATTCATCAATCAGATAGTTGATTGCTTTCAAAGTTAACATAACACAGATTCCTGCTCTCAGGAATCTGAGCAGAAACCAGGAGACCATGCTTGTACTGTGAGAGCCCTTTAGAAAGTTCATGGATTCAGGATTATTTTCTAAAACCTGATCAAGGGTTAAGGCATATAGCTCTCAGGAATCTGAGCAGAAACCAGGAGACCATGCTTGTATTGTGAGAGCCCTTTAGAGAGTTCATGGATTCAGGATTATTTTCTAAAACCTGATCAGTGGTTAAGGCATATATTGATGTGGCCTGTATTTGGGGAATCAGACTCCTATCAAGAACTCCTGATATTAAGTGCAGTTAAGTTGTAGAATTTCTATTACTCTTATCCACAACTCAGTCTGTTTTAAAGAAGAGCGAGAGTTGGCATCGATTATTTATATATTTTGTAATGTGATGAATTACTCTGGATTTTTACTGTGTTTTCTACCCAGTTCTGATATTCTGTAATATTCTTTAAAATGCTTCTTACCTGTTCATATCATATCATTTGTTTAAAAAAAAAAATCAAAAGTGACAGACCTACAGGGAAGAAGCAACACATCATATCCATCTGGTTAAAAAAAAAAAGCAATCTAAAACAAAACTGTAAATTACCAGTTGCTGAAAATGGCACTTGTGTCTCTAGGTAGGTAGTTGTATTGTTAGTCAATTTGCACATTGCAGGATAAAGCAGGGAGGAGAATAAAGAAAGGGATCTATGCCTTTTCCCCAAGGTCCTGTAGGTCTGATAAAATTAACTTGAATCAGAAGTGACAGTCTTTCTATTGACAGCATTTGAGAATAAATTTCTCTGTTTTCTGAAGTGAGAACGAAGATTCCTTTTGAGAATGCGGTTGTAACCCTATGCTCCATTTACATTTCAGCCTTTCGGCTTGCATTCGTCAGTTGCTTTTGACATTTATGTTCTCTCGCGCTGCATATTGCCTTGCTTGCATTTTCCAGGTGTTCATAAAGGTCACTAGAGACTAAAACTCCTCAATGTATTATGCGTTTACATTGGACAGTAAACTGAGCTTCTGATGCTTTTGTGGTTGTAGAGTATGGAATGAGTATTTTGCTGGTAGGTTTAATTTTTCCTCGAAAACAAAATTGAGACTTGTCAGGGAACTTGACTTTGAACAGTTTGAATACAGATCTTATTTAATCAGGCAGTTCAGTTGCTCTACCATCTTTATCTTGCACTATATGAGAGGAAAGCTTAGAAAAAGATACCTGTGGTATTGATTAATCCTGCCAGTGCATGGCCAATAAAGTCTTGTTAACGGATTTACCTGCTTCTTGAAGAAGTTCAGTTTCTGCCCTCTTCAGTTCTGCTCAGTGTTATCACGGTTATTGTCCATTGCTGTGAACCCGACAGTTGCTCTCATACTTTTAAAAATTTAATTTGAAAAGCTCTGAGGACACAGCTTTTCTTTTTTCCCCCTTCCCTGTATTACTTTCCTTCTGATGATAATGTTCAGGTCTATAAGTCAAAAGGTTCTTTTATAGTCTAGTGGGAGTTACAGGGCAGTGTTAATAATTTATAAATGTCAAGATGAGCCCTCTCTTAGGCCAGGGGTCTATAGGAAGAGCTTCAACTTTTGTACATATTAGTTAATAACAGATTGTGTTTTAAATGATACTGCAATAGATTTAATTTGGATGTGCTTTAATATAAACTAGAGCATCACATTCTTTCACCTCATTCTTTAAAGAAACATGCTAATTAATTTTTCTTATTTTGACACTTATTGTTGGAGCCCTTTATTTGTTTCACAGATTAATGGGTTTCTCCGTTATGGCCTTCTTTCCAAGATCTTGACTGATACTTGCTTTAGAGGGGTATTGGAAACCCAATACCGTCTTAATGGCATTCTCTTCTCATTCTCCGGAGGGCCTGGTCTGAGAGGTAAATGAGTTTTTTATTTGAGAATCTGTTACATTCTGAGGGACTGTGGTATATTATCTGTGGTGTGAGGCCATTACATCATCCTCTAAAGCTTCTTGTAGTAAACAAATTAAGCTGCTGTATTGTAATGGGGACTGTTTTATTCCTGGGTGTATGACTGTTCCTCTTATCAAGAAGGTAAAAATAGAACATTCTATCCTCCATAGGAATTTATTCTACTTATTGCTGATAATGCGCGCATGCACACACACACACACACACACACACACACACACACATTTATTCAGGGGTTTCTTTTTTTGATAGATAAACTTGATATTTTTCCTAAGAGTTATTTTTATTTTATGAGGAGACTCATAAAATAAGTGGGATTAACTGACTGGGGCAAGAAGCCAGGCGCATCTGAAGCTGGGCGGGAGAGGCCGCTGCTGGTCGCCATGGGAACTTGATGGCCCTCCATAGGCCCGTGCTGTGCATTTCCCTCCACAGTTTCCTTCCTTCTACCTGTAGCTTCCTCATTGTCAGTTTCCAAAATGGAAAAGTGCATTCAGCTTATTGGTGTTGCACTTTTCGCTCTATGTGTCACATATCACTTGACTGCTCCTGGCAGTCTTGGATACCACTTTGGCCATGGAGAGACCTTAGTGCTGAGAAAAACTTACCAATGCTGCCTTCATTGCTGACGAATGATAGCAGCTAGATAATTACATGTAAGACTCCTTATTTAGAAATCTAGACTCCATTTCTGGACAGTGACCCTGCCCCTCCTTTTCTGGCTCTTCCTACTCTGAGTGTTAATGTGATAAGTCATTAGGTGCCAAAAAGTCTGGGGAAACTGCCTCAGTCAACTGCAGAAGAACATGCTCGCACTGTCAAGATTACCTGGAGCTCATGCTTCCTGCTGTTAAACATACATTTGTTGTTGTTTAGTTGCTAAATCGTGTCCAACTCTTTTGCACCCCCATAAACTGTAGCCTGCTAGGCTCCTCTGTCTGTGGGATTTTCCAGGCAAGAATGCTGGAGTGGGTTGCCGTTTCCTTCTCCAGACAATCTTCCCAACCCAGGGATCAAATCTCCATCTCCTGCATTGGCAGGCAACTTTTTAACCACTGAGCCACCAGGGAAGCCCCCTCCACATACATAGAAGATATTTGTATAGTGTACTGGGTAAACTGGAGATATTTTGGGAATGTCTGTATAGGACTTTGTGAAAAATTCATTACGTGTTTTCCCCCTCATTCTTTCATTGTCAAATATAGACATAATTTTCCTGATAACACACATATTTTGAGTCCAGTTAAACCTTTTCACATCAAGTATTTAAAAACAAAACGCTCTCATCCCCTGACCCCCATTTGACTCAGCACTTCTTTAGGACTCAAATTATGAGACCAACTAAACATCATTGTATGAAAAGGCAAAAAGATAGGACATTGAAAGATGGACTCCCCAGGTTGGTAGGTGCCCAGTATGCTACTGGAGATCAGTGGAGAAATAACTCCAGAAAGGAAATCAGTCTTGAATATTCATTGGAAGGACTGATGTTGAAGCTGAAACTCCCAATTCTTTGGCTACCTGATGCAAAGAGCTGACCCATTTGAAAAGACCCTGATGCTGGGAAAGATAGAAGGCGGGAGAAGGGGACAACAGAGGATGAGATGGTTGGATGGCATCACCGACTCTATGGGCATGAGTTTGAATAAACTCTGGGGGTTGGTGATGCACAGGGAGGCTGGTGTGCTGCAGTCTGTGGGGTTGCAAAGAGTCGGACATGACTGAGCAACTGAGCTGAACTGAAACATCACTAGTGAGACTATTAAATACCATTTTTTTTTTTCCTGGAATTGAACTTTTGTTTTGAATTCATATACTTATTTACTAAGAAAACTTCTTAAAACAACAACAACAACAAAAAACTTCTTAAAATCCATTAACGCTCCTTCATTAATTTGCAGGGTGAAAAGGGTCTCCCCGTTCCACCCTGCCCAAGTTCTTTGAAATGGGGTGGGAGTGGAGAAGGTGTTCCTGTCTTATATGTCCTCCTGAAGTAGAGACAGGCGAAACTGTAGCAGGCTGGATTTTATGAAATGCAGCATTTGGTAACATCATTAATATGTAATTTGTCTGTAGGCAACTGTTGCAGATGTAGAGAGCTTCTTTGTGAATTAAACAGTGTGTTGTTTTTACCTCAGGATTTCCAGAAGGTAGTCTGAGACAGTCTTTCCATCATCCTGTCACTGGCACTTCACCCGCAGTTCACGGGTATATTTGGTCTGTCTGTAATATCTTAACTTGTTTCTGAGTATTCTCTTGCTAGCTTGAGTGTTTCATCTCCTGTAGTTTGTTTCTACATCATGCGTTCTCATGGTTGTTGGTGTAGGGATTGCATATTGAAGACTCCCAGGTTTCAATCTCTAGCCCACAGCTTTTTGACCTCTCAACCTGAACCTGCATTTCTGCTTGGATATCGCTAGGCATCTCAAATGTTCCAAACAGAATTGCAGTTTTCCTTTTTCCTTATCGGTGAAGGAAGTTCTGCTCTTCGGCTACTCAGCCCAAATTGCGGCCTCCACTCTGCCTCTTCCCTTTGTCTCACATCGCATGCAGTGTAATAGCAGATTCCCAGGGCTCTTCTTGCACAACCTGCCCGCAGTCTGGCCTCTGCTTGCCCCTGCGCGTCTGACACCTGGCCTGAACTCAGTTTCCTAACCCCGCAGCAGCCAGAGGGAGTCTGTTCAAATGTAACTCAGATCACTGCTTCTCTGTGCCAAAACCGTACAGAGGCTTTTCTTCTTTGTTGCCACTGTTTCAGCCGCTTTGGCCTTCTGATGCTGTTTGGATGTGCTGGCGTGCACATTTCAGGCCTCTGTACTTTTCTCTGTGCTTGAAATGCCTTCCCCCAGATAACCATATTTCCTGCTGCCTTACTTCCTTTAGGTCAAATGACCCCTTATCATTGATTACCTTGAGTAAATCCACACCCTTCTGTTCCCTTTTGCCCAACTTTGTTTTTCTCCATAGCACTCACTCATTACCAGCTAATATACTGTGTATTTTCTGGTCTTGTGTGTTGTCTGCCCCTCCCCTACTGTACTGTAAGCCTCTGTGGTTAGAGATTATGTATGATCTGGTTGTGTGTGTGTCTGTAGCTCCTGTGGCAGTGCTTGGCCCCTAGTAGGTGCTTAATAAATATTTATTGAATGGAGGAATTCACAGTGACTTTGGACATTGGTGTTTCTTTGATGATCATTGTTACCACTACAGCATTTAAGTGTTATGGTCCAGTGTCCCCTCCCTCCCTGGTCACTACCTGGTCACTTGCTTGTTCTTGGCATCTTGAATTGAATAATTGAATAATTTAAGATGCCAAGAACCAGTGGCTCTTTTGCTTTTCTCTTTGAAAGACATCAGGTTAACAAAGATGGCAGGGTAATACATCTGTCAACCAAGAGCACATCATGCACAGTTAGAACAGCTCAGTCCAAGAAAATGGCACACTGACTTCTGGTTTAGATTTACACTTTTGGTCAGAGCTACTTTTCCTTTTCATCTGAGATTCAGATTTTAAGTGTTTTTAGAAGGACTGCTCTGGTGGGTTTTATAGTTTTATTTTTCCCCTGATATAATTTGTACCCATGGATTAGAAGTGTATTATGAATGCTTTTGGCTTTTCATATATGTGTGAAGTGTGATTGTATTAAGTATAAAATCCACCCTGTCATTTCCTTTCATCAGCCTCTGAGAGTTTATGTGCCATGGTTGCAAATTAACTGAATCTGGGGGCTCTGCAAACTGAAAGAAACCCTGTCCAACTTACCTGCTTTGGAACATGTTGTTCAGAGGTAGTAAGCCTGACCAAGCATTCCTGCATATTAAAGATTACTATGGTCCAAGGAAGGTTCTCTCATTCTCAGTGTTACATGAAATAAAACTTCTCCTTTGTGTTTAATTAACTCCTCTGCTGTTACAGCATTAAGAGGATGTTTTTCTCAATTGCAGAGGTGGAGCCAACCCATGTGAATTTTATAGCTAGGTGCATTTTTTTTTTAAGCTATAGCAAGGCCTGAGCTGTTTTGTTTTTTTTTTTTAAATAAGTTTGTAATGTTACTGTTTGTGTGTGTTTGTGTTTTAACAGCTGTAATGAAATATAATTCACATAGTTTACCCATTTAAAGTATACAATTTAATGGCTTTTCATATTTTCGCAGATACATGCAGGCATCACCATAATCAATTCTGGAACCCTTATATCATCCCCAAATGAAACTCATAACCATAGCAACGCCCACCCGCACCTCCAGGTCTGCTTTCTGTCCCCATGGATTTGTCTTCTCCGGACATTCCATTATGTGGGATCATACAGTGTGTGGTCTTCTGTGACTGGCACTTTTCACATCACATAATGCTTCCCAGGCTTACCCATGTTGTAACATAGATCAGTATTTCATTTCTTGTTCTTGCTGGATAATGTTCTGTTTTATGGATATACCATATTTTACTTATCCACCTTCTTGACTTTTATGTTTCTCTTTTATCCATTTGGTTTTCTGTATGTGACCATGCTTTGAGAGAGTGTGTGCTAAGCCACTTCAGTCGTGTCCATCCAACTATAGGATACCGTGGACTCTAGCCTGCCAGGCTCCTCTGTCCACGGGATTCTCCAGGCAAGAATACTGGAGTGGGAAGCCATTTCCTTCACCAGGGAATTTTCCTGACCCAGGGATTGTCTCCTGCATTGACAGGCGGGCCTCTTTACCACTAGCGCCACCAGGGAAGTCCTTGAGAGAGTGAGTTCAGGAATTCTTTCATCTTTCCCATTAGGGGCTTGGCTTCATAGGCATTTGGTTCTTGGCATTGAGGGCACCAGTTTTTCTCAGTTAGTTGTGTGCTCTCAGAAGCATCCATTTGGCCCCAGGCCAGAGCAGGTCACCACTTGAGTAATAGTACTCTTTATAACCTTCAGGGCTTGCCAGGAAGCATCAAGATTTTCAGAATATTTACTTCTGTTTTCCTAATTCAGCTTCACACATCTGTGTAATTTCTATGTCAGGAAGTGTTTTGAGTTAGTCCAGTTTATTTCAGAGAATGAAGAACATGCCATATTATATGGTTTTCATAACAATGTTTGCTTATGAATTCCATATTGGTCAAGCATAATTCTGCATAAAGCAACACAGCTGCTTAACTCTTTGAAATCTCTGTGATGGACCAACAGTTTTATTCATTTAAAGCAGCAGTTCTCAACTGTGAACAACTTTGCGCCCCCACCCCCACCCCCCTCACCCATCCCAGAGGGTATGTGGCAGTATTTGGAGATATTCTTTGTTGTCCTAATTGGAGCAGTGGGTTGTGCTGCTAGAGTCTGTGTAAGTGGAGACCAGGGATAATGCACAGGACAGGCAACCCCCTGCCCTCCCTTCCCCCAATAATCTGGCTGAAAATGTTAATTGTGTCACCGTTGAGAGGCCATGGTTTAGAGTAAGCAGTGAGTATTCCTTAATTACTTAATAGAAGAGACACAACTGTAGGCAACATGTAAGGCAAAGCATGTCGTATGTAATTGGGAAAAGCTTCACTTTTTAACAGTATAGAAATCAATTGCTTGTGTGGATCAATTTGTGTGTTCTTTAAAGAAAGGGAGGGTTTTTAATTTTTTAAGAGAGGTATGTGGGGGAAGCCACTTGGGTATCTCATCTTTGGGAATTGCTTATTGTTGCTTCAAATAAAAAGATTATGTGTTGTTTGTTATTTAATTGGGTTGTTGATCATAACCTGGAGTTTTGCTCTTCTGGGTACTTTCCCTACCTTTGCAGGTTGTATGTTTTGTTGTTATTGTGTCTTTTTGGATACTTGTCAGAGTTCACCAATCTTAGTTCTGTTTTTTCCCCATAGTCTTCTCAGAGAGTTGAAGAAGAGCTGCTCTAAGCATTACACCCACTTGTGATTAAGGCGTGTTCATTCTGGGCCTCCTTCTGTTTTGATACCACAAATGCTGCTCTCTGGATTTGACTAATGCGTCCCCTCTCGGTGATTTAGGTTCTCTTAATAAGATGTGTTCCAGGAATGAGTATTTCAACTCACTGAATATTTAAACAGATAGAGTTTAAATATTTACTACCCCCAAACATAGAGAATCTTTGGAGGTGCACATACAGCCGTTTGCTTGTAAATGGTTGAATTTGTTCGGGTGGGAGAACTTCACACTGGTTTATTTTCATGTGGGAGAACTGCTCTCAGGACCACATCTGTCTCAGGTAAAACCCTCTGACCTCTGCGTGGGCTTCCAGATCTGCTGACCTCCTGTTTCCCATGCATCTCTGTCAGTGATTCCCCAGCCTATTTTGAAGTGTTTTCTGCAGCAGCTTGCTGTTGATGAGTTCTTATCCAGGGAGTCAAGTATTAGAGTGACCTTTCCTTTCCAGAGCAAAAGTCAGTCCATTTTCATTCCCAGGCTGTTGGTATAAAAGGAACAGGAAAAAAACATTGATTTTCCTTTGAAAGCATTCACCTAGATGCCTCCTTCTTTCTGTGTGTTCTGCTGCCTGCGGCCCCACTGAGTGGGTAGATCACTCCGGTCTTGTATACTTGGACCGACCCGTTTTGTTCCTAAAGGAGAGAGTAAAAGCATTTATTGAGGCATCGTACATGTAGAAATGGCAAAGGCAGAAGTTCTTGAGGATCCTGGTTCCTAATTTAGGCTTTTGGAGGTAGTGGATTTGAAAGCAAACTTGTTGGAATGGCACAACAGCTCTTGATGTAAAGTATCTCCTGTTCCCCAAAATGTTATTTTCATCTTAAGAGTCTGCAGTAACAATGTGTGCTTAGCAACTGTATTGGCTTACTTGGCTTTTAAGGCCGTGTAATTGAAGGCAATGTAGCCTTGTGGTTAAGAGGATGGGCTCTTAAGTCAACACTCTGGGTCTAACACAGAGCTGGGTGATTTGGGTCTCCTTGCTCAGCTTCTCAGTGCTTGTTTTTGCACAGGGAAAATGCACACAGCCACAGCATCTACTGAATAGAGCTACAGCTAGGGTGGTCATGTGACCTGCTTTTATGTTTTTCCTGCACAATTATTAATCTTTTTGCTTTCAGATATGTCCCAGTTTGGATATAAATTATATTCTCATTCTCATTATAGTGAAGATTAAGTGAATTAACATGTGTAAAATGCTCAGTGCATGTTAAGTGCTCAGTGAGTGTTAGTGCTTTATTATTTTGGGAGCTCTATTATCTGCTTCCCTCTCCCTCTCTACATAAGCTTGCTCCTACTAGCGTTACCCTGTATCTGCCATCAAGGACAAGGATTCAGTCACTCTTTTTGCCAGACCTCTGATGTTTCCTCCTCCTTTTGGCTCCTTCTCATTCTGTTCATGGTTTATAAGCCAGCTCAAGCAGCCCCTCAGTTAATTACTCATGGAATACTTTGTTTCCCAAATAAAGGTCTCATCATAATGCCCTCTTAATTGCCCCAGCTTATGTGTCAGAGAGAGGGCAGAGAAAAGTAATTTATTACTTGCCTGTAAGTGCCAGGTGGTGAGTTAGGATCTGAGAGTACAACACAGGGCAAAAATAGTCAGGGTCAGCCCCTCATGGAACTTCTAGCTTAGAGATAGAGACAGATGTTAGCCAAATCACACAAACAGATGTGAAGTTACAGTGGTAGAAAGTGCTGCAAGGGGATTTAACCTAGTCCTCTTGGGCAAGAAAGAACATCCTGGGGAAGTTGCTATTGCACTGGGACCTGAAGGAAGAGTTGGAGATACTAGACCAGGAGAGAAGAGCACCACAGACAGAAGGAAGAACTGGAGCTGTCTCAGTCCAGGTTGGTGGGTGTGTTCAAAGAACCATGGGAGAGGCAGCGGGTCAGCACGGAGTGTAGGAAGTGGGTGGGGGTGAGGCCGGATAGAAAGATAAGGGCAGAAAGAAAGGATCCTGGCGAGGGTTTGTTTTCTGTTGTTGCTGCTGCTGGGCTTTTCTCTGGTTGTGGTGAGCAGGGGCTGCTCTTTGTTGCAGTGTGTGGACTTCTCATCTTGTTGCAGAGCATGGGCTAGTTGCCGTGCAGCGTGTGGGATCTTAGTTCCCAGACCAGGGATTGAACCCATGTCCCCTGCATTGGGTTTTGAGTTTCTAGTTAACAGTCCCAGATTTGGGTTTTAGTTACTGGAAGTGACAAGTCACTGAGTATTTTAAGGTGAGGATTGACTAGTCACATTAGCCTTTTGAAAGCAGAGACCTGGCTTCAGTGTAAAAAGAGAATTGTGAGGGTTCAGAGGAGTGGATTTCAAGAGGAGCCAGTTTGAAGTGGCACAGGAAGGGTACACTAGTAGCTTTTTGACTAAGGTTGAGGTGTTGGGGTTGCTCCCAAGTAGATGCATTTGAGAGAAATTTATAAGGTGACAGTGTCATGCTTTGTTGATGATGGAGGTAAGGCTTTGGTGTCCAGCTTGCCTAACAGGATGGTCAGGGGCACCAGTCATAAGACAGGCCATGTGGGGCCAGAGCCTGCCTTGGTTTTGATATGTTGAGGGACCTTTGAGACATCCCACAGGAGACTTCAGGTGGGCAGTTTTCAGACATCTGCCTCTGCAGGAGAAGTTTGGTAGGCATGTTCATTTGTGGATTGCCTGTGTGGATGTGGTACCTGAGGGCTGATGGACACAATGAGATGGACTGGGATAAAGTAGAGGATGAGAAAATAGGACTCTGCGCAGTGCCTAGAGAAACTGCTCCATGAATCGTAGGTCCAGTCCTAGAGGTGGAGGAACAGTGAAATAGACTCTAGGAGATGACTGTGCCGGGAATGCCCAAAGAAAAGAGCCTTTGCAGAAGGAGGTGGGGTGATTAACCCTGTCAGAGGATGCCTGGTGGTCACGTGATGAGAGGGACAAAAGCTCTAGTGGATTTGATGTAGAAAGGAGGCTGCGTCAACAGGAGTTGTTCCAGTGACTATTATGGTGTAGTCACGGTCCTTGTCAGTCAGTGGAGAGGGATGCAGGTTAACAGCAGGTGCCAATGGTGGGTCAGTGAGCGCCATTTTACAGGCAGGATGGGAAACAGTGAGGGGTGGACTTTGGGTGGGTCTGGGAGCTTCCTGGAGTTGGGCAGCAGGAATGCCAGAGGCTCTAAGAGTTGAGCAGAGATTGGGCCAACAGAGGGGAAGGGTCAGCTGGAGCATTCGAGAAGGGTGAGGTGGGCTGGAGAGGAGAAGGGGCGTCAGGAAAGGAAGGCCTCTGTGCTCTTTGAAAAGGAATGGTGGGCACTTAGCTGTTCATTATGTGGTGAATTGTAAGGTGTGTGAATTATAGCTCAATAAAACTATTTTTTAAAAAGAACTAGTGGAAGGTCAGATGCTTGGCTGGCTGCATTGGAGGATGAATTGGAAGGAAGGCAAAAACAAAATTTTGTAGTCACAGAGACCAGTTAGAAGGCAGTTGTAGTAATCTGTGTGAAAGATGGTGATGGCTTGAAATAGGCACTTTCTGCGTCAGTTGGAGCAGTGGATGAATTACAGAGTTATTCAGGAGGCGATTGGTAGACCCCGAGAGCTGAAAAAACGCCTAGCGCATGGTTGGTTGGGTATTTGACAAATGTTAGCATTTCTTGCTGTGGCTGAATGAGGAAGAATTAATTGAATTCACTAACTGCATTTGGTGTGAGGGTCAAGTGTCTTCCTGAATCTGGCTTGAACCGCTGAAATGAGTAGAACCTAGGGATCGGGCACCCAGGTGGGATGAGCAAGTTTTCAGTGCTAAATGGGTTTCACATGATCCAAGAAGAGATAGATATTTTAGAATTTTTTACTTCACTTGTGCTCAGTTTTATGTGATTTATTTATTAATCATGTAACAGAATCCCCCCTCCTCCCTTGTAGGAAATAAATTCTTGAGGGTAAGGGTGATGTTTGGCTATGTTTATATGTTGCATAGTATGATACATGATTGGGTATTATCTGCTGTAGTCGAGAATAAGTCATGACTGACCTAGGTATGTATTATTGATAATTTACATTTATAAAGCATTTTGCAATCTCTGAAGTGTATTTGCTGTGTGTGCATATACTTAATTTTCACAACAGCTCTGTGAATAGCTAGTTATTATTCCTTGTTGTTTTTTTTAGTCGCTAAGTCATCTCTGACTCTCTTGTGATCCCATGGACTGTAGTCCGCCAGGCTCCTCTGTCCATGGGATTTCCCAGGCAAGAATACTGGAGGGGGTTGCCATTTCCTTCTCCAGGGGATCTTCCTGACTCAGGTCTCCTGCACTGCAGGCAGATTCTTTACCATTGTGGGAAGCCCAGTTATTATCCCAGCCCTACAGCAGGGAAACTGACTCAGAGAGAGTGATTTCCCCAAGGCACTAGCCCTGGCAGTGCCAAAGCATGAACCTTTGCTTCTCAGTCCACTATGCTTGCAATTCTACCAAGGGGCCAAACCTCCTGGGACCACTGAAATAGTGACAAGAAACGGTTTCCTTAAATGAGATTTGGGCCCTGAGCATGATTGAAATTTGAGTACTTTATCCAGATTGCTTCTGGTAAGTAGTGTAAGGTGTTTGTATGTGGTTGGTGGCTTTATTTTGAAGAGGCAAATGATGTTTGTGTAGAGGTTTATATAAGTAACCTGAAACAATGCAGAATAGTTCTGTATCATTGACTGTCGAATGAATGCCTTTAACACTGATTAGATTACAGTGGAACTAAGCCAGCCTACCAAATTTTATCAGTTAAGATAAAATCCAGTGCAGTCTGATGAATCTGGAAACTAGTGAGAGGACTATACATTTATTTTTATTAAAAATCAGTCCTCTTTCTCATGTCACTCCAAACCCTCTGGCTTCCTAAGTTTTGAATGTACCTGAATCACTCCAGCCTCTGGACATTTGCAGTTGCTTCCTCTCTGCTGCAGTGGTCTCCGTGTCTCTTCTATACTCTTGGGACAAAGCTGCCTCCCTGACCACTGTTTAAAATTACAGTCCTCTTATACTCCCTTGTTCCCATTGGACTCCCTACATAAGCTCTTTTAGTGTAATAGATATATCTGTATATTTGTATATATGTTTATACCTTTCTCCACTTCCTGGAACATCAGGTCCGCAGGCCAGGGATGTTTGTATGGGGTTCTCTGCTGTTTTCCCCACACGTGGGCATGTAACTAGCGCACTGGGCATTCAGCACACTAGCATCGTGGGTATTCAGTTGACATTTGTTCAGTGAAGAAGATTGTTTTGAATCTGAAATGTTTTTTAGATTAGAGTTCTCCTTTTGTTAATTTTAAACTGTCTTTTCCTGTATTTCCTGTTGAATTGGGTTGAGTAGTGGATCGACTTGATATTTTCAAAATTTTCTTCTTTCTTACTAGGGAAGAGTACCTTCTGTCTGGGTGGGAGAGATTAAAATGAGTGTGTTTCCTAAATGTGTCTGTGCTAATTATCAGCAAGGATATATGTAGGAAAAGTTGGCCCCTGTGAAGATACAGATTGTAACCTGAGCAGTAGCTTGCCATCAGGTCAGGTGGGTTCACCTTGGCGAGGGGGGCTTCAGACTCCACTACAGATGCTCTCTTCTTAGTTCCCCTTCTGTAGCCTGAAAAGTGGGGTGATGACTCTTGTTTGGTTCACATCACTGAGTAGTAGACAGAATCCAGTGAGAGCATGGCAGGGGCCTGCTTTGTGAACCCCTTGCTGTTATACAAAGACACTATAGTGTTACCTACCGAGGAGAACATTTCCAGTGTCCTGAGGTGACAGCTACCTTTCTCAGCGCCACTGGATCCCTTACCTCAAATGTTGCATTGTATGTTGGTCGTTTTATAATGAAGCTCAGAAAAATGATGATTATTGTGGTAAATGCAGAGGGAAAAAAAAATCCCCACTGTGCTATATTTCAGGGACAAATGTGAACAGAAGTTGAATTGACTTTAGCTTTGGATTATCAGTATTCTTAGTTATCTGAAAGTTGGACACACACACACAGAGGGTTTCATTTTATGGATGGTTTATCTACTGATCATTGATTTTTTCTTGCTAACTCTCGGTAGAAACAACTCAAAGTTTTTTGTAAGTAGAAGTACACTATATGATTTTGTAGGGAGTAATGTTGAATGTACAATTTGGACTTACTACTTTTTTTCTGTTTAAGTGCTGAAATAATATTTTTGCACTGTTTTCTGGAGCAGTTATCTTGTTAACCCTGGGGAAATTATGTTTTCTTGAACTTCTCTGAAGTATGTCTGTCCTGAACTGAATCTGAGAGTCTTTTGGCCTAAGCTCCTTGTTCTTTTTAGACTCCCAGGAGACCTTGGTATGTTTTCAATGTCAAAGAGGAATGTTTTAACAACCACGTTAGCTGATGGTTTTCTTTCTTGCATGATTGGCTTGTTCGGGCTCTAAACTTAGGCCCAATGGAGAAAGTAATATGTCTCTTTGTGTATTTTCAATTGCTAACACTAGTGGCCTCCAGGGACTTGGGGGTTTATTACTGTCTGCTTAGCAGATGATTCATTGAAGCAGAACTTTTGCAGGCAGTAGAATAATTTTTCATTTTCTGGAAATATGTTTAGAAAATTGAAATCCTATCTGAGAGTGCATTTCCTCTATAGAAGGAAGCAATTTAGGTTTGTGCTTCATACTGTCACACTTCTGACTTTGCTTATAGACTGTTGGCATTATTGCTCCTTCATAGGTCTCTCTCCCAAAGCTTGTTGTTAACTTTTTTTTTTTCCCTGAATGCCTAAGGATATTTGAAGTGCTAGTGGGAATGTCTCTACTGGTATCAAGTTTGACCTAAGAGGTTTGGAGAGAGTACATGATAATGTTTACGGCTTTGGCGTGACCAAAGAGAATTTTCTCTGTGTTTGAGGCATGTAATTACAAACTGACTTGGTGGTTGTTGTCCGAGTAAAGAGGACCAGTCTTTTGTTTGTTTGCATGTATTGTTCCTATCTGGCCTGAGTAGCACAAGAAACAGGTGGTTCTCCTGTTGACCAGTTATCTCCTCTTTCTGCATGAGAGCATCAAGGATTGGGACCATGGGCTCTTCCCTTGTGGTATCTTTACTTCTGAACACCTGGCAAATAGACAGTGTTTGGTACAAACTTGAACAAGTGAGATGAGATACTGGGGAAGATGATAAAAGAGTGCAAAAGAAAAATTACTGGTTATTATGACTGTTCCAAGACTGACTTTTAAGTAAAATTAAAAATTTTTAATTTTTTAATAAGATTGGAGTTTGGGGTTCACTCTTCTCATTATATTACTGTTCAGACTTTCCTTTTGGGCTTTAGTTTTAGACGTTTAGGGAGACTATCGGAGAAGGCAATGGCACCCCACTCCAGTACTCTTGCCTGGAAAATCCCATGGACGGAGGAGCCTGGTAGGCTGCAGTCCATGGGGTCGCGAATAGTCGGATACGACTGAGCAACTTCACTTTCACTTTTCACTTTCATGCATTGGAGAAGGAAATGGCAACGCACTCCGGTGTTCTTGCCTGGAGAATCCCAGGGACAGGGGCGCCTGGTGGGCTGCCATCTGTGAGGTCGCACAGAGTCGACACGACTGAAGCGACTTAGCAGCAGACTTAGCAGCAGGGAGACTATTAATAGTGGATATTTGGAAGAATGTATAAACCACCTAATAATCTCTAAAGATGAAAGGTTGTTTTGGGAACCTGTTTGTTTTGTGAAGACAGAGATAATATATCTTTGAGAAACCAGTTTTCTTGGAAAATAACTAGAATAGTAGACTTAGAACATGTAAAAAATTGTAATCGAAGGCACAGGAATCTTGCTTTGAGGTTGTTATTTTTGAGTCAACTCTTATGTTTATTCTTGAGAGAAGCTTTGGAAATTTAGAAAAGTGACCAGAAAGAGTCTTCAGAAGACAGTGCACTGTGAGACATCCTAAGACATTTTCCAAGGCTCTCCAGATTACATACTTTTTTTTTTCAGGTGGAAATAATTTTTACTATAGGTTCTTTCCCTTTTAAATTAATATTGTGGTTCATAAAACTCCTTTTTTATTTTTTTTTGTTGTTCAGTTGCTAGGTTGTGTCTGACTCTTTGTGACCCCATGGACTGCAGCACACCAGGCTTCCCCATCCTTCACTATCTCCCAAAGTTTATTCAAGTTCATGTCCTTTGAGTCGGTGATGGTGTCTAACCATCTCATCCTTTGCCCATGCCGCCTTCTTTTGCCTTCGATCTTCAGTCTTTTCCAGTGAGCTGGTTCTTCCCATCAGGTAGCCAAAGTATTGGAGCTTCAGCATCAGTTCTTCCTGAATAATCAGAGTTGATTTCCTTTGGGATTGACTGGTTTGATCTCCTTGAAGTCCAAGGAACTCTCAAGAGTCTTCTCCGGCACCACAGTGATTGTGCCCCTTATATGTTGTTTACTGGGATACACTTTACTTTTTCATTTTAAAAGGAAAAAACAGTTTGTATACAGAAAGCATCATTTGCCCTTATGCATTCAGATATTGTTCATTATTAGTGTGATAGAAAGTCCCAAACAATTCGCTAGCTGAGGCCAGTAACTGTTTATGTTTAAATTTTGTGTCATTGTCCTAACTTTTTTCCTGTGGCAAGTAAGAAGTTTTCAGTGCTAAAGCATGAGTAAGGAAGAGAATCATTGAACAAAATATTATTTTAGGAAAGGAAATATGGGAAAATGTTACAGGAAAACCAATTCTACTCTCTTTTTTTCTCCTAGCATTTTTGAAACGTTGGGGTTGTTGGAGTGGTTGGATTTTCCCTGGAATTGAGTGAGAAATTCAGAAGACTGAAGCCCAGGCTTACTGTCTACCTTTCACGGAGGCCCAGCCGTGAGAGGACAGAAGAAGGCACGTGGCGAATCATGACAGCTGACAAAGACAAAGACAAAGACAAAGAGAAGGACCGGGACCGAGATCGGGACCGGGAGAGAGAGAAGCGAGACAAAGTGCGTGAGAGTGAGAACTCGAGGCCCCGCAGGAGCTGTACCTTGGAAGGAGGAGCCAAAAATTACGCCGAGAGTGATCACAGTGAAGACGAGGACAATGACAACAACAGTGCCACCACGGAGGAGTCCACGAAGAAGAACAAAAAGAAGCCCCCGAAAAAAAAATCTCGTTACGAAAGGACAGATACCGGCGAGATAACATCATACATCACGGAGGACGATGTCGTCTATAGACCAGGAGGTGAGGTGCCTTTGGGTCTTTACAGTGTCTGTGGTTGAGAAACCTGGTGTCAGCCTGTGGATGCAGGTGGACATGAAACCCAGAAGAATGGGTAGTGGTTTGGGGCAGGAAAACTCCAGGTATTCAATAGCTCCAGGCTTCAGTCAGCTGGTGTGCTGGCCCTTCCCTGTGCCCACCTCTGGGCCTGCCCGTGAGGCTCTCCTTCTGTCCGTGTCTTCTGCTGCTCATTCTCACACTTCACTGTCTGCCCAGAACTTTGCCTCTTTTCACGTCCTCCTTTTCCTTTTGTCTTCAGCACAGATTAGACTGTGGTGAGGCCCTGCAGAGTGGAGTACACGGTGGGACAAGTAAGCCTTCAAGTTCAGGGTTACGGGTCATTTTACATTGGCTACAGGAGTGACCAGAAGCTAGACAGGGGTTTTTAGTGGGCTTCAGACCAGGGTTTATTCCTCCTGACGACCTCCTTTTCCCTAGAATTAAGCTTCAGGGCCTCTAATCAATGATAATAGATGAAGCCAACTAACCTGCTTTGTTTTCCAGGAAAGATACTGCGTCCACTCGGTATATTGAGGTTATTTGTAGCAATTAGAGAGAGACCAGACCCAGCTTGCAGATAAGATGTAGGGAAGCAGGTGGTTCAGAACCTGTTGAACACCAGCAATACCTTCCTTTTTCATTTGATACATTGTGTATATTCGGGTACTTTCCTTACAGAAGTCAGTTTAAAAAAAAAAACTAGCTGAAATCAGTTCTTTGAATTGCTTACAGTGTTGAGGAATGACATGAGTTGCATGAGATGTAGTTAGTAGGTTGGAAGCCTCCCAGTTTGATGTTTTTCTAGGAGCTGGAGATTAAAGAGATTATGTTATTAACCTGGTACCGTTATTTTGCTGAGCTGTACTGTAGCTGTGCTGAACTTCACATAAAGTACTCGATTTTTTTCCCCCATATAGAAATTAGTTTTGAATTTTGAAAAATAATGTTTTCAAACTTACATAGATTAGCTTGTATTCACTATACTTTTTGGCTGATGACTGAGAAGATATTTATGTGATATAAACTTATCAAAATTTCTGGGGGAAATTAGATAAACTTATCTAATTTCTGGGGGAAATTAGAGCTCTGTTGTGGAGATTTGGTAGTGTGTAGGTTACCGAACTGACAGAGTCTTTGATTCACCCTTAACATGTTGGACAGTCAGAATGTCCTAGCCACCAAGGAACATATGTCAGTATAGACAAACCGCACGTTGATTGCTACAGACCTGTGTACTTCTAGATCACAAGAAAGAGACAGAATGCATTAACTTTTTTCGATACAGGTTACAGATGATACCTTAAAAATAAGGGATGATCTGATTTGTCATTGTGTCAGAAGGCTGGCTGTCTTGTGCAGAACTGAGGGCCAGCCTTTCTCAGCGGAGAGTTACTCTTTTTTTTTTTTTCAAAATGCTTCTCCAAAATACTTGTAGTCCGAAATATATGGGAAGTGCTGCATGTACTGTCTCTCATGTGAGACTGTCATAGTTAATAACTTGGAGAAGCCCTGCAGTTAAGGAAACTTCTTTAACATTAAAAAACAAAACAAAACAAAACCTGCCATTTCCCCTATTTGTGGGGCTGTGGCATCCTGTTTCTGCTGAATATCTCCTTAAGAAAAATCATTTTTGAGAAAACAAGTTTGAGAACTGTTGCACATTCATATTGCATATTCTACAGGATGGTGGGAAATCTTTTCTTCTTGATGTTTAGAAGACTGTGTGGAGGGAGGTTGGTAATGGCTTATTTTCAAAACAGTAGGTTCTTGTTTTGGGGAGGAACTGTGTACTTAAGGGAGGCAGACATTGTTTCAGTAAATCTGAGGACCTTTGTGAAATGTGAAAAAGGTATACAGGCTCTCTGGAAGCTGTTATAAAGGACTGAAAACAACAAAAATGGCTTGAAAATTTTCTGTGGTGCTCCAGCAGAACCACTTGTGGGAGACGCCCCTGTGCTTGGCCGGGTGACAGGTGCGGCCTGTGGTTTGCATACTGCCAGGTCCATAGATGTTTGCCTCTTTGGTAAGGAGACAGTCTTTGACCTTCTCAGTAGTTTTGTTTCTTTTGGGGTTATTATGCATTTGAAGGTGAATGACTTCTCAGTGGAAGATGTTAAAATATTGCCTCTTCTTTAGGTTTTTCTTCTCCTTTTGTCTTTTTTCTTTCTGATCTTTGTCTTTCTTGGTGCAAAGTACTACAGTAAAATCTTCAGTTGGTGATGAAAACCCTTACATGCACCCAACTGCAGAGATTCTCTTTGGTTAATTGTATCTTAAGGGTTTCAGTAGGGACTTTATGGGGCATCATAAGGGATTCTTCAATGTATTATTAGTTTTTGAGTAGTAGACCTTTTATGGGCTTCCCTGGTGGCTCAGTGATAAAGAATATGCCTGCAGTGCAGAAGTTGCAGGAGACATGGGTTCGATTCCTGGGTCAGAAAAGTCTTCTGGAGGATGAAATGGCAACCCACTACAGTATTCTTTTTGCCTGGAGAATTTCATGTACAAAGGACCCTGGAAAGCTCCAGTCCATGGGGTTGAAAATAGTCAGACACAATTGAGCACAGTGTCTTTTCAGATCTTTTATGCTCATTTGAAATCACAGATAAATTTTTTCCTTTCCTGAATTGGTTTCAATACTCAGATTAAGTCTAAATTACAAATACCTCCCAAAATGTCATTAAGATTGAGCCTAGTGGCGAGCAATAACATGAGGATAAAAATAGACTGTTATGTAATATATGTGCTTGTCCTTGGGGGATAAGCCTATGTTCATACTGTTTGGTCTGAGAAGACTGAGGTTTTATTGAGGAAATGGGTATTTAGGATTTTCGTAGCTAAGGTTTAATCTCATGCCTGGTTACAACCAGTTCTTTCTGATCCTGCTCCTCATTTCTGCAGCTTTTTATTGGTCTTAGAAGCACAGCATGATGGACTTGTAGTTACACTGTCCACGTTACCTCCTACCTTAGGGTCTTTGTACCTGCTGATGCCTCAGGTTTGTGACCCCCCACCCCCCTACCCCCACTCCAACCCAACAGACAGACATGCTGAGCTACTGTCCTCTCTTTAGTACTCCATTCCAGTGCCATCACCTTCCTCCCACACCCCAATTATCCAGATTTCCTTAATAGGTACAGTCTTGAAGTCATGTAGCTTTCCTTCTTGCACTTGTAACAGTAATAATTTTCTGTTTATTTCTGTTACTATTTTAGGATGTCTGTCTCCTCCATGAAGGTGTCTACTTTGTTTCTACTTATTGAATTCCTGAGATCTGCAAGAATAGTGTACACATAGCATGGATTCCATAATACTGGTTTTTTGTTGTTTGTTTTGGCCTCACTGCATGGCTGTGGGATCCTAGTTTTCCAACCATGGACTGAATCCAGGGTCCCTGCAGTGAAACCACGGAGTCCAAACCACTGGACCACCAGGGAAGTCCAATACTTGATGAATAAATAAGTTTCTGAAATTTTTATTCAAAAATATATTGACTGATTGATGATGTCACAGAATAATGCTTCTGGAAGTCCAGTTCGAATAATTTATTTCCCAGTGAATGATTTAACAAGCTTGTTATAAAAACAAAAATCAAAACCTTGTGGAGCTCTGTGTATACTTTGCATCTGTGTCTAATCTAACTTCTTTGTTGTCCATCAGCCGTTACTCTATTTCTGAGATGACTGTCACAGTGACAAATTGATTTTTTACACAGCTGTGTGCAGTCAGATTTCTCTTATGGGCATTTTCAGCATAGAGTATTGGTTTCTAAAGTTTGCTGTGGGTGGCATATAAATTTCTTTCTGCTTTTTTCTTCCTTCTTTTCCCTCACTTTATTGAGATATAACCAATACATGACATTAAGAAAATGTGTAGTTACACAGGGAACTTAATTCAGTCAGGAGGGGAACTGCCATTTGTCACAACATGGATGAACCTGAGGTCATTATGTTAAGTGAAAAAGTCAAAGAGAAGTACCACATGATCTCTTCCACTTGTGGGATCTAAAAAAACCAAACTCAGAAACAGAGAACAGATCAGTGGTTGTCACAGGTGGGGAGGTGGGGGATAAGGAGTCAGGGAGGTGAGTGAAGGCAGTCAAAGGGTACAAATTTCCAGCTATAAGATGAATAAGTTCTGGGGATGTAATGTACAGCATGTGATGGGAGTTAAAAATACTGCTATGTGTATTTGAAAGTTGCTAGGTAAATAGAGTAAGCTCACATGACACACACAAAATTCTCCAGGCCAGAATACTGGAGTGGGTGGCCTTTCCCTTCTCCAGGGGATCTTCCCAACCCAGGGATTGAACTCAGGTCTCCCACATTGCAGGTGGATTCTTTACCAGCTGAGCCACAAGGGATGCAACACACACACACACACACCACCACGAGCGAGTGCACAAAATTAGTGATTTTATATATATATATATATATATATATATATGTTGCAAAATGATTATGCCACAGTGAGGTTAGTTAGTGTAGCCATCATGACACAATGACACATAGTTATAGTTTTGTACTTACTTAGAAAAAAAAGTTAAAGCATGGAACTTTAAAAAATGTATAGTTTCCCTTTGGTTCAGATTTCTGTTTAAAGAGGGGAAGGGAGTTACCAACTTTTTAACAAATGATACGTCCTACCATTTAGCTCCTGATTCTTCACTGAGTGATTGGTCTCTGACCAGTTAAGAGGCTGAATTTGGTTTTAAAGTCTTGCTTTTCTGAATAATTGAAAGCTTATCTTCTGCAGTCACTCAGACAAACATTCTTTCTCAAAGTAAACCTAAAGAAAACTCTGGCATTTGGTGTTCCAGGACATACATTTTTGGAGAAAATAAAAGCTCATTGATCTGCAACTTTTTATCCATGTCTTCTATCTGTAGAAGAATTTTTAGGTGAAATTGACATGAAAATGAAAGTGTCTTCTTGAGGCATTCTTATTTGGGAGGGAGTGTGAGTTTTTCTGATGATTGCAAGAATTTTTTTGTGTTACAAGAAACATGAATCCTGGCATAAAGGCACCTGTAGGGTTGATAATGATTTAACTTGTGTGACAAGATAATTTGCATGTAATAAACCTAATATTAATCTGCTTAAAGCTTTTCAGTGGATCACTTTTGCTAATAGGACAGAGTCTAAAACCTTCACATGGCACACCAGACTGTGATAAGATTGCCTGTCTGTGTATCGTCTTTGGATATTTTTTGACAAGAAAGAAACACAGGCAGCGTGTGAGCTTGCAAGGGCTGTCATAACAAAGCACCACAAGCTGAGTAGCTTAAACAGCCAAACGATAGAAATGTATTGGCTCACAGTTTTGTAGGCTGCAAGTTCGAAGTCAAGGCGCTGGTAGGTTTGGTGCTCCCGTTGAAGGTACTGGAAAAGGATCTATCTGTTCCACGCCTCTCCTAGCTTCTGAGAGTTCCTCGACTTGTCTGAGCATAGCTTCAGTCTTCACATGGCATCTCTTTGTGTGCCTGGTTTTGGGTCTCACCAAATTTATCCTTTTTATAAAGACACAAATCATTGAATTAAGGCCCCACTCATTCTAATTAAAAGTGATCACATCTGCAGTGGTCACTTTTTTCAGGAAGGTCAGTCACATTTTGAAGCACTGAGGTTAGGACTCAGATGTATAAATTTTGGTAAGATGCGGTTCAGTACATGACAGGCAGGAAGAGCATTGTTGCCAGGAGGACTCAGGTTTGAGTGACCGGAGTCTGTGACCACTTCAGCTCTCCTTAGTTGTGTGTCCTTCCAACACCTGTGAAAATATATTTATTTTCAATCACGTTTTAGTATACTTTTCATTGTGGATTGCATTAATTTTTTTTTTCTGTTTCTATTGAAATTTTACTTTGCCTTTTCCTAAGCCTAAAGAAATGATTGCCTTTTAGTGTTTATTAGGAAGTTATTCAAATCCTGCATATGTATAGGAAAGAATTTTAGCACATAAAAAGTTATGACTTTATGAGGGTGGAAGAAACAAGAGAAACTTCTAAAGTTATTCTAACCAAAAGAATGGGAAGTGGCAGAAAATTTGGGGACGAGTTAACTCTATCTTTTTCTGTTTCGTAAGGAAAGGAAGGGTCTTTGAGTGAAACATGTACCCCAGAGCTTGCTGGAGTGTTTGGTGTCAGCCACAGGTCAGCAACCTGTTAGAAATGCAGTCTCAGGTTCCACTCCGGATCTACTCAGTCAGCATTTTTGTTTTCATAAGATTTCCAGGTGTTTTAAATACACATTAAAATTTGAGAATCATTGATGTAGACCAGTGCTTCCCTGTCTTTTTCAAGTTAGTGCACAGATAGAAAATGAGTGCATTGCCTTGAGGGTTGAGAGGCCCAGCATCCCAGCACACTCACAGCAGACTGGAGTTTAGGCAGATCCAAAAAAGGGGAGACAACTACTTCTGACTGAATACACTAAAGCCTTTGACTGTTCAGATCACAATAAAATGTGGAAAATTCTTCAAGAGATGGGAATACCAAACCGCCTTACCTGCCTCCTGTGAAACCTGTATACAGATCAAGAAGCAACAGAACCAGACATGGAACAACAGACTGATTCCAAATTGGGAAAGGAGTTCATCAAGGATGTATATTGTCACATTGCTTATTTAACCTATATGGAGAGTACATCATGCAAAATGCCAGCCTGGGTGAAGCACAAGCTGGAAACAAGATTGCCGGGAGAAATACCAATAACTTCAGATATGTGAGCTTGAGAACAAATTGTCAGTTGTGAGGGACAGAGGGAGCTGTAACTGTGGATGGCTACACCATTATAACCGTGGATGCCCACTGTTTTTAAAGCACCTGCTCCTTTTCAATGCTGGACTTCCTTTACATGTGTTGTTTCTGCTCCTTAAAATCTCTGCACAAATGAGTCATTGTTTTCCTATAATATCTATGGGGAAACAGGCCACACAGCTGGTTTGTAAGTCTGCATGGGCCTGGGAGAATTGATTAAAGCCCAAAATGGATTGACCTTTGATGCTTTTGAACTGTGGTGTTGGAGAAGACTCTTGAGAGTCCCTTGGCCTGCAAGGAGATCCAACCAGTCCATCCTAAAGGAAATCAGTCCTGAATGTTCATTGGAAGGACTGATGTTGAAGCTGAAACTCCAATACTTGGGCCGCCTGATGCAAAGAGCTGACTCATTTGAAAAGACTCTGATGCTGGGAAAGCTTGAAGGCAGGAGGAGAAGGGGATGACAGAGGATGAGATGGCTGGATGGTATCACTGACTCAATGGATATGAGTTTGAGTAAACTCCGGGAGTCGGTGGTAGACAGGGAGGCCTGGTGTGCTACAGTCCATGGGGTCGCAAAGAGTCTGACATGACAAGCCATTGAACTGAACTAAACTTGATAAAATTACTGAAGATAATGAAAATAAGAAACACAGTTACGCTGAAACTAAAGAAGGGATAGGCCTATTTCTTAGAAAATGCAAATGAAATAATTAATTTGCTCCTTTTCTTTCTCCTACTCCTGAAGTCAGTACATGTTGCCTGCTTTTGAAAGTTGTTTCTCTCTCTTACTAGATAAATATAAGGATTAATTGTTAAAAAGGTAAATGGTTAACAAGTATGAGAAGTACGTTGAGCAGGGTGAGGTAAGGTGTTGCAGAATATTTAGGATAAATTTTGATTACTGAATTTGAAACCTTAACCCAGCAACTGAAAGGGAAAATAAATGGTTTATGTATCTAATAAATGTGAGCGTATTGTATTCATTAAGGTTTTTTTTTTTTTTTTAAATGGAAACTGGAGAATATCGGCCACATCTACATGAAAATAATTTGTTGGTAGAGTAACTCACAGACTGGGTGGACACCTATCTGGATTGAGGGCAGTTCGGATTTTGGGTTAGCAGAAACTCCTGACCGTTCCATCTGGGTGCTACCCCCAGAATAGTGTCCTTCAGCATTTTCCTGCCTTGCTGTCACTCAGCTCCAGTCACAGTCTCAGAAGAGTAGGTTGCTTGGTGGAACTTGAATTGCATGTCTGTGTCTTGTATAAAAGAAAGACAGATACCTTGCTTTATTGCTCCCCCTAAACTCCACCTGGTGGGGCTATGGTGACTTCCCCCAGTGGAATACAGGGGTGGGGGGTCGTAGATGAGAGAGGTCCCCACGTACCACTTCATCAGGAGACTGTCACTGTGGCTCCAGATTCAGGGAGAACTTCTAACGACATATGGATATTTATAAATAGTTTGTTCTGCTATGCATGTGCTGGGTAAATAGAGGAAGAGTGTCAGCACAATGTGTGATTTGTGCTGGTTCATATGCAACTTTCTAGGTGAGAGGTTTGTGAATAGAGGGGCTGGGATTAGAGTGTGCAATTACATGGTGTAATATAGGTTACATTTTAGCAGAAAAGGAAAGGTAGGTGAGAATTTAAATCTTCAGTTTGGTTGTCACCCTGGTGAGAGCCCTTTCGTTTCTTTCTAAAGTGAAATGAGTAAATGATGCCTGCCCTGGGGCTCCATCTCCAGAGAGGTGCCCCCACTTTCCATGCCTGCTGTGCTTGCCTGCACAGAAGCCCCAGGTTAACCTGTACTTTTTGGGTACCTTTGAATCAGCACCTGTTGTTTTAATGTATTTTAAATATTCCCTAAGGCAATTCTTCAGCCACTCTGGGTTCCTGCTTGGACAGCGCTATGTTATTTCTTGAGGATATGCTTACTGATTAAAAAAAAACAAACCTGATTTTAGAATCACAAAAGTTTGAGTAAGCTGCTCCTTACTTATCCTGTATTTTATCTTTAATATACATTTTTTTAGTGAAATATAAGATTTTCCCAGATGAACACACACACTTGTGTGTGTGCGTATATATATTCCAGAGTGTCAACATGACGAGCAGTGAACCAGAATGTATCCTTAACCTGTATATTCCAAAAGAAACAGAGATGTTTTGTATGTGCCCATTTTTTGATGAAAATCACCCTTACTCATGACAGATACGTGTTAAATAGTAATCCTTTGAAGGCATTTTTTATGAGCAGTTAATCGTCAAACTCCGAGATCTAGCTTTCTGGTCATATATTCACCTCGGTTTCCTGGGTCCCAGTTGTGGCCTGAATCCAGAAATCCTTTGACACCTCCTCCCCGTAGGACTTCCCCTCTGAGGGTCTCTCCCCATCTCACAGTCCCTTTGCTGCTGCTGCTAAGTCGCTTCAGTCGTGTCCGACTCTGTGCGACCCCTGAGGCGGCAGCCCACCAGGCTCCCCCGTCCCTGGGATTCTCCAGGCAAGAACACTGCAGCGGGTTGCCATTTCCTTCTCCAATGCAGGAAAGTGAAAGTGAAGTTGCTCAGTCTTGTCCGACTCTTCGCGACCCCGAGGACCGCAGCCTACCAGGCTCTTCCGTCCATGGGATTCTCCAGGCAAGAGGACTGGAGTGGGGTGCCACTGCCTTCTGTGCACAGTCCCTTTACCCATAGATATTTCATACCTGGTTTAAATACCACCATTCTCATTTCTCTTGTCTTTTCCTTGCTGGTCCACTCCAGAAGGACATGAATCTTTTTTCCTTTTAGTTCATTGATGTACCCCAGTCTGGGACATTCTAGGCACTTTGTTATTTGTTCCTTAGATACTTAACAGGATAAGCAGGGTGATGACTCCACATGTGTTCACGCTGTGTTTCATGGACAGCCTCTTGAGTAGCATTGTCTTAGCTGTACTGCCTTTAGGAGGTGGGCAGTAAACACATGTACAGAATCGTTGATGTCAGGACTTTCTTCAGAGGGGTCCTGAGCTATTGAGAAAGTTTACTTTGGCTTAAAAAATTGGCATTCAGTTGGTTAAAAGTTATAAATTAGAAGACATGGCTCTATTTTTTAAAAAGTTCCGCTTACAAAACTTATCCCTTCTATAAATTAAATAAATTTTAAGTTAATTTTAAGAAATTTTTGAATTGTGATTGGTCTTGTTTATAATTAATAGTTTTAACATTGACTTGCTTATTAAGTAAAATAAATTCAATATTTGATTTCTGTTGTTGAGTCTTTTAACACAAACCTTTAAAGTACTTAGCACTTCTTATAAATGAAATTAATCATAACCTATGAATAAGGTGCCTTAGATATTTCAGGGTTGTGCATAAACTCACTTAGGTTTTTGGATCAGTTTCTTACAGAGAAGCAGTGTAGGACAGTCTAGTTTTACCATGGGAGAGGCAGGCGCTGGCAAGGGACAACCTCTGTGTCTTTGTTTCTTCACCAGTAAAATGGGGATCAGAGTACGCACCTCAAGAGCCGTAATGGGGATTACATGAGTACACCCACACATACACATGGGGCTTCTTTAGAAAGGGCAAGCATATAGTGCTTTGGGCAAAAGTTTGTTCGGGTTTCCGGTAAGATCTTACCCAATTAAATGGCCCTAGGTAGTGTGTTTTGTTTTTAATTGTAATTTCAAGAATAGTGTTCCAAGCCACATTCTTTCAACTATAAAAAGAACAAAAATATCAAGTCCTGATTTCTTATTAACTTCCAAAATGTTAATATAGTTTTGATTCTCTTAAATCTTTCTTTAAATAATTCTAAATCTTCTCAGGGACAGAAGATGCATATCAATTTAAGGAGATAATTACCATCAAATTGAGGTTACTTAATTTTTAATCCTCCTAGGTCGAAAAGATAGTACCTACTGATGGAAGACATTTATAGTCACTGAGTCTCCCTCTTCAAAACTGTAGAAGCAGATGGCTTCTGACCTCATGTAATCTAATTCTTTGACTATTCACAAAAGCCTGCAATTCTTTTATGGTTGACTGCCTGACTTTTTAAACAATTTATTTTGAAAAATTTCACTTTCGGTTGTAAAAGCTGTTAAAACATGACAGGACCCTAAGATATGTGTGCTTCCTCTCCAAAGATGAGGGGCTTTGATCCCAATTAAGATCTCGTGTTCTTTTTTCTTAGGAGTCTGTTATCCTTGTGGATATTTAAAATGTTCACTGAAATGTTTGCCTGCTGGTGGTGATGACAGCTCATGAAATTATTTGTGACACAAGAGTGGGCTCAGGCAGAAACTTTCCTAGCAAGCTGCTTTGTTTGTGCAAATGCTCAGAAAATATCTCAGTGAAGTGTGGAAGCCACACGGAACTTCTGGCGAAGGTTATTTTGAGAGGGGACATTCCTCTACTCTCAAACACCTCTGCTCTGACGTTAATGTGGCTACCGTTGAGCGTAAGCTCTGGCTGTTCAGGGCTCCTTTTGGATGGATCGGTCATGATGCAGTCCCAGGTCTGTGTACTTGAGTGTCTGAATCCAAATTGGACTTGCCTCCAATTGGTTTCAGTTTGCCAAGGTTGATAGAGAGCTTTTCTTTGGGTGGAAATGGTTATCAAGTTTAATTACTGCTCCTTCAGACCCTCTCTGAGTGTTGTGGTAAACACAGAAAGCATTTCTGCGGGAGGTGGGGCGGGGGGCGTATCTCAGTAGAATCTACATCTTTCTAGTTCATTTAAAGCATGTTTATTTTTTAAAGATTTTTTTTTTTTTTTGATGTGGACCATTTTTAAAGCCTTTTTATTGAACATGTTGCAATAGTGCTTTTGTTTTATATTTTGGATTTCTGACTGTGAGACCTGTGGGATCTTAGTTCCCCAACCAGTGAATCGAACTCATATCCCCTGCATTGGAAGGCAAAGTCTTAACCACTGGACGGCCAGGGAAGTCCCTTTAAAGCTTTCATATGAAGGTAAATAAAAGGGAGCAGGATGCAGGGCTTACCAGGAACGCCTTTGAACTCAGTATTTTTTTTTTAATTTATTTATTTTTAATTGGAGAATAATTGCTTTACAATGTTGTATTGGTTTCTGCCATACATGAGTAGTATGTTCAGCAGTATGAATCAGCCATAGATGTACTCAATATTTTGATAAAGAGACTTAAAAACATCCTCTTTTTTAAAATTATTGGTGTGTCACTTGCCTGTTAGTGCCCTGTTCACACGTCAGAGAGCAGGCATACGTGTTCCACTTTCATTTCCCTGTTGTCCTCTCTGTCAGGTTTGCAGCATGGTTTTCACAAAAGAAAAGGTATAAGAAAAATGATAAAGGAGAAATGAATGGTAAAGAAGTTCAAAAAGAATAGATCACCTGGGTATTAGAAGCCAGATGGATTTCATGTCCTGTTCCAAGTGATCCAGGCTGAATTCAGTCTGTTTGGAAGGAGTGCGCCAATGAGTTGATAGCGTTGTTCTTGGGTGCAAATGTAGGAATGTTTGCCATCTCTGATCTAGATTCATAAAATGAGCTGAGTTTTCAGTCCAGATGGAAAATGTGACAAGAAACTTAGAGAGGCAGTGCTAGAAAGTGAAAGTGAAGTTGCTCAGTACTGTCCGACTCTTTGCGACCCCATGGACTGTAGCCCACCAGGCTTCTCCATCCATGGAATTTTCCAGGCATGAGTACTGGAGTGGGTTGCCATTTCCTTCTCCAGGGGATCTTCCCGACCCAGGGATTGAACCTGGGTCTCCCACATTGCAGGCAGAGGCTTTACCATCTGAGCCACCAGGGAAGGAGGCAGTGCTAGAGGTACTCTCTTATCCTCATAGGCATTGCCTGAAAGGTTGTTTTGTTATTTTCAGGTCAGAATGCTCGATACTAACCACTGGAAGAATTCTCGAGCATTTTATAGCAGGAGGTTTCTGAGTATCAGTTCAGTTCAGTCGCTCAGTTTTGTCCGACTCTTTGCGACCCCATGAACCACAGCACTCCAGGCCTCCCTATCCATCACCAACTGATGGAGTCTACCCAAACTCATGTCCATTGAGTTGGTGATGCCATCCAACCATCTTTTCCTCTGTCGTTCCCTTCTCCTCCTGCCTTCAGTCTTCCCCAGTATCAGGGTCTTTTCAAATGAGTCAGCTCTTCGCATCAGATGGCCAAAGTACTGGAGCTTCAGCTTCAACATCAGTCCTTCCATTGAACACCCAGGACTGTCTCTTTAGGATGGACTGGTTGGATCTCCTTGCAGTCCAAGGGACTCTCAAGAGTCTTCTCCAACACCACAGTTCTGAGCATATGTGTCATTAATAAATAAGAGGCCTTTTGCAAGTTCTGTGGGGTAAATTTTACATTGTCAGCTGAGCTGCTTGTTTAGTGAGCATTTCTAGAGCAGTGGTCAGCAGACTCTTTCTGTAAAGGGCTGGAGAGTAAGTATTTTCAAACTCGCTATAGGCTGCACAGTCTCTGTTGCTACTACTGGGCTGCTCTTGTGGCATGAAAGCAGTGACGGCTAAGATATAAGTGAATGAACTGGCTGTTCCGATACAGCTGTATTTATATACACTGAAATTTGAATTTCATGTAATTTTCACAAGTCAAAAAATATTCTTTTTGTTTCCTCTCCAACCATTAAAAAATGTAAAATGCATTCTTTCCTTGTGGGCCTTACAAAAACAGGCCATGGGTCAGATTTGACCTGTAGGCCATGGTGCCGACCTTGGTGCCGACCTGTGGGGTTTTCCTGCCTTGGCCTCTGGTTCTGCCTGTTTCTGTAATCCTTAAAATTCTTCCCTCGCCTGCTGTTTTATGCTACATTAAAAATCATTATTTATTTTCACTTATCCAGTTAAATTAAAAAATAATTTTTACTTGTCTGTATTGTTGAAACCATTTAGGTATTAAATTTGAACTTTTTGTATTTCCTATCAAACTCTACAAGTCATGAAATGATCCCTTAGAAATAAGCTGTTGGGATGGTGGCATTTTGAAACTGTGTTTGTTTTTTTTTTAAAGAATGTATGTAGGTATCCTCTAAACAGAATCTAAATAGAAACTGAATGAGAAAAGAAGGCCAGTCAGTTAAGATGTTATCATTATATTCTGGCATAGACCACGACTATCTTCAGAGGTGTTGTGCTGTTACCTTGAAGCTGTGTCTGTGTGTTGGGGAGTCTTGGTCACTGGTCTAATGTATAAAGCAAGCTAAGAGCTCTTGCGGTGACTTCTGGTCCAATGGAACCTAGAAAAACTGGATAACTCAGCAGTGTGGGGAGAGATCCAGTGGGAGGCGGGGGTTCTTTTGTTTGAATCTCCAAGCTGGATACTAAATCAGCCTGGTGGCCTGAGACGAATAGAGTCCCAATCACAGTGGAGCAAAATTTATATTTACCTGGAGTCTAATTGGACTGAGATTTCCTGCAGTTCTGTTAAAATCCTCGGTCCTTTTGCTTAGTGAGCAAGTGTTTGAACTCTTAAGCTCTAGAGGTTTAGCTTTTCCTGGCTCAATTAATTGTTAAATGTTCCCTTTATTATAATTATACTTTGATGCCTTGCTTTGTGGTAGCTGAGGAAATTGCTGAAAAAATTGTTTAATCTGTTACACTCTATCAGTTTTGTAAAACCCTCTTTTTAAAAGGAAACAATTTGGATTTGAAGTGGCATGGTGGTATTTGGGTTGGATAACATCATTTAAATAGAAATGCAGGAATTTGGCTTCGTTCTTGACAGAGATTGGCTTGTATGTGACTTTGACCCATGTGTTTGTCATGTTTCCAGATATTGCCTTCTATTTATTCTGACAGCTTCACCAGCTGAGAAAACCAGACTTTCCACAATTAAAAATAATGTCTATGAATTTAAAGAGGAAGCAGTATATTGTTTTTGGAATTACTTTAAAATATATGTGTGTAAAATGATTTCTTTCCCTTTTGCAAAACGTGTAAATATCTCAGAATAGTTACTGGGGTGCCTAAGTTTTGATTTGGAGCTGAGTACCCTAAATATCAGGAAAAAAAATTACAGGCTTTTCTTTTCTATTCCTTAATACACTTGTGTTAGTATACACTTCAGAATGGATTTTAAGGAGCATAAAATAGATGGAGGGAGATCAGTAAGTCACCTATTTTTTTAAAGTTAATGCTTAAAATGCGTGGATATGGATAAACTTCAGTCACTTTACTGAGTCTATTAAATTCATAAACAGTGACTCTTTATCATTACGTTTGTGTTAACTATCCAGTACCTTTAAATCTTTTTCATTATTTCATTAAATATGTGCTCAAACTGGTTAGGTAGCAGCATACTGTATGTTACGTATGAAGTATATTCCACCATTTGTTCACTCATTTAACCCTTAAATTTATTTTCTCACATATCTCTAAATTTCCTTATTCATCTGCTTTTTCAGGGAATTCCTTTTTCAATGATGTCCAGTGTGATAATGTGTAAGTGTAATGTGTACAATGTGTAAACCAAACTGAAAAAGGCACAGATAGGGTTGTTTTATGTTCTGTTGGAAGGCTGTAGATGTTCTGCTTTCTTTGTGTGCTTGACAGATGGTGTGCTGTCACTTTAGACTGATCAGTAGAGATGGAGCGAAAATACGGTTTTGGGGGGCATTAGATTGTGGCTGTAAGTTCCTTTGAAAAAGGAGAAATGGATTGAGTTTATAATACATGCTTTTAATATTATTTCAGTATGTTGCTTTTCATCATTCTCAGCTTTTACGTTAACGTTTTAATCTGTAAAGCTATGCATAGCTGTTCACTCTGCAGCAGGGCATTATTGTCATTAGGGATGTTTAGTTCTTAGACTTTACTTGTCCTGAGCACCCCTTTGGTGCTAGTATGATAAAACATAGGTACTGTACCGCTACCAGATTGAATGGGGGAATGTTAATACCTTGTATAATTATCATTTTTTTCTCTTCAGTAGAGGGAAAGAAAAGATCACAAAAAGTCACACTTGATAAGTTGTAGTTTTATATTATCAGGAACAATTGAACTGAAAAGTGGTGATTTATGATTTAATTACGTCTGTTCACACCTGAAGTTTTCGAGTTTGTATCTGAGAATTAACTCTGGCAGCACTTAGACTTGGGGAAATTATGCTCCTTCCTTATAAAGAATTTTGTGCCTTATATTTCCAGTTAGACAATGGAGACCTGATTTCCAGTTTGCTCTTTGTACAGGCAAGAAAGGCATTTTGAGGAGGAAAAAACCTGGGCTATCTTTCAGGCTCATAAGCTAGAATGCTTTCAGAGTCTGCCACAACTACCCGAAAAATACATGTTTGGCATCACTGAAAGCAGTCTTTTTAAAAATCACGTTTGGCACTCAGGTCGGGATCGGTGGCGGCTAGCTGTTGTAGTGACCATCAGTTTTGTCATGTCTTTTACTTCTGTTATCTCCCAGCTGCCAGGACCCGCAGTGCTGTGGCATCTGATAAGCTGAGAGACAGATTTTCAGCTCTCTTTTCAGCATCATTTCCATGACTCAACTTCTGCAATGATTAGAGGGACTCTGTTTGTATGTTCTGTCCTTGGAATTTACCTGCTGCTTTTCGCCTTTGCCCCATGAATGCATTTATAATATTTGGTTATAGGTCTTTCTTTTTATTTCTCCCCCATGTTTTCCTTCCTGCATTTTTTCCCCTTGGTTTTGATGAACAAATAATACTTTTTTTTTAAGGGAAAAAATTGAAATTCAAATAAGTAAAAGTAAAGGCACTAAATCATTGTTAATGTTTTGTTGTATGGCCAGTTTCTTTAGTAAGCATGTGTAGGATTATGCTGTTCACTGTTTTGCAATAATGCTTTCTAACTTAACATGTCTTGAACTTACTGCCATGTCAGGAATTATCAGTCATTGTTGCTTCTCATTGAAACTGGATTCTTAACCTGGGGTCCATGACCTAGGTCACTGTGAACAGAATTCAGGAAACTGTGAACTTGAGTGGATAAACAAATTGTATCTTTATTTTCACTAATTTATTGCATTTAAAATGACCTTTAGCATTCATTTCAATTATGAAGGTAGGCAGTAAAGCATAGTAATATTTGCAGTACCTGTTACACCAATATAAATTACAGATATTCTTATGACATCATGTAGAGAAAAACATCTGAAAATAATGTTTATGTTCATCACTACTTTGAGATTATGGAGGCTATTAGGGGAATAACCTAGTAAGTGTTATTATTTAACAAATCTATAAAGAAGTACAAGTATTACATTGCAGTTTTTTTCTCATTTTGTGACAAATATTTCAGTACATGTTTTTATGAACTTAAAACTTTTCTTTTTTGGTGCAGATTGACTGTATAGATTGCTAAAGGCATCCATGATGCACAGAAACATTAGACATACCCATATCAGTTGATAGATACTATAGTATAACTAGCTATATATAGTTGGATTTTAGGCTATTTCCATTATAAACAACACTGCTAAATATTTATTCATTTCTGCTCACTTTCTTAGAAGTGAAATTTCTGAGTTAAAGGGTGTATCTGGACTGTAGTGATTATTAATGAATTGCTATTACAATTCTTTTTAACTAGCCCTGGTGTACCGTAGGATTTTGGCCTCTGCAAGTGACTGAGTTTGTGGTTTTGAAGTTGGAAAAATGTTCTCTAGGTAAAGCAGGAGACTCATCGTCATCTTTAGGTGTACATCTTCACCTCAGAGAACGGCTCCGACACATTTGTGCACTCTATTTTTTATCCACAGTTAATGGTGTGGGAATGAAGAGGTAAAGCTGTGACATTGTGCCTTCTTTCTAGTGTGAATTAAAATATTGCGTATAGTCTGAGAACTTAGTGTAGTATGAATTCTGGTCAGCCTTAACTTTTATAAATTATATAGTGTTCCAGAAAATTTGGTTATCAGTGGTCCTTGTATTTTTGTTGGAGGAGCAGCCGCATATTCTCTTTAAAGAAGTCCTAAAATCAAAGTGGAAGAGAAAGGAGGGGGCCTGAATGGTGGCTTTAGGACACCATGAATCTGCCCTCCACAGAAAATGCCGGTCATCTTGTAGGAGAAGCAATGATCTTTTATTACTACTTGTGATTCCTTGGGGTAGCGTCATGCTGAGAACTTGCCTTAGTTGAGAAGTCTTTTTAGGGCCGCAGCTGTGGGCTTTGTTCTGCTTTATGTCATCTGCCTCTAGGACCTGATTCGTAATCCCACTGGAACGTAATCGTTTATGCTGTCCATTCAGGCTATTTGAGTCATTCTAGCAAGAGTATTAAGTGTTGTGTTTCTATACATTTGCTGGGGTTATCTGTTTCTTCCTAGCTTTCCTTATTTAAAAAAATTAGAATATTTCCCCTAAATCATTGTTTTAGATGTCACTCTGTTCATGAATGTAGTTCATTTATTTATATTTTTTGACATTCTTTTACTTGTTTTGTTTTTGGCTGCATTACATGGATTGTGGGATCTTAGTTCCCCAACCAGGGATTGAACCTGGGCCCTTGGCAGTGAAAATGAGGCGTCCTAACCACTGGACTGCCTGAGAGTTCCTCATGAATATATAATAATTTAGAGATAATTTCAAAATAATTTAGAGATACTTGTGTACAGTGGCTGGAAGTGCTGAATTGTGAACTAGTGAATTTTTGGTCTGGTTCTTTAGATACGTCAAAGAATTGGCTTCTCCATTCTGAGTGGCCTCTGTTCCCATGTCATCTTGTGATCCATCTTGTGCTCCACCTTAAGATGGTGTATTTGTATTCAGGCCACCAGGAAGACTAAGAAGAGAAGTGGCTCCTCTTTTCAGGATTCAGTTTCCAGAAGTTGAAACACTGTGCCTGCTTATAGCCCATGACCAGAATCTAGTCATGTGACCATACCAACTTTAAGGGAAGCTTGCAAATGTGATCTTTTTTCTGAGAGGCAATTGGCCTATTAAACATCAGCTCTTCTTTAGGAGGAAGGCAAGAATGAAATTATACACAGCTTGCAGTCTTTGTTACTGGGAGTAAGAAACAAGCACAATTAAAATTATCAAAGACATAAAATTATTTGTTTTGATGTCTAGCTCTAATGGGCTTCCCTGATAGCTCAGTTGGTAAAGAATCAGCCTGCAGTGCAGGAGACCCTAGTTCAATTCCTGGGTTGGGAAGATCTGCTGAAGGGATAGGCTACCCACTCTAGTATTCTTGAGCTTCCCTTGTGACTCATCTGGTAAGGAATCCACCTGCAATGCAGTAGACCTGGGTTCGATCCCTGGGTTGGGAAGATCCTCTGGAGAAGGGAAAGGCTACCCACTCCAGTATTCTGGCCTGGAGAATTCCATGGACTGTATTCCATGGGGTCGCAAAGAGTCAAACAAGACTGAGCAACTTTCACTTTCACTAGTTCTAATATTAGATGGTGAATATGTTAAGGGAAGGATAGTGTTTTTATTCACCTCAGTATCTGTAGTGCTTAGCAGGTGGTGCCAGTAAGTCTGTGAGAATGTATTATGAGTTTATGATTTTCTTCCCTTAGAGTATGTTTATCTTCTTTTCTTAGCTTTATGTAATCTTGACAAGATTTGCCTGTTGCCACTTTGGTTCAACTAGCTTAAGGAGATCCCTGGGGGAAGAGCCTGGTAGAGAGCGTGTGTGCACACTCAGTCAATAAGTCATGTCTGACTGTATGTGACTCCATGGGCTGTAGCCCACCAGGCTCCTCTGTCCATGGGATTTTCCGGGCAAGAGTACTGGAGTGGGTTGCCATTTCCTCCTCCAGGGGTCTTCCCTACTCAGGGATCGAACCCATGTCCCCTGCATTGGCAAACAGATTCTTTACTGTTGCACTACCAAGGAAGCCACAATGACTCAAGAGGTAAAAAATCCACCTGCATTGCAAGAGATCCAGGTTGGATCCCTGAGTCTGGAAGACCCCTGGAGGAGGAAATGGCAACCCACTCCAGTGTTCTTGCCTGGGAAATCCCATGGACAGAGGAGCCTGGCGGGCTACAGACCATAGGGTTACAAATAGTCAGACACGACTGAGCATGCATACACACAACCCAACTTTGGGTAAAATGAAGAAGTCTTCATCTGTGCCCCTTCCCCCACAAAGTTCTGATTTATTTTGTCTCAGCAGATGTTTCAGAACATGATTTTTTTCAAGGTACAAATTACAAAAAGCACAACTCTCATTAAGTGTTACATTGGCCCAGAGCAGCTGCACTCATTTGCTGAAGTGTGTTGAGTACAGTTTCATATGGAGCATCCAGAGCTGCTTACGTCTTGAACAATAAATGAAATCTCTCCTCTCATTTCAGGAATCAAGAGGTATTTAGATACTGTAAATCCTGCCACCTTGCTCAGATCTTTGCTAGTTTTGATGATAAAAGTGACAGGTGGATGGCAGATTGCCAGGCGAGATCCTGCCAATACCCTCCCCACAATACTTTTTAGCCTAATAATGATATATATTGTTATAAAGCAGAATTATTACATGTAGAATGCTGAGGTGATAATTAGAAATTGTCACATAGGTGAAACTCTCCCCCACCCAATACCTGTTGAATACTTGTAAAATGCTCTTTATAATTCACAGTGAGTTAAAGATCTTTAATGAAAATATGAGGTCTCAGTATTTCAGTCACATGAAAGTGACTAGTTTAAATTATTCTTAAAGTATCTTCAGTCTTTGACTTTAATTTTTGAAGAAACACATGACCAACCAATAGTAACTGCAGTAAAACCCCACATGAAAGCTGTAATGATTTAAGGGAGAAAGGGAAGAGGTATGGGTAGCAGAAGAAAGTCAGGGAACAGGCTTCACTTGCCCATAGGAGTCTTTATAAATCAAAGCAAATGATTAAATTTGAGGCCTGCTGAAATGGTAATAGTCTTTGGGTAAGCTAGTGGAATTTCCTGGGGTTTGTTAGATGTCAGCTGTGGTATTGAGTGCTCTACTAATCAGCTGATAATGGGAGAGCACACTTGTTTAACTTTGCAAGGTGTTGTGGAGGTAAGAAAAGGCAAGACCCGAAAGGAGACAGGATGCTAGTCCCTGATCCTTCATTTTATGGGGAGAAATTACACTCATTTAAGTGACGGTCTTTGTCAGAAACAGGCAGTAAGTGGGCATTACCACCTGAATTGGGGAGGACATGAAGGACCATGGGAATCTTGATTTGGGGCTTGAGGTTGGATGGAATTGCAGTTAAGCACCTCTAATAGGGGCAGTAGCCTGAGGATGGGGCATGATTGTAACATAGTTATAGGAGAATTAAAAACCAGCTGAGCAGATGTAGACATTGAGCTGAAAAAAGGACTGAAAAGGATAGCTTGTGGTTTTCCTTCTCTTGTTTTTGTGTGAGTTGCAGTCTGGCACTCTGTGACCCTGGTGTTTATGGTTTTGGGGCAGCAGAGTCTCGATGCTTGCCTTATTACTGTGTGGGTTTTGATTTGATAAGTTTTTCTGAAGGTGCTTTTTTGCATGGTTTTTCTCTTTTAAACATCTCTTACACAGCTATGTGGGTGCTTAGGTGAAAGACAAGTCAAAAAGAAAAATCACTCATGGGACTGTTGTGTTATCTGGTTAATAAAGCTCAGAAGTAAATTTCTGTTAAACAGAGTATCAGTTCAGTAATGGTATTTATCACTGTGCACTGTGTGCATTATTTATATGTCTAAATCCATATGGTAAGTTTAGCCTTCTTTTAATAAATTTCACTTATTGTTGGCATTGTGACTGATTTGAAATATGTAAGAAAATCGTCCAGCAGTTTGCAAAGGAATATATAAGGTAGAAAATTTTAATCTTCAGTTTTGCTAGCTTAAATCTGTAATAATTGAGCATCTCTCTGTTGAGACTGATAAACTTTCATTTCCCTAGTCTTTAGTTATAATTTAGGTCCTAACTCTTTCTGGAAAGTTGGTAGTAAATATTTGAGAGGGAAGAAATATTAAAAAAACACATATATTAGTCTTACCAAGAGGGCTTATAAGATGTAGATGCCTATAAAGTACAAAGAATAATTGGTGTGGGAAATTTTGTAGCTTGGTGCTTGAATTGTGGAACAGTTGCTTTTACAAAATTGGGAACTGCAGACTACAATTAACTGTCATTAATTTCGTTGAGTAGAAATATGTTCCATTTACTGTACAATCAGGAGCCAGGCTTGAATGAGTTTAAATTGATGAAATCTAAATTATACTGACAGTCCATTAAACAGTAGCAGAAAACCCGTAAAGAAAATGGATTCACTATGATACCAGTTTATAATAAAATCATTTGCCAAATAAGAGTTATAGCCAGGCATTGTGAATTCTCCTGTGTATTTCCAGTGAGCACTGCAAATTGGTTGAACCATTTATTGTAAAGCCTAGACTCCCAGCTCATTGCTTTCTGAAAAGGAGCAATGTTGCTTGAAATCCTCTGCAGGATGTGACCCCAGCAGATCAGACTAGCAATTGGTTTGTTGTCAGCCATATGGGAAGAGAAGCATCTTCACTCCAGCCTACCTGTCACTGGCTATTTTTTCCTGTGAATGCTAGGCATAGAGCTCCTGAAAGTGTTCGTCTCTCTGTGTCAGTTTCTTAAATGTATGTATTTCAGCCACATTTTAGTTGTAATCTTTATGGTAAGGACATTTCCACCAGCAGTCATCCTCTGCTTAATAGGGATTTTATAGCAGAATTTATTTTTGACAGGGTTCATTGAATTGGCGTGAATAGACTTGTTACCTGCCTTCTCAAGCAATAGAAAGGGTACTGGGGTCGGGGAGCAGCAAGAATGCGAGTGGTCTTGAAATTCCTTTCCCTGCATCTCTGCTGCCCCGAGACACTGCTTCATGAGGCAGATGTCCCTCACTGGTTTTGAAAAGGGACACCCCCTCCTCCCAACCCTGCACGCCTTTCCCCTTCTTCTAGATTTCCTGTGTTCTCCTCCAGCACCTAAGCTCTTTACACGTGCACTAAAGAGATCCTCATCATTTAACTGGAGTTTGATGTAAGGCTGGCTAGAGTCTTTTACATAGTAGGGATTCAGTATGGGTCACAAGGAGGGCTTTTAAGGAACACTTTTGGAATAAAATGTAGTGATGAGAGTGCTTAAAATATTCTTTACTTCAGTAGTAAGAGTGTCAAACCATGGCTTTTATTTAGCATATCAGAATAACTAATAAGATTTCTGCTGTTGGCAGGATCATCTTGCTTTTTTTCTTGTTTTACAGAATTTTCAAGTCCAAGTTGCATGGGTTTGATTTGGGAATGGGGTGAGGTCTTGCAACAGCAGTTATTCCAGAACAATCAACGTTACTTCTTAGTGTTAGAAAGATAATTGTCTCGAATCAGTCGTTAAGCTTTTGATGCTTTAGATTTTCTAACTCCTAGAGAAGAAGAGAGAGAGTGAAATTGAAAATCTAAACAAATTTGAGATTAGTTTGTTTTGACCTGCTTCGCTACCCCCTCCTGCCTGCCAGCTTGATTTTTCTCAGTTTAATTTCCTGTTAGCAGTGAGGATAAAGACAGGTAAATATTGGCTAGATGTATACAGTGTTGTTTTTAGACAAAAATCTGTGTAAGCTTTGTAGTTCTGGTTGGAAATTTGTAGACAAATGAATACATGGAATTTGAAAAGGAAAGAACCAAGGATATGTGTTACCTGAGATCTTAGAATCTTTAAGAAGATGTTATTAAGCCAATTTTGGTGACTCTTTTCAGGGTCAAACATAGGGTAAGGGTAATGACTAACAAGATTTCCTTTTAACAGAGGTGCTGTTTTCCCAGTTTTTATTTCCTTTTCCTTTTTAAGTTCTCCACTATTCCCAGACAATGCTAGTATTCCTTCCCCACAAAAGAATCTAGCAGAAAGCTATAAGTAGGTCATCCTGCAATTGAGTTATTTCTTAGAGAAGTTTTATTAGAAAACAGCATCATTTATGTTGATATTGCTTAAGAGCATAGTTTTATTGCTAGGATCTAATATAGCTTCTTTTCTGTTTTAATATTTTCATTCAATTCATTTATTCCTCTATAGTTTTTAAGTGTTTATCATACTGAAGGCAGTATATTGTTTATAGAGGTGAAGTATGGTGGCAGGTTTGACTAGGGGACCAAGATGAGAGGCTCTGAAGGAGGCTACATAGTATGCTGGGATTGGGGTTTGGGTCTTGGGGTTTCATAGTTGTTTCATGGGTGTGGGTGTACAAACACACACACTTGTGTATGTGGGAGATTTGGAAACATCCATATTAACTAGCAAGATGCTTGTGGACTTTATTTTGCAGTGTTAGACCCACCGCTTTTGGCTGATGGAGTGGTTCAGAGTGTGTGGGGTGGAGGAATCTTGTGTAAAAGGAGGGGAGAGCCAGAGAGCTAAGCAGTCCCAAGGGTCAATTTCCTTGGCCACTGCTGTGCCACCTAGCTGGGGTCTCGGGAATTTGTCGGTGAGAAAGGCTTTGTTCATGCATATTCTTTATAAGGAAAGGTTTTCTTTTGGAAATTATTTAGGGTGGCATTGTCATGCTTCACAGAGGGGTGAGAAGGTATTTCAAAGGTTAACAGGGAGAACTTCCCTCTCTGGGAAAATATTTCTTCCCTGGGCCGGAGCCCCCAGTCTGAGCCTTGCCCTCTGCGTGCCCGTTGCATGAGCAGTGTCCACTGTGCTTGTGAGGAGGCTGTCAAGAAGGATGCTGGCAGGTTCTTTGTGTTTCAGGATGACAAACTGCCTGATGCTTCAGGCTGTGGTTTTTACCCTTGAGAGGACCCTACTCTTGCTCTATTTTCGTAGACCTGCTGATTTAGTGAGGGTTGAAAAAGCAGAGAGAACTTTGTTTGCCTTTAGAATCTGCCTTTGAGTATTGGCTGACTTCCTTCTCCAGCTTAGCAAATGCTGTACTGTTTGCAGATGGCACAAGAGATTCTTGGACACAAAGCTATGTTGAGGTTGTGAAAGATGGCCAGAATCGCCCAGTTCAATATCATTGCCCAAATCATGGACACAGGATTTGAGGTCACTTGGTCGTGTGATCAATTTCCAGGCAGAGGCTGCATGTTAGAAAATAAATCTTAACCTCGACCCATGGTTTCATTTCCAGACACCCTCTAGTAAAGAGAAGAATTTGTTATCATGTGTTGTTTGGAATAATTGATATTGATGGTAATAGTGTCACTCATTTTTTTCTGGCCTGTTTCAGGCTTGCTGATTTTAAGATTAAAAATATATATATATTTGCCCTGCAGCAGCTGTTAGCTCAATCTGGTAAATATGCATTTTCATCTGGGCAGTTTTGAAAATGTGCGTTATGCACTTAATGGATCGCATCAGTTTTGCTCAGTTCTTTCAGAATTGCTAGCTTGCTTTTTCTTCTTTAAAGGTTCTTTTTTTATTATTATTCTTTTTACAGTACTTGTGTTGACCATGGGGAATTTTCAGGTTGAGGATCATTGATCCAACAGAGTGAAACCAGTTTTATAACCAGCTTCAGACAATCCACACTCTCATAAATTACATGAAAATTTTTGGCAAATCATTTTGGCTGTAAAAGGTTACTGGGCGTATATTCAACTGAGATTTTAGCGTTGCTATTGACTTACGTTCTCATCATTTCCTTCCCAAATAAAACCACTTTATTTTTGTGTTAACTGTAAACACATATATAAATTTACTTTCTTAAATAGCTGCTTAATTAATGAGACAGTTGGGAAATACTTCTGAATTATTTGGCCTTTTTTAACCTTATTTGAAGGATTTCCAGGTGGCACTGGTGGTAAAGAACCTGCCTACCAATGGAGGAGACATAAGAGATGTGGGTTCAGTCCCTGAGTCAGGAAGATCCTCTGTAGGAGGGTATAGCAATCCACTCCACTGTTCTTATTTGGAGAATCCTGTGAGCTGAGGAGCGTTGCAAAGAGTCAGATATTCTTTTAATTTTTAAATTCCAAATTGCTTCTTAGAATATATTCTCTTGTAGTTGGATTCTCCTTTTTACTGGAAGGGTTAGAAAGAAAAATTTTAAAAATTAAAAATTTAAAACAATAATTTTTCATGCTTTTATTTTTAAAATGACTTAGAAAAGTCAGATCAAAGCGGTGTATTTTCCCCCCATCCATATGGTAAGTTTGACATGGTGTTAAAATTTTTAGTTCATGTCAGGAATTTAATGACTTCTGACTTTGGTCATTCTGTGTGTTATCATTTATGTAAGTAATCTCTTAAGTTTTGTCAGTTTCGAGGATAATTTTGAAGATATTCTCAATCTTTTTCACATATAAGCTTCAAAATACTGATAGAGATCAAATGTGGTCCACTGGAGAAGGGAATGGCAAACCACTTCGGTATTCTTGCCTTGATAACCCCACAAACAGTATGGGGTTCTGTTCATGACCTCCCCAGGTTTATAGGTGCCCAATATGCTACTAGAGAAGGGTGGAGAAATAGCTTCAGGAAGAATGAAGAGTCTGAGCCAAAGCAAAAACAGTGCCCAGTTGTGGATGGGACTGGTGATGGAAGTCTGATGCTGTAAAGAACAGTATTGCATAGGAACCTGGAATGTTAGATCCATGAATCAAGGTAAATTGGAAGTGGTCACACAGGAATCAGTGAACTAAAATGGAGTGCAATGGGCGAAT